>NW_027203704.1:0-1200000 GCF_024711535.1 Dipodomys merriami | reverse complement strand
GAATTCCGGAATTTTGCTGCCGGCATGCCTCCGGCTGTTCCGGGTGAACATCTCCTTGTAAATCCCCCATGGTTTCTAGTACACCCGTGAAATTTGGACAGGTTATGCAGTTTGCATTGCTACACAATTGTGTCTGCCTAGCTCGGCCGCGGTTACAAACATTCAGGCCTGGCAGCCAGATAGGCTGGTCCCCGTAGGACACTGCCAGCGGACTGTGTATATCTGCTTCCCGTTCTTCTCACCTGAGTGCTACTGATTCCAGCTTTGACGGCTACACTCTACGCAACCGGAGCATTAAGTTGAACCTCAACTTACGGGACTTTGTGAAAGTGTTGAGAACTAGAGCTCAGTATTTTGGCACGCCACCACTCTCCATCCAGCACTATGGACGGCACTGCCTACATCTGGCTCTAATTAGTCGACGGTTGTGTTCAGCCGAATGACCTCTGCCGGGAACACTCAGAATGAGGTTCTGAGTTATTGCAACATAGGAGCGTTCCACTGCTTTCAAGGCTTCTCAGGAAGAATTCCGGAATCTTGCTGCCGGAAGGCCTCCGGCTGTTCCGGGTGAACATCTCCTTGTAATTCCCCCGTGGTTTCTTGTACACCCGTGAAATTTGGCCAGGTTATGCAGTTTGCATTGCTGCACAATTCCGCCTGCCTAACTCGGCCGCGGTTGCAAACATTCAGGCGTGGCAGCCAGATAGGCTGGTCCCCGTTGGACACTGCCAGCGGACTGGGTATATCTGCTTCCCGTTCTTCTCACCTGAGTACTACTGATTCCAGGTTTGAGCAATACACTCTACTCAACCGGAGCAGTAAGTTGAACCTCAACTTATGGCACTTTGTGAAAGTGATGAGAACTAGAGCTCAGTTTTTTGGCACGCCACCACTGTCCATCCAGCACTATGGACGACACTGCCTACATCTGGCTCTAATTAGTCCACGGTTGTGTTCAGCCGAATGACCTCTGCCGGGAACACTTAGAATGAGCTTCTGAGTTATTGCAACATAGGAGCGTTTCACTGCTTTCAAGGCTTCTCAGGAAGAATTCCGGAATCTTGCTGCCGGCAGGCCTCGGGCTCTTCTGGGTGAACATCTCCTTGTAAATCCCCCGTGGTTTCTTGTACACCCGTGAAATTTGGCCAGGTTATGCAGTTTGCATTGCTGAACAATTGTGCCTGCCTAGCTTGGCCGCGGTTGCAAACATTCAGGCGTGGCAGCCAGAGAGTCTGGTCCCCGTAGGACTCTGCCAGCGGACTGGGTATATCTGCTTCCCGTTCTTCTCAGCTGAGGGCTACTGTTTCCAGCTTTGATGGCTACACTCAACTCAACCGGAGCATTAAGTTGAACCTCAATTTATGACACTTTGTGAAACTGTTGAGAACTAGAGCTCAGTTGTTTGGCACCCCACCACTGTCCATCCAGCACTATGGACGGCACTGCCTACATCTGGCTCTAATTAGTCCACGGTTGTGTTCAGCCGAATGACCTCTGTAGGGAACACTCAGAATGAGGTTCTGAGTTATTGCAACATAGGAGCGTTTCACTGCTTTCAAGGCTTCTCAGGAAGAATTCCGGAATCTTGCTGCCGGCAGGCCTCTGGCTCTTCCAAGTGAACATCTCCTTGTAAATCCCCCGTGGTTTCTTGTACACCCGTGAAATTTGGACAGGTTATGCAGTTTGCATTGCTGCACAATGGCGGATGCCCAGCTCGGCCGGGGTTGCAAACATTCAGGCGTGGCAGCCATATAGGCTGGTCCCCATAGGACTCTGCCAGCGGACTAGGTATATCTGCTTCCCGTTCTTCTCACCTGAGTGCTACTGATTCCAGCTTTCACAGCTACACTCTACTCAACCGGAGCAGTAAGTTGAACCTCAACTTATGGCACTTTGTGAAAATGTTGAGAACTAGAGCTCAGTTGTTTGGCACGCCACCACTGTCCATCCAGCACTATGGACGGCACTGCCTACATCTGGTTCTAATTAGTCCACGATTGTGTTCAGGCGAATGCCCTCTGCCGGCAACACTCAGAATGAGGTTCTGAGTTATTGCAACATAGGAGCGTTTCACTGCTTTCAAGGCTTCTCAGGAAGAATTCCGGAATCTTGCTGCCGGCAGGCCTCCGGCTGTTCCGGGTGAACATCTCCTTGTAAATCCCCCGTGGTTTCTTGTACACCCGTGAAATTTGGCCAGGTTATGCAGTTTGCATGGCTGCACAATTGCGCCTGCCTAGCTCAGCCTCGGTTGCAAACATTCAGGCGCGGCAGTCAGATGGACTGGTCCCCGAAGGACACTGCCAGCGGATTGGGTATATCTGCTTCCCGTTCTTCTCACCTGAGTGCTACTGATTCCAGCGTTGACGGCTACACTCTACTCAACCGGAGCAGTAAGTTGAACCTCAACTTATGGCAGTTTGTGAAAGTGTTGAGAACTAGAGCTCAGATGTTTGGCCCGCCACAACTGTCCATCCAGTACTATGCACGACACTGCCTACATCTGGCTCTAATTAGTCCACGGTTGTGTTCAGCCAAATGACCTCTGCTGGGAACACTCAGATTGAAGTTCTGAGTTATTGCAACATAGGAGCGTTTCACTGCTTTCAAGGCTTCTCAGGAAGAATTCCGGAATCTTCCAGCCGGCAGGCCTCCGTCATTTCCGGGTGAACATCTCCTTGTAAATCCCCCGTGGTTTCTTGTACACCCGTGAAATTTGGCCAGGTTATGCAGTTTGCATTGCTGCACAATTGCGCCTGCCTAGCTCGGCCGCGGTGGCAAACATTCAGGTGTGGCAGCCAGATAGGCTGGTCCCCGTAGGACACTGCCAGCGGACTGGGTATATCTGCTTCCCGTTCTTCTCACCTGAGTGCTGCTGAATCCAGCTTTGACGGCTACACTGTACTCAACCGGAGCAGTAAGTTGAAACTCAACTTATGGCACTTTGTGAAAGTGTTGAGAAGTAGAGCTCAGATGTTTGGCACGCCACCACTGTCCATCCAGTACTATGGACGACATTGCCTACATCTGGCTCTAATTAGTCCACGGTTGTGTTCAGCCGAATGACCTCTGCCGGGAACACTCAGAATGAGGTTCTGAGTTATTGCAACATAGGAGCGTTTCACTGCTTTCAAGGCTTCTCAGGAAGATTTCCGGAATCTTGATGCCGGCAGGCCTCCGGCTGTTCCGGGTGAACATCTCCTTGTAAATCCCCCGTGGTTTCTTGTACACCCTTGAAATTTGACCAGGTTATGCAGTTTGCATTGCTGAACAATTGCGCCTTCCTAGCTCGGCCGAGGTTGTAAACATTCAGGCGTGGCAGCCAGATAGGATGGTCCCCGTAGGACTTTGCCAGCGGACTGGGTATATCTGCTTCCCGTTCTTCTCACCTGAGTGCTACTGATTCCAGCTTTGATGGCTACACTCTTCCCAACCGGAGCAGTAAGTTGAATCTCAACTTATGGCACTTTGTGAAACTGTTGAGAACTAGAGCTCAGATGTTTGGCACGCCACCACTGTCCATCAATTACTATGGACGGCACTGCATACATCTAGCTCTAATTAGTCCACGGTTGTGTTCAGCCGAATTACCTCTGCCGGGAACACTCAGAATGAGGTTCTGAGTTATTGCAACATAGGAGCGTTTCACTGCTTTCAAGGCTTCTCAGGAAGAATTCCGCAATCTTGTTGCCGGCAGGCCTCCGGCTGTTCCGGGTGATCATCTCCTTGTAAAACCCCCGTGGTTTCTTGTACACCCGTGAAATTTGGCCAGGTTATGCAGTTTGCATTGCTGAACAATTGCGCCTGCCTAGCTTGGCTGCGCTTGCAAACATTCAGGCGTGGCAGCCAGATAGCCTGGTCCCCGTAGGACTCTGCCAGCGGTCTGGGTATATCTGCTTCCCGTTCTTCTCACCTGAGTGATATTGTTTCCAGCTGTGACGGCTACACAATACCCAACCGGAGCATTAAGTTGAACCTCAACTTACGGCACTTTGTGAAACTGTTGAGAACTACAGCTCAGTTGTTTGGCACGCCACCACTGTCCATCCAGCACTATGGACGGCACTGCCTACATCTGGCTCTAATTAGTCCACGGTTGTGTTCAGCCGAATGACCTCTGCCGGGAACACTCAGAATGAGGTTCTGAGTTATTGCAACATAGGAGCGTTTCACTGCTTTCAAGGCTTCTCAGGAAGAATTCCGGAATCTTGCTGCCGGCAGGCCTCCGGCTGTTCCGGGTGAACATCTCCTTGTAAATCCTCCGTGGTTTCTTGTACACCCGTGAAATTTGGCCAGGTTATGCAGTTTACATTGCTGCACAATAGCTCCTGCCTAGCTCGGCCGCGGTTGCAAATATTCAGGCGTGGCAGCCAGATAGGCTGGCCCCCGTAGGACTCTGCCAGCGGACTGGGTATATCTGCTTCCCGTTCTTCTCACCTGAGTGCTACTGATTTCAGCTTTGACGGCTACACTCTACTCAACCGGAGCAGTAAGTTGAACCTCAACTTATGGCACTTTGTGAAACTGTTGAGAACTAGAACTCAGTTGTTTGGCACGCCACCACTGTGCATCCAGCACTATGGACGGCACTCCCTACATCTGGCTCTAATTAGTCCACGGTTGTGTTCAGCGGAATGACTTCTGCCGGGAACACTCAGAATGAGGTTCTGAGTTATTGCAACATAGGAGCGTTTCACTGCTTTCAAGGCTTCTCAGGAAGAATTCCGGAATCTTGATGCCGGCAGGCCTCCGGCTGTTCCGGGTGAACATCTCCTTGTAAATACCCCGTGGTTTCTTGTACACCCGTGAAATTTGACGGGGTTATGCAGTTTGCATTGCTGCACAATTGCGCCTGCCTAGCTCGGCCGCGGTTACAAACATTCAGGCGTGGAAGCCACATGTACTGGTCCCCGTAGGACACTGCCAGCGGACTGGGTATATCTGCTTCCCGTTCTTCTCACCTGAGTGCTACTGATTCCAGCTTTGACGGCTACACTCTACTCAACCGGAGCAGTAAGTTGAACCTCAACTTATGGCACTTTGTGAAAGTGTTGAGAACTAGAGCTCAGATGTTTGGCATGCCACCACTGTCCATCCAATACTATGGAAGACATTGCCTACATCTGGCTCTAATTAGTCCACGGTTGTGTTCAGCCGAATGACCTCTGCCTGGAACACTCAGAATGAGGTTCTGAGTTATTGCAACATAGGAGCGTTTCACTGCTTTCAAGGCTTCTCAGGAAGAATTCCGGAATCTTGATGCCGGCAGGCCTCCGGCTGTTCCGGGTGAACATCTCCTTGTAAATCCCCCGTGGTTTCTTGTACACCCGTGAAATTTGGCCAGGTTATGCAGTTTGCATTGCTGCACAATTGCGGCTGCCTAGCTCGGCCGCAGTTACAAACATTCAGGCGTGGCAGCCAGATAGGCTGGTCCCCGTAGGACACTGCCAGCGGACTAGGTATATCTGCTTCCCGTTCTTCTCACCTGAGTGCTACTGATTCCAGCTTTGACGGCTACACTCTACTCAACCGGAGCAGTATGTTGAACCTCAACTTATGGCACTTGTGAAACTGTTGATAACTTGAGCACAGTTGTTTGGCACGCCACCACTCTCCATCCAGCACTATGGACGGCACTGCCTACATCTGGCTCTAATTAGTCCACGGTTGTGTTAAGCCGAATGACCTATGCCTGGAACACTCAGAATGAGGTTCTGAGTTATTGCAACATAGGAGTGTTTCACTGCTTTCAAGGCTTCTCAGGAAGAATTCCGGAATCTTGATGCCGGCAGGCCTCCGGCTGTTCCGGGTGAACATCTCCTTGTAAATCCCCCGTGGTTTCTTGTACACCCGTGAAATTTGGCCAGGTTATGCAGTTTGCCTTGCTGCACAATTGCGCCTACCTAGCTCGGCCGCGGTTGCAAACATTCAGGCGT
This sequence comes from Dipodomys merriami, assembly GCF_024711535.1. Classification (NCBI taxonomy): domain Eukaryota; kingdom Metazoa; phylum Chordata; class Mammalia; order Rodentia; family Heteromyidae; genus Dipodomys; species Dipodomys merriami. The sequence continues at coordinate 1,194,067 of NW_027203704.1, read as the reverse complement.
GGCAGCCAGATAGGCTGGGCCCCATAGGACTCTGCCAGCGGGCTGGGTATATCTGCTTCCCGTTCTTCTCACCTGAGTGCTACTGATTCCAGCTTTGACGGCTACACTCTACTCAACCGGAGCAGTAAGTTGAAGCTCTACTTATGGCATTTTGTGAAACTGTTGGGAACTAGAGCTCAGTTGTTTGACACGCCACCATTGTCCATCCAGCACTATGGACGGCACTGCCTACATCTGGCTCTAATTAGTCCACGGTTGTGTTCAGCCGAATGACCTCTGCCGGGAACACTCAGAATGAGGTTCTGAGTTATTGCAACATAGGAGCGTTTCACTGCTTTCAAGGATTCTCAGGAAGAATTCCGGAATTTTGCTGCCGGCATGCCTCCGGCTGTTCCGGGTGAACATCTCCTTGTAAATCCCCCATGGTTTCTAGTACACCCGTGAAATTTGGACAGGTTATGCAGTTTGCATTGCTACACAATTGTGTCTGCCTAGCTCGGCCGCGGTTACAAACATTCAGGCCTGGCAGCCAGATAGGCTGGTCCCCGTAGGACACTGCCAGCAGACTGAGTATATCTGCTTCCCGTTCTTCTCACCTGAGTGCTACTGATTCCAGATTTGACGGCTACACTCTACTCAATTGGAGCAGTAAGTTGAACCTCAACTTATGGCACTTTTTGAAACTGTTGAGAACTAGAGCTCAGTTGTTTGGCACGCCAACACTGTCCATCCAGTACTATGGACGGAACTGCCTACATCTGGCTCTAATTAGTACACGATTGTGTTCAGCCGAATGACCTCTGCTGGGAATACTCAGAATGCGGTTCTGAGTTATTGCAACATAGGAGCGTTTCACTGCTTTCAAGGCTTCTCAGGAAGAATTCCCGAATCTTGCTGCCAGCAGGCCTCCGGCTCTTCCGGGTGAACATCTCCTTGTAAATCCCCCGTGGTTTCTTGTACACCCGTGACATTTGGCCAGGTTATGCAGTTTGTATTGCTGCACAATTGCGCATGCCAAGCACAGCCGAGGTTGCAAACATTCAGGCGTGGCAGCCAGATAGGCTGGTCCCCGTAGGACACTGCCAGCGGACTGGGTATATCTGCTTCCCGTTCTTCTCACCTGAGTGCTACTGATTCCAGCTTTGACGGATACACTCTACTCAACCGGAGCTGTAAGTTGCACCTCAACTTATGGCACTTTGTGAAACTGTTGAGAACTAGCGCTCAGTTGTTTGGCACGCCACCACTGTCCATCCAGCACTATGGACGGCACTGCCTACATCTGGCTCTAATTAGTCCACGGTTGTGTTCAGCCGAATGACCTCTGCCGGGAACACTCAGAATGAGGTTCTGAGTTATTGCAACACAGGAGCGTTTCACTGCTTTCAAGGCTTCTCAGGAAGAATTTCGGAATCTTGCTGCCGGCAGGCCTCCGGCTGTTCCGGGTGAACATCTCCTTGTAAATCCCCGGTGGTTTCTTGTACACCCGTGAAATTTGGCCAGGTTGTGCAGTTTGCATTGCTGCACAATTGCGCCTGCCTAGCTCGGCCGCAGTTACAAACATTCAGGCGTGGCAGCCAGATGGACTGGTCCCCGTAGGACACTGCCATCGGACTGGGTATATCTGCTTCCCGTTCGTCTCACCTGAGTGCTACTGATTCCAGCATTGACGGCTACACTCTACTCAACCGGAGCAGTAAGTTGAACCTCAACTTATGGCACTTTGTGAAGGTGTTGAGAACTAGAGCTCAGATGTTTGGCACGCCACCACTGTCCATCCAGTACTATATACGACATTGCCTACATCTGGCTCTAATTAGTCCACGGTTGTGTTGAGCCGAATGACCTCTGCCGGGAACACTCAGAATGAGGTTCTGAGTTATTGCAACATAGGAGCGTTTCACTGCTTTCAAGGCTTCTCAGGAAGAATTCCGGAATCTTGCTGCCGGCAGGCCTCCGGCTGTTCCGGGTGAACATCTCCTTGTAAATCCTCCGTGGTTTCTTGTACACCCGTGAAATTTGGCCAGGTTATGCAGTTTGCATTGCTGCACAATTGCGCCAGCCTAGCTCGGCCGCGGTTTCAAACATTCAATCTTGACAGCCAGATAGGCTGGTCCCCGTAGGACGCTGCCAGCGGACTGGGTATATCTGCTTCCCGTTCTTCTCACCTGAGTGCTACTGATTCCAGCTTTGACGGCTACACTCTACTCAACCGGAGCAGTAAGTTGAACCTCAACTTATGGCACTTTGTGAAAGTGTTGAGAACTAGAGCTCAGATGTTTGGCATGCCACCACTGTCCATCCAGTACTATGGAAGAAATTGCCTAAATCTGGCTCTAATTAGTCCACGGTTGTGTTCAGCCGAATGACCTCTGCCGAGAACACTCAGAATGAGGTTCTGAGTTATTTCAACATAGGAGCGTTTCACTGCTTTCAAGGCTTCTCAGGAAGAATTCAAGAATCTTGCTGCCGGCAGGCCTCCGGCTGTTCCTGGTGAACATCTCCTTGTAAATCCGCCGTGGTTTCTTGTACACCCGTGAAATTTGGCCAGGTTATGCAGTTTGCATTGCTGCACAATTGCGCCTGCCTAGCTCGGCCGCGGTTACAAACATTCAGGCGTGGCAGCCAGATAGGCTAGTCCCCGTAGGACACTGCCAGCGGACTAGGTATATCTGCTTCCCGTTCTTCTCACCTGAGTGCTACTGATTCCAGCTTTGACGGCTACACTCTACTCAACCGGGGCAGTAAGTTGAACCTCAACTTATGGCACTGTGTGAAAGTGTTGAGAACTAGAGCTCAGATGTTTGGCACGCCACCACTGTCCATCCAGTACTATATACGACATTGCGTACATCTGGCTCTAATTAGTCCACGGTTGTGTTCAGCTGAATGACCTCTGCCGGGAACACTCAGAATGAGGTTCTGAGTTATTGCAACATAGGAGCGTTTCACTGCTTTCAAGGCTTCTCAGGAAGAATTCCGGAATCTTGCTGCCGGCAGGCCTCCGGCTGTTCCAGGTGAACATCTCCTTGTAAATCCCCCGTGGTTTCTTGTACACCCGTGAAATTTGGCCAGGTTATGCAGTTTGCAATGCTGCACAATTGCGCCTGCCTAGCTCGGCCGCGGTTACAAACATTCAGGCGTGGCAGCCACATGGACTGGTCCCCGTAAGACACTGCCAGCGGACTGGGTATATCTGCTTCACGTTCTTCTCACCTGAGTGCTGCTGATTCCAGCTTTGACAGCTACACTCTACTCAACCGGAGCAGTAAGTTGAACCTCAACTTATGGCACTTTGTGAAAGTGTTGAGAACTAGAGCTCAGATGTTTGGCATGCCACCACTGTCCATCCAGTACTATGGAAGACATTGCCTACATCTGGCTCTAATTAATCCAGGGTTGTGTTCAGCCGAATGACCTCTGCAAGGAAAACTCAGAATGAGGTTCTGAGTTATTGCAACATAGGAGCGTTTCACTGCTTTCAAGGCTTCTCAGGAAGAATTCAAGAATCTTGCTGCCGGCAGGCCTCCGGCTGTTCCGGGTGAACATCTCCTTGTAAATCCCCCGTGGTTTCTTGTACACCCGTGAAATTTGGCCAGGTTATGCAGTTTGCATTGCTGCACAATTGCGCCTGCCTAGCTCGGCCGTGGTTACAAACATTCAGGCGTGGCAGCCAGATAGGCTGGTCCCCGTAGGACACTGCCAGCGGTCTGGGTATATCTGCTTCCCGTTCTTCTCACCTGAGTGCTACTGATTCCAGCTTTGACGGCTACACTCTACTCAACCGGAGCATTAAGTTGAACCTCAACTTATGGCACTTTGTGAAACTGTTGAGAATTAGAACTCAGTTGTTTGGCACGCCACCATTGTCCATCCAGCACTATGGACGGCACTGCCTACATCTGGCTCTAATTAGTCCTCGGTTGTGTTCAGCCGAATGACCTCTGCCGGGAACACTGAGAATGAGGTTCTGAGTTATCGCAATATAGGAGCGTTTCACTGCTTTCAGGGCTTCTCAGGAAGAATTCTGGAATCTTGCTGCCGGCAGGCCTCCGGCTGTTCCGGGTGAACATCTCCTTGTAAATCCCCTGTGGTTTCTTGTACACCCGTGAAATTTGGACAGGTTATGCAGTTTGCATTGCTGCACAATTGCGCCTGCCTAGCTCGGCCGCGGTAACAAACATTCAGGCGTGGCAGCCAGATAGGCTGGTCCCCGTAGGACACTGCCAGCGGACTGGGTATATCTGCTTCCCGTTCTTCTCACCTGAGTGCTACTGATTCCAGCTTTGACGGCTACACTCTACTCAACCGGAGCAGTAAGTTGAACCTCAACTTATGGCACTTTGTGAAAGTGTTGAGAACTAGAGCTCAGATGTTTGGCATGCCACCACTGTCCACCCAGTACTATGGAAGACATTGCCTACATCTGGCTCTAATTAGTCCACGGTTGTGTTCAGCCGAATGACCTCTGCCGGGAACACTCAGAATGAGGTTCTGAGTTATTTCAACATAGGAGCGTTTCACTGCCTTCAAGGATTCTCAGGAAGAATTCAAGAATCATGCTGCCGGCAGGCCTCCGGCTGTTCCGGGTGAACATCTCCTTGTAAATCCGCCGTGGTTTCTTGTACACCCGTGAAATTTGGCCAGGTTATGCAGTTTGCATTGCTGCACAATTGCGCCTGCCTAGCTCGGCCGCGGTTAAAATATTCAGGCGTGGCAGCCAGATAGGCTGGTCCCCGTAGGACACTGCCAGCGGACTGGGTATATCTGCTTCCCGTTCTTCTCACCTGAGTGCTACTGATTCCAGCTTTGACGGCTACACTCTACTCAACCGGAGCAGTATGTTGAACCTCAACTTATGGCACTTTGTGGAACTGTTGATAACTTGAGCTCAGTTGTTTGGCACGCCACCACTGTCCGTCCAGCATTATGGACGGCACTAAATACATCTGGGTCTAATTAGTCCACGGTTGTGTTCAGCCGAATGACCTCTGCCGGGAACACTCAGAATGAGGTTCTGAGTTAATTCAACATAGGAGCGTTTCACTGCTTTCAAGGCTTCTCAGGAAGAATTCCGGAATCTTGCTGCCGGCAGGCCCCCGGCTGTTCCGGCTGAACATCTCATTGTAAACTCTCGTGGTTTCTTGTACACCCGTGAAATTTGGCCAGGTCATGCAGTTTGCATTGCTGCACAATCGCGCCTGCCTAGCTCGGCCGCGGTTACAAACATTCAGGCGTGGCAGCCAGATAGGCTGGTCCCCGTAGGACACTGCCAGCGGACTGGGTATATCTTCTTCCCGTTCTTCTCACCTGAGTGCTACTGATTCCAGCTTTGACGGCTACACTCTACTCAACCGGAGCAGTAAGTTGAACCTCAACTTATGGCACTTTGTGAAAGTGTTGAGAAGTAGAGCTCAGATGTTTGGCACGCCACCAATCTCCATCCAGCACTATGGACGGCACTGCCTACATCTGGCTCTAATTATTCCACGGTTGTGTTAAGCCGAATGACCTATGCCTGGAACACTCAGAATGAGGTTCTGAGTTATTGCAACATAGGAGTGTTTCACTGCTTTCAAGGATTCTCAGGAATAATTCCGGAATCTTGCTGCCGGCAGTCCTCCGGCTGTTCCGGGTGAACATCTCCTTGTAAATCCTCCGTGGTTTCTTGTACACCCGTGAAATTTGGCCAGGTTATGCAGTTTGCCTTGCTGCACAATTGCGCCTGCCTAGCTCGGCCGGGGTTGCAAACATTCAGGCGTGGCATCCAGATAGGCTGGGCCCCATGGGACTCTGCCAGCGGACTGGGTATATCTGCTTCCCGTTCTTCTCACCTGAGTGCTACTGATTCCAGCTTTGACGGCTACACTCTACTCAACCGTAGCAGTAAGTTGAACCTCAACTCATGGCACTTTGTGAAAGTGTTGAGAACTAGAGCTCAGATGTTTGGCATGCCACCACTGTCCATCCAGTACTATGGAAGACATTGCCTACATCTGGCTCTAATTAGTCCACGGTTGTGTTCAGCCGAATGACCACTGCTGGGAACACTCAGAATGAGGTTCTGAGTTATTGCAACATAGGAGCTTTTCACTGCTTTCAAGGCTTCTCACGAAGAATTCCGGAATCTTGCTGCGGGCAGGCCTCCGGCTGTTCCGGGTGAACATCTCCTTGTAAATCCCCCGTGGTTTCTTGTACACCCGTGAAATTTGGCCAGGTTATTAAGTTTGCATTGCTGCACAATTGCGCCTGCCTAGCTCGGCCGCGGTTGCAAACATTCAGGCGTGGCAGCCAGATTGGCTGGTCCCCGAAGGACTCTGCCAGCGGACTGGGTATATCTGCTTCCCGTTCTTCTCACCTGAGTGCTACTGATTCCAGCTTTGACGGCTACACTCTACTCAACCGGAGCAGTAAGTTGAACCTCAACTTATGGCACTTTGTGAAACTGTTGAAAACTAGAGCTCAGTTGTTTGGCACGCCACCACTCTCCATCCAGCACTATGGACGGCACTGCCTACATCTGGCTCTAATTAGTCCACGGTTGTGTTCAGCCGAAAGACCTCTGCCGGCAAGGCTCAGAATGAGGTTCTGAGTTATTGCAACATAGGAGCGTTTCACTGCTTTCAAGGCTTCTTAGGAAGAATTCCAGAATCTTGCTGCCGGCAGGCCACCGGCTCTACCGGGTGAACATCTCCTTGTAAATCCCCCGTGGTTTCTTGTACACCCGTGAAATTTGGACAGGTTATGCCGTTTGTATTGCTGCACATTTGCCCCTGCCTAGCTCGGCCGCAGTTGCAAACATTCAGGCGTGGCAGCCGGATAGTCTGGTCCCCGTAGGACTCTGCCAGCGGACTGGGTATATCTGGTTCCCGTTCTTCTCACCTGAGTGCTACTGATTCCAGCTTTGACGGCTACACTCTACTCAACCGGAGCAGTAAGTTGAACCTCAACTTATGGCACTTTGTGAAAATGTTGAGAACTAGAGCTCAGTTGTTTGGCACGCCACCACTGTCCATCCAGCACTATGGACGGCACTGCCTACTTCTGGCTCTAATTAGTCCACGATTGTGTTCAGCCGAATGACCTCTGCCGGCAACACTCAGAATGACGTTCTGAGTTATTGCAACATAGGAGCGTTTCACTGCCTTCAAGGCTTCTCAGGAAGAATTCCGGAATCTTCCTGCCGGCAGGCCTCCGGCTGTTCCGGGTGAACATCTCCTTGTAAATCCCCCGTGGTTTCTTGTACACCCGTGAAATTTGGCCAGGTTATGCAGTTTGCATTGCTGCACAATTGCGCCTGCCTAGCTCGGCCTCGGTTACAAACATTAAGCCGTGGCAGCCAGATAGGCTGGTCCCCGTAGGACACTGCCTGCGGACTGGGTTTATCTGCTTCCCGTTCTTCTCACCTGATTGCTACTGATTCCAGCTTTGACGGCTACACTCTACTCAACCGGAGCAGTAAGTTGAACCTCAACTTATGGCACTTTGTGAAACTGTTGAGGACTACAGCTCAGTTGTTTGGCACGCCACCACTGTCCATCCAGCACTATGGACGGCACTGCCTACATCTGGCTCTAATTAGTCCACGATTGTGTTCAGCCGAATGACCTCTGCCGGGGACACTCAGAATGATGTTCTGAATTATTGCAACATAGGAGCGTTTCACTGCTTTCATGGCTTCTCAGGAAGAATTCCGGAAACTTGCTGCCGGCAGGCCTCCGGCTGTTCCGGGTGAACATCTCCTTGTAAATCCCCCGTGGTTTCTTGTACACCCGTGAAATTTGGCCAGGTTATGCAGTTTGCCTTGCTGCACAATTGCGCCTGCCTAGCTCGGCCACGGTTGCAAACATTCAGGCGTGGCAGCCAGATAGGCTGGGCCACATAGGTCTCTGCCAGCGGACTGGGTATATCTGCTTCCCGTTCTTCTCACCTGAGTGCTACTGATTTCAGCTTTGACGGCTACACTCTACTCAACCGAAGCAGTAAGTTGAAGCTCTACTTATGGCACTTTGTGAAACTGTTGGGAACTAGAGCTCAGTTGTTTGACACGCCACCACTGTCCATCCAGCACTATGGACGGCACTGCCTACATCTGGCTCTAATTAGTCCACGGTTGTGTTCAGCCGAATGACCTCTGCCAGGAACACTCAGAATGAGGTTCTGAGTTATTGCAACATAGGAGCGTTTCACTGCTTTCAAGGCTTCTCAGGAAGAATTCCGGAATCTTGCTGCCGGCAGGCCTCTGGCTGTTCCGGGTGAACATCTCCTTGTAAATCCCACGTGGTTTCTTGTACACCCGTGAAATTTGGCCAGGTTATGCAGTTTGCATTGCTGCACAATTGCGCCTGCCTAGCTCGGCCGCGGTTGCAAACATTCAGGCGTGGCAGCCAGATAGAATGGTCCCCGTAGGACACTGCCAGCATACTGGGTATATCTGCTTCCCGTTCTTCTCACCTGAGTGCTACTGATTCCAGCTTTGACGGCTACACTCTACTCAACCGGAGCAGTAAGTTGAACCTCAACTTATGGCACTTTGTGAAACTGTTGAAAACTAGAGCTCAGTTGTTTGGCACGCCACCACTTTCCATCCAGCACTATGGACGGCACTGCCTACATCTGGCTCTAATTATTCCACGATTGTGTTCAGCCGAATGACCTCTGCCGGGGACACTCAGAATGATGTTCTGAATTATTGCAACATAGGAGCGTTTCACTGCTTTCAAGGATTCTCAGGAAGAATTCCGGAATTTTGCTGCCGGCAGGCCTCCGGCTGTTCCGGGTGAACATGTCCTTGTAAATCCCCCGTGGTTTCTTGTACACCCGTGAGATTTGGCCAGGTTATGCAGTTTGCATTGCTGCACAATTGCGCCTGCCTAGCTCGGCCGCGGTTACAAACATTCAGGCGTGGCAGCCAGATAGGCTAGTCCCCGTAGGACACTGCCAGCGGACTAGGTATATCTGCTTCCCGTTCTTCTCACCTGAGTGCTACTGATTCCAGCTTTGACGGCTACACTCTACTCAACCGGAGCAGTAAGTTGAACCTCAACTTATGGCACTGTGTGAAAGTGTTGAGAACTAGAGCTCAGATGTTTGGCACGCCACCACTGTCCATCCAGTACTATATACGACATTGCGTACATCTGGCTCTAATTAGTCCACGGTTGTGTTCAGCTGAATGACCTCTGCCGGGAACACTCAGAATGAGGTTCTGAGTTATTGCAACATAGGAGCGTTTCACTGCTTTCAAGGCTTCTCAGGAAGAATTCCGGAATCTTGCTGCCGGCAGGCCTCCGGCTGTTCCAGGTGAACATCTCCTTGTAAATCCCCCGTGGTTTCTTGTACACCCGTGAAATTTGGCCAGGTTATGCAGTTTGCAATGCTGCACAATTGCGCCTGCCTAGCTCGGCCGCGGTTACAAACATTCAGGCGTGGAAGCCACATGGACTGGTCCCCGTAGGACACTGCCAGCGGACTGGGTATATCTGCTTCACGTTCTTCTCACCTGAGTGCTGCTGATTCCAGCTTTGACAGCTACACTCTACTCAACCGGAGCAGTAAGTTGAACCTCAACTTATGGCACTTTGTGAAAGTGTTGAGAACTAGAGCTCAGATGTTTGGCATGCCACCACTGTCCATCCAGTACTATGGAAGACATTGCCTACATCTGGCTCTAATTAATCCAGGGTTGTGTTCAGCCGAATGACCTCTGCAAGGAAAACTGAGAATGAGGTTCTGAGTTATTGCAACATAGGAGCGTTTCACTGCTTTCAAGGCTTCTCAGGAAGAATTCAAGAATCTTGCTGCCGGCAGGCCTCCGGCTGTTCCGGGTGAACATCTCCTTGTAAATCCCCCGTGGTTTCTTGTACACCCGTGAAATTTGGCCAGGTTATGCAGTTTGCATTGCTGCACAATTGCGCCTGCCTAGCTCGGCCGTGGTTACAAACATTCAGGCGTGGCAGCCAGATAGGCTGGTCCCCGTAGGACACTGCCAGCGGTCTGGGTATATCTGCTTCCCGTTCTTCTCACCTGAGTGCTACTGATTCCAGCTTTGACGGCTACACTCTACTCAACCGGAGCATTAAGTTGAACCTCAACTTATGGCACTTTGTGAAACTGTTGAGAATTAGAACTCAGTTGTTTGGCACGCCACCACTGTCCATCCAGCACTATGGACGGCACTGCCTACATCTGGCTCTAATTAGTCCTCGGTTGTGTTCAGCCGAATGACCTCTGCCGGGAACACTGAGAATGAGGTTCTGAGTTATCGCAATATAGGAGCGTTTCACTGCTTTCATGGCTTCTCAGGAAGAATTCTGGAATCTTGCTGCCGGCAGGCCTCCGGCTGTTCCGGGTGAACATCTCCTTGTAAATCCCCTGTGGTTTCTTGTACACCCGTGAAATTTGGACAGGTTATGCAGTTTGCATTGCTGCACAATTGCGCCTGCCTAGCTCGGCCGCGGTAACAAACATTCAGGCGTGGCAGCCAGATAGGCTGGTCCCCGTAGGACACTGCCAGCGGACTGGGTATATCTGCTTCCTGTTCTTCTCACCTGAGTGCTACTGATTCCAGCTTTGACGGCTACACTCTACTCAACCGGAGCAGTAAGTTGAACCTCAACTTATGGCACTTTGTGAAAGTGTTGAGAACTAGAGCTCAGATGTTTGGCATGCCACCACTGTCCACCCAGTACTATGGAAGACATTGCCTACATCTGGCTCTAATTAGTCCACGGTTGTGTTCAGCCGAATGACCTCTGCCGGGAACACTCAGAATGAGGTTCTGAGTTATTTCAACATAGGAGCGTTTCACTGCTTTCAAGGATTCTCAGGAAGAATTCAAGAATCATGCTGCCGGCAGGCCTCCGGCTGTTCCGGGTGAACATCTCCTTGTAAATCCGCCGTGGTTTCTTGTACACCCGTGAAATTTGGCCAGGTTATGCAGTTTGCATTGCGGCACAATTGCGCCTGCCTAGCTCGGCCGCGGTTAAAACATTCAGGCGTGGCAGCCAGATAGGCTGGTCCCCGTAGGACACTGCCAGCGGACTGGGTATATCTGCTTCCCGTTCTTCTCACCTGAGTGCTACTGATTCCAGCTTTGACGGCTACACTCTACTCAACCGGAGCAGTATGTTGAACCTCAACTTATGGCACTTTGTGGAACTGTTGATAACTTGAGCTCAGTTGTTTGGCACGCCACCACTGTCCGTCCAGCATTATGGACGGCACTAAATACATCTGGCTCTAATTAGTCCACGGTTGTGTTCAGCCGAATGACCTCTGCCGGGAACACTCAGAATGAGGTTCTGAGTTAATTCAACATAGGAGCGTTTCACTGCTTTCAAGGCTTCTCAGGAAGAATTCCGGAATCTTGCTGCCGGCAGGCCCCCGGCTGTTCCGGCTGAACATCTCATTGTAAACTCTCGTGGTTTCTTGTACACCCGTGAAATTTGGCCAGGTCATGCAGTTTGCATTGCTGCACAATTGCGCCTGCCTAGCTCGGCCGCGGTTACAAACATTCAGGCGTGTCAGCCAGATAGGCTGGTCCCCGTAGGACACTGCCAGCGGACTGGGTATATCTTCTTCCCGTTCTTCTCACCTGAGTGCTACTGATTCCAGCTTTGACGGCTACACTCTACTCAACCGGAGCAGTAAGTTGAACCTCAACTTATGGCACTTTGTGAAAGTGTTGAGAAGTAGAGCTCAGATGTTTGGCACGCCACCAATCTCCATCCAGCACTATGGACGGCACTGCCTACATCTGGCTCTAATTATTCCACGGTTGTGTTAAGCCGAATGACCTATGCCTGGAACACTCAGAATGAGGTTCTGAGTTATTGCAACATAGGAGTGTTTCACTGCTTTCAAGGATTCTCAGGAATAATTCCGGAATCTTGCTGCCGGCAGTCCTCCGGCTGTTCCGGGTGAACATCTCCTTGTAAATCCTCCGTGGTTTCTTGTACACCCGTGAAATTTGGCCAGGTTATGCAGTTTGCCTTGCTGCACAATTGCGCCTGCCTAGCTCGGCCGGGGTTGCAAACATTCAGGCGTGGCATCCAGATAGGCTGGGCCCCATGGGACTCTGCCAGCGGACTGGGTATATCTGCTTCCCGTTCTTCTCACCTGAGTGCTACTGATTCCAGCTTTGACGTCTACACTCTACTCAACCGGAGCAGTAAGTTGAAGCTCTACTTATGGCACTTTGTGAAACTGTTGGGAACTAGAACTCAGTTGTTTGACACGCCACCACTGTCCATCCAGCACTATGGACGGCACTGCCTACATCTGGCTCTAATTAGTCCACGTTTGTGTTCAGCCGAATGACCTCTGCCGGGAATACTCAGAATGAGGTTCTGAGTTATTGCAACATAGGATCGTTTCACTGCTTTCAAGGCTTCTCAGGAAGAATTCCGGAATCTTGCTGCCGGCAGGCCTCTGGCTGTTCCGGGTGAACATCTCCTTGTAAATCCCACGTGGTTTCTTGTACACACGTGAAATTTGGCCAGGTTATGCAGTTTGCATTGCTGCACAATTGCGCCTGACTAGCTCGGCCGTGGTTGCAAACATTCAGGCGTGGCAGCCAGATAGATTGGTCCCCGTAGGACACTGCCAGCGGTCTGGGTATATCTGCTTCCCGTCCTTCTCACCTGAGTGCTACTGATTCCAGCTTTGACGGCTACACTCTACTCAACCGGAGCATTAAGTTGAACCTCAACTTATGGCACTTTGTGAAACTGTTGAGAATTAGAACTCAGTTGTTTGGCACGCCACCACTGTCCATCCAACACTATGGACGGCACTGCCTACATCTGGCTCTAATTAGTCCACGGTTGTGTTCAGCCGAATGACCTCTGCCGGCAACACTCACAATGAGGTTCTGAGTTATTGCAACATAGGAGCGTTTCACTGCTTTCAAGGCTTCTCAGGAAGAATTCCGGAATCTTGCTGCCGGCAGGCCTCCGGCTGTTCCGGGTGAACATCTCCTTGTAAATCCCCCGTGGTTTCTTGTACACCCGTGAAATTTGGCCAGGTTATGCAGTTTGCATTGCTGCACAATTTCCCCTGCCTAGTTCGGCCGCGGTTGCAAACATTCAGGCGTGGCAGCCAGATAGGCTGGTCCCCGTAGGACACTGCCAGTGGACTGGGTATATCTGCTTCCCGTTCTTCTCACCTGAGTGCTACTGATTCCAGCTTTGACGGCTACACTCTACTCAACCGTAGCAGTAAGTTGAACCTCAACTCATGGCACTTTGTGAAAGTGTTGAGAACTAGAGCTCAGATGTTTGGCATGCCACCACTGTCCATCCAGTACTATGGAAGACATTGCCTACATCTGGCTCTAATTAGTCCACGGTTGTGTTCAGCCGAATGACCACTGCTGGGAACACTCAGAATGAGGTTCTGAGTTATTGCAACATAGGAGCTTTTCACTGCTTTCAAGGCTTCTCACGAAGAATTCCGGAATCTTGCTGCGGGCAGGCCTCCGGCTGTTCCGGGTGAACATCTCCTTGTAAATCCCCCGTGGTTTCTTGTACACCCGTGAAATTTGGCCAGGTTATTAAGTTTGCATTGCTGCACAATTGCGCCTGCCTAGCTCGGCGGCGGTTGCAAACATTCAGGCGTGGCAGCCAGATTGGCTGGTCCCCGAAGGACTCTGCCAGCGGACTGGGTATATCTGCTTCCCGTTCTTCTCACCTGAGTGCTACTGATTCCAGCTTTGACGGCTACACTCTACTCAACCGGAGCAGTAAGTTGAACCTCAAGTTATGGCACTTTGTGAAACTGTTGAAAACTAGAGCTCAGTTGTTTGGCACGCCACCACTCTCCATCCAGCACTATGGACGGCACTGCCTACATCTGGCTCTAATTAGTCCACGGTTGTGTTCAGCCGAATGACCTCTGCCAGGAACACTCAGAATGAGGTTCTGAGTTATTGCAACATAGGAGCGTTTCACTGCTTTCAAGGCTTCTCAGGAAGAATTCCGGAATCTTGCTGCCGGCAGGCCTCTGGCTGTTCCGGGTGAACATCTCCTTGTAAATCCCACGTGGTTTCTTGTACACCCGTGAAATTTGGCCAGGTTATGCAGTTTGCATTGCTGCACAATTGCGCCTGACTAGCTCGGCCGCGGTTGCAAACATTCAGGCGTGGCAGCCAGATAGAATGGTCCCCGTAGGACACTGCCAGCATACTGGGTATATCTGCTTCCCGTTCTTCTCACCTGAGTGCTACTGATTCCAGCTTTGACGGCTACACTCTACTCAACCGGAGCAGTAAGTTGAACCTCAACTTATGGCACTTTGTGAAACTGTTGAAAACTAGAGCTCAGTTGTTTGGCACGCCACCACTCTCCATCCAGCACTATGGACGGCACTGCCTACATCTGGCTCTAATTAGTCCACGGTTGTGTTCAGCCGAAAGACCTCTGCCGGCAAGGCTCAGAATGAGGTTCTGAGTTATTGCAACATAGGAGCGTTTCACTGCTTTCAAGGCTTCTTAGGAAGAATTCCAGAATCTTGCTGCCGGCAGGCCACCGGCTCTACCGGGTGAACATCTCCTTGTAAATCCCCCGTGGTTTCTTGTACACCCGTGAAATTTGGACAGGTTATGCAGTTTGTATTGCTGCACATTTGCCCCTGCCTAGCACGGCCGCAGTTGCAAACATTCAGGCGTGGCAGCCGGATAGTCTGGTCCCCGTAGGACTCTGCCAGCGGACTGGGTATATCTGGTTCCCGTTCTTCTCACCTGAGTGCTACTGATTCCAGCTTTGACGGCTACACTCTACTCAACCGGAGCAGTAAGTTGAACCTCAACTTATGGCACTTTGTGAAAATGTTGAGAACTAGAGCTCAGTTGTTTGGCACGCCACCACTGTCCATCCAGCACTATGGACTGCACTGCCTACTTCTGGCTCTAATTAGTCCACGATTGTGTTCAGCCGAATGACCTCTGCCGGCAACACTCAGAATGACGTTCTGAGTTATTGCAACATAGGAGCGTTTCACTGCCTTCAAGGCTTCTCAGGAAGAATTCCGGAATCTTCCTGCCGGCAGGCCTCCGGCTGTTCCGGGTGAACATCTCCTTGTAAATCCCCCGTGGTTTCTTGTACACCCGTGAAATTTGGCCAGGTTATGCAGTTTGCATTGCTGCACAATTGCGCCTGCCTAGCTCGGCCTCGGTTACAAACATTAAGCCGTGGCAGCCAGATAGGCTGGTCCCCGTAGGACACTGCCTGCGGACTGTGTTTATCTGCTTCCCGTTCTTCTCACCTGATTGCTACTGATTCCAGCTTTGACGGCTACACTCTACTCAACCGGAGCAGTAAGTTGAACCTCAACTTATGGCACTTTGTGAAACTGTTGAGGACTACAGCTCAGTTGTTTGGCACGCCACCACTGTCCATCCAGCACTATGGACGGCACTGCCTACATCTGGCTCTAATTAGTCCACGGTTGTGTTCAGCCGAATGACCTCTGCCGGGAACACTCAGAATGAGGTTTTGAGTTATTGCAACATAGGAGCGTTTCACTGCTTTCAAGGCTTCTCAGGAAGAATTCCGGAATCTTGCTGCCAGCAGGCCTCCGGCTGTTCCGGGTGAACATCTCCTTGTAAATCCCCCGTGGTTCTTGTACATCCGTGAAATTTGGCCAGGTTATGCAGTTTGCATTACTGCACAATTGCGCCTGCCTAGCTCGGCCGCGGTTGCAAACATTCAGGCGTGGCAGCCAGATAGGCTGGTCCCCGTAGGACACTGCCAGCGGACTGGGTATATCTGCTTCCCGTTCTTCTCACCTGAGTGCTACTGATTCCAGCTTTGACGGCTACACTCTACTCAACCGGAGCAGTAAGTTGAACCTCAACTTATGGCACTTTGTGAAACTGTTGAGAACTAGAGCTCAGTTGTTTGGCACGCCACCACTGTCCATCCAGCACTATGGACGGCACTGCCTACATCTGGCTCTAATTAGTCCACGGTTGTGTTCAGCCGAAAGACCTCTGCCGGCAAGGCTCAGAATGAGGTTCTGAGTTATTGCAAGATAGGAGTGTTTCACTGCTTTCAAGGCTTCTCAGGAAGAATTCCGGAATCTTGCTGCTGGCAGGCCTCCGGCTGTTCCGGGTGAACATCTCCTTGTAAATCCTTCTGGTTTCTTGTACAACCGTGAAATTTGGCCAGGTTATGCAGTTTGCCTTGCTGCACAATTGCGCCTACCTAGCTCGGCCGCGGTTGCAAACATTCAGGCGTGGCAGCCAGATAGGCTGGTCCCCGTAGGACTCTCCCAGCGGACTGGGTATATCTGCTTCCCGTTCTTCTCACCTGAGTGCTACTGATTCCAGCTTTGACGGCTACAGTCTACTCAACCGGAGCATTAAGTTGAACCTCTACTTATGGCACTTTGTGAAACTGTTGAGAACTAGAGCTCAGTTGTTTGGCACGCCACCACTGTCCATCCAGCACTATGGACGGCACTGCCTACATCTGGCTCTAATTAGTCCACGGTTGTGTTCAGCCGAATGACCTCTACCGGGAATACTAGAATGAGGTTCTGAGTTATTGATACATAGGAGCGTTTCACTGCTTTCAAGGCTTCTCAGGAAGAATTCCGGAATCTTGCTGCGGGCAGGCCTCTGGCTGTTCCGGGTGAACATCTCCTTGTAAATCCCCCGTGGTTTCTTGTACACCCGTGAAATTTGGCCAGGTTATGCAGTTTGCATTGTTGCACAATTGCGCCTGCCTCGCTCGGCCGCGGATGCAAACATTCAGGCGTGGCAGCCTGATAGTCTGTACCCGTAGGACACTGCCAGCGGACTGGGTATATCTGCTTCCCGTTCTTCTCACCTGAGTGCTACTGATTCCAGCTTTGACGGCTACACTCTAATCAACCGGAGCATTAAGTTGAACCTCAACTTATGGCATTTTGTGAAACTGTTGAGAACTAGCGCTCAGTTGTTTGGCACGCCACCACTGTCCATCCAACACTATGGACGGCACTGCCTACATCTGGCTCTAATTAGTCCACGGTTGTGTTCAGCCAAATGACTTCTGCCGGGAACACTCAGAATGAGGTTCTGAGTTATTGCAACACAGGAGCGTTTTACTGCTTTCAAGGCTTCTCAGGAAGAATTCCGGAATCTTGCTGCCGGCAGGCCTCAGGCTGTTCCGGGTGAACATCTCCTTGTAAATCCCCCGTGGTTTCTTGTACACCCGTGAAATTTGGCCAGGTTATGCAGTTTGCATTGCTGCACAATTGCCCCTGCCTATCTCGGCCGCGGTTGCAAACAATCAGGCGTGGCAGCCAGATAGGCTCGTCCCCGTGGGACTCTGCCAGCGGACTGGGTATATCTGCTTCCCGTTCTTCTCACCTGAGTGCTACTGATTTCAGTTTGACGGCTGCACTCTACTCAAGCAGAGCAGTAAGTTGAACCTCAACTTATGGCACTTTGTGAAACTGTTGAGAACTAGAGCTCAGTTGTTTGGCACGCCACCACTGTCCATCCAGCACTATGGACGGCACTGCCTACATCTGGCTCTAATTAGTCCACGGTTGTGTTCAGCCGAATGACCTCTGCCGGCAACACTCAGAATGAGGTTCTGAGTTATTCCAACATAGGAGCGTTTCACTGCTTTCAAGGCTTCTCAGGAAGAATTCCGGAATCTTGCTGCCAGCAGGCCTCTGGCTGTTCCGGGTGAACATCTCCTTGTAAATCCCCAGTGGTTTCTTGTACACCCGTGAAGTGCAGCCAGGTTATGCAGTTTGCATTGCTGCACAATTGCGCCTGCCTAGCTCGGCCGCGGTTGCAAACATTCAGGCGTGGCAGGCAGATAGGCTGGTCCCCGTAGGACTCTGCCAGCCGACTGGGTATATCTGCTTCCCGTTCTTCTCACCTGAGTGCTACTGATTCCAGCTTTGACGGCTACACTCTACTCAACCGGAGCAGTAAGTTGAACCTCAACTTATGGCACTTTGTGAAACTGTTGAGAACTAGAGCTCAGTTGTTTGGCACGCCACCACTGTCCATCCAACACTATGGACGGCACTGCCTACATCTGGCTCTAATTAGTCCACGGTTGTGTTCAGCCGAATGACCTCTGCCAGGAACACTCAGAATGAGGTTCTGAGTTATTGCAACATAGGAGCGTTTTACTGCTTTCAAGGCTTCTCAGGAAGAATTCCGGAATCTTGCTGCCGGCAGGCCTCCGGCTCTTTCGGGTGAACATCTCCTTCTAAATCCGCCGTGGTTTCTTGTACACCCGTAAAATTTGGACAGGTTATGCAGTTTGCATTGCTGCACAATTGCCCCTGCCTAGCTCGTCCGCGGTTGCAAACATTCAGGCGTGGCAGCCAGATAGGCTGGTCCCCGTAGGACTCTGCCAGCCGACTGGGTATATCTGCTTCCCGTTCTTTTCAACTGAGTGCTACTGATTTCAGCTTTGACGGGTACACTCTACTCAACCGGAGCAGTAAGTTGAACCTCAACTTATGGCACTTTGTGAAACTGTTGAGAACTAGAGCTCAGTTGTTTGGCACGATACCACTGTCCATCCAGCACTATGGACGGAACTGCCTACATCTGGCTCTAATTAGTCCACGATTGTGTTCAGCCGAATGACCTCTGCTGGGAACACTCAGATTGAGGTTCTGAGGTACTGCAACAGAGGAGCGTTTCACTGCTTTCAAGGCTTCTCAGGAAGAATTCCGGAATCTTGCTGCCGGCAGGCCTCCGGCTCTTCCGGGTGAACATCTCCTTGTAAATCCCTCGTGGGTTCTTGTACACCCGTGAAATTTGGCCAGGTTATGCAGTTTGCATTGCTGCACAATTACGCCTGCCTAGCTCGGCCGCGGTTACAAACATTCAGGCGTGGCAGCCATATAGGCTGGCACCCGTAGGACTCTGCCACCGGACTGGGTATATCTGCTTCCCGTTCTTCTCACCTGAGTGCTACCTATTTCAGTTTGACGGCTGCACTCTACTCAAGCAGAGCAGTAAGTTGAACCTCAACTTATGGCACTTTGTGAAACTGTTGAGAACTAGAACTCAGTTGTTTGGCACGCCACCACTGTCCATCCAGCACTATGGACGTCACTGCCTACATCTGGCTCTAATTAGTCCACGGTTGTGTTCAGCCGAATGACCTCTGCCGGCAACACTCAGAATGCGGTTCTGAGTTATTGCAACATAGGAGCGTTTCACTGCTTTCAAGGCTTCTCAGGAAGAATTCCGGAATCTTGCTGCCGGCAGGCCTCCGGCTGTTCCGGGTGAACATCTCCTTGTAAATCCCCCGTGGTTTCTTGTACACCCGTGAAATTTGGCCAGGTTATGCAGTTTGCATTGCTGCACAATTGTCCCTGCCTAGCTCGGCCGCGGTTACAAACATTCAGGCGTGGCAGCCAGATAGGCTGGTCCCCGTAGGACTCTGCCAGCCGACTGGGTATATCTGCTTCCCGTTCTTCTCACCTGAGTGCTACTGATTTCAGCTTTGACGGCTACACTCTACTCAACCGGAGCAGTAAGTTGAACCTCAACTTATGGCACTTTGTAAAACTGTTGAGAACTACAGCTCAGTTGTTTGGCACGCCACCACTGTCCATCCAGCACTATGGACGGCACTGCCTACATCTGGCTCTAATTAGTCCACGGTTGTGTTCAGCCGAATGACCTCTGCCGGCAACACTCAGAATGAGGTTCTGAGTTATTGCAACATAGGAGCGTTTCACTGCTTTCAAGGCTTCTCAGGAAGAATTCCGGAATCTTGCTTCCAGCAGGCCTCTGGCTGTTCCGGGTGAACATCTCCTTGTAAATCCCCCGTGGTTTCTTGTACACCCGTGAAATGTGGCCAGGTTATGCAGTTTGCATTGCTGCACAATTGCACCTGCGTAGCTCAGCCGCGGTTGCAAACATTCAGGCGTGGCTGCCAGATAGGCTGGTCCCCATAGGACTCTGCCAGTGGACTGGGTATATCTGCTTCCCGTTCTTCTCACCTGAGTGCTACTGATTTCAGCTTTGACGGCTGCACTCTACTCAAGCAGAGCAGTAAGTTGAACCTCAACTTATGGCACTTTGTTAAACTGTTGAGAACTAGAGCTCAGTTGTTTGGCACGCCAACACTGTCCATCCAGCAGTATGAACGGCACTGCCTACATCTGGCTCTAATTAGTCCACGGTTGTGTTCAGCCTAATGACCTCTGCCAGGAACACTCAGAATGAGGTTCTGAGTTATTGCAACATAGGAGCGTTTCACTGCTTTCAAGGCTTCTTAGGAAGAATTCCAGAATCTTGCTGCCGGCAGGCCACCGGCTCTACCGGGTGAACATCTCCTTGTAAATCCCCCGTGGTTTCTTGTACACCCGTGAAATTTGGACAGGTTATGCAGTTTGTATTGCTGCACATTTGCCCCTGCCTAGCTCGGCCGCAGTTGCAAACATTCAGGCGTGGCAGCCGGATAGTCTGGTCCCCGTAGGACTCTGCCAGCGGACTGGGTATATCTGGTTCCCGTTCTTCTCACCTGAGTGCTACTGATTCCAGCTTTGACGGCTACACTCTACTCAACCGGAGCAGTAAGTTGAACCTCAACTTATGGCACTTTGTGAAAATGTTGAGAACTAGAGCTCAGTTGTTTGGCACGCCACCACTGTCCATCCAGCACTATGGACGGCACTGCCTACTTCTGGCTCTAATTAGTCCACGATTGTGTTCAGCCGAATGACCTCTGCCGGCAACACTCAGAATGACGTTCTGAGTTATTGCAACATAGGAGCGTTTCACTGCCTTCAAGGCTTCTCAGGAAGAATTCCGGAATCTTCGTGCCGGCAGGCCTCCGGCTGTTCCGGGTGAACATCTCCTTTTAAATCCCCCGTGGTTTCTTGTACACCCGTGAAATTTGGCCAGGTTTTGCAGTTTGCATTGCTGCACAATTGCGCCTGCCTAGCTCGGCCACGGTTACAAACATTAAGCCGTGGCAGCCAGATAGGCTGGTCCCCGTAGGACACTGCCTGCGGACTGGGTTTATCTGCTTCCCGTTCTTCTCACCTGATTGCTACTGATTCCAGCTTTGACGGCTACACTCTACTCAACCGGAGCAGTAAGTTGAACCTCAACTTATGGCACTTTGTGAAACTGTTGAGGACTACAGCTCAGTTGTTTGGCACGCCACCACTGTCCATCCAGCACTATGGACGGCACTGCCTACATCTGGCTCTAATTAGTCCACGGTTGTGTTCAGCCGAATGACCTCTGCCGGGAACACTCAGAATGAGGTTTTGAGTTATTGCAACATAGGAGCGTTTCACTGCTTTCAAGGCTTCTCAGGAAGAATTCCGGAATCTTGCTGCCAGCAGGCCTCCGGCTGTTCCGGGTGAACATCTCCTTGTAAATCCCCCGTGGTTCTTGTACATCCGTGAAATTTGGCTAGGTTATGCAGTTTGCCTTACTGCACAATTGCGCCTGCCTAGCTCGGCCGCGGTTGCAAACATTCAGGCGTGGCAGCCAGATAGGCTGGTCCCCGTAGGACACTGCCAGCGGACTGGGTATATCTGCTTACCGTTCTTTTCACCTGAGTGCTACTTATTCCAGCTTTGACGGCTACACTCTACTCAACCGGAGCATTAAGTTGCACCTCAACTTATGGCACTTTGTGAAACTGTTGAGAACTAGCGCTCAGTTATTTGGCACGCCACGACTCTCCATCCAGCACTATGGACGGCACTGCCTACATCTGGCTCTAATTAGTCCACGGTTGTGTTCAGCCGAATGACCTCTGCCGGCAACACTCAGAATGAGGTTCTGAGTTATTGCAACACAGGAGCGTTTCACTGCTTTCAAGGCTTCTCAGGAAGAATTCCGGAATCTTGCTGCGGGCAGGCCTCTGGCTGTTCCGGGTGAACATCTCCTTGTAAATCCCCCGTGGTTTATTGTACATCCGTGAAATTTGGCCAGGTTATGCAGTTTGCATTGTTGCACAATTGCGCCTGCCTCGCTCGGCCGCGGATGCAAACATTCAGGCGTGGCAGCCTGATAGGCTGTACCCGTAGGACACTGCCAGCGGACTGGGTATATCTGCTTCCCGTTCTTCTCACCTGAGTGCTACTGATTCCAGCTTTGACGGCTACACTCTAATCAACCGGAGCATTAAGTTGAACCTCAACTTATGGCATTTTGTGAAACTGTTGAGAACTAGCGCTCAGTTGTTTGGCCCGACACCACTGTCCATCCAACACTATGGACGGCACTGCCTACATCTGGCTCTAATTAGTCCACGGTTGTGTTCAGCCAAATGACTTCTGCCGGGAACACTCAGAATGAGGTTCTGAGTTATTGCAACACAGGAGCGTTTCACTGCTTTCAAGGCTTCTCAGGAAGAATTCCGGAATCTTGCTGCCGGCAGGCCTCAGGCTGTTCCGGGTGAACATCTCCTTGTAAATCCCCCGTGGTTTCTTGTACACCCGTGAAATTTGGCCAGGTTATGCAGTTTGCATTGCTGCACAATTGCCCCTGCCTATCTCGGCCGCGGTTGCAAACAATCAGGCGTGGCAGCCAGATAGGCTCGTCCCCGTGGGACTCTGCCAGCGGACTGGGTATATCTGCTTCCCGTTCTTCTCACCTGAGTGCTACTGATTTCAGTTTGACGGCTGCACTCTACTCAAGCAGAGCAGTAAGTTGAACCTCAACTTATGGCACTTTGTGAAACTGTTGAGAACTAGAGCTCAGTTGTTTGGCACGCCACCACTGTCCATCCAGCACTATGGACGGCACTGCCTACATCTGGCTCTAATTAGTCCACGGTTGTGTTCAGCCAAATGACCTCTGCCGGCAACACTCAGAATGAGGTTCTGAGTTATTCCAACATAGGAGCGTTTCACTGCTTTCAAGGCTTCTCAGGAAGAATTCCGGAATCTTGCTGCCAGCAGGCCTCTGGCTGTTCCGGGTGAACATCTCCTTGTAAATCCCCCGTGGTTTCTTGTACACCCGTGAAGTGCAGCCAGGTTATGCAGTTTGCATTGCTGCACAATTGCGCCTGCCTAGCTCGGCCGCGGTTGCAAACATTCAGGCGTGGCAGGAAGATAGGCTGGTCCCCGTAGGACTCTGCCAGCCGACTGGGTATATCTGCTTCCCGTTCTTCTCACCTGAGTGCTACTGATTCCAGCTTTGACGGCTACACTCTACTCAACCGGAGCAGTAAGTTGAACCTCAACTTATGGCACTTTGTGAAACTGTTGAGAACTAGAGCTCAGTTGTTTGGCACGCCACCACTGTCCATCCAGCACTATGGACGGCACTGCCTAGATCTGGCTCTAATTAGTCCACGGTTGTGTTCAGCCGAATGACCTCTGCCAGGAACACTCAGAATGAGGTTCTGAGTTATTGCAACATAGGAGCGTTTTACTGCTTTCAAGGCTTCTCAGGAAGAATTCCGGAATCTTGCTGCCGGCAGGCCTCCGGCTCTTTCGGGTGAACATCTCCTTCTAAATCCCCCGTGGTTTCTTGTACACCCGTGAAATTTGGACAGGTTATGCAGTTTGCATTGCTGCACAATTGCCCCTGCCTAGCTCGTCCGCGGTTGCAAACATTCAGGCGTGGCAGCCAGATAGGCTGGTCCCCGTAGGACTCTGCCAGCCGACTGGGTATATCTGCTTCCCGTTCTTCTCACCTGAGTGCTACTGATTTCAGCTTTGACGGGTACACTCTACTCAACCGGACCAGTAAGTTGAACCTCAACTTATGGCGCTTTGTGAAACTGTTGAGAACTAGAGCTCAGTTGTTTGGCACGATACCACTGTCCATCCAGCACTATGGACGGAACTGCCTACATCTGGCTCTAATTAGTCCACGATTGTGTTCAGCCGAATGACCTCTGCTGGGAACACTCAGATTGAGGTTCTGAGGTACTGCAACAGAGGAGCGTTTCACTGCTTTCAAGGCTTCCCAGGAAGAATTCCGGAATCTTCCTGCCGGCAGGCCTCCGGCTCTTCCGGGTGAACATCTCCTTGTAAATCCCCCGTGGGTTCTTGTACACCCGTGAAATTTGGCCATGTTATGCAGTTTGCATTGCTGCACAATTACGCCTGCCTAGCTCGGCCGCGGTTACAAACATTCAGGCGTGGCAGCCAGATAGGCTGGTCCCCGTAGGATACTGCCAGCGGACTGGGTATATCTGCTTACCGTTCTTTTCACCTGAGTGCTACTTATTCCAGCTTTGACGGCTACACTCTACTCAACCGGAGCATTAAGTTGCACCTCAACTTATGGCACTTTGTGAAACTGTTGAGAACTAGCGCTCAGTTATTTGGCACGCCACCACTCTCCATCCAGCACTATGGACGGCACTGCCTACATCTGGCTGTAATTAGTCCACGGTTGTGTTCAGCCGAATGACCTCTGCCGGCAACACTCAGAATGAGGTTCTGAGTTATTGCAACACAGGAGCGTTTCACTGCTTTCAAGGCTTCTCAGGAAGAATTCCGGAATCTTGCTGCCTGAAGGCCGCCGGCTGTTCCGGCTGAACATCTCCTTGTATATCCCCCGTGGTTTCTTGTACACCCGTAAAATTTGGCCAGGTTATGCAGTTTGCATTACTGCACAATTGCGCCTGCCTAGATCGCGCGCGGTTGCAAACATTCAGGCGTGGCAGCCAGATAGGCTGGTCCCCGTAGGACTCTGCAAGCGGACTGGGTATATCTGCTTCCCGTTCTTCTCACCTGAGTGCTACTGATTCCAGCTTTGACGGCTACACTCTACTCAACCGGAGCATTAAATTGAACCTCTACTTATGGCACTTTGTGAAACTGTTGAGAACTAGAGCTCAGTTGTTTGGCACGCCACCACTGTCCATCCAGCACTATGGACGGCACTGCCTACATCTGGCTCTAATTAGTCCACTATTGTGTTCAGCCGAATGACCTCTGCTGGGAATACTCAGAATGCGGTTCTGAGTTATTGCAACATAGGAGCGTTTCACTGCTTTCAAGGCTTCTCAGGAAGAATTCCGGAATCTTGCTGCCGGCAGGCCTCCGGCTGTTCCGGGTGAACATCTCCTTGTAAATCCCCCGTGGTTTCTTGTACACCCGTGAAATTTGGCCAGGTTATGCAGTTTGCATTGCTGCACAATTGCGCCTGCCTAGCTCGGCTGCGGTTACAAACATTCAGGCGTGGCAGCCAGATAGGCTGGTCCCCGTAGGACACTGCCAGCAGACTGAGTATATCTGCTTCCCGTTCTCCTCACCTGAGTGCTAATGATTCCAGCTTTGACGGCTACACTCTACTCAACCGAAGCTGAAAGTTGAACCTCAACTTATGGCACTTTGTGAAACTGTTGAGAACTACAGCTCAGTTGTTTGGCACGCCACCACTGTCCATCCAGCACTATGGACGGCACTGCCTACATCTGGCTCTAATTAGTCCACGATTGTGTTCAGCCGAATGACCTCTGCCGGGAACACTCAGAATGAGGTTCTGAGTTATTGCAACACAGGAGCGTTTCACTGCTTTCAAGTCTTCTCAGGAAGAATTCCGGAATCTTGCTGCCGGCAGGCCTCCGGCTGTTCCGGGTGAACATCTCCTTGTAAATCCCCCGTGGTTTCTTGTACACCCGTGAAATTTGGCCAGGTTATGCAGTTTGCATTACTGCACAATTGCGCCTGCCTAGCTCGGCCGCGGTGGCAAACATTCAGGCGTGGCAGCCAGATAGGCTGGTCCCCGTATTACTCTCCCAGCGGACTGGGTATATCTGCTTCCCTTTCTTCTCACCTGAGTGCTACTGATTCCAGCTTTGACGGCTACAGTCTACTCAACTGGAGCATTAAGTTGAACCTCTACTTATGGCACTTTGTGAAACTGTTGAGAACTAGAGCTCAGTTGTTTGGCACGCCACCACTGTCAATCCAGCACTATGGACGGCACTGCCTACATCTGGCTCTAATTAGTCCACGGTTGTGTTCAGCCGAATGACCTCTACAGAGAATACTCAGAATGAGGTTCTGAGTTCTTGCAACTTAGGAGCGTTTCACTGCTTTCAAGGCTTCTCAGGAAGAGTTCCGGAATCTTGCTGCCGGCAGGCCTCTGGCTGTTCCAGGTGAACATCTCCTTGTAAATCCCCCGTGGTTTCTTCTACACCCGTGAAATTTGGACAGGTTATGCAGTTTGCATTGTTGCACAATTGCGCCTGCCTCGCTCGGCCGCGGTTGCAAACATTCAGTCGTGGCAGCCTGATAGACTGTACCCGTAGGACACTGCCAGCGGACTGGGTATATCTGCTTCCCGTTCTTCTCACCTGAGTGCTACTGATTCCAGCGTTGACGGCTACACTCTAATCAACCGGAGCATTAAGTTGAACCTCAACTTATGGCATTTTGTGAAACTGTTGAGAACTAGCGCTCAGTTTTTTGGCACGCCACCACTGTCCATCCAGCACTATGGACGTCACTGCCTACATCTGGCTCTAATTAGTCCACGGTTGTGTTCAGCCGAATGACCTCTGCCGGCAACACTCAGAATGAGGTTCTGAGTTATTGCAACATAGGAGCGTTTCACTGCTTTCAAGGCTTCTCAGGAAGAATTCCTGAATCTTGCTGCCGGCAGGCCTCTGGCTGTTCCGGGTGAACATCTCCTTGTAAATCCCCCGTGGTTTCTTGTACACCCGTGAAATTTGGCCAGGTTATGCAGTTTACATTGCTGCACAATTGCTCCTGCCTAGCTCGGCCGCGGTTGCAAATATTCAGGCGTGGCAGCCAGATAGGCTGGCCCTGTAGGACTCTGCCAGCGGACTGGGTATATCTGCTTCCCGTTCTTCTCACCTGAGTGCTACTGATTTCAGCTTTGACGGCTACACTCTACTCAACCGGAGCAGTAAGTTGAACCTCAACTTATGGCACTTTGTGAAACTGTTGAGAACTAGAACTCAGTTGTTTGGCACGCCACCACTGTTCATCCAGCACTATGGACGGCACTCCCTACATCTGGCTCTAATTAGTCCACGGTTGTGTTCAGCCGAATGACTTCTGCCGGGAACACTCAGAATGAGGTTCTGAGTTATTGCAACATAGGAGCGTTTCACTGCTTTCTAGGCTTCTCAGGAAGAATTCCGGAATCTTGATGCCGGCAGGCCTCCGGCTGTTCCGGTTGAACATTTCCTTGTAAATACCCCGTGGTTTCTTGTACACCCGTGAAATTTGACCGGGTTATGCAGTTTGCATTGCTGCACAAATGCGCCTGCCTAGCTCGGCCGCGGTTACAAACATTCAGGCGTGGCAGCCACATGGACTGGTCCCCGTAGGACACTGCCAGCGGACTGGGTATATCTGCTTCCCGTTCTTCTCACCTGAGTGCTACTGATTCCAGCTTTGACGGCTACACTCTACTCAACCGGAGCAGTAAGTTGAACCTCAACTTATGGCACTTTGTGAAAGTGTTGAGAACTAGAGCTCAGATGTTTGGCATGCCACCACTGTCCATCCAATACTATGGAAGACATTGCCTACATCTGGCTCTAATTAGTCCACGGTTGTGTTCAGCCGAATGACCTCTGCCAGGAACACTCAGAATGAGGTTCTGAGTTATTGCAACATAGGAGCGTTTCACTGCTTTCAAGGCTTCTCAGGAAGAATTCAAGAATCTTGCTGCGGGCAGGCCTCCGGCTGTTCCGGGTGAACATCTCCTTGTAAATCCCCCGTGGTTTCTTGTACACCCGTGAAATTTGGCCAGGTTATGCAGTTTGCATTGCTGCACAATTGCGCCTGCCTAGCTCGGCCGTGGTTACAAACATTCAGGCGTGGCAGCCAGATAGGCTGGTCCCCGTAGGACACTGCCAGCGGTCTGGGTATATCTGCTTCCCGTTCTTCTCACCTGAGTGCTACTGATTCCAGCTTTGACGGCTACACTCTACTCAACCGGAGCAGTAAGTTGAACCTCAACTTATGGCACTTTGTGAAACTGTTGAGAACTAGAGCTCAGTTGTTTGGCACGCCACCACTGTCCATCCAGCACTATGGACGGCATTGCTTACATCTGGCTCTAATTAGTCCACGATTGTGTTCAGCCGAATGACCTCTGCCGGGGACACTCAGAATGATGTTCTGAGTTATTGCAACATAGGAGCGTTTCACTGCTTTCAAGGCTTCTCAGGAAGAATTCCGGAATCGTGCTGAGGGCAGGCCTCTGGCTGTTCCGGGTGAACATCTCCTTGTAAATCCCCCGTGGTTTCTTGTACACCCGTGAAATTTAACCGGGTTATGCAGTTTGCATTGTTGCACAATTGCGCCTGCCTCGCTCGGCCGCGGATGCAAACATTCAAGCGTGGCAGCCTGATAGGCTGTACCCGTAGGACTCGGCCAGCGGACTGGGTATATCTGCTTCCCGTTCTTCTCACCTGAGTGCTACTGATTTCAGTTTGACGGCTGCACTCTACTCAAGCAGAGCAGTAAGTTGAACCTCAACTTATGGCACTTTGTGAAACTGTTGAGAACTAGAGCTCAGTTGTTTGGCACGCCACCACTGTCCATCCAGCACTATGGACGTCACTGCCTACATCTGGCTCTAATTAGTCCACGGTTGTGTTCAGCCGAATGACCTCTGCCGGCAACACTCAGAATGAGGTTCTGAGTTATTGCAACACAGGAGCGTTTCACTGCTTTCAAGGCTTCTCAGGAAGAATTCCGGAATCTTGCTGCCGGAAGGCCGCCGGCTGTTCCAGGTGAACATCTCCTTGTAAATCCCCCGTGGTTTCTTGTACACCCGTAAAATTTGGCCAGGTTATGCAGTTTGCATTACTGCACAATTGCGCCTGCCTAGCTCGGGCGCGGTTGCAAACATTCAGGCGTGGCAGCCAGATAGGCTGGTCCCCGTAGGACTCTGCAAGCGGACTGGGTATATCTGCTTCCCGTTCTTCTCACCTGAGTGCTACTGATTCCAGCTTTGATGGCTACAGTCTACTCACCCGGAGCATTAAATTGAAGCTCTACTTATGGCACTTTGTGAAACTGTTGAGAAATAGAGCTCAGTTGTTTGGCACGCCACCACTGTCCATCCAGCACTATGGACGGCACTGCCTACATCTGGCTCTAATTAGTCCACGGTTGTGTTCAGCCGAATGACCTCTGCCGGCAACACTCAGAATGAGGTTCTGAGTTATTGCAACATAGGAGCGTTTCATAGCTTTCAAGGCTTCTCAGGAAGAATTCCGGAGTCTTGATGCTGGCAGGCCTCCGGCTCTTCCGAGTGAAAATCTCCTTATAAATCCCCCGTGGTTTCTTGTACACCCGTGAAATTTGGACAGGTTATGCAGTTTGCATTGCTGCACAATTGCGCCTGCCTAGCTCGGCCGCAGTTGCAAACATTCAGGCGTGGAAGCCATATAGGCTGGCCCCCTTAGGACTCTGCCAGCAGACTGGGTAAATCTGCTTCCCGTTCTTCAAACCTGAGTGCTACTGATTCCAGCTTTGACAGCTACACTCTACTCAACCGGAGCAGTAAGTTGAACCTCAACTTATGGCACTTTGTGAAAATGTTGAGAACTAGAGCTCAGTTGTTTGGCACGCCACCACTGTCCATCCAGCACTATGGACGGCACTGCCTACATCTGGCTCTAATTAGTCCACGATTGTGTTCAGTCGAATGACCTCTGCCGGCAACACTCAAAATGAGGTTCTGAGTTATTGCAACATAGGAGCGTTTCACTGCTTTCAAGGCTTCTCAGGAAGAATTCCGGAATCTTGCTGCCGGCAGTCCTCCGGCTGTTCCGGGTGAACATCTCCTTGTTAATCCCCCGTGGTTTCTTGTACACCCGTGAAATTTGACCAGGTTATGCAGTTTTCATTGCTGCACAATTGCGCCTGCCTAGCTCGGCCGCGGTTGCAAACATTCAGGCGTGGCTGCCAGATAGACTGGTCCCCGTAGGACACTGCCAGCTGTCTGGGTATATCTGCTTCCGGTTCTTCTCACCTGAGTGCTATTGATTCCAGGTTTGAAGGCTACACTCTACTCAACCGGAGCAGTAAGTTGAACCTCAACTTATGGCACTTTGTGAAAGTGTTGAGAACTAGAACTCAGTTGTTTGTCACGCCACCACTCTCCATCCAGCACTATGGACGGCACTGCCTACTTCTGGCTCTAATTAGTCCACGGTTGTGTTCTGCCGAATGACCTCTGCCGGGAACACTCAGAATGAGGTTCTGAGTTATTGCAACATAGGAGCGTTTCACTGCTTTCAAGGCTTCTCAGGAAGAATTCCGGAATCTTGCTGCCGGCAGGACTCCGGCTATTCCGGGTGAACATCTCCTTGTAAATCCCCCGTGGTTTCTTGTACACCCGTGAAATTTGGATAGGTTATGCAGTTTGCATTGCTGCACAATTGGGCCTGCCTAGCTCGGCCGCGGTTGCAAACATTCAGTCGTGGCAGCTTGATAGGCTGGTCCCCGTAGGACTCTGCCAGCCGACTGGGTATATCTGCTTCCCGTTCTTCTCACCTGAGTGCTACTGATTCCAGCTTTGACGGCTACACTCTACTCAACCGGAGCAGTAAGTTGAACCTCAACTTATGGCACTTTGTGAAACTGTTTAGAACTAGAGCTCAGTTGTTTGGCACGCCACCACTCTCCATCCAGCACTATGGACGGCACTGCCTACATCTGGCTCTAATTAGTCCACGGTTGTGTTCAGCCTAATGACCTCGGCCAGGAACACTCAGAATGAGGTTCTGAGTTATTGCAACATAGGAGCGTTTCACTGCTTTCAAGGCTTCTCAGGAACAATTCCGGAATCTAGCTGCCGGCAGGCCTCCGGCTGTTCCGGGTGAACATCTCCTTGTAAATCCCCCGTGGTTTCTTGTACACCCGTGAAATTTGGACAGGTTATGCAGTTTGCATTGCTGCACAATTGCCCCTGCCTAGCTCGGCCGCGGTTGCAAACATTCAGGCCTGGCAGCCGAATAGTCTGGTCCCCGTAGGACTCTGCCAGCGGACTGGGTATATCTGCTTCCCGTTCTTCTCACCTGAGTGCTACTGATTCCAGCTTTGACGGCTACACTCTACTCAACCGGAGCAGTAAGTTGAACCTCAACTTATGGCACTTTGTGAAAATGTTGAGAACTAGAGCTCAGTTGTTTGGCACGCCACCACTGTCCATCCAGCACTATGGACGGCACTGCCTAATTCTGGCTCTAATTTGTCCACGATTGTGTTCAGCCGAATGACCTCTGCCGGCAACACTCAGAATGAGGTTCTGAGTTATTGCAACATAGGAGCGTTTCACTGCCTTCAAGGCTTCTCAGGAAGAATTCCGGAATCTTGCTGCCATAAGGCCTCCGGCTGTTCCGAGTGAACATCTCCTTGTAAATCCCCCGTGGTTTCTTGTACACCCGTGAAATTTGGCCAGGTTATGCAGTTTGCATTGCTGCACAATTGCGCCTGCCTAGCTCGGCCGCGGTTGCAAACATTCAGGCGTGTCAGCCAGATAGGCTGGTCCCCGTAGGACTCTGTCAGCAGACTGGGTATATCTGCTTCCCGTTCTTCTCACCTGAGTGCTACTGATTCCAGCTTTGACGGCTACACTCTACTCAACCGGAGCAGTATGTTGAACCTCAACTTATTACACTTTGTAAAAATGTTGAGAACTAGAGCTCAGTTGTTTGGCAAGCCACCACTGTCCATCCAGCACTATGGACGGCACTGCTTACATCTGGCTCTCATTAGTCCACGATTGTGTTCAGTCGAATGACCTCTGCCGGCAACACTCAGAATGAGGTTCTGAGTTATTGCAACATAGGAGCGTTTCACTGCTTTCAAGGCTTCTCAGGAAGAATTCCGGAATCTTGCTGCCGGAAGGCCGCCGGCTGTTCCGGCTGAACATCTCCTTGTAAATCCCCCGTGGTTTCTTGTACACCCGTGAAATTTGGCCAGGTTATGCAGTTTGCATTGCTGCACAATTGCGCCTGCCTAGCTCGGCCGCGGTTACAAACATGCAGGCGTGGCAGCCAGATTGGCTGGTCCCCGTAGAACACTCCCAGCCGACTGGATATATCTGCTTCCCGTTCTTCTCACCTGAGTGCTACTGATTCCAGCTTTGACGGCTACAGTCTACTCAACCGGAGCATTAAGTTGAACCTCAACTGATGGCACTTTGTGAAACTGTTGAGAACTAGAGCTCAGTTGTTTGGCACACCACCACTGTCCATCCAGCAATATGGACGGCACTGCCTACATCTGGCTCTAATTAGTCCCCGGTTGTGTTCAGCCGAATGACCTCTGCCGGCAACACTCAGAATGAGGTTCTGAGTTATTGCAACATAGGAGCGTTTCATAGCTTTCAAGGCTTCTCAGGAAGAATTCCGGAGTCTTGATGCCGGCAGGCCTCCGGCTCTTCCGAGTGAACATCTCCTTATAAATCCCCCGTGGTTTCTTGTACACCCGTGAAATTTGGACAGGTTATGCAGTTTGCATTGCTGCACAATTGCGCCTGCCTAGCTCGGCCGCAGTTGCAAACATTCAGGCGTGGCAGCCAGATAGGATGGTCCCCGTAGGACTCTGCCAGCGGACTGGGTATATCTGCTTCCCGTTCTTCTCACCTGAGTGCTACTGATTTCAGCTTTGACGGCTGCACTCTACTCAAGCATAGCAGTAAGTTGAACCTCAACTTATGGCACTTTGTGAAACTGTTGAGAACTAGAGCTCAGTTGTTTGGCACGCCACCACTGTCCATCCAGCACTATGGACGGCACTGCCTACATCTGGCTCTAATTAGTCCACAGTTGTGTTCAGCCGAATGACCTCTGCCAGGAACACTCAGAATGAGGTTCTGAGTTATTGCAACATAGGAGCGTTTCACTGCTTTCAAGGCTTCTTAGGAAGAATTCCGGAATCTTGCTGCCGGCAGGCCTCCGGCTCTTCCGGGTGAACATCTCCTTGTAAATCCCCCGTGGTTTCTTGTACACCCGTGAAATTTGGCCAGGTTATGCAGTTTTCATTGCTGCACAATTGCGCCTGCCTAGCTCGGCCGCGGTTGCAAACATTCAGGCGTGGCTGCCAGATAGACTGGTCCCCGTAGGACACTGCCAGCTGTCTGGGTATATCTGCTTCCGGTTCTTCTCACCTGAGTGCTACTGATTCCAGCTTTGACGGCTACACTCTACTCAACCGGAGCAGTAAGTTGAACCTCAACTTATGGCACTTTGTGAAACTGTTGAGAACTAGAACTCAGTTGTTTGGCACGCCACCATTCTCCATCCAGCACTATGGACGGCACTGCCTACTTCTGGCTCTAATTAGTCCACGGTTGTGTTCTGCCGAATGACCTCTGCCGGGAACACTCAGAATGAGGTTCTGAGTTATTGCAACATAGGAGCGTTTCACTGCTTTCAAGGCTTCTCAGGAAGAATTCCGGAATCTTGCTGCCGGCAGGACTCCGGCTATTCCGGGTGAACATCTCCTTGTAAATCCACCGTGGTTTCTTGTACACCCGTGAAATTTGGCCAGGTTATGCAGTTTGCATTGCTGCACAATTGCGCCTGCCTAGCTCGGCCGCGGTTACAAACATTAAGCCGTGGCAGCCAGATAGGCTGGTCCCCGTACAACACTGCCTGCGGACTGGGTATATCTGCTTCCCGTTCTTCTCACCTGAGTGCTACTGATTCCAGCTTTGACGGCTACACTCTACTCAACCCGAGCATTAAGTTGAACCTCAACTTATGGCACTTTGTGAAACTGTTGAGAACTAGAGCTCAGTTGTTTGGCACGATACCATTGTCCATCCAGCACTATGGACGGAACTGCCTACATCTGGATCTAATTAGTCCACGATTGTGTTCAGCTGAATGACCTCTGCTGGGAACACTCAGATTGAGGTTCTGAGTTATTGCAACATAGGAGCGTTTCACTGCTTTCAAGGCTTCTCAGGAAGAATTCCGGAATCTTCCTGCCGGCAGGCCTCCGGCTGTTCCGGTTGAACATCTCCTTTTAAATCCCCCGTGGTTTCTTGTACTCCCGCGAAATTTGGCCAGGTTATGCAGTTTGCATTGCTGCACAATTGCGCCTGCCTAGCTCGGCCGCAGTTGCAAACATTCAGACCTGGCAGCCAGATAGGCTGGTCCCGGTAGGACTCTGACAGCGGACTGGGTATATCTGCTTCCCGTTCTTCTCACCTGAGTGCTACTGATTCCAGCTTTGACGGCTACACTCTACTCCACCGGAGTAGTAAGTTGAACCTCAACTTATGGCACTTTGTGAAACTGTTGAAAACTAGAGCTAAGTTGTTTGGCTCGCCACCACTCTGCATGCAGCACTATGGACGGCACTCCGTACATCTGGCTCTAATTAGTCCACGATTGTGTTCAGCCGAATGACCTCTGCCAGGAACACTCAGAATGAGGTTCTGAGTTATTGCAACATAGGAGCGTTTCACTGCTTTCAAGGCTTCTCAGGAAGAATTCCGGAATCTTGCTGCCGGCAGGCCTCCGGCTGTTCCGGGTGAACATCTCCTTGTAAATCCCCCGTGGTTTCTTGTACACCCGTGAAATTTTGCCAGGATATGCAGTTTGCATTGCTGCACAATTGCGCCTGCCAAGCACAGCAGCGGTTGCAAACATTCAGGCGTGGCAGCCAGATAGGCTGGTCCCCTAGGACCCTGCCAGCGGACTCGGTATATCTGCTTCCCGTTCTTCTCACCTGAGTGCTACTGATTCCAGCTTTGACGGCTACACTCTACTCAACCGGAGCAGTAAGTTGAACCTCAACTTATGGCACTTTGTGAAACTGTTGAGAACTAGAGCTCAGTTGTTTGTCACGCCACCACTATCCATCCAGCACTATGGACGGCACTGCCTACATCTGGCTCTAATTAGTCCACGGTTGTGTTCAGCTGAATGACCTCTGCTGGGAACACTCAGAATGAGGTTCTGAGTTATTGCAACATAGGAGCGTTTCACTGCTTTCAAGGCTTCTCAGGAAGAATTCCCGAATCTTGCTGCCGGCAGGCCTCCGGCTGTTCCGGGTGAACATCTCCTTGTAAATCCCCCGTGGTTTCTTGTACACCCGTGAAATTTGGCCAGGTTATGCAGTTTGCAATGCTGCACAATTGCGCCTGCCTAGCTCGGCCGCGGTTGCAAACATTCAGGCGTGGCAGCCATATAGGCTGGCCCCCGTAGGACTCTGCCAGCGAACTGGGTATATCTGCTTCCCGTTCTTCTCACCTGAGTGCTACTGATTTCAGCTTTGACGGCTACACTCTACTCAACCGGAGCAGTAAGTTGAACCTCAACTTATGGCACTTTGTGAAACTGTTAAGAACTAGAACTCAGTTGTTTGGCACGATACCACTGTCCATCCAGCACTATGGACGGAACTGCCTACATCTGGCTCTAATTAGTCCACAATTGTGTTCAGCCGAATGACCTCTGCTGGGAACACTCAGATTGAGGTTCTTAGTTACTGCAACATAGGAGCGTTTCACTGCTTTCAAGGCTTCTCAGGAAGAGTACCGGAATCTTGCTGCCGGCAGGCCTCCGGCTGTTCCGGGCGAACATCTCCTTGTAAATCCCCCGTGGTTTCTTGTACACCCGTGAAGTACGGCCAGGGTATGCAGTTTGCTTTGCTGCACAATTGCGCCTGCCTAGCTCGGCCGCGGTTGCAAACATTCAGGCGTGGCAGCCAGATAGGCTGGTCCCCGTAGGACTCTGCCAGCCGACTGGGTATATCTGCTTCCCGTTCTTCTCACCTGAGTGCTACTGATTCCAGCTTTGACGGCTACACTCTACTCAACCGGAGCATTAAGTTGAACCTCAACTTATGGCACTTTGTGAAACTGTTGAGAACTAGAGCTCAGTTGTTTGGCATGATACCATTGTCCATCCAGCACTATGGACGGAACTGCCTTCATCCGGCTCTAATTAGTCCACGATTGTGTTCAGCCGAATGACCTCTGCTGGGAACACTCAGATTGAGGTTCTGAGTTATTGCAACATAGGAGCTTTTCACTGCTTTCAAGGCTTCTCAGGAAGAATCCCGGAATCTTCCTGCCGGCAGGCCTCCGGCTGTTCCGGGTGAACATCTTCTTGTAAATCCCCCGTGGTTTCTTGTACACCCGTAAATTTGGCCAGGTTATGCAGTTTGCATTGCTGCACAATTGCGCCTGCCTAGCTCGGCCGCGGTTGCAAACATTCAGGCGTGGCAGCCAGATAGGCTGGTCCCCGTAGGACTCTGCCAGCGGACTGGGTATATCTGCTTCCCGTTCTTCTCACCTGAGTGCTACTGATTCCAGCTTTGACGGCTACACTCTACTCAACCGGAGCAGTAAGTTGAACCTCAACTTATGGCACTTTGTGAAAATGTTGAGAACTAGAGCTCAGTTGTTTGGCACGATACCATTGTCCATCCAGCACTATGGACGGAACTGCCTACATCTGGCTCTAATTAGTCCACGATTGTGTTCAGCCGAATGACCTCTGCTGAGAACACTCAGATTGAGTTTCTGAGTTATTGCAACATAGGAGCGTTTCACTGCTTTCAAGGCTTCTCAGGAAGAATTCCGGAATCTTGCTGCCGGAAGGCCTCCGGCTGTTCCGGGTGAACATCTCCTTGTAAATCCCCCGTGGTTTCTTGTACACCCGTGAAATTTGGCCAGGTTATGCAGTTTGCATTGCTGCACAATTGCGCCTGCCTAGTTCGTCCGCAGTTGCAAACATTCAGGCATGGCAGCCAGATAGGCTGGTCCCATTAAGACTCTGACAGCGGACTGGGTATATCTGCTTCCCGTTCTTCTCACCTGAGTGCTACTGATTCCAGCTTTGACGGCTACACTCTACTCCACCGGAGTAGTAAGTTGAATCTCAACTTATGGCACTTTTTGAAACTGTTGAAAACTAGAGCTAAGTTGTTTGGCACGCCACCACTGTGCATCCAGCACTATGGACGGCACTCCGTACATCTGGCTCTAATTAGTCCACGATTGTGTTCAGCCGAATGACCTCTGCCGGGAACACTCAGAATGAGGTTCTGAGTTATTGCAACATAGGAGCGTTTCACTGCTTTCAAGGCTTCTCAGGAAGAATTCCGGAATCTTGCTGCCGGCAGGCCTCCTGCTGTTCCGGGTGAACATCTCCTTGTAAATCCCCCGTGGTTTCTTGTACACCAGTGAAATGTGGCCAGGTTATGAGGTTTGCATTGCTTCACAATTGGGGCTGCCTAGCTCGGCCGCGGTTGCAAACATTCAGGCATGGCTGCCAGATAGGCTGGTCCCCGTAGGACTTTGCCAGCGGACTGGGTATATCTGCTTCCCGTTCTTCTCACCTGAGTGCTACTGATTCCAGCTTTGACGGCTACAGTCTACTCAACCGGAGCATTAAGTTGAACCTCGACTTATGGCACTTTGTGAAACTGTTGAGAACTAGAGCTCAGTTGTTTGGCACGCCACCACTGTCCATCCAGCACTATGGACGGCACTGCCTACATCTGGCTCTAATTAGTCCACAGTTGTATTCAGCCGAATGACCTCTGACGGGAATACTCAGAATGCGGTTCTGAGTTATTGCAACATAGGAGCGTTTCACTGCTTTCAAGGCTTCTAAGGAAGAATTCCGGAATTTTGCTGCCGGCAGGCCTCTGGCTGTTCCGGGTGAACATCTCCTTGTAAATCCCCCGTGGTTTCTTGTACACCCGTGAAATGTGGCCAGGTTATGCAGTTTGCATTGCTGCACAATTGCGCTGCCTAGCTCAGCCGCGGTTGAAAACATTCAGGCGTGGCAGCCAGATAGGTTGGCCCCCGTAGGACTCTGCCAGCGGACTGGGTATATCTGCTTCCCGTTCCTCTCACCTGAGTGCTACTGATTTCAGCTTTGACGGCTACACTCTACTCAACCGGAGCAGTAAGTTGAACCTCAACTTATGGCACTTTGTGAAACTGTTGAGAACTAGAGCTCAGTTGTTTGGCATGATACCATTGTCCATCCAGCACTATGGACGGAACTGCCTTCATCGGGCTCTAATTAGTCCACGATTGTGTTCAGCCGAATGACCTCTGCTGGGAACACTCAGATTGAGGTTCTGAGTTATTGCAACATAGGAGCTTTTCACTGCTTTCAAGGCTTCTCACGAAGAATTCCGGAATCTTGCTGCCGGCAGGCCTCCGGCTGTTCCGGGTGAACATCTCCTTGTAAATCCCCCGTGGTTTCTTGTACACCCGCGAAATTTGGCCAGGTTATGCAGTTTGCATTGCTGCACAATTGCGCCTGCCTAGCTCGGCCGCGGTTGCAAACATTCAGGCGTGGCAGCCAGATAGGCTGGTCCCCGTAGGACTCTGCCAGCGGACTGGGTATATCTGCTTCCCGTTCTTCTCACCTGAGTGCTACTGATTCCAGCTTTGACGGCTACACTCTACTCAACCGGAGCCGTAGGTTGAACCTCAACTTATGGCACTTTGTGAAAGTGTTGAAAACTAGAGCTAAGTTGTTTGGCACGCCACCTCTGTGCATCCAGCACTATGGACGGCACTGCCTACATCTGGCTCTAATTAGTCCACAGTTGTGTTCAGCCGAATGACCTCTGCCGGGAATACTCAGAATGAGGTTCTGAGTTATTGCCACATAGGAGCGCTTCACTGCTTTCAAGGCTTCTAAGGAAGAATTCCGGAATCTTGCTGCCGGCAGGCCTCTGGCGGTTCCGGGTGAACATCTCCTTGTAAATCCCCCGTGGTTTCTTGTACACCCGTGAAATGTGGCCAGGTTATGCAGTTTTCATTGCTGCACAATTGCGCTGCCTAGCTGGGCCGCGGTTACAAACATTCAGGCGTGGCTGCCCGATAGGCTGGTCCCCGTAGGACTTTGCCAGCGGACTGGGTATATCTGCTTCCCGTTCTTCTCACCTGAGTGCTACTGATTCCAGCTTTGACGGCTACAGTCTACTCAACCGGAGCATTAAGTTGAACCTCTACTTATGGCACTTTGTGAAACTGTTGAGAACTAGAGCTCAGTTGTTTGGCACGCACCACTGTCCATCCAGCACTATGGACGGAACTGCCTACATCTGGCTCTAATTAGTCCACGGTTGTGTTCAGCCGAATGACCTCTGCCGGGAACACTCAGAATGAAGTTCTGAGTTATTGCAACATAGGAGCGTTTCACTGCTTTCAAGGTTTCTCAGGAAGAATTCCGGAATCTTGCTGCCGGCAGGCCTCCGGCTGTTCCGGGTGAACATCTCCTTGTAAATCCCCCGTGGTTTCTTGTACACCCGTGAAATTTGGCAAGGTTATGCAGTTTGCATTGCTGCACAATTGCCTCTGCCTAGCTCGGCCGCGGATGCAAACATTCAGGCGTGGCAGCCAGATAGGCTGTCCCCGTAGGACTCTGCCAGCGGACTGGGTATATCTGCTTCCCGTTCTTCTCACCTGAGTGCTACTGATTCCAGCTTTGACGGCTACACTCTACTCAACCGGAGCAGTAAGTTGAACCTCAACTTATGGCACTTTGTGAAACTGTTGAGAACTAGAGCTCAGTTGTTTGGCACGATACCATTGTCCATCCAGCACTATGGACGGAACTGCCTACATCTGGATCTAATTAGTCCACGATTGTGTTCAGCTGAATGACCTCTGCTGGGAACACTCAGATTGAGGTTCTGAGTTATTGCAACATAGGAGCGTTTCACTGCTTTCAAGGCTTCTCAGGAAGAATTCCGGAATCTTCCTGCCGGCAGGCCTCCGGCTGTTCCGGTTGAACATCTCCTTTTAAATCCCCCGTGGTTTCTTGTACTCCCGCGAAATTTGGCCAGGTTATGCAGTTTGCATTGCTGCACAATTGCGCCTGCCTAGCTCGGCCGCAGTTGCAAACATTCAGACCTGGCAGCCAGATAGGCTGGTCCCGGTAGGACTCTGACAGCGGACTGGGTATATCTGCTTCCCGTTCTTCTCACCTGAGTGCTACTGATTCCAGCTTTGACGGCTACACTCTACTCCACCGGAGTAGTAAGTTGAACCTCAACTTATGGCACTTTGTGAAACTGTTGAAAACTAGAGCTAAGTTGTTTGGCTCGCCACCACTCTGCATGCAGCACTATGGACGGCACTCCGTACATCTGGCTCTAATTAGTCCACGATTGTGTTCAGCCGAATGACCTCTGCCGGGAACACTCAGAATGAGGTTCTGAGTTATTGCAACATAGGAGCGTTTCACTGCTTTCAAGGCTTCTCAGGAAGAATTCCGGAATCTTGCTGCCGGCAGGCCTCCGGCTGTTCCGGGTGAACATCTCCTTGTAAATCCCCCGTGGTTTCTTGTACACCCGTGAAATTTTGCCAGGATATGCAGTTTGCATTGCTGCACAATTGCGCCTGCCAAGCACAGCAGCGGTTGCAAACATTCAGGCGTGGCAGCCAGATAGGCTGGTCCCCTAGGACCCTGCCAGCGGACTCGGTATATCTGCTTCCCGTTCTTCTCACCTGAGTGCTACTGATTCCAGCTTTGACGGCTACACTCTACTCAACCGGAGCAGTAAGTTGAACCTCAACTTATGGCACTTTGTGAAACTGTTGAGAACTAGAGCTCAGTTGTTTGTCACGCCACCACTATCCATCCAGCACTATGGACGGCACTGCCTACATCTGGCTCTAATTAGTCCACGGTTGTGTTCAGCTGAATGACCTCTGCTGGGAACACTCAGAATGAGGTTCTGAGTTATTGCAACATAGGAGCGTTTCACTGCTTTCAAGGCTTCTCAGGAAGAATTCCCGAATCTTGCTGCCGGCAGGCCTCCGGCTGTTCCGGGTGAACATCTCCTTGTAAATCCCCCGTGGTTTCTTGTACACCCGTGAAATTTGGCCAGGTTATGCAGTTTGCAATGCTGCACAATTGCGCCTGCCTAGCTCGGCCGCGGTTGCAAACATTCAGGCGTGGCAGCCATATAGGCTGGCCCCCGTAGGACTCTGCCAGCGAACTGGGTATATCTGCTTCCCGTTCTTCTCACCTGAGTGCTACTGATTTCAGCTTTGACGGCTACACTCTACTCAACCGGAGCAGTAAGTTGAACCTCAACTTATGGCACTTTGTGAAACTGTTAAGAACTAGAACTCAGTTGTTTGGCACGATACCACTGTCCATCCAGCACTATGGACGGAACTGCCTACATCTGGCTCTAATTAGTCCACAATTGTGTTCAGCCGAATGACCTCTGCTGGGAACACTCAGATTGAGGTTCTTAGTTACTGCAACATAGGAGCGTTTCACTGCTTTCAAGGCTTCTCAGGAAGAGTACCGGAATCTTGCTGCCGGCAGGCCTCCGGCTGTTCCGGGCGAACATCTCCTTGTAAATCCCCCGTGGTTTCTTGTACACCCGTGAAGTACGGCCAGGGTATGCAGTTTGCTTTGCTGCACAATTGCGCCTGCCTAGCTCGGCCGCGGTTGCAAACATTCAGGCGTGGCAGCCAGATAGGCTGGTCCCCGTAGGACTCTGCCAGCCGACTGGGTATATCTGCTTCCCGTTCTTCTCACCTGAGTGCTACTGATTCCAGCTTTGACGGCTACACTCTACTCAACCGGAGCATTAAGTTGAACCTCAACTTATGGCACTTTGTGAAACTGTTGAGAACTAGAGCTCAGTTGTTTGGCATGATACCATTGTCCATCCAGCACTATGGACGGAACTGCCTTCATCCGGCTCTAATTAGTCCACGATTGTGTTCAGCCGAATGACCTCTGCTGGGAACACTCAGATTGAGGTTCTGAGTTATTGCAACATAGGAGCTTTTCACTGCTTTCAAGGCTTCTCAGGAAGAATCCCGGAATCTTCCTGCCGGCAGGCCTCCGGCTGTTCCGGGTGAACATCTTCTTGTAAATCCCCCGTGGTTTCTTGTACACCCGTAAATTTGGCCAGGTTATGCAGTTTGCATTGCTGCACAATTGCGCCTGCCTAGCTCGGCCGCGGTTGCAAACATTCAGGCGTGGCAGCCAGATAGGCTGGTCCCCGTAGGACTCTGCCAGCGGACTGGGTATATCTGCTTCCCGTTCTTCTCACCTGAGTGCTACTGATTCCAGCT
Organism: Dipodomys merriami; assembly: GCF_024711535.1. Lineage (NCBI taxonomy): Eukaryota > Metazoa > Chordata > Mammalia > Rodentia > Heteromyidae > Dipodomys > Dipodomys merriami. The sequence continues at coordinate 1,152,078 of NW_027203704.1, read as the reverse complement.
TTGACGGCTACACTCTACTCAACCGGAGCAGTAAGTTGAACCTCAACTTATGGCACTTTGTGAAAATGTTGAGAACTAGAGCTCAGTTGTTTGGCACGATACCATTGTCCATCCAGCACTATGGACGGAACTGCCTACATCTGGCTCTAATTAGTCCACGATTGTGTTCAGCCGAATGACCTCTGCTGAGAACACTCAGATTGAGTTTCTGAGTTATTGCAACATAGGAGCGTTTCACTGCTTTCAAGGCTTCTCAGGAAGAATTCCGGAATCTTGCTGCCGGAAGGCCTCCGGCTGTTCCGGGTGAACATCTCCTTGTAAATCCCCCGTGGTTTCTTGTACACCCGTGAAATTTGGCCAGGTTATGCAGTTTGCATTGCTGCACAATTGCGCCTGCCTAGTTCGTCCGCAGTTGCAAACATTCAGGCATGGCAGCCAGATAGGCTGGTCCCATTAAGACTCTGACAGCGGACTGGGTATATCTGCTTCCCGTTCTTCTCACCTGAGTGCTACTGATTCCAGCTTTGACGGCTACACTCTACTCCACCGGAGTAGTAAGTTGAATCTCAACTTATGGCACTTTTTGAAACTGTTGAAAACTAGAGCTAAGTTGTTTGGCACGCCACCACTGTGCATCCAGCACTATGGACGGCACTCCGTACATCTGGCTCTAATTAGTCCACGATTGTGTTCAGCCGAATGACCTCTGCCGGGAACACTCAGAATGAGGTTCTGAGTTATTGCAACATAGGAGCGTTTCACTGCTTTCAAGGCTTCTCAGGAAGAATTCCGGAATCTTGCTGCCGGCAGGCCTCCTGCTGTTCCGGGTGAACATCTCCTTGTAAATCCCCCGTGGTTTCTTGTACACCAGTGAAATGTGGCCAGGTTATGAGGTTTGCATTGCTTCACAATTGGGGCTGCCTAGCTCGGCCGCGGTTGCAAACATTCAGGCATGGCTGCCAGATAGGCTGGTCCCCGTAGGACTTTGCCAGCGGACTGGGTATATCTGCTTCCCGTTCTTCTCACCTGAGTGCTACTGATTCCAGCTTTGACGGCTACAGTCTACTCAACCGGAGCATTAAGTTGAACCTCGACTTATGGCACTTTGTGAAACTGTTGAGAACTAGAGCTCAGTTGTTTGGCACGCCACCACTGTCCATCCAGCACTATGGACGGCACTGCCTACATCTGGCTCTAATTAGTCCACAGTTGTATTCAGCCGAATGACCTCTGACGGGAATACTCAGAATGCGGTTCTGAGTTATTGCAACATAGGAGCGTTTCACTGCTTTCAAGGCTTCTAAGGAAGAATTCCGGAATTTTGCTGCCGGCAGGCCTCTGGCTGTTCCGGGTGAACATCTCCTTGTAAATCCCCCGTGGTTTCTTGTACACCCGTGAAATGTGGCCAGGTTATGCAGTTTGCATTGCTGCACAATTGCGCTGCCTAGCTCAGCCGCGGTTGAAAACATTCAGGCGTGGCAGCCAGATAGGTTGGCCCCCGTAGGACTCTGCCAGCGGACTGGGTATATCTGCTTCCCGTTCCTCTCACCTGAGTGCTACTGATTTCAGCTTTGACGGCTACACTCTACTCAACCGGAGCAGTAAGTTGAACCTCAACTTATGGCACTTTGTGAAACTGTTGAGAACTAGAGCTCAGTTGTTTGGCATGATACCATTGTCCATCCAGCACTATGGACGGAACTGCCTTCATCGGGCTCTAATTAGTCCACGATTGTGTTCAGCCGAATGACCTCTGCTGGGAACACTCAGATTGAGGTTCTGAGTTATTGCAACATAGGAGCTTTTCACTGCTTTCAAGGCTTCTCACGAAGAATTCCGGAATCTTGCTGCCGGCAGGCCTCCGGCTGTTCCGGGTGAACATCTCCTTGTAAATCCCCCGTGGTTTCTTGTACACCCGCGAAATTTGGCCAGGTTATGCAGTTTGCATTGCTGCACAATTGCGCCTGCCTAGCTCGGCCGCGGTTGCAAACATTCAGGCGTGGCAGCCAGATAGGCTGGTCCCCGTAGGACTCTGCCAGCGGACTGGGTATATCTGCTTCCCGTTCTTCTCACCTGAGTGCTACTGATTCCAGCTTTGACGGCTACACTCTACTCAACCGGAGCCGTAGGTTGAACCTCAACTTATGGCACTTTGTGAAAGTGTTGAAAACTAGAGCTAAGTTGTTTGGCACGCCACCTCTGTGCATCCAGCACTATGGACGGCACTGCCTACATCTGGCTCTAATTAGTCCACAGTTGTGTTCAGCCGAATGACCTCTGCCGGGAATACTCAGAATGAGGTTCTGAGTTATTGCCACATAGGAGCGCTTCACTGCTTTCAAGGCTTCTAAGGAAGAATTCCGGAATCTTGCTGCCGGCAGGCCTCTGGCGGTTCCGGGTGAACATCTCCTTGTAAATCCCCCGTGGTTTCTTGTACACCCGTGAAATGTGGCCAGGTTATGCAGTTTTCATTGCTGCACAATTGCGCTGCCTAGCTGGGCCGCGGTTACAAACATTCAGGCGTGGCTGCCCGATAGGCTGGTCCCCGTAGGACTTTGCCAGCGGACTGGGTATATCTGCTTCCCGTTCTTCTCACCTGAGTGCTACTGATTCCAGCTTTGACGGCTACAGTCTACTCAACCGGAGCATTAAGTTGAACCTCTACTTATGGCACTTTGTGAAACTGTTGAGAACTAGAGCTCAGTTGTTTGGCACGCACCACTGTCCATCCAGCACTATGGACGGAACTGCCTACATCTGGCTCTAATTAGTCCACGGTTGTGTTCAGCCGAATGACCTCTGCCGGGAACACTCAGAATGAAGTTCTGAGTTATTGCAACATAGGAGCGTTTCACTGCTTTCAAGGTTTCTCAGGAAGAATTCCGGAATCTTGCTGCCGGCAGGCCTCCGGCTGTTCCGGGTGAACATCTCCTTGTAAATCCCCCGTGGTTTCTTGTACACCCGTGAAATTTGGCAAGGTTATGCAGTTTGCATTGCTGCACAATTGCCTCTGCCTAGCTCGGCCGCGGATGCAAACATTCAGGCGTGGCAGCCAGATAGGCTGTCCCCGTAGGACTCTGCCAGCGGACTGGGTATATCTGCTTCCCGTTCTTCTCACCTGAGTGCTACTGATTCCAGCTTTGACGGCTACACTCTACTCAACCGGAGCAGTAAGTTGAACCTCAACTTATGGCACTTTGTGAAACTGTTGAGAACTAGAGCTCAGTTGTTTGGCACGATACCATTGTCCATCCAGCACTATGGACGGAACTGCCTACATCTGGATCTAATTAGTCCACGATTGTGTTCAGCTGAATGACCTCTGCTGGGAACACTCAGATTGAGGTTCTGAGTTATTGCAACATAGGAGCGTTTCACTGCTTTCAAGGCTTCTCAGGAAGAATTCCGGAATCTTCCTGCCGGCAGGCCTCCGGCTGTTCCGGTTGAACATCTCCTTTTAAATCCCCCGTGGTTTCTTGTACTCCCGCGAAATTTGGCCAGGTTATGCAGTTTGCATTGCTGCACAATTGCGCCTGCCTAGCTCGGCCGCAGTTGCAAACATTCAGACCTGGCAGCCAGATAGGCTGGTCCCGGTAGGACTCTGACAGCGGACTGGGTATATCTGCTTCCCGTTCTTCTCACCTGAGTGCTACTGATTCCAGCTTTGACGGCTACACTCTACTCCACCGGAGTAGTAAGTTGAACCTCAACTTATGGCACTTTGTGAAACTGTTGAAAACTAGAGCTAAGTTGTTTGGCTCGCCACCACTCTGCATGCAGCACTATGGACGGCACTCCGTACATCTGGCTCTAATTAGTCCACGATTGTGTTCAGCCGAATGACCTCTGCCGGGAACACTCAGAATGAGGTTCTGAGTTATTGCAACATAGGAGCGTTTCACTGCTTTCAAGGCTTCTCAGGAAGAATTCCGGAATCTTGCTGCCGGCAGGCCTCCGGCTGTTCCGGGTGAACATCTCCTTGTAAATCCCCCGTGGTTTCTTGTACACCCGTGAAATTTTGCCATGATATGCAGTTTGCATTGCTGCACAATTGCGCCTGCCAAGCACAGCAGCGGTTGCAAACATTCAGGCGTGGCAGCCAGATAGGCTGGTCCCCTAGGACCCTGCCAGCGGACTCGGTATATCTGCTTCCCGTTCTTCTCACCTGAGTGCTACTGATTCCAGCTTTGACGGCTACACTCTACTCAACCGGAGCAGTAAGTTGAACCTCAACTTATGGCACTTTGTGAAACTGTTGAGAACTAGAGCTCAGTTGTTTGTCACGCCACCACTATCCATCCAGCACTATGGACGGCACTGCCTACATCTGGCTCTAATTAGTCCACGGTTGTGTTCAGCTGAATGACCTCTGCTGGGAACACTCAGAATGAGGTTCTGAGTTATTGCAACATAGGAGCGTTTCACTGCTTTCAAGGCTTCTCAGGAAGAATTCCCGAATCTTGCTGCCGGCAGGCCTCCGGCTGTTCCGGGTGAACATCTCCTTGTAAATCCCCCGTGGTTTCTTGTACACCCGTGAAATTTGGACAGGTTATGCAGTTTGCATGGCTGCACAATAGTGCCTGCGTAGCTCGGCCGCGGTTGCAAACATTCAGGCGTGGCAGCCAGATAGGCTGGTCCCCGTAGGACTCTGCCAGCGGACTGGGTATATCTGCTTCCCGTTCTACTCACCTGAGTGCTACTGATTCCAGCTTTGACGGCTACACTCTACTCAACCGGAGCAGTAAGTTGAACCTCAACTTATGGCACTTTGTGAAACTGTTGAGAACTAGAGCTCAGTTGTTTAGCATGCCACCACAGTCCATCCAGCACTATGGACGGAACTGCCTACATCTGGCTCTAATTAGTCCACGGTTGTGTTCAGCCGAATGACCTCTGCCGGGAACACTCAGAATGAGGTTCTGAGTTATTGCAACATAGGAGCGTTTCACTGCTTTCAAGGCTTCTCAGGAAGAATTCTGGAATCTTGCTGTCGGCAGGCCTCCGGCTGTTCCGGGTGAACATCTCCTTGTAAATCCCCCGTGGTTTCTTGTACACCCGTGAAATTTGGCCAGGTTATGCAGTTTGCATTGCTGCACAATTGGGCCTGCCTAGCTCGGCCGCGGTTGCAAACATTCAGGCGTGGCAGCCAGATAGCCTGGTCCCCGTAGGACTCTGCCAGGGGACTGGGTATATCTGCTTCCCGTTCTTCTCACCTGAGTGCTACTGATTCTAGCTTTGACGGCTACACTCTACTCAACCGGAGCAGTAAGTTGAATCTCAACTTATGGCACTTTGTGAAACTGTTGGGAAATAGTGCTCAGTTGTTTGGAACGCCACCACTATCCATCCAGCAATATGGACGGCACTGCCTACATCTGGCTCTAATTAGTCCACGGTTGTGTTCAGCCGAATGACCTCTACCGGGAACACTCAGAATGATGTTCTGAGTTATTGCAACATAGGAGCGTTTCACTGCTTTCAAGGCTTCTCAGGAAGAATTCTGGAATCTTGCTGCCGGCAGGCCTCCGGCTGTTCCGGGTGAACATCTCCTTGTAAATCCCCCGTGGTTTCTTGTACACCCGCGAAATTTGGCCAGGTTATGCAGTTTGCATTGCTGCACAATTGCCCCTGCCTAGCTCGGCCGCGGTTGCAAACATTCAGGCGTGGCAGCCAGATAGGCTGGCCCCCGTAGGACTCTGCCAGCGGACTGGGTATATCTGCTTCCCGTTCTTCTCACCTGAGTGCTACTGATTTCAGCTTTGACGGCTACACTCTACTCAACCGGAGCAGTAAGTTGAACCTCAACTTATGGCAATTTGTGAAACTGTTGAGAACTAGAGCTCAGTTGTTTGGCATGATACCATTGTCCATCCAGCACTATGGATGGAACTGCCTTCATCGGGCTCTAATTAGTCCACGGTTGTGTTCAGCCGAATGACCTCTGCCGGGAACACTCAGAATGAGGATCTGAGTTATTGCAACACAGGAGCGTTTCACTGCTTTCAAGGCTTCTCAGGAATAATTCCGGAATCTTGCTGCTGGCAGGCCTCCGGCTGTTCCAGGTGAACATCTCCTTGTAATTCCCACGTGGTTTCTTGTACACCCGTGAAATTTGGCCAGGTTATGCAGTTTGCATTGCTGCACAATTGCGCCTGCCTAGCTCGGCCGCGGTTCCAAACATTCGGGCGTGGCAGCCAGATAGGCTGGCCCCCTAGGACTCTGCCAGCGGACTGGGTATATCTGCTTCCCGTTCTTCTCACCTGAGTGCTACTGATTTCAGCTTTGACGGCTACACTCTACTCAACCGGAGCAGTAATTTGAACCTCAACTTATGGCACTTTGTGAAACTGTTGATAACTAGAGCTCAGTTGTTTGGCACTATACCTTTGTCCATCCAGCACTATGGACGGAACTGCCTAAATCGGGCTCTAATTAGTCCACGATTGTGTTCAGCCGAATGACCTCTGCTGGGAACACTCAGAATGAGGTTCTGAGTTATTGCAACATAGGAGCGTTTCACTGCTTTCAAGGCTTCTCAGGAAGAATTCCGGAATCTTGCTGCCGGCAGGCCTCCGGCTGTTCCGGGTGAACATCTCCTTGTAAATCCCCCTTGGTTTCTTGTACAGCCGCGAAATTTGGCCAGGTTATGCAGTTTGCGTAGCTGCACTATTGCGCCTGCCTAGCTCGGCCGCGGTTGCAAACATTCAGGCGTGGCAGCCAGATAGGCTGGTCCCCGTAGGACTCTGCCAGCAGACTGGTATATCTGCTTCCCGTTCTTCTCACCTGAGTGCTACTGATTCCAGCTTTGACGGCTACACTCTACTCAACCGGAGCAGTAAGTTGAACCTCAATTTATGGCACTTTGTGAAAGTGTTGAGAACTAGAGCTCAGTTGTTTGGCACGCCACCACTGTCCATCCAGCACTATGGATGGAACTGCCTACATTAGTCCATGATTGTGTTCAGCCGAATGACCTCTGCTGGGAATACTCAGAATGCGGTTCTGAGTTATTGCAACATAGGAGCGTTCCACTGCTTTCAAGGCTTCTCAGGAAGAATTCCGGAATCTTGCTGCCGGCAGGCCTCCGGCTGTTCCGGGTGAACATCTCCTTGTAAATCCCCCGTGGTTTCTTGTACACCCGTGAAATTTTGCCAGGATATGCAGTTTGCATTGCTGCACAATTGCGCCTGCCAAGCACAGCAGCGGTTGCAAACATTCAGGCGTGGCAGCCAGATAGGCTGGTCCCCTAGGACCCTGCCAGCGGACTCGGTATATCTGCTTCCCGTTCTTCTAACCTGAGTGCTACTGATTCCAGATTTGTCGGCTACACTCTACTCAACCGGAGCAGTAAGTTGAACCTCAACTTATGGCACTTTGTGAAAGTGTTGAGAACTAGAGCTCAGTTGTTTGGCACGCCACCACTGTCCATCCAGCACTATGGACGGCACTGCCTACATCTGGCTCTAATTAGTCCACGGTTGTGTTCAGCTGAATGACCTCTGCCGGCAACACTCAGAATGAGGTTCTGAGTTATTGCAACATAGGAGCGTTTCACTGCTTTCTAGGCTTCTCAGGAAGAATTCCGGAATCTTGCTGCCGGCAGGCCTCCGGCTGTTCCGGGTGAACATCTCCTTGTAAATCCCCCGTGGTTTCTTGTACTCCCGTGAAATTTGGCCAGGTTATGCAGTTTGCATTGCTGCACAATTGCGCCTGCCTAGCTCGGCCGCAGTTGCAAACATTCAGACCTGGCAGCCAGATAGGATGGTCCCCGTAGGACTCTGACAGCGGACTGGGTATATCTGCTTCCCGTTCTTCTAACCTGAGTGCTACTGATTCCAGCTTTGACGGCTACACTCTACTCCACCGGAGTAGTAAGTTGAACCTCAACTTATGGAACTTTGTGAAACTGTTGAAAACTAGAGGTAAGTTGTTTGGCACGCCACCACTGTGCATCCAGCACTATGGACGGCACTCCGTACATCTGGCTCTAATTAGTCCACGATTGTGTTCAGCCGAATGACCTCTGCCGGGAACACTCAGAATGAGGTTCTGAGTTATTGCAACATAGGAGCGTTTCACTGCTTTCAAGGCTTCTCAGGAAGAATTCCGGAATCTTGCTGCCGGCAGGCCTCCGGCTGTTCCGGGTGAACATCTCCTTGTAAATCCCCCGAGGTTTCTTGTACACCCGTGAAATTTGGACAGGTTATGCAATTTGCATGGCTGCACAATTGTGCCTGCCTAGCTCGGCCGCAGTTGCAAACATTCAGGCGTGGCAGCCAGATAGGCTGGTCCCCGTAGGACTCTGCCAGCGGACTGGGTATATCTGCTTCCCGTTCTTCTCACCTGAGTGCTACTGATTCCAGCTTTGACGGCTACACTCTACTCAACCGGAGCAGTAAGTTGAACCTCAACTTATGGCCCTTTGTGAAACTGTTGAGAACTAGAGCTCAGTTGTTTGGCACGCCACCACAGTCCATCCAGCACTATGGACGGAACTGCCTACATCTGGCTCTAATTAGTCCACGGTTGTGTTCAGCCGAATGACCTCTGCCGAGAACACTCAGAATGAGTTTCTGAGTTATTGCAACATAGGAGCGTTTCACTGCTTTCAAGGCTTCTCAAGAAGAATTCTGGAATCTTGCTGCCGGCAGGCCTCCGGCTGTTCCGGGTGAACATCTCCTTGTAAATCCCCCGTGGTTTCTTGTACACCCGCGAAATTTGGCCAGGTTATGCAGTTTGCATTGCTGCACAATTGGGCCTGCCTAGCTCGGCCACGGTTGCAAACATTAAGGCGTGGCAGCTAGATAGCCTGGTCCCCGTAGGACTCTGCCAGGGGACTGGGTATATCTGCTTCCCGTTCTTCTCACCTGAGTGCTACTGATTCTAGCTTTGACGGCTACACTCTACTCAACCGTAGCAGTAAGTTGAACCTCAACTTATGGCACTTTGTAAACTGTTGAGAAATAGTGCTCAGTTGTTTGGAACGCCACCACTATCCATCCAGCAATATGGACGGCACTGCCTACATCTGGCTCTAATTAGTCCACGGTTGTGTTCAGCCGAATGACCTCTACCGGGACCACTCAGAATGATGTTCTGAGTTATTGCAACATAGGAGCGTTTCACTGCTTTCAAGGCTTCTCAGGAAGAATTCTGGAATCTTGCTGCCGGCAGGCCTCCGGCTGTTCCGGGTGAACATCTCCTTGTAAATCCCCCGTGGTTTCTTGTACACCTGTGAAATTTGGCCAGGTTATGCAGTTTGCATTGCTGCACAATTGCCCCTGCCTAGCTCGGCCGCGGTTGCAAACATTCAGGCGTGGCAGCCAGATAGGCTGGCCCCGTAGGACTCTGCCAGCGGACTGGGTATATCTGCTTCCCGTTCTTCTCACCTGAGTGCTACTGATTTCAGCTTTGACGGCTACACTCTACTCAACCGGAGCAGTAAGTTGAACCTCAACTTATGGCACTTTGTGAAACTGTTGAGAACTAGAGCTCAGTTGTTTGGCATGATACCATTGTCCATCCAGCACTATGGACGGAAATGCCTTCATCGGGCTCTAATTAGTCCACGATTGTGTTCAGCCGAATGACCTCTGCCAGGAACACTCAGAATGAGGTTCTGAGTTATTGAAACATAGGAGCGTTTCACTGCTTTCAAGGCTTCTCAGGAAGAGTTCCGGAATCTTGCTGCCGGCAGGCCTCCGGCTGTTCCGGGTGAACATCTCCTTGTAAATCCCCCGTGGTTTCTTGTACACCCGTGAAATTTGGACAGGTTATGCAGTTTGCATTGCTGCACAATTGCGCCTGTCTAGCTCGGCCCCGGTTGCAAACATTCAGGCGTGGCAGCCATAGAGGCTGGTCCCCGTAGGACTCTGCCAGCGGACTGGGTATATCTACTTCCCGTTCTTCTCACCTGAGTGCTACTGATTCCAGCTTTGACGGCTACACTCTACTCAACCGGAGCAGTAAGTTGAACCTCAATTTATGGCACTTTGTGAAAGTGTTGAGAACTAGAGCTCAGTTGTTTGGCACGCCACCACTGTCCATCCAGCACTATGGACGTCACTGCCTACATCTGGTTCAAATTAGTCCACGGTTGTGTTCAGCCGAATGACCTCTGCCGGCAACACTCAGAATGAGGTTCTGAGTTATTGCAACATAGGAGCGTTTCACTGCTTTCAAGGCTTCTCAGGAAGAATTCCGGAATCTTGCTGCCGGCAGGCCTCCGGCTGTTCCGGGTGAACATCTCCTTGTAAATCCCCCGTGGTTTCTTGTACACCCGTGAAATTTGGCCAGGTTATGCAGTTTGCATGGCTGCACAATTGTGCCTGCCTAGCTCGGCCGCCGTTGCAAACATTCAGGCGTGGGAGCCAGATAGGCTGGCCCCCTAGGACTCTGCCAGCGGACTGGGTATATCTGCTTCCCGTTCTTCTCACCTGAGTGCTACTGATTTCAGCTTTGACGGCTACACTCTACTCACCCGGAGCAGTAAGTTGAACCTCAACTTATGGCACTTTGTGAAACTGTTGAGAAATAGTGCTCAGTTGTTTGGAACGCCACCACTATCCATCCAGCAATATGGACGGCACTGCCTACATCTGGCTCTAATTAGTCCACGGTTGTGTTCAGCCTAATGACCTCTACCGGGAACACTCAGAATGAGGTTCTGAGTTCTTCCCACATAGGAGAGTTTCAATGCTTTCAACGCTTCTCAGGAAGAATTCCCGAATCTTGCTGCCGGCAGGCCTCCGGCAGCTCCGGTTGAACATCTCCTTGTAAATCCCCCGTGGTTTCTTGTACACCCGTGAAATTTTGCCAGGATATGCAGTTTGCATTGCTGCACAATTGTGCCTGCCTAGCTCTGCCGAGGTTCCAAACATTCAGTCGTGGCAGCCAGATAGGCTGGACCCAGTAGGACACTGCAAGCGGACTGGTATTTCTACTTCCCATTCTTCTCACCTGCGTGCTCCTGATTCCTGCTTTGACCGCTACACTCTACTCAACCGCAGCAGTAAGTTGAACCTCAACTTATGGCACTTTTTGAAAGTGTTGAGAACTAGAGCTCAGTTGTTTGGCACGCCACCACTCGCCATCCAGCACTAAGGACAGCACTGCTGACATCTGGCTCTAATTAGTCCACGGTTGTGTTCAGCCTAATCACCTCTGCCGGGAACACTCAGAATGAGGTTCTGAGTTATTGCAACATAGAAGCGTTTCACTCCTTTCTAGGCTTCTCATGATTGATTCTGGAATGTTGCTGCCGGCAGGCCTCCGGCTGTTCCGGGTGAACATCTCCTTGTAAATCCCCCTTTTTATCTTGTACATCCGTGAAATTTGGCCAGGTTATGCAATTTGCATTGCTGCACAATTGCTACTGGCTAGCTCTGCCGCGGTTGCAAACATTCAGGCGTTGCAGCCAGAACGGCTGGTCCCCGTAGGACACTGCCAGCGGACTGGGTATATCTGCTTCCCATTCTTCTCACCTGAGTGCTCCTGATTCCAGCTTTGACGGCTACACTCTACTCAACCCGAGCAGTAAGTTGAACCTCAACTTATGGCACTTTCGGAAAGTGTTGAGAACTAGAGTTTTGTTGTTTGGCACGCCACCACTGTCCATCCAGCACTATGGAGAACACTTACTCCATCTGCCTCTAAATTGTCCAGGGTTGTGTTCAGCCGAATGACCTCTGCAGGGAACACTCAGAATGAGGTTCTCAGTTATTTCAACATAGGAGCGTTTCGCTGCTTTCAAGGCTTATTAGGAAGGATTCCAGAATGTTGCTGCGGGCAGGCCTCCGGCTGTTCCGGGTGAACATCTCCTTGTAAATCCCCGGTGGTTTCTTGTACACCCGTGAAATTTGGCCAGCTTATGCAGTTTTCATTGCTGCACAATTGGGCCTGCGTAGCTTGGCCGCGGTTGCAAACATTCAGGCGTGGCAGCCAGATAGGCTGGTCCCCGTAACTTCTGCCAGCGGACTGGGGATACCTGCTTCCCGTTCTTCTCACCTGAGTACTACTGATTCCAGCTTTGAGGGCTACAATGTACTGAACCGGAGCCGAAAGTTGAACCTCAACTTATGGCACTTTGTGAAAGTGTGGAGAAGTAGAGCTCGGTTGTTTGGCACGCAACCACTGTCCATCCAGCACTATGGACGGCACTGCCTACATCTGGCTCTAATTAGTCCACGGTTGTGTTGAGCCGAATGACCTCTGCCGGGAACACTCAGAATGAGGTTCTGAGTTATTGCAACATAGGAGCGTTTCACTGCTTTCAAGGCTACTCAGGAAGAATTCCGGAATCTTGCTGCCGGCAGGCCTCCAGCTGTTCCGGGTGAACATCTCCTTGTAATTCCCCCGTGGTTTCTTGTACACCCGTGAAATTTGGCCATGTTATGCAGTTTGCATTGCTGCACAATTGCGCCTGCCTAACTCGGCCGCCGTTGCAAACATTCAGGCGTGGCAGACAGATAGACTGGTCCCCATAGGACACTGCCAGCGGACTGGGTATATCTGCTTCCCATTCTTCTCACCTGAGGGCTACTGATTCCAGCTTTGACGGCTACACTCTACTCAACCGGAGCAATAAGTTGAACCTCAACTTATGGCACTTTGTGAAAGTGTTGAGAACTAGAGCTCAGTTGTTTGGCACGCCACCACTCTCCATCCAGCACTATGGACGGCACTGCCTACATCAGGCTCTAATTAGTCCACGGTTGTGTTCAGCCGAATGACCTCTGCCGGGAACACTGAGAATGAGGTTCTGAGTTATTGCAACATAGGAGCGTTTCAATGCTTTCAAGGCTTCTCAGGAAGAAATCCGGAATCTTGCTGCCAGCAGGCCTCCGGCTGTTCCGGGTGAACATCTCCTTGTAAATCCCCCGTTGTTTCTTGTACACCCGTGAAATTTGGCCAGGTTATGCAGTTTGCATTGCTGCACAATTGCGCCTGCCTAGCTCGGCCGCGGTTGCAAACATTCAGGCTTGGCAGCCAGATAGGCTGGTCCCCGTAGGACACTGCCAGCGGACTGGGTATATCTGCTTCCCGTTCTTCTCACCTGAGTGCTACTTATTCCAGCTTTGACGGCTACACTCTACTCAACCGGAGCATTAAGTTGAACCTCAACTTATGTCACTTTGTGAAAGTGTTGAGAACTAGAACTCAGTTGTTTGGCACGCCACCACTGTCCATCCAGCACTATGGACGGCACTGCCTACTTCTGGCTCTAATTAGTCCACGGTTGTGTTCTGCCGAATGACCTCTGCCGGGAACACTCAGAATGAGGTTCTGAGTTATTGCAACATAGGAGCGTTTCACTGCTTTCAAGGCTTCTCAGAAAGAATTCCGGAATCTTGCTGCCGGCAGGCCTCCGGCTGTTCCGGGTGAACATCTCCTTGTAAATCCCCCGTGGTTTCTTGTACACCCGTGAAATTTGGACAGGTTATGCAGTTTGCATTGCTGCACAATTGCCCCTGCCAAGCTCGGCCGCGGTTGCAAACATTCAGGCGTGGCAGCCAGATAGGCTGGTCCCCGTAGGACACTGCCAGCGGACTGGGTATATCTGCTTCCCGTTCTTCTCACCTGAGTGCTACTGATTCCAGCTTTGACGGCTACACTCTACTCAACCGGAGCAGTAAGTTGAACCTCAACTTATGGCACTTGGTGAAAGTGTTGAGAACTAGAGCTCAGTTGTTTGGCACGCCACCACTGTCCATCCAGTACTATGGACGGCACTGCCCACATCTGGCTCTAATTAGTCCACGATTGTGTTCAGCCGAATGACCTCTGCCGGGAACACTCAGAATGAGGTTCTGAGTTATTGCAACACAGGAGCGTTTCACTGCTTTCAAGGCTTCTCAGGAAGAATTCCGGAATCTTGTTGCCGGCAGGCCTCCGGCTGTTCCGGGTGAACATCTCCTTGTAAATCCCCCGTGGTTTCTTGTACACTCGTGAAATTTGGACAGGTTATGCAGTTTGCATTGCTGCTCAATTGCACCTGCCTATCTCGGCCGCGGTTACAAACATTCGGGAGTGGCAGCCAGATAGGCTGGTCCCCGTAGGACACTGCCAGCGGACTGGGTATATCTGCTTCCCGTTCTTCTCACCTGAGTGCTACTGATTCCAGCTTTGACGGCTACACTCTACTCAACCAGAGCAGTAAGTTGAACCTAAACTTATGGCACTTGGTGAAAGTGTTGAGAACTAGAGCTCAGTTGTTTGGCACGCCACCACTGTCCATCCAGCTCTATGGACGGCACTGCCTTCATCTGGCTCTAATTAGTCCATGGTTGTGTTCAGCCGAATGACCTCTGCCACGAACACTCAGAATGAGGTTCTGAGTTATTGCAACATAGGAGCGTTTCACTGCTTTCAAGGCTTCTCAGGAAGAATTCCGGAATCTTGCTGCCGGCAGGCCTCCGGCTTTTCCGGGTGAACATCTCCTTGTAAATCAGCCGTGGTTTCTTGTACACCCGTGAAATTTGGACAGGTTATGCAGTTTGCATTTCTGCACAATTGCCCCTGCTAGCTCGGCCGCGGTTGCAAACATTCAGGCGTGGCAGCCAGATAGGCTGGTCCCCGTAGGAATCTGCCAGCCGACTGGGTATATCTGCTTCCCGTTCTTCTCACCTGAGTGCTACTGATTTCAGCTTTGACGGCTACACTCTACTCAACCGGAGCAGTAAGTTGAACCTCAACTTATGGCACTTTGTGAAACTGTTGAGAACTGGAACTCAGTTGTTTGGCACGGTACCACTGTCCATCCAGCACTATGGACGGAACTGCCTACATCTGGCTCTAATTAGTCCACGATTGTGTTCAGCCGAATGACCTCTGCTGGGAACACTCAGATTGAGGTTCTGAGTTACTGCAACATAGGAGCGTTTCACTGCTTTCAAGGCTTCTCAGGAAGAATACCGGAATCATGCTGCCGGCAGGCCTCCGGCTGTTCCGGTGAACATCTCCTTGTAAATCCCCCGCGGTTTCTTGTACACCCGTGAAATTTGGACAGGTTATGCAGTTTGCATTGCTGCACAATTGCGCCTGCCAAGCTCGGCCGCGGTTGCAAACATTCAGGCGTGGCAGCCATATAGGATGGCCCCCGTAGGACTCTGCCAGCGGACTGGGTATATCTGCTTCCCGTTCTTCTCACCTGAGTGCTACTGATTCCAGCTTTGACGGCTACACTCTACTCAACCGGATCAGTAAGTTGAACCTCAAGTTATTACACTTTGTGAAAATGTTGAGAACTAGAGCTCAGTTGTTTGGCACGCCACCACTGTCCATCCAGCACTATGGACGGCACTGCTTACATCTGGCTCTAATTAGTCCACGATTGTGTTCAGTCGAATGACCTCTGTCGTCAACACTCAGAATGAGGTTCTGAGTTATTGCAACATAGGAGCGTTTCACTGCTTTCAAGGCTTCTCAGGAAGAATTCCGGAATCTTGCTGCCGGCAGGCCTCCGGCTTTTCCGGGTGAACATCTCCTTGTAATTCCCCCGTGATTTCTTGTACACCCGTGAAATTTGGCCAGGTTATGCAGTTTGCATTGCTGCACAATTGTCCCTGCCTAGCTCGGCCGCGGTTACAAACATTCAGGCGTGGCAGCCAGATAGGCTGGTCCCCGTAGGACTCTGCCAGCGGACTGGGTATATCTGCTTCCCGTTCTTCTCACCTGAGTGCTACTGATTTCAGCTTTGACGGCTTCACTCTACTCAAGCAGAGCAATAAGTTGAACCTCAACTTATGGCACTTTGTGAAACTGTTGAGAACTAGAGCTCAGTTGTTTGGCACGCCAACACTGTCCATCCAGCACTATGGACGGCACTGCCTACATCTGGCTCTAATTAGTCCACGGTTGTGTTCACCCGAATGACCTATGCCGGCAACACTCAGAATGAGGTTCTGAGTTATTGCAACATAGGAGCGTTTCACTGCTTTCAAGGCTTCTCAGGAAGAATTCCGGAATCTTGATGCCCGCACGCCTCCGGCTGTTCCGGGTGAACATCTCCTTGTTAATCCCCCGTAGTTTCTTGTACACCCGCGAAATTTGGCCAGGTTATGCAGTTTGCATTGCTGCACAATTGCCCCTGCCTAGCTCGGCCGCGGTTACAAACATTCAGGCGTGGCAGCCAGATAGGCTGGTCCCCGTAGGACTCTGCCAGCGGACTGGGTGTATCTGCTTCCCGTTCTTCTCACCTGAGTGCTACTGATTTCAGGTTTGACGGCTACACTCTACTCAACCGGAGCAGTAAGTTGAACCTCAAGTTATGGCACTTTGTGAAAATGTTGAGAACTAGAGCTCAGTTGTTTGGCACGCCAGCACTGTCCATCCAGCACTATGGACGGCACTGCCTACTTCTGGCTCTAATTAGTCCACGATTGTGTTCAGCCGAATGACCTCTGCCGGCAACACTCAGAATGAGGTTCTGAGTTATTGCAACATAGGAGCGTTTCACTGCTTTCAAGGCTTCTCAGGAAGAAATCCGGAATCTTGCTGCCGGCAGACCTCCGGCTGTTCCGGGTGAACATCTCCTTTTAAATCCCCCGTGGTTTCTTGTACACCCGTGAAATTTGGCCAGGTTATGCAGTTTGCATTGCTGCACAATTGCGCCTGCCTAGCTCCGCCGCGGTTACAAACATTAAACCGTGGCAGCCAGATAGGCTGGTCCCCGTACGACACTGCCTGCGGACTGGGTATATCTGCTTCCCGTTCTTCTCACCTGAGTGCTACTGATTCCAGCTTTGACGGCTACACTCTACTCAACCGGAGCATTAAGTTGAACCTCAACTTATGGCAATTTGTGAAAGTGTTGAGCACTAGAACTCAGTTGTTTGGCACGCCACCACTCTCCATCCAGCACTATGGACGGCACTGCCTACATCTGTCTCTAATTAGTCCACGGTTGTGTTCAGCCGAATGACCTCTGCCGGGAACACTCAGAATGATGTTCTGAGTTATTGCAACATAGGAGCTTTTCACTGCTTTCAAGGCTTCTCAGGAAGAATTCCGGAATCTTGCTGCCGGCAGGCCTCCTGCTGTTCCGGGTGAACATCTCCTTGTAAATCCCCCGTGGTTTCTTGTACACCCGTGAAATTTGGCCAGGTTATGCAGTTTGCATTGCTGCACAATTGCCCCTGCCTAGCTCGGCCGCGGTTGCAAACATTCAGGAGTGGCAGCCAGATAGGCTGGTCCCGGTAGGACTCTGCCAGCGGACTGGGTATATCTGCTTCCCGTTCTTCTCACCTGAGTGCTACTGATTTCAGCTTTGACGGCTACACTCTACTCAACCGGAGCAGTAAGTTGAACCTCAAGTTATGGCACTTTGTGAAAATGTTGAGAACTAGAGCTCAGTTGTTTGGCACGCCACCACTGTCCATCCAGCACTATGGACGGCACTGCCTACATCTGGCTCTAATTAGTCCACGGTTGTGTTCAGTCGAATGACGTCTGCCAGGAACACTCAGAATGAGGTTCTGAGTTATTGCAACATAGGAGCGTTTCACTGCTTTCAAGGCTTCTCAGGAAGAGTTCCGGAATCTGGCTGCCGGCAGGCCTCCGGCTGTTCCGGGTGAACATCTCCTTGTAAATCCCCCGTGGTTTCTTGTACACCCGTGAAATTTTGCCAGGATATGCAGTTTGCATTGCTGCACAATTGTGCCTGCCAAGCACAGCAGCGGTTGCAAACATTCAGGCGTGGCAGCCAGATAGGCTGGTCCCCTAGGACCCTGCCAGCGGACTCGGTATATCTGCTTCCCGTTCTTCTCACCTGAGTGCTACTGATTCCAGCTTTGACGGCTACACTCTACTCAACCGGAGCAGTAAGTTGAACCTCAACTTATGGCACTTTGTGAAACTGTTGAAAACTAGAGCTCAGTTGTTTGGCACGCCACCACTGTCCATCCAGCACTATGGACGGCACTGCCTACATCTGGCTCTAATTAGTCCACGGTTGTGTTCAGCCGAATGACCTCTGCTGGGAACACTCAGAATGAGGTTCTGAGTTATTGCAACATAGGAGCGTTTCACTGCTTTCAAGGCTTCTCAGGAAGAATTCCGGAATCTTGCTGCCGGCAGGCCTCCGGCTGTTCCGGGTGAACATCTCCTTGTAAATCCCCCGTGGTTTCTTGTACACCCGTGAAATTTGGACAGGTTATGCAGTTTGCATGGCTTCACAATTGTGCCTGCCTAGCTCGGCCGCGGTTGCAAACATTCAGGCGTGGCAGCCAGATAGGCTGGTCCCCGTAGGACTCTTCCAGCGGACTGGGTATATCTGCTTCCCGTTCTTCTCACCTGAGTGCTACTGATTCCAGCTTTGACGGCTACACTCTACTCAACCGGAGCAGTAAGTTGAACCTCAACTTATGGCACTTTGTGAAACTGTTGAGAACTAGAGCTCAGTTGTTTGGCACGCCACCACTCTCTGGACTCTGCCAGCGGACTGGGTATATCTGGTTCCCGTTCTTCTCACCTGAGTGCTACTGATTTCAGGTTTGACGGCTACACTCTACTCAACCGGAGCAGTAAGTTGAACCTCAAGTTATGGCACTTTGTGAAACTGTTGAGAACTAGAGCTCAGTTGTTTGGCACGCCACCACTGTCCATCCAGCACTATGGACGGCACTGCCTACTTCTGGCTCTAATTAGTCCACGATTGTGTTCAGCCGAATGACCTCTGCCGGCAACACTCAAAATGAGGTTCTGAGTTATTGCAACATAGGAGCGTTTCACTGCCTTCAAGGCTTCTCAGGAAGAATTCCGGAATCTTGCTGCCGGCAGACCTCCGGCTGGTCCGGGTGAACATCTCCTTGTAAATCCCCCGTGGTTTCTTGTACACCCGTGAAATTTGGATAGGTTATGCAGTTTGCATTGCTGCACAATTGCGCCTGCCTAGCTCCGCCGCGGTTACAAACATTAAGCCGTGGCAGCCAGATAGGCTGGTCCCCTTACCACACTGCCTGCGGACTGGGTATATCTGCTTCCCGTTCTTCTCACCTGAGTGCTACTGATTCCAGCTTTGACGGCTACACTCTACTCAACCGGAGCATTAAATTGAACCTCAACTTATGGCAATTTGTGAAAGTGTTGAGCACTAGAACTCAGTTGTTTGGCACGCCACCACTCTCCATCCAGCACTATGGACGGCACTGCCTACATCTCTCTCTAATTAGTCCACGGTTGTGTTCAGCCGAATGACCTCTGCCGGGAACACTCAGAATGATGTTCTGAGTTATTGCAACATAGGAGCGTTTCACTGCTTTCAAGGTTTCTCAGGAAGAATTCCGGAATCTTGCTGCCGGCAGGCCTCCTGCTGTTCCGGGTGAACATCTCCTTGTAAATCCCCCGTGGTTTCTTGTACACCCGTGAAATTTGGCCAGGTTATGCAGTTTGCATTGCTGAACAATTGCCCCTGCCTAGCTCGGCCGCGGTTGCAAACATTCAGGAGTGGCAGCCAGATAGGCTGGTCCCGGTAGGACTCTGCCAGCGGACTGGGTATATCTGCTTCCCGTTCTTCTCACCTGAGTGCTACTGATTTCAGCTTTGACGGCTACACTCTACTCAACCGGAGCAGTAAGTTGAACCTCAACTTATGGCACTTTGTGAAACTGTTGAGAACTAGAGCTCAGTTGTTTGGCACGATACCATTGTCCATCCAGCACTATGTACGGAATTGCCTACATCTGGCTCTAATTAGTCCAGGATTGTGTTCAGCCGAATGACCTCTGCTGGGAACACTCAGATTGAGGTTCTGTGTTATTGCAACATAGGAGCGTTTCACTGCTTTCAAGGCTTCTCAGGAAGAATTCCTAAATCTTGCTGCCGGCCGGCCTCCGGCTGTTCCGGGTGAACATCTCCTTGTAAATCCCCCGTGGTTTCTTGTACACCCGCGAAATTTGGCCAGGTTATGCAGTTTGCATTGTTGCACAACTGCGACTGCCTAGCTCGGCCACGGTTGCAAACATTCAGGCGTGGCAGCCAGATAGGCTGGTCCCCGTAGGACTCTGCCAGCGGACTGGGTATATCTGCTTCCCGTTCTTCTCAACTGAGTGCTACTGATTCCAGCTTTGACGGCTACACTCTACTCAACCGGAGCCGTAAGTTGAACCTCAACTTATGGCACTTTGTGAAACTGTTGAGAACTAGAGCTCAGTTGTTTGGCACGCCACCACTGTCCATCCAGCACTATGGACGGCACTGCCTACATCTGGCTCTAATTAGTCCACGGTTGTGTTCAGTCGAATGACGTCTGCCAGGAACACTCAGAATGAGGTTCTGAGTTATTGCAACATAGGAGCGTTTCACTGCTTTCAAGGCTTCTCAGGAAGAGTTCCGGAATCTTGCTGCCGGCAGGCCTCTGGCTGTTCCGGGTGAACATCTCCTTGTAAATCCCCCGTGGTTTCTTGTACACCCGTGAAATTTTGCCAGGATATGCAGTTTGCATTGCTGCACAATTGCGCCTGCCAAGCACAGCAGCGGTTGCAAAAATTCAGGCGTGGCAGCCAGAGAGGCTGGTCCCCTAGGACCCTGCCAGCGGACTCGGTATATCTGCTTCCCGTTCTTCTCACCTGAGTGCTACTGATTCCAGCTTTGACGGCTACACTCTACTCAACCGGAGCAGTAAGTTGAACCTCAACTTATGGCACTTTGTGAAACTGTTGAGAACTAGAGCTCAGTTGTTTGGCATGCCACCACTGTCCATCCAGCACTATGGACGGCACTGCCTACATCTGGCTCTAATTAGTCCACGGTTGTGTTCAGCCGAATGACCTCTGCTGGGAACACTCAGAATGAGGTTCTGAGTTATTGCAACATAGGAGCGTTTCACTGCTTTCAAGGCTTCTCAGGAAGAATTCCGGAATCTTGCTGCCGGCAGGCCTCCGGCTGTTCCGGGTGAACATCTCCTTGTAAATCCCCCGTGGTTTCTTGTACACCCGTGAAATTTGGACAGGTTATGCAGTTTGCATGGCTGCACAATTGTGCCTGCCTAGCTCGGCCGCGGTTGCAAACATTCAGGCGTGGCAGCCAGATAGGCTGGTCCCCGTAGGACTCTGCCAGCGGACTGGGTATATCTGCTTCCCGTTCTTCTCACCTGAGTGCTACTGATTCCAGCTTTGACGGCTACACTCTACTCAACCGGAGCACTAAGTTGAACCTCAACTTATGGCCCTTTGTGAAACTGTTGAGAACTAGAGCTCAGTTGTTTGGCACGATACCATTGTCCATCCAGCACTATGGACGGAACTGCCTACATCTGGCTCTAATTAGTCCACGATTTTGTTCAGCCGAATGACCTCTGCTGTGAACACTCAGATTGAGGTTCTGAGTTATTGCAACATAGGAGCGTTTCACTGCTTTCAAGGCTTCTCAGGAAGAATTCTGGAATCTTGCTGACGGCAAGCCTCCGGCTGTTCCGGGTGAACATCTCCTTGTAAATCCCCCGTGGTTTCTTGTACACCCGTGAAATTTTTCCAGGTTATGCAGTTTGCATTGCTGCACAATTGAGCCTGCCTAGCTCGGCCGCGGTTGCAAACATTCAGGCGTGGCAGCCAGATAGCCTGGTCCCCGTAGGACTCTGCCAGGGGACTGGGTATATCTGCTTCCCGTTCTTCTCACCTGAGTGCTACTGATTCTAGCTTTGACGGCTACACTCTACTCAACCGGAGCAGTAAGTTGAACCTCAACTTATGGCACTTTGTGAAACTGTTGAGAAATAGTGCTCAGTTGTTTGGAACGCCACCACTATCCATCCAGCAATATGGACGGCACTGCCTACATCTGGCTCTAATTAGTCTACGGTTGTGTTCAGCCTAATGACCTCTACCGGGAACACTCAGAATGATGTTCTGAGTTATTGCAACATAGGAGCGTTTCACTGCTTTCAAGGCTTCTCAGGAAGAATTCTGGAATCTTGCTGCCGGCAGGCCTCCGGCTGTTCCGGGTGAACATCTCCTTGTAAATCCCCCGTGGTTTCTTGTACACCCGTGAAATTTGGCCAGGTTATGCAGTTTGCATTGCTGCACAATTGCGCCTGCCTAGCTCGGCCGCGGTTGCAAACATTCAGGCGTGGCAGCCAGATAGGCTGGCCCCCGTAGGACTCTGCCAGCGGACTAGGTATATCTGCTTCCCGTTCTTCTCACCTGAGTGCTACTGATTTCAGCTTTGACGGCTACACTCTACTCAACCGGAGCAGTAAGTTGAACCTCAACTTATGGCACTTTGTGAAACTGTTGAGAACTAGTGCTCAGTTGTTTGGCATGATACCATTGTCCATCCAGCACTATGGACGGAACTGCCTTCATAGGGCTCTAATTAGTCCACGATTGTGTTCAGTCGAATGACCTCTGCTGGGAACACTCAGATTGAGGTTCTGAGTTATTGCAACATAGGAGCTTTTCACTGCTTTCAAGGCTTCTCAGGAAGAATTCCGGAATCTTGCTGCCGGCAGGCCTCCGGCTGTTCCGGGTGAACATCTCCTTGTAAATCCCCCGTGGTTTCTTGTACACCCGTGAAATTTGGACAGGTTATGCAGTTTGCATTGCTGCACAATTGCCCCTGCCTACCTCGGCCGCGGTTGCAAACATTCAGGTGTGACAGCCGTATAGTCTGGTCCCCGTAGGACTCTGCCAGCGGACTGGGTATATCTGGTTATCGTTCTTCTCACCTGAGTGCTACTGATTTCAGCTTTGAAGGCTACACTCTACTCAACCGGAGCAGTAAGTTGAACCTCAACTTATGGCACTTTGTGAAACTGTTGAGAACTAGAGCTCAGTTGTTTGGCACGATACCAATGTCCATCCAGCACTATGGACGGAACTGCCTACATTTGGCTGTAATTAGTCCACGATTGTGTTCAGCCGAATGACCTCTGCTGGGAACACTCAGATAGAGGTTCTGAGTTACTGCAACATAGGAGCGTTTCACTGCTTTCAAGGCTTCTCAGGAAGAATTCCGGAATCTTGATGCCCGCAGGCCTCCGGCTGTTCCGGGTGAACATCTCCTTGTTAATCCCCCGTGGTTTCTTGTACACCCGCGAAATTTGGCCAGGTTATGCAGTTTGCATTGCTGCACAATAGCCCCTGCCTAGCTCGGCCGCGGTTACAAACATTCTGATGTGGCAGCCAGATAGGCTGGTCCCCGTAGGACTCTGCCAGCGGACTTGGTGTATCTGCTTCCCGTTCTTCTCACCTGAGTGCTACTGATTTCAGCTTTGACGGCTACACTCTACTCAACCGGAGCAGTAAGTTGAACCTCAAGTTATGGCACTTTGTGAAAATGTTGAGAACTAGAGCTCAGTTGTTTTGCACGCCACCACTGTCCATCCAGCACTATGGACGGCACTGCCTACTTCTGGCTCTAATTAGTCCACGATTGTGTTCAGCCGAATGACCTCTGCCGGCAACACTCAGAATGAGGTTCTGAGTTATTGCAACATAGGAGCGTTTCACTGCTTTCAAGGCTTCTCAGGAAGAATTCCGGAATCTTGCTGCCGGCAGGCCTCCTGCTGTTCCGGGTGAACATCTCCTTGTAAATCCCCCGTGGTTTCTTGTACACCCGTGAAATTTGGCCAGGTTATGCAGTTTGCATTGCTGCACAATTGCCCCTGCCTAGCTTGGCCGCGGTTGCAAACATTCAGGAGTGGCAGCCAGATAGGCAGGTCCCCGTAGGACTCTGCCAGCGGACTGGGTATATCTGCTTCCCGTTCTTCTCACCTGAGTGCTACTGATTTCAGCTTTGACGGCTACACTCTACTCAACCGGCGCAGTAAGTTGAACCTCAACTTATGGCACTTTGTGAAACTGTTGAGAACTAGAGCTCAGTTGTTTGGCACGATGCCATTGTCCATCCAGCACTATGGACGGAATTTCCTACATCTGGCTCTAATTAGTCCAGGATTGTGTTCAGCCGAATGACCTCTGCTGGGAACACTCAGATTGAGGTTATGAGTTATTGCAACATAAGAGCGTTTCACTGCTTTCAAGGCTTCTCAGGAAGAATTCCGGAATCTTGCTGCTGGCAGGCCTCCGGCTGTTCCGGGTGAACATCTCCTTGTAAATCCCCCGTGGTTTCTTGTACACAGGTGAAATTTGGCCAGGTTATGCAGTTTGCATTGCTGCACAACTGCGACTGCCTAGCTCGGCCGCGGTTGCAAACTTTCAGGCGTGGCAGCCAGATAGGCTGGCCCCCGTAGGACTCTGCCAGCGGACTGGGTATATCTGCTTCCCGTTCTTCTCAACTGAGTGCTACTGATTCCAGCTTTGACGGCTACACTCTACTCAACCGGAGCCGTAAGTTGAACCTCAACTTATGGCACTTTGTGAAAGTGTTGAGAACTAGAGCTCAGTTGTTTGGCACGCCACCACTGTCCATCCAGCACTATGGACGGCACTGCCTACATCTGGCTCTAATTAGTCCACGGTTGTGTTCAGTCGA
Organism: Dipodomys merriami; assembly: GCF_024711535.1. Taxonomy (NCBI): domain Eukaryota; kingdom Metazoa; phylum Chordata; class Mammalia; order Rodentia; family Heteromyidae; genus Dipodomys; species Dipodomys merriami. The sequence goes on along the minus strand of NW_027203704.1, from coordinate 1,127,649 downwards.
ATGACGTCTGCAAGGAACACTCAGAATGATGTTCTGAGTTATTGCAACATAGGAGCGTTTCACTGCTTTCAAGGCTTCTCAGGAAGAGTTCCGGAATCTTGCTGCCGGCAGGCCTCCGGCTGTTCCGGGTGAACATCTCCTTGTAAATCCCCCGTGGTTTCTTGTACACCCGTGAAATTTTGCCAGGATATGCAGTTTGCATTGCTGCACAATTGCGCCTGCCAAGCACAGCAGCGGTTGCAAACATTCAGGCGTGGCAGCCAGATAGGCTGGTCCCCTAGGACCCTGCCAGCGGACTCGGCATATCTGCTTCCCGTTCTTCTCACCTGAGTGCTACTGATTCCAGCTTTGACGGCTACACTCTACTCAACCGGAGCAGTAAGTTGAACCTCAACTTATGGCACTTTGTGAAACTGTTGAGAACTAGAGCTCAGTTGTTTGGCACGCCACCACTGTCCATCCAGCACTATGGACGGCACTGCCTACATCTGGCTCTAATTAGTCCACGGTTGTGTTCAGCCGAATGACCTCTGCTGGGAATACTCAGAATGATGTTCTGAGTTATTGCAACATAGGAGCGTTTCACTGCTTTCAAGGCTTCTCAGGAAGAATTCTGGAATCTTGCTGCCGGCAGGCCTCCAGCTGTTCCGGGTGAACATCTCCTTGTAAATCCCCCGTGGTTTCTTGTACACCCGTGAAATTTGGCCAGGTTATGCAGTTTGCATTGCTGCACAATTGCGCCTGCCTAGCTCGGCCGCGGTTGCAAACATTCAGGCGTGGCAGCCAGATAGGCTGGCCCCCTTAGGACTCTGCCAGCGGACTAGGTATATCTGCTTCCCGTTCTTCTCACCTGAGTGCTACTGATTTCAGCTTTGACGGCTACACTCTACTCAACCGGAGCAGTAAGTTGAACCTCAACTTATGGCACTTTGTGAAACTGTTGAGAACTAGAGCTCAGTTGTTTGGCATGATACCATTGTCCATCCAGCACTATGGACCGAACTGCCTTCATCCGGCTCTAATTAGTCCACGATTGTGTTCAGTCGAATGACCTCTGCTGGGAACACTCAGATTGAGTTTCGGAGTTATTGCAACATAGAAGCTTTTCACTGCTTTCAAGGCTTCTCAGGAAGAATTCCGGAATCTTGCTGCCGGCAGGCTTCCGGCTGTTCCGGGTGAACATCTCCTTGTAAATCCCCCGTGGTTTCTTGTACACCCGTGAAATTTGGACAGGTTATGCAGTTTGCATTGCTCCACAATTGCCCCTGCCTACCTCGGCCGCGGTTGCAAACATTCAGGTGTGACAGCCGTATAGTCTGGTCCCCGTAGGACTCTGCCAGCGGACTGGGTATATCTGGTTATCGTTCTTCTCACCTGAGTGCTACTGATTTCAGCTTTGAAGGCTACACTCTACTCAACCGGAGCAGTAAGTTGAACCTCAACTTATGGCACTTTGTGAAACTGTTGAGAACTAGAGCTCAGTTGTTTGGCACGATACCAATGTCCATCCAGCACTATGGACGGCACTGCCTACATTTGGCTGTAATTAGTCCACGATTGTGTTCAGCCGAATGACCTCTGCTGGGAACACTCAGATTGAGGTTCTGAGTTACTGCAACATAGGAGCGTTTCACTGCTTTCAAGGCTTCTCAGGAAGAATTCCGGAATCTTGCTGCCCGCAGGCCTCCGGCTGTTCCGGGTGAACATCTCCTTGTTAATCCCCCGTGGTTTCTTGTACACCCGCGAAATTTGGCCAGGTTATACAGTTTGCATTGCTGCACAATAGCCCCTGCGTAGCTCGGCCGCGGTTACAAACATTCAGATGTGGCAGCCAGATAGGCTGGTCCCCGTAGGACTCTGCCAGCGGACTTGGTGTATCTGCTTCCCGTTCTTCTCAACTGAGTGCTACTGATTTCAGCTTTGACGGCTACACTCTACTCAACCGGAGCAGTAAGTTGAACCTCAAGTTATGGCACTTTGTGAAAATGTTGAGAACTAGAGCTCAGTTGTTTGGCACGCCACCACTGTCCATCCAGCACTATGGACGGCACTGCCTACTTCTGGCTCTAATTAGTCCACGATTGTGTTCAGCCGAATGACCTCTGCCGGCAACACTCAGAATGAGGTTCTGAGTTATTGCAACATAGGAGCGTTTCACTGCTTTCAAGGCTTCTCAGGAAGAATTCCGGAATCTTGCTGCCGGCAGGCCTCCTGCTGTTCCGGGTGAACATCTCCTTGTAAATCCCCCGTGGTTTCTTGTACACCCGTGAAATTTGGCCAGGTTATGCAGTTTGCATTGCTGCACAATTGCCCCTGCCTAGCTTGGCCGCGGTTGCAAACATTCAGGAGTGGCAGCCAGATAGGCTGGTCCCCGTAGGACTCTGACAGCGGACTGGGTATATCTGCTTCCCGTTCTTCTCACCTGAGTGCTACTGATTCCAGCTTTGACGGCTACACTCTACTCAACCGGAGCCGTAAGTTGAACCTCAACTTATGGCACTTGTGAAACTGTTGAGAACTAGAGCTCAGTTGTTTGGCACGCCACCACTGTCCATCCAGCACTATGGACGGCACTGCCTACATCTGGCTCTAATTAGTCCACAGTTGTGTTCAGTCGAATGACGTCTGCCAGGAACACTCAGAATGAGGTTCTGAGTTATTGCAACATAGGAGCGTTTCACTGCTTTCAAGGCTTCTCAGGAAGAGTTCCGGAATCTTGCTGCCGGCAGGCCTCCGGCTGTTCCGGGTGAACATCTCCTTGTAAATCTCCCGTGGTTTCTTGTACACCCGTGAAATTTTGCCAGGATATGCAGTTTGCATTGCTGCACAATTGCGCCTGCCAAGCACAGCAGCGGTTGCAAACATTCAGGCGTGGCAGCCAGATAGGCTGGTCCCCTAGGACCATGCCAGCGGACTGGGTATATCTGCTTCCCGTTCTTCTCACCTGAGTGCTACTGATTCCAACTTTGACGGCTACACTCTACTCAACCGGAGCAGTAAGTTGAACCTCAACTTATGGCCCTTTGTGAAACTGTTGAGAACTAGAGCTCAGTTGTTTGGCACGATGCCATTGTCCATCCAGCACTATGGACGGAACTGCCTACATCTGGCTCTAATTAGTCCACGATTTTGTTCAGCCGAATGACCTCTGCTGGGAACACTCAGATTGAGGTTCTGAGTTATTGCAACATAGGAGCGTTTCACTGCTTTCAAGGCTTCTCAGGAAGAATTCCGGAATCTTGCTGACGGCAGGCCTCCGGCTGTTCCGGGTGAACATCTCCTTGTAAATCCCCCGTGGTTTCTTGTACACCCGCGAAATTTGGCCAGGTTATGCAGTTTGCATTTCTGCACAATTGCCCCTGCCTAGCTCGGCCGCGGTTACAAACATTCAGGCGTGGCAGCCAGATAGGCTTGTCCCCGTAGGACTCTACCAGCGGACTGGGTGTATCTGCTTCCCGTTCTTCTCACCTGAGTGCTACTGATTTCAGCTTTGACGGCTGCACTCTACTCAAGCAGAGCAGTAAGTTGAACCTCAACTGATGGCACTTTGTGAAACTGTTGAGAACTAGAGCTCAGTTGTTTGGCACACCACCACTGTCCATCCAGCACTATGGACGGCACTGCCTACATCTGGCTCTAATTAGTCCACGGTTGTGTTCAGCCGAATGACCTCTGCCGGCAACACTCAGAATGAGGTTCTGAGTTATTGTAACACAGGAGCGTTTCACTGCTTTCAAGGCTTCTCAGGAAGAATTCCGGAATCTTGGTGCCGGAAGGCCGCCGGCTGTTCCGGCTGAACATCTCCTTGTAAATCCCCCGTGGTTTCTTGTACACCCGTGAAATTTGGCCAGGTTATGTAGTTTGCATTACTGCACAATTGCGCCTGCCTAGCTCGGCCGCGGTTGCAAACATTCAGGCGTGACAGCCAGATAGGCTGGTCCCCGTAAGACTCTGCCAGCGGACTGGGTATATCTGCTTCCCGTTCTTCTCACCTGAGTGCTACTGATTCCAGCTTTGACCGCTACACTCTACTCAACCGGAGTATTAAGTTGAACCTCTACTTATGGCACTTTGTGAAACTGTTGAGAACTAGAGCTCAGTTGTTTGGCACGCCACCACTGTCCATCCAGCACTATGGACGGCACTGCCTACATCTGTCTCTAATTAGTTCACGGTTGTTTTCAGCCGAATGACCTCTGCCGGGAACACTCAGAATGAGGTTCTGAGTTATTGCAACATAGGAGCGTTTCACTGCTTTCAAGGCTTCTCAGGAAGAATTCCGGAATCTTGCTGCCGGCATGCCTCCGGCTGTTCCGGGTGAACATCTCCTTGTAAATCCCCCGTGGTTTCTTGTACACCCGTGAAATTTGGCCAGGTTATGCAGTTTGCATTGCTGCACAATTGCGCCTGCCTAGGTCGGCCGCAGTTGCAAACATTAAGGCATGGCAGCCAGATAGGCTGGTCCCCATAGGACTCTGACAGCGGACTGGGTATATCTGCTTCCCGTTCTTCTCACCTGAGTGCTACTGATTCCAGCTTTGACGGCTACACTCTACTCCACCGGAGTAGTAAGTTGAACCTCAACTTATGGCACTTTGTGAAACTGTTGAAAACTAGATCTAAGTTGTTTGGCACGCCACCACTGTGCATTCAGCACTATGGACGGACCTCCGTACATCTGGCTCTAATTAGTCCACGATTGTGTTCAGCCGAATGACCTCTGCCGGGAACACTCAGAATGAGGTTCTGAGTTATTGCAACATAGGAGCGTTTCACTGCTTTCAAGGCTTCTCAGGAAGAATTCCGGAATCTTGCTGCCGGCAGGCCTCCTGCTGTTCCGGGTGAATATCTCCTTGTAAATCCCCCGTGGTTTCTTGTACACCAGTGAAATGTGGCCAGGTTATGCAGTTTGCATTGCTGCACAATTGGGCCTGCCTAGCTCGGCCGCGGTTGCAAATATTCAGGCGTGGCTGCCAGATAGGCTGGTCCCCGTAGGACTTTGCCAGCGGACTGGATATATCTGCTTCCCGTTCTTCTCACCTGAGTGCTACTGATTCCAGCTTTGACGGCTAGAGTCTACTCAACCGGAACATTAAGTTGAACCTCTACTTATGGCACTTTGTGAAACTGTTGAGAACTAGAGCTCAGTTGTTTGGCACACCACCACTGTCCATCCAGCACTAAAGACGGCACTGCCTACATCTGGCTCTAATTAGTCCACAGTTGTGTTCAGCCGAATGACCTCTGCCGGGAATACTCAGAATGCGGTTCTGAGTTATTGCAACATAGGAGCGTTTCACTGCTTTCAAGGCTTCTAAGGAAGAATTCCGGAATCTTGCTGCCGGCAGGCCTCTGGCTGTTCCGGTGAACATCTCCTTGTAAATCCCCCTTGATTTCTTGTACACCCGTGAAATGTGGCCAGGTTATGCAGTTTCCATTGCTGCACAATTGCGCTGCCTAGCTAGCCCGCGGTTGCAAACATTCAGGCGTGACAGCCGGATAGTCTGGTCCCAGTAGGACTCTGCCAGCGGACTGGGTATATCTGGTTCCCGTTCTTCTCACCTGAGTGCTACTGATTTCAGCCTTGAAGGCTACACTCTACTCAACCGGAGCAGTTAGTTGAACCTCAACTTATGGCACTTTGTGAAACTGTTGAGAACTAGAGCTCAGTTGTTTGGCACGATACCAATGTCCATCCAGCACTATGGACGGAACTGCCTACATCTGGCTCTAATTAGTCCACGATTGTGTTCAGCTGAATGACCTCTGCTGGGAACACTCAGATTGAGGTTCTGAGTTACTGCAACATAGGACCGTTTCACTGCTTTATAGGCTTCTCAGGCAGAATTCCGGAATCTTGATGCCGGCAGGCCTCCGGCTGTTCCGGGTGAACATCTCCTTGTAAATCCCCCGTGGTTTCTTGTACAACCGCGAAATTTGGCCAGGTTATGCAGTTTGCATTGCTGCACAATTGGCCCTGCCTAGCTCGGCCGCGGTTACAAACATTCAGGCGTGGCAGCCAGATAGGCTTGTCCCCGTAGGACTCTACCAGCGGACTGGGTGTATCTGCTTCCCGTTCTTCTCACCTGAGTGCTACTGATTTCAGCTTTGACGGCTGCACTCTACTCAAGCAGAGCAGTAAGTTGAACCTCAACTGATGGCACTTTGTGAAACTGTTGAGAACTAGAGCTCAGTTGTTTGGCACACCACCACTGTCCATCCAGCACTATGGACGGCACTGCCTACATCTGGCTCTAATTAGTCCACGGTTGTGTTCAGCCGAATGACCTCTGCCGGCAACACTCAGAATGAGGTTCTGAGTTATTGTAACACAGGAGCGTTTCACTGCTTTCAAGGCTTCTCAGGAAGAATTCCGGAATCTTGGTGCCGGAAGGCCGCCGGCTGTTCCGGCTGAACATCTCCTTGTAAATCCCCCGTGGTTTCTTGTACACCCGTGAAATGTGGCCAGGTTATGCAGTTTGCATTGCTGCACAATTGTGCTGCCTAGCTCGGCCGCGGTTGCAAACATTCAGGCGTGGCAGCCAGATAGGCTGGTCCCCGTAGGACTCTGCCAGCCGACTGGGTATATCTGCTTCCCGTTCTTCTCACCTGAGTGCTACTGATTCCAGCCTTGACGGCTACACTCTACTCAACCGGAGCAGTAAGTTGAACCTCAACTTAGGGCACTTTGTGAAACTGTTGAGAACTAGAGCTCAGTTGTTTGGCACGCCACCACTGTCCATCCAGCACTATGGACGGCACTGCCTACATCTGGCTCTAATTAGTCCACGGTTGTGTTCAGCCCAATGACCTCTGCCAGGAACACTCAGAATGAGGTTCTGAGTTATTGCAACATAGGAGCGTTTCACTGATTTCAAGGCTTCTCAGGAAGAATTCCGGAATCTTGCTGCAGGCAGGCCTCCGGCTGTTCCAGGTGAACATCTCCTTGTAAATCCCCCGTGGTTTCTTGTACACCCGTGAAATTTGGACAGGTTATGCAGTTTGCATTGCTGCACAATTGCGCCTGTCTAGCTCGGCCCCGGTTGCAAACATTCAGGCGTGGCAGCCATATAGGCTAGTCCCCGTAGGACTCTGCCAGCGGACTGGGTATATCTGCTTCCTGTTCTTCTCACCTGAGTGCTACTGATTCCAGCTTTGACGGCTACACGCTACTCAACCGGAGCAGTAAGTTGAACCTCAACTTATGGCACTTTGTGAAAATGTTGAGAACTAGAGCTCAGTTGTTTGGCACGCCACCACTGTCCATCCAGCACTATGGACGGCACTGCCTACTTCTGGCTCTAATTAGTCCACGGTTGTGTTCAGCCGAATGACCTCTGCCGGGAACACTCAGAATGAGGTTCTGAGTTATTGCAACATAGGAGCATTTCACTGCCTTCAAGGCTTCTCAGGAAGAATTCCGGAATCTTGCTGCCGGCAGGCCTCCGGCTGTTCCGGGTGAACATCTCCTTGTAAATCCCCCGTGGTTTCTTGTACACCCGTGAAATTTGGCTAGGTTATGCAGTTTGCATTGCTGCACAATTGCGCCTGCCTAGCTTGGCCGCGGTTACAAACATTAAACCGTGGCAGCCACATAGGCTGGTCCCTGTAGGACACTGCCAGCGGACTGGGTATATCTGCCTAGCCTTCTTCTCACCTGAGTGCTACAGATTCCAGCTTTGACGGCTATACTCTACTCAACCGGAGCAGTAAGTTGAACCTCAATTTATGGCACTTTGTGAAAGTGTTGAGAACTAGAGCTCAGTTGTTTGGCACGCCACCACTGTCCATCCAGCACTATGGACGGAACTGCCTACATCTGGCTCTAATTAGTCCACGATTGTGTTCAGCCGAATGACCTCTGCTGGGAATACTCAGAATGCGGTTCTGAGTTACTGCAACATAGGAGCGTTCCACTGCTTTCAAGGCTTCTCAGGAAGAATTCCGGAATCTTGCTGTCGGCAGGCCTCCGGCTGTTCCGGGTGAACATCTCCTTGTAAATCCCCCGTGGTTTCTTGTACACCCGTGAAATTTTGCCAGGATATGCAGTTTGCATTGCGGCACAATTGCGCCTGCCAAGCACAGCAGCGGTTGCAAACATTCAGGCGTGGCAGCCACATAGGCTGGTCCCCTAGGACCCTGCCAGCGGACTGGGTATATCTGCTTCCCGTTCTTCTCACCTGAGTGCTACTGATTCCAGCTTTGACGGCTACACTCTACTCAACCGGAGCAGTAAGTTGAACCTCAACTTATGGCACTTTGTGAAACTGTTGAGAACTAGAGCTCAGTTGTTTGGCACGCCACCACTGTCCATCCAGCACTATGGACGGCACTGCCTACATCTGGCTCTAATTAGTCCACGGTTGTGTTCAGCCGAATGAGTTCTGCCGGGAACACTCAGAATGAGTTTCTGAGTTATTGCAACATAGGAGCGTTTCACTGCTTTCAAGGCTTCTCAGGAAGAATTCCGGAATCTTGCTGCCGGCAGGCCTCCGGCTGTTCCGGGTGAACATCTCCTTGTAAATCCCCCGTGGTTTCTTGTACACCCGTGAAATCTGTCCAGGTTATGCAGTTTGCATTGCTGCACAATTGCACCTGCCTAGCTCGGCCGCGGTTGCAAACATTCAGGCGTGGCAGCCAGATAGGCTGGTCCCCGTAGGACACTGCAAGCGGACTGGGTATATCTGCTTCCCGTTCTTCTCACCTGAGTGCTACTGATTCCAGCTTTGACGGCTACACTCTACTCAACCGGAGCAGTAAGTTGAACCTCAACTTATGGCACTTTGTGAAAGTGATGAGAACTAGAGCTCAGTTGTTTGGCACGCCACCACTGTCCATCCAGCACTATGGACGGCACTGCCTACATCTGGCTCTAATTAGTCCATGGTTGTGTTCAGCCGAATGACCTCTGCCGGGAACACTCAGAATGATGTTCTGAGTTATTGCAACATAGGAGCGTTTCACTGCTTTCAAGGCTTCTCAGGAAGAATTCCGGAACCTTGCTGCCGGCAGGCCTCCGGCTGTTCCGGGTGAATATCTCCTTGTAAATCCCCCGTGGTTTCTTGTACACCCGTGAAATTTGGCCAGGTTATGCAGTTTGCATTGCTGCACAATTGCGCCTGCCTAGCTCGGCCACGGTTGCAAACATTCAGGCGTGGCAGCCAGATAGGCTGGTCCCCGTAGGACACTGCCAGCGGACTGGGTATATCTGCTTCCCGTTCTTCTCACCTGAGTGCTACTGATTCCACCTTTGACGGCTATACTCTACTCAACCGGAGCAGTAAGTTGAACTTCATCTTATGGAATTTTGTGAAAGTGATGAGAACTAGAGCTCAGTTGTTTGGCACGCCACCACTGTCCATCCAGCACTATGGTCTGCACTGCCTACATCTGGCTCTAATTAGTCGACGGTTGTGTTCAGACGAATGACCTCTGCGGGGAATACTCAGATTGAGGTTCTGAGTTATTGCAACATAGGAGCGTTTCACTGCTTTCAAGGCTTCTCAGGAAGAATTCCGGAATCTTGCTGCCGGCAGGCCTCCTGCAGTTCCGGGTGAACATCTCCTTGTAAATCCGCCGAGGTTTCTTGTACACCCGTGAAATCTGTCCAGGTTATGCAGTTTGAATTGCTGCACAATTGGGCCTGCCTAGCTCGGCCGCGGTTGCAAACATTCAGGCGTGCAAGCCAGATAGGCTGGTCCCCGTAGGACACTGCCAGCGGACTGGGTACATCTGCTTCCCGTTCTTCTCACCTGAGTGCTACTGATTCCAGCTTTGACGGCTACACTCTACTCAACCCGAGCAATAAGTTGAACCTCAACTTATGGCACTTTGTGAAAGTGTTGAGAACTAGAGCTCAGTTGTTTGGCACGCCACCACTCTCCATCCAGCACTATGGACGGCACTGCCTACATCTGGCTCTAATTAGTCCACGGTTGTGTTCAGCCAAATGACCTCTGTCGGTAACACTCAGAATGAGGTTCTGAGTTATTGCAACATAGGAGCGTTTCACTGCTTTCATGGCTTCTCAGGAAGAGTTCCGGAATCTTGCTGCCCGCCGGCGTCCGGCTGTTCCGGGTGAACATCTCCTTGTAAATCCCCCGTGATTTCTTGTACACCCGTGAAATTTGGCCAGGTTATGCAGTTTGCAATGCTGCACAATTGCGCCTGCCTAGCTCGGCCGGGGTTGCAAACATTCAGGCGTGGCAGCCAGATTGGCTGGTCCCCGTAGGACACTGCCAGGGGACTGGGTATATCTGCTTCCCGTTCTTCTCACCTGAGTGCTACTGATTCCAGCTTTGATAGCTCGACTCTACTCAACCGGAGCAGTAAGTTGAACCTCAACTTATGGCACTTTGTGAAAATGTTGAGAACTAGAGCTCAGTTGTTTGGCAAGCCACCACTCTCCATCCAGCACTATGGACGGCACTGCCTACATCTGGCTCTAATTAGTCCACGGTTGTGTTCAGCCGAATGATTTCTGCCGGGAACACTCAGAATGAGGTTCTGAGTTATTGCAACATAGGAGCGTTTCACTGCTTTCAAGGCTTCTCAGGAAGAATTCCGGAATCTTGCTGCTGGCAGGCCTCCGGCTGTTCCGGGTGAACATCTCCTTGTAAATCCCCCGTGGTTTCTTGTACACCCATGAAATCTGGCTAGGTTATGCAGTTTGCATTGCTGCACAATTGCGCCTGCCTAGCTCGGCCGCGGTTTCAAACATTCAGGTGTTTCAGCCAGATAGGCTGGTCCCCGTAGGACACTGCCAGCGGACTGGGTATATCTGCTTCCTGTTCTTCTCACCTGAGTGCTACTGATTCCAGGATTGACCGCTACACTCTACTCAACCGGAGCAGTAAGTTGAACCTCAACTTAGGGCACTTTGTGAAACTGTTGAGAACTAGAGCTCAGTTGTTTGGCACGCCACCACTGTCCATCCAGCACTATGGACGGCACTGCCTACATCTGGCTCTAATTAGTCCATGGTTGTGTTCAGCCGAATGACCTCTGCCGGGAACACTCAGAATGAGGTTCTGAGTTATTGCAACATAGGAGCGTTTCATTGCTTTCAAGGCTTCCCAGGAAGAATTCCGGAATCTTGCTGCCAGCAGGCCTCCGGCTGTTCCGGGTGAACATCTCCTTGTAAATCACCCGCGGTTCCTTGTACACCCGTGAAATTTGGCCAGGTTATGCAGTTTGCATTGCTGCACAATTGCGCCTGCCTAGCTCGGCCGCGGTTGCAAACATTCAGGCCTGGCAGCCAGATAGGCTGGTCCCCGTAGGACACTGCCAGCGGACTGGGTAAATCTGCTTCCCGTTCTTCTCACCTGAGTGATACTGAATCCAGCGTTCACGGCTACACTCTACTCAACCGGAGCAGTAAGTTGAACCTCAACTTATGGCACTTTGTGAAAGTGATGAGAACTAGAGCTCAGTTGTTTGGCACGCCACCACTGTCCATCCAGCACTATGGACGGCACTGCCTACATCTGGCTCTAATTAGTCCACGGTTGTGTTCAGCCGAATGACCTCTGCCTGGAACACTCAGAATGAGGTTCTGAGTTATTGCAACATAGGATCGTTTCACTGCTTTCAAGGCTTCTCAGGAAGAATTCGCGAATCTTGCTGCCGGCAGGCCTCCGGCTCTTCCGGGTGAACATCTCCTTGTAAATCCCCCTTGGTTTCTTGTACATCCGTGAAATTTGGACAGGTTATGCAGTTTGCATTGCTGCACAAATGCTCCTGCCAAGCTCAGCCACGGTTGCAAACATTCAGGCGTGGCAGCCAGATAGGCTGGTCCCCGTAGTACACTGCCAGCGGACTGGGTATATCTGCTTCCCTTTCTTCTCACCTGAGTGCTACTGATTCCACCTTTGACGGCTACACTCTACTCAACCGGAGCAGTAAGTTGAACCTCAACTTATGGAATTTTGTGAAAGTGATGAGAACTAGAGCTCAGTTGTTTGGCACGCCACCACTGTCCATCCAGCACTATGGACGGCACTGCCTACATCTGGCTCTAATTAGTCCACGGTTGTGTTCAGCCGAATGACCTCTGCCTGGAACACTCAGAATGAGGTTCTGAGTTATTGCAACATAGGAGCGTTTCACTGCTTTCAAGGCTTCTCAGGAAGAATTCTGGAATCTTGCTGCCGGCAGGCCTCCGGCTGTTCCGGGTGAACATCTCCTTGTAAATCCCCCGTGGTTTCTTGTACATATGTGATATTTGGCCAGGTTATGCAGTTCGCATTGCTGCACAATTGCGCCTGCCTAGCTCGGACGCGGTTGCAAACATTCAGGCATGGCAGCCAGATAGGCTGGTCCCCGTAGGACACTGCCGGCGGACTGAGTATATCTGCTTCCCGTTCTTCTCACCTGAGTGCTACTGATTCCAGCTTTGACGGCTACACTCTACTCAACCGGAGCAGTAAGTTGAACCTCAACTTATGGCACTTTGTGAAACTGTTGAGAACTAGCGCTCAGTTGTTTGGCACTCCACCACTCTCCATCCAGCCCTATGGACGGCACTGCCTACATCTGGCTCTAATTAGTCCACGGTTGTGTTCAGCCGAATGATTTCTTCCGGGAACACTCAGAATGAGGTTCTGAGTTATTGCAACATAGGAGCGTCTCACTGCTTTCAAGGCTTCTCAGGAAGAATTCTGGAATCTTGCTGCCGGCAGGCCTCCGCCTGTTCCGGGTGAACATCTCCTTGTATATCCAATGTGGTTTCTTGTACACCCTTGAAATTTGGCCAGGTTATACAGTTTGCATTGCTGCACAATTCCGCCTGCTGAGCTCGGCCGCGCTTGCAAACATTCAGGCGTGGCAGCCAGATAGGCTAGTCCACGTAGGACACTGCCAGCGGACTGGCTATATCTGCTTCACGTTCTTCTCACCTGAGTGCTACTGATTCCAGCTTTGACGGCTACACTCTACTCAAGCGGAGCCGTAAGTTGTACCTCAACTTAGGGCACTTTGTGAAACTGTTGAAAACTAGAGCTCAGTTGTTTGGCACGCCACCACTGTCCATCCAGCACTATGGACGGCACTGCCTGCATCTGGCTCTAATTAGTCCACGGTTGTGTTCAGCTGAATGACCTCTGCCGGGAACACTCAGAATGAGGTTCAGAGTTATTGCAACATAGGAGCGTTTCACTGCTTTCAAGGCTTCTCAGGAAGAATTCCGGAATCTTGCTGCCGGCAGGCCTCCGGCTCTTCCGGGTGAACATCTCCTTGTAAATCCCCCGTGGTTTCTTGTACATCCGTGAAATTTGGCCAGGTTATGCAGTTTGCATTGCTGCACAATTGCGCCTGCCTACCTCGACTGCAGTTGCAAACATTCAGGCGTGGCAGCCAGATAGGCTGGTCCCCGTAGGACAATGCCAGCGGACTGGGTATATCTGCTTCCCGTTCTTCTCACCTGAGTGCTACTGATTCCAGCTTTGACGGCTACACTCTACTCAACCGGAGCAGTAAGTTTAACCTCTACTTATGGCACTTTGTGAAACTGTGGAGAACTAGAGCTCAGTTGTTTGGCACGCCACCACTGTCCATCCAGCACTATGGACGGCACTGCTTACATCTGGCTCTAATTAGTCCACGGTTGTGTTCAGCCGAATGACCTCGGCCGGGGACACTCAGAATGAGGTTCTGAGTTATTGCAACATAGGAGCGTTTCACTGCTTTCAAGGCTTCCCAGAAAGAATTCCGGAATCTTACTGCCGGCAGGCCTCTGGCAGTTCCGGCTGAACATCTCCTTGTAAATCCCCCGTGGTTTCTTGTTCACCCGTGATATTTGGCCAGGTTATGCAGTTTGCATTGCTGCACAATTGTGCCTGCCTAGCTCGGCCGCGGTTGCAAACATTCAGGTGTGGCAGCCAGATAGGCTGGTCCCCGTAGGACACTGCCAGCGGACTAGGTATATCTGCTTCCCGTTCTTCTCACCTGAGTGCTACTGATTCCATCTTTGACGGCTACACTCTACTCAACCGGAGCAGTAAGTTGAACCTCAACTCATGGCACTTTGTGAAACTGTTGAGAACTAGAGCTCAGTTGTTTGGCACGCCACCACTGTCCATCCAGCACTATGGACGGCACTGCCTACATCTGGCTCTAATTAGTCCATGGTTGTGTTCAGCCGAATGACCTCTGCCGGCAACACTCAGAATGAGGTTCTGAGTTATTGCAACATAGGAGCTTTTCACTGCTTTCAAGGTTTCTCAGGAAGAGTTCCGGTTTCTTGCTGCCCGCCTGCGTCCGGCTGTTCCGGGTGAACATCTCCTTGTAAATCCCCCGTGGTTTCTTGTACACCCGTGAAATTTGGCCAGGTTATGCAGTTTGCATTGCTGCACAATTGCGCCTGCCTAGCTCGGCCGCGGTTGCAAACATTCAGGCGTGGCAGCCAGATAGGCTGGTCCCCGTAGGACACTGCCAATGGACTGGGTATATCTGCTTCCTGTTCTTCTCACCTGAGTGCTACTGATTCCAGCTTTGACGGCTACACTCTACTCAACCTGAGCAGTAAGTTGAACCTCAACTTATGGCATTTTGTGAAAGTGATGAGAACTAGAGCTCAGTTGTTTGGCACGCCACCACTCTCCATCCATCACTATGGAGGGCACTGCCTACATCTGGCTCTAATTAGTCGACGGTTGTGTTCAGACGAATGACCTCTGTGGGGAACACTCAGAATGATGTTCTGAGTTATTGCAACATAGGAGCGTTTCACTGCTTTCAAGGCTTCTCAGGAAGAATTCCGGAATCTTGCTGCCGGCAGGCCTCCGGCATTTCCGGGTGAACATCTCCTTGTAAATCCCCCGTGGTTTCTTGTACACTCGTAAAATCTGTCCAGGTTATGCAGTTTGAATTGCTGCACAATTGTGCCTGCCTAGCTCGGCCGCGGTTGCAAACATTCAGGCTTGGGAGCCAGATAGGCTGGTCCCCGTAGGACACTGCCAGCGGACTGGGTATATCTGCTTCCCGTTCTTCTCACCTGAGTGCTACTGATTCCAGCTTTTTGGCTACACTCTACTCAACCCGAGCAATAAGTTGAACCTCAACTTATGGCACTTTGTGAAAGTGTTGAGAACTAGAGCTCAGTTGTTTGGCACGCCACCACTGTCCATCCAGCACTATGGACGGCACTGCCTACATCTGGCTCTAATATGTCCAGGGTTGTGTTCAGCCAAATGACCTCTGTCGGGAACACTCAGAATGAGGTTCTGAGTTATTGCAACATAGGAGCGTTTCACTGCTTTCATTGCTTCTCAGGAAGAATTCCGTAATCTTGCTGCCGGCAGGCCTCCGGCAGTTCCGGTTGAACATCTCCTTGTAAATCCCCCGTGGTTTCTTGTACAATCGTGAAATTTGGCCAGGTTATGCAGTTTGCATTGCTGCACAATTGCGCCTGCCTAGCTCGGCCGGGGTTTCAAACATTCAGGCGTGGCAGCCAGATAGGCTGGTCCCCGTAGGACACTGCCAGCGGACTGGGTATATCTGTTTCCCGTTCTTCTCACCTGAGTGCTACTGATTCCAGCTTTGATAGCTACACTCTACTCAACCGGAGCAGTAAGTTGAACCTCAACTTATGGCACTTTGTGAAAGTGTTGAGAACTAGAACTCAGTTGTTTGGCACGCCACCACTCTCCATCCAGCACTATGGACGGCACTGCCTACATCTGGCTCTAATTAGTCCACGGTTGTGTTCAGCCGAATGATTTCTTCCGGGAACACTCAGAATGAGGTTCTGAGTTATTGCAACATAGGAGCGTTTCACTGCTTTCAAGGCTTCTCAGGAAGAATTCCGGAATCTTGCTGCCGGCAGGCCTACGGCTGTTCCGGTTGAACATCTCCTTGTAAATCCCCCGTGGTTTCTTTTACACCCATGAAATCTGGCTAGGTTATGCAGTTTGCATTGCTGCACAATTGTGCCTGCCTAGCTCGGCCGCGGTTTCAAACAATCAGGTGTTTCAGCCAGATAGGCTGGTCCCCGTAGGACACTGCCAGCGGACTGGGTATATATGCTTCCCGTTCTTCTCACCTGAGTGCTACTGATTCCAGGTTTGAGCGCTACACTCTATTCAACCGGAGCAGTAAGTTGAACCTCAACTTAGGGCACTTTGTGAAACTGTTGAGAACTAGAGCTCAGTTGTTTGGCACGCCTCCACTGTCCATCCAGCACTATGGACGGCACTGCCTACATCTGGCTCTAATTAGTCCATGGTTGTGTTCAGCCGAATGACCTCTGCCGGCAACACTAAGAATGAGGTTCTGAGTTATTGCAACATAGGAGCGTTTCACTGCTTTCAAGGCTTCTCAGGAAGAATTCCGGAATCTTGCTGCCAGCAGGCCTCCGGCTGTTCCGGGTGAACATCTCCTTGTAAATCACCCGCGGTTCCTTGTACACCCGTGAAATTTGGCCAGGTTATGCAGTTTGAATTGTTGCACAATTGCGCCTGCCTAGCTCGGCTGCATTTGCAAACATTCAGGCGTGGCAGCCAGATAGGCTGGTCCCCGTAGTACACTGCCAGCGGACTGGGTATATCTACTTCCCGTTCTTCTCACCTGAGTGCTACTGATTCCACCTTTGACGGCTACACTCTACTCAACCGGAGCAGTAAGTTGAACCTCAACTTATGGAATTTTGTGAAAGTGATGAGAACTAGAGCTCAGTTGTTTTGCACGCCACCACTGTCCATCCAGCACTATGGACGGGAATGCCTACATCTGGCTCTAATTAGTCCACGGTTGTGTTCAGCCGAATGACCTCTGCCGGGAACACTCAGAATGAGGTTCTGAGGTATTGCAACATAGGAGCGTTTCACTGCTTTCAAGGCTTTTCAGGAAGAATTCCGGAATCTTGCTGCCGGCAGGCCTCCAGCTGTTCCGGATGAACATCTCCTTGTAAATCCCCCGTGGTTTCTTGTACATTCGTGATATTTGGCCAGGTCATGCAGTTCGCATTGCTGCACAATTGCGCCTGCCTAGCTCGGACGCAGTTGCAAACATTCAGGCGTGGCAGCCAGATAGGCTGGTCCCCATAGGACACTGCCAGCGGACTGGGTATATCTGCTTCCCGTTCTTCTCACCTGAGTGCTACTGATTCCAGCTTTGACGGCTACACTCTACTCAATCGGCGCAGTAAGTTGAACCTCAACTTATGGCACTTTGTGAAAGTGATGAGAAATAGAGCTCAGTTGTTTGGCACGCCACCACTGTCCATCCAGCACTATGGACGGCACTCCTTACATCTGGCTCTAATTAGTCCACGGTTGTGTTCAGCCGAATGACCTCTGCCGGGAACACTCAGAATGAGGTTCTGAGTTATTGCAACATAGGAGCGTTTCACTGCTTTCAAGGCTTCTCAGGAAGAATTCCGGAATCTTGCTGCCGGCAGGCCTCCGGCTCTTCCGGAAGAACATCTTGTAAATCCCCCGTGGTTTCTTGTACATCCGTGAAATTTGGCCAGGTTATGCAATTTGCATTGCTGCACAGTTGCGCCTGCCTAGCTCGGCCGCGGTTGCAAACATTCAGGCGTGGCAGCCAGCTAGCCTGGTCCCCGTAGGACACTGCCAGCGGACTGGGTATATCTGCTTCCCGTTCTTCTCACCTGAGTGCTACTGATTCCAGGTTTCACGGCTACACTCTACTCAACCGGAGCAGTAAGTTGGACCTCAACTTATGGCACTTTGTGAAACTGTTGAGAACTAGAGCTCAGTTGTTTGGAACGCCACCACCCTCCATCCATCCCTATGGACGGCACTGCCTACATCTGGCTCTAATTAGTCCACGGTTGTGTTCAGCCGAATGACCTCTGCCTGGAACACTCAGAATGAGGTTCTGAGTTATTGCAACATAGGAGCGTCTCACTGCTTTCAAGGCTTCTCAGGAAGAATTCCGGAATCTTGCTGCCGGCAGGCCTCCGGCTCTTCCGGGTGAACATCTCCTTGTAAATACCCCGTGGTTTCTTGTACATCCGTGAAATTTGGCCAGGTTATGCAGTTTGCATTGCTGCACAATTGCGCCTGCCTAGCTCGGCCGCGGTTGCAAACATTCAGGTGTGGCAGCCAGATAGGCTGGTCCCCGTAGGACACTGCCAGCGGACTGGGTATATCTGCTTCCCGTTCTTCTCACCTGAGTGCTACTAATTCCATCTTTGACGGCTACACTCTACTCAACCGGAGCAGTAAGTTGAACCTCAACTCATGGCACTTTGTGAAACTGTTGAGAACTAGAGCTAAGTTGTTTGGCACGCCACCACTGTCCATCCAGCACTATGGACAGCACTGCCTACATCTGGCTCTAATTAGTCCATGGTTGTGTTCAGCCGAATGACCTCTGCCGGCAACACTCAGAATGAGGTTCTGAGTTATTGCAACATAGGAGCTTTTCACTGCTTTCAAGGCTTCTCAGGAAGAGTTCCGGAATCTTGCTGCCCGCCGGCGTCCGGCTGTTCCGGGTGAACATCTCCTTGTAAATCCCCCGTGGTTTCTTGTACACCCGTGAAATTTGGCCAGGTTATGCAGTTTGCATTGCTGCACACTTGCGCCTGCCTAGCTCGGCCGCGGTTGCAAACATTCAGGCGTGGCAGCCAGATAGGCTGGTCCCCGTAGGACACTGCCAATGGACTGGGTATATCTGCTTCCCGTTCTTCTCACCTGAGTGCTACTGATTCCAGCTTTGACGGCTACACTCTACTCAACCGGAGCCGTAAGTTGAACCTCAACTTATGGCACTTTGTGAAAGTGATGAGAACTAGAGCTCAGTTGTTTGGCACGCCACCACTGTCCATCCAGCACTATGGACGGCACTGCCTACAGCTGGCTCTAATTAGTCCACGGTTGTGTTCAGCCGATTGACCTCTGCCGGGAACACTCAGAATGAGGTTCTGAGTTATTGCAACATAGGAGCGTTTCACTGCTTTCAAGGCTTCTCAGGAAGAATTCCGGAATCTTGCTGCCGGCAGGCCTCCGGCAATTCCGGGTAAACATCTCCTGGTAAATCCCCCGTGGTTTCTTGTACACCCGTGAAATTTGGCCAGGTTATGCAGTTAGAATTGCTGCACAATTGCGCCTGCCTAGCTCGGCCGCGGTTGCAAACATTCAGGCGTGGCAGCCAGATAGGCTGGTCCCCGTAGGACACTGCCAGCGGACTGGGTATATCTGATTCCCGTTCTTCTCACCTGAGTGCTACTGATTCCAGCTTTGACGGCTACACTCTACTCAACCGGAGCAGTAAGTTGAACCTCAAATTATGGCACTTTTTGAAACTGTTGAGAACTAGAGCTCAGTTGTTTGGCACGCCACCACTCTTCATCCAGCCCTATGGACGGCACTGCCTACATCTGGCTCTAATTAGTCCACGGTTGTGTTCAGCCGAATGACCTCTGCCTGGAACACTCAGAATGAGGTTCTGAGTTATTGCAACATAGGAGCGTTTCACTGCTTTCAAGGCTTCTCAGGAAGAATTCTGGAATCTTGCTGCGGGCAGGCCTCCGGCTGTTCCGGGTGAACATCTCCTTGTAAATCCCCTGTGGTTTCTTGTACACCCTTGAAATTTGGCCAGGTTATACAGTTTGCATTGCTGCACAATTACGCCTGCTTAGCTCGGCCCCGCTTGCAAACATTCAGGCGTGGCAGCCAGATAGGCTAGTCCCCGTAGGACACTGCCAGCGGACTGGCTATATCTGCTTCACGTTCTTCTCACCTGAGTGCTACTGATTACAGCTTTGACCGCTACACTCTACTCAACCGGAGCCGTAAGTTGAACCTCAACTTAGGGCACTTTGTGAAACTGTTGAGAACTAGAGCTCAGTTGTTTGGCACGCCACCACTGTCCATCCAGCACTATGGACGGCACTGCCTACATCTGGCTCTAATTAGTCCACGGTTGTGTTCAGCTGAATGACCTCTGCCGGGAACACTCAGAATGAGGTTCTGAGTTATTGCAACATAGGAGTGTTTCACTGCTTTCAAGGCTTCTCAGGAAGAATTCCGGAATCTTGCTGCCGGCAGGACTCCGGCTCTTCCGGGTGAACATCTCCTTGTAAATCCCCCGTGGTATCTTGTACACCCGTGAAATTTGGCCAGGTTATGCAGTTTGCATTGCTGCACAATTGCGCCTGCCTACCTCGGCCGCGGTTGCAAACATTCAGGCGTGGCAGCCAGATAGGCTGGTCCCCGTAGGACACTGCCAGCGGACTGGGTATATCTGCTTCCCGTTCTTCTCACCTGAGTGCTACTGATTCCAGCTTTGACGGCTACACTCTACTCAACCTTAGCAGTAAGTTTAACCTCTATTTATGGCACTTTGTGAAACTGTTCAGAACTAGAGCTCAGTTGTTTGGCACGCCACCACTGTCCATCCAGCACTATGAACGGCACTGCCTACATCTGGCTCTAATTAGTCCATGGTTGTGTTCAGCCGAATGACCTCTGCCGGCAACACTCAGAATGAGGTTCTGAGTTATTTCAACATAGGAGCGTTTCACTGCTTTCAAGGCTTCTCAGGAAGAGTTCCGGAATCTTGCTGCCCGCCGGCGTCCGGCTTTTCCCGGTGAACATCTCCTTGTAAATCCCCGGTGGTTTCTTGTACACCCGTGAAATTTGGCCAGGTTATGCAGTTTGCATTGCTGCACAATTGCGCCTGCCTAGCTCGGCCGCGGTTGCAAACATTCAGGTGTGGCAGCCAGATAGGCTGGTCCCCGTAGGACACTGCCAGCGGACTGGGTATATCTGCTTCCCGTTCTTCTCACCTGAGTGCTACTAATTCCATCTTTGACGGCTACACTCTACTCAACCGGAGCAGTAAGTTGAACCTCAACTCATGGCACTTTGTGAAACTGTTGAGAACTAGAGCTAAGTTGTTTGGCACGCCACCACTGTCCATCCAGCACTATGGACAGCACTGCCTACATCTGGCTCTAATTAGTCCATGGTTGTGTTCAGCCGAATGACCTCTGCCGGCAACACTCAGAATGAGGTTCTGAGTTATTGCAACATAGGAGCTTTTCTCTGCTTTCAAGGCTTCTCAGGAAGAGTTCCGGAATCTTGCTGCCCGCCGGCGTCCGGCTGTTCCGGGTGAACATCTCCTTGTAAATCCCCCGTGGTTTCTTGTACACCCGTGAAATTTGGCCAGGTTATGCAGTTTGCATTGCTGCACAATTGCGCCTGCCTAGCTCGGCCGCGGTTGCAAACATTCAGGCGTGGCAGCCAGATAGGCTGGTCCCCGTAGGACACTGCCAATGGACTGGGTATATCTGCTTCCCGTTCTTCTCACCTGAGTGCTACTGATTCCAGCTTTGACGGCTACACTCTACTCAACCGGAGCCGTAAGTTGAACCTCAACTTATGGCACTTTGTGAAAGTGATGAGAACTAGAGCTCAGTTGTTTGGCACGCCACCACTGTCCATCCAGCACTATGGAAGGCACTGCCTACATCTTGCTCTAATTAGTCCACGGTTGTGTTCAGCCGAATGACCTCTGCCGGGAACACTCAGAATGAGGTTCTGACTTATTGCAACATAGGAACGTTTCACTGCTTTCAAGGCTTCTCAGGAAGAGTTCCGGAATCTTGCTGCCCGCCGGCGTCCGGCTGTTCCGGGTGAACATCTGCTTGTAAATCCCCCGTGGTTTCTTGTACACCCATGAAATTTGGCCAGGTTATACAGATTGCATTGCTGCACAATTACGCCTGCTTAGCTCGGCCGCGCTTGCAAACATTCAGGCGTGGCAGCCAGATAGGCTAGTCCCCGTAGGACACTGCCAGCGGACTGGCTATATCTGCTTCACGTTCTTCTCACCTGAGTGCTACTGATTACAGCTTTGACCGCTACACTCTACTCAACCGGAGCCGTAAGTTGAACCTCAACTTAGGGCACTTTGTGAAACTGTTGAGAACTAGAGCTCAGTTGTTTGGCACGCCACCACTGTTCATCCAGCACTATGGACGGCACTGCCTACATCTGGCTCTAATTAGTCCACGGTTGTGTTCAGCTGAATGACCTCTGTCGGGAACACTCAGAATGATGTTCTGAGTTATTGCAACATAGGAGCGTTTCACTGCTTTCAAGGCTTCTCAGGAAGAATTCCGGAATCTTGCTGCCGGCAGGCCTCCGGCTCTTCCGGGTGAACATCTCCTTGTAAATCCCCCGTGGTTTCTTGTCCATCCGTGAAATTTGGCCAGGTTATACAGATTGCATTGCTGCACAATTACGCCTGCTTAGCTCGGCCGCACTTGGAAACATTCAGGCGTGGCAGCCAGATAGGCTAGTCCCCGTAGGACACTGCCAGGGGACTGGCTATATCTGCTTCACGTTCTTCTCACCTGAGTGCTACTGATTCCAGCTTTGACCGCTATACACTACTCAACCGGAGCCGTAAGTTGAACCTCAACTTAGGGCACTTTGTGAAACTGTTGAGAACTAGAGCTCAGTTGTTTGGCACGCCACCACTGTCCATCCAGCACTATGGACGGCACTGCCTACATCTGGCTCTAATTAGTCCACGGTTGTGTTCAGCTGAATGACCTCTGTCGGGAACACTCAGAATGATGTTCTGAGTTATTGCAACATAGGAGCGTTTCACTGCTTTCAAGGCTTCTCAGGAAGAATTCCGGAATCTTGCTGCCGGCAGGCCTCCGGCTCTTCCGGGTGAACATCTCCTTGTAAATCCCCCGTGGTTTCTTGTCCATCCGTGAAATTTGGCCAGGTTATGCAGTTTGCATTGCTGCACAATTGCGCCTACCTACCTCGTCCTCGGTTGCAAACATTCAGGCGTGGCAGCCAGATAGGCTGGTCCCCGTAGGACACTGCCAGCGGACGGGGTATATCTGCTTCCCGTGCTTCTCACCTGAGTGCTACTGATTCCATATTTGACGGCTACACTCTACTCAACCGGAGCAGTAAGTTGAACCTCAACTTATGGCACTTTGTGAAAGTGATGAGAACTAGAGCTCAGTTGTTTGGCACGCCACCACTGTCCATCCAGCACTATGGACGGCACTATCTACATCTGACTCTAATTAGTCCACGGTTGTGTTCAGCCGAATGACCTCTGCCGGGAACACTCAGAATGAGGTTTTCAGTTATTTCAACATAGGAGCGTTTCACTGCTTTCAAGGCTTCTCAGGAAGAATTCCGGAATCTTGCTGCCGGCAGGCCTCCGGCAATTCCGGGTGAACATCTCCTTGTAAATCCCCTGTGGTTTCTTGTACACCCTTGAAATTTGGCCAGGTTATACAGTTTGCATTGCTGCACAATTCCGCCTGCTTAGCTCGGCCGCGATTGCAAACATTCAGGCGTGGCAGCCAGATAGGCTAGTCCCCGTAGGACACTGCCAGCGGACTGGGTATATCTGCTTCCCGTTCTTCTCACCTGAGTGCTACTGATTACAGCTTTGACCGCTACACTCTACTCAACCGGAGCCGTAAGTTGAACCTCAACTTAGGGCACTTTGTGAAACTGTTGAGAACTAGAGCTCAGTTGTTTGGCACGCCACCACTGTCCATCCAGCACTATGGACGGCACTGCCTACATCTGGCTCTAATTAGTCCACGGTTGTGTTCAGCTGAATGACCTCTGCCGGGAACACTCAGAATGAGGTTCTGAGTTATTGCAACATAGGAGTGTTTCACTGCTTTCAAGGCTTCTCAGGAAGAATTCCGGAATCTTGCTGCCGGCAGGAATCCGGCTCTTCCGGGTGAACATCTCCTTGTAAATCCCCCGTAGTATCTTGTACACCCGTGAAATTTGGCCAGGTTATGCAGTTTGCATTGCTGCACAATTGCGCCTGCCTACCTCGGCCGCGGTTGCAAACATTCAGGCGTGGCAGCCAGATAGGCTGGTCCCCGTAGGACACTGCCAGCGGACTGGGTATATCTGCTTCCCGTTCTTCTCACCTGAGTGCTACTGATTCCAGCTTTGACGGCTACACTCTACTCAACCTTAGCAGTAAGTTTAACCTCTATTTATGGCACTTTGTGAAACTGTTGAGAACTAGAGCTCAGTTGTTTGGCACGCCACCACTATCCATCCAGCACTATGAACGGCACTGCCTACATCTGGCTCTAATTAGTCCATGGTTGTGTTCAGCCGAATGACCTCTGCCGGCAACACTCAGAATGAGGTTCTGAGTTATTTCAACATAGGAGCGTTTCACTGCTTTCAAGGCTTCTCAGGAAGAGTTCCGGAATCTTGCTGCCCGCCGGCGTCCGGCTGTTCCCGGTGAACATCTCCTTGTAAATCCCCGGTGGTTTCTTGTACACCCGTGAA
Source organism: Dipodomys merriami (assembly GCF_024711535.1). NCBI lineage: Eukaryota > Metazoa > Chordata > Mammalia > Rodentia > Heteromyidae > Dipodomys > Dipodomys merriami. The sequence continues at coordinate 1,103,380 of NW_027203704.1, read as the reverse complement.
ATTTGGCCCGGTTATGCAGTTTGCATTGCTGCACAATTGCGCCTGCCTAGCTCGGCCGCGGTTGCAAACATTCAGGTGTGGCAGCCAGATAGGCTGGTCCCCGTAGGACACTGCCAGCGGACTGATTATATCTGCTTCCCGTTCTTCTCACCTGAGTGCTACTAATTCCATCTTTGACGGCTACACTCTACTCAACCGGAGCAGTAAGTTGAACCTCAACTCATGGCACTTTGTGAAACTGTTGAGAACTAGAGCTAAGTTGTTTGGCACGCCACCACTGTCCATCCAGCACTATGGACAGCACTGCCTACATCTGGCTCTAATTAGTCCATGGTTGTGTTCAGCCGAATGACCTCTGACGGCAACACTCAGAATGAGGTTCTGAGTTATTGCAACATAGGAGCTTTTCACTGCTTTCAAGGCTTCTCAGGAAGAGTTCCGGAATCTTGCTGCCCGCCGGCGTCCGGCTGTTCCGGGTGAACATCTCCTTGTAAATCCCCCGTGGTTTCTTGTACACCCGTGAAATTTGGCAAGGTTATGCAGTTTGCATTGCTGCACACTTGCGCCTGCCTAGCTCGGCCGCGGTTGCAAACATTCAGGCGTGGCAGCCAGATAGGCTGGTCCCCGTAGGACACTGCCAATGGACTGGGTATATCTGCTTCCCGTTCTTCTCACCTGAGTGCTACTGATTCCAGCTTTGACGGCTACACTCTACTCAACCGGAGCCGTAAGTTGAACCTCAACTTAGGGCACTTTGTGAAACTGTTGAGAACTAGAGCTCAGTTGTTTGGCACGCCACCACTGTCCATCCAGCACTATGGACGGCACTGCCTACATCTGGCTCTAATTAGTCCACGGTTGTGTTCAGCTGAATGACCTCTGTCGGGAACACTCAGAATGATGTTCTGAGTTATTGCAACATAGGAGCGTTTCACTGCTTTCAAGGCTTCTCAGGAAGAATTCCGGAATCTTGCTGCCGGCAGGCCTCCGGCTCTTCCGGGTGAACATCTCCTTGTAAATCCCCCGTGGTTTCTTGTCCATCCGTGAAATTTGGCCAGGTTATGCAGTTTGCATTGCTGCACAATTGCGCCTACCTACCTCGGCCTCGGTTGCAAACATTCAGGCGTGGCAGCCAGATAGGCTGGTCCCCGTAGGACACTGCCAGCGGACGGGGTATATCTGCTTCCCGTGCTTCTCACCTGAGTGCTACTGATTCCATATTTGACGGCTACACTCTACTCAACCGGAGCCGTAAGTTGAACCTCAACTTATGGCACTTTGTGAAAGTGATGAGAACTAGAGCTCAGTTGTTTGGCACGCCACCACTGTCAATCCAGCACTATGGACGGAACTGCCTACATCTGGCTCTAATTAGTCCACGGTTGTGTTTAGCCGAATGACCTCTGCCGGGAACACTCAGAATGAGGTTCTGAGTTATTGCAACATAGGAGCGTTTCACTGCTCTCAAGGCTTCTCAGGAAGAATTCCGGAATCTTGCTGCCGGCAGGCCTCCGGCTGTTCCGGGTGAACATCTGCTTGTAAATCCCCCGTGGTTTCTTGTACACCCATGAAATTTGGCCAGGTTATACAGATTGCATTGCTGCACAATTACGCCTGCTTAGCTCGGCCGCGCTTGCTAACATTCAGGCGTGGCAGCCAGATAGGCTAGTCCCCGTAGGACACTGCCAGCGGACTGGCTATATCTGCTTCACGTTCTTCTCACCTGAGTGCTACTGATTCCAGCTTTGACCGCTACACTCTACTCAACCGGAGCCGTAAGTTGAACCTCAACTTAGGGCACTTTGTGAAACTGTTGAGAACTAGAGCTCAGTTGTTTGGCACGCCACCACTGTTCATCCAGCACTATGGACGGCACTGCCTACATCTGGCTCTAATTAGTCCACGGTTGTGTTCAGCTGAATGACCTCTGTCGGGAACACTCAGAATGATGTTCTGAGTTATTGCAACATAGGAGCGTTTCACTGCTTTCAAGGCTTCTCAGGAAGAATTCCGGAATCTTGCTGCCGGCAGGCCTCCGGCTCTTCCGGGTGAACATCTCCTTGTAAATCCCCCGTGGTTTCTTGTCCATCCGTGAAATTTGGCCAGGTTATGCAGTTTGCATTGCTGCACAATTGCGCCTACCTACCTCGGCCTCGGTTGCAAACATTCAGGCGTGGCAGCCAGATAGGCTGGTCCCCGTAGGACACTGCCAGCGGACGGGGTATATCTGCTTCCCGTGCTTCTCACCTGAGTGCTACTGATTCCATATTTGACGGCTACACTCTACTCAACCGGAGCCGTAAGTTGAACCTCAACTTATGGCACTTTGTGAAAGTGATGAGAACTAGAGCTCAGTTGTTTGGCACGCCACCACTGTCCATCCAGCACTATGGACGGCACTATCTACATCTGGCTCTAATTAGTCCACGGTTGTGTTCAGCCGAATGACCTCTGCCGGGAACACTCAGAATGAGGTTTTCAGTTATTTCAACATAGGAGCGTTTCACTGCTTTCAAGGCTTCTCAGGAAGAATTCCGGAATCTTGCTGCCGGCAGGCCTCCGGCAGTTCCGGGTAAACATCTCCTTGTAAATCCCCCGTGGTTTCTTGTACACCCGTGAAATTTGGCCAGGTTATGCAGTTTGAATTGCTGCACAATAGCGCCTGCCTAGCTCGGCCGCGGTTGCAATCATTCAGGCGTGGCAGCCAGATAGGCGGGTCCCCGTAGGACACTGCCAGCGGACTGGGTATATCTGATTCCCGTTCTTCTCACCTGAGTGCTACTGATTCCAGCTTTGACGGCTACACTCTACTCAACCGGAGCAGTAAGTTGAACCTCAACTTATGGCACTTTTTGAAACTGTTGAGAACTAGAGCTCAGTTGTTTGGCACGCCACCACTCTTCATCCAGCCCTATGGACGGCACTGCCTACATCTGGCCCTAATTAGTCCACGGTTGTGTTCAGCCGAATGACCTCTGCCTGGAACACTCAGAATGAGGTTCTGAGTTATTGCAACATAGGAGCGTTTCACTGCTTTCAAGGCTTCTCAGGAAGAATTCTGGAATCTTGCTGCCGGCAGGCCTCCGGCTGTTCCGGGTGAACATCTCCTTGTAAATCCCCTGTGGTTTCTTGTACACCCTTGAAATTTGGCCAGGTTATACAGTTTGCATTGCTGCACAATTCCGCCTGCTTTGCTCGGCCGCGCTTGCAAACATTCAGGCGTGGCAGCCAGATTGGCTAGTCCCCGTAGGACACTGCCAGCGGACTGGGTATATCTGCTTCCCGTTCTTCTCACCTGAGTGCTACTGATTACAGCTTTGACCGCTACACTCTACTCAACCGGAGCCGTAAGTTGAACCTCAACTTAGGGCACTTTGTGAAACTGTTGAGAACTAGAGCTCAGTTGTTTGGCACGCCACCACTGTCCATCCAGCACTATGGACGGCACTGCCTACATCTGGCTCTAATTAGTCCACGGTTGTGTTCAGCTGAATGACCTCTGCCGGGAACACTCAGAATGAGGTTCTGAGTTATTGCAACATAGGAGTGTTTCACTGCTTTCAAGGCTTCTCAGGAAGAATTCCGGAATCTTGCTGCCGGCAGGACTCCGGCTCTTCCGGGTGAACATCTCCTTGTAAATCCCCCGTAGTATCTTGTACACCCGTGAAATTTGGCCAGGTTATGCAGTTTGCATTGCTGCACAATTGCGCCTGCCTACCTCGGCCGCGGTTGCAAACATTCAGGCGTGGCAGCCAGATAGGCTGGTCCCCGTAGGACACTGCCAGCGGACTGGGTATATCTGCTTCCCGTTCTTCTCACCTGAGTGCTACTGATTCCAGCTTTGACGGCTACACTCTACTCAACCTTAGCAGTAAGTTTAACCTCTATTTATGGCACTTTGTGAAACTGTTGAGAACTAGAGCTCAGTTGTTTGGCACGCCACCACTGTCCATCCAGCACTATGAACGGCACTGCCTACATCTGGCTCTAATTAGTCCATGGTTGTGTTCAGCCGAATGACCTCTGCCGGCAACACTCAGAATGAGGTTCTGAGTTATTTCAACATAGGAGCGTTTCACTGCTTTCAAGGCTTCTCAGGAAGAGTTCCGGAATCTTGCTGCCCGCCGGCGTCCGGCTGTTGCCGGTGAACATCTCCTTGTAAATCCCCGGTGGTTTCTTGTACACCCGTGAAATTTGGCCAGGTTATGCAGTTTGCATTGCTGCACAATTGTGCCTGCCTAGCTCGGCCGAGGTTGCAAACATTGAGGTGTGGCAGCCAGATAGGCTGGTCACCGTAGGACACTGACAGCGGACTGGGTATATCTGCTTCCGGTTCTTCTCACCTGAGTGCTACTGATTCCAGCTTTGACGGCTACACTCTACTCAACCGGAGCAGTAAGTTGAACCTCAACTTATGGCACTTTGTGAAACTGTTGAGAACTAGAGCTAACTTGTTTGGCACGCCACCACTGTCCATCCAGCACTATGGACGGCACTGCCTACATCTGGCTCTAATTAGTCCATGGTTGTGTTCAGCCGAATGACCTCTGCCGGGAACACTCAGAATGAGGTTCTGACTTATTGCAACATAGGAGCGTTTCACTGCTTTCAAGGCTTCTCAGGAAGAGTTCCGGAATCTTGCTGCCCGCCGGCGTCCGGCTGTTCCGGGTGAACATCTCCTTGTAAAAACCCGTGGTTTCTTGTACATCCGTGAAATTTGGCCAGGTTATGCAGTTTGCATTGCTGCACAATTGCACCTGCCTAGCTCGGCCGAGGTTGCAAACATTCAGGCGTGGCAGCCAAATAGGCTGGTCCCCGTAGGACACTGCCAACGGACTGGGTATATCTGCTTCCCGTTCTTCTCACCTGAGTGCTACTGATTCCAACTTTGAAGGCTACACTCTACTCAACCGGAGCCGTAAGTTGAACCTCAACTTATGGCACTTTGTGAAAGTGATGAGAACTAGAGCTCAGTTGTTTGGCACGCCACCACTGTCCATCCAGCACTATGGACGGCACTGCCTACATCTGGCTCTAATTAGTCCATGGTTGTGTTCAGCCGAATGACCTCTGCCGGGAACACTCAGAATGAGGTTCTGAGTTATTGCAACATAGGAGCGTTTCACTGCTCTCAAGGCTTCTCAGGAAGAATTCCGGAATCTTGCTGCCGGCAGGCCTCCGACTGTTCCGGGTGAACATCTCCTTGTAAATCCCCCGTGGTTTCTTGTACACCCGTGAAATTTGGCCAGGTTATACAGTTTGCATTGCTGCACAATTCCGCCTGCTTACCTCGGCCGCGCTTGCAAACATTCAGGCGTGGCAGCCAGATAGGCTAGTCCCCGTAGGACACTGCCAGCAGACTGGCTATATCTGCTTCACGTTCTTCTCACCTGAGTGCTACTGATTCCAGCTTTGACCGCTACACGCTACTCAACCGGAGCCGTAAGTTCAACCTCAACCTAGGGCACTTTGTGAAACTGTTTAGAACTAGAAGTCAGTTGTTTGGCACGCCACCACAGTCCATCCAGCACTATGGACGGCACTGCCTACATCTGGCTCTAATTAGTCCACGGTTGTGTTCAGCCGAATGACCTCCGCCTGGAACACTCAGAATGAGGTTCTGAGTTATTGCAACATAGAAGCCTTTCACTGCTTTCAAGGCTTCTCAGGACGAATTCCGGAATCTTGCTGCCGGCAGGCCTCCGGCTGTTCCAGGTGAACATCTCCTTGTAAATCCCCCGTGGTTTCTTGTACACCCGTGAAATTTGGCCAGGTTATACAGTTAGCATTGCTGCACAATTCCGCCTGCTTAGCTCGGCCGCGCTTGCAAACATTCAGGCGTTGCAGCCAGATAGGCTAGTCCCCGTAGGACACTGCCAGCGGACTATCTACATATGCTTCCCGTTCTTCTCACCTGAGTGCTACTGATTCCAACTTTGATCGCTACACTCTACTCAAACAGAGCCGTAAGTTGAACCTCAATTTAGGGCACTTTGTGAAACTGTTGAGAACTAGAGCTCAGTTGTTTGGCACGCCACCACTGTCCATCCAGAACTATGGACGGCACTGCCTACATCTGGCTCTAATTAGTCCATGGTTGTGTTCAGCCGAATGACCTCTGCCGGCAACACTCAGAATGAGGTTCTGAGTTATTTCAACATAGGAGCGTTTCACTGCTTTCAAGGCTTCTCAGGAAGAGTTCCGGAATTTTGCTGCCCGCCGGCGTCCGGCTGTTCCGGGTGAACATCTCCTTGTAAATCCCCCGTGGTTTCTTGTACACCCGTGAAATTTGGCCAGGTTATGCAGTTTGCATTGCTGCACAATTTCGTCTGCCTAGCTCGGCCGCGGTTGCAAACATTCAGGCGTGGCAGCCAGATAGGCTGGTCCCCGTAGGACACTGCCAATTGACTGGGTATATCTGCTTCCCGTTCTTCTCACCTGAGTGCTACTGATTCCAGCTTTGACGGCTACACTCTACTCAACCGGAGCCGTAAGTTGAACCTCAACTTAGGGCACTTTGTGAAACTCTTGAGAACTAGAGCTCAGTTGTTTGGCACGCCACCACTGTCCATCCAGCACTATGGACTGCACTGCCTACATCTGGCTCTAATTAGTCCACGGTTGTGTTCAGCCGAATGACCTCTGCCAGGATCACTCAGAATGAGGTTCTGAGTTATTGCAACTTAGGAGCGTTTCACTGCTTTCAAGGCTTCTCAGGAAGAATTCTGGAATCTTGCTGCCGGCAGGCCTCTGGCTGTTCCGGGTGAACATCTCCTTGTAAATCCCCCGTGGTTTCTTGTACACCCGTGAAATTTGGCCAGGTTATGCAGTTTGCATTGCTGCACATTTCTGCCTGCTTCACTCTGCCGCGATTGCAAACATTCAGGCGTGGCAGCCAGATAGGCTGGTCCTCGTAGGACACTGCCAGCGGACTGGGTATATCTGCTTCCCGTTCTTCTCACCTGAGTGCTACTGATTCCAGCTTTGACCGCTACACTCTACTCAACCGGAGCCGTAAGTTGAACCTCAACTTAGGGCACTTTGTGAAACTGTTGAGAACTAGAGCTCAGTTGTTTGGCACGCCACCACTCTCCATCCAGCACTATGGACGGCACTGCCTACATCTGGCTCTAATTAGTCCACGGTTGTGTTCAGCCGAATGACCTCTGCCGGGGACACTGACAATGATGTTCTGAGTTATTGCAACATAGGAGCGTTTCACTGCTTTCAAGGCTTCTCAGGAAGAGTTCCGGAATCTTGCTACACGCCGGCGTCCGGCTGTTCCGGGTGAACATCTCCTTGTAAATCCCCCTTGGTTTCTTGTACACCCGTGAAATTTGGCCAGGTTATGCAGTTTGCATTGCTGCACAATTGCGCCTGCCTAGCTCGGCCGCGGTTGCAAACATTGAGGCGTGGCATCCAATTAGACTGGTCCCCGTAGGACACTGCCAGCGGACTGGGTATATCTGCTTCCCGTTCTTCTCACCTGAGTGCTACTGATTCCAGGTTTGACCGCTACACTCTACTCAACCGGAGCAGTAAGTTGAACCTCAACTTATGGCACTTTGTGAAAGTGATGAGAACTAGAGCTCAGTTGTTTGGCACTCCACCACTGTCCATCCAGCACAATGCACGGCACTGCCTACATCTGGCTCTAATTAGTCCATGGTTGTGTTCAGCCGAATGACCTATGCCGGGAACACTCAGAATGAGGTTCTGAGTTATTGCAACATAGGAGCGTTTCACTGCTTTCAAGGCTTCTCAGGAAGAATTCCGGAATCTTGCTGCCGGCAGGCCTCCGGCAGTTCCGGGTGAACATCTCCTTGTAAATCCCCCGTGGTTTCTTGTACATCCGTGAAATTTGGCCAGATTATGCAGTTTGCATTGCTGCACATTTCCGCCTGCCAAACTCGGCCTCGGTTGCAAACATTGAGGCGTGGCATCCAATTAGACTGGTCCCCGTAGGACACTGCCAGCGGACTGGGTATATCTGCTTCCCGTTCTTCTCACCTGAGTGCTACTGATTCCAGCTTTGACGGCTACACTCTACTCAACCGGAGCAGTAAGTTGAACCTCAACTTATGGCACTTTGTGAAAGTGTTAAGAACTAGAGCTCAGTTGTTTGGCATGCCACCACTGGCCATCCAGCACTATGGACGGCACTGCCTACATCGGGCTCTAATTAGTCCACGGTTGTGTTCATCCCAATGACCTCTGCCGTGAACACTCAGAATGAGGTTCTGAGTTATTGCAATATAGGAACGTTTCACTGCTTTCAAGGCTTCTCAGGCAGAATTCCGGAATCTTGCTGCCGGCAGGCCTCCGGCAGTTCCGGGTGAACATCTCCTTGTAAATCCCCCGTGGTTTCTTGTACAACCGTGAAATTTGGCCAGGTTATGCAGTTTGCATTGCTGCACGATTTCGCCTGCCTAGCTCGGCCGCGGTTGCAAACATTCAGGCGTGGCCGCCAGATAGGCTGGTCCCCATAGGACACTGCCAGAGGACTGGGTATATCTGCTTCCCGTTCTTCTCACCTGAGCGCTACTGATTCCAGCTTTGACGGCTACACTCTACTCAACCGTAGCTGAAAGTTGAACCTCAACTTATGGCACTTTGTCAAAGTGTGGAGAACTAGAGCTCGGTTGTTTGGCACGCGACCACTGTCCATCCAGCACTATGGACGGCACTGCCTACATCTGGCTCTAATTAGTCCACGGTTGTGTTCAGCCGAATGACCTCTGCCGGGAACACTCTGAATGAGGTTCTGAGTTATTGCAACATAGGAGCGTTTCACTGCTCTCAAGGCTTCTCAGGAAGAATTCCGGAATCTTGCTGCCGGCAGGCCTCCGTCTCTTCCGGGTAAACATCTCCTTGTAAATCCCCCGTGGTTTCTTGTACACCCGTGAAATTTGGCCAGGTTATGCAGTTTTCATGGCTTCACAATTGCGCCTGCCTAGCTCGGCCACGGTTGCAAACATTCAGGCGTGACAGCCAGATAGGCTGTTCCCCGTAGGACACTGCCAGCGGACTGGGTATATCTGCTTCCCGTTCTTCTCACCTGAGTGCTACTGATTCCAGCTTTGACTGCTACACTCTACTCAACCGGAGCATTAAGTTGAACCTCAACTTATGGCACTTTGTGAAAGTGTTGAGCACTAGAACTCAGTTGTTTGGCACGCCACCACTGTCCATCCAGCACTACGGACGGCACTGCCTACATCTGGCTCTAATTAGTCCTCGATTGTGTTCAGCCGAATGACCTCTGCCGGGAACACTCAGAATGAGGTTCTGAGTTATTGCAACATAGGAGCGTTTCACTGCTTTCAAGGCTTCTCAGGAAGAATTCCGGAATCTTGCTGCCGGCAGGCCTCCGGCTCTTCCGGGTGAACATCTCCTTGTAAATCCCCATTTGTTTCTTGTACACCCGTGAAATTTGGCGAGGTTATGCAGTTTGCATTGCTGCACAATTGCGCCTGCCTAGCTCGGCCGCGGTTGCAAACATTCAGGCGTGGCAGCCAGATAGGCTGGGCCCCGTAGGACACTGCCAGCAGACTGGGTATATCTGCTTCCCGTTCTTCTCACCTGAGAGCTACTGATTCCAGCTTTGACGGCTACACTCTACTCAACCGGAGCATTAAGTTGAACCTCAACTTATGGCACTTTGTCAAAGTGTGGAGAACTAGAGCTCGGTTGTTTGGCACGCGACCACTGTCCATCCAGCACTATGGACGGCACTGCCTACATCTGGCTCTAATTAGTCCACGGTTGTGTTCAGCCGAATGACCTCTGCCGGCAACACTCAGAATGAGCTTCTGAGTTGTTGCAACATAGGAGCGTTTCACTGCTTTCAAGGCTTCTCAGGAAGAATTCCGGAATCTTGCTGCCGGCAGGCCTCCGGCTGTTCCGGGTGAACATCTCCTTGTAATTCCCCCGTGGTTTCTTGTACACCCGTGAAATTTGGCCAGGTTATGCAGTTTGCATTGCTGCACAATTCCGCCTGCCTAACTCGGCCGCGGTTGCAAACATTCAGGTGTGGCAGCCAGATAGGCTGGTCCCCGTAGGACACTGCCAGCGAACTGGGTATATCTGCTTCCGGTTCTTCTCACCTGAGTGCTACTGATTCCAGCTTTGACGGCTACACTCTACTCAACCGGAGCAGTAAGTTGAACTTCAACTTATGGCACTTTGTGAAAGTGTTGAGAACTAGAGCTCAGTTGTTTGGCACGCCACCCCTGTCCATCCAGCACTATGGACGGCACTGCCTATATCTGGCTCTAATTAGTCCATGGTTGTGTTCAGCCGAATGACCTCTGCCGGCAACACTCAGAATGAGGTTCTGAGTTATTGCAACATAGGAGCGTTTCACTGCTTTCAAGGCTTCTCACGAAGAATTCCGGAATCTTGCTGCCGGCAGGCCTCCGGCTCTTCCGGGTGAACATCTCCTTGTAAATCTCCATTGGTTTCTTGGTTACCCGTGAAATTTGGCCAGGTTATGCAGTTTGCATTGCTGCACAATTGCGCCTGCCTAGCTCGGCCGCGGTTGCAAACATTCAGGCGTGGCAGCCAGATAGGCTGGGCCCCATAGGACACTGCCAGCGGACTGGGTATATCTGCTTCCCGTTCTTCTCACCTGAGTACTACTGATTCCAGCTTTGACGGCTACACTCTACTCAACCGGAGCAGTAAGTTGAACCTCAACTTAGGGCACTTTGTGAAAGTGATGAGAACTAGAGCTCAGTTGTTTGGCACGCCACCACTCTCCATCCAGCACTATGGACGGAACGGCCTACATCTGGCTCTAATAAGTCCACGATTGTGTTCAGCCGAATGACCTCTGCTGGGATCACTCAGATTGAGGTTCTGAGTTTTTGCAACATAGGAGCGTTTCACTGCTTTCAAGGCTTCTCAGGAAGAATTCCGGAATCTTCCTGCCGGCAGGCCTCCGGCTGTTCCGGGTGAACATCTCCTTGTAAATCCCCCGTGGTTTCTTGTACACCCGTGAAATTTGGCCAGGTTATGCAGTTTGCATTGCTGCACAATTGCGCCTGCCTAGCTCGGCCGCGGTTGCAAACATTCAGGCGTGGCAGCCAGATAGGCTGGTCCCCGTTGGACACTACCAGCGGACTGGGTATATCTGCTTCCCATTCTCCTCACCTGAGTGCTACTGATTCAAGCTTTGACGGCTACACTCTACTCAACCGGAGCATTAAGTTGAACCTCAACTTATGGCACTTTGTGAAACTGTTCAGAACTAGAGCTCAGTTGTTTGGCACGCCACCACTATCCATCCAGCACTATGGACGGCACTGCCTACATCTGGCTCTAATTAGTCCACGGTTGTGTTCAGCCGAATGACCTCTGCCGGGAACACTCAGAATGAGGTTCTGAGTTATTGCAACATAGGAGCGTTTCATTGCTTTCATGGCTTCTCAGGAAGAATTCCGGAATCTTTCTGCCAGCAGGCCCCCGGCTGTTCCGGGTGAACATCTCCTTGTAAATCCCCCGTGGTTTCTTGTACACCCGTGAAATTTGGCCAGGTTATGCAGTTTGCATTGCTGCACAATTGCGCCTGCCTAGATAGTCCGCGGTTGCAAACATTCAGGCATGGCAGCCAGATAGGCTGGTCCCCGTAGGACACTGCCAGCGGACTGGGCATATCTGCTTCCCGTTCTTCTCACCTGAGTGCTACTGATTCCAGCTTTGACGGCTACACTCTACTCAACCGGAGCATTAAGTTGAACCTCAACTTATGGCACTTTGTGAAACTGTTGAGAACTAGAGCTCAGTTGTTTGGCACGCCACCACTGTCCATCCAGCACTATGGCCTGCACTGCCTACATCTGGCTCTAATTAGTCCACGATTGTGTTCAGCTGAATGACCTCTGCCGGGAACACTCAGAATGAGGTTCTGAGTTATTGCAACATAGGAGCGTTTCACTGCTTTCAAGGCTTCTCAGGAAGAATTCCGGAATCTTGCTGCCGGCAGGCCTCCGGCTGTTCCGGGTGAACATCTCCTTCTAAATCCCCCGTGGTTTCTTGTACTCCCGTGAAATTTGGCCAGGTTATGCAGTTTGCATTGCTGCACAATTGCGCCTGCCTAGCTCGGCCGCGGTTGCAAACATTCAGGCGTGGCAGCCAGATAGGCTGGTCCCCGTAGGACTCTGCAAGCGGACTGGGTATATCTGCTTCCCGTTCTTCTCACCTGAGTGCTACTGATTCCAGCTTTGACGGCTACACTCTACTCAACCGGAGCATTAAGTTGAACCTCAACTTATGGCACTTTGTGAAAGTGTTGAGAACTAGAGCTCAGTTGTTTGGCACGCCACCACTGTCCATCCAGCACTATGGACGGCACTGCCTACATCTGGCTCTAATTAGTCCACGGTTGTGTTCAGCCGAATGACCTCTGCCGGGGACACTCAGAATGAGGTTTTGAGTTATTGCAACATAGGAGCGTTTCACTGCTTTCAAGGCTTCTCAGGAAAAATTCCGGAATCTTGCTGCCGGCAGGCCTCTGGCTCTCCGAGTGAACATCTCCTTGTAAATCCCCCGTGGTTTCTTGTACACCCGTGAAATTTGGACAAGTTATGCAGTTTGAATTGCTGCACAATTGCGCCTACATAGCTCGGCCGCGAATGCAAACATTCAGGCTTGGCAGCCAGATAGGCTGGTCCCCGTAGGACTCTGCCAGCGGACTGGGTATATCTGCTTCCCGTTCTTGTCACCTGAGTGCTACTGATTCCAGCTTTGACGGCTACACTCTAAGCAACCGGAGCATTAAGTTGAACCTCAACTTACGGGACTTTGTGAAAGTGTTGAGAACTAGAGCTCAGTATTTTGGCACGCCACCACTCTCCATCCAGCACTATGGACGGCACTGCCTACATCTGGCTCTAATTAGTCCACGGTTGTGTTCAGCCGAATGACCTCTGCCGGGAACACTGAGAATGAGGTTCTGAGTTATTGCAACATAGGAGCGTTTCACTGATTTCAAGGCTTCTCAGGAAGAATTCCGGAATCTTGCTGCCGGCAGGCCTCCGGCTGTTCCGGGTGAACATCTCCTTGTAAATCCCCTGTGGTTTCTTGTACACCCGTGAAATTTGGCCAGGTTATGCAGTTTGCATTGCTGCACAATTGCGTCTGCCTAGCTCGGCCACGGTTGCAAACCTTTAGGCGTATCAGCCAGATAGACTGGTCCCCGTAGGACACTGCAAGCGGACTGGGTATATCTGCTTCCCGTTCTTCTCACCTGAGTGCTACTGATTCCAGCTTTGACGGCTACACTATACTCAACCGGAGCATTATGTTGAACCTCAAATTACGGCACTTTGTGAAAGTGTTGAGAATTAGAGCTCATTTGTTTGGCACGCCACCACTGTCCATCCAGCACTATGGACGGCACTGCCTACATCTGGCTCTAATTAGTCCACGGTTGTGTTCAGCCGAATGACCTCTGCCGGCAACACTCAGAATGAGGTTCTGAGTTATTGCAACATAGGAGCGTTTCACTGCTTTCAAGGGTTCTCAGGAAGAATTCCGGAATCTTGTTGCCGGCAGGCCTCCGGCTGTTCCGGGTGAACATCTCCTTGTAAATCCCCTGTGGTTTCTTGTACACCCGTGAAATTTGGCCAGGTTATGCAGTTTGCATGGCTGCACAATTGCGCCTGCCTAGCTAGGCCGCGGTTGCAAACATTCAGACGTGGCAGCCAGATAGGCTGGTCCCCGTAGGACTCTCCCCGCGGACTGGGTATATCGGCTTCCCGTTCTTCTCACCTGAGTGATACTGGTTCCAGCTTTGACGGCTACACTCTACTCAACGGGAGCAGTAAGTTGAACCTCAACTTATGGCACTTTGTGAAACTCTTGAGAACTAGAACTCAGTTGTTTGGCACGCCAACACTCTCCATCCAGCACTATGGACGGCACTGCCTACATCTAGCTCTAATTAGTCCACGATTGTGTTCAGCCGAATGACCTCTGTCGGGAAAACTTAGAATGAGGTTCTGAGTTATTGCAACATAGGAGCGTTTCACTGCTTTCAAGGCTTCTCAGGAAGAATTCCGGAATCTTGCTGCTGGCAGGCCTCCGGCTGTTCCGGGTGAACATCTCCTTGTAAATCCCACGTGGTTTCTTGTACACCCGTGAAATTTGGCCAGGTTATGCAGTTTGCATTGCTGCACAATTGCGCCTGACTAGCTCAGCCTCGGTTGCAAACATTCAGGCGTGGCAGCCAGATAGGCTGGTCCCCGTAGGACACTGCCAGCAGACTGAGTATATCTGCTTCCCGTTCTTCTCACCTGAGTGCTACTGATTCCAGATTTGACGGCTACACTGTACTCAATCGGAGCAGTAAGTTGAACCTCAACTTACGGAACTTTGTGAAACTGTTGAGAACTAGAGCTCAGTTGTTTGGCACGCCACCACTGTCCATCCAGCACTATGGACGGCACTGCCTACATCTGGCTCTAATTAGTCCTCGGTTGTGTTCAGCCGAATGACTTCTGCCGGGAACACTGAGAATGAGGTTCTGAGTTATTGCAACATAGGAGCGTTTCACTGCTTTCAAGGCTTCTCAGGAAGAATTCCGGAATCTTGCTGCCGGCAGGACTCCGGCTGTTGCGGGTGATCATATTCTTGAAAATCCCCCGTGGTTTCTTGTACACCCGTCAAATTTGGCCAGGTTATGCAGTTTGCATTGCTGCACAATTGCGCCTGCCAAGCTCGGCCGCGGTTACAAACATTCAGGTGTGGCAGCCAGATAGGCTGGTCCCCGTACGACACTTCCTGCGGACTGGGTATATCTGCTTCCCGTTCTTCTCACCTGAGTGCTACTGATTCCAGCTATTACGGCTACACTCTACTCAACCGGAGGATTAATTTGAACCTCAACTTATGGCACATTGTGAAAGTGTTGAGCACTAGAACTCAGTTGTTTGACACGCCACCACTGTCCATCCAGCACTCTGGACGGCACTGCCTACATCTGGCTCTAATTAGTCCACGGTTGTGTTCAGCCGAATGACCTCTGCCGGGAACACTCAGAATGAGGTTCTGAGTTATTGCAACATAGGTGCGTTTCCCTGCTTTCAAGTCTTCTCAGGAAGAATTCCGGAATCTTGCTGCCGGCAGGCCTCCGGCTGTTCCGGGTGAACATCTCCTTGTAAATCCCCCGTGGTTTCTTGTACACCCGTGAAATTTGGCCAGGTTATGCAGTTTGCATTACTGCACAATTGCGCCTGCCTAGCTCGGCTGCGGTTGCAAACATTCAGGCGCGGCAGCCAGATAGGCTGGTCCCCGTAGGACTCTGCCAGCCGACTGGGTATATCTGCTTCCCGTTCTTCTCACCTGAGTGCTACTGATTCCAGCTTTGACGGCTACAGTATACTCAACCGGAGCATTAAGTTGAACCTCTACTTATGGCACTTTGTGAAACTGTTGAGAACTAGAGCTCAGTTGTTTGGCACGCCACCACTGTCCATCCAGCACTATGGACGGCACTGCCTACATCTGGCTCTAATTAGTCCACGGTTGTGTTCAGCCGAATGAACTCTGCCGGCAACACTCAGAATGAGGTTCTGATTTATTGCAACATAGGAGCGTTTCACTGCTTTCAAGGCTTCTCAGGAAGAATTCCGGAATCTTGCTGCCGGCAGGCCTCAGGCTCTTCCGGGTGAACATCTCCTTGTAAATCCCCCGTGGTTTCTTGTACACCTGTGAAATTTGGACAGGTTATGCAGTTTGCATTGCTGAACAATTGCTCCTGCCTAGCTCGGCCGCGGATGCAAACATTCAGGCGTGGCAGCCAGATAGGCTGGCCCCCGTAGGACTCTGCCAGCGGACTGGGTATATCTGCTTCCCGTTCTTCTCACCTGAGTGCTACTGATTCCAGCTTTGACGGCTACACTCTACTCAACCGGAGCAGTAAGTTGAACCTCAACTTATGGCACTTTGTGAAACTGTTGAGAACTAGAGCTCAGTTGTTTGGCACGCCACCACTCTCCATCCAGCACTATGGACGGCACTGCCTACATCTGGCTCTAATTAGTCCACGATTGTGTTCAGCCGAATGACCTCTGCCGGGAACACTCAGAATGAGCTTCTGAGTTATTGCAACATAGGAGCGTTTCACTGCTTTCAAGGCTTTTAGGAAGAATTCCGGAATCTTGCTGCCGGCAGGCCTCCGGCTGTTCCGGGTGAACATGTCCTTGTAAATCCCCCGTGGTTTCTTATACACCCGTGAAATTTGGCCAGGTTATGCAGTTTGCATTGCTGCACAATTGCGCCTGCCTAGCTCGGCCGCGCTTGCAAATATTCAGGCGTGGCAGCCAGATAGGCTGGTCCCCGTTGGACAATGCCAGCGGACTGGGTATATCTGCTTCCCGTTCTTCTCACCTGAGTGCTACTGATTTCAGCTTTGACGGCTACACTCTACTCAACCGGAGGAGTAAGTTGAACCTCAACTTAGGGCACTTTGTGAAACTGTTGAGAACTAGAGCTCAGTTGTTTGGCACGCCACCACTCTCCATCCAGCACTATGGACGGCACTCCCTACATATGGCTCTAATTAGTCCACGGTTGTGTGCAGCCGAATGACTTCTGCCGGGAACACTGAGAATGAGGTTCTGAGTTATTGCAACATAGGAGCGTTTCACTGCTTTCAAGGCTTCTCAGGAAGAATTCCGGAATCTTGCTGCCGGCAGGCCTCCGGCTGTTCCGGGTGAACATCTCCTTGTAAATCCCCCGTGGATTCTTGTACAACCGAGAAATTTGGCCAGGTTATGCAGTTTGCATTAGTGCACAATTGCGCCTGCCTAGCTAGGCCGCGGTTGCAAACATTCAGGCGTGGCAGCCAGATAGGCTGGTCCCCGTAGGACACTGCCAGCGGACTGGGTATATCTGCTTCCCGTTCTTCTCACCTGATTGCTACTGATTCCATGTTTGACGGCTACACTCTACTCAACCGGAGCATTAAGTTGAACCTCAACTTATGGCACTTTGTGAAACTGTTGAGAACTAGAGCTCAGTTGTTTGGCACGCCACCACTGTCCATCCAGCACTATGGACGGCACTGCCTACATCTGGCTCTAATTAGTCCACGATTGTGTTCAGCCGAATGACCTCTGCCGGGAACACTGAGAATGAGGTTCTGAGTTATTGCAACATAGGAGCGTTTCACTGCTTTCAAGGCTTCTCAGGAAGAATTCCGGAATCTTGCTGCCGGCAGGCCTCCGGCTGTTCCGGGTGAACATCTCCTTGTAAATCCCCCGTGGTTTCTTGTCCATCCGTGAAATTTGGCCAGGTTATGCAGTTTGCATTGCTGCACAATTGCGCCTGCCTAGCTCGGCCGCGGTTGCAAACATTCAGGCGTGGCAGTCAGATAGACTGGTCCCCGTAGGACTCTGCCAGCGGACAGGGTATATCTGCTTCCCGTTCTTCTCACCTGAGTGCTACTGATTCCAGCTTTGACGGCTACACTCTACTCAACCGGAGCAGTAAGTTGAACCTCAACTTATGGCACTTTGTGAAAGTGTTGAGAACTAGACGTCAGTTGTTTGGCACGCCACCAGTGTCCATCCAGCACTATGGACGGCACTGCCTACATCTGGTTCTAATTAGTCAACGGTTGTGTTCAGCCGTATGACCTCTGCCGGGAACACTGAGAATGAGGTTTTGAGTTATTGCAACATAGGAGCGTTTCACTGCTTTCAAGGCTTCTCAGGAAGAATTCCGGAATCTTGCTGCCGGCAGGCCTCTGGCTCTCCGAGTGAACATCTCCTTGTAAATCCCCCGTGGTTTCTTGTACACCCATGAAATTTGGACAAGTTATGCAGTTTGAATTGCTGCACAATTGCGCCTACATAGCTCGGCCGCGGTTGCAAACATTCAGGCGTGGCAGCCATATAGGCTGGTCCCCGTAGGACTCTGCCAGCGGACTGGGTATATCTGCTTCCCGTTCTTCTCACCTGAGTGCTACTGATTCCAGATTTGACAGCTACACTCTACTCAACCGGAGCAGTAAGTTGAACCTCAACTTATGGCAATTTGTGAAAATGTTGAGAACTAGAGTTCAGTTGTTTGGCACGCCACCACTGTCCATCCAGCACTATGGCCGGCACTGCCTACATCTGGCTCTAATTAGTCCACGGTTGTGTTCAGCCGAATGATCTCTGCCGGCAACACTCACAATGAGGTTCTGAGTTATTGCAACATAGGAGCGTTTCACTGCTTTCAAGGCTTCTCAGGAAGAATTCCGGAATCTTGCTGCCGGCAGGCCTCCGGCTGTTCCGGGTGAACATCTCCTTGTAAATCCCCATTTGTTTCTTGTACACACGTGTAATTTGGCCAGGTTATGCAGTTTGCATTGCTGCACAATTGCTCCTGCCGAGCTCGGCCGCGGTTGCAAACATTCAGGCGTGGCAGCCAGATAGGCTGGCCCCCGTACGACTCTGCCAGCGGACTGGGTATATCTGCTTCCCGTTCTTCTCACCTGAGTGCTACTGATTCCAGCTTTGACGGCTACACTCTACTCAAACGGAGCAGTAAGTTGAACCTCAACTTAGGGCACTTTGTTAAACTGTTGAGAACTAGAGCTCAGTTGTTTGACACGCCACCCCTGTCCATCCAGCACTATGGACGGAACTGCCTACATCTGGCTCTAATTAGTTCTCGGTTGTGTTCAGCCGAATGGCCTCTGGCGGGAACACTTAGAATGAGGTTCTGAGTTATTGCAATATAGGAGCGTTTCACTGATTTCAAGGCTTCTCAGGAAGAATTCCGGAATCTTGCTGCGGGCAGGCCTCCGGCTGTTCCGGGTGAACATCTCCTTGTAAATCTCCCGTTGTTTCTTGTACACCCGTGAAATTCGGCCAGGTTATGCAGTTTGCATTGCTGCACAATTGCGTTGCCTAGCTCGGCCGAGGTTGCAAACATTCACGCGTGGCAGCCAGATAGGCTGGTCCCCATAGGACTCTGCCCACGGACTGGGTATATCTGCTTCCCGTTCTTCTCACCTGAGTGCTACTGGTTCCAGTTTTGACGGCTACACTCTACTCAACCGGAGCATTAAGTTGAACCTCAACTTATGGCACTTTGTGAAACTGTTGTGAACTAGAACTCAGTTGTTTGGCACGCCACCACTGTGCATCCAGCACTATGGACGGCACTGCCTACATCTGGCTCTAATTAGTCCACGATTGTGTTCAGCCGAATGACCTCTGCTGGCAACACTCAGAATGAGGTTCTGAGTTATTGCAACATAGGAGCGTTTCACTGCTTTCAAGGCTTCTCAGGAAGAATTCCGGAATCTTGCTGCGGGCAGGCCTCTGGCAGTTCCGGGTGAACATCTCCTTGTAAATCCCCCGTGGTTTCTTGTACACCCGTGAAATTTGGCCAGGTTATGCAGTTTGCCTTGCTGCACAATTGCGCCTGCCTAGCTCTGCCGCGGATGCAAACATTCAGGCGTATCAGCCAGATAGGTTGGTCCCCGTAGGACACTCCCAGCGGACTGGGTATATCAGCTTCCCGTTCTTCTCACCTGAGTACTACTGATTCCAGCTTTGACGGCCACACTCTACTCAACCGGGGCAGTAAGTTGAACCTCAACTTATGGCACTTTGTGAAACTGTTGAGAACTAGAGCTCAGTTGTTGGAACGCCACCACTGTCCATCCAGCACTATGGACGGCACTGCCTACATCTGGCTCTAATTAGTCCACGGTTGTGTTCAGCCGAATTACCTCTGCCGGGAACACTCAGAATGAGGTTTTGAGTTATTGCAACATAGGAGCGTTTCACTGCTTTCAAGGCTTCTCAGGAAGAATTCCGGAATATTGCTGCCGGCAGGCCTCCAGCTGTTCCGGGTAAACATCTGGTAAATCCCCCGTGGTTTCTTGTACACCCGTGAAATTTGGACAGGTTATGCAGTTTGCATTGCTGCACAATTGCGCCTGCCTAGTTCGGCCGCGGTTGCAAACATTCAGGCGTGGCAGCCATATAGGCTGGTCCCCGTAGGACTCTGCCAGCGGACTGGGTATATCTGCTTCCCGTTCTTCTCACCTGAGTGCTACTGATTCCAGCCCTGACAGCTACACTCTACTCAACCGGAGCAGTAAGTTGAACCTCAACTTATGGCATTTTGTTAAAATGTTGAGAACTAGAACTCAGTTGTTTGGCACGCCACCACTGTCCATCCAGCACTATGGACCGCACTGCCTACTTCTGGCTCTAATTAGTCCACGGTTGTGTTCAGCCGAATGACCTCTGCCGGGAACACTCAGAATGAGGTTCTGAGTTATTGCAACATAGGAGCGTTTCACTGCTTTCAAGGCTTTTCAGGAAGAATTCCGGAATCTTGCTGCCGGCATGCATCCGGCTATTCCGGGTGAACATGTCCTTGTAAATCCCCCGTGGTTTCTTGTACACCCGTGAAATTTGGCCAGCTTATGCAGTTTGCATTGCTGCACAATTGCGCCTGACTAGCTCAGCCTCGGTTGCAAACATTCAGGCGTGGCAGCCAGATAGAATGGCCCCGTAGGACACTGCCAGCATACTGGGTATATCTGCTTCCCGTTCTTCTCACCTGAGTATTACTGATTCCAGCTTTGACGGCTACACTCTACTCAACCAGAGCATTAAGTTGCACCTCAACTTATGGCACTTTGTGAAACTGTTGAGAATTAGAGCTCAGTTGTTTGGCACGCCACCACTGTCCATCCAGCATTATGGACGGCACTGCCTACATCTGGCTCTAATTAGTCCACGATTGTGTTCAGCCGAATGACCTCTGCCGGGAACAATCAGAATGAGGTTCTGAGTTATTGCAACATAGGAGCTTTTCACTGCTTTCAAGGATTCTCAGGAAGAATTCCGGAATCTTGCTGCCGGCAGGCCTCCGGCTGTTCCGGGTGAACATCTCCTTGTAAATCCCCCGTGGTTTCTTGTACACCCGTGAAATTTGGCCAGGTTATGCAGTTTGCATTGCTGCATAATTGCGCCTGCCTAGCTCAGCCGCGGTTGCAAACTTTCAGGCGTGGCAGCCAGATAGTCTGGTCCCCGTAGGACTCTGCCAGCGGACTGGGTATATCTGCTTCCCGTTCTTCTCACCTGAGTGCTACTGATTCCCGATTTGACGGCTACACTCTACTCAACCGGAGCCGTAAGTTGAACCTCAACTTATGGCACTTTGTGAAACTGTTGAGAACTAGAACTCAGTTGTTTGGCACGCCACCACTGTCCATCCAGCACTATGGCCGGCACTGCCTACATCTGGCTCTAATTAGTCCACGATTGTGTTCAGCCGAATGACCTCTGCTGGGAACACTCAGAATGAGGATCTGAGTTATTGAAATATAGGAGCGTTTCACTGCTTTCAAGGCTTCTCAGGAAGAATACCGGAATCTTCCTGCGGGCAGGCCTCCGGCTGTTCCGGGTGAACATCTCCTTGTAAATCCCCCGTGGTTTCTTGTACACCCGTGAAATTTGGACAAGTTATGCAGTTTGCATTGCTGCACAATTGCGCCTGCCTAGCTCGGCCGCGGTTGCAAACATTCAGGTGTGGCAGCCAGATAGGCTGGTCCCCGTAGGACACTGCCAGAGGACTGGGTATATCTGCTTCCCGTTCTTCTCACCTGAGTGCTACTGATTCCAGCTTTGACGGCTACACTCTACTCAACCGGAGCAGTAAGTTGAAACTCAACTTATGGCACTTTGTGAAAGTGTTGAGAACTAGAGCTCAGATATTTGGCACGCCACCACTGTCCATCCGGTACTATGGACGACATTGCCTACATCTGGCTCTAATTAGTCCACGGTTGTGTTCAGCCGAATGACCTCTGCCGGGAACACTCAGAATGAGATTCTGAGTTATTGCAACATAGGAGCGTTTCACTGCTTTCAAGGCTTCTAAGGAAGATTTCCGGAATCTTGATGCCGGCAGGCCTCCGGCTGTTCCGGGTGAACATCTCCTTGTAAATCCCCCGTGGTTTCTTGTACACCCGTGAAATTTGGCCAGGTTATGCAGTTTGCATTGCTGAACAACTGCGCCTGCCTAGCTCGGCCGAGGTTGCAAACATTCAGGCGTGGCAGCCAGATAGGCTGGTCCCCGTAGGACTCTGCCAGCGGACTGGGTATATCTGCTTCCCGTTTTTCTCACCTGAGTGCTACTGTTTCCAGCAGTGACGGCTACACTCAACTCAACCGGAGCATTAAGTTGAACCTCAACTTATGGCACTTTGTGAAACTGTTGAGAACTAGAGCTCAGTTGTTTGGCACGCCACCACTCTCCATCCAGCACTATGGACGGAACGGCCTACATCTGGCTCTAATAAGTCCACGATTGTGTTCAGCCGAATGACCTCTGCTGGGATCACTCAGATTGAGGTTCTGAGTTATTGCAACATAGGAGCGTTTCACTGCATTCAAGGCTTCTCAGGAGGAATTCTGGAATCTTCCTGTCGGCAGGCCTCCGGCTGTTCCGGGTGAACATCTCCTTGTAAATCCCCCGTGGTTTCTTGTACACCCGTGAAATTTGGCCAGGTTATGCAGTTTGCATTGCTGCACAATTGCGCCTGCCTAGATAGGCCGCGGTTGCAAACATTCAGGCATGGCAGCCTGATAGGCTGGTCCCCGTAGTACTCTGCCAGCGGACTGGGTATATCTGCTTCCCGTTCTTCTCACCTGAGTGCTACTGATTCCCGATTTGACGGCTACACTCTACTCCACCGGAGCCGTAAGTTGAACCTCAACTTATGGCACTTTGTGAAACTGTTGAGAACTAGAGCTCAGTTGTTTGGCACGCCACCCCTGTCCATCCAGCACTATGGACGGAACTGCCTACATCTGGCTCTAATTAGTTCACGGTTGTGTTCAGCCGAATGACCTCTGGCGGGAACACTTAGAATGAGGTTCTGAGTTATTGCAATATAGGAGCGTTTCACTGATTTCAAGGCTTCTCAGGAAGAATTCCGGAATCTTGCTGCCGGCAGGCCTCCGGCTGTTCCGGGTGAACATCTCCTTGTAAATCCCCCGTGGTTTCTTGTACACCCGTGAAATTTGGCCAGGTTATGCAGTTTGCATTGCTGCACAATTGCGTTGCCTAGCTCGGCCGCGGTTGCAAACATTCAGGCGTGGCAGCCAGATAGGCTGGTCCCCGTAGGACTCTGCCCACGGACTGGGTATATCTGCTTCCCGTTCTTCTCACCTGAGTGCTACTGGTTCCAGCTTTGACGGCTACACTCTACTCAACCGGAGCATTAAGTTGAACCTCAACTTATGGCACTTTGTGAAACTGTTGAGAACTAGAACTCAGTTGTTTGACACGCCACCACTGTCCATCCAGCACTATGGACGGCACTGCCTACATCTGGCTCTAATTAGTCCACGATTGTGTTCAGCCGAATGACCTCTGCTGGGAACACTCAGAATGAGGATCTGAGTTATTGAAATATAGGAGCGTTTCACTGCTTTCAAGGCTTCTCAGGAAGAATACCGGAATCTTCCTGCGGGCAGGCCTCCGGCTGTTCCGGGTGAACATCTCCTTGTAAATCCCCCGTGGTTTCTTGTACACCCGTGAAATTTGGACAAGTTATGCAGTTTGCATTGCTGCACAATTGCGCCTGCCTAGCTCGGCCGCGGTTGCAAACATTCAGGTGTGGCAGCCAGATAGGCTGGTCCCCGTAGGACACTGCCAGAGGACTGGGTATATCTGCTTCCCGTTCTTCTCACCTGAGTGCTACTGATTCCAGCTTTGACGGCTACACTCTACTCAACCGGAGCAGTAAGTTGAAACTCAACTTATGGCACTTTGTGAAAGTGTTGAGAACTAGAGCTCAGATATTTGGCACGCCACCACTGTCCATCCGGTACTATGGACGACATTGCCTACATCTTGCTCTAATTAGTCCACGGTTGTGTTCAGCCGAATGACCTCTGCCGGGAACACTCAGAATGAGATTCTGAGTTATTGCAACATAGGAGCGTTTCACTGCTTTCAAGGCTTCTAAGGAAGATTTCCGGAATCTTGATGCCGGCAGGCCTCCGGCTGTTCCGGGTGAACATCTCCTTGTAAATCCCCCGTGGTTTCTTGTACACCCGTGAAATTTGGCCAGGTTATGCAGTTTGCATTGCTGAACAACTGCGCCTGCCTAGCTCGGCCGAGGTTGCAAACATTCAGGCGTGGCAGCCAGATAGGCTGGTCCCCGTAGGACTCTGCCAGCGGACTGGGTATATCTGCTTCCCGTTTTTCTCACCTGAGTGCTACTGTTTCCAGCAGTGACGGCTACACTCAACTCAACCGGAGCATTAAGTTGAACCTCAACTTATGGCACTTTGTGAAACTGTTGAGAACTAGAGCTCAGTTGTTTGGCACGCCACCACTCTCCATCCAGCACTATGGACGGAACGGCCTACATCTGGCTCTAATAAGTCCACGATTGTGTTCAGCCGAATGACCTCTGCTGGGATCACTCAGATTGAGGTTCTGAGTTATTGCAACATAGGAGCGTTTCACTGCATTCAAGGCTTCTCAGGAGGAATTCTGGAATCTTCCTGTCGGCAGGCCTCCGGCTGTTCCGGGTGAACATCTCCTTGTAAATCCCCCGTGGTTTCTTGTACACCCGTGAAATTTGGCCAGGTTATGCAGTTTGCATTGCTGCACAATTGCGCCTGCCTAGATAGGCCGCGGTTGCAAACATTCAGGCATGGCAGCCTGATAGGCTGGTCCCCGTAGTACTCTGCCAGCGGACTGGGTATATCTGCTTCCCGTTCTTCTCACCTGAGTGCTACTGATTCCCGATTTGACGGCTACACTCTACTCCACCGGAGCCGTAAGTTGAACCTCAACTTATGGCACTTTGTGAAACTGTTGAGAACTAGAGCTCAGTTGTTTGGCACGCCACCCCTGTCCATCCAGCACTATGGACGGAACTGCCTACATCTGGCTCTAATTAGTTCACGGTTGTGTTCAGCCGAATGACCTCTGGCGGGAACACTTAGAATGAGGTTCTGAGTTATTGCAATATAGGAGCGTTTCACTGATTTCAAGGCTTCTCAGGAAGAATTCCGGAATCTTGCTGCCGGCAGGCCTCCGGCTGTTCCGGGTGAACATCTCCTTGTAAATCCCCCGTGGTTTCTTGTACACCCGTGAAATTTGGCCAGGTTATGCAGTTTGCATTGCTGCACAATTGCGTTGCCTAGCTCGGCCGCGGTTGCAAACATTCAGGCGTGGCAGCCAGATAGGCTGGTCCCCGTAGGACTCTGCCCACGGACTGGGTATATCTGCTTCCCGTTCTTCTCACCTGAGTGCTACTGGTTCCAGCTTTGACGGCTACACTCTACTCAATCGGAGCATTAAGTTGAACCTCAACTTATGGCACTTTGTGAAACTGTTGAGAACTAGAACTCAGTTGTTTGACACGCCACCACTGTCCATCCAGCACTATGGACGGCACTGCCTACATCTGGCTCTAATTAGTCCACGGTTGTGTTCAGCCAAATGACCTCTGTCGGGAACACTCAGAATGAGGTTCTGAGTTATTGCAACATAGGAGCGTTTCACTGCTTTCAAGGCTTCTCAGGAAGAATTCCGGAATCTTGCTGCCGGCAGGCCTCCGGCTGTTCCGGGTGAACATCTCCTTGTAAATCCCCCGTGGTTTCTTGTACACCCGTGAAATTTGGCCAGGTTATGCAGTTTGCCTTGCTGCACAATTGCCCCTGCCTAGCTCTGCAGCGGATGCAAACATTCAGGCGTAGTAGCCAGATAGGTTGGTCCCCGTAGGACACTCCCAGCGGACTGGGTATATCTGCTTCCCGTTCTTCTCACCTGAGTACTACTGATTCCAGATTTGACGGCCACACTCTACTCAACCGGAGCATTAAGTTGAACCTCAACTTATGGCACTTTGTGAAACTGTTGAGAACTAGAGCTCAGTTGTTTGGAACGCCACCACTGTCCATCCAGCACTATGGACGGCACTGCCTACATCTGGCTCTAATTAGTCCACGATTGTGTTCAGCCGAATGACCTCTGCCGGGAACACTCAGAATGAGGTTCTGAGTTATTGCAACATAGGATCGTTTCACTGCTTTCAAGGCTTCTCAGGAAGAATTCCGGAATCTTGCTGCCGGCAGGCCTCTGGCTGTTCCGGGTGAACGTCTCCTTGTAAATCCCACGTGGTTTCTTGTACACCCGTGAAATTTGGCCAGGTTATGCAGTTTGCATTGCTGCACAATTGCGCCTGACTACCTCAGCCTCGGTTGCAAACATTCAGGCGTGGCAGCCAGATGGAATGGCCCCCGTAGGACATGGCCAGCATACTGGGTATATCTGCTTCCCGTTCTTCTCACCTGAGTGCTACTGATTCCAGCTTTGACGACTACACTCTACTCAACCGGAGCATTAAGTTGAACCTCAACTTATGGCACTTTGTGAAACTGTTGAGAATTAGAGCTCAGTTGTTTGGCACGCCACCACTGTCCATCCAGCACTATGGACGGCACTGCTTACATCTGGCTCTAATTAGTCCACGATTGTGTTCAGCCGAATGACCTCTGCCGGGAACAATCAGAATGAGGTTCTGAGTTATTGCAACATAGGAGCTTTTCACTGCTTTCAAGGATTCTCAGGAAGAATTCCGGAATCTTGCTGCCGGCAGGCCTCCGGCTGTTCCGGGTGAACATCTCCTTGTAAATCCCCCGTGGTTTCTTGTACACCCGTGAAATTTGGCCAGGTTATGCAGTTTGCATTGCTGCACAATTGTGCCTGCCTAGCTCGGCCGCGGTTACTAACATTCAGGCGTGGCAGCCAGATAGGCTGGTCCCCAGAGGACACTGCCAGCAGACTGAGTATATCTGCTTCCCGTTCTTCTCACCTGAGTGCTACTGATTCCAGATTTGACGGCTACACTGTACTCAATCGGAGCAGTAAGTTGAACCTCAACTTACGGCACTTTGTGAAACTGTTGAGAACTAGAGCTCAGTTGTTTGGCACGCCACCACTGTCCATCCAGCACTATGGACGGCACTGCCTACATCTGGCTCTAATTAGTCCTCGGTTGTGTTCAGCCGAATGACTTCTGCCGGGAACACTCAGAATGAGGTTCTGAGTTATTGCAACATAGGAGCGTTTCACTGCTTTCAAGGCTTCTCAGGAAGAATTCCGGAATCTTGCTGCCGGCAGGCCTCCGGCTGTTGCGGGTGATCATCTTCTTGAAAATCCCCCGTGGTTTCTTGTGCACCCGTGAAATTTGGCCAAGTTATGCAGTTTGCATTGCTGCACAATTGCGCCTGCCTAGCTCGGCCGCGGTTACAAACATTCAGGCGTGGCAGCCAGATAGGCTGGTCCCCGTACGACACTTCCTGCGGACTGGGTATATCTGCTTCCCGTTCTTCTCACCTGAGTGCTACTGATTCCAGCTATTACGGCTACACTCTACTCAACCGGAGCATTAAGTCGAACCTCACCTTATGGCACATTGTGAAAGTGTTGAGCACTAGAACTCAGTTGTTTGGCACGCCACCACTGTCCATCCAGCACTATGGACGGCACTGCCTACATCTGGCTCTAATTAGTCCACGATTGTGTTCAGCCAAATGACCTCTGCCGGGAATACTCAGAATGAGGTTCTGAGTTATTGCAACATAGGATCGTTTCATTGCTTTCAAGGCTTCTCAGGAAGAATTCCGGAATCTTGCTGCCGGCAGGCCTCTGGCTGTTCCGGGTGAACATCTTCTTGAAAATCCCCCGTGGTTTCTTGTACACCCCTCAAATTTGGCCAGGTTATGCAGTTTGCATTGCTGCACAATTGCGCCTGCCTAGCTCGGCCGCGGTTACAAACATTCAGGCGTGGCAGCCATATAGGCTGGTCCCCGTAGGACTCTGTCAGCGGAATGGGTATATCTGCTTCCCGTTCCTCTCACCTGAGTGCTACTGATTTCACCTTTGACGGCTGCATTCTACTCAAGCAGAGCAGTAAGTTGAACCTCAACTTATGGCACTTGGTGAAAGTGTTGAGAACTAGAGCTCAGTTGTTTGGCACGCCACCACTGTCCATCCAGCACTATGGACGGCACTGCCTACATCTGGCTCTAATTAGTCCACGGTTGTGTTCAGCCGAATGACCTCTGCTGGCAACACTCAGAATGAGGTTCTGAGTTATTGCAACATAGGAGCTTTTCACTGCTTTCAAGGCTTCTCAGGAAGAATTCCGGAATCTTCCTGCCGGCAGGCCTCCGGGTGTTCCGGGTGACCATCTCCTTGTAAATCCCCCGTGGTTTCTTGTACACCCGTGAAATTTGGACAAGTTATGCAGTTTGCATTGCTGCACAATTGCGCCTGCCTAGCTCGGCCGCGGTTGCAAACATTCTGGCGTGGCAGCCAGATAGGCTGGTCCCCGTAGGACACTGCCAGCGGACTGGGTATATCTGCTTCCCGTTCTTCTCACCTGAGTGCTACTGATTCCAGCTTTGACGGCTACACTCTACTCAACCGGAGCAGTAAGTTGAAACTCAACTTATGGCACTTTGTGAAAGTGTTGAGAACTAGAGCTCAGATGTTTGGCACGCCACCACTGTCCATCCAGTACTATGGACGACATTGCCTACATCTGGCTCTAATTAGTCCACGGTTGTGTTCAGCCGAATGACCTCTGCCGGGAACACTCAGAATGAGATTCTGAGTTATTGCAACATAGGAGCGTTTCACTGCTTTCAAGGCTTCTCAGGAAGATTTCCGGAATCTTGATGCCGGCAGGCCTCCGGCTGTTCCGGGTGAACATCTCCTTGTAAATCCCCCGTGGTTTCTTGTACACCCGTGAAATTTGGCCAGGTTATGCAGTTTGCATTGCTGAACAACTGCGCCAGCCTAGCTCGGCCGAGGTTGCAAACATTCAGGCGTGGCAGCCAGATAGGCTGGTCCCCGTAGGACTCTGCCAGCGGACTGGGTATATCTGCTTCCCGTTTTTCTCACCTGAGTGCTACTGTTTCCAGCAGTGACGGCTACACTCAACTCAACCGGAGCATTAAGTTGAACCTCAACTTATGGTACTTTGTGAAACTGTTGAGAACTAGAGCTCAGTTGTTTGGCACGCCACCACTCTCCATCCAGCACTATGGACGGAACGGCCTACATCTGGCTCTAATAAGTCCACGATTGTGTTCAGCCGAATGACCTCTGCTGGGATCACTCAGATTGAGGTTCTGAGTTATTGCAACATAGGAGCGTTTCACTGCTTTCAAGGCTTCTCAGGAGGAATTCTGGAATCTTCCTGTCGGCAGGCCTCCGGCTGTTCCGGGTGAACATCTCCTTGTAAATCCCCCGTGGTTTCTTGTACACCCGTGAAATTTGGCCAGGTTATGCAGTTTGCATTGCTGCACAATTGCGCCTGCCTAGATAGGCCGCGGTTGCAAACATTCAGGCATGGCAGCCTGATAGGCTGGTCCCCGTATTACTCTGCCAGCGGACTGGGTATATCTGCTTCCCGTTCTTCTCACCTGAGTGCTACTGATTCCCGATTTGACGGCTACACTCTACTCAACCGGAGCCGTAAGTTGAACCTCAACTTATGGCACTTTCTGAAACTGTTGAGAACTAGAGCTCAGTTGTTTGGCACGCCACCCCTGTCCATCCAGCACTATGGACGGAACTGCCTACATCTGGCTCTAATTAGTTCACGGTTGTGTTCAGCCGAATGACCTCTGGCGGGAACACTTAGAATGAGGTTCTGAGTTATTGCAATATAGGAGCGTTTCACTGATTTCAAGGCCTCTCAGGAAGAATTCCGGAGTCTTGCTGCCGGCAGGCCTCCGGCTGTTCCGGGTGAACATCTCCTTGTAAATCCCCCGTGGTTTCTTGTACACCCGTGAAATTTGGCCAGGTTATGCAGTTTGCATTGCTGCACAATTGCGTTGCCTAGCTCGGCCGCGGTTGCAAACATTCAGGCGTGGCAGCCAGATAGGCTGGTCCCCATAGGACTCTGCCCACGGACTGGGTATATCTGCTTCCCGTTCTTCTCACCTGAGTGCTACTGGTTCCAGCTTTGACGGCTGCACTCTACTCAACCGGAGCATTAAGTTGAACCTCAACTTATGGCACTTTGTGAAACTGTTGAGAACTAGAACTCAGTTGTTTGGCACGCCACCACTGTCCATCCAGCACTATGGACGGCACTGCCTACATCTGGCTCTAATTAGTCCACGGTTGTGTTCAGCCAAATGACCTCTGTCGGGAACACTCAGAATGAGGTTCTGAGTTATTGCAACATAGGAGCGTTTCACTGCTTTCAAGGCTTCTCAGGAAGAATTCCGGAATCTTGCTGCCGGCAGGCCTCCGGCTCTTCCAGGTGAACATCTCCTTGTAAATCCCCCGTGGTTTCTTGTACACCCGTGAAATTTGGCCAGGTTATGCAGTTTGCCTTGCTGCAAAATTGCCCCTGCCTAGCTCTGCAGCGGATGCAAACATTCAGGCGTAGCAGCCAGATAGGTTGGTCCCCGTAGGACACTCCCAGCGGACTGGGTATATCTGCTTCCCGTTCTTCTCACCTGAGTACTACTGATTCCAGATTTGACGGCCACACTCTACTCCACCGGAGCATTAAGTTGAAACACAACTTATGGCACTTTGTGAAACTGTTGAGAACTAGAGCTCAGTTGTTTGGAACGCCACCACTGTCCATCCAGCACTATGGACGGCACTGCCTACATCTGGCTCTAATTAGTCCACGGTTGTGTTCAGCCGAATGACCTCTGCCGGGAACACTCAGAATGAGGTTCTGAGTTATTGCAACATAGGATCGTTTCACTGCTTTCAAGGCTTCTCAGGAAGAATTCCGGAATCTTGCTGCCGGCAGGACTCTGGCTGTTCCGGGTGAACGTCTCCTTGTAAATCCCACGTGGTTTCTTGTACACCCGTGAAATTTGGCCAGGTTATGCAGTTTGCATTGCTGCACAATTGCGCCTGACTACCTCAGCCTCGGTTGCAAACATTCAGGCGTGGCAGGCAGATGGAATGGCCCCCGTAGGACACGGCCAGCATACTGGGTATATCTGCTTCCCGTTCTTCTCACCTGAGTGCTACTGATTCCAGCTTTGACGGCTACACTCTACTCAACCGGAGCATTAAGTTGAACCTCAACTCATGGCACTTTGTGAAACTGTTGAGAATTAGAGCTCAGTTGTTTGGCACGCCACCACTGTCCATCCAGCACTATGGACGGCACTGCCTACATCTGGCTCTAATTAGTCCACGATTGTGTTCAGCCGAATGACCTCTGCCGGGAACAATCAGAATGAGGTTCTGAGTTATTGCAACATAGGAGCTTTTCACTGCTATCAAGGATTCTCAGGAAGAATTCCGGAATCTTGCTGCCGGCAGGCCTCCGGCTTTTCCGGGTGAACATCTCCTTGTAAATCCCCCGTGGTTTCTTGTACACCCGTGAAATTTGGCCAGGTTATGCAGTTTGCATTGCTGCACAATTGTGCCTGCATAGCTCGGCCGCGGTTACTAACATTCAGGCGTGGCAGCCAGATAGGCTGGTCCCCAGAGGACACTGCCAGCAGACTGAGTATATCTGCTTCCCGTTCTTCTCACCTGAGTGCTACTGATTCCAGATTTGACGGCTACACTGTACTCCATCGGAGCAGTAAGTTGAACCTCAACTTACGGCACTTTGTGAAACTGTTGAGAACTAGAGCTAAGTTGTTTGGCACGCCACCACTGTCCATCCAGCACTATGGACGGCACTGCCTACATCTGGCTCTAATTAGACCTCGGTTGTGTTCAGCCGAATGACTTCTGCCGGGAACACTCAGAATGAGGTTCTGAGTTATTGCAACATAGGAGCGTTTCACTGCTTTCAAGGCTTCTCAGGAAGAATTCCGGAATCTTGCTGCCAGCAGGCCTCCGGCTGTTGCGGGTGATCATCTTCTTGAAAATCCCCCGTGGTTTCTTGTACACCCGTGAAATTTGGCCAAGTTATGCAGTTTGCATTGCTGCACAATTGCGCCTGCCTAGCTCGGCCGCGGTTACAAACATTCAGGCGTGGCAGCCAGATAGGCTGGTCCCCGTACGACACTTCCTGCGGACTGGGTATATCTGCTTCCCGTTCTTCTCACCTGAGTGCTACTGATTCCAGCTTTGACGGCTTCACTCTACTCAACCTGAGCATTAAGTCGAACCTCACCTTATGGCACATTGTGAAAGTGTTGAGCACTAGAACTCAGTTGTTTGGCACGCCACCACTGTCCATCCAGCACTATGGACGGCACTGCCTACATCTGGCTCTAATTAGTCCACGGATGTGTTCAGCCGAATGACCTCTGCCGGGAACACTCAGAATGAGGTACTGAGTTATTGCAACATAGGAGCGTTTCACTGCTTTCAAGGCTTCTCAGGAAGAATTACGGAATCTTGCTGCCGGCAGGCCTCCGGCTTTTCCGGGTGAACATCTCCTTGTAAATCCCCCGTGGTTTCTTGTACACCCGGCAAATTTGGCCTTGTTATGCAGTTTGCATTGCTGCACAATTGCGCCTGCCTAGCTCGGCCGCGGTTGCAAACATTCAGGCGTGGCAGCCAGATAGGCTGGTCCACGTAGGACACTGCCAACGGACTGGGTATATCTGCTTCCCATTCTCCTCACCTGAGTGCTACTGATTCCAGCTTTGACGGCTACACACTACTCAACAGGAGCATTAAGTTGAACCTCAACTTATGGCACTTTGTGAAACTGTTCAGAACTAGAGGTCAGTTGTTAGGCTCCCCACCACTCTCCATCCAGCACTATGGACGGCACTGCCTACATCTGGCTCTAGTTAGTCCACGGTTGTGTTCAGCCGAATGACCTCTGCCGGGAACACTCAGAATGAGGTTCTGAGTTATTGCAACATAGGAGCGTTTCACTGGTTTCACGGCTTCTGAGGAAGAATTCCGGAATCTTGCTGCCGGCAGGCCTCCCGCTGTTCCGGGTGAACATCTCCTTGTAAATCCCCCGTGGTTTCTTGTACACCCCTGAAATTTGGCCAAGTTATGCAGTTTGCATTGTTGCACAATTGCGTTGCCTAGCTCGGCCGCGGTTGCAAACATTCAGGCGTGGCAGCCAGATAGGCTGGTCCCCGTAGGACTCTGCCCACGGACTGGGTATATCTGCTTCCCGTTCTTCTCACCTGAGTGCTACTGGTTCCAGCTTTGACGGCTGCACTCTACTCAACCGGCGCAGTAAGTTGAAACTCAACTTATGGCACTTTGTGAAAGTGTTGAGAACTAGAGCTCAGATGTTTGGCTCGCCACCACTGTCCATCCAGTACTATGGACGACATTGCCTACATCTGGCTCTAATTAGTCCACGGTTGTGTTCAGCCGAATGACCTCTGCCGGGAACACTCAGAATGAGATTCTGAGTTATTGCAACATAGGAGCGTTTCACTGCTTTCAAGGCTTCTCAGGAAGATTTCTGGAATCTTGATGCCGGCAGGCCTCCGGCTGTTCCGGGTGAACATCTCCTGGTAAATCCCCCGTGGTTTCTTGTACACCCGTGAAATTTGGCCAGGTTATGCAGTTTGCATTGCTGAACAACTGCGCCTGCCTAGCTCGGCCGAGGTTGCAAACATTCAGGCGTGGCAGCCAGATAGGCTGGTCCCCGTAGGACTCTGCCAGCGGACTGGGTATATCTGCTTCCCGTTTTTCTCACCTGAGTGCTACTGTTTCCCGCAGTGACGGCTACACTCAACTCAACCGGAGCATTAAGTTGAACCTCAACTTATGACACTTTGTGAAACTGTTGAGAACTAGAGCTCAGTTGTTTGGCACGCCACCCCTGTCCATCCAGCACTATGGACGGAACTGCCTACATCTGGCTCTAATTAGTTCACGGTTGTGTTCAGCCGAATGACCTCTGCGGGAACACTTAGAATGAGGTTCTGAGTTATTGCAATATAGGAGCGTTTCACTGATTTCAAGGCCTCTCAGGAAGAATTCCGGAGTCTTGCTGCCGGCAGGCCTCCGGCTGTTCCGGGTGAACATCTCCTTGTAAATCCCCCGTGGTTTCTTGTACACCCGTGAAATTTGGCCAGGTTATGCAGTTTGCATTGCTGCACAATTGAGTTGCCTAGCTCGGCCGCGGTTGCAAACATTCAGGCTTGGCAGCCAGATAGGCTGGTCCCCGTAGGACTCTGCCCACGGACTGGGTATATCTGCTTCCCGTTCTTCTCACCTGAGTGCTACTGGTTCCAGCTTTGACGGCTACACTCTACTCAACCGGAGCATTAAGTTGAACCTCAACTTATGGCACTTTGTGAAACTGTTGAGAACTAGAACTCAGTTGTTTGGCACGCCACCACTGTCCATCCAGCACTATGGACGGCACTGCCTACATCTGGCTCTAATTAGTCCACGGTTGTGTTCAGCCAAATGACCTCTGTCGGGAACACTCAGAATGAGGTTCTGAGTTATTGCAACATAGGAGCGTTTCACTGCTTTCAAGGCTTCTCAGGAAGAATTCCGGAATCTTGCTGCCGGCAGGCCTCCGGCTCTTCCAGGTGAACATCTCCTTGTAAATCCCCCGTGGTTTCTTGTACACCCGTGAAATTTGGCCAGGTTATGCAGTTTGCCTTGCTGCACAATTGCCCCTGCCTAGCTCTGCAGCGGATGCAAACATTCAGGCGTAGCAGCCAGATAGGTTGGTCCCCGTAGAACACTCCCAGCGGACTGGGTATATCTGCTTCCCGTTCTTCTCACCTGAGTACTACTGATTCCAGATTTGACGGCGACACTCTACTCAACCGGAGCATTAGGTTGAACCTCAACTTATGGCACTTTGTGAAACTGTTGAGAACTAGAGCTCAGTTGTTTGGAACGCCACCACTGTCCATCCAGCACTATGGACGGCACTGCCTACATCTGGCTCTAATTAGTCCACGGTTGTGTTCAGCCGAATGACCTCTGCCGGGAACACTCAGAATGATGTTCTGAGTTATTGCAACATAGGATCGTTTCACTGCTTTCAAGGCTTCTCAGGAAGAATTCCGGAATCTTGCTGCCGGCAGGCCTCTGGCTGTTCCGGGTGAACGTCTCCTTGTAAATCCCACGTGGTTTCTTGTACACCCGTGAAATTTGGCCAGGTTATGCAGTTTGCATTGCTGCACAATTGCGCCTGACTACCTCAGCCTCGGTTGCAAACATTCAGGCGTGGCAGCCAGATAGAATGGCCCCCGTAGGACACGGCCAGCATACTGGGTATATCTGCTTCCCGTTCTTCTCACCTGAGTGCTACTGATTCCAGCTTTGACGGCTACACTCTACTCAACCGGAGCATTAAGTTGCACCTCAACTTATGGCACTTTGTGAAACTGTTGAGAATTAGAGCTCAGTTGTTTGGCACGCCACCACTGTCCATCCAGCACTATGGACGGCACTGCCTACATCTGGCTCTAATTAGTCCACGATTGTGTTCAGCCGAATGACCTCTGCCGGGAAAAATCAGAATGAGGTTCTGAGTTATTGCAACATAGGAGCTTTTCACTGCTTTCAAGGATTCTCAGGAAGAATTCCGGAATCTTGCTGCCGGCAGGCCTCCGGCAGTTCCGGGTGAACATCTCCTTGTAAATCCCCCGTGGTTTCTTGTACACCCGTGAAATTTGGCCAGGTTATGCAGTTTGCATTGCTGCACAATTGTGCCTGCCTAGGTCGGCCGCGGTTACTAACATTCAGGCGTGGCAGCCAGATAGGCTGGTCCCCGTAGGACTCTGCCAGCGGACTGGGTATATCTGCTTCCCGTTCTTCTCACCTGAGTGCTACTGATTCCAGATTTGACAGCTACACTCTACTCAACAGGAGCAGTAAGTTGAACCTCAACTTATGGCAATTTGTGAAAATGTTGAGAACTAGAGTTCAGTTGTTTGGCACGCCACCACTGTCCATCCAGCACTATGGCCGGCACTGCCTACATCTGGCTCTAATTAGTCCACGATTGTGTTCAGCCGAATGACCTCTGCCGGCAACACTCAGAATGAGGTTCTGAGTTATTGCAACATAGGAGCGTTTCACTGCTTTCAAAGCTTCTCAGGAAGAATTCCGGAATCTTGTTGCCGGCAGGCCTCCGGCTCTTCCGGGTGAACATCTCCTTGTAAATCCCCATTGGTTTCTTGTACACCCGTGAAATTTGGACAGGTTATGCAGTTTGCATTGCTGCACAATTGCGCCTGCCTAGCTCGGCCTCGGTTACAAACATTCAGGCGTGGCAGCCCGATAGGCTGGTCCCCGTAGGACACTGCCAGCGGACTGGGTATATCTGCTTCCCGTTCTTCTCACCTGAGTGCTACTGATTCCAGCTATTAGGGCTACACTCTACTCAACCGGAGCAAGAAGTTGAACCTCAACTTATGGCACTTTAAGAAACTGTTGAGAACTAGAGCTCAGTTGTTTGGCACGCCACCACTGTCCATCCAGCACTATGGACGGCACTGCCTACATCTGGCTCTAATTAGTCCACGGTTGTGTTCAGCCGAATGATCTCTGCCGGCAACACTCACAATGAGGTTCTGAGTTATTGCAACATAGGAGCGTTTCACTGCTTTCAAGGCTTCTCAGGAAGAATTCCGGAATCTTGCTGCCGGCAGGCCTCCGGCTGTTCCGGGTGAACATCTCCTTGTAAATCCCCATTTGTTTCTTGTACACCCGTGAAATTTGGCCAGGTTATGCAGTTTGCATTGCTGCACAATTGCTCCTGCCGAGCTCGGCCGCGGTTGCAAACATTCAGGCTTGGCAGCCAGATAGGCTGGCCCCCGTAGGACTCTGCCAGCGGACTGGGTATATCTGCTTCCCGTTCTTCTCACCTGAGTGCTACTGATTCCAGCTTTGACGGCTACACTCTACTCAACCGGAGCAGTAAGTTGAACCTCAACTTAGGGCACTTTGTGAAACTGTTGAGAACTAGAGCTCAGTTGTTTGACACGCCACCCCTGTCCATCCAGCACTATGGACGGAACTGCCTACATCTGGCTCTAATTAGTTCACGGTTGTGTTCATCCGAATGGCCTCTGGCGGGAACACTTAGAATGAGGTTCTGAGTTATTGCAATATAGGAGCGTTTCACTGATTTCAAGGCTTCTCAGGAAGAATTCCGGAATCTTGCTGCGGGCAGGCCTCCGGCTGTTCCGGGTGAACATCTCCTTGTAAATCTCCCGTTGTTTCTTGTACACCCGTGAAATTCGGCCAGGTTATGCAGTTTGCATTGCTGCACAATTGCGTTGCCTAGCTCGGCCGAGGTTGCAAACATTCACGCGTGGCAGCCAGATAGGCTGGTCCCCATAGGACTCTGCCCACGGACTGGGTATATCTGCTTCCCGTTCTTCTCACCTGAGTGCTACTGGTTCCAGCTTTGACGGCTACACTCTACTCAACCGGAGCATTAAGTTGAACTTCAACTTATGGCACTTTGTGAAACTGTTGAGAACTAGAACTCAGTTGTTTGGCACGCCACCACTGTCCATCCAGCACTATGGACGGCACTGCCTACATCTGGCTCTAATTAGTCCACGGTTGTGTTCAGCCAAATGACCTCTGTCGGGAACACTCAGAATGAGGTTCTGAGTTATTGCAACATAGGAGCGTTTCACTGCTTTCAAGGCTTCTCAGGAAGAATTCCGGAATCTTGCTGCCGGCAGGCCTCCGGCTGTTCCGGGTGAACATCTCCTTGTAAATCCCCCGTGGTTTCTTGTACACCCGTGAAATTTGGCCAGGTTATGCAGTTTGCCTTGCTGCACAATTGCGCCTGCCTAGCTCTGCCGCGGATGCAAACATTCAGGCGTATCAGCCAGATAGGTTGGTCCCCGTAGGACACTCCCAGCGGACTGGGTATATCTGCTTCCCGTTCTTCTCACCTGAGTACTACTGATTCCAGCTTTGACGGCCACACTCTACTCAACCGGAGCATTAAGGTGAACCTCAACTTATGGCACTTTGTGAAACTGTTGAGAACTAGAGCTCAGTTGTTTGGAACGCCACCACTGTCCATCCAGCACTATGGACGGCACTGCCTACATGTGGCTCTAATTAGTCCACGGTTGTGTTCAGCCGAATGACCTCTGCCGGGAACACTCAGAATGAGGTTTTGAGTTATTGCAACATTGGAGCGTTTCACTGCTTTCAAGGCTTCTCAGGAAGAATTCCGGAATATTGCTGCCGGCAGGCCTCCAGCTGTTCCGGGTAAACATCTCCTGGTAAATCCCCCGTGGTTTCTTGTACACCCATGAAATTTGGACAGGTTATGCAGTTTCCATTGCTGCACAATTGCGCCTGCCTAGTTCGGCCGCGGTTGCAAACATTCAGGCGTGGCAGCCATATAGGCTGGTCCCCGTAGGACTCTGCCAGCGGACTGGGTATATCTGCTTCCCGTTCTTCTCACCTGAGTGCTACTGATTCCAGCTTTGACAGCTACACTCTACTCAACCGGAGCAGTAAGTTGAACCTCAACTTATGGCACTTTGTGAAAATGTTGAGAACTAGAGCTCAGTTGTTTGGCACGCCACCACTGTCCATCCAGCACTATGGACGGCACTGCCTACTTCTGGCTCTAATTAGTCCACGGTTGTGTTCAGCCGAATGACCTCTGCCGGGAACACTCAGAATGAGGTTCTGAGTTATTGCAACATAGGAGCGTTTCACTGCTTTCAAGGCTTTTCAGGAAGAATTCCGGAATCTTGCTGCCGGCATGCATCCGGCTATTCCGGGTGAACATGTCCTTGTAAATCCCCGTGGTTTCTTGTACACCCGTGAAATTTGGCCAGCTTATGCAGTTTGCATTGCTGCACAATTGCACCTGACTAGCTCAGCCTCGGTTGCAAACATTCAGGCGTGGCAGCCAGATAGAATGGCCCCCGTAGGACACTGCCAGCATACTGGGTATATCTGCTTCCCGTTCTTCTCACCTGAGTATTACTGATTCCAGCTTTGACGGCTACACTCTACTCAACCGGAGCATTAAGTTGCACCTCAACTTATGGCACTTTGTGAAACTGTTGAGAACTAGAGCTCAGTTGTTTGGCACGCCACCACTGTCCATCCAGCATTATGGACGGCACTGCCTACATCTGGCTCTAATTAGTCCACGATTGTGTTCAGCCGAATGACCTCTGCCGGGAACAATCAGAATGAGGTTCTGAGTTATTGCAACATAGGAGCTTTTCACTGCTTTCAAGGATTCTCAGGAAGAATTCCGGAATCTTGCTGCCGGCAGGCCTCCGGCAGTTCCGGGTGAACATCTCCTGGTAAATCCCCCGTGGTTTCTTGTGCACCCGTGAAATTTGGCCAGGTTATGCAGTTTGCATTGCTGCACAATTGTGCCTGCCTAGCTCGGCCGCGGTTGCAAACATTCAGGCGTGGCAGCCAGATAGGCTGGTCCCCATAGGAGTCTGCCAGCGGACTGGGTATATCTGCTTCCCGTTCTTCTGACCTGAGTGCTACTGATTCCAGCTTTGACGGCTACACTCTACTCAACAGGAGCAGTAAGTGGAACCTCAACTTATGGCACTTTGTGAAACTGTCGAGAACTAGAGCTCAGTTGTTTGACACGCCACCAGTGTCCATCCAGCACTATGGACGGCACTGCCTACATCTGGCTCTAATTAGTCCACGGTTGTGTTC
The DNA here is from genome assembly GCF_024711535.1 of Dipodomys merriami. Classification (NCBI taxonomy): domain Eukaryota; kingdom Metazoa; phylum Chordata; class Mammalia; order Rodentia; family Heteromyidae; genus Dipodomys; species Dipodomys merriami. Next base: position 1,063,756 of record NW_027203704.1, on the reverse strand, counting down.
AGCCGAATGACCTCTGCCGGCAACACTCAGAATGAGGTTCTGAGTTATTGCAACATAGGAGCGTTTCACTGCTTACAAGGCTTCTCAGGAAGAATTCCGGAATCTTGCTGCCCGCAGGCCTCCGGCTGCTCCGGGTGAACATCTCCTTGTAAATCCCCCGTGGTTTCTTGTACACCCGTGAAATATGGACAGATTATGCATTTTGCATTACTGCACAATTGCGCCTGCCTAGCTCGGCTGCGGTTGCAAACATTCAGGCGTGGCAGCCAGATAGGCTGGTCCCCGTAGGACTCTGCCAGCCGACTGGGTATATCTGCTTCCCTTTCTTCTCACCTGAGTGCTACTGATTCCAGCTTTGACGGCTACAGTATACTCAACCGGAGCATTAAGTTGAACCTCTACTTATGGCACTTTGTGAAACTGTTGAGAACTAGAGCTCAGTTGTTTGGCACGCCACCACTGTCCATCCAGCACTATGGACGGCACTGCCTACATCTGGCTCTAATTAGTCCACGGTTGTGTTCAGCCGAATGACCTCTGCCGGGAACACTCAGAATGAGTTTCTGAGTTATTGCAACACAGGAGCGTTTCACTGCTTTCAAGGCTTCTCAGGAAGAATTCCGGAATCTTGCTGCCGGCAGGCCTCCGGCTGTTCCGGGTGAACATCTCCTTGTAAATCCCCCGAGGTTTCTTGTACACCCGTGAAATTTGGACAGGTTATGCAGTTTGCATTGCTGCACAATTGCGCCGGCCTAGCTCGGCCGCGGTTACATTCAGGCGTGGCAGCCAGATAGGCTGGTCCCCGTAGGACACTGCCAGCGGACTGGGTATATCTGCTTCCCGTTCTTCTCACCTGAGTGCTACTGATTCCAGCTTGACGGCTACACTCTACTCAACCGGAGCAGTAAGTTGAACCTCAACTTATGGCACTTTGTGAAACTGTTGAGAACTAGAGCTCAGTTGTTTGGCACGCCACCACTGTCCATCCAGCACTATGGACGGCACTGCCTACATCTGGCTCTAATTATTCCACGGTTGTGTTCAGCCGAATGACCTCTGTCGGGAACAATCAGAATGAGGTTCTGAGTTATTGCAACATAGGAGCGTTTCACTGCTTTCAAGGCTTTTAGGAAGAATTCCGGAATCTTGCTGCCGGCAGGCCTCCGGCTGTTCCCGGTGAACATGTCCTTGTAAATCCCCCATGGTTTCTTATACACCCGTGAAATTTGGCCAGGTTATGCAGTTTGCATTGCTGCACAATTGCGCCTGCCTAGCTCGGCCGCGCTTGCAAATATTCAGGCGTGGCAGCCAGATAGGCTGGTCCCCGTTTGACAATGCCAGCGGACTGGGTATATCTGCTTCCCGTTCTTCTCACCTGAGTGCTACTGATTTCAGCTTTGACGGCTACACTGTACTCAACCGGAGGAGTAAGTTGAACCTCAACTTAGGGCACTTTGTGAAACTGTTGAGAACTAGAGCTCAGTTGTTTGGCACGCCACCACTGTCCATCCAGCACTATGGACGGCACTGCCTACATCTGGCTCTAATTAGTATACGGTTGTGTTCAGCCGAATGACCTCTGCCGGCAACACTCAGAATGAGGTTCTGAGTTATTGCAAGATAGGAGCGTTTCACTGCTTTAAAGGCTTCTCAGGTAGAATATTGGAATCTTGCTGCCGGCAGGCCTCCGGATGTTCCGGGTGAACATCTCCTTGTAAATCCCCCGTGGTTTCTTGTACACCCGTGAAATTTGGCCAGGTTATGCAGTTTGCATTGCTGCACGATTGCGCCTGCCTAGCTCGGCCGCGGTTACAAACATTCAGGCGTGGCAGCCAGATAGGCTGGTCCCCGTAGGACAATGCCAGCGGACTGGGTATATCTGCTTCCCGTTCTTCTCACCTGAGTGCTACTGATTCCAGCTTTGACGGCTACACTCTACTCAACCGGAGCAGTAAGTTGAACCTCAACTTATGGCACTTGGTAAAAGTGTTGAGAACTAGAGCTCAGTTGTTTGGCACGCCACCACTGTCCATCCAGCACTATGGACGGCACTGCCTACATCTGGCTCTAATTAGTCCACGGTTGTGTTCAGCCGAATGAACTCTGCCGGCAACACTCAGAATGAGGTTCTGATTTATTGCAACATAGGAGCGTTTCACTGCTTTCAAGGCTTTTAGGAAGAATTCCGGAATCTTGCTGCCGGCAGGCCTCCGGCTCTTCCGGGTGAACATCTCCTTGTAAATCCCCCGTGGTTTCTTGTACACCCGTGAAATTTGGCCAGGTTATGCAGTTTGCATTGCTGCACAATTGCTCCTGCCGAGCTCGGCCGCGGTTCCAAACATTCAGGCGTGGCAGCCAGATAGGCTGGCCCCCGTAGGACTCTGCCAGCGGACTGGGTATATCTGCTTCCCGTTCTCCTCACCTGAGTGCTACTGATTCCAGCTTTGATGGCTACACTCTACTCAACCGGAGCATTAAGTTGAACCTCAACTTATGGCACTTTGTGAAACTGTTCAGAACTAGAGCTCAGTTGTTTGGCACGCCACCACTCTCCATCCAGCACTATGGACGGCACTCCCTACATATGGCTCTAATTAGTCCACGGTTGTGTGCATCCGAATGACTTCAGCCGGGAACACTGAGAATGAGGTTCTGAGTTATTGCAACATAGGAGCGTTTCACTGCTTTCAAGGCTTCTCCGGAAGAATTCCGGAATCTTGCTGCCGGCAGGCCTCCGGCTGTTCCGTGTGAACATCTCCTTGTAAATCCCCCGTGGTTTCTTGTACAACCGAGAAATTTGGCCAGGTTATGCAGTTTGCATTAGTGCACAATTGCGCCTGCCTAGCTAGGCCGCGGTTGCAAACATTCAGGCGTGGCAGCCAGATAGGCTGGTCCCCGTAGGACACTGCCAGCGGACTGGGTATATCTGCTTCCCGTTCTTCTCACCTGAGTGCTACTGATTCCATGTTTGACGGCTACACTCTAGTCAACCGGAGCATTAAGTTGAACCTCAACTTATGGCACTTTGTGAAACTGTTGAGAACTAGAGCTCAGTTGTTTGGCACGCCACCACTGTCCATCCAGCACTATGGACGGCACTGCCTACATCTGGCTCTAATTAGTCCACGATTGTGTTCAGCCGAATGACCTCTGCCGGGAACACTGAGAATGAGGTTCTGAGTTATTGCAACATAGGAGCGTTTCACTGCTTTCAAGGCTTCTCAGGAAGAATTCCGGAATCTTGCTGCCGGCAGGCCTCTGGCTGTTCCGGGTGAACATCTCCTTGTAAATCCCCCGTGGTTTCTTGTCCATCCGTGAAATTTGGCCAGGTTATGCAGTTTGCATTGCTGCACAATTGCGCCTGCCTAGCTCGGCCGCGGTTGCAAACATTCAGGCGTAGCAGTCAGATAGACTGGTCCCCGTAGGACTCTGCCAGCGGACAGGGTATATCTGCTTCCCGTTCTTCTCACCTGAGTGCTAATGATTCCAGCTTTGACGGCTACACTCTACTCAACCGGAGCAGTAAGTTGAACCTCAACTTATGGCACTTTGTGAAAGTGTTGAGAACTAGACGTCAGTTGTTTGGCACGCCTCCAGTGTCCATCCAGCACTATGGACGGCACTGCCTACATCTGGTTCTAATTAGTCAACGGTTGTGTTCAGCCGTATGACCTCTGCCGGGAACACTGAGAATGAGGTTTTGAGTTATTGCAACATAGGAGCGTTTCACTGCTTTCAAGGCTTCTCAGGAAGAATTCCGGAATCTTGCTGCCGGCAGGCCTCCGGCTCTCCGAGTGAACATCTCCTTGTAAATCCCCTGTGGTTTCTTGTACACCCGTGATATTTGGACAAGTTATGCAGTTTGAATTGCTGCACAATTGCGCCTACATAGCTCGGCCGCGGTTGCAAACATTCAGGCGTGGCAGCCATATAGGCTGGTCCCCGTAGGACTCTGCCAGCGGACTGGGTATATCTGCTTCCCGTTCTTCTCACCTGAGTGCTACTGATTCCAGATTTGACAGCTACACTCTACTCAACCGGAGCAGTAAGTTGAACCTCAACTTATGGCAATTTGTGAAAATGTTGAGAAATAGAGCTCAGTTGTTTGGCACGCCACCACTGTCCATCCAACACTATGGACGGCACTGCCTACATCTGGCTCTAATTAGTCCACGGTTGTGTTCAGCCAAATGACCTCTGTCGGGAACACTCAGAATGAGGTTCTGAGTTATTGCAACATAGGAGCGTTTCACTGCTTTCAAGGCTTCTCAGGAAGAATTCCGGAATCTTGCTGCCGGCAGGCCTCCGGCTCTTCCAGGTGAACATCTCCTTGTAAATCCCCCGTGGTTTCTTGTACACCCGTGAAATTTGGCCAGGTTATGCAGTTTGCCTTGCTGCAAAATTGCCCCTGCCTAGCTCTGCAGCGGATGCAAACATTCAGGCGTAGCAGCCAGATAGGTTGGTCCCCGTAGGACACTCCCAGCGGACTGGGTATATCTGCTTCCCGTTCTTCTCACCTGAGTACTACTGATTCCAGATTTGACGGCCACACTCTACTCCACCGGAGCATTAAGTTGAACCACAACTTATGGCACTTTGTGAAACTGTTGAGAACTAGAGCTCAGTTGTTTGGAACGCCACCACTGTCCATCCAGCACTATGGACGGCACTGCCTACATCTGGCTCTAATTAGTCCACGGTTGTGTTCAGCCGAATGACCTCTGCCGGGAACACTCAGAATGAGGTTCTGAGTTATTGCAACATAGGATCGTTTCACTGCTTTCAAGGCTTCTCAGGAAGAATTCCGGAATCTTGCTGCCGGCAGGACTCTGGCTGTTCCGGGTGAACGTCTCCTTGTAAATCCCACGTGGTTTCTTGTACACCCGTGAAATTTGGCCAGGTTATGCAGTTTGCATTGCTGCACAATTGCGCCTGACTACCTCAGCCTCGGTTGCAAACATTCAGGCGTGGCAGCCAGATGGAATGGCCCCCGTAGGACACGGCCAGCATACTGGGTATATCTGCTTCCCGTTCTTCTCACCTGAGTGCTACTGATTCCAGCTTTGACGGCTACACTCTACTCAACCGGAGCATTAAGTTGAACCTCAACTCATGGCACTTTGTGAAACTGTTGAGAATTAGAGCTCAGTTGTTTGGCACGCCACCACTGTCCATCCAGCACTATGGACGGCACTGCCTACATCTGGCTCTAATTAGTCCACGATTGTGTTCAGCCGAATGACCTCTGCCGGGAACAATCAGAATGAGGTTCTGAGTTATTGCAACATAGGAGCTTTTCACTGCTATCAAGGATTCTCAGGAAGAATTCCGGAATCTTGCTGCCGGCAGGCCTCCGGCTTTTCCGGGTGAACATCTCCTTGTAAATCCCCCGTGGTTTCTTGTACACCCGTGAAATTTGGCCAGGTTATGCAGTTTGCATTGCTGCACAATTGTGCCTGCATAGCTCGGCCGCGGTTACTAACATTCAGGCGTGGCAGCCAGATAGGCTGGTCCCCAGAGGACACTGCCAGCAGACTGAGTATATCTGCTTCCCGTTCTTCTCACCTGAGTGCTACTGATTCCAGATTTGACGGCTACACTGTACTCCATCGGAGCAGTAAGTTGAACCTCAACTTACGGCACTTTGTGAAACTGTTGAGAACTAGAGCTAAGTTGTTTGGCACGCCACCACTGTCCATCCAGCACTATGGACGGCACTGCCTACATCTGGCTCTAATTAGACCTCGGTTGTGTTCAGCCGAATGACTTCTGCCGGGAACACTCAGAATGAGGTTCTGAGTTATTGCAACATAGGAGCGTTTCACTGCTTTCAAGGCTTCTCAGGAAGAATTCCGGAATCTTGCTGCCAGCAGGCCTCCGGCTGTTGCGGGTGATCATCTTCTTGAAAATCCCCCGTGGTTTCTTGTACACCCGTGAAATTTGGCCAAGTTATGCAGTTTGCATTGCTGCACAATTGCGCCTGCCTAGCTCGGCCGCGGTTACAAACATTCAGGCGTGGCAGCCAGATAGGCTGGTCCCCGTACGACACTTCCTGCGGACTGGGTATATCTGCTTCCCGTTCTTCTCACCTGAGTGCTACTGATTCCAGCTTTGACGGCTTCACTCTACTCAACCTGAGCATTAAGTCGAACCTCACCTTATGGCACATTGTGAAAGTGTTGAGCACTAGAACTCAGTTGTTTGGCACGCCACCACTGTCCATCCAGCACTATGGACGGCACTGCCTACATCTGGCTCTAATTAGTCCACGGATGTGTTCAGCCGAATGACCTCTGCCGGGAACACTCAGAATGAGGTACTGAGTTATTGCAACATAGGAGCGTTTCACTGCTTTCAAGGCTTCTCAGGAAGAATTACGGAATCTTGCTGCCGGCAGGCCTCCGGCTTTTCCGGGTGAACATCTCCTTGTAAATCCCCCGTGGTTTCTTGTACACCCGGCAAATTTGGCCATGTTATGCAGTTTGCATTGCTGCACAATTGCGCCTGCCTAGCTCGGCCGCGGTTGCAAACATTCAGGCGTGGCAGCCAGATAGGCTGGTCCACGTAGGACACTGCCAACGGACTGGGTATATCTGCTTCCCATTCTCCTCACCTGAGTGCTACTGATTCCAGCTTTGACGGCTACACACTACTCAACAGGAGCATTAAGTTGAACCTCAACTTATGGCACTTTGTGAAACTGTTCAGAACTAGAGGTCAGTTGTTAGGCTCCCCACCACTCTCCATCCAGCACTATGGACGGCACTGCCTACATCTGGCTCTAGTTAGTCCACGGTTGTGTTCAGCCGAATGACCTCTGCCGGGAACACTCAGAATGAGGTTCTGAGTTATTGCAACATAGGAGAGTTTCACTGGTTTCACGGCTTCTGAGGAAGAATTCCGGAATCTTGCTGCCGGCAGGCCTCCCGCTGTTCCGGGTGAACATCTCCTTGTAAATCCCCCGTGGTTTCTTGTACACCCCTGAAATTTGGCCAAGTTATGCAGTTTGCATTGTTGCACAATTGCGTTGCCTAGCTCGGCCGCGGTTGCAAACATTCAGGCGTGGCAGCCAGATAGGCTGGTCCCCGTAGGACTCTGCCCACGGACTGGGTATATCTGCTTCCCGTTCTTCTCACCTGAGTGCTACTGGTTCCAGCTTTGACGGCTGCACTCTACTCAACCGGCGCAGTAAGTTGAAACTCAACTTATGGCACTTTGTGAAAGTGTTGAGAACTAGAGCTCAGATGTTTGGCTCGCCACCACTGTCCATCCAGTACTATGGACGACATTGCCTACATCTGGCTCTAATTAGTCCACGGTTGTGTTCAGCCGAATGACCTCTGCCGGGAACACTCAGAATGAGATTCTGAGTTATTGCAACATAGGAGCGTTTCACTGCTTTCAAGGCTTCTCAGGAAGATTTCTGGAATCTTGATGCCGGCAGGACTCTGGCTGTTCCGGGTGAACGTCTCCTTGTAAATCCCACGTGGTTTCTTGTACACCCGTGAAATTTGGCCAGGTTATGCAGTTTGCATTGCTGCACAATTGCGCCTGACTACCTCAGCCTCGGTTGCAAACATTCAGGCGTGGCAGCCAGATGGAATGGCCCCCGTAGGACACGGCCAGCATACTGGGTATATCTGCTTCCCGTTCTTCTCACCTGAGTGCTACTGATTCCAGCTTTGACGGCTACACTCTACTCAACCGGAGCATTAAGTTGAACCTCAACTCATGGCACTTTGTGAAACTGTTGAGAATTAGAGCTCAGTTGTTTGGCACGCCACCACTGTCCATCCAGCACTATGGACGGCACTGCCTACATCTGGCTCTAATTAGTCCACGATTGTGTTCAGCCGAATGACCTCTGCCGGGAACAATCAGAATGAGGTTCTGAGTTATTGCAACATAGGAGCTTTTCACTGCTATCAAGGATTCTCAGGAAGAATTCCGGAATCTTGCTGCCGGCAGGCCTCCGGCTTTTCCGGGTGAACATCTCCTTGTAAATCCCCCGTGGTTTCTTGTACACCCGTGAAATTTGGCCAGGTTATGCAGTTTGCATTGCTGCACAATTGTGCCTGCATAGCTCGGCCGCGGTTACTAACATTCAGGCGTGGCAGCCAGATAGGCTGGTCCCCAGAGGACACTGCCAGCAGACTGAGTATATCTGCTTCCCGTTCTTCTCACCTGAGTGCTACTGATTCCAGATTTGACGGCTACACTGTACTCCATCGGAGCAGTAAGTTGAACCTCAACTTACGGCACTTTGTGAAACTGTTGAGAACTAGAGCTAAGTTGTTTGGCACGCCACCACTGTCCATCCAGCACTATGGACGGCACTGCCTACATCTGGCTCTAATTAGACCTCGGTTGTGTTCAGCCGAATGACTTCTGCCGGGAACACTCAGAATGAGGTTCTGAGTTATTGCAACATAGGAGCGTTTCACTGCTTTCAAGGCTTCTCAGGAAGAATTCCGGAATCTTGCTGCCAGCAGGCCTCCGGCTGTTGCGGGTGATCATCTTCTTGAAAATCCCCCGTGGTTTCTTGTACACCCGTGAAATTTGGCCAAGTTATGCAGTTTGCATTGCTGCACAATTGCGCCTGCCTAGCTCGGCCGCGGTTACAAACATTCAGGCGTGGCAGCCAGATAGGCTGGTCCCCGTACGACACTTCCTGCGGACTGGGTATATCTGCTTCCCGTTCTTCTCACCTGAGTGCTACTGATTCCAGCTTTGACGGCTTCACTCTACTCAACCTGAGCATTAAGTCGAACCTCACCTTATGGCACATTGTGAAAGTGTTGAGCACTAGAACTCAGTTGTTTGGCACGCCACCACTGTCCATCCAGCACTATGGACGGCACTGCCTACATCTGGCTCTAATTAGTCCACGGATGTGTTCAGCCGAATGACCTCTGCCGGGAACACTCAGAATGAGGTACTGAGTTATTGCAACATAGGAGCGTTTCACTGCTTTCAAGGCTTCTCAGGAAGAATTACGGAATCTTGCTGCCGGCAGGCCTCCGGCTTTTCCGGGTGAACATCTCCTTGTAAATCCCCCGTGGTTTCTTGTACACCCGGCAAATTTGGCCATGTTATGCAGTTTGCATTGCTGCACAATTGCGCCTGCCTAGCTCGGCCGCGGTTGCAAACATTCAGGCGTGGCAGCCAGATAGGCTGGTCCACGTAGGACACTGCCAACGGACTGGGTATATCTGCTTCCCATTCTCCTCACCTGAGTGCTACTGATTCCAGCTTTGACGGCTACACACTACTCAACAGGAGCATTAAGTTGAACCTCAACTTATGGCACTTTGTGAAACTGTTCAGAACTAGAGGTCAGTTGTTAGGCTCCCCACCACTCTCCATCCAGCACTATGGACGGCACTGCCTACATCTGGCTCTAGTTAGTCCACGGTTGTGTTCAGCCGAATGACCTCTGCCGGGAACACTCAGAATGATGTTCTGAGTTATTGCAACATAGGAGCGTTTCACTGCTTTCAAGGCTTCTCCGGAAGAATTCCGGAATCTTGCTGCCGGCAGGCCTCCGGCTCTTCCGGGTGAACATCTCCTTGTAAATCCCCCGTGGTTTCTTGTACACCCGTGAAATTTGGCCAGGTTATGCAGTTTGCATTGCTGCACAATTGCTCCTGCCGAGCTCGGCCGCGGTTCCAAACATTCAGGCGTGGCAGCCAGATAGGCTGGCCCCCGTAGGACTCTGCCAGCGGACTGGGTATATCTGCTTCCCGTTCTCCTCACCTGAGTGCTACTGATTCCAGCTTTGATGGCTACACTCTACTCAACCGGAGCATTAAGTTGAACCTCAACTTATGGCACTTTGTGAAACTGTTCAGAACTAGAGCTCAGTTGTTTGGCACGCCACCACTCTCCATCCAGCACTATGGACGGCACTCCCTACATATGGCTCTAATTAGTCCACGGTTGTGTGCATCCGAATGACTTCAGCCGGGAACACTGAGAATGAGGTTCTGAGTTATTGCAACATAGGAGCGTTTCACTGCTTTCAAGGCTTCTCCGGAAGAATTCCGGAATCTTGCTGCCGGCAGGCCTCCGGCTGTTCCGTGTGAACATCTCCTTGTAAATCCCCCGTGGTTTCTTGTACAACCGAGAAATTTGGCCAGGTTATGCAGTTTGCATTAGTGCACAATTGCGCCTGCCTAGCTAGGCCGCGGTTGCAAACATTCAGGCGTGGCAGCCAGATAGGCTGGTCCCCGTAGGACACTGCCAGCGGACTGGGTATATCTGCTTCCCGTTCTTCTCACCTGAGTGCTACTGATTCCATGTTTGACGGCTACACTCTAGTCAACCGGAGCATTAAGTTGAACCTCAACTTATGGCACTTTGTGAAACTGTTGAGAACTAGAGCTCAGTTGTTTGGCACGCCACCACTGTCCATCCAGCACTATGGACGGCACTGCCTACATCTGGCTCTAATTAGTCCACGATTGTGTTCAGCCGAATGACCTCTGCCGGGAACACTGAGAATGAGGTTCTGAGTTATTGCAACATAGGAGCGTTTCACTGCTTTCAAGGCTTCTCAGGAAGAATTCCGGAATCTTGCTGCCGGCAGGCCTCTGGCTGTTCCGGGTGAACATCTCCTTGTAAATCCCCCGTGGTTTCTTGTCCATCCGTGAAATTTGGCCAGGTTATGCAGTTTGCATTGCTGCACAATTGCGCCTGCCTAGCTCGGCCGCGGTTGCAAACATTCAGGCGTAGCAGTCAGATAGACTGGTCCCCGTAGGACTCTGCCAGCGGACAGGGTATATCTGCTTCCCGTTCTTCTCACCTGAGTGCTAATGATTCCAGCTTTGACGGCTACACTCTACTCAACCGGAGCAGTAAGTTGAACCTCAACTTATGGCACTTTGTGAAAGTGTTGAGAACTAGACGTCAGTTGTTTGGCACGCCTCCAGTGTCCATCCAGCACTATGGACGGCACTGCCTACATCTGGTTCTAATTAGTCAACGGTTGTGTTCAGCCGTATGACCTCTGCCGGGAACACTGAGAATGAGGTTTTGAGTTATTGCAACATAGGAGCGTTTCACTGCTTTCAAGGCTTCTCAGGAAGAATTCCGGAATCTTGCTGCCGGCAGGCCTCCGGCTCTCCGAGTGAACATCTCCTTGTAAATCCCCTGTGGTTTCTTGTACACCCGTGATATTTGGACAAGTTATGCAGTTTGAATTGCTGCACAATTGCGCCTACATAGCTCGGCCGCGGTTGCAAACATTCAGGCGTGGCAGCCATATAGGCTGGTCCCCGTAGGACTCTGCCAGCGGACTGGGTATATCTGCTTCCCGTTCTTCTCACCTGAGTGCTACTGATTCCAGATTTGACAGCTACACTCTACTCAACCGGAGCAGTAAGTTGAACCTCAACTTATGGCAATTTGTGAAAATGTTGAGAAATAGAGCTCAGTTGTTTGGCACGCCACCACTGTCCATCCAACACTATGGACGGCACTGCCTACATCTGGCTCTAATTAGTCCACGGTTGTGTTCAGCCAAATGACCTCTGTCGGGAACACTCAGAATGAGGTTCTGAGTTATTGCAACATAGGAGCGTTTCACTGCTTTCAAGGCTTCTCAGGAAGAATTCCGGAATCTTGCTGCCGGCAGGCCTCCGGCTCTTCCAGGTGAACATCTCCTTGTAAATCCCCCGTGGTTTCTTGTACACCCGTGAAATTTGGCCAGGTTATGCAGTTTGCCTTGCTGCAAAATTGCCCCTGCCTAGCTCTGCAGCGGATGCAAACATTCAGGCGTAGCAGCCAGATAGGTTGGTCCCCGTAGGACACTCCCAGCGGACTGGGTATATCTGCTTCCCGTTCTTCTCACCTGAGTACTACTGATTCCAGATTTGACGGCCACACTCTACTCCACCGGAGCATTAAGTTGAACCACAACTTATGGCACTTTGTGAAACTGTTGAGAACTAGAGCTCAGTTGTTTGGAACGCCACCACTGTCCATCCAGCACTATGGACGGCACTGCCTACATCTGGCTCTAATTAGTCCACGGTTGTGTTCAGCCGAATGACCTCTGCCGGGAACACTCAGAATGAGGTTCTGAGTTATTGCAACATAGGATCGTTTCACTGCTTTCAAGGCTTCTCAGGAAGAATTCCGGAATCTTGCTGCCGGCAGGACTCTGGCTGTTCCGGGTGAACGTCTCCTTGTAAATCCCACGTGGTTTCTTGTACACCCGTGAAATTTGGCCAGGTTATGCAGTTTGCATTGCTGCACAATTGCGCCTGACTACCTCAGCCTCGGTTGCAAACATTCAGGCGTGGCAGCCAGATGGAATGGCCCCCGTAGGACACGGCCAGCATACTGGGTATATCTGCTTCCCGTTCTTCTCACCTGAGTGCTACTGATTCCAGCTTTGACGGCTACACTCTACTCAACCGGAGCATTAAGTTGAACCTCAACTCATGGCACTTTGTGAAACTGTTGAGAATTAGAGCTCAGTTGTTTGGCACGCCACCACTGTCCATCCAGCACTATGGACGGCACTGCCTACATCTGGCTCTAATTAGTCCACGATTGTGTTCAGCCGAATGACCTCTGCCGGGAACAATCAGAATGAGGTTCTGAGTTATTGCAACATAGGAGCTTTTCACTGCTATCAAGGATTCTCAGGAAGAATTCCGGAATCTTGCTGCCGGCAGGCCTCCGGCTTTTCCGGGTGAACATCTCCTTGTAAATCCCCCGTGGTTTCTTGTACACCCGTGAAATTTGGCCAGGTTATGCAGTTTGCATTGCTGCACAATTGTGCCTGCATAGCTCGGCCGCGGTTACTAACATTCAGGCGTGGCAGCCAGATAGGCTGGTCCCCAGAGGACACTGCCAGCAGACTGAGTATATCTGCTTCCCGTTCTTCTCACCTGAGTGCTACTGATTCCAGATTTGACGGCTACACTGTACTCCATCGGAGCAGTAAGTTGAACCTCAACTTACGGCACTTTGTGAAACTGTTGAGAACTAGAGCTAAGTTGTTTGGCACGCCACCACTGTCCATCCAGCACTATGGACGGCACTGCCTACATCTGGCTCTAATTAGACCTCGGTTGTGTTCAGCCGAATGACTTCTGCCGGGAACACTCAGAATGAGGTTCTGAGTTATTGCAACATAGGAGCGTTTCACTGCTTTCAAGGCTTCTCAGGAAGAATTCCGGAATCTTGCTGCCAGCAGGCCTCCGGCTGTTGCGGGTGATCATCTTCTTGAAAATCCCCCGTGGTTTCTTGTACACCCGTGAAATTTGGCCAAGTTATGCAGTTTGCATTGCTGCACAATTGCGCCTGCCTAGCTCGGCCGCGGTTACAAACATTCAGGCGTGGCAGCCAGATAGGCTGGTCCCCGTACGACACTTCCTGCGGACTGGGTATATCTGCTTCCCGTTCTTCTCACCTGAGTGCTACTGATTCCAGCTTTGACGGCTTCACTCTACTCAACCTGAGCATTAAGTCGAACCTCACCTTATGGCACATTGTGAAAGTGTTGAGCACTAGAACTCAGTTGTTTGGCACGCCACCACTGTCCATCCAGCACTATGGACGGCACTGCCTACATCTGGCTCTAATTAGTCCACGGATGTGTTCAGCCGAATGACCTCTGCCGGGAACACTCAGAATGAGGTACTGAGTTATTGCAACATAGGAGCGTTTCACTGCTTTCAAGGCTTCTCAGGAAGAATTACGGAATCTTGCTGCCGGCAGGCCTCCGGCTTTTCCGGGTGAACATCTCCTTGTAAATCCCCCGTGGTTTCTTGTACACCCGGCAAATTTGGCCATGTTATGCAGTTTGCATTGCTGCACAATTGCGCCTGCCTAGCTCGGCCGCGGTTGCAAACATTCAGGCGTGGCAGCCAGATAGGCTGGTCCACGTAGGACACTGCCAACGGACTGGGTATATCTGCTTCCCATTCTCCTCACCTGAGTGCTACTGATTCCAGCTTTGACGGCTACACACTACTCAACAGGAGCATTAAGTTGAACCTCAACTTATGGCACTTTGTGAAACTGTTCAGAACTAGAGGTCAGTTGTTAGGCTCCCCACCACTCTCCATCCAGCACTATGGACGGCACTGCCTACATCTGGCTCTAGTTAGTCCACGGTTGTGTTCAGCCGAATGACCTCTGCCGGGAACACTCAGAATGAGGTTCTGAGTTATTGCAACATAGGAGAGTTTCACTGGTTTCACGGCTTCTGAGGAAGAATTCCGGAATCTTGCTGCCGGCAGGCCTCCCGCTGTTCCGGGTGAACATCTCCTTGTAAATCCCCCGTGGTTTCTTGTACACCCCTGAAATTTGGCCAAGTTATGCAGTTTGCATTGTTGCACAATTGCGTTGCCTAGCTCGGCCGCGGTTGCAAACATTCAGGCGTGGCAGCCAGATAGGCTGGTCCCCGTAGGACTCTGCCCACGGACTGGGTATATCTGCTTCCCGTTCTTCTCACCTGAGTGCTACTGGTTCCAGCTTTGACGGCTGCACTCTACTCAACCGGCGCAGTAAGTTGAAACTCAACTTATGGCACTTTGTGAAAGTGTTGAGAACTAGAGCTCAGATGTTTGGCTCGCCACCACTGTCCATCCAGTACTATGGACGACATTGCCTACATCTGGCTCTAATTAGTCCACGGTTGTGTTCAGCCGAATGACCTCTGCCGGGAACACTCAGAATGAGATTCTGAGTTATTGCAACATAGGAGCGTTTCACTGCTTTCAAGGCTTCTCAGGAAGATTTCTGGAATCTTGATGCCGGCAGGACTCTGGCTGTTCCGGGTGAACGTCTCCTTGTAAATCCCACGTGGTTTCTTGTACACCCGTGAAATTTGGCCAGGTTATGCAGTTTGCATTGCTGCACAATTGCGCCTGACTACCTCAGCCTCGGTTGCAAACATTCAGGCGTGGCAGCCAGATGGAATGGCCCCCGTAGGACACGGCCAGCATACTGGGTATATCTGCTTCCCGTTCTTCTCACCTGAGTGCTACTGATTCCAGCTTTGACGGCTACACTCTACTCAACCGGAGCATTAAGTTGAACCTCAACTCATGGCACTTTGTGAAACTGTTGAGAATTAGAGCTCAGTTGTTTGGCACGCCACCACTGTCCATCCAGCACTATGGACGGCACTGCCTACATCTGGCTCTAATTAGTCCACGATTGTGTTCAGCCGAATGACCTCTGCCGGGAACAATCAGAATGAGGTTCTGAGTTATTGCAACATAGGAGCTTTTCACTGCTATCAAGGATTCTCAGGAAGAATTCCGGAATCTTGCTGCCGGCAGGCCTCCGGCTTTTCCGGGTGAACATCTCCTTGTAAATCCCCCGTGGTTTCTTGTACACCCGTGAAATTTGGCCAGGTTATGCAGTTTGCATTGCTGCACAATTGTGCCTGCATAGCTCGGCCGCGGTTACTAACATTCAGGCGTGGCAGCCAGATAGGCTGGTCCCCAGAGGACACTGCCAGCAGACTGAGTATATCTGCTTCCCGTTCTTCTCACCTGAGTGCTACTGATTCCAGATTTGACGGCTACACTGTACTCCATCGGAGCAGTAAGTTGAACCTCAACTTACGGCACTTTGTGAAACTGTTGAGAACTAGAGCTAAGTTGTTTGGCACGCCACCACTGTCCATCCAGCACTATGGACGGCACTGCCTACATCTGGCTCTAATTAGACCTCGGTTGTGTTCAGCCGAATGACTTCTGCCGGGAACACTCAGAATGAGGTTCTGAGTTATTGCAACATAGGAGCGTTTCACTGCTTTCAAGGCTTCTCAGGAAGAATTCCGGAATCTTGCTGCCAGCAGGCCTCCGGCTGTTGCGGGTGATCATCTTCTTGAAAATCCCCCGTGGTTTCTTGTACACCCGTGAAATTTGGCCAAGTTATGCAGTTTGCATTGCTGCACAATTGCGCCTGCCTAGCTCGGCCGCGGTTACAAACATTCAGGCGTGGCAGCCAGATAGGCTGGTCCCCGTACGACACTTCCTGCGGACTGGGTATATCTGCTTCCCGTTCTTCTCACCTGAGTGCTACTGATTCCAGCTTTGACGGCTTCACTCTACTCAACCTGAGCATTAAGTCGAACCTCACCTTATGGCACATTGTGAAAGTGTTGAGCACTAGAACTCAGTTGTTTGGCACGCCACCACTGTCCATCCAGCACTATGGACGGCACTGCCTACATCTGGCTCTAATTAGTCCACGGATGTGTTCAGCCGAATGACCTCTGCCGGGAACACTCAGAATGAGGTACTGAGTTATTGCAACATAGGAGCGTTTCACTGCTTTCAAGGCTTCTCAGGAAGAATTACGGAATCTTGCTGCCGGCAGGCCTCCGGCTTTTCCGGGTGAACATCTCCTTGTAAATCCCCCGTGGTTTCTTGTACACCCGGCAAATTTGGCCATGTTATGCAGTTTGCATTGCTGCACAATTGCGCCTGCCTAGCTCGGCCGCGGTTGCAAACATTCAGGCGTGGCAGCCAGATAGGCTGGTCCACGTAGGACACTGCCAACGGACTGGGTATATCTGCTTCCCATTCTCCTCACCTGAGTGCTACTGATTCCAGCTTTGACGGCTACACACTACTCAACAGGAGCATTAAGTTGAACCTCAACTTATGGCACTTTGTGAAACTGTTCAGAACTAGAGGTCAGTTGTTAGGCTCCCCACCACTCTCCATCCAGCACTATGGACGGCACTGCCTACATCTGGCTCTAGTTAGTCCACGGTTGTGTTCAGCCGAATGACCTCTGCCGGGAACACTCAGAATGAGGTTCTGAGTTATTGCAACATAGGAGAGTTTCACTGGTTTCACGGCTTCTGAGGAAGAATTCCGGAATCTTGCTGCCGGCAGGCCTCCCGCTGTTCCGGGTGAACATCTCCTTGTAAATCCCCCGTGGTTTCTTGTACACCCCTGAAATTTGGCCAAGTTATGCAGTTTGCATTGTTGCACAATTGCGTTGCCTAGCTCGGCCGCGGTTGCAAACATTCAGGCGTGGCAGCCAGATAGGCTGGTCCCCGTAGGACTCTGCCCACGGACTGGGTATATCTGCTTCCCGTTCTTCTCACCTGAGTGCTACTGGTTCCAGCTTTGACGGCTGCACTCTACTCAACCGGCGCAGTAAGTTGAAACTCAACTTATGGCACTTTGTGAAAGTGTTGAGAACTAGAGCTCAGATGTTTGGCTCGCCACCACTGTCCATCCAGTACTATGGACGACATTGCCTACATCTGGCTCTAATTAGTCCACGGTTGTGTTCAGCCGAATGACCTCTGCCGGGAACACTCAGAATGAGATTCTGAGTTATTGCAACATAGGAGCGTTTCACTGCTTTCAAGGCTTCTCAGGAAGATTTCTGGAATCTTGATGCCGGCAGGCCTCCGGTTGTTTCGGGTGAACATCTCCTGGTAAATCCCCCGTGGTTTCTTGTACACCCGTGAAATTTGGCCAGGTTATGCAGTTTGCATTGCTGAACAACTGCGCCTGCCTAGCTCGGCCGAGGTTGCAAACATTCAGGCGTGGCAGCCAGATAGGCTGGTCCCCGTAGGACTCTGCCAGCGGACTGGGTATATCTGCTTCCCGTTTTTCTCACCTGAGTGCTACTGTTTCCCGCAGAGACGGCTACACTCAACTCAACCGGAGCATTAAGTTGAACCTCAACTTATGACACTTTGTGAAACTGTTGAGAACTAGAGCTCAGTTGTTTGGCACGCCACCCCTGTCCATCCAGCACTATGGACGGAACTGCCTACATCTGGCTCTAATTAGTTCACGGTTGTGTTCAGCCGAATGACCTCTGCGGGAACACTTAGAATGAGGTTCTGAGTTATTGCAATATAGGAGCGTTTCACTGATTTCAAGGCCTCTCAGGAAGAATTCCGGAGTCTTGCTGCCGGCAGGCCTCCGGCTGTTCCGGGTGAACATCTCCTTGTAAATCCCCCGTGGTTTCTTGTACACCCGTGAAATTTGGCCAGGTTATGCAGTTTGCATTGCTGCACAATTGAGTTGCCTAGCTCGGCCGCGGTTGCAAACATTCAGGCTTGGCAGCCAGATAGGCTGGTCCCCGTAGGACTCTGCCCACGGACTGGGTATATCTGCTTCCCGTTCTTCTCACCTGAGTGCTACTGGTTCCAGCTTTGACGGCTACACTCTACTCAACCGGAGCATTAGGTTGAACCTCAACTTATGGCACTTTGTGAAACTGTTGAGAACTAGAGCTCAGTTGTTTGGAACGCCACCACTGTCCATCCAGCACTATGGACGGCACTGCCTACATCTGGCTCTAATTAGTCCACGGTTGTGTTCAGCCGAATGACCTCTGCCGGGAACACTCAGAATGATGTTCTGAGTTATTGCAACATAGGATCGTTTCACTGCTTTCAAGGCTTCTCAGGAAGAATTCCGGAATCTTGCTGCCGGCAGGCCTCTGGCTGTTCCGGGTGAACGTCTCCTTGTAAATCCCACGTGGTTTCTTGTACACCCGTGAAATTTGGCCAGGTTATGCAGTTTGCATTGCTGCACAATTGCGCCTGACTACCTCAGCCTCGGTTGCAAACATTCAGGCGTGGCAGCCAGATAGAATGGCCCCCGTAGTACACGGCCAGCATACTGGGTATATCTGCTTCCCGTTCTTCTCACCTGAGTGCTACTGATTCCAGCTTTGACGGCTACACTCTACTCAACCGGAGCATTAAGTTGCACCTCAACTTATGGCACTTTGTGAAACTGTTGAGAATTAGAGCTCAGTTGTTTGGCACGCCACCACTGTCCATCCAGCACTATGGACGGCACTGCCTACATCTGGCTCTAATTAGTCCACGATTGTGTTCAGCCGAATGACCTCTGCCGGGAAAAATCAGAATGAGGTTCTGAGTTATTGCAACATAGGAGCTTTTCACTGCTTTCAAGGATTCTCAGGAAGAATTCCGGAATCTTGCTGCCGGCAGGCCTCCGGCAGTTCCGGGTGAACATCTCCTTGTAAATCCCCCGTGGTTTCTTGTACACCCGTGAAATTTGGCCAGGTTATGCAGTTTGCATTGCTGCACAATTGTGCCTGCCTAGGTCGGCCGCGGTTACTAACATTCAGGCGTGGCAGCCAGATAGGCTGGTCCCCGTAGGACTCTGCCAGCGGACTGGGTATATCTGCTTCCCGTTCTTCTCACCTGAGTGCTACTGATTCCAGATTTGACAGCTACACTCTACTCAACAGGAGCAGTAAGTTGAACCTCAACTTATGGCAATTTGTGAAAATGTTGAGAACTAGAGTTCAGTTGTTTGGCACGCCACCACTGTCCATCCAGCACTATGGCCGGCACTGCCTACATCTGGCTCTAATTAGTCCACGATTGTGTTCAGCCGAATGACCTCTGCCGGCAACACTCAGAATGAGGTTCTGAGTTATTGCAACATAGGAGCGTTTCACTGCTTTCAAAGCTTCTCAGGAAGAATTCCGGAATCTTGTTGCCGGCAGGCCTCCGGCTCTTCCGGGTGAACATCTCCTTGTAAATCCCCATTGGTTTCTTGTACACCCGTGAAATTTGGACAGGTTATGCAGTTTGCATTGCTGCACAATTGCGCCTGCCTAGCTCGGCCTCGGTTACAAACATTCAGGCGTGGCAGCCCGATAGGCTGGTCCCCGTAGGACACTGCCAGCGGACTGGGTATATCTGCTTCCCGTTCTTCTCACCTGAGTGCTACTGATTCCAGCTATTAGGGCTACACTCTACTCAACCGGAGCAAGAAGTTGAACCTCAACTTATGGCACTTTAAGAAACTGTTGAGAACTAGAGCTCAGTTGTTTGGCACGCCACCACTGTCCATCCAGCACTATGGACGGCACTGCCTACATCTGGCTCTAATTAGTCCACGGTTGTGTTCAGCCGAATGATCTCTGCCGGCAACACTCACAATGAGGTTCTGAGTTATTGCAACATAGGAGCGTTTCACTGCTTTCAAGGCTTCTCAGGAAGAATTCCGGAATCTTGCTGCCGGCAGGCCTCCGGCTGTTCCGGGTGAACATCTCCTTGTAAATCCCCATTTGTTTCTTGTACACCCGTGAAATTTGGCCAGGTTATGCAGTTTGCATTGCTGCACAATTGCTCCTGCCGAGCTCGGCCGCGGTTGCAAACATTCAGGCGTGGCAGCCAGATAGGCTGGCCCCCGTAGGACTCTGCCAGCGGACTGGGTATATCTGCTTCCCGTTCTTCTCACCTGAGTGCTACTGATTCCAGCTTTGACGGCTACACTCTACTCAACCGGAGCAGTAAGTTGAACCTCAACTTAGGGCACTTTGTGAAACTGTTGAGAACTAGAGCTCAGTTGTTTGACACGCCACCCCTGTCCATCCAGCACTATGGACGGAACTGCCTACATCTGGCTCTAATTAGTTCACGGTTGTGTTCATCCGAATGGCCTCTGGCGGGAACACTTAGAATGAGGTTCTGAGTTATTGCAATATAGGAGCGTTTCACTGATTTCAAGGCTTCTCAGGAAGAATTCCGGAATCTTGCTGCGGGCAGGCCTCCGGCTGTTCCGGGTGAACATCTCCTTGTAAATCTCCCGTTGTTTCTTGTACACCCGTGAAATTCGGCCAGGTTATGCAGTTTGCATTGCTGCACAATTTCGTTGCCTAGCTCGGCCGAGGTTGCAAACATTCACGCGTGGCAGCCAGATAGGCTGGTCCCCATAGGACTCTGCCCACGGACTGGGTATATCTGCTTCCCGTTCTTCTCACCTGAGTGCTACTGGTTCCAGCTTTGAAGGCTACACTCTACTCAACCGGAGCATTAAGTTGAACTTCAACTTATGGCACTTTGTGAAACTGTTGAGAACTAGAACTCAGTTGTTTGGCACGCCACCACTGTCCATCCAGCACTATGGACGGCACTGCCTACATCTGGCTCTAATTAGTCCACGGTTGTGTTCAGCCAAATGCCCTCTGTCGGGAACACTCAGAATGAGGTTCTGAGTTATTGCAACATAGGAGCGTTTCACTGCTTTCAAGGCTTCTCAGGAAGAATTCCGGAATCTTGCTGCCGGCAGGCCTCCGGCTGTTCCGGGTGAACATCTCCTTGTAAATCCCCCGTGGTTTCTTGTACACCCGTGAAATTTGGCCAGGTTATGCAGTTTGCCTTGCTGCACAATTGCGCCTGCCTAGCTCTGCCGCGGATGCAAACATTCAGGCGTATCAGCCAGATAGGTTGGTCCCCGTAGTACACTGCCAGCGGACTGGGTATATCTGCTTCCCGTTCTTCTCACCTGAGTACTACTGATTCCAGCTTTGACGGCCACACTCTACTCAACCGGAGCATTAAGGTGAACCTCAACTTATGGCACTTTGTGAAACTGTTGAGAACTAGAGCTCAGTTGTTTGGAACGCCACCACTGTCCATCCAGCACTATGGACGGCACTGCCTACATGTGGCTCTAATTAGTCCACGGTTGTGTTCAGCCGAATGACCTCTGCCGGGAACACTCAGAATGAGGTTTTGAGTTATTGCAACATTGGAGCGTTTCACTGCTTTCAAGGCTTCTCAGGAAGAATTCCGGAATATTGCTGCCGGCAGGCCTCCAGCTGTTCCGGGTAAACATCTCCTGGTAAATCCCCCGTGGTTTCTTGTACACCCGTGAAATTTGGACAGGTTATGCAGTTTCCATTGCTGCACAATTGCGCCTGCCTAGTTCGGCCGCGGTTGCAAACATTCAGGCGTGGCAGCCATATAGGCTGGTCCCCGTAGGACTCTGCCAGCGGACTGGGTATATCTGCTTCCCGTTCTTCTCACCTGAGTGCTACTGATTCCAGCTTTGACAGCTACACTCTACTCAACCGGAGCAGTAAGTTGAACCTCAACTTATGGCACTTTGTGAAAATGTTGAGAACTAGAGCTCAGTTGTTTGGCACGCCACCACTGTCCATCCAGCACTATGGACGGCACTGCCTACTTCTGGCTCTAATTAGTCCACGGTTGTGTTCAGCCGAATGACCTCTGCCGGGAACACTCAGAATGAGGTTCTGAGTTATTGCAACATAGGAGCGTTTCACTGCTTTCAAGGCTTTTCAGGAAGAATTCCGGAATCTTGCTGCCGGGATGCATCCGGCTATTCCGGGTGAACATGTCCTTGTAAATCCCCGTGGTTTCTTGTACACCCGTGAAATTTGGCCAGCTTATGCAGTTTGCATTGCTGCACAATTGCACCTGACTAGCTCAGCCTCGGTTGCAAACATTCAGGCGTGGCAGCCAGATAGAATGGCCCCCGTAGGACACTGCCAGCATACTGGGTATATCTGCTTCCCGTTCTTCTCAC
The DNA here is from genome assembly GCF_024711535.1 of Dipodomys merriami. Taxonomy (NCBI): domain Eukaryota; kingdom Metazoa; phylum Chordata; class Mammalia; order Rodentia; family Heteromyidae; genus Dipodomys; species Dipodomys merriami. The sequence continues at coordinate 1,041,431 of NW_027203704.1, read as the reverse complement.
CTGAGTATTACTGATTCCAGCTTTGACGGCTACACTCTACTCAACCGGAGCATTAAGTTGCACCTCAACTTATGGCACTTTGTGAAACTGTTGAGAACTAGAGCTCAGTTGTTTGGCACGCCACCACTGTCCATCCAGCATTATGGACGGCACTGCCTACATCTGGCTCTAATTAGTCCACGATTGTGTTCAGCCGAATGACCTCTGCCGGGAACAATCAGAATGAGGTTCTGAGTTATTGCAACATAGGAGCTTTTCACTGCTTTCAAGGATTCTCAGGAAGAATTCCGGAATCTTGCTGCCGGCAGGCCTCCGGCAGTTCCGGGTGAACATCTCCTGGTAAATCCCCCGTGGTTTCTTGTGCACCCGTGAAATTTGGCCAGGTTATGCAGTTTGCATTGCTGCACAATTGTGCCTGCCTAGCTCGGCCGCGGTTGCAAACATTCAGGCGTGGCAGCCAGATAGGCTGGTCCCCATAGGAGTCTGCCAGCGGACTGGGTATATCTGCTTCCCGTTCTTCTGACCTGAGTGCTACTGATTCCAGCTTTGACGGCTACACTCTACTCAACAGGAGCAGTAAGTGGAACCTCAACTTATGGCACTTTGTGAAACTGTCGAGAACTAGAGCTCAGTTGTTTGACACGCCACCACTGTCCATCCAGCACTATGGACGGCACTGCCTACATCTGGCTCTAATTAGTCCACGGTTGTGTTCAGCCGAATGACCTCTGCCGGCAACACTCAGAATGAGGTTCTGAGTTATTGCAACATAGGAGCGTTTCACTGCTTACAAGGCTTCTCAGGAAGAATTCCGGAATCTTGCTGCCCGCAGGCCTCCGGCTGCTCCGGGTGAACATCTCCTTGTAAATCCCCCGTGGTTTCTTGTACACCCGTGAAATATGGACAGATTATGCATTTTGCATTACTGCACAATTGCGCCTGCCTAGCTCGGCTGCGGTTGCAAACATTCAGGCGTGGCAGCCAGATAGGCTGGTCCCCGTAGGACTCTGCCAGCCGACTGGGTATATCTGCTTCCCTTTCTTCTCACCTGAGTGCTACTGATTCCAGCTTTGACGGCTACAGTATACTCAACCGGAGCATTAAGTTGAACCTCTACTTATGGCACTTTGTGAAACTGTTGAGAACTAGAGCTCAGTTGTTTGGCACGCCACCACTGTCCATCCAGCACTATGGACGGCACTGCCTACATCTGGCTCTAATTAGTCCACGGTTGTGTTCAGCCGAATGACCTCTGCCGGGAACACTCAGAATGAGTTTCTGAGTTATTGCAACACAGGAGCGTTTCACTGCTTTCAAGGCTTCTCAGGAAGAATTCCGGAATCTTGCTGCCGGCAGGCCTCCGGCTGTTCCGGGTGAACATCTCCTTGTAAATCCCCCGAGGTTTCTTGTACACCCGTGAAATTTGGACAGGTTATGCAGTTTGCATTGCTGCACAATTGCGCCGGCCTAGCTCGGCCGCGGTTACATTCAGGCGTGGCAGCCAGATAGGCTGGTCCCCGTAGGACACTGCCAGCGGACTGGGTATATCTGCTTCCCGTTCTTCTCACCTGAGTGCTACTGATTCCAGCTTGACGGCTACACTCTACTCAACCGGAGCAGTAAGTTGAACCTCAACTTATGGCACTTTGTGAAACTGTTGAGAACTAGAGCTCAGTTGTTTGGCACGCCACCACTGTCCATCCAGCACTATGGACGGCACTGCCTACATCTGGCTCTAATTAGTCCACGGTTGTGTTCAGCCGAATGACCTCTGTCGGGAACAATCAGAATGAGGTTCTGAGTTATTGCAACATAGGAGCGTTTCACTGCTTTCAAGGCTTTTAGGAAGAATTCCGGAATCTTGCTGCCGGCAGGCCTCCGGCTGTTCCCGGTGAACATGTCCTTGTAAATCCCCCATGGTTTCTTATACACCCGTGAAATTTGGCCAGGTTATGCAGTTTGCATTGCTGCACAATTGCGCCTGCCTAGCTCGGCCGCGCTTGCAAATATTCAGGCGTGGCAGCCAGATAGGCTGGTCCCCGTTTGACAATGCCAGCGGACTGGGTATATCTGCTTCCCGTTCTTCTCACCTGAGTGCTACTGATTTCAGCTTTGACGGCTACACTGTACTCAACCGGAGGAGTAAGTTGAACCTCAACTTAGGGCACTTTGTGAAACTGTTGAGAACTAGAGCTCAGTTGTTTGGCACGCCACCACTGTCCATCCAGCACTATGGACGGCACTGCCTACATCTGGCTCTAATTAGTATACGGTTGTGTTCAGCCGAATGACCTCTGCCGGCAACACTCAGAATGAGGTTCTGAGTTATTGCAAGATAGGAGCGTTTCACTGCTTTCAAGGCTTCTCAGGTAGAATATTGGAATCTTGCTGCCGGCAGGCCTCCGGATGTTCCGGGTGAACATCTCCTTGTAAATCCCCCGTGGTTTCTTGTACACCCGTGAAATTTGGCCAGGTTATGCAGTTTGCATTGCTGCACGATTGCGCCTGCCTAGCTCGGCCGCGGTTACAAACATTCAGGCGTGGCAGCCAGATAGGCTGGTCCCCGTAGGACAATGCCAGCGGACTGGGTATATCTGCTTCCCGTTCTTCTCACCTGAGTGCTACTGATTCCAGCTTTGACGGCTACACTCTACTCAACCGGAGCAGTAAGTTGAACCTCAACTTATGGCACTTGGTAAAAGTGTTGAGAACTAGAGCTCAGTTGTTTGGCACGCCACCACTGTCCATCCAGCACTATGGACGGCACTGCCTACATCTGGCTCTAATTAGTCCACGGTTGTGTTCAGCCGAATGAACTCTGCCGGCAACACTCAGAATGAGGTTCTGATTTATTGCAACATAGGAGCGTTTCACTGCTTTCAAGGCTTCTCAGGAAGAATTCCGGAATCTTGCTGCCGGCAGGCCTCCGGCTCTTCCGGGTGAACATCTCCTTGTAAATCCCCCGTGGTTTCTTGTACACCCGTGAAATTTGGCCAGGTTATGCAGTTTGCATTGCTGCACAATTGCTCCTGCCGAGCTCGGCCGCGGTTCCAAACATTCAGGCGTGGCAGCCAGATAGGCTGGCCCCCGTAGGACTCTGCCAGCGGACTGGGTATATCTGCTTCCCGTTCTCCTCACCTGAGTGCTACTGATTCCAGCTTTGATGGCTACACTCTACTCAACCGGAGCATTAAGTTGAACCTCAACTTATGGCACTTTGTGAAACTGTTCAGAACTAGAGCTCAGTTGTTTGGCACGCCACCACTCTCCATCCAGCACTATGGACGGCACTCCCTACATATGGCTCTAATTAGTCCACGGTTGTGTGCATCCGAATGACTTCAGCCGGGAACACTGAGAATGAGATTCTGAGTTATTGCAACATAGGAGCGTTTCACTGCTTTCAAGGCTTCTCCGGAAGAATTCCGGAATCTTGCTGCCGGCAGGCCTCCGGCTGTTCCGTGTGAACATCTCCTTGTAAATCCCCCGTGGTTTCTTGTACAACCGAGAAATTTGGCCAGGTTATGCAGTTTGCATTAGTGCACAATTGCGCCTGCCTAGCTAGGCCGCGGTTGCAAACATTCAGGCGTGGCAGCCAGATAGGCTGGTCCCCGTAGGACACTGCCAGCGGACTGGGTATATCTGCTTCCCGTTCTTCTCACCTGAGTGCTACTGATTCCATGTTTGACGGCTACACTCTAGTCAACCGGAGCATTAAGTTGAACCTCAACTTATGGCACTTTGTGAAACTGTTGAGAACTAGAGCTCAGTTGTTTGGCACGCCACCACTGTCCATCCAGCACTATGGACGGCACTGCCTACATCTGGCTCTAATTAGTCCACGATTGTGTTCAGCCGAATGACCTCTGCCGGGAACACTGAGAATGAGGTTCTGAGTTATTGCAACATAGGAGCGTTTCACTGCTTTCAAGGCTTCTCAGGAAGAATTCCGGAATCTTGCTGCCGGAAGGCCTCTGGCTGTTCCGGGTGAACATCTCCTTGTAAATCCCCCGTGGTTTCTTGTCCATCCGTGAAATTTGGCCAGGTTATGCAGTTTGCATTGCTGCACAATTGCGCCTGCCTAGCTCGGCCGCGGTTGCAAACATTCAGGCGTAGCAGTCAGATAGACTGGTCCCCGTAGGACTCTGCCAGCGGACAGGGTATATCTGCTTCCCGTTCTTCTCACCTGAGTGCTAATGATTCCAGCTTTGACGGCTACACTCTACTCAACCGGAGCAGTAAGTTGAACCTCAACTTATGGCACTTTGTGAAAGTGTTGAGAACTAGACGTCAGTTGTTTGGCACGCCTCCAGTGTCCATCCAGCACTATGGACGGCACTGCCTACATCTGGTTCTAATTAGTCAACGGTTGTGTTCAGCCGTATGACCTCTGCCGGGAACACTGAGAATGAGGTTTTGAGTTATTGCAACATAGGAGCGTTTCACTGCTTTCAAGGCTTCTCAGGAAGAATTCCGGAATCTTGCTGCCGGCAGGCCTCCGGCTCTCCGAGTGAACATCTCCTTGTAAATCCCCTGTGGTTTCTTGTACACCCGTGATATTTGGACAAGTTATGCAGTTTGAATTGCTGCACAATTGCGCCTACATAGCTCGGCCGCGGTTGCAAACATTCAGGCGTGGCAGCCATATAGGCTGGTCCCCGTAGGACTCTGCCAGCGGACTGGGTATATCTGCTTCCCGTTCTTCTCACCTGAGTGCTACTGATTCCAGATTTGACAGCTACACTCTACTCAAGGGGAGCAGTAAGTTGAACCTCAACTTATGGCAATTTGTGAAAATGTTGAGAAATAGAGCTCAGTTGTTTGGCACGCCACCACTGTCCATCCAGCACTATGGCCGGCACTGCCTACATCTGGCTCTAATTAGTCCACGATTGTGTTCAGCCGAATGACCTCTGCCGGCAACACTCAGAATGAGGTTCTGAGTTATTGCAACATAGGAGCGTTTCACTGCTTTCAAAGCTTCTCAGGAAGAATTCCGGAATCTTGTTGCCGGCAGGCCTCCGGCTCTTCCGGGTGAACATCTCCTTGTAAATCCCCATTGGTTTCTTGTACACCCGTGAAATTTGGAAAGGTTATGCAGTTTGCATTGCTGCACAATTGCGCCTGCCTAGCTAGGCCTCGGTTACAAACATTCAGGCGTGGCAGCCCGATAGGCTGGTCCCCGTAGGACACTGCCAGCGGACTGGGTATATCTGCTTCCCGTTCTTCTCACCTGAGTGCTACTGATTCCAGCTTTGACGGCTACAGTATACTCAACCGGAGCATTAAGTTGAACCTCTACTTATGGCACTTTGTGAAACTGTTGAGAACTAGAGCTCAGTTGTTTGGCACGCCACCACTGTCCATCCAGCACTATGGACGGCACTGCCTACATCTGGCTCTAATTAGTCCACGGTTGTGTTCAGCCGAATGACCTCTGTCGGGAACACTCAGAATGAGGTTCTGAGTTATTGCAACATAGGAGCGTTTCACTGATTTCAAGGCTTTTAGGAAGAATTCCGGAATCTTGCTGCCGGCAGGCCTCCGGCTGTTCCGGGTGAACATCTCCTTGTAAATCCCCCGTGGTTTCTTATACACCCGTGAAATTTGGCCAGGTTATGCAGTTTGCATTGCTGCACAATTGCGCCTGCCTAGCTCGGCCGCGGTTGCAAATATTCAGGCGTGGCAGCCAGATAGGCTGGTCCCCATAGGACACTGCCAGCATACTGGGTATATCTGCTTCCCGTTCTTCTCACCTGAGTGCTACTGATTCCAGCTTTGACGGCTACACTCTACTCAACCGGAGCATTAAGTTGCACCTCAACTTATGGCACTTTGTGAAACTGTTGAGAATTAGAGCTCAGTTGTTTGGCACGCCACCACTGTCCATCCAGCACTATGGACGGCACTGCCTACATCTGGCTCTAATTAGTCCACGATTGTGTTCAGCCGAATGACCTCTGCCGGGAACAATCAGAATGAGGTTCTGAGTTATTGCAACATAGGAGCTTTTCACTGCTTTCAAGATTTCTCAGGAAGAATTCCGGAATCTTGCTGCCGGCAGGCCTCCGGCTGTTCCGGGTGAACATCTCCTTGTAAATCCCCCGTGGTTTCTTGTACACCCGTGAAATTTGGACAGGTTATGCAGTTTGCATTGCTGCACAATTGCGCCTGCCTAGTTCGGCCGCGGTTGCAAACATTCAGGCGTGGCAGCCATATAGGCTGGTCCCCGTAGGACTCTGCCAGCGGACTGGGTATATCTGCTTCCCGTTCTTCTCACCTGAGTGCTACTGATTCCAGCTTTGACAGCTACACTCTACTCAACCGGAGCAGTAAGTTGAACCTCAACTTATGGCACTTTGTGAAAATGTTGAGAACTAGAGCTCAGTTGTTTGGCACGCCACCACTGTCCATCCAGCACTATGGACGGCACTGCCTACTTCTGGCTCTAATTAGTCCACGGTTGTGTTCAGCCGAATGACCTCTACCGGGAACACTCAGAATGAGGTTCTGAGTTATTGCAACATAGGAGCGTTTCACTGCTTTCAAGGCTTTTCAGGAAGAATTCCGGAATCTTGCTGCCGGCATGCATCCGGCTATTCCGGGTGAACATGTCCTTGTAAATCCCCCGTGGTTTCTTGTACACCCGTGAAATTTGGCCAGCTTATGCAGTTTGCATTGCTGCACAATTGCGCCTGACTAGCTCAGCCTCGGTTGCAAACATTCAGGCGTGGCAGCCAGATAGAATGGCCCCCGTAGGACACTGCCAGCATACTGGGTATATCTGCTTCCCGTTCTTCTCACCTGAGTATTACTGATTCCAGCTTTGACGGCTACACTCTACTCAACCGGAGCATTAAGTTGCACCTCAACTTATGGCACTTTGTGAAACTGTTGAGAATTAGAGCTCAGTTGTTTGGCACGCCACCACTGTACATCCAGCATTATGGACGGCACTGCCTACATCTGGCTCTAATTAGTCCACGATTGTGTTCAGCCGAATGACCTCTGCCGGGAACAATCAGAATGAGGTTCTGAGTTATTGCAACATAGGAGCTTTTCACTGCTTTCAAGGATGCTCAGGAAGAATTCCGGAATCTTGCTGCCGGCAGGCCTCCGGCTGTTCCGGGTGAATATCTCCTTGTAAATCCCCCGTGGTTTCTTGTACACCCGTGAAATTTGGCCAGGTTATGCAGTTTGCATTACTGCACAATTGCGCCTGCCTAGCTCGGCTGCGGTTGCAAACATTCAGGCGTGGCACCAGATAGGCTGGTCCCCGTAGGACTCTGCCAGCCGACTGGGTATATCTGCTTCCCGTTCTTCTCACCTGAGTGCTACTGATTCCAGCTTTGACGGCTACAGTATACTCAACCGGAGCATTAAGTTGAACCTCTACTTATGGCACTTTGTGAAACTGTTGAGAACTAGAGCTCAGTTGTTTGGCACGCCACCACTGTCCATCCAGCACTATGGACGGCACTGCCTACATCTGGCTCTAATTAGTCCACGGTTGTGTTCAGCCGAATGACCTCTGTCGGGAACACTCAGAATGAGGTTCTGAGTTATTGCAACATAGGAGCGTTTCACTGATTTCAAGGCTTTTAGGAAGAATTCCGGAATCTTGCTGCCGGCAGGCCTCCGGCTGTTCCGGGTGAACATGTCCTTGTAAATCCCCCGTGGTTTCTTATACACCCGTGAAATTTGGCCAGGTTATGCAGTTTATATTGCTGCACAATTGCGCCTGCCTAGCTCGGCCGCGGTTGCAAATATTCAGGCGTGGCAGCCAGATAGGCTGGTCCCCGTAGGACACTGCCAGCGGACTGGGTATATCTGCTTCCCGTTCTTCTCACCTGAGTGCTACTGATTCCAGATTTGACGGCTACACTGTACTCAATCGGAGCAGTAAGTTGAACCTCAACTTACGGCACTTTGTGAAACTGTTGAGAACTAGAGCTCAGTTGTTTGGCACGCCACCACTGTCCATCCAGCACTATGGACGGCACTGCCTACATCTGGCTCTAATTAGTCCTCGGTTGTGTTCAGCCGAATGACTTCTGCCGGGAACACTCAGAATGATGTTCTGAGTTATTGCAACATAGGAGCGTTTCACTGCTTTCAAGGCTTCTCAGGAAGAATTCCGGAATCTTGCTGCCCGCAGGCCTCCGGCTGCTCCGGGTGAACATCTCCTTGTAAATCCCCCGTGGTTTCTTGTACACCCGTGAAATATGGACAGATTATGCAGTTTGCATTACTGCACAATTGCGCCTGCCTAGCTCGGCTGCGGTTGCAAACATTCAGGCGTGGCAGCCAGATAGGCTGGTCCCCGTAGGACTCTGCCAGCCGACTGGGTATATCTGCTTCCCGTTCTTCTCACCTGAGTGCTACTGATTCCAGCTTTGACGGCTACAGTATACTCAACCGGAGCATTAAGTTGAACCTCTACTTATGGCACTTTGTGAAACTGTTGAGAACTAGAGCTCAGTTGTTTGGCACGCCACCACTGTCCATCCAGCACTATGGACGGCACTGCCTACATCTGGCTCTAATTAGTCCACGGTTGTGTTCAGCCGAATGACCTCTGCCGGGAACACTCAGAATGAGTTTCTGAGTTATTGCAACACAGGAGCGTTTCACTGCTTTCAAGGCTTCTCAGGAAGAATTCCGGAATCTTGCTGCCGGCAGGCCTCCGGCTGTTCCGGGTGAACATCTCCTTGTAAATCCCCCGAGGTTTCTTGTACACCCGTGAAATTTGGACAGGTTATGCAGTTTGCATTGCTGCACAATTGCGCCGGCCTAGCTCGGCCGCGGTTACAAACATTCAGGCGTGGCAGCCAGATAGGCTGGTCCCCGTAGGACACTGCCAGCGGACTGGGTATATCTGCTTCCCGTTCTTCTCACCTGAGTGCTACTGATTCCAGCTTGACGGCTACACTCTACTCAACCGGAGCGGTAAGTTGAACCTCAACTTATGGCACTTTGTGAAACTGTTGAGAACTAGAGCTCAGTTGTTTGGCACGCCACCACTGTCCATCCAGCACTATGGACGGCACTGCCTACATCTGGCTCTAATTAGTCCACGGTTGTGTTCAGCCGAATGACCTCTGTCGGGAACAATCAGAATGAGGTTCTGAGTTATTGCAACATAGGAGCGTTTCACTGCTTTCAAGGCTTTTAGGAAGAATTCCGGAATCTTGCTGCCGGCAGGCCTCCGGCTGTTCCGGGTGAACATGTCCTTGTAAATCCCCCATGGTTTCTTATACACCCGTGAAATTTGGCCAGGTTATGCAGTTTGCATTGCTGCACAATTGCGCCTGCCTAGCTCGGCTGCGCTTGCAAATATTCAGGCGTGGCAGCCAGATAGGCTGGTCCCCGTTTGACAATGCCAGCGGACTGGGTATATCTGCTTCCCGTTCTTCTCACCTGAGTGCTACTGATTTCAGCTTTGACGGCTACACTGTACTCAACCGGAGGAGTAAGTTGAACCTCAACTTAGGGCACTTTGTGAAACTGTTGAGAACTAGAGCTCAGTTGTTTGGCACGCCACCACTGTCAATCCAGCACTATGGACGGCACTGCCTACATCTGGCTCTAATTAGTATACGGTTGTGTTCAGCCGAATGACCTCTGCCGGCAACACTCAGAATGAGGTTCTGAGTTATTGCAAGATAGGAGCGTTTCACTGCTTTCAAGGCTTCTCAGGTAGAATATTGGAATCTTGCTGCCGGCAGGCCTCCGGATGTTCCGGGTGAACATCTCCTTGTAAATCCCCCGTGGTTTCTTGTACACCCGTGAAATTTGGCCAGGTTATGCAGTTTGCATTGCTGCACGATTGCGCCTGCCTAGCTCGGCCGCGGTTACAAACATTCAGGCGTGGCAGCCAGATAGGCTGGTCCCCGTAGGACAATGCCAGCGGACTGGGTATATCTGCTTCCCGTTCTTCTCACCTGAGTGCTACTGATTCCAGCTTTGACGGCTACACTCTACTCAACCGGAGCAGTAAGTTGAACCTCAACTTATGGCACTTGGTAAAAGTGTTGAGAACTAGAGCTCAGTTGTTTGGCACGCCACCACTGTCCATCCAGCACTATGGACGGCACTGCCTACATCTGGCTCTAATTAGTCCACGGTTGTGTTCAGCCGAATGAACTCTGCCGGCAACACTCAGAATGAGGTTCTGATTTATTGCAACATAGGAGCGTTTCACTGCTTTCAAGGCTTCTCAGGAAGAATTCCGGAATCTTGCTGCCGGCAGGCCTCCGGCTCTTCCGGGTGAACATCTCCTTGTAAATCCCCCGTGGTTTCTTGTACACCCGTGAAATTTGGCCAGGTTATGCAGTTTGCATTGCTGCACAATTGCTCCTGCCGAGCTCGGCCGCGGTTCCAAACATTCAGGCGTGGCAGCCAGATAGGCTGGCCCCCGTAGGACTCTGCCAGCGGACTGGGTATATCTGCTTCCCGTTCTCCTCACCTGAGTGCTACTGATTCCAGCTTTGATGGCTACACTCTACTCAACCGGAACATTAAGTTGAACCTCAACTTATGGCACTTTGTGAAACTGTTCAGAACTAGAGCTCAGTTGTTTGGCACGCCACCACTCTCCATCCAGCACTATGGACGGCACTCCCTACATATGGCTCTAATTAGTCCACGGTTGTGTGCATCCGAATGACTTCAGCCGGGAACACTGAGAATGAGGTTCTGAGTTATTGCAACATAGGAGCGTTTCACTGCTTTCAAGGCTTCTCCGGAAGAATTCCGGAATCTTGCTGCCGGCAGGCCTCCGGCTGTTCCGTGTGAACATCTCCTTGTAAATCCCCCGTGGTTTCTTGTACAACCGAGAAATTTGGCCAGGTTATGCAGTTTGCATTAGTGCACAATTGCGCCTGCCTAGCTAGGCCGCGGTTGCAAACATTCAGGCGTGGCAGCCAGATAGGCTGGTCCCCGTAGGACACTGCCAGCGGACTGGGTATATCTGCTTCCCGTTCTTCTCACCTGAGTGCTACTGATTCCATGTTTGACGGCTACACTCTAGTCAACCGGAGCATTAAGTTGAACCTCAACTTATGGCACTTTGTGAAACTGTTGAGAACTAGAGCTCAGTTGTTTGGCACGCCACCACTGTCCATCCAGCACTATGGACGGCACTGCCTACATCTGGCTCTAATTAGTCCACGATTGTGTTCAGCCGAATGACCTCTGCCGGGAACACTGAGAATGAGGTTCTGAGTTATTGCAACATAGGAGCGTTTCACTGTTTCAAGGCTTCTCAGGAAGAATTCCGGAATCTTGCTGCCGGCAGGCCTCTGGCTGTTCCGGGTGAACATCTCCTTGTAAATCCCCCGTGGTTTCTTGTCCATCCGTGAAATTTGGCCAGGTTATGCAGTTTGCATTGCTGCACAATTGCGCCAGCCTAGCTCGGCCGCGGTTGCAAACATTCAGGCGTAGCAGTCAGATAGACTGGTCCCCGTAGGACTCTGCAAGCGGACAGGGTATATCTGCTTCCCGTTCTTCTCACCTGAGTGCTACTGATTCCAGCTTTGACGGCTACACTCTACTCAACCGGAGCAGTAAGTTGAACCTCAACTTATGGCACTTTGTGAAAGTGTTGAGAACTAGACGTCAGTTGTTTGGCACGCCTCCAGTGTCCATCCAGCACTATGGACGGCACTGCCTACATCTGGTTCTAATTAGTCAACGGTTGTGTTCAGCCGTATGACCTCTGCCGGGAACACTGAGAATGAGGTTTTGAGTTATTGCAACATAGGAGCGTTTCACTGCTTTCAAGGCTTCTCAGGAAGAATTCCGGAATCTTGCTGCCGGCAGGCCTCCGGCTCTCCGAGTGAACATCTCCTTGTAAATCCCCCGTGGTTTCTTGTACACCCGTGATATTTGGACAAGTTATGCAGTTTGAATTGCTGCACAATTGCGCCTACATAGCTCGGCCGCGGTTGCAAACATTCAGGCGTGGCAGCCATATAGGCTGGTCCCCGTAGGACTCTGCCAGCGGACTGGGTATATCTGCTTCCCGTTCTTCTCACCTGAGTGCTACTGATTCCAGATTTGACAGCTACACTCTACTCAACCGGAGCAGTAAGTTGAACCTCAACTTATGGCAATTTGTGAAAATGTTGAGAAATAGAGCTCAGTTGTTTGGCACGCCACCACTGTCCATCCAGCACTATGGCCGGCACTGCCTACATCTGGCTCTAATTAGTCCACGATTGTGTTCAGCCGAATGACCTCTGCCGGCAACACTCAGAATGAGGTTCTGAGTTATTGCAACATAGGAGCGTTTCACTGCTTTCAAAGCTTCTCAGGAAGAATTCCGGAATCTTGTTGCCGGCAGGCCTCCGGCTCTTCCGGGTGAACATCTCCTTGTAAATCCCCATTGGTTTCTTGTACACCCGTGAAATTTGGAAAGGTTATGCAGTTTGCATTGCTGCACAATTGCGCCTGCCTAGCTAGGCCTCGGTTACAAACATTCAGGCGTGGCAGCCCGATAGGCTGGTCCCCGTAGGACACTGCCAGCGGACTGGGTATATCTGCTTCCCGTTCTTCTCACCTGAGTGCTACTGATTCCAGCTTTGACGGCTACAGTATACTCAACCGGAACATTAAGTTGAACCTCTACTTATGGCACTTTGTGAAACTGTTGAGAACTAGAGCTCAGTTGTTTGGCACGCCACCACTGTCCATCCAGCACTATGGACGGCACTGCCTACATCTGGCTCTAATTAGTCCACGGTTGTGTTCAGCCGAATGACCTCTGTCGGGAACACTCAGAATGAGGTTCTGAGTTATTGCAACATAGGAGCGTTTCACTGATTTCAAGGCTTTTAGGAAGAATTCCGGAATCTTGCTGCCGGCAGGCCTCCGGCTGTTCCGGGTGAACATGTCCTTGTAAATCCCCCGTGGTTTCTTATACACCTGTGAAATTTGGCCAGGTTATGCAGTTTGCATTGCTGCACAATTGCGCCTGCCTAGCTCGGCCGCGGTTGCAAATATTCAGGCGTGGCAGCCAGATAGGCTGGTCCCCATAGGACACTGCCAGCATACTGGGTATATCTGCGTCCCGTTCTTCTCACCTGAGTGCTACTGATTCCAGCTTTGACGGCTACACTCTACTCAACCGGAGCATTAAGTTGCACCTCAACTTATGGCACTTTGTGAAACTGTTGAGAATTAGAGCTCAGTTGTTTGGCACGCCACCACTGTCCATCCAGCACTATGGACGGCACTGCCTACATCTGGCTCTAATTAGTCCACGATTGTGTTCAGCCGAATGACCTCTGCCGGGAACACTCAGAATGAGGTTCTGAGTTATTGCAACATAGGAGCTTTTCACTGCTTTCAAGATTTCTCAGGAAGAATTCCGGAATCTTGCTGCCGGCAGGCCTCCGGCTGTTCCGGGTGAACATCTCCTTGTAAATCCCCCGTGGTTTCTTGTACACCCGTGAAATTTGGCCAGGTTATGCAGTTTGCATTGCTGCACAATTGTGCCTGCCTAGCTCGGCCGCGGTTACTAACATTCAGGCGTGGCAGCCAGATAGGCTGGTCCCCGTAGGACACTGCCAGCAGACTGAGTATATCTGCTTCCCTTTCTTCTCACCTGAGTGCTACTGATTCCAGATTTGACGGCTACACTGTACTCAATCGGAGCAGTAAGTTGAACCTCAACTTACGGCACTTTGTGAAACTGTTGAGAACTAGAGCTCAGTTGTTTGGCACGCCACCACTGTCCATCCAGCACTATGGACGGCACTGCCTACATCTGGCTCTAATTAGTCCTCGGTTGTGTTCAGCCGAATGACTTCTGCCGGGAACACTCAGAATGATGTTCTGAGTTATTGCAACATAGGAGCGTTTCACTGCTTTCAAGGCTTCTCAGGAAGAATTCCGGAACCTTGCTGCCGGCAGGCCTCCGGCTGTTGCGGGTGATCATCTTCTTGAAAATCCCCCGTGGTTTCTTGTACACCCGTGAAATTTGGCCAGGTTATGCAGTTTGCATTGCTGCACAATTGTGCCTGCCTAGCTCGGCCGCGGTTACAAACATTCAGGTGTGGCAGCCAGATAGGCTGGTCCCCGTACGACACTTCCTGCGGACTGGGTATATCTGCTTCCCGTTCTTCTCACCTGAGTGCTACTGATTCCAGCTATTACGGCTACACTCTACTCAACCGGAGGATTAAGTTGAACCTCAACTTATGGCACATTGTGAAAGTGTTGAGCACTAGAACTCAGTTGTTTGGCACGCCACCACTGTCCATCCAGCACTATGGACGGCACTGCCTACATCTGGCTCTAATTAGTCCACGGTTGTGTTCAGCCGAATGACCTCTGTCGGGAACACTCAGAATGAGGTTCTGAGTTATTGCAACATAGGAGCGTTTCACTGCTTGCAAGGCTTTTAGGAAGAATTCCGGAATCTTGCTGCCGGCAGGCCTCCGGCTGTTCCGGGTGAACATGTCCTTGTAAATCCCCCGTGGTTTCTTATACACCCGTGAAATTTGGCCAGGTTATGCAGTTTGCATTGCTGCACAATTGCGCCTGCCTAGCTCGGCCGCGGTTGCAAACATTCAGGCGTGGCAGCCTGATAGGCTGGTCCCCATAGGACACTGCCAGCATACTGGGTATATCTGCTTCCATTTCTTCTCACCTGAGTGCTACTGATTCCAGCTTTGACGGCTACACTCTACTCAACCGGAGCATTAAGTTGCACCTCAACTTATGGCACTTTGTGAAATTGTTGAGAATTAGAGCTCAGTTGTTTGGCACGCCACCACTGTCCTTCCAGCACTATGGACGGCACTGCCTACATCTGGCTCTAATTCGTCCACGATTGTGTTCAGCCGAATGACCTCTGCCGGGAACAATCAGAATGAGGTTCTGAGTTATTGCAACATAGGAGCTTTTCACTGCTTTCAAGATTTCTCAGGAAGAATTCCGGAATCTTGCTGCCGGCAGGCCTCCGGCTGTTCCGGGTGAACAGCTCCTTGTAAATCCCCAGTGGTTTCTTGTACACCCATGAAATTTGGCCAGGTTATGCAGTTTGCATTGCTGCACAATTGTGCCTGCCTAGCTCGGCCGCGGTTACAAACATTCAGGCGTGGCAGCCAGATAGGCTGGTCCCCGTACGACACTTCCTGCGGACTGGGTATATCTGCTTCCCGTTCTTCTCACCTGAGTGCTACTGATTCCAGCTATTACGGCTACACTCTACTCAACCGGAGGATTAAGTTGAACCTCAACTTATGGCACATTGTGAAAGTGTTGAGCACTAGAACTCAGTTGTTTGACACGCCACCACTGTCCATCCAGCACTATGGACGGCACTGCCTACATCTGGCTCTAATTAGTCAACGGTTGTGTTCAGCCGAATGACCTCTGCCGGGAAAACTCAGAATGAGGTTCTGAGTTATTGCAACATAGGTGCGTTTCACTGCTTTCAAGTCTTCTCAGGAAGAATTCCGGAATCTTGCTGCCGGCAGGCCTCCGGCTGTTCCGGGTGAACATCTCCTTGTAAATCCCCCGTGGTTTCTTGTACACCCGTCAAATTTGGACAGGTTATGCAGTTTGCATTGCTGCACAATTGCGCCAGCCTAGCTCGGCCGCGGTTGCAAACATTCAGGCGTGGCAGCCAGATAGGCTGGTGCCCATAGGAGTCTGCCAGCGGACTAGGTATATCTGCTTCCCGTTCTTCTCACCTGAGAGCTACTGATTCCAGCTTTGACGGCTACACTCTACTCAACCGGAGCAGTAAGTTGAACCTCAACTTATGGCACTTTGTGAAACTGTCGAAAACTAGAGCTCAGTTGTTTGACACGCCACCACTGTCCATCCAGCACTATGGACGGCACTGCCTACATCTGGCTCTAATTAGTCCACGGTTGTGTTCAGGCGAATGACCTCTGCCGGGAACACTCAGAATGAGGTTCTGAGTTATTGCAACATAGGCGCGTTTCACTGCTTTCAAGGCTTCTCAGGTAGAATATTGGAATCTTGCTGCCGGCAGGCCTCCGGCTGTTCCGGGTGAACATCTCCTTGTAAATCCCCCGTGGTTTCTTGTACACCCGTGAAATTTGGCCAGGTTATGCAGTTTGCATTGCTGCACGATTGCGCCTGCCTAGCTCGGCCGCGGTTACAAACATTCAGGCGTGGCAGCCAGATAGGCTGGTCCCCGTAGGACTCTGCCAGCGGACTGTGTATATCTGCTTCCCGTTCTTCTCACCTGAGTGCTACTGATTCCAGCTTTGACGGCTACACTCTACTCAACCGGAGCATTAAGTTGAACCTCAACTTATGGCACTTTGTGAAACTGTTCAGAACTAGAGCTCAGTTGTTTGGCACGCCACCACTGTCCATCCAGCACTATGGATGGCACTGCCTACTTCTGGCTCTAATTAGTCCACGGTTGTGTTCAGCCGAATGACCTCTGCCGGGAACACTCAGAATGAGGTTCTGAGTTATTGCAACATAGGAGTGTTTCACTGCTTTCAAGGCTTTTCAGGAAGAATTCCTGAATCTTGCTGCCGGCATGCATCCGGCTATTCCGGGTGAACATGTCCTTGTAAATCCACCGTGGTTTCTTGTACACCCGTGAAATTTGGCCAGCTTATGCAGTTTGGATTGCTGCACAATTGCGCCTGACTAGCTCAGCCTCGGTTGCAAACATTCAGGCGTGGCAGCCAGATAGAATGGCCCCCGTAGGACACTGCCAGCATACTGGGTATATATGCTTCCCGTTCTTCTCACCTGAGTATTACTGATTCCAGCTTTGACGGCTACACTCTACTCAACCGGAGCATTAAGTTGCACCTCAACTTATGGCACTTTGTGAAACTGTTGAGAATTAGAGCTCAGATGTTTGGCACGCCACCACTGTCCATCCAGCATTATGGACGGCACTGCCTACATCTGGCTCTAATTAGTCCACGATTGTGTGCAGCCGAATGACCTCTGCCGGGAACAATCAGAATGAGGTTCTGAGTTATTGCAACATAGGAGCTTTTCACTGCTTTCAAGGATTCTCAGGAAGAATTCCGGAATCTTGCTGCCGGCAGGCCTCCGGCTGTTCAGGGTGAACATCTCCTTGTAAATCCCCCGTGGTTTCTTGTACACCAGTGAACTTTGGCCAGGTTATGCAGTTTGCATTACTGCACAATTGCGCCTGCCTAGCTCGGCTGCGGTTGCAAACATTCAGGCGTGGCAGCCAGATAGGCTGGTCCCTGTAGGACTCTGCCAGCTGACTGGGTATATCTGCTTCCCGTTCTTCTCTCCTGAGTGCTACTGATTCCAGCTTTGACGGCTACAGTATACTCAACCGGAGCATTAAGTTGAACCTCTACTTATGGCACTTTGTGAAACTGTTGAGAACTAGAGCTCAGTTGTTTGGCACGCCACCACTGTCCATCCAGCACTATGGACGGCACTGCCTACATCTGGCTCTGATTAGTCCACGATTGTGTTCAGCCGAATGACCTCTGCCGGCAACACTCAGAATGAGGTTTTGAGTTATTGCAACATAGGAGCGTTTCACTGCTTTCAAAGCTTCTCAGGAAGAATTCCGGAATCTTGTTGCCGGCAGGCCTCCGGCTCTTCCGGGTGAACATCTCCTTGTAAATCCCCATTGGTTTCTTGTACACCCGAGAAATTTGGACAGGTTATGCAGTTTGCATTGCTGCACAATTGCGCCTGCCTAGCTCGGCCTCGGTTACAAACATTCAGGCGTGGCAGCCCGATAGGCTGGTCCCCGTAGGACACTGCCAGCGGACTGGGTATATCTGCTTCCCGTTCTTATCACCTGAGTGCTACTGATTCCAACTATTAGGGCTACACTCTACTCAACCGGAGCAAGAAGTTGAACCTCAACTTATGGCACTTTAAGAAATTGTTGAGAACTAGAGCTCAGTTGTTTGGAACGCCACCACTGTCCATCCAGCACTATGGACGGCACTGCCTACATCTGGCTCTAATTAGTCCACGGTTGTGTTCAGCCGAATGACCTCTGCAGGCAACACTCAGAATGAGGTTCTGAGTTATTGCAACATAGGAGCGTTTCACTGCTTTCAAGGCTTCTCAGGAAGAATTCCGGAATCTTGCTGCCGGCAGGCCTCCGGCTGTTCCGGGTGAACATCTCCTTGTAAATCCCCATTTGTTTCTTGTACACCCGTGAAATTTGGCCAGGTTATGCAGTTTGCATTGCTGCACAATTGCTCCTGCCGAGCTCGGCCGCGGTTGCAAACACTCAGGCGTGGCAGCCAATTAGGCTGGACCCGTAGGACTCTGCCAGCGGACTGGGTATATCTGCTTCCCGTTCTTCTCACCTGAGTGCTACTGATTCCAGCTTTGACGGCTACACTCTACTCAACCGGAGCAGTAAGTTGAACCTCAACTTATGGCACTTTGTGAAACTGTTGAGAACTAGAGCTCAGTTGTTTGACACGCCACCCCTGTCCATCCAGCACTATGGACGGAACTGCCTACATCTGGCTCTAATTAGTTCACGGTTGTGTTCAGCCGAATGGCCTCTGTCGGGAACACTCAGAATGAGGTTCTGAGTTATTGCAACATAGGAGCGTTTCACTGCTTTCAAGGCTTCTCAGGAAGAATTCCGGAATCTTGCTGCCGGCAGGCCTCCGGCTGTTCCGGGTGAACATCTCCTTGTAAATCCCCCGTGGTTTCTTGTACACCCGTGAAATTTGGCCAGGTTATGCAGTTTGCCTTGCTGCACAATTGCGCCTGCCTAGCTCTGCCGCGGATGCAAACATTCAGGCGTATCAGCCAGATAGGTTGGTCCCCGTAGGACACTCCCAGCGGACTGGGTATATCTGCTTCCCTTTCTTCTCACCTAAGTACTACTGATTCCAGCTTTGACGGCCACACTCTACTCAACCGGGGCAGTAAGTTGAACCTCAACTGATGGCACTTTGTGAAACTGTTGAGAACTAGAGCTCAGTTGTTTGGAACGCCACCACTGTCCATCCAGCACTATGGACGGCACTGCCTACATCTGGCTCTAATTAGTCCACGGTTGTGTTCAGCCGAATGACCTCTGCCGGGAACACTCAGAATGAGGTTTTGAGTTATTGCAACATAGGAGCGTTTCACTGCTTTCAAGGCTTCTCAGGAAGAATTCCGGAATATTGCTGCCGGCAGGCCTCCAGCTGTTCCGGGTAAACATCTGGTAAATCCCCCGTGGTTTCTTGTACACCCGTGAAATTTGGACAGGTTATGCAGTTTGCATTGCTGCACAATTGCGCCTGCCTAGTTCGGCCGCGGTTGCAAACATTCAGGCGTGGCAGCCATATAGGCTGGTCCCCGTAGGACTCTGCCAGCGGACTGGGTATATCTGCTTCCTGTTCTTCTCACCTGAGTGCTACTGATTCCAGCTTTGACAGCTACACTCTACTCAACCGGAGCAGTAAGTTGAACCTCAACTTATGGCACTTTGTGAAAATGTTGAGAACTAGAGCTCAGTTGTTTGGCACGCCACCACTGTCCATCCAGCACTATGGACGGCACTGCCTACTTCTGGCTCTAATTAGTCCACGGTTGTGTTCAGCCGAATGACCTCTGCCGGGAACACTCAGAATGAGGTTCTGAGTTATTGCAACATAGGAGCGTTTCACTGCTTTCAAGGCTTTTCAGGAAGAATTCCGGAATCTTGCTGCCGGCATGCATCCGGCTATTCCGGGTGAACATGTCCTTGTAAATCCCCCGTGGTTTCTTGTACACCCGTGAAATTTGGCCAGCTTATGCAGTTTGCATTGGTGCACAATTGCGCCTGACTAGCTCAGCCTCGGTTGCAAACATTTAGGCGTGGCAGCCAGATAGAATGGCCCCGTAGGACACTGCCAGCATACTGGGTATATCTGCTTCCCGTTCTTCTCACCTGAGTATTACTGATTCCAGCTTTGACGGCTACACTCTACTCAACCGGAGCATTAAGTTGCACCTCAACTTATGGCACTTTGTGAAACTGTTGAGAATTAGAGCTCAGTTGTTTGGCACGCCACCACTGTCCATCCAGCATTATGGACGGCACTGCCTACATCTGGCTCTAATTAGTCCACGATTGTGTTCACCCGAATGACCTCTGCCGGGAACAATCAGAATGAGGTTCTGAGTTATTGCAACATAGGAGCTTTTCACTGCTTTCAAGGATTCTCAGGAAGAATTCCGGAATCTTGCTGCCGGCAGGCCTCCGGCTGTTCCGGGTGAACATCTCCTTGTAAATCCCCGGTGGTTTCTTGTACACCCGTGAAATTTGGCCAGGTTATGCAGTTTGCATTGCTGCATAATTGCGCCTGCCTAGCTCAGCCGCGGTTGCAAACTTTCAGGCGTGGCAGCCAGATAGTCTGGTCCCCGTAGTACTCTGCCAGCGGACTGGGTATATCTGCTTCCCGTTCTTCTCACCTGAGTGCTACTGATTCCCGATTTGACGGCTACACTCTACTCAACCGGAGCCGTAAGTTGAACCTCAACTTATGGCACTTTGTGAAACTGTTGAGAACTAGAGCTCAGTTGTTTGGCACGCCACCACTGTCCATCCAGCACTATGGCCGGCACTGCCTACATCTGGCTCTAATTAGTCCACGATTGTGTTCAGCCGAATGACCTCTGCTGGGAACACTCAGAATGAGGATCTGAGTTATTGAAATATAGGAGCGTTTCACTGATTTTAAGGCTTCTCAGGAAGAATACCGGAATCTTGCTGCCGGCAGGCCTCCGGCTGTTCCGGGTGAACATCTCCTTGTAAATCCCCCGTTTTTTCTTGTACACCCGTGAAATTTGGCCAGGTTATGCAGTTTGCATTGCTGCACAATTGCGTTGCCTAGCTCGGCCGCGGTTGCAAACATTCAGGCGTGGCAGCCAGATAGGCTGTTCCCCGTAGGACTCTGCCCACGGACTGGGTATATCTGCTTCCCGTTCTCCTCACCTGAGTGCTACTGATTCCAGCTTTGACGGCTACACACTACTCAACCGGAGCATTAAGTTGAACCTCAACTTATGGCACTTTGTGAAAATGTTGAGAACTAGAGCTCAGTTGTTTGGCACGCCACCACTGTCCATCCAGCACTATGGACGGCACTGCCTACTTCTGGCTCTAATTAGTCCACGATTCTGTTCAGCCGAAAGACCTCTGCCGGCAAAACTCAGAATGAGGTTCTGAGTTATTGCAACATAGGACCGTTTCAATGCTTTCAAGGCTTCTCAGGAAGAATTCCGGAATCTTGCTGCCGGCAGGCCTCCGGCTGTTTCGGGTGAACATCTCCTTGTAAATCCCCCGTGGTTTCTTGTACACCCGTGAAATTTGGCCAAGTTATGCAGTTTGCATTGCTGCACAATTGCGCCTGCCTAGCTCGGCCGCGGTTACAAACATTCAGGCGTGGCAGCCAGATAGGCTGGTCCCCGTACGACACTTCCTGCGGACTGGGTATATCTGCTTCCCGTTCTTCTCACCTGAGTGCTACTGATTCCAGCTATTACGGCTACACTCTACTCAACCGGAGCATTAAGTCGAACCTCACCTTATGGCACATTGTGAAAGTGTTGAGCACTAGAACTCAGTTGTTTGGCACGCCACCACTCTCCATCCAGCACTATGGACGGCACTGCCTACATCTGGCTCTAATTAGTCCACGGTTGTGTTCAGCCGAATGACCTCTGCCGGGAACACTCAGAATGAGGTACTGAGTTATTGCAACATAGGAGCGTTTCACTGCTTTCAAGGCTTCTCAGGAAGAATTCCGGAATCTTGCTGCCGGCAGGCCTCCGGCTTTTCCGGATGAACATCTCCTTGTAAATCCCCCGTGGTTTCTTGTACACCCGTCAAATTTGGCCAGGTTATGCAGTTTGCATTGCTGCACAATTGCGCCTGCCTAGCTCGGCCGCGGTTGCAAACATTCAGGCGTGGCAGCCAGATAGGCTGGTCCACGTAGGACACTGCCAGCGGACTGGGTATATCTGCTTCCCGTTCTCCTCACCTGAGTGCTACTGATTCCAGCTTTGACGGCTACACACTACTCAACCGGAGCATTAAGTTGAACCTCAACTTATGGCACTTTGTGAAACTGTTCAGAACTAGAGGTCAGTTGTTAGGCTCGCCACCACTCTCCATCCAACACTATGGACGGCACTGCCTACATCTGGCTCTAGTTAGTCCACGGTTGTGTTCAGCCGAATGACCTCTGCCGGGAACACTCAGAATGAGGTTCTGAGTTATTGCAACATAGGAGCGTTTCACTGGTTTCACGGCTTCTGAGGAAGAATTCCGGAATCTTGCTGCCGGCAGGCCTCCGGCTGTTCCGGGTGAACATCTCCTTGTAAATCCCCCGTGGTTTCTTGTACACCCCTGAAATTTGGACAGTTTATGCAGTTTGCATTGCTGCACAATTGCGCCAGCCTAGCTCGTCCGCGGTTGCAAACATTCAGGCGTGGCAGCCAGATAGGCTGGTCCCCGTAGGACGCTGCCAGAGGACTGGGTATATCTGCTTCCCGTTCTTCTCACCTGAGTGCTACTGATTCCACCTTTGACGGCTACACTCTACTCAACCGGAGCAGTAAGTTGAACCTCAACTTATGGCACTTTGTGAAACTGTCGAGAACTAGAGCTCAGTTGTTTGACACGCCACCACTGTCCATCCAGCATTATGGACGGCACTGCCTACATCTGGCTCTAATTTGTCAACGGTTGTGTTCAGCCGAATGACCTCTGCCGGGAACACTCAGAATGAGGTTCTGAGTTATTGCAACATAGGAGCGTTTCACTGCTTTCAAGGCTTCTCAGGAAGAATTCCGGAATCTTGCTGCCGGCAGGCCTCCGGCTGTTCCGGGTGAACATCTCCTTGTAAATCCCCCGTGGTTTCTTGTACACCCGTGAAATTTGGCCAGGTTATGCAGTTTGCATTGCTGCACAATTGCGCCAGCCTAGCTCGGCCGCGGTTGCAAATATTCAGGCGTGGCAGCCAGATAGGCTGGGCCCCATAGGACTCTGCCAGCGGACTGGGTATATCTGCTTCCCGTTCTTCTCACCTGAGTGCTACTGATTCCAGCTTTGACGGCTACACTCTACTCAACCGGAGCAGTAAGTTGAACCTCAACTTATGGCACTTTGTGAAAGTGTTGAGAACTAGAGCTCAGTTGTTTGGCACGCCACCACTCTCCATCCAGCACTATGGACGGAACGGCCTACATCTGGCTCTAATAAGTCCACGATTGTGTTCAGCCGAATGACCTCTGCTGGGATCACTGAGATTGAGGTTCTGAGTTATTGCAACATAGGAGCGTTTCACTGCTTTCAAGGCTTCTCAGGAGGAATTCTGGAATCTTCCTGTCGGCAGGCCTCCGGCTGTTCCGGGTGAACATCTCCTTGTAAATCCCCCGTGGTTTCTTGTACACCCGTGAAATTTGGCCAGGTTATGCAGTTTGCATTGCTGCACAATTGCGCCTGCCTAGATATTCCGCGGTTGCAAACATTCAGGCATGGCAGCCTGATAGGCTGGTCCCCGTAGTACTCTGCCAGCGGACTGGGTATATCTGCTTCCCGTTCTTCTCACCTGAGTGCTACTGAATCCCGATTTGACGGCTACACTCTACTCCACCGGAGCCGTAAGTTGAACCTCAACTTATGGCACTTTGTGAAACTGTTGAGAAGTAGAGCTCAGTTGTTTGGCACGCCACCCCTGTCCATTCAGCACTATGGACGGCACTGCCTACATCTGGCTCTAATTAGTCCACGGTTGTGTTCAGCCAAATGACCTCTGTCGGGAACACTCAGAATGAGGTTCTGAGTTATTGCAACATAGGAGCGTTTCACTGCTTTCAAGGCTTCTCAGGAAGAATTCCGGAATCTTGCTGCCGGCAGGCCTCCGGCTGTTCCGGGTGAACATCTCCTTGTAAATCCCCCGTGGTTTCTTGTACACCCGTGAAATTTGGCCAGGTTATGCAGTTTGCATTGCTGCACAATTGCCCCTGCCTAGCTCTGCAGCGGATGCAAACATTCAGGCGTAGCAGCCAGATAGGTTGGTCCCCGTAGGACACTCCCAGCGGACTGGGTATATCTGCTTCCCGTTCTTCTCACCTGAGTACTACTGATTCCAGATTTGACGGCCACACTCTACTCAACCGGAACATTAAGTTGAACCTCAACTTATGGCACTTTGTGAAACTGTTGAGAACTAGAGCTCAGTTGTTTGGAACGCCACCACTGTCCATCCAGCACTATGGAAGGCACTGCCTACATCTGGCTCTAATTAGTCCACGGTTGTGTTCAGCCGAATGACCTCTGCCGGGAACACTCAGAATGAGGTTCTGAGTTATTGCAACATAGGATCGTTTCACTGCTTTCAAGGCTTCTCAGGAAGAATTCCGGAATCTTGCTGCCGGCAGGCCTCTGGCTGTTCCGGGTGAACGTCTCCTTGTAAATCCCACGTGGTTTCTTGTACACCCGTGAAATTTGGCCATGTTATGCAGTTTGCATTGCTGCACAATTGCGCCTGACTACCTCAGCCTCGGTTGCAAACATTCAGGCGTGGCAGCCAGATGGAATGGCCCCCGGAGGACACGGCCAGCATACTGGGTATATCTGCTTCCCGTTCTTCTCACCTGAGTGCTACTGATTCCAGCTTTGACGGCTACACTCTACTCAACCGGAGCAGTAAGTTGAACCTCAACTTATGGCACTTTGTGAAACTGTTGAGAACTAGAGCTCAGTTGTTTGACACGCCACCCCTGTCCATCCAGCACTATGGACGGAACTGCCTACATCTGGCTCTAATTAGTTCACGGTTGTGTTCAGCCGAATGGCCTCTGGCGGGAACACTTAGAATGAGGTTCTGAGTTATTGCAATATAGGAGCGTTTCACTGATTTCAAGGCTTCTCAGGAAGAATTCCGGAATCTTGCTGCCGGCAGGCCTCCGGCTGTTCCGGGTGAACATCTCCTTGTAAATCTCCCGTTGTTTCTTGTACACCCGTGAAATTCGGCCAGGTTATGCAGTTTGCATTGCTGCACAATTGCGTTGCCTAGCTCGGCCGAGGTTGCAAACATTCACGCGTGGCAGCCAGATAGGCTGGTCCCCATAGGACTCTGCCCACGGACTGGGTATATCTGCTTCCCGTTCTTCTCACCTGAGTGCTACTGGTTCCAGCTTTGACGGCTACACTCTACTCAACCGGAGCATTAAGTTGAACCTCAACTTATGGCACTTTGTGAAACTGTTGAGAACTAGAACTCAGTTGTTTGGCACGCCACCACTGTCCATCCAGCACTATGGACGGCACTGCCTACATCTGGCTCTAATTAGTCCACGGTTGTGTTCAGCCGAATGACCTCTGTCGGGAACACTCAGAATGAGGTTCTGAGTTATTGCAACATAGGAGCGTTTCACTGCTTTCAAGGCTTCTCAGGAAGAATTCCGGAATCTTGCTGCCGGCAGGCCTCCGGCTGTTCCGGGTGAACATCTCCTTGTAAATCCCCCGTGGTTTCTTGTACACCCGTGAAATTTGGCCAGGTTATGCAGTTTGCCTTGCTGCACAATTGCGCCTGCCTAGCTCTGCCGCGGATGCAAACATTCAGGCGTATCAGCCAGATAGGTTGGTCCCCGTAGGACACTCCCAGCGGACTGGGTATATCTGCTTCCCGTTCTTCTCACCTGAGTACTACTGATTCCAGCTTTGACGGCCACACTCTACTCAACCGGAGCAGTAAGTTGAACCTCAACTTATGGCACTTTGTGAAACTGTTGAGAACTAGAGCTCAGTTGTTTGGAACGCCACCACTGTCCATCCATCCCTATGGACGGCACTGCCTACATCTGGCTCTAATTAGTCCACGGTTGTGTTCAGCCGAATGACCTCTGCCGGGAACACTCAGAATGAGGTTTTGAGTTATTGCAACATAGGAGCGTTTCACTGCTTTCAAGGCTTCTCAGGAAGAATTCCGGAATATTGCTGCCGGCAGGCCTCCAGCTGTTCCGGGTAAACATCTCCTGGTAAATCCCCCGTGGTTTCTTGTACACCCGTGAAATTTGGACAGGTTATGCAGTTTGCATTGCTGCACAATTGCGCCTGCCTAGTTCGGCCGCGGTTGCAAACATTCAGGCGTGGCAGCCATATAGGCTGGTCCCCGTAGGACTCTGCCAACGGACTGGGTATATCTGCTTCCCGTTCTTCTCACCTGAGTGCTACTGATTCCAGCTTTGACGGCTACACTCTACTCAACCGGAGCAGTAAGTTGAACCTCAACTTATGGCACTTTGTGAAAATGTTGAGAACTAGAGCTCAGTTGTTTGGCACGCCACCACTGTCCATCCAGCACTATGGACGGCACTGCCTACTTCTGGCTCTAATTAGTCCACGGTTGTGTTCAGCCGAATGACCTCTGCCGGGAACACTCAGAATGAGGTTCTGAGTTATTGCAACATAGGAGCGTTTCACTGCTTTCAAGGCTTTTCAGGAAGAATTCCGGAATATTGCTGCCGGCATGCATCCGGCTATTCCGGGTGAACATGTCCTTGTAAATCCCCCGTGGTTTCTTGTACACCCGTGAAATTTGGCCAGCTTATGCAGTTTGCATTGCTGCACAATTGCGCCTGACTAGCTCAGCCTCGGTTGCAAACATTCAGGCGTGGCAGCCAGATAGAATGGCCCCCGTAGGACACTGCCAGCATACTGGGTATATCTGCTTCCCGTTCTTCTCACCTAAGTGCTACTGATTCCAGCTTTGACGGCTACACTCTACTCAACCGGAGGAGTAAGTTGAACCTCAACTTATGGCACTTTGTGAAACTGTTGAGAACTAGAGCTCAGTTGTTTGGCACGCCACTACTGTCCATCCAGCACTATGGACGGCACTGCATACATCTGGCTCTAATTAGTCCACGGTTGTGTTCAGCCGAATGAACTCTGCCGGCAACACTCAGAATGAGCTTCTGATTTATTGCAACATAGGAGCGTTTCACTGCTTTCAAGGCTTCTCAAGAAGAATTCCGGAATCTTGCTGCCGGCAGGCCTCCGGCTCTTCCGGGTGAACATCTCCTTGTAAATCCCCCAGGGTTTCTTGTACACCCGTGAAATTTGGCCAGGTTATGCAGTTTGCATTGCTGCACAATTGCCCCTGCCTAGCTCGGCCGCGTTTGCAAACATTCAGGCGTGGCAGCCATATAGGCTGGTCCCCGTAGGACTCTGTCAGCGGAATGGGTATATCTGCTTCCCGTTCTTCTCACCTGAGTGCTACTGATTTCACCTTTGACGGCTGCATTCTACTCAAGCAGAGCAGTAAATTGAACCTCAACTTATGGCACTTTGTGAAACTGTTTATAACTAGAGCTCAGTGGTTTGGCACGCCACCACTGTCCATCCAGCACTATGGACGGCACTGAATACATCTGGCTCTAATTAGTCCACGGTTGTGTTCAGCCGAATGACCTCTGCCGGGAACACTCAGAATGAGGTTCTGATTTATTGCAACATAGGAGCGTTTCACTGCTTTCAAGGCTTCTCAGGAAGAATTCCGGAATCTTTCTGCCAGCAGGCCTCCGGCTGTTCCGGGTGAACATCTCCTTGTAAATCCCCCGTGGTTTC
This sequence comes from Dipodomys merriami, assembly GCF_024711535.1. Lineage (NCBI taxonomy): Eukaryota > Metazoa > Chordata > Mammalia > Rodentia > Heteromyidae > Dipodomys > Dipodomys merriami. Next base: position 1,013,848 of record NW_027203704.1, on the reverse strand, counting down.
TTGTACACCCGTGAAATTTGGCCAGGTTATGCAGTTTGCATTGCAGCACAATTGCGCCTGCCTAGCTCGGCCGCGGTTGCAAACATTCAGGCGTGGCAGGCAGATAGGCTGGACCCCGTAGGACAATGCCAGCGGTCTGGGTATATCTGCTTCCCGTTCTTCTCACCTGAGTGCTACTGATTCCAGCTTTGACGGCTACACACTACTCAACCGGAGCATTAAGTTGAACCTCAACTTATGGCACTTTGTGAAACTGTTCAGAACTAGAGGTCAGTTGTTTGGCTCGCCACCACTGTCCATCCAGCACTATGGACGGCACTGCCTACATCTGGCTCTAATTAGTCCACCGTTGTGTTCAGCCGAATGACCTCTGCCGGGAATACTCAGAATGAGGTTCTGAGTTATGTCAACATAGGAGCGTTTCACTGCTTTCAAGGCTTCTCAGGAAGAATTCCGGAATCTTGCTGCCGGCAGGCCTCCGGCTGTTCCGGGTGAACATCTCCTTGTAAATCCCCCGTGGTTTCTTGTACACCCGCGATATTTGGCCAGGTTATGCAGTTTGCATTGCTGCACAATTGCGCCTGACTTGCTCGGCCGCGGTTGCAAACATTCAGGCGTGGCAGCCAGATAGGCTGTACACGTAGGACACTGCCAGCGGACTGGGTATATCTGCTTCCCGTTCTTCTCACCTGAGTGCTACTGATTCCAGCTTTGACGGCTACACTCTACTCAACCGGAGCATTAAGTTGAACTTCAACTTATGGCACTTTGTGAAACTGTTGAGAACTAGAGCTCAGTTGTTTGGCACGCCACCACTCTCCATCCAGCACTATGGACGGAACGGCCTACATCTGGCTCTAATAAGTCCACGAATTTGTTCAGTCGAATGACCTCTGCTGGGATCACTCAGATTGAGGTTCTGAGTTATTGCAACATAGGAGCGTTTCACTGCTTTCAAGGCTTCTCAGGAGGAATTCTGGAATCTTCCTGTCGGCAGGCCTCCGGCTGTTCCGGGTGAACATCTCCTTGTAAATCCCCCGTGGTTTCTTGTACACCCGTGAAATTTGGCCAGGTTATGCAGTTTGCATTGCTGCACAAATGCGCCTGCCTAGCTCGGCCGCGGTTGCAAATATTCAGGCGTGGCAGCCAGATAGGCTGGTCCCCGTAGGACACTGCCAGCGGACTGGGTATATCTGCTTCCCGTTCTGCTCACCTGAGAGCTACTGATTCAAGATTTGACGGCTACACTCTACTCAACCGGAGCATTAAGTTGAACCTCAACTTATGGCACTTTGTGAAACTGTTCAGAACTAGAGCTCAGTTGTTTGGCACGCCACCACTCTCCATCCAGCACTATGGACGGCACTCCCTACATATGGCTCTAATTAGTCCACAGTTGTGTTCAGCCGAATGACCTTTGCCGGGAACACTCAGAATAAGGTTCTGAGTTATTGCAACATAGGAGCGTTTCATTGCTTTCAAGGCTTCTCAGGAAGAATTCAGGAATCTTTCTGCCAGCAGGCCTCCGGCTGTTCCGGGTGAACATCTCCTTGTAAATCCCCCGTGGTTTCTTGTACACAAGTGAAATTTGGCCAGGTTATGCAGTTTGCATTGCTGCACAATTGCGCCCTCCTAGACAGGCCGCGGTTGCAAACATTCAGGCATGGCAGCCAGATAGGCTGGTCCCCGTAGGACACTGCCAGCGGACTGGGTATATCTGCTTCTCGTTCTTCTCACCTGAGTGCTACTGATTCCAGCTTTGACGGCTACACTCTACTCAACCGGAGCATTAAGTTCAACCTCAACTTATGGCACTTTGTGAAACTGTCGAGAACTAGAGCTCAGTTGTTTGACACGCCACCACTGTCCATCCAGCACTATGGACGGCACTGCCTACATCTGGCTCTAATTAGTCCACGGTTGTGTTCAGCCGAATGACCTCTGCCGGCAACACTCAGAATGAGGTTCTGAGTTATTGCAACATAGGATCGTTTCACTGCTTTCAAGGCTTCTCAGGAAGAATTCCGGAATCTTGCTGCCGGCAGGCCTCCGGGTGTTCCGGGTGAACATCTCCTTGCAAATCCCCTGTGGTTTCTTGTACACCCGTGAAATTTTGACAGGTTATGCAGTTTGCATTGCTGCACAATTGCGCCTGCCTAGCTCGGCCGCGGTTACAAACATTCAGGCATGGCAGCCAGATAGGCTGGTCCCCGTAGGACTCTGCCAGCGGACTGGGTATATCTGCTTTCCGTTCTTCTCACCTGAGTGCTACTGATTCCAGCTTTGACGGCTGCACTCTACTCAACCGGAGCATTAAGTTGAACCTCAACTTACGGGACTTTGTGAAAGTGTTGAGAACTAGAGCTCAGTATTTTGGCACGCCACTACTCTCCATCCAGCACTATGGAAGGCACTGCCTACATCTGGCTCTAATTAGTCCACGGTTGTGTTCAGCCGAATGACCTCTGCCGGGAACACTGAGAATGAGGTTCTGAGTTATTGCAACATAGGAGCGTTTCACTGCTTTCAAGGCTTCTCAGGAAGAATTCCGGAATCTTGCTGCCGGCAGGCCTCCGGCTCTTCCGGGTGAACATCTCCTTGTAAATCCCCCGTGTTTTCTTGTACACCCGTGAAATTTGGCCAGGTTATGCAGTTTGCATTGCTGCACAATTGCGCCTGCCTAGCTCGACCGCGCTTGCAAACATTCAGGCGTGGCAGCCAGATAGGCTGGTCCCCGTAGGACTCTGCCAGAATTGTAGTTCTCAATATTCTACCTGAGAAGCCTTGAAAGCAGTGAAACGCTTCTATGTTGCAATAACTCAGTACCGCATTCTGAGTATTCCCAGTCATTCGGCTGAACAAAATCGTGGACTAATAGCCAGCCCGCAGGAAGTGTCGTACGGGGTACAGCCTATCTGGCTCCCACGCCTGAATGTTTGCAACCGCGGCCGAGCGAGACAGGCGCAATTGTGCAACAATGCAAACTGCATAACCTGGCCAAATTTCACGGGTGTACAAGAAACCACGGGGGATTTACAAGGAGATGTTCACCCGGAACAGCCAGAGGCCTGCCGGAGCAAGATTCCGGAATTCTTCCTGAGAAGCCTTGAAAGCAGTGAAACGCTCCTATGTTGCAATAACTCAGAACCTCATTCTGAGTATTGCCAGCAGAGGTCATTCGGCTGAACACAACTCTGGAGTAATTAGAGCCAGATGTAGGCAGTGCCGTCCATAGTGCTGGATGGACAGTGGTGGCGTGCCAAACAACTGAGCTCTAGTTCTCAACACTTTCACTAAGTGCCATAAGTTGAGGTTCAACTTAATGCGCCGGTTGAGCAAACTGTAGCCGTCAAAGCTGGAATCAGTAGCACTAAGGTGAGAAGAACGGGAAGCAGATATACCCAGACCGATGGCTGTGTCTTACGGGGTCCAGCCTATCTGGCTGCCACGCCTGAATGTTTGCAACCGGGGCCGAGCTAGGCAGGCGCAATTGTGCTGCAATGCAAACTGCATAACCTGGCCAAATTTCACGGGTGTACAAGAAACCACGGGGGATTTACAAGGAGATGTTCACCCGGAAGAGCCGGAGGCCTGCCGGCAGCAAGATTCCGGAATTCTTCCTGAGAAGCCTTGAAAGCAGTGAAACGCTCCTATGTTGCAATAAATCAGAACCTCATTCTGAGTGTTGCCGGTAGAGATCATTCGGCTGAACACAACCGTGGACTAATTAGAGCCAGATGTAGGCAGTGCCGTCCATAGTGCTGGATGGACAGTGGTGGCGTGCCAAACAACTGAGCTCTAGTTCTCAACACTTTCACCAAGTGCCATAAGTTGAGGTTCAACTTAATGCGCCGGTTGAGCAGACTGTAGCCGTCAAAGCTGGAATCAGTAGCACTCAGGTGAGAAGAACGGGAAGCAGATATACCCAGTCCGCTGGCAGTGCCCTACGTGTACAGCCTATCTGGCTGCCACGACTGAATGTTTGCAACCGCGGCCGAGCGAGTAAGGGGCAATTGTGCAGCAATGCAAACTGCATAACCTGGCCAAATTTCACGGGTGTACAAGAAACCACAAGGGATTTACAAGGAGATGTTCACCCGGAACCGCTGGAGGCCTGCCGGCAGCAAGATTCCGGAATTCTTCCTGAGAAGCCTTGAAAGCAGTGAAATGCTCCTATGTTGCAATAACTCAGAACCTCATTCTGAGTATTCCCGGCAGAGGTCATTCGGCTGAACACAACCGTGGACTAATTAGAGCCAGATGTAGGCAGTGCCGTCCATAGTGCTGGATGGAGAGTGGTGGCGTGCCAAACAACTGAGTTCTAGTGCTCAACACTTTCACAATGTGCCATAAGTTGAGGTTCAACTTAATGCTCCGGTTGAGTAGAGTGTTGCGGTAATAGCTGGAATCAGTAGCACTCAGGTGAGAAGAACGGGAAGCAGATATACCCAGTCCGCAGGAAGTGTCGTACGGGGACCCGCCTATCTGGCTGCCACGCCTGAATGTTTGTAACCGCGTCCGAGCTAGGCAGGCGCAATTGTGCAGCAATGCAAACTGCATAACTTGGCCAAATTTCAAGGGTGTACAAGAAACCACGGGGGATTTACAAGGAGATGTTCACCCGTAACAGCCGGATTCCTGCCCGCAGCAAGATTCCGGAATTCTTCCTGAGAAGCCTTGAAAGCAGTGAAACGCTCCTATGTTGCAATAACTCAGAACCTCATTCTGAGTTGTCCCGGCGGAGGTCATTCGGCTGAACACAATCGTGAACTAATTAGAGCCAGATGTAGGCAGTGCCGTCCATAGTGCTGGATGGACAGTGGTGGCGTGCCAAACAACTGAGCTCTAGTTCTCAACAGTTTCACAAAGTGCCATAAGTTGAGGTTCAACTTAATGCTCCGGTTGAGTAGAGTGTAGCCGTCAAAGCTGGAATCAGTAGCACTCAGGTGAGAAGAACGGGAAGCAGATATACCCAGTCCTCTGGCAGTGTCCTACGGGGACCAGCCTTTCTGGCTGCCACGCCTGAATGTTTGCAACCGCGGCCTAGCTAGGCAGGCGCATTTTTGCAGCAATGCAAACTGCATAACCATGCCAAATTTCACGGGTTTACAAGAAACCACGGGGGATTTACAAGGAGATGTTCACCCGGAACAGCCGGAGGCCTGCTGGCAGCAAGATTCCGGAACTCTTCCTGAGAATCCTTGAAAGCAGTGAAACGCTCCTATGTTGCAATAACTCAGAACCTCAATCTGAGTGTTCCCAGCAGAGGTCATTCGGCTGAACACAACCGTGGACTAATTAGAGCCAGATGTAGGCAGTGTCGTCCATAGTACTAGATGGACAGTTGTGGCCTGCCAAACATCTGAGCTCTAGTTCTCAACACTTTCACAAAGTGCCATAAGTTGAGGTTCAACTTACTGCTCCGGTTGAGTAGAGTGTAGCCGTCAAAGCTGGAATCAGTAGCACTCAGGTGAGAAGAACGGGAAGCAGATATACCCAATCCGCTGGCAGTGTCCTACGGGGACCAGTCCATCTGACTGCCGCCCATGAATGTTTGCAACCGCGGCTGAGCAAGGCAGGCGCAATTGTGCAGCCATGCATACTGCATAACCTGGCCAAATTTCACGGGTGTACAAGAAACCACGGGGGATTTACAAGGAGATGTTCACCCGGAACAGTTGGAGGCCTGCCGGCAGCAAGATTCCAGAATTCTTCCTGAGAAGCCTTGAAAGCAGTGAAACGTTCCTATACTGCAATAACTCAGAACCTCATTCTAAGTGTTCCCGGCAGAGGTCATTTGGCTGAACACAACCGTGGACTAATTAGAGTTAGATGTAGGCAGTTCCGTCGATAGTGCTGGATGGACAGTGGTGGCGTGCCAAACAACTGAGCTCTAGTTCTCAACAGTTTCACAAAGTGCCATAAGTTGAGGTTCAACTTACTGCTCCGGTTGAGTCGAGTGTAGCCGTCAAAGCTGGAATCAGTAGCACTCAGGTGAGAAGAACGTGAAGCAGATATAACCAGTCGGCTGGCAGAGTCCTACGGGGACCAGCCTATCTGGCTGCCACGCCTGAATGTTTGCAACCGTGGCCGAGCTAGGCTGGCGCAATTGTGCAGCAATGCAAACTGCATAACCTGGCCAAATTTCACGGGTGTACAAGAAACCACAGGGGATTTACAAGGAGATGTTCACCCGGAACAGCCGGAGGCCTGCCGGCAGCAAGATTCCGGAATTCTTCCTGAGAAGCCTTGAAAGAAGTGAAACGCTCCTATGTTGCAATAACTCAGAACCTCATTCTGAGTGTTGACGCCAGAGGGCATTCGCCAGAATACAATCGAGGACTAATTAGAACCAGATGTAGGCAGTGCCGTCCATTGTGCTGGATGGACAGTGGTCGCGTGCCAAACAACTGAGCTCTAGTTCTCAACATTTTCACAAAGTGCATTAAGTTGAGGTTCAACTTACTGCTCCGGTTGAGTAGAGTGTAGCTGTGAAAGCTGGAATCAGTAGCACTCAGGTGAGAAGAACGGGAAGCAGATATACCCAGTCCGCTGGCAGAGTCCTACGGGGACCAGCCTATATGGCTGCCACGCCTGAATGTTTGCAACCCCGGACGAGCTAGGCATCCAACATTGTGCAGCAATGCAAACTGCATAACCTGTCCAAATTTCACGGGTGTACAAGAAACCACGGGGCATTTACAAGGAGATGTTCACTTGGAAGAGCCGGAGCCCTGCCGGCAGCAAGATTCCGGAATTCTTCCTGAGAAGCCTTGAAAGCAGTGAAACGCTCCTATGTTGCAAGAACTCAGAACCTCATTCTGAGTGTTCCCGGCAGAGGTCATTCTGCTGAACACAACCATGGACTAATTAGAGCCAGATGTAGGCAGTGCCGTCCATAGTGCTGGATGGACAGTGGTGGCGTGCCAAACAACTGAGCTCTAGTTCTCAACACTTTCACAAAGTTCCATAAGTAGAGGTTCAACTTAATGCTACGGTCGAGTAGAGTGTAGCCGTCAAAGCTGGAATCAGTAGCACTCAGGTGAGAAGAACGGGAAGCAGATATACCCAGTCCGCTGGCAGTGTCTATTGGGACCAGCCTATCTGGCTGCCACGCCTGAATGGTTGCAACCGCGGCCGAGCTAGGCAGGCGCAATCGTGCAGCAATGGAAACTGTATAAACTGTCCAAATTTCACGGGTGTACAAGAAACCACAGGGGATTTTCAAGGAGATGTTTACCCGGAACAGCCGGAGGCCTGCCGGCAGAAAGATTCCGGATTTCTTCCTGAGAAGCCTTGAAAGCAGTGAAACGCTCCTATGTTGCAATAACTCAGAACCTCATTCTGAGTATTCCCGGTAGAGGTCATTCGGCTGAACACAACCGTGGACTAATTAGAGCCAGATGTAGGCAGAGCAGTCCATAGTGCTGGATGGACAGTGGTGGCGTGCCAAACAACTGAGCTCTAGTTCTCAACAGTTTCACAAAGTGCCATAAGTTGAGGTTCAACTTACTGCTCCGGTTGAGTAGAGTGTAGTTTCAAGGTGGAATCAGTAGCACTCAGGTGAGAAGAACGGGAAGCAGATATACCCAGTCCGCTGGCAGTGTCCTACGGGGACCAGCCTATCTGGCTGCCACGCCTGAATGTTTGTAACCGCGGCCGAATTAGGCTGGCGCAATTGTGCAGCAATGCAAACTGCATAACCTGGCCAAATTTCACGGGTGTACAAGAAACCTCGGGATTTACAAGGAGATGTTCACCCGGAACAGCCGGAGGCCTGCCGGCAGCAAGATTCCGGAATTCTTCCTGAGAAGCCTTGAAAACAGTGAAACGCTCCTGTGTTGCAATAACTCAGAAGCTCATTCTGAGTGTTCCTGGCAGAGGTCATTCGGCTGAACACAACCGTGGACTAATTAGAGCCAGATGTAGGCAGTGCCGTCCATAGTGCTGGATGGACAGTGGTGGCGTGCCAAACAACTGAGCTCTAGTTCTCAAAACTTTCACTAAGTGCCATAAGTTGAGGTTCAACTTACTGCTCCGGTTGAGTAGAGTGTAGCCGTCAAAGCTGGAATCAGTAGCACTCAGGTGAGAAGAACGGGAAGCAGATATACCCAGTCCGCTGGCAGTGTACTACGTGTACAACCTATCTGGCTGCCACGCCTGAATGTTTGCAACCGCGTCCGAGCGAGTCAGGCGCAATTGTGCAGCAATGCAAACTGAATAACCTGGCCAAATTTCACGGGTGTACAAGAAACCACGGGGGATTTACAAGGAGATGTTCACCCGGAACAGCTAGAGGCCTGCCGGCAGCAAGATTCCAATATTCTACCTGAGAAGCCTTGAAAGCAGTGAAACCCTAACATCTTGCAATAACTCAGAACCTCATTCTGAGTGCTGCCGGCAGAGGTCATTCGGCTGAACACAACCGTGGACTAATTAGAGCCAGATGTAGGCAGTGCCGTCCATAGTGCTGGATGGACAGTGGTGGCGTGCCAAACAACTGAGCTCTAGTTCTCAACACTTTCACAAAGTGCCCTAAGTTGAGGTTCAACTTACTCCTCCGGTTGAGTAGAGTGTAGCCGTCAAAGCTGAAATCAGTAGCACTCAGGTGAGAAGAACGGGAAGCAGATATACTCAGTCTGCTGGCAGTGTCCTACGGGGACCAGCCTATCTGGCTGCCACGCCTGAATGTTTGTAACAGCGGCTGAGCTAGGCAGGCACAATTGTGCAGCAATGCAAACTGCATACCCTGGCCAAATTTCACGGGTGTACAAGAAACCACGGGGGATTTACAAGGAGATGTTCACCCGGAACAGCCGGAGGCCTGCCGGCAGCAAGATTCCGGAATTCTTCCTGAGAATCCTTGAAAGCAGTGAAAAGCTCCTATGTTGCAATAACTCAGAACCTCATTCTGATTGTTCCCGGCAGAGGTCATTCGGCTGAACACAATCGTGGACTAACTAGAGCCAGATGTAGGCAGTGCCGTCCATAGTGCTGGATGGAGAGTGGTGGCGAGCCAAACAACTGAGCTCTAGTTCTGAACAGTTTCACAAAGTGCCATAAATTGAGGTTCAACTTAATGCTCCGGTTGAGTAGTGTGTAGCCGTCAAAGCTGGAATCAGTAGCACTCAGGTGAGGAGAACGGGAAGCAGATATACCCAGTCCGCTGGCAGTGTCTTACGGGGACCAGCCTATCTGGCTGCCACGCCTGAATGTTTGCAACCGCGGCCGAGCTAGGCAGGCGCAATTGTGCAGCAATGGAAACTGCATAACCTGGCTAAATTTGACGGGTGTACAAGAAACCACGGGGGATTTACAAGGAGATGTTCACCCGGAACAGCCGTAGGCCTGCCGGCAGCAAGATTCCGGAATTCTTCCTGAGAAGCCTTGAAAGCAGTGAAACGCTCCTATGTTGCAATAACTCAGAAACTCATTCTGAGTGTTCCCGGCAGAGGTCATTTGGCTGAACACAACCGTGGACTAATTAGAGCCAGATGTAGGCAGTGCCGTCCATAGTGCTGGATGGAGAGTGGTGGCGTGCCAAACAACTGAGTTCTAGTGCTCAACACTTTCACAAAGTGCCATAAGTTAAGGTTCAACTTACTGCTCCGGTTGAGTAGAGTGTAGCTGTCAAAGCTGGAAACAGTAGCACTCAGGTGAGAAGAACTGGAAGCAGATATACCCAGTCCGCTGGCAGAGTCCTACGGGGACCAGCCTATATGGCTGCCACGCCTGAATGTTTGCAACCGCGGCCGAACTAGGCAGGCGCAATTGTGCAGCAATGCAAACTGCATAACCTGTCCAAATTTCACGGATATACAAGAAACCACGGGGGATTTACAAGGAGATGTTCACCCGGAACAGCTGGAGGCCTGCCGGTAGTAAGATTCCGGTATTCTTCGTGAGAAGCCTTGAAAGCAGTGAAACGCTCCTATGTTGCAATAACTCAAAACCTCATTCTGAGTGTTCCCGGCAGAGGTCATTCGGCTGAACACAACCGTGGACTAATTAGAGCCAGATGAAGGCAGTGCCGTCCATAGTGCTGGATGGACAGTGGTGGCGTTCCAAACAACTGAGCTCTAGTTCTCAACAGCTTCACAAAGTGCCATAAGTTGAGGTTCAACTTAATGCTCCGGTTGAGTAGAGTGTGGCCGTCAAAGCTGGAATCAGTAGTACTCAGGTGAGAAAAACGGGAAGCAGATATACCCAGTCCGCTGGGAGTGTCCTACGGGGACCAAATTATCTGGCTGCTACGCCTGAATGTTTGCATCCGCGGCACAGCTAGGCAGGCGCAATTGTGCAGCAAGGCAAACTGCATAACCTGGCCAAATTTCACGGGTGTACAAGAAACCACGGGGGATTTACAAGGAGATGTTCACCCGGAACAGCCGGAGGCCTGCCGGCAGCAAGATTCCGGAATTCTTCCTGAGAAGCCTTGAAAGCAGTGAAACGCTCCTATGTTGCAATAACTCAGAACCTCATTCTGAGTGTTCCCGACAGAGGTCATTTGGCTGAACACAACCGTGGACTAATTAGAGCCAGATGTAGGCAGTGTCGTCCATAGTGCTGGATGGACAGTGGTGGCGTGCCAAACAACTGAGTTCTAGTTCTCAACAGTTTCACAAAGTGCCATAAGTTGAGGTTCAACTTAATGCTCCGGTTGAGTAGAGTGTAGCCGTCAAAGCTGGAATCAGTAGCACTCAGGTGAGAAGAAAGGGAAGCAGATATACCCAGTCCGCTGGCAGTGTCCTACGGGGACCAACCTATCTGGCCGCCACGCCTGAATGTTTGCAACTCCGGCCTAGCTAGGAATCAGTAGCACTCAGTTGAGAAGAACGGGAAGCAGATATACCCAGTCCTCTGGCAGAGTCCTACGGGGACCAGCCTATCTGGCTTCCACGCCTGAATGTTTGCAACCGCGGCCGAGCTATGTAGGCGCAATTGTGCAATAATGCAAACTGCATAACCTGTCCAAATTTCACGGGTGTACAAGAAACCACGGGGGATTTACAAGGAGATGTTCTCCCGGAACAGCCGGAGGCCTGTCGGCAGCAAGATTCCGGAATTCTTCCTGAGAATCCTTGAGAGCAGTGAAACGCTCCTATGTTGCAATAACTCAGAACCTCATTCTGAGTGTTCCCGGCAGAGGTCATTCGGCTGAACTCAACCGTGGACTAATGAGAGCCAGATGTAGGCAGTGCCGTCCATAGTGCTGGATGTAGAGTGGTGGCGTGCCAAACAACTGAACGCTAGTTCTCAACAGTTTCACAAAGTGCCATAAGTTCAGGTGCAACTTAATGCTCCGGTTGAGTAAAGTGTAGCCGTCAAAGCTGGAATCAGTAGCACTAAGGGGAGAAGAACGGGAAGCAGATATACCCAGTCCGCTGGCAGTGTCCTACGGGGACCAGCCTATCTGGCTGCCACGCCTGAATATTTGTAACCGAGGCCGAGCTAGGCAGGCGCAATTGTGCAGCAATGCAAACTGCATAACCTGTCCAAATTTCACGGGTGTACAAGAAACCAATGGGGATTTACAAGGAGATGTTCACCCGGAAGAGCCGGTGGCCTGCCGGCAACAAGATTCCGGAATTCTTCCTGAGAAGCTTTGAAAGCAGTGAAACGCTCCTATGTTGCAATAACTCAGAACCTCATTCTGAGTGTTACCGGCAGAGGTCATTCGGCTGAACACAATCGTGGACTAATTAGAGCCAGATGTAGGCAGTGCCGGCCATAGTGCTGGATGGAGAGTGGTGGCGTGCCAAACAACTGAGCTCTAGTTCTCAACATTTTCACAAAGTGCCATAAGTTGAGGTTCAACTTACTGCTCCGGTTGAGTAGACTGTAGCTGTCAAATCTGGAATCAGTAGCACTCAGGTGAGAAGAACGGGAAGTAGATATACCCAGTCCGCTGGCAGAGTCCTACGGGGACCAGCCTATATGGCTGCCACGCCTGAATGTTTGCAACCGCGGCCGAGCTATGTAGGCGCAATTGTGCAGCAATTCAAACTGCATACCTTGTCCAAATTTCACGGGTGTACAAGAAACCACGGGGGATTTACAAGGAGATGTTCACTCGGAGAGCCAGAGGCCTGCCGGCAGCAAGATTCCGCAATTCTTCCTGAGAAGCCTTGAAAGAAGTGAAACGCTCCTATGTTGCAATAACTCAAAACCTCATTCTCAGTGTTCCCGGCAGAGGTCATACGGCTGAACACAACCGTTGACTAATTAGAACCAGATGTAGGTAGTGCCGTCCATAGTGCTGGATGGACACTGGTGGCTTGCCAAACAACTGACGTCTAGTTCTCAACACTTTCACAAAGTGCCATAAGTTGAGGTTCAACTTAATGCTCCGGATGAGTAGAGTGTAGCCGTCAAAGCTGGAATCAGTAGCACTCAGGTGAGAAGAACGGGAAGCAGATATACCCAGTCCGCTGGCAGTGTCCTACGGGGACCAGTTCATCAGGCTGCCACGCCTGAATGTTTGCAACCGCGGCTGAGCTGGGCAGGCGCAATTGTGCAGCAATGCAAACTGCATAACTTGGCCAAATTTCACGGGTGTACAAGAAACCACGGGGGATTTACAAGGAGATGTTCACCCGTAACAGCCGGAGTCCTGCCTGCAGCAAGATTCCGGAATTCTTCCTGAGAAGCCTTGAAAGCAGTGAAACGCTCCTATGTTGCAATAACTCAGAACCTCATTGTGAGTTGTCCCGGCGGAGGTCATTCGGCTGAACACAATCGTGAACTAATTAGAGCCAGATGTAGGCAGTTCCGTCCATAGTGCTGGATGGACAGTGGTGGCGTGCCAAACAACTGAGCTCTAGTTGTCAATAGTTTCACAAAGTGCCATAAGTTGAGGTTCAACTTACTGCTCCGGTTGAGTAGTGTAGCCGTCAAATCGGGAATCAGTAGCACTCAGGTGAGAAGAACGGGAAGGAGATATACCCAGTCCGCTGGCAGAGTACTACGGGAACCAGCCTATCTGGCTGCCACGCCTGAAAGTTTGCAACCGCGGCCGAGCTAGGCAGGCGCAATTGTGCAGCAATGCAAACTGCATAACCTGGCCAAATTTCACGGGTGTACAAGAAACCAATGGGGATTTACAAGGAGATGTTCACCCGGAACAGCCGGAGGCCTGCCGGCAGCAAGATTCCGGAATTCTTCCTGACAAGCCTTGAAAGCAGTGAAACGCTCCTATGTTGCAATAACTCAGAACCTCATTCTGAGTGTTGCCGCCAGAGGGCATTCGCCTGAACACAATCGAGGACTAATTAGAACCAGATGTAGGCAGTGCCGTCCATTGTGCTGGATGGACAGTGGTCGCGTGCCAAACAACTGAGCTCTAGTTCTCAACATTTTCACAAAGTGCATTAAGTTGAGGTTCAACTTACTGCTCCGGTTGAGTAGAGTGTAGCTGTGAAAGCTGGAATCAGTAGCACTCAGGTGAGAAGAACGGGAAGCAGATATACACAGTCCGCTGACAGAGTCCTACGGGGACCAGCCTATATGGCTGCCACGCCTGAATGTTTGCAACCCCGGCCGAGCTAGGCATCCAACATTGTGCAGCAATGCAAACTGCATAACCTGTCCAAATTTCACGGGTGTACAAGAAACCACGGGGCATTTACAAGGAGATGTTCACTTGGAAGAGCCGGAGCCCTGCCGGCAGCAAGATTCCGGAATTCTTCCTGAGAAGCCTTGAAAGCAGTGAAACGCTCCTATGTTGCAATAACACAGAACCTCATTCTGAGTGTTCCCGACAGAGGTCATTCGTCTGAACACAACCGTCGACTAATTAGAGCCAGATGTAGGCAGTGCCGTCCATAGTGCTGGATGGACAGTGGTGGCGTGCCAAACATCTGAGCTCTAGTTCTCAAAAGTTTCACAAAGTGCCATAAGTTGAGGTTCAATATAATGCTCCGGTTGAGTTGAGTGTAGCCATCACAGCTGGAAACATTGGCCCTCAGGTGAGAAGAACGGGAATCAGATATACCCAGTCAGCTGACAGAGTCCTACGGCGACCAGCCTATCTGGCTGCCACGCCTGAATGTTTGCAACCGCGGCCAAGCTAGGCAGGCGAAATTGTTCAGCAATGCAAACTGCATAACCTGACCAAATTTCACGGGTGTACAAGAAACCACAGGGGATTTACAAGGAGATGTTCACCCGGAACAGCCGGAGGCCTGCCGGCAGCAAGATTCCGGAATTCTTCCTGAGAAGCCTTGAAAGCAGTGAAACGCTCCTATGTTGCAATAACTCAGAACCTCATTCTGAGTGTTCCCGGCAGAGGTCATTCGGCTGAACACAACCGTGGACTCATTAGAGCCAGATGTAGGCAATATCGTCCAAAGTACTGGATGGATAGTGGTGGCGTGCCAAACACCTGAGCTCTAGTTCTCAACAGTTTCACAAAGTACCATAAGTTGAGGTTCAACTTACTGCTCCGGTTGAGTCGATTGTAGCCGTCAAAGCTGGAATCAGTAGCACTCAGGTGAGAAGAACGGGAAGCAGATATACCCAGTCCGATGGCAGAGTCCTACGGGGACCAGCCTATCTGGCTGCCACGCCTGAATGTTTGCAACCGCGGCCGAGCTAGGCTGGCGCAATTGTGCAGCAATGCAAACTGCATAACCTGGCCAAATTTCACGGGTGTACAAGAAACCAATGGGGATTTACAAGGAGATGTTCACCCGGAAGAGCCGGAGGCCTGCCGGCAGCAAGATTCCGGAATTCTTCCTGAGAAGCCTTGAAAGCAGTGAAACGCTCCTATGTTGCAGTAACTCAGAACCTCATTCTGAGTGTTCCCGGCAGAGGTCATTCGGCTGAACACAACCATGGACTAATTAGAGCCAGATGTAGGCAGTGCCGTCCCTAGTGCTGGATGGACAGTGGTGGCGTGCCAAACAACTGAGCTCTAGTTCTCAACACTTTCACAAAGTTCCATAAGTAGAGGTTCAACTTACTGCTCCGGTGGAGTAGAGTGTAGCCGTCAAAGCTGGAATCAGTAGCACTCAGGTGAGAAGAACGGGAAGCAGATATACCCAGTCCGCTGGCAGTGTCTATTGGGACCAGCCTATCTGGCTGCCACGCCTGAATTGTTGCAACCGCGGCCGAGCTAGGCAGGCGCAATCGTGCAGCAATGGAAACTGTATAAACTGTCCAAATTTCACGGGTGTACAAGAAACCACAGGGGATTTACAAGGAGATGTTCACCCGGAACAGCCGGAGGCCTGCCGGCAGCAAGATTCCGGATTTCTTCCTGAGAAGACTTGAAAGCAGTGAAACGCTCCTATGTTGCAATAACTCAGAACCTCATTCAGAGTATTCCCAGTAGAGGTCATTCGGCTGAACACAACCGTGGACTAATTAGAGCCAGATGTAGGCAGAGCCGTCCATAGTGCTGGATGGACAGTGGTGGCGTGCCAAACAACTGAGCTCTAGTTCTCAACAGTTTCACAAAGTGCCATAAGTAGAGGTTCAACTTAATGCTCCGGTTGAGTAGACTGTAGCTGTCAAAGCTGGAATAAGTAGCACTCACGTGAGAAGAACGGGAAGCAGATATACCCAGTCCGCTTTCAGAGTCCTACGGGGACCAGCCTATCTGGCTGCCACGCCTGAATGTTTTCATCCGCGGCCGAGCGAGGGAGGCGCAATTGTGCAGTAATGCAAACTGCATAACCTGGCCAAATTTCACCGGTGTACAAGAAACCACGGGGGATTTACAAGGAGATGTTCACCCGGAACAGCCGGAGGCCTACCGACAGCAAGATTCCGGAATTCTTCCTAAAAGCCTTGAAAGCAGTGAAACGCTCTTGTGTTGCAATAACTCAGAATCTCATTCTGAGTGTTCCCGGCAGAGGTCATTCGGCAGAACACAACCGTGGACTAATTAGAGCCAGATGTAGGCAGTGCCGTCCATAGTGCTGGATGGAGAGTGCTGGCGTGCCAAACAACTGAGTTCTAGTTCTCAACAGTTTCACAAAGTGCCATCAGTTGAGGTTCAACTTACTGCTCTGCTTGAGTAGAGTGCAGCCGTCAAAGCTGAAATCAGTAGCACTCAGGTGAGAAGAACGGGAAGCAGATACACCCAGTCCGCTGGCAGAGTCCTACGGGGACCAGCCTATCTGGCTGCCACGCCTAAATGTTTGCAACCGCGGCCGAGCTACGCAGGGGCAATTGTGCAGCAATGCAAACTGCATAACCTGGCCAAATTTCACGGGTGTACAAGAAACCACGGGGGATTTACAAGGAGATGTTCACCCGGAAGAGCCGGAGGCTTGCCAGCAGCAAGATTCGGGAATTCTTCCTGAGAAGCCTTGAAAGCAGTGAAATGCTCCTATGTTGCAATAACTCAGAACCTCATTCTGAGTGTTCCCGGCAGAGGTCATTCGGCTGAACACAACCGTGGACTAATTAGAGACAGATGTAGGCAGTGCCGTCCATAGTGCTGGATGGAGAGTGGTGGCGTGCCAAACAACTGAGTTGTAGTTCTCAACACTTGCACAAAGTGCCATAAGTTGAGGTTCAACTTAATGCTCAGGTTGAGTAGAGTGTAGCCGTCAAAGCCGTCAGTAGCACTCAGGTGAGAAGAACGGGAAGCAGATATACCCAGTCCGCAGGCAGTTTCGTACGGGGACCAGCCTATCTGGCTGCCACACCTGAATGTTTGTAACCGCGGCCGAGCTAGTCAGGCGCAATTGTGCCGCAATGCAAACTGCATAACCTGGCAAAATTTCACGGGTGTACAAGAAACCACGGGGGATTTACAAGGAGATGTTCACCCGGAACAGCCGGAGGACTGCCGGCAGCAAGATTCCGGAATTCTTCCTGAGAAGCCTTGAAAGCAGTGAAACGCTCCTATGTTGCAATAACTCAGAACCTCATTCTGAGTGTTGCCGGCAGAGGTCATTCGACTGAACACAATCGTGGACTAATTAGAGCCAGATGCAGGCAGTGCCGTCCATAGTGCTGGATGGACAGTGGTGGCGTGCCAAACAACTGAGCTCTAGTTCTCAACATTTTCACAAAGTGCCATAAGTTGAGGTGCAACTTACTGCTCCAGTTGAGTAGAGTGTAGCCGTCAAAGCTGGAATCAGTAGCACTCAGGTGAGAAGAACGGGAAGCAGATATACCCAGTCCGCGGGCAGAGTCCTACGGGGGCCAGCCTATATGGCTGCCACGCCTGAATGTTTGCAATCGCGGCCGAGCTAGGCAGGCGTAATTGTGCAGCAATGCAAACTGCATAACGAGTCCATATTTCACGGGTGTACAAGAAACCACTGGGGATTTATAAGGAGATGTTCACTTGGAAGAGCCGGAGGCCTGCCGGCAACAAGACTCCGGAATTCTTCCTGAGAAGCCTTGAAAGCAGTGAAACGCTCCTATGTTGCAATAACTCAGAACCTCATTCTGAGTGTTCCCGGCAGAGGTCATTCGGCTGAACACAACCGTGGACTAATTAGAGCCAGATGTAGGCAGTGCCGTCCATAGTGCTGGATTGACAGCGATGGCGTGCCAAACAACTGAGCTGTAGTTCTCAACAGTTTCACAAAGTGCCATAAGTTGAGGTTCAACTTACTGCTCCGGTTGAGTAGAGTGTAGCCGTCAAAGCTGGAATCAGTAGCACTCAGGTGAGAAGAACGGGAAGCAGATATACCCAGTCCGCTGGCAGAGTCCTACAGGGACCAGCGTATCTGGCTGTCACGCCTGAATGTTTGCAACCGCGGTCGAGCTAGGCAGGCGCAATTGTGCAGCAATGCAAACTGCATAACCTGTCCAAATTTCACGGGTGTACAAGAAACAACGGGGGATTTAAAAGGAGATGTTCACCCGGAACAACCGGAGGCCTGCCGGCAGCAAGATTCCGAAATTCTTCCTGAGAAGCCTTGAAAGCAGTGAAACGCTCCTGTGTTGCAATAACTCAGAACCTCATTCTGAGTGTTCCCGGCAGAGGTCATTCGGCTGAACACAACCGTGGACTAATTAGAGCCAGATGTAGGCAGTGCCGTCCACAGTGCTGGATGGAGATTGGTGGCGTGCCAAACAACTGAGCGCTAGTTCTCAACAGTTTCACAAAGTGCCATAAGTTGAGGTGCAACTTAATGCTCCGGTTGAGTAGAGTGTAGCCGTCAAAGCTGGATTCAGTAGCACTCAGGTGAGAAGAACGGGAAGCAGATATACCCAGTCCGCTGGCAGTGTCCTACGGGGACCAGACTATCTGGCTGCCACGCCTGAATGTTTGTAACCGCGGCCGAGCTAGGCAGGCACAATCGTGCAGCAATGCAAACTGCATAACCTGGCCAAATTTCACGGGTGTACAAGAAACCACGGGGGATTTACAAGGAGATGTTCACCCGGAACAGCTGGAGGCCTGCCGGCAGCAAGATTCCGGAATTCTTCCTGAGAAGCCTTGAAAGCAGTGAAACGCTCCTATGTTGCAATAACTCAGAACCGCATTCTGAGTATTCACAGCAGAGGTCATTCGCCTGAACACAATAGTGGACTAATTACAGCCAGATGTAAGCAGTGCCGTCCATAGTGCTGGATGGACAGTGGTGGCGTGCCAAACAACTGAGCTCTAGTTCTCAACAGTTTCACAAAGTGCCATCAGTTGAGGTTCAACTTAATGCTCCGGTTGAGTAGACTGTAGCCGTCAAAGCTGGAATCAGTAGCACTCAGGTGAGAAGAATGGGAAGCAGATATACCCAGTCCGCTGGCAGTGTCCTACGGGGACCAGCCTATCTGGCTGCCACGCCCGAATGTTTGTAACCGTGGCCGAGATAGGCAGGCGCAATGGAGCAGCAATGCAAACTGCATAACCTGTCCAAATTTCACGGGTGTACAAGAAACCACGGGGGATTTACAAGGAGATGTTCACCCGGAACAGCCTGAGGACTGCCGGCAGCAAGATTCCGGAATTCTTCCTGAGAAGCCTTGAAAGCAGTGAAACGCTCCTGTGTTGCAATAACTCAGAACCTCATTCTGAGTGTTCACGGTAGAGGTCATTCGGCTGAACACAATCGTGGACTAATTAGAGCCAGATGTAGGCAGTGCCGTCCATAGTGCTGGATGGACAGTGGTGGCGTGCCAAACAACTGAGCTCTAGTTCTCAACAGTTGCACAAAGTGCTATAAGTTCAGGTTCAACTTACTGCTCCGGTTGAGTAGAGTGTAGCCGTCAAAGCTGGAATCAGTAGCACTCAGGTGAGAAGAACGGGAAGCAGATATACCCAGTCCGCTGGCAGTGTCCTACGGGGACCAGCCTATCTGGCTGCCACGCCCGAATGTTTGTAACCGCGGGCGAGGTAGGCAGGCGCAATTGAGCAGCAATGCAAACTGCATAACCTGTCCAAATTTCCCGGGTGTACAAGAAACCACGGGGGATTTACAAGGAGATGTTCACCCGGAACAGCCGGAGGACTGCCGGCAGCAAGATTCCGGAATTCTTCCTGAGAAGCCTTGAAAGCAGTGAAACGCTCCTGTGTTGCAATAACTCAGAACCTCATTCTGAGTGTTCCCGGCAGAGGTCATTCGGCTGAACACAACCGTGGACTAATTAGAGCCAGATGTAGCCAGTGCCGTCCATAATGCTGGATGGAGAGTGGTGGCGTGCCAAACAACTGAGCGCTAGTTCTCAACACTTTCACAAAGTGCCATAAGTTGAGGTGCAACTTAATGCTCCGGTTGAATAGAGTGTAGCCGTCAAAGCTGGAATCAGTAGCACTCAGGTGAATAGAACGGTAAGCAGATATACCCAGTCCGCTGGCAGTGTCCTACGGGGACCAGCCTATCTGACTGCCACGCCTGAATATTTGTAACCACGGCCGAGCTGGGCAGGCGTAATTGTGCAGCAATGCAAACTGCATAACCTGGCCAAATTTCACGGGTGTACAAGAAACCACGGGGGATTTACAAGGAGATGTTCACCCGGAACAGCCGGAGGCCTGCCGGCAGCAAGATTCCGGAATTCTTCCTGAGAAGCCTTGAAAGCAGTGAAACGCTCCTATGTTGCAATAACTCAGAACCTCATTCTCAGTGTTCCCGGCAGAGGTCATTCGGCTGAACACAATCGTGGACTAATTAGAGCCAGATGTAGGCAGTGCCGTCCATAGTGCTGGATGGACAGTGGTGGCGTGCCAAACAACTGAGCTCTAGTTCTCAACAGTTTCACAAAGTGCCATAAGTTGAAGTTCAACTTAATGCTCCGGTTGAGTAGAGTGTAGCCGTCAAAGCTGGAATCAGTAGCACTCAGGTGAGAAGAACGGGAAGCAGATATACCCAGTCCGCTGGCAGTATCCTACGGGGTCCAGCCTATCTGGCTGCCACGCCTGAATGTTTGCAACCGCGGCCTAGCTAGGCAGGCGCAATTGTGCAGCAATGCAAACTGCATAACCTGGCCAAATTTCACGGGTGTACAAGAAACCACGGGGGATTTACAAGGAGATGTTCACCCGGAACAGTCCGAGGCCTGCCGGCAGCAAGATTCCGGAATTCTTCCTGAGAAGCCTTGAAAGCAGTGAAACGCTCCTATGTTGCAATAACTCAGAACCTCATTCTGAGTGTTCCTGGCAGAGGTCATTCGGCTGAACACAACCGTGGACTAATTAGAGCCAGATGTAGGCAGTGCCGTCCATAGTTTTGGATGGACAGTGGTGGCGTGCCAAACAACTGAGCTCTAGTTCTCAACAGTTTCACAAAGTGCCATCAGTTGAGGTTCAACTTAATGCTCTGGTTGAGTAGACTGTAGCCGTCAAAGCTGGAATCAGTAGCACTCAGGTGAGAAGTATGGGAAGCAGATATACCCAGTCCGCTGGCAGTGTCCTACGGGGACCAGCCTATCTGGCTGCAACGCCCGAATGTTTGTAACCGTGGCCGAGATAGGCAGGCGCAATGGAGCAGCAATGCAAACTGCATAACCTGTCCAAATTTCACGGGTGTACAAGAAACCACGGGGGATTTACAAGGAGATGTTCACCCGGAACAGCCGGAGGACTGCCGGCAGCAAGATTCCGGAATTCTTCCTGAGAAGCCTTGAAAGTAGTGAAACGCTCCTCTGTTGCAATAACTCACAACCTCATTCTGAGTGTTCCCGGCAGAGGTCATTCGGCTGAACACAATCGTGGACTAATTAGAGCCAGATGTAGGCAGTGCCGTCCATAGTGCTGGATGGACAGTGGTGGCGTGCCAAACACCTGAGCTCTAGTTCTCAACAGTTTCACAAAGTGTTATAAGTTCAGGTTCAACTTACTGCTCCGGTTGAGTAGAGTGTAGCCGTCAAAGCTGGAATCAGTAGCACTCAGGTGAGAAGAACGGGAAGCAGATATACCCAGTCCGCTGGCAGTGTCCTACGGGGACCAGCCTATCTGGCTGCCACGCCCGAATGTTTGTAACCGCGGCCGAGATAGGCAGGCGCAATTGAGCAGCAATGCAAACTGCATAAGCTGGCCAAATTTCACGGGTGTACAAGAAACCACGGGGGATTTACAAGGAGATGTTCACCCGGAACAGCCGGAGGACTGCCGGCAGCAAGATTCCGGAATTCTTCCTGAGAAGCCTTGAAAGCAGTGAAACGCTCCTGTGTTGCAATAACTCAGAACCTCATTCTGAGTGTTCCCGGCAGAGGTCATTCGGCTGAACACAAGCGTGGACTAATTAGAGCCAGATGTAGCCAGTGCCGTCCATAGTGCTGGATGGAGAGTGGTGGCGTGCCAAACAACTGAGCGCTAGTTCTCAACACTTTCACAAAGTGCCATAAGTTGAGGTGCAACTTAATGCTCCGGTTGAATAGAGTGTAGCCGTCAAAGCTGGAATCAGTAGCACTCAGGTGAATAGAACGGTAAGCAGATATACCCAGTCCGCTGGCAGTGTCCTACGGGGACCAGCCTATCTGGCTGCCACGCCTGAATGTTTGTAACCACGGCCGAGCTAGGCAGGCGTAATTGTGCAGCAATGCAAACTGCATAACCTGGCCAAATTTCACGGGTGTACAAGGAACCACTGGGGATTTACAAGGAGATGTTCACCCGGAACAGCCGGAGGCCTGCCGGCAGCAAGATTCCGGAATTCTTCCTGAGAAGCCTTGAAAGCAGTGAAACGCTCCTATGTTGCAATAACTCAGAACCTCATTCTGAGTGTTCCTGGCAGAGGTCATTCGGCTGAACACAACCGTGGATTAATTAGAGCCAGATGTAGGCAGTGCCGTCCATAGTGCTGGATGGACAGTGGTGGCATGCCAAACAACTGAGCTCTAGTTCTCAACAGTTTCACAAAGTGCCATAAGTTGAGGTTCAACTTACTGCTCCGGTTGAGTAGAGTGTAGCCGTCAAAGCTGGAATCAGTAGCACTCAGGTGAGAAGAACAGGAAGCAGATATACCCAGTTCGCTGGCAGAGTCCTACGGGGGCCCGCCTATCTGGCTGCCACGCCTGAATGTTTGCAACCGCGGCCGAGCTAGGCAGGCGCAATTGTGCAGCACTGCAAACTGCATAACCTGTCCAAATTTCACGGGTGTACAAGAAACCACGGGGGATTTATAAGGAGATGTTCACTCGGAAGAGCCGGAGGCCTGCCGGCATCAAGACTCCGGAATTCTTCCTGAGAAGCCTTGAAAGCAGTGAAACGCTCCTATGTTGCAATAACTCAGAACCGCATTCTGAGTATTCACAGCAGAGGTCATTCGCCTGAACACAATAGTGGACTAATTACAGCCAGATGTAAGCAGTGCCGTCCATAGTGCTGGATGGACAGTGGTGGCGTGCCAAACAACTGAGCTCTAGTTCTCAACAGTTTCACAAAGTGCCATCAGTTGAGGTTCAACTTAATGCTCCGGTTGAGTAGACTGTAGCCGTCAAAGCTGGAATCAGTAGCACTCAGGTGAGAAGAATGGGAAGCAGATATACCCAGTCCGCTGGCAGTGTCCTACGGGGACCAGCCTATCTGGCTGCCACGCCCGAATGTTTGTAACCGTGGCCGAGATAGGCAGGCGCAATGGAGCAGCAATGCAAACTGCATAACCTGTCCAAATTTCACGGGTGTACAAGAAACCACGGGGGATTTACAAGGAGATGTTCACCCGGAACAGCCTGAGGACTGCCGGCAGCAAGATTCCGGAATTCTTCCTGAGAAGCCTTGAAAGCAGTGAAACGCTCCTGTGTTGCAATAACTCAGAACCTCATTCTGAGTGTTCACGGTAGAGGTCATTCGGCTGAACACAATCGTGGACTAATTAGAGCCAGATGTAGGCAGTGCCGTCCATAGTGCTGGATGGACAGTGGTGGCGTGCCAAACAACTGAGCTCTAGTTCTCAACAGTTGCACAAAGTGCTATAAGTTCAGGTTCAACTTACTGCTCCGGTTGAGTAGAGTGTAGCCGTCAAAGCTGGAATCAGTAGCACTCAGGTGAGAAGAACGGGAAGCAGATATACCCAGTCCGCTGGCAGTGTCCTACGGGGACCAGCCTATCTGGCTGCCACGCCCGAATGTTTGTAACCGCGGCCGAGGTTGGCAGGCGCAATTGAGCAGCAATGCAAACTGCATAACCTGTCCAAATTTCCCGGGTGTACAAGAAACCACGGGGGATTTACAAGGAGATGTTCACCCGGAACAGCCGGAGGACTGCCGGCAGCAAGATTCCGGAATTCTTCCTGAGAAGCCTTGAAAGCAGTGAAACGCTCCTGTGTTGCAATAACTCAGAACCTCATTCTGAGTGTTCCCGGCAGAGGTCATTCGGCTGAACACAACCGTGGACTAATTAGAGCCAGATGTAGCCAGTGCCGTCCATAATGCTGGATGGAGAGTGGTGGCGTGCCAAACAACTGAGCGCTAGTTCTCAACACTTTCACAAAGTGCCATAAGTTGAGGTGCAACTTAATGCTCCGGTTGAATAGAGTGTAGCCGTCAAAGCTGGAATCAGTAGCACTCAGGTGAATAGAACGGTAAGCAGATATACCCAGTCCGCTGGCAGTGTCCTACGGGGACCAGCCTATCTGGCTGCCACGCCTGAATATTTGTAACCACGGCCGAGCTGGGCAGGCGTAATTGTGCAGCAATGCAAACTGCATAACCTGGCCAAATTTCACGGGTGTACAAGAAACCACGGGGGATTTACAAGGAGATGTTCACCCGGAACAGCCGGAGGCCTGCCGGCAGCAAGATTCCGGAATTCTTCCTGAGAAGCCTTGAAAGCAGTGAAACGCTCCTATGTTGCAATAACTCAGAACCTCATTCTCAGTGTTCCCGGCAGAGGTCATTCGGCTGAACACAATCGTGGACTAATTAGAGCCAGATGTAGGCAGTGCCGTCCATAGTGCTGGATGGACAGTGGTGGCGTGCCAAACAACTGAGCTCTAGTTCTCAACAGTTTCACAAAGTGCCATAAGTTGAAGTTCAACTTAATGCTCCGGTTGAGTAGAGTGTAGCCGTCAAAGCTGGAATCAGTAGCACTCAGGTGAGAAGAACGGGAAGCAGATATACCCAGTCCGCTGGCAGTATCCTACGGGGTCCAGCCTATCTGGCTGCCACGCCTGAATGTTTGCAACCGCGGCCTAGCTAGGCAGGCGCAATTGTGCAGCAATGCAAACTGCATAACCTGGCCAAATTTCACGGGTGTACAAGAAACCACGGGGGATTTACAAGGAGATGTTCACCCGGAACAGTCCGAGGCCTGCCGGCAGCAAGATTCCGGAATTCTTCCTGAGAAGCCTTGAAAGCAGTGAAACGCTCCTATGTTGCAATAACTCAGAACCTCATTCTGAGTGTTCCTGGCAGAGGTCATTCGGCTGAACACAACCGTGGACTAATTAGAGCCAGATGTAGGCAGTGCCGTCCATAGTTTTGGATGGACAGTGGTGGCGTGCCAAACAACTGAGCTCTAGTTCTCAACAGTTTCACAAAGTGCCATCAGTTGAGGTTCAACTTAATGCTCTGGTTGAGTAGACTGTAGCCGTCAAAGCTGGAATCAGTAGCACTCAGGTGAGAAGTATGGGAAGCAGATATACCCAGTCCGCTGGCAGTGTCCTACGGGGACCAGCCTATCTGGCTGCAACGCCCGAATGTTTGTAACCGTGGCCGAGATAGGCAGGCGCAATGGAGCAGCAATGCAAACTGCATAACCTGTCCAAATTTCACGGGTGTACAAGAAACCACGGGGGATTTACAAGGAGATGTTCACCCGGAACAGCCGGAGGACTGCCGGCAGCAAGATTCCGGAATTCTTCCTGAGAAGCCTTGAAAGTAGTGAAACGCTCCTCTGTTGCAATAACTCACAACCTCATTCTGAGTGTTCCCGGCAGAGGTCATTCGGCTGAACACAATCGTGGACTAATTAGAGCCAGATGTAGGCAGTGCCGTCCATAGTGCTGGATGGACAGTGGTGGCGTGCCAAACACCTGAGCTCTAGTTCTCAACAGTTTCACAAAGTGTTATAAGTTCAGGTTCAACTTACTGCTCCGGTTGAGTAGAGTGTAGCCGTCAAAGCTGGAATCAGTAGCACTCAGGTGAGAAGAACGGGAAGCAGATATACCCAGTCCGCTGGCAGTGTCCTACGGGGACCAGCCTATCTGGCTGCCACGCCCGAATGTTTGTAACCGCGGCCGAGATAGGCAGGCGCAATTGAGCAGCAATGCAAACTGCATAAGCTGGCCAAATTTCACGGGTGTACAAGAAACCACGGGGGATTTACAAGGAGATGTTCACCCGGAACAGCCGGAGGACTGCCGGCAGCAAGATTCCGGAATTCTTCCTGAGAAGCCTTGAAAGCAGTGAAACGCTCCTGTGTTGCAATAACTCAGAACCTCATTCTGAGTGTTCCCGGCAGAGGTCATTCGGCTGAACACAAGCGTGGACTAATTAGAGCCAGATGTAGCCAGTGCCGTCCATAGTGCTGGATGGAGAGTGGTGGCGTGCCAAACAACTGAGCGCTAGTTCTCAACACTTTCACAAAGTGCCATAAGTTGAGGTGCAACTTAATGCTCCGGTTGAATAGAGTGTAGCCGTCAAAGCTGGAATCAGTAGCACTCAGGTGAATAGAACGGTAAGCAGATATACCCAGTCCGCTGGCAGTGTCCTACGGGGACCAGCCTATCTGGCTGCCACGCCTGAATGTTTGTAACCACGGCCGAGCTAGGCAGGCGTAATTGTGCAGCAATGCAAACTGCATAACCTGGCCAAATTTCACGGGTGTACAAGGAACCACTGGGGATTTACAAGGAGATGTTCACCCGGAACAGCCGGAGGCCTGCCGGCAGCAAGATTCCGGAATTCTTCCTGAGAAGCCTTGAAAGCAGTGAAACGCTCCTATGTTGCAATAACTCAGAACCTCATTCTGAGTGTTCCTGGCAGAGGTCATTCGGCTGAACACAACCGTGGATTAATTAGAGCCAGATGTAGGCAGTGCCGTCCATAGTGCTGGATGGACAGTGGTGGCATGCCAAACAACTGAGCTCTAGTTCTCAACAGTTTCACAAAGTGCCATAAGTTGAGGTTCAACTTACTGCTCCGGTTGAGTAGAGTGTAGCCGTCAAAGCTGGAATCAGTAGCACTCAGGTGAGAAGAACAGGAAGCAGATATACCCAGTTCGCTGGCAGAGTCCTACGGGGGCCCGCCTATCTGGCTGCCACGCCTGAATGTTTGCAACCGCGGCCGAGCTAGGCAGGCGCAATTGTGCAGCACTGCAAACTGCATAACCTGTCCAAATTTCACGGGTGTACAAGAAACCACGGGGGATTTATAAGGAGATGTTCACTCGGAAGAGCCGGAGGCCTGCCGGCATCAAGACTCCGGAATTCTTCCTGAGAAGCCTTGAAAGCAGTAAAACGCTCCTATGTTGCAATAACTCAGAACCCCATTCTGAGTGTTGCCGGCAGAGGTCATTCGGCTGAACACAACCGTGGACTAATTAGAGCCAGATGTAGGCAGTGCCGTCCATAGTGTTGGATGGACAGTGGTGGCGTGCCAAACAACTGAGCTGTAGTTCTCAACAGTTTCACAAAGTGCCATCAGTTGAGGTTCAACTTACTGCTCTGCTTGAGTAGAGTGCAGCCGTCAAAGCTGGAATCAGTAGCACTCAGGTGAGAAGAACGGGAAGCAGATATACCCAGTCCTCTGGCAGTGTCCTACGGGGACCAGTCTTTCTGGCTGCCACGCCTGAATGTTTTTAACCCCGGCCGAGCTAGGCAGGCGCAATTGTGCAGCAATGCAAACTGCATAACCTGTCAAATTTCACGGGTGTAGAAGAAACCACGGGGGATTTACAACGAGATGTTCACCCGGAACAGCCGGAGGCCTGCCGGCAGCAAGATTCCGGAATTCTTCCTGAGAAGCCTTGAAAGCAGTGAAACGCTCCTATGTTGCAATAACTCAGAACCGCATTCTGAGTATTCCCAGCAGAGGTCATTTGGCTGAACACAATAGTGGACTAATTAGAGCCAGATGTAGGCAATGCCGTCCATAGTGCTGGATGGACAGTGGTGGCGTGCCAAACAACTGAGCTCTAGTTCTCAACACTTTCACCATGTGTCATAAGTTGAGGTTCAACTTACTGCTCCGGTTGAGTAGAGTGTAGCCGTCAAAGCTGGAATCAGTAGCACTCAGGTGAGAAGAACGGGAAGCAGATATACCCAGTCCGCTGGCAGTGTCCTACGGGGACCAGCCTATCTGGCTGCCACGCCCGAATGTTTGTAACCGTGGCCGAGATAGGCAGGCGCAATTGAGCAGCAATGCAAACTGCATAACCTGTCCAAATTTCACGGGTGTACAAGAAACCACGGGGCATTTACAAGGAGATGTTCACCCGGAACAGCCGGAGGACTGCCGGCAGCAAGATTCCAGAATTCTTCCTGAGAAGCCTTGAAAGCAGTGAAACGCTCCTGTGTTGCAATAACTCAGAACCTCATTATGAGTGTTCCCGGCAGAGGTCATTCGGCTGAACACAATCGTGGACTAATTAGAGCCAGATGTAGGCAGTGCCGTCCATAGTGCTGGATGGACAGTGGTGGCGTGCCAAACAACTGAGCGCTAGTTCTCAACAGTTTCACAAATTTCCGTAAGTTGAGGTTCAACTTAATGCTCCGGTTGAGTAGAGTGTAGCCGTCAAAGCCGTCAGTAGCACTCAGGTGAGAAGAACGGGAAGCAGATATACCCAGTCCTCAGTCAGTTTCGTACGGGGACCAGCCTATCTGGCTGCCACGCCTGAATGTTTGTAACCGCGGCCGAGCTAGGCAGGCGCAATTGTGCAGCAATGCAAACTGCATAACCTGGCCAAATTTCACGGGGGTACAAGAAACCACGGGGGATTTACAAGGAGATGTTCACCCGGAACAGCCGGAGGCCTGCTGGCAGCAAGATTCCGGAATTCTTCCTGAGAAGCCTTGAAAGCAGTGAAACGCTCCTATGTTGCAATAACTCAGAACCTCATTCTGAGTGTTGCCGGCAGAGATCATTCGACTGAACACAATCGTGGACTAATTAGAGCCAGATGTAGGCAGTGCCGTCCATAGAGCTGGATGGACAGTGGTGGCATGCCAAACAACTGAGCTCTAGTTCTCAACAGTTTCACAAAGTGCCAAAAGTTGAGGTTCAACTTACTGCTCCGGTTGAGTAGAGTGTAGCCGTCAAAGCTGGAATGAGTAGCACTCAGGTGAGAAGAACGGGAAGCAGATATACCCAGACAGCTGGCAGAGTCCTACGTGGACCAGCCTATCTGGCTGCCACGCCTGAATGTTTGCAACCGCGGCCGAGCTAGGCAGGCGCAATTGTGCAGCAATGCAAACTGCATAACCTGGCCAAATTTCACGGGTGTACAAGAAACCACGGGGGATTTACAAGGAGATCTTCATCCGGAAGTGCCGGAGGCCTGCCGGCAGCAAGATTCCGGAATTCTTCCTGAGAAGCCTTGAAAGCTGTGAAACGCTCCTATGTTGCAATAACTCAGAACCTCATTCTGAGTGTTCCCGGCAGAGGTCATTCGGCTGAACACAACCGTGGACTAATTAGAGCCAGATGTAGGCAGTGCCGTCCATAGTGCTGGATGGACAGTGGTGGCGTGCCAAACAACTGAGCTCTAGTTCTCAACAGTTTCACAAAGTGCCATCAGTTGAGGTTCAATTTACTGCTCTGCTTGAGTAGAGTGCAGCCGTCAAAGCTGAAATCAGTTGCACTCAGGTGAGAAGAACGGGAAGCAGATACACCCAGTCCGCTGGCAGAGTCCTACGGGGACCAGCCTATATGGCTGCCACGCCTGAATGTTTGCAACCGCGGCCGAGCTAGGCAGGCGCAATTGTGCAGCAATGCAAACTGCATAACCTGTCCAAATTTCACGGGTGTACAAGAAACCACGGCGGATTTATAAGCAGATGTTCACTCGGAAGAGCCGGAGGCCTGCCGGCATCAAGACTCCGGAATTCTTCCTGAGAAGCCTTGAAAGCAGTGAAACGCTCCTATGTTGCAATAACTCAGAACCTCATTCTGAGTGTTGCCGGCAGAGGTCATTCAGCTGAACACAACCGTGGACTAATTAGAGCCAGATGTAGGCAGTGCCGTCCATAGTGTTGGATGGACAGTGGTGGCGTGCCAAACAACTGAGCTCTAGTTCTCAACAGTTTCACAAAGTGCCATCAGTTGAGGTTCAACTTAATGCTCCGGTTGAGTAGACTGTAGCCGTCAAAGCTGGAATCAGTAGCACTCAGGTGAGAAGAATGGGAAGCAGATATACACAGTCCGCTGGCAGTGTCCTACGGGGACCAGCCTATCTGGCTGCCACGCCCGAATGTTTGTAACTGTGGCCGAGATAGGCAGGCGCAATGGAGCAGCAATGCAAACTGCATAACCTGTCCAAATTTCACGGGTGTACAAGAAACCACGGGGGATTTACAAGGAGATGTTCACCGGGAACAGCCTTAGGACTGCCGGCAGCAAGATTCCGGAATTCTTCCTGAGAAGCCTTGAAAGCAGTGAAACGCTCCTGTGTTGCAATAACTCAGAACCTCATTCTGAGTGTTCCCGGCAGAGGTCATTCGGCTGAACACAATCGTGGACTAATTAGAGCCAGATGTAGGCAGTGCCATCCATAGTGCTGGATGGACAGTGGTGGCGTGCCAAACAACTGAGCTCTAGTTCTCAACAGTTTCACAAAGTGCTATAAGTTCAGGTTCAACTTACTGCTCCGGTTGAATAGAGTGTAGCCGTCAAAGCTGGAATCAGTAGCACTCAGGTGAGAAGAACGGGAAGCAGATATACCCAGTCCGCTGGCAGTGTCCTACGGGGACCAGCCTATCTGGCTGCCACGCCCGAATGTTTGTAACCGCGGCCAAGATAGGCAGGCGCAATTGTGCAGCAATGCAAACTGCATAACCTGTCCAAATTTCCCGGGTGTACAAGAAACCACGGGGGATTTACAAGGAGATGTTCACCCGGAACAGCCGGAGGACTGCCGGCAGCAAGATTCCGGAATTCTTCCTGAGAAGCCTTGAAAGCAGTGAAACGCTCCTGTGTTGCAATAACTCAGAACCTCATTCTGAGTGTTCCCGGCAGAGGTCATTCGGCTGAACACAACCGTGGACTAATTAGAGCCAGATGTAGCCAGTGCCGTCCATAGTGCTGGATGGAGAGTGGTGGCGTGCCAAACAACTGAGCGCTAGTTCTCAACACTTTCACAAAGTGTCATAAGTTGAGGTGCAACTTAATGCTCCGGTTGAATAGAGTGTAGCCGTCAAAGCTGGAATCAGTAGCACTCAGGTGAGAAGAACGGTAAGCAGATATACCCAGTCCGCTGGCAGTGTCCTACGGGGACCAGCCTATCTGGCTGCCACGCCTGAATATTTGTAACCACGGCCGAGCTAGGCAGGCGTAATTGTGCAGCAATGCAAACTGCATAACCTGGCCAAATTTCACGGGTGTACAAGAAACCACGGGGGATTTACAAGGAGATGTTCACCCGGAACAGCCGGAGGCCTGCCGGCAGCAAGATTCCGGAATTCTTCCTGAGAAGCCTTTAAAGCAGTGAAATGCTCCTATGTTGCAATAATTCAGAACCTCATTCTCAGTGTTCCCGGCAGAGGTCATTCGGCTGAACACAACCGTGGACTAATTAGAGCCAGATGTAGGCAGTGCCGTCCATAGTGCTGGATGGACAGTGGTGGCGTGCCAAACAACTGAGCTCTAGTTCTCAATAGTTTCACAAAGTGCCATAAGTTGAGGGTCAACTTAATGCTCCGGTTGAGTAGAGTGTAGCCGTGAAAGCTGGAATCAGTAACACTCAGGTGAGAAGAATGGGAAGCAGATATACCCAGTCCGCTGGCAGTGTCCTACGGGGACCAGCCTATCTGGCTGCCATGCCTGAATGTTTGCAACCGCGGCCGAGCTAGGCAGGCGCAATTGTGCAGCAATGCAAACTGCATAACCTGGCCAAATTTCACGGGTGTACAAGAAACCACGGGGGATTTACAAGGAGATGTTCACCCGGAACAGCCGGAGGCCTGCTGGCAGCAAGATTCCGGAATTCTTCCTGAGAAGCCTTGAAAGCAGTGAAACGCTCCTATGTTGCAATAACTCAGAACCTCATTCTGAGTGTTGCCGGCAGAGGTCATTCGGCTGAACACAACCGTGGACTAATTAGAGCCATATGTAGGGAGTGACGTCCATAGTGCTGGATGGAGAGTGGTGGCGTGCCAAACAACTGAGCTCTAGTTCTGAACAGTTTCACAAAGTGCCATAAGTTGAGGTTCAACTTAATGCTCCCGTTGAGTAGAGTGTAGCCATCAAAGCTGGAATCAGTAGCACAAAGGTGAGGAGAACGGGAAGCAGATATACCCAGTCCGCTGGCAGTGTCCTACGGGGACCAGTCCATCAGGCTGCCACGCCTGAATGTTTGCAACCGCGGCTGAGCTAGGCAGGCGGAATTGTGCAGCAATGCAAACTGCATAACTTGGCCAAATTTCACGGGTGGACAAGAAACCACGGGGGATTTACAAGGAGATGTTCACCCGGAACAGCCGGAGGCCTGCCGGCTGGAAGATTCCGGAATTCTTCCTGAGAAGCCTTGAAAGCAGTGAAACGCTCCTATGTTGCAGTAACTTAGAACCTCATTCTGAGTTTTCCCGGCAGAGGTCATTCGGCTGAACACAATCGTGAACTAATTAGAGCCAGATGTAGGCAGTACCGTCCATAGTGCTGGATGGACAGTGGTGGCATGCCAAACAACTGAGCTCTAGTTCTCAACAGTTTCACAAAGTGCCATAAGTTGAGGTTCAACTTACTGCTCCGGTTGAGTCGAGTGTAGCCGTCAAAGCTGGAATCAGTAGCACTCAGGTGAGAAGAACGGGAAGCAGATATACCCAGTCCGCTGGCAGAGTCCTATGGGGACCAACCTATCTGGCTGCGACGCCTGAATGTTTGCAACCGCGGCCGAGCTAGGCTTGCGCAATTGTGCAGCAATGCAAAAAGCATAACCTGTCCAAATTTCACGGGTGTACAAGAAACCAATGGGGATTTACAAGGAGATGTTCACCCGGAACAGCCGGAGGCCTGCCGGCAGCAAGATTCCGGAATTCTTCCTGAGAAGCCTTGAAAGCAGTGAAACGCTCCTATGTTGCAATAACTCAGAACCTCATTCTGAGTGTTCCCGGCAGAGGTCATTCGGCTGAACACAACCGTGGACTAATTAGAGCCAGATGTAGGGAGTGCCGTCCAAAGTGCTGGATGGAGAGTGGTGGCGTGCCAAACAACTGAGCTCTAGTTCTCAACAGTTTTACAAAGTGCCATAAGTTGAGGTTCAACTTACTGCTCCGGTGGAGTAGAGTGTAGCCGTCAAAGCTGGAATCAGTAGCACTCAGGTGAGAAGAACGGGAAGCAGATATACACAGTTCGCTGGCAGAGTCCTACGGGGACCAGCCTATCTGGCTGCCACGCCAGAATATTTGCAACCGCGGCCGAGCTAGGCAGGCGCAATTGTGCAGCAATGCAAACTGCATAACCTGTCCAAATTTCACGGGTGTACAAGAAACCACGGGGGATTTACAAGGAGATGTTCACCCGGAACAGCCGGAGGCCTGCCGGCAGCAAGATTCCGGAATTCTTCCTGAGAAGCCTTGAAAGCAGTGAAACGCTCCTATGTTGCAATAACTCAGAACCTCATTCTGAGTGTTCCCGGCAGAGGTCATTCGGCTGAACACAACCATGGACTAATTAGAGCCAGATGGAGGCAGTGCCGTTCATAGTGCTGGATGGAGAGTGGTGGCGTGCCAAACAACTGAGTTCTAGTGCTCAACACTTACACAAAGTGCCATGAGTTGAGGTTCAACTTAATGCTCCGGTTGAGTAGAGTATAGCCGTCAAAGCTGGAATCAGTAGCACTCAGGTGAGAAGAACGGGAAGCAGATATACCCAGTCCGCTGGCAGTGTCCTACGGGGACTAGCCTATCTGGCTGCCACGCCTGAATGTTTGCAACCGTGGCCGAGCTAGGCAGGCGCAATTGTGAAGCCATGCAAACTGCATAACCTGGCCAAATTTCACGGGTGTACAAGAAACCACGGGGGATTTACAAGGAGATGTTCACCCGGAACAGCCGGAGGCCTGCCGGCAGCAAGATTCCGGAATTCTTCCTGAGAAGCCTTGAAAGCAGTGAAACGCTCCTATGTTGCAATAACTCAGAACGTCATTCTGAGTGTTCCCGGCAGAGGTCATTCGGCTGAACACAATCGTGGACTAATTAGAGCCAGATGTAGGCAGTTCCGTCCATAGTGCTGGATGGAGAGTGGTGGCGTGGTAAAATACTGAGCTCTAGTTCTCAACACTTTCACAAAGTCCCGTAAGTTGAGGTTCAACTTAATGCTCCGGTTGCGTAGAGTGTAGCCGTCAAAGCTGGAATCAGTAGCACTCAGGTGAGAAGAACAGGAAGCAGATATACCCAATCCGCTGGCAGTGTCCTACGGGGACCAGCCTATCTGGCTGCCACGCCTGAATGTTTGCAACCGCAGCCGAGCTAGGCAGGCGCAATTGTGCAGCAATGCAAACTGCATAACCTGTCCAAATTTCACGGGTGTACAAGAAACCACGGGGAATTTACAAGGAGATGTTCACTCGGAGAGCCAGAGGCCCGCCGGGAGCAAGATTCCGGAATTCTTCCTGAGAAGCTTTGAAAGCAGTGAAACGCTCCTATGTTGCAATAACTCAGAACCTCATTCTGAGTGTTCCCGGCAGAGGTCATTCGGCTGAACACAACCGTGGACTAATTACAGCCAGATGTAGGGAGTGCCGTCCATACTGCTGGATGGACAGTGGTGGCGTGCCAAACAACTGAGCTCTAGTTCTCAACAGTTTCACAAAGTGCCATAAGTTGAGGTTCAACTTACTGCTCCGGTGGAGTAGAGTGTAGCCGTCAAAGCTGGAATCAGTAGCACTCAGGTGAGAAGAACGGGAAGCAGATATACACAGTCCGCTGGCAGAGTCCTATGGGGACCAGCCTATCTGGCTGCCACGCCTGAATGTTTGCAACCGCGGCCGTGCTAGGCAGGCGCAATTGTGCAGCAATGCAAACTGCATAACCTGTCCAAATTTCACGGGTGTACAAGAAACCACGGGGGATTTACAAGGAGATGTTCA
Source organism: Dipodomys merriami (assembly GCF_024711535.1). Classification (NCBI taxonomy): domain Eukaryota; kingdom Metazoa; phylum Chordata; class Mammalia; order Rodentia; family Heteromyidae; genus Dipodomys; species Dipodomys merriami. The sequence goes on along the minus strand of NW_027203704.1, from coordinate 979,257 downwards.
CCCGGAACAGCCGGAGGCCTGCCGGCAGCAAGATTCCGGAATTCTTCCTGAGAAGCCTTGAAAGCAGTGAAACGCTCCTATGTTGCAATAACTCAGAACCTCATTCTGAGTTTTCCCGGCAGAGGTCATTCGGCTGAACACAATCGTGAACTAATTAGAGCCAGATGTAGGCAGTGCTGTCCATAGTGCTGGATGCACAGTGGTGGCGTGCCAAACAACTGAGCTCTAGTTGTCAACAGTTTCACAAAGAGCCATAAGTTGAGGTTCAACTTACTGCTCCGGTTGCGTCGAGTGTAGCCGTCAAAGGTGGAATCAGTAGCACTCAGGTGAGAAGAACGGGAAGCAGATATACCCAGTCCGCTGGCAGAGTCCTACGGGGGCCAGCCTATCTGGCTGCCACGCCTGAATGTTTGCAACCATGGCCGAGCTAGGCTGGCGCAATTGTGCAGCAATGCAAACTGCATAACCTGGCCAAATTTCACGGGTGTACAAGAAACAAATGGGGATTTACAAGGAGATGTTCACCCGGAACAGCCGGAGGCCTGCCGGCAGCAAGATTCCGGAATTCTTCCTGAGAAGCCTTGAAAGCAGTGAAACGCTCCTACGTTGCAATAACTCACAACCTCATTCTGGGTGTTCCCGGCTGAGGTCATTCGGCTGAACACAATCGTGGACTAATTAGAGCCAGATGTAGGCAGTGCCGTCCATAGTGCTGGATGGACAGTGGTGGCGTGCCAAACAACTGAGCTCTAGTTCTCAACAGTTTCACAAAGTGCCATAAGTTGAGGTTCAACTTACGGCTCCGGTTGAGTAGAGTGTAGCCTTCAAATCGGGAATCAGTAGCACTCAGGTGAGAAGAACGGGAAGCAGATATACCCAGTCCGCTGGCAGAGTACTACGGGGACCAGCCTATCTGGCTGCCACGCCTGAAAGTTTGCAACCGCGGCCGAGCTAGGCAGGCGCAATTGTGCAGCAATGCAAACTGCATAACCTGTCCAAATTTCACGGGTGTACAAGAAACCAATGGGGATTTACAAGGAGATGTTCACCCGGAACAGCCGGAGGCCTGCCGGCAGCAAGATTCCGGAATTCTTCCTCAGAAGCCCTGAAAGCAGTGAAATGCTCCTATGTTGCAATAACTCAGAACCTCATTCTCAGTGTTCCCGGCAGAGGTCATTCGGCTGAACACAATCGTGGACTAATTAGAGCCAGATGTAGGCAGTGCCGTCCATAGTGCTGGATGGACAGTGGTGGCGTGCCAAACAACTGAGCTCTAGTTCTCAACAGTTTCACAAAGTGCCATAAGTTGAGGTTCAGCTTAATGCTCCGGTTGAGTAGAGTGTAGCCGTCAAAGCTGGAATCAGTAGCACTCAGGTGAGAAGAACGGGAAGCAGATATACCCAGTCCGCTGGCAGTGTCCTACGGGGACCAGCCTATCTGGCTGCCATGCCTGAATGTTTGCAAACAAGGCCTAGCTAGGGAGGCGCAATTGTGCAGCAATGCAAACTGCATAACCTGGCCAAATTTCACGGGTGTACAAGAAACCACGGGGGATTTACAAGGAGATGTTCACCCGGAACAGCCGGAGGCATGCTGGGAGCAAGATTCCGGAATTCTTCCTGAGAAGCCTTGAAAGCAATGAAACGCTCCTATGTTGCAATAACTCAGAACCTCATTCTGAGTGTTCCCGGCAGAGGTTATTCGGCTGAACACAACCGTGGACTAATTAGAGCCAGATGTAGGCAATGTCGTCCATAGTACTGGATGGACAGTGGTGGCGTGCCAAATATCTAAGCTCTAGTTCTCAACAGTTTCACAAAGTGCCATACGTTGAGGTTCAACTTACTGCTCCGGTTGAGTCGAGTGTAGCCGTCAAAGCTGGAATCAGTAGCACTCAGGTGAGAAGAACGGGAAGCAGATATACCCAGTCCGCTGGCAGAGTACTACGGGGATCAGCCTATCTGGCTGCCACGCCTGAAATTTCAAACGCGGCCGAGCTAGGCAGGCGCAATTGTGCAGCAATGCAAACTGCATAACCTGTCCAAATTTCACGGGTGTACAAGAAACCAATGCGGATTTACAAGGAGATATTCACCCAGAACAGCCGGAGGCCTGCCGGCAGCAAGATTCCGGAATTCTTCCTGAGAAGGCTTGAAAGCAGTGAAACGCTCCTATGTTGCAATAACTCAGAACTTCATTCTCAGTGTTCCCGGCAGAGGTCATTCGGCTGAACACAATCGTGGACTAATTAGAGCCAGATGTAGGCAGTGCCGTCCATAGGGCTGGATGGACAATGGTGGCGTGCCAAACAACTGAGCTCTAGTTCTCAACAGTTTCACAAAGTGCCATAAGTTGAGGTTCAACTTAATGGTCCGGTTGAGTAGAGTGTAGCCGTCAAAGCTGGAATCAGTAGCACTCAGGTGAGAAGAACGGGATGCAGATATACCCAGTCCGCTGGCAGTGTCCTACGGGGACCAGCCTATCTGGCTGCCACGCCTGAATGTTTGCAACCGCGGCCTAGCTAGGCAGGCGCAATTGTGCAGCAATCCAAACTGCATAACCTGGCCAAATTTCACGGGTGTACAAGAAACCACGGGGGATTTACAAGGAGATGTTCACCTGGAACAGCCGGAGGCCTGCCGGCAGGAAGATTCCGGAATTCTTCCTGAGAAGCCTTGAAAGCAGTGAAACGCTCCTATGTTGCAATAACTCAGAACCTCATTCTGAGTGTTGGGGGCAGAGGTCATTCGGCTGAACACAACCGTGGACTAATTAGAGCCATATGTAGGGAGTGACGTCCATAGTGCTGGATCGAGAGTGGTGGCGTGCCAAACAACGGAGCTCTAGTTCTGAACAGTTTCACAAAGTGCCATAAGTTGAGGTTCAACTTAATGCTCCCGTTGAGTAGAGTGTAGCCATCAAAGCTGGAATCAGTAGCACAAAGGTGAGGAGAACGAGAAGCAGATATACCCAGTCCGCTGGCAGTGTCCTACGGCGACCAGTCCATCAGGCTGCCACGCCTGAATGTTTGCAACCGCGGCTGAGCTAGGCAGGCGGAATTGTGCAGCAATGCAAACTGCATAACTTGGCCAAATTTCACGGGTGGACAAGAAACCACGGGGGATTTACAAGGAGATGTTCACCCGGAACAGCCGGAGGCCTGCCCGCAGCAAGATTCCGGAATTCTTCCTGAGAAGCCTTGAAAGCAGTGAAACGCTCCTATGTTGCAGTAACTTAGAACCTCATTCTGAGTTTTCCCGGCAGAGGTCATTCGGCTGAACACAATCGTGAACTAATTAGAGCCAGATGTAGGCAGTACCGTCCATAGTGCTGGATGGACAGTGGTGGCATGCCAAACAACTGAGCTCTAGTTCTCAACAGTTTCACAAAGTGCCATAAGTTGAGGTTCAACTTACTGCTCCGGTTGAGTCGAGTGTAGCCGTCAAAACTGGAATCAGTAGCACTCAGGTGAGAAGAACGGGAAGCACATATACCCAGTCCGCTGGCAGAGTCCTATGGGGACCAGCCTATCTGGCTGCCACGCCTGAATGTTTGCAACCGCGGCCGAGCTAGGCTTGCGCAATTGTGCAGCAATGCAAAATGCATAACCTGGCCAAATTTCACGGGTGTACAAGAAACCAATGGGGATTTACAAGGAGATGTTCACCCGGAACAGCCGGAGGCCTGCGGGCAGCAAGATTCCGGAATTCTTCCTGAGAAGCCTTGAAAGCAGTGAAACGCTCCTATGTTGCAATAACTCAGAACCTCATTCTGAGTGTTCCCGGCAGAGGTCATTCGGCTGAACACAACCGTGGACTAATTAGAGCCAGATGTAGGGAGTGCCGTCCATAGTGCTGGATGGAGAGTGGTGGCGTGCCAAACAACTGAGCTCTAGTTCTCAACAGTTTTACAAAGTGCCATAAGTTGAGGTTCAACTTACTGCTCCGGTGGAGTAGAGTGTAGCCGTCAAAGCTGGAATCAGTAGCACTCAGGTGAGAAGAACGGGAAGCAGATATACACAGTCCGCTGGCAGAGTCCTACGGGGACCAGCCTATCTGGCTGCCACGCCAGAATATTTGCAACCGCGGCCGAGCTAGGCAGGCGCAATTGTGCAGCAATGCAAACTGCATAACCTGTCCAAATTTCACGGGTGTACAAGAAACCACGGGGGATTTACAAGGAGATGTTCACCCGGAACAGCCGGAGGCCTGCCGGCAGCAAGATTCCGGAATTCTTCCTGAGAAGCCTTGAAAGCAGTGAAACGCTATTATGTTGCAATAACTCAGAACCTCATTCTGAGTGTTCCCGGCAGAGGTCATTCGGCTGAACACAACCATGGACTAATTAGAGCCAGATGTAGGCAGTGCCGTCCATAGTGCTGGATGGACAGTGGTGTCGTGCCAAACAACTGAGTTCTAGTGCTCAACACTTACACAAAGTGCCATGAGTTTTGGTTCAACTTAATGCTCCGGTTGAGTAGAGTATAGCCGTCAAAGCTGGAATCAGTAGCACTCAGGTGAGAAGAACGGGAAGCAGATATACCCAGTCCGCTGGCAGTGTCCTACGGGGACTAGCCTATCTGGCTGCCACGCCTGAATGTTTGCAACCGTGGCCGAGCTAGGCAGGCGCAATTGTGAAGCCATGCAAACTGCATAACCTGGCCAAATTTCACGGGTGTACAAGAAACCACGGGGGATTTACAAGGAGATGTTCACCCGGAATAGCCGGAGGCCTGCCGGCAGCAAGATTCCGGAATTCTTCCTGAGAAGCCTTGAAAGCAGTGAAACGCTCCTATGTTGCAATAACTCAGAACGTCATTCTGAGTGTTCCCGGCAGAGGTCATTCGGCTGAACACAATCGTGGACTAATTAGAGCCAGATGTAGGCAGTTCCGTCCATAGTGCTGGATGGAGAGTGGTGGCGTGGTAAAATACTGAGCTCTAGTTCTCAACACTTTCACAAAGTCCCGTAAGTTGAGGTTCAACTTAATGCTCCGGTTGCGTAGAGTGTAGCCGTCAAAGCTGGAATCAGTAGCACTCAGGTGAGAAGAACAGGAAGCAGATATACCCAATCCGCTGGCAGTGTCCTACGGGGACCAGCCTATCTGGCTGCCACGCCTGAATGTTTGCAACCGCAGCCGAGCTAGGCAGGCGCAATTGTGCAGCAATGCAAACTGCATAACCTGTCCAAATTTCACGGGTGTACAAGAAACCACTGGGAATTTACAAGGAGATGTTCACTCGGAGAGCCAGAGGCCCACCGGCAGCAAGATTCCGGAATTCTTCCTGAGAAGCTTTGAAAGCAGTGAAACGCTCCTATGTTGCAATAACTCAGAACCTCATTCTGAGTGTTCCCGGCAGAGGTCATTCGGCTGAACACAACCGTGGACTAATTAGAGCCAAATGTAGGGAGTGCCGTCCATACTGCTGGATGGACAGTGGTGGCGTGCCAAACAACTGAGCTCTAGTTCTCAACAGTTTCACAAAGTGCCATAAGTTGAGGTTCAACTTACTGCTCTGGTGGAGTAGAGTGTAGCCGTCAAAGCTGGAATCAGTAGCACTCAGGTGAGAAGAACGGGAAGCAGATATACACAGTCCGCTGGCAGAGTCCTATGGGGACCAGCCTATCTGGCTGCCACGCCTGAATGTTTGCAACCGCGGCCGTGCTAGGCAGGCGCAATTGTGCAGCAATGCAAACTGCATAACCTGTCCAAATTTCACGGGTGTACAAGAAACCACGGGTGATTTACAAGGAGATGTTCACCCGGAACAGCCGGAGGCCTGCCGGCAGCAAGATTCCGGAATTCTTCCTGAGAAGCCTTGAAAGCAGTGAAACGCTCCTATGTTGCAATAACTCAGAACCTCATTCTGAGTTTTCCCGGCAGAGGTCTTTCGGCTGAACACAATCGTGAACTAATTAGAGCCAGATGTAGGCAGTGCCGTCCATAGTGCTGGATTCACAGTGGTGGCGTGCCAAACAACTGAGCTCTAGTTGTCAACAGTTTCACAAAGAGCCATAAGTTGAGGTTCAACTTACTGCTCCGGTTGCGTCGAGTGTAGCCGTCAAAGGTGGAATCAGTAGCACTCAGGTGAGAAGAACGGGAAGCAGATATACCCAGTCCGCTGGCAGAGTCCTACGGGGGCCAGCCTATCTGGCTGCCACGCCTGAATGTTTGCAACCATGGCCGAGCTAGGCTGGCGCGATTGTGCAGCAATGCAAACTGCATAACCTGGCCAAATTTCACGGGTGTACAAGAAACAAATGGGGATTTACAAGGAGATGTTCACCCGGAACAGCCGGAGGCCTGCCGGCAGCAAGATTCCGGAATTCTTCCTGAGAAGCCTTGAAAGCAGTGAAACGCTCCTATGTTGCAATAACTCAGATCCTCATTCTGAGTGTTCCCGGCAGAGGTCATTCGGCTGAACACAACCGTGGACTAATTAGAGCCAGATGTAGGGAGTGCCGTCCATAGTGCTGGATGGACAGTGGTGGCGTGCCAAACAACTGAGCTCTAGTTCTCAGCAGTTTCACAAAGTGCCATAAGTTGAAGTTCAACTTACTGCTCCGGTTGAGTAGACTGTAGCCGTCAAAGCTGGAATCAGTAGCACTCAGGTGAGAAGAACGGGAAGCAGATATACCCAGTCCGCTGGCAGAGTACTACGGGGACCAGCCTATCTGGCTGCCACGCCTGAAATTTCAAACGCGGCCGAGCTAGGCAGGCGCAATTGTGCAGCAATGCAAACTGCATAACCTGGCCAAATTTCACGGGTGTACAAGAAACCAATGGGGATTCACAAGGAGATATTCACCCGGAACAGCCGATGCCTGCCGGCAGCAAGATTCCGGAATTCTTCCTGAGAAGCCTTGAAAGCAGTGAAACGGTCCTATGTTGCAATAACTCAGAACCTCATTCTCAGTGTTCCCGGCAGAGGTCATTCGGCTGAACACAACCGTGGACTAATTAGAGCCAGATGTAGGGAGTGCCGTCCATAGTGCTGGATGGACAGTGGTGGCGTGCCAAACAACTGAGCTCTAGTTGTCAACAGTTTCACAAAGTGCCATAAGTTGAGGTTCAACTTAATGCTCCGGTTGAGTAGAGTGTAGCCGTCAAAGCTGGAATCAGTAGCACTCAGGTGAGAAGAACGGGAAGCAGATATACCCAGTCCGCTGGCAGTGTCCTACGGGGACCAGCCTATCTGGCTGCCACGCCTGAATGTTTGCAACCGCGGCCTAGCTAGCCAGGCGTCATTGTGCAGCAATGCAAACTGCATAACCTGGCCAAATTTCACGGGTGTACAAGAAACCAATGGGGATTTACAAGGAGATGTACACCCGGAACAGCCGGAGGCCTGCCGGCAGCAAGATTCCGGAATTCTTCCTGAGAAGCCTTGAAAGCAGTGAAACGCTCCTACGTTGCAATAACTCAGAACCTCATTCTGGGTGTTCCCGGCTGAGGTCATTCGGCTGAACACAATCGTGGACTAATTAGAGCCAGATGTAGGCAGTGCCGTCCATAGTGCTGGATGGACAGTGGTGGCGTGCCAAACAACTGAGCTCTAGTTCTCAACAGTTTCACAAAGTGCCATAAGTTGAGGTTCAACTTACGGCTCCGGTTGAGTAGAGTGTAGCCGTCAAATCGGGAATCAGTAGCACTCAGGTGAGAAGAACGGGAAGCAGATATACCCAGTCCGCTGGCAGAGTACTACGGGGACCAGCCTATCTGGCTGCCACGCCTGAAAGTTTGCAAACGCGGCCGAGCTAGGCAGGCGCAATTGTGCAGCAATGCAAAATGCATAACCTGGCCAAATTTCACGGGTGTACAAGAAACCAATGGGGATTTACAAGGAGATGTTCACCCGGAACAGCCGGAGGCCTGCCGGCAGCAAGATTCCGGAATTCTTCCTCAGAAGCCCTGAAAGCAGTGAAATGCTCCTATGTTGCAATAACTCAGAACCTCATTCTCAGTGTTCCCGGCAGAGGTCATTCGGCTGAACACAATCGTGGACTAATTAGAGCCAGATGTAGGCAGTGCCGTCCATAGTGCTGGATGGACAGTGGTGGCGTGCCAAACAACTGAGCTCTAGTTCTCAACAGTTTCACAAAGTGCCATAAGTTGAGGTTCAGCTTAATGCTCCGGTTGAGTAGAGTGTAGCCGTCAAAGCTGGAATCAGTAGCACTCAGGTGAGAAGAACGGGAAGCAGATATACCCAGTCCGCTGGCAGTGTCCTACGGGGACCAGCCTATCTGGCTGCCATGCCTGAATGTTTGCAACCGCGGCCTAGCTAGGGAGGCGCAATTGTGCAGCAATGCAAACTGCATAACCTGGCCAAATTTCACGGGTGTACAAGAAACCACGGGGGATTTACAAGCAGATGTTCACCCGGAACAGCCGGAGGCCTGCTGGGAGCAAGATTCCGGAATTCTTCCTGAGAAGCCTTGAAAGCAATGAAACGCTCCTATGTTGCAATAACTCAGAACCTCATTCTGAGTGTTCCCGGCAGAGGTCATTCGGCTGAACACAACCGTGGACTAATTAGAGCCATATGTAGGGAGTGCCGTCCATAGTGCTGGATGGAGAGTGGTGGCGTGCCAAAAAACTGAGCTCTAGTTCTGAAGAGTTTCACAAAGTGCCATAAGTTGAGGTTCAACTTAATGCTCCGGTTGAGTAGAGTGTAGCCATCAAAGCTGGAATCAGTAGCACAAAGGTGAGGAGAACGAGAAGCAGATATACCCAGTCCGCTGGCAGTGTCCTACGGCGACCAGTCCATCAGGCTGCCACGCCTGAATGTTTGCAACCGCGGCTGAGCTAGGCAGGCGGAATTGTGCAGCAATGCAAACTGCATAACTTGGCCAAATTTCACGGGTGGACAAGAAACCACGGGGGATTTACAAGGAGATGTTCACCCGGAACAGCCGGAGGCCTGCCCGCAGCAAGATTCCGGAATTCTTCCTGAGAAGCCTTGAAAGCAGTGAAACGCTCCTATGTTGCAGTAACTTAGAACCTCATTCTGAGTTTTCCCGGCAGAGGTCATTCGGCTGAACACAATCGTGAACTAATTAGAGCCAGATGTAGGCAGTACCGTCCATAGTGCTGGATGGACAGTGGTGGCGTGCCAAACAACTGAGCTCTAGTTCTCAACAGTTTCACAAAGTGCCATAAGTTGAGGTTCAACTTACTGCTCCGGTTGAGTCGAGTGTAGCCGTCAAAACTGGAATCAGTAGCACTCAGGTGAGAAGAACGGGAAGCACATATACCCAGTCCGCTGGCAGAGTCCTATGGGGACCAGCCTATCTGGCTGCCACGCCTGAATGTTTGCAACCGCGGCCGAGCTAGGCTTGCGCAATTGTGCAGCAATGCAAAATGCATAACCTGGCCAAATTTCACGGGTGTACAAGAAACCAATGGGGATTTACAAGGAGATGTTCACCCGGAACAGCCGGAGGCCTGCGGGCAGCAAGATTCCGGAATTCTTCCTGAGAAGCCTTGAAAGCAGTGAAACGCTCCTATGTTGCAATAACTCAGAACCTCATTCTGAGTGTTCCCGGCAGAGGTCATTCGGCTGAACACAACCGTGGACTAATTAGAGCCAGATGTAGGGAGTGCCGTCCATAGTGCTGGATGGAGAGTGGTGGCGTGCCAAACAACTGAGCTCTAGTTCTCAACAGTTTTACAAAGTGCCATAAGTTGAGGTTCAACTTACTGCTCCGGTGGAGTAGAGTGTAGCCGTCAAAGCTGGAATCAGTAGCACTCAGGTGAGAAGAACGGGAAGCAGATATACACAGTCCGCTGGCAGAGTCCTACGGGGACCAGCCTATCTGGCTGCCACGCCAGAATATTTGCAACCGCGGCCGAGCTAGGCAGGCGCAATTGTGCAGCAATGCAAACTGCATAACCTGTCCAAATTTCACGGGTGTACAAGAAACCACGGGGGATTTACAAGGAGATGTTCACCCGGAACAGCCGGAGGCCTGCCGGCAGCAAGATTCCGGAATTCTTCCTGAGAAGCCTTGAAAGCAGTGAAACGCTATTATGTTGCAATAACTCAGAACCTCATTCTGAGTGTTCCCGGCAGAGGTCATTCGGCTGAACACAACCATGGACTAATTAGAGCCAGATGTAGGCAGTGCCGTCCATAGTGCTGGATGGACAGTGGTGTCGTGCCAAACAACTGAGTTCTAGTGCTCAACACTTACACAAAGTGCCATGAGTTTTGGTTCAACTTAATGCTCCGGTTGAGTAGAGTATAGCCGTCAAAGCTGGAATCAGTAGCACTCAGGTGAGAAGAACGGGAAGCAGATATACCCAGTCCGCTGGCAGTGTCCTACGGGGACTAGCCTATCTGGCTGCCACGCCTCAATGTTTGCAACCGTGGCCGAGCTAGGCAGGCGCAATTGTGAAGCCATGCAAACTGCATAACCTGGCCAAATTTCACGGGTGTACAAGAAACCACGGGGGATTTACAAGGAGATGTTCACCGGGAATAGCCGGAGGCCTGCCGGCAGCAAGATTCCGGAATTCTTCCTGAGAAGCCTTGAAAGCAGTGAAACGCTCCTATGTTGCAATAACTCAGAACGTCATTCTGAGTGTTCCCGGCAGAGGTCATTCGGCTGAACACAATCGTGGACTAATTAGAGCCAGATGTAGGCAGTTCCGTCCATAGTGCTGGATGGAGAGTGGTGGCGTGGTAAAATACTGAGCTCTAGTTCTCAACACTTTCACAAAGTCCCGTAAGTTGAGGTTCAACTTAATGCTCCGGTTGCGTAGAGTGTAGCCGTCAAAGCTGGAATCAGTAGCACTCAGGTGAGAAGAACAGGAAGCAGATATACCCAATCCGCTGGCAGTGTCCTACGGGGACCAGCCTATCTGGCTGCCACGCCTGAATGTTTGCAACCGCAGCCGAGCAAGGCAGGCGCAATTGTGCAGCAATGCAAACTGCATAACCTGTCCAAATTTCACGGGTGTACAAGAAACCACTGGGAATTTACAAGGAGATGTTCACTCGGAGAGCCAGAGGCCCACCGGCAGCAAGATTCCGGAATTCTTCCTGAGAAGCTTTGAAAGCAGTGAAACGCTCCTATGTTGCAATAACTCAGAACCTCATTCTGAGTGTTCCCGGCAGAGGTCATTCGGCTGAACACAACCGTGGACTAATTAGAGCCAGATGTAGGGAGTGCCGTCCATACTGCTGGATGGACAGTGGTGGCGTGCCAAACAACTGAGCTCTAGTTCTCAACAGTTTCACAAAGTGCCATAAGTTGAGGTTCAACTTAGTGCTCTGGTGGAGTAGAGTGTAGCCGTCAAAGCTGGAATCAGTAGCACTCAGGTGAGAAGAACGGGAAGCAGATATACACAGTCCGCTGGCAGAGTCCTATGGGGACCAGCCTATCTGGCTGCCACGCCTGAATGTTTGCAACCGCGGCCGTGCTAGGCAGGCGCAATTGTGCAGCAATGCAAACTGCATAACCTGTCCAAATTTCACGGGTGTACAAGAAACCACGGGGGATTTACAAGGAGATGTTCACCCGGAACAGCCGGAGGCCTGCCGGCAGCAAGATTCCGGAATTCTTCCTGAGAAGCCTTGAAAGCAGTGAAACGCTCCTATGTTGCAATAACTCAGAACCTCATTCTGAGTTTTCCCGGCAGAGGTCTTTCGGCTGAACACAATCGTGAACTAATTAGAGCCAGATGTAGGCAGTGCCGTCCATAGTGCTGGATTCACAGTGGTGGCGTGCCAAACAACTGAGCTCTAGTTGTCAACAGTTTCACAAAGAGCCATAAGTTGAGGTTCAACTTACTGCTCCGGTTGCGTCGAGTGTAGCCGTCAAAGGTGGAATCAGTAGCACTCAGGTGAGAAGAACGGGAAGCAGATATACCCAGTCCCCTGGCAGAGTCCTACGGGGGCCAGCCTATCTGGCTGCCACGCCTGAATGTTTGCAACCATGGCCGAGCTAGGCTGGCGCAATTGTGCAGCAATGCAAACTGCATAACCTGGCCAAATTTCACGGGTGTACAAGAAACCAATGGGGATTCACAAGGAGATATTCACCCGGAACAGCCGATGCCTGCCGGCAGCAAGATTCCGGAATTCTTCCTGAGAAGCCTTGAAAGCAGTGAAACGGTCCTATGTTGCAATAACTCAGAACCTCATTCTCAGTGTTCCCGGCAGAGGTCATTCGGCTGAACACAATCGTGGACTAATTAGAGCCAGATGTAGGCAGTGCCGTCCATAGTGCTGGATGGACAGTGGTGGCGTGCCAAACAACTGAGCTCTAGTTGTCAACAGTTTCACAAAGTGCCATAAGTTGAGGTTCAACTTAATGCTCCGGTTGAGTAGAGTGTAGCCGTCAAAGCTGGAATCAGTAGCACTCAGGTGAGAAGAACGGGAAGCAGATATACCCAGTCCGCTGGCAGTGTCCTACGGGGACCAGCCTATCTGGCTGCCACGCCTGAATGTTTGCAACCGCGGCCTAGCTAGCCAGGCGTCATTGTGCAGCAATGCAAACTGCATAACCTGGCCAAATTTCACGGGTGTACAAGAAACCAATGGGGATTTACAAGGAGATGTACACCCGGAACAGCCGGAGGCCTGCCGGCAGCAAGATTCCGGAATTCTTCCTGAGAAGCCTTGAAAGCAGTGAAACGCTCCTACGTTGCAATAACTCAGAACCTCATTCTGGGTGTTCCCGGCTGAGGTCATTCGGCTGAACACAATCGTGGACTAATTAGAGCCAGATGTAGGCAGTGCCGTCCATAGTGCTGGATGGACAGTGGTGGCGTGCCAAACAACTGAGCTCTAGTTCTCAACAGTTTCACAAAGTGCCATAAGTTGAGGTTCAACTTACGGCTCCGGTTGAGTAGAGTGTAGCCGTCAAATCGGGAATCAGTAGCACTCAGGTGAGAAGAACGGGAAGCAGATATACCCAGTCCGCTGGCAGAGTACTACGGGGACCAGCCTATCTGGCTGCCACGCCTGAAAGTTTGCAAACGCGGCCGAGCTAGGCAGGCGCAATTGTGCAGCAATGCAAACTGCATAACCTGTCCAAATTTCACCGGTGTACAAGAAACCAATGGGGATTTACAAGGAGATGTTCACCCGGAACAGCCGGAGGCCTGCCGGCAGCAAGATTCCGGAATTCTTCCTCAGAAGCCCTGAAAGCAGTGAAATGCTCCTATGTTGCAATAACTCAGAACCTCATTCTCAGTGTTCCCGGCAGAGGTCATTCGGCTGAACACAATCGTGGACTAATTAGAGCCAGATGTAGGCAGTGCCGTCCATAGTGCTGGATGGACAGTGGTGGCGTGCCAAACAACTGAGCTCTAGTTCTCAACAGTTTCACAAAGTGCCATAAGTTGAGGTTCAGCTTAATGCTCCGGTTGAGTAGAGTGTAGCCGTCAAAGCTGGAATCAGTAGCACTCAGGTGAGAAGAACGGGAAGCAGATATACCCAGTCCGCTGGCAGTGTCCTACGGGGACCAGCCTATCTGGCTGCCATGCCTGAATGTTTGCAACCGCGGCCTAGCTAGGGAGGCGCAATTGTGCAGCAATGCAAACTGCATAACCTGGCCAAATTTCACGGGTGTACAAGAAACCACGGGGGATTTACAAGCAGATGTTCACCCGGAACAGCCGGAGGCCTGCTGGGAGCAAGATTCCGGAATTCTTCCTGAGAAGCCTTGAAAGCAATGAAACGCTCCTATGTTGCAATAACTCAGAACCTCATTCTGAGTGTTCCCGGCAGAGGTCATTCGGCTGAACACAACCGTGGACTAATTAGAGCCATATGTAGGGAGTGCCGTCCATAGTGCTGGATGGAGAGTGGTGGCGTGCCAAAAAACTGAGCTCTAGTTCTGAAGAGTTTCACAAAGTGCCATAAGTTGAGGTTCAACTTAATGCTCCGGTTGAGTAGAGTGTAGCCATCAAAGCTGGAATCAGTAGCACAAAGGTGAGGAGAACGAGAAGCAGATATACCCAGTCCGCTGGCAGTGTCCTACGGGGACCAGTCCATCAGGCTGCCACGCCTGAATGTTTGCAACCGCGGCTGAGCTAGGCAGGCGGAATTGTGCAGCAATGCAAACTGCATAACTTGGCCAAATTTCACGGGTGGGCAAGAAACCACGGGGGATTTACAAGGAGATGTTCACCCGGAACAGCCGGAGGCCTGCCCGCAGCAAGATTCCGGAATTCTTCCTGAGAAGCCTTGAAAGCAGTGAAACGCTCCTATGTTGCAGTAACTTAGAACCTCATTCTGAGTTTTCCCGGCAGAGGTCATTCGGCTGAACACAATCGTGAACTAATTAGAGCCAGATGTAGGCAGTACCGTCCATAGTGCTGGATGGACAGTGGTGGCGTGCCAAACAACTGAGCTCTAGTTCTCAACAGTTTCACAAAGTGCCATAAGTTGAGGTTCAACTTACTGCTCCGGTTGAGTCGAGTGTAGCCGTCAAAACTGGAATCAGTAGCACTCAGGTGAGAAGAACGGGAAGCACATATACCCAGTCCGCTGGCAGAGTCCTATGCGGACCAGCCTATCTGGCTGCCACGCCTGAATGTTTGCAACCGCGGCCGAGCTAGGCTTGCGCAATTGTGCAGCAATGCAAAATGCATAACCTGGCCAAATTTCACGGGTGTACAAGAAACCAATGGGGATTTACAAGGAGATGTTCACCCGGAACAGCCGGAGGCCTGCGGGCAGCAAGATTCCGGAATTCTTCCTGAGAAGCCTTGAAAGCAGTGAAACGCTCCTATGTTGCAATAACTCAGAACCTCATTCTGAGTGTTCCCGGCAGAGGTCATTCGGCTGAACACAACCGTGGACTAATTAGAGCCAGATGTAGGGAGTGCCGTCCATAGTGCTGGATGGAGAGTGGTGGCGTGCCAAACAACTGAGCTCTAGTTCTCAACAGTTTTACAAAGTGCCATAAGTTGAGGTTCAACTTACTGATCCGGTGGAGTAGAGTGTAGCCGTCAAAGCTGGAATCAGTAGCACTCAGGTGAGAAGAACGGGAAGCAGATATACACAGTCCGCTGGCAGAGTCCTACGGGGACCAGCCTATCTGGCTGCCACGCCAGAATATTTGCAACCGCGGCCGAGCTAGGCAGGCGCAATTGTGCAGCAATGCAAACTGCATAACCTGTCCAAATTTCACGGGTGTACAAGAAACCACGGGGGATTTACAAGGAGATGTTCACCCGGAACAGCCGGAGGCCTGCCGGCAGCAAGATTCCGGAATTCTTCCTGAGAAGCCTTGAAAGCAGTGAAACGCTATTATGTTGCAATAACTCAGAACCTCATTCTGAGTGTTCCCGGCAGAGGTCATTCGGCTGAACACAACCATGGACTAATTATAGCCAGATGTAGGCAGTGCCGTCCATAGTGCTGGATGGACAGTGGTGTCGTGCCAAACAACTGAGTTCTAGGGCTCAACACTTACACAAAGTGCCATGAGTTTTGGTTCAACTTAATGCTCCGGTTGAGTAGAGTATAGCCGTCAAAGCTGGAATCAGTAGCACTCAGGTGAGAAGAACGGGAAGCAGATATACCCAGTCCGCTGGCAGTGTCCTACGGGGACTAGCCTATCTGGCTGCCACGCCTGATTGTTTGCAACCGTGGCCGAGCTAGGCAGGCGCAATTGTGAAGCCATGCAAACTGCATAACCTGGCCAAATTTCACGGGTGTACAAGAAACCACGGGGGATTTACAAGGAGATGTTCACCCGGAATAGCCGGAGGCCTGCCGGCAGCAAGATTCCGGAATTCTTCCTGAGAAGCCTTGAAAGCAGTGAAACGCTCCTATGTTGCAATAACTCAGAACGTCATTCTGAGTGTTCCCGGCAGAGGTCATTCGGCTGAACACAATCGTGGACTAATTAGAGCCAGATGTAGGCAGTTCCGTCCATAGTGCTGGATGGAGAGTGGTGGCGTGGTAAAATACTGAGCTCTAGTTCTCAACACTTTCACAAAGTCCCGTAAGTTGAGGTTCAACTTAATGCTCCGGTTGCGTAGAGTGTAGCCGTCAAAGCTGGAATCAGTAGCACTCAGGTGAGAAGAACAGGAAGCAGATATACCCAATCCGCTGGCAGTGTCCTACGGGGACCAGCCTATCTGGCTGCCACGCCTGAATGTTTGCAACCGCAGCCGAGCTAGGCAGGCGCAATTGTGCAGCAATGCAAACTGCATAACCTGTCCAAATTTCACGGGTGTACAAGAAACCACTGGGAATTTACAAGGAGATGTTCACTCGGAGAGCCAGAGGCCCACCGGCAGCAAGATTCCGGAATTCTTCCTGAGAAGCTTTGAAAGCAGTGAAACGCTCCTATGTTGCAATAACTCAGAACCTCATTCTGAGTGTTCCCGGCAGAGGTCATTCGGCTGAACACAACCGTGGACTAATTAGAGCCAGATGTAGGGAGTGCCGTCCATACTGCTGGATGGACAGTGGTGGCGTGCCAAACAACTGAGCTCTAGTTCTCAACAGTTTCACAAAGTGCCATAAGTTGAGGTTCAACTTACTGCTCTGGTGGAGTAGAGTGTAGCCGTCAAAGCTGGAATCAGTAGCACTCAGGTGAGAAGAACGGGAAGCAGATATACACAGTCCGCTGGCAGAGTCCTATGGGGACCAGCCTATCTGGCTGCCACGCCTGAATGTTTGCAACCGCGGCCGTGCTAGGCAGGCGCAATTGTGCAGCAATGCAAACTGCATAACCTGTCCAAATTTCACGGGTGTACAAGAAACCACGGGGGATTTACAAGGAGATGTTCACCCGGAACAGCCGGAGGCCTGCCGGCAGCAAGATTCCGGAATTCTTCCTGAGAAGCCTTGAAAGCAGTGAAACGCTCCTATGTTGCAATAACTCAGAACCTCATTCTGAGTTTTCCCGGCAGAGGTCTTTCGGCTGAACACAATCGTGAACTAATTAGAGCCAGATGTAGGCAGTGCCGTCCATAGTGCTGGATTCACAGTGGTGGCGTGCCAAACAACTGAGCTCTAGTTGTCAACAGTTTCACAAAGAGCCATAAGTTGAGGTTCAACTTACTGCTCCGGTTGCGTCGAGTGTAGCCGTCAAAGGTGGAATCAGTAGCACTCAGGTGAGAAGAACGGGAAGCAGATATACCCAGTCCGCTGGCAGAGTCCTACGGGGGCCAGCCTATCTGGCTGCCACGCCTGAATGTTTGCAACCATGGCCGAGCTAGGCTGGCGCAATTGTGCAGCAATGCAAACTGCATAACCTGGCCAAATTTCACGGGTGTACAAGAAACAAATGGGGATTTACAAGGAGATGTTCACCCGGAACAGCCGGAGGCCTGCCGGCAGAAAGATTCCGGAATTCTTCCTGAGAAGCCTTGAAAGCAGTGAAACGCTCCTATGTTGCAATAACTCAGATCCTCATTCTGAGTGTTCCCGGCAGAGGTCATTCGGCTGAACACAACCGTGGACTAATTAGAGCCAGATGTAGGGAGTGCCGTCCATAGTGCTGGATGGACAGTGGTGGCGTGCCAAACAACTGAGCTCTAGTTCTCAGCAGTTTCACAAAGTGCCATAAGTTGAAGTTCAACTTACTGCTCCGGTTGAGTAGACTGTAGCCGTCAAAGCTGGAATCAGTAGCACTCAGGTGAGAAGAACGGGAAGCAGATATACCCAGTCCGCTGGCAGAGTACTACGGGGACCAGCCTATCTGGCTGCCACGCCTGAAATTTCAAACGCGGCCGAGCTAGGCAGGCGCAATTGTGCAGCAATGCAAACTGCATAACCTGGCCAAATTTCACGGGTGTACAAGAAACCAATGGGGATTCACAAGGAGATATTCACCCGGAACAGCCGATGCCTGCCGGCAGCAAGATTCCGGAATTCTTCCTGAGAAGCCTTGAAAGCAGTGAAACGGTCCTATGTTGCAATAACTCAGAACCTCATTCTCAGTGTTCCCGGCAGAGGTCATTCGGCTGAACACAATCGTGGACTAATTAGAGCCAGATGTAGGCAGTGCCGTCCATAGTGCTGGATGGACAGTGGTGGCGTGCCAAACAACTGAGCTCTAGTTGTCAACAGTTTCACAAAGTACCATAAGTTGAGGTTCAACTTAATGCTCCGGTTGAGTAGAGTGTAGCCGTCAAAGCTGGAATCAGTAGCACTCAGGTGAGAAGAACGGGAAGCAGATATACCCAGTCCGCTGGCAGTGTCCTACGGGGTCCAGCCTATCTGGCTGCCACGCCTGAATGTTTGCAACCGCGGCCTAGCTAGCCAGGCGTCATTGTGCAGCAATGCAAACTGCATAACCTGGCCAAATTTCACGGGTGTACAAGAAACTAATGGGGATTTACAAGGAGATGTACACCCGGAACAGCCGGAGGCCTGCCGGCAGCAAGATTCCGGAATTCTTCCTGAGAAGCCTTGAAAGCAGTGAAACGCTCCTACGTTGCAATAACTCAGAACCTCATTCTGGGTGTTCCCGGCTGAGGTCATTCGGCTGAACACAATCGTGGACTAATTAGAGCCAGATGTAGGCAGTGCCGTCCATAGTGCTGGATGGACAGTGGTGGCGTGCCAAACAACTGAGCTCTAGTTCTCAACAGTTTCACAAAGTGCCATAAGTTGAGGTTCAACTTACGGCTCCGGTTGAGTAGAGTGTAGCCGTCAAATCGGGAATCAGTAGCACTCAGGTGAGAAGAACGGGAAGCAGATATACCCAGTCCGCTGGCAGAGTACTACGGGGACCAGCCTATCTGGCTGCCACGCCTGAAAGTTTGCAAACGCGGCCGAGCTAGGCAGGCGCAATTGTGCAGCAATGCAAACTGCATAACCTGTCCAAATTTCACCGGTGTACAAGAAACCAATGGGGATTTACAAGGAGATGTTCACCCGGAACAGCCGGAGGCCTGCCGGCAGCAAGATTCCGGAATTCTTCCTCAGAAGCCTTGAAAGCAGTGAAATGCTCCTATGTTGCAATAACTCAGAACCTCATTCTCAGTGTTACCGGCAGAGGTCATTCGGCTGAACACAATCGTGGACTAATTAGAGCCAGATGTAGGCAGTGCCGTCCATAGTGCTGGATGGACAGTGGTGGCGTGCCAAACAACTGAGCTCTAGTTCTCAACAGTTTCACAAAGTGCCATAAGTTGAGGTTCAGCTTAATGCTCCGGTTGAGTAGAGTGTAGCCGTCAAAGCTGGAATCAGTAGCACTCAGGTGAGAAGAACGGGAAGCAGATATACCCAGTCCGCTGGCAGTGTCCTACGGGGACCAGCCTATCTGGCTGCCATGCCTGAATGTTTGCAACCGCGGCCTAGCTAGGGAGGCGCAATTGTGCAGCAATGCAAACTGCATAACCTGGCCAAATTTCACGGGTGTACAAGAAACCACGGGGGATTTACAAGCAGATGTTCACCCGGAACAGCCGGAGGCCTGCTGGGAGCAAGATTCCGGAATTCTTCCTGAGAAGCCTTGAAAGCAATGAAACGCTCCTATGTTGCAATAACTCAGAACCTCATTCTGAGTGTTCCCGGCAGAGGTCATTCGGCTGAACACAACCGTGGACTAATTAGAGCCATATGTAGGGAGTGCCGTCCATAGTGCTGGATGGAGAGTGGTGGCGTGCCAAAAAACTGAGCTCTAGTTCTGAAGAGTTTCACAAAGTGCCATAAGTTGAGGTTCAACTTAATGCTCCGGTTGAGTAGAGTGTAGCCATCAAAGCTGGAATCAGTAGCACAAAGGTGAGGAGAACGAGAAGCAGATATACCCAGTCCGCTGGCAGTGTCCTACGGGGACCAGTCCATCAGGCTGCCACGCCTGAATGTTTGCAACCGCGGCTGAGCTAGGCAGGCGGAATTGTGCAGCAATGCAAACTGCATAACTTGGCCAAATTTCACGGGTGGGCAAGAAACCACGGGGGATTTACAAGGAGATGTTCACCCGGAACAGCCGGAGGCCTGCCCGCAGCAAGATTCCGGAATTCTTCCTGAGAAGCCTTGAAAGCAGTGAAACGCTCCTATGTTGCAGTAACTTAGAACCTCATTCTGAGTTTTCCCGGCAGAGGTCATTCGGCTGAACACAATCGTGAACTAATTAGAGCCAGATGTAGGCAGTACCGTCCATAGTGCTGGATGGACAGTGGTGGCGTGCCAAACAACTGAGCTCTAGTTCTCAACAGTTTCACAAAGTGCCATAAGTTGAGGTTCAACTTACTGCTCCGGTTGAGTCGAGTGTAGCCGTCAAAACTGGAATCAGTAGCACTCAGGTGAGAAGAACGGGAAGCACATATACCCAGTCCGCTGGCAGAGTCCTATGCGGACCAGCCTATCTGGCTGCCACGCCTGAATGTTTGCAACCGCGGCCGAGCTAGGCTTGCGCAATTGTGCAGCAATGCAAAATGCATAACCTGGCCAAATTTCACGGGTGTACAAGAAACCAATGGGGATTTACAAGGAGATGTTCACCCGGAACAGCCGGAGGCCTGCGGGCAGCAAGATTCCGGAATTCTTCCTGAGAAGCCTTGAAAGCAGTGAAACGCTCCTATGTTGCAATAACTCAGAACCTCATTCTGAGTGTTCCCGGCAGAGGTCATTCGGCTGAACACAACCGTGGACTAATTAGAGCCAGATGTAGGGAGTGCCGTCCATAGTGCTGGATGGAGAGTGGTGGCGTGCCAAACAACTGAGCTCTAGTTCTCAACAGTTTTACAAAGTGCCATAAGTTGAGGTTCAACTTACTGCTCCGGTGGAGTAGAGTGTAGCCGTCAAAGCTGGAATCAGTAGCACTCAGGTGAGAAGAACGGGAAGCAGATATACACAGTCCGCTGGCAGAGTCCTACGGGGACCAGCCTATCTGGCTGCCACGCCAGAATATTTGCAACCGCGGCCGAGCTAGGCAGGCGCAATTGTGCAGCAATGCAAACTGCATAACCTGTCCAAATTTCACGGGTGTACAAGAAACCACGGGGGATTTACAAGGAGATGTTCACCCGGAACAGCCGGAGGCCTGCCGGCAGCAAGATTCCGGAATTCTTCCTGAGAAGCCTTGAAAGCAGTGAAACGCTATTATGTTGCAATAACTCAGAACCTCATTCTGAGTGTTCCCGGCAGAGGTCATTCGGCTGAACACAACCATGGACTAATTATAGCCAGATGTAGGCAGTGCCGTCCATAGTGCTGGATGGACAGTGGTGTCGTGCCAAACAACTGAGTTCTAGGGCTCAACACTTACACAAAGTGCCATGAGTTTTGGTTCAACTTAATGCTCCGGTTGAGTAGAGTATAGCCGTCAAAGCTGGAATCAGTAGCACTCAGGTGAGAAGAACGGGAAGCAGATATACCCAGTCCGCTGGCAGTGTCCTACGGGGACTAGCCTATCTGGCTGCCACGCCTGATTGTTTGCAACCGTGGCCGAGCTAGGCAGGCGCAATTGTGAAGCCATGCAAACTGCATAACCTGGCCAAATTTCACGGGTGTACAAGAAACCACGGGGGATTTACAAGGAGATGTTCACCCGGAATAGCCGGAGGCCTGCCGGCAGCAAGATTCCGGAATTCTTCCTGAGAAGCCTTGAAAGCAGTGAAACGCTCCTATGTTGCAATAACTCAGAACGTCATTCTGAGTGTTCCCGGCAGAGGTCATTCGGCTGAACACAATCGTGGACTAATTAGAGCCAGATGTAGGCAGTTCCGTCCATAGTGCTGGATGGAGAGTGGTGGCGTGGTAAAATACTGAGCTCTAGTTCTCAACACTTTCACAAAGTCCCGTAAGTTGAGGTTCAACTTAATGCTCCGGTTGCGTAGAGTGTAGCCGTCAAAGCTGGAATCAGTAGCACTCAGGTGAGAAGAACAGGAAGCAGATATACCCAATCCGCTGGCAGTGTCCTACGGGGACCAGCCTATCTGGCTGCCACGCCTGAATGTTTGCAACCGCAGCCGAGCTAGGCAGGCGCAATTGTGCAGCAATGCAAACTGCATAACCTGTCCAAATTTCACGGGTGTACAAGAAACCACTGGGAATTTACAAGGAGATGTTCACTCGGAGAGCCAGAGGCCCACCGGCAGCAAGATTCCGGAATTCTTCCTGAGAAGCTTTGAAAGCAGTGAAACGCTCCTATGTTGCAATAACTCAGAACCTCATTCTGAGTGTTCCCGGCAGAGGTCATTCGGCTGAACACAACCGTGGACTAATTAGAGCCAGATGTAGGGAGTGCCGTCCATACTGCTGGATGGACAGTGGTGGCGTGCCAAACAACTGAGCTCTAGTTCTCAACAGTTTCACAAAGTGCCATAAGTTGAGGTTCAACTTACTGCTCTGGTGGAGTAGAGTGTAGCCGTCAAAGCTGGAATCAGTAGCACTCAGGTGAGAAGAACGGGAAGCAGATATACACAGTCCGCTGGCAGAGTCCTATGGGGACCAGCCTATCTGGCTGCCACGCCTGAATGTTTGCAACCGCGGCCGTGCTAGGCAGGCGCAATTGTGCAGCAATGCAAACTGCATAACCTGTCCAAATTTCACGGGTGTACAAGAAACCACGGGGGATTTACAAGGAGATGTTCACCCGGAACAGCCGGAGGCCTGCCGGCAGCAAGATTCCGGAATTCTTCCTGAGAAGCCTTGAAAGCAGTGAAACGCTCCTATGTTGCAATAACTCAGAACCTCATTCTGAGTTTTCCCGGCAGAGGTCTTTCGGCTGAACACAATCGTGAACTAATTAGAGCCAGATGTAGGCAGTGCCGTCCATAGTGCTGGATTCACAGTGGTGGCGTGCCAAACAACTGAGCTCTAGTTGTCAACAGTTTCACAAAGAGCCATAAGTTGAGGTTCAACTTACTGCTCCGGTTGCGTCGAGTGTAGCCGTCAAAGGTGGAATCAGTAGCACTCAGGTGAGAAGAACGGGAAGCAGATATACCCAGTCCGCTGGCAGAGTCCTACGGGGGCCAGCCTATCTGGCTGCCACGCCTGAATGTTTGCAACCATGGCCGAGCTAGGCTGGCGCAATTGTGCAGCAATGCAAACTGCATAACCTGGCCAAATTTCACGGGTGTACAAGAAACAAATGGGGATTTACAAGGAGATGTTCACCCGGAACAGCCGGAGGCCTGCCGGCAGAAAGATTCCGGAATTCTTCCTGAGAAGCCTTGAAAGCAGTGAAACGCTCCTATGTTGCAATAACTCAGATCCTCATTCTGAGTGTTCCCGGCAGAGGTCATTCGGCTGAACACAACCGTGGACTAATTAGAGCCAGATGTAGGGAGTGCCGTCCATAGTGCTGGATGGACAGTGGTGGCGTGCCAAACAACTGAGCTCTAGTTCTCAGCAGTTTCACAAAGTGCCATAAGTTGAAGTTCAACTTACTGCTCCGGTTGAGTAGACTGTAGCCGTCAAAGCTGGAATCAGTAGCACTCAGGTGAGAAGAACGGGAAGCAGATATACCCAGTCCGCTGGCAGAGTACTACGGGGACCAGCCTATCTGGCTGCCACGCCTGAAATTTCAAACGCGGCCGAGCTAGGCAGGCGCAATTGTGCAGCAATGCAAACTGCATAACCTGGCCAAATTTCACGGGTGTACAAGAAACCAATGGGGATTCACAAGGAGATATTCACCCGGAACAGCCGATGCCTGCCGGCAGCAAGATTCCGGAATTCTTCCTGAGAAGCCTTGAAAGCAGTGAAACGGTCCTATGTTGCAATAACTCAGAACCTCATTCTCAGTGTTCCCGGCAGAGGTCATTCGGCTGAACACAATCGTGGACTAATTAGAGCCAGATGTAGGCAGTGCCGTCCATAGTGCTGGATGGACAGTGGTGGCGTGCCAAACAACTGAGCTCTAGTTGTCAACAGTTTCACAAAGTACCATAAGTTGAGGTTCAACTTAATGCTCCGGTTGAGTAGAGTGTAGCCGTCAAAGCTGGAATCAGTAGCACTCAGGTGAGAAGAACGGGAAGCAGATATACCCAGTCCGCTGGCAGTGTCCTACGGGGTCCAGCCTATCTGGCTGCCACGCCTGAATGTTTGCAACCGCGGCCTAGCTAGCCAGGCGTCATTGTGCAGCAATGCAAACTGCATAACCTGGCCAAATTTCACGGGTGTACAAGAAACTAATGGGGATTTACAAGGAGATGTACACCCGGAACAGCCGGAGGCCTGCCGGCAGCAAGATTCCGGAATTCTTCCTGAGAAGCCTTGAAAGCAGTGAAACGCTCCTACGTTGCAATAACTCAGAACCTCATTCTGGGTGTTCCCGGCTGAGGTCATTCGGCTGAACACAATCGTGGACTAATTAGAGCCAGATGTAGGCAGTGCCGTCCATAGTGCTGGATGGACAGTGGTGGCGTGCCAAACAACTGAGCTCTAGTTCTCAACAGTTTCACAAAGTGCCATAAGTTGAGGTTCAACTTACGGCTCCGGTTGAGTAGAGTGTAGCCGTCAAATCGGGAATCAGTAGCACTCAGGTGAGAAGAACGGGAAGCAGATATACCCAGTCCGCTGGCAGAGTACTACGGGGACCAGCCTATCTGGCTGCCACGCCTGAAAGTTTGCAAACGCGGCCGAGCTAGGCAGGCGCAATTGTGCAGCAATGCAAACTGCATAACCTGTCCAAATTTCACCGGTGTACAAGAAACCAATGGGGATTTACAAGGAGATGTTCACCCGGAACAGCCGGAGGCCTGCCGGCAGCAAGATTCCGGAATTCTTCCTCAGAAGCCTTGAAAGCAGTGAAATGCTCCTATGTTGCAATAACTCAGAACCTCATTCTCAGTGTTACCGGCAGAGGTCATTCGGCTGAACACAATCGTGGACTAATTAGAGCCAGATGTAGGCAGTGCCGTCCATAGTGCTGGATGGACAGTGGTGGCGTGCCAAACAACTGAGCTCTAGTTCTCAACAGTTTCACAAAGTGCCATAAGTTGAGGTTCAGCTTAATGCTCCGGTTGAGTAGAGTGTAGCCGTCAAAGCTGGAATCAGTAGCACTCAGGTGAGAAGAACGGGAAGCAGATATACCCAGTCCGCTGGCAGTGTCCTACGGGGACCAGCCTATCTGGCTGCCATGCCTGAATGTTTGCAACCGCGGCCTAGCTAGGGAGGCGCAATTGTGCAGCAATGCAAACTGCATAACCTGGCCAAATTTCACGGGTGTACAAGAAACCACGGGGGATTTACAAGCAGATGTTCACCCGGAACAGCCGGAGGCCTGCTGGGAGCAAGATTCCGGAATTCTTCCTGAGAAGCCTTGAAAGCAATGAAACGCTCCTATGTTGCAATAACTCAGAACCTCATTCTGAGTGTTCCCGGCAGAGGTCATTCGGCTGAACACAACCGTGGACTAATTAGAGCCATATGTAGGGAGTGCCGTCCATAGTGCTGGATGGAGAGTGGTGGCGTGCCAAAAAACTGAGCTCTAGTTCTGAAGAGTTTCACAAAGTGCCATAAGTTGAGGTTCAACTTAATGCTCCGGTTGAGTAGAGTGTAGCCATCAAAGCTGGAATCAGTAGCACAAAGGTGAGGAGAACGAGAAGCAGATATACCCAGTCCGCTGGCAGTGTCCTACGGGGACCAGTCCATCAGGCTGCCACGCCTGAATGTTTGCAACCGCGGCTGAGCTAGGCAGGCGGAATTGTGCAGCAATGCAAACTGCATAACTTGGCCAAATTTCACGGGTGGACAAGAAACCACGGGGGATTTACAAGGAGATGTTCACCCGGAACAGCCGGAGGCCTGCCCGCAGCAAGATTCCGGAATTCTTCCTGAGAAGCCTTGAAAGCAGTGAAACGCTCCTATGTTGCAGTAACTTAGAACCTCATTCTGAGTTTTCCCGGCAGAGGTCATTCGGCTGAACACAATCGTGAACTAATTAGAGCCAGATGTAGGCAGTACCGTCCATAGTGCTGGATGGACAGTGGTGGCATGCCAAACAACTGAGCTCTAGTTCTCAACAGTTTCACAAAGTGCCATAAGTTGAGGTTCAACTTACTGCTCCGGTTGAGTCGAGTGTAGCCGTCAAAACTGGAATCAGTAGCACTCAGGTGAGAAGAACGGGAAGCACATATACCCAGTCCGCTGGCAGAGTCTTATGGGGACCAGCCTATCTGGCTGCCACGCCTGAATGTTTGCAACCGCGGCCGAGCTAGGCTTGCGCAATTGTGCAGCAATGCAAAATGCATAACCTGGCCAAATTTCACGGGTGTACAAGAAACCAATGGGGATTTACAAGGAGATGTTCACCCGGAACAGCCGGAGGCCTGCGGGCAGCAAGATTCCGGAATTCTTCCTGAGAAGCCTTGAAAGCAGTGAAACGCTCCTATGTTGCAATAACTCAGAACCTCATTCTGAGTGTTCCCGGCAGAGGTCATTCGGCTGAACACAACCGTGGACTAATTAGAGCCAGATGTAGGGAGTGCCGTCCATAGTGCTGGATGGAGAGTGGTGGCGTGCCAAACAACTGAGCTCTAGTTCTCAACAGTTTTACAAAGTGCCATAAGTTGAGGTTCAACTTACTGCTCCGGTGGAGTAGAGTGTAGCCGTCAAAGCTGGAATCAGTAGCACTCAGGTGAGAAGAACGGGAAGCAGATATACACAGTCCGCTGGCAGAGTCCTACGGGGACCAGCCTATCTGGCTGCCACGCCAGAATATTTGCAACCGCGGCCGAGCTAGGCAGGCGCAATTGTGCAGCAATGCAAACTGCATAACCTGTCCAAATTTCACGGGTGTACAAGAAACCACGGGGGATTTACAAGGAGATGTTCACCCGGAACAGCCGGAGGCCTGCCGGCAGCAAGATTCCGGAATTCTTCCTGAGAAGCCTTGAAAGCAGTGAAACGCTATTATGTTGCAATAACTCAGAACCTCATTCTGAGTGTTCCCGGCAGAGGTCATTCGGCTGAACACAACCATGGACTAATTAGAGCCAGATGTAGGCAGTGCCGTCCATAGTGCTGGATGGACAGTGGTGTCGTGCCAAACAACTGAGTTCTAGTGCTCAACACTTACACAAAGTGCCATGAGTTTTGGTTCAACTTAATGCTCCGGTTGAGTAGAGTATAGCCGTCAAAGCTGGAATCAGTAGCACTCAGGTGAGAAGAACGGGAAGCAGATATACCCAGTCCGCTGGCAGTGTCCTACGGGGACTAGCCTATCTGGCTGCCACGCCTCAATGTTTGCAACCGTGGCCGAGCTAGGCAGGCGCAATTGTGAAGCCATGCAAACTGCATAACCTGGCCAAATTTCACGGGTGTACAAGAAACCAATGGGGATTTACAAGGAGATGTTCACCCGGAACAGCCGGAGGCCTGCCGGCAGCAAGATTCCGGAATTCTTCCTGAGAAGCCTTGAAAGCAGTGAAACGCTCCTATGTTGCAATAACTCAGAACGTCATTCTGAGTGTTCCCGGCAGAGGTCATTCGGCTGAACACAATCGTGGACTAATTAGAGCCAGATGTAGGCAGTTCCGTCCATAGTGCTGGATGGAGAGTGGTGGCGTGGTAAAATACTGAGCTCTAGTTCTCAACACTTTCACAAAGTCCCGTAAGTTGAGGTTCAACTTAATGCTCCGGTTGCGTAGAGTGTAGCCGTCAAAGCTGGAATCAGTAGCACTCAGGTGAGAAGAACAGGAAGCAGATATACCCAATCCGCTGGCAGTGTCCTACGGGGACCAGCCTATCTGGCTGCCACGCCTGAATGTTTGCAACCGCAGCCGAGCTAGGCAGGCGCAATTGTGCAGCAATGCAAACTGCATAACCTGTCCAAATTTCACGGGTGTACAAGAAACCACTGGGAATTTACAAGGAGATGTTCACTCGGAGAGCCAGAGGCCCACCGGCAGCAAGATTCCGGAATTCTTCCTGAGAAGCTTTGAAAGCAGTGAAACGCTCCTATGTTGCAATAACTCAGAACCTCATTCTGAGTGTTCCCGGCAGAGGTCATTCGGCTGAACACAACCGTGGACTAATTAGAGCCAGATGTAGGGAGTGCCGTCCATACTGCTGGATGGACAGTGGTGGCGTGCCAAACAACTGAGCTCTAGTTCTCAACAGTTTCACAAAGTGCCATAAGTTGAGGTTCAACTTACTGCTCTGGTGGAGTAGAGTGTAGCCGTCAAAGCTGGAATCAGTAGCACTCAGGTGAGAAGAACGGGAAGCAGATATACACAGTCCGCTGGCAGAGTCCTATGGGGACCAGCCTATCTGGCTGCCACGCCTGAATGTTTGCAACCGCGGCCGTGCTAGGCAGGCGCAATTGTGCAGCAATGCAAACTGCATAACCTGTCCAAATTTCACGGGTGTACAAGAAACCACGGGGGATTTACAAGGAGATGTTCACCCGGAACAGCCGGAGGCCTGCCGGCAGCAAGATTCCGGAATTCTTCCTGAGAAGCCTTGAAAGCAGTGAAACGCTCCTATGTTGCAATAACTCAGAACCTCATTCTGAGTTTTCCCGGCAGAGGTCTTTCGGCTGAACACAATCGTGAACTAATTAGAGCCAGATGTAGGCAGTGCCGTCCATAGTGCTGGATTCACAGTGGTGGCGTGCCAAACAACTGAGCTCTAGTTGTCAACAGTTTCACAAAGAGCCATAAGTTGAGGTTCAACTTACTGCTCCGGTTGAGTCGAGTGTAGCCGTCAAAGGTGGAATCAGTAGCACTCAGGTGAGAAGAACGGGAAGCAGATATACCCAGTCCGCTGGCAGAGTCCTACGGGGGCCAGCCTATCTGGCTGCCACGCCTGAATGTTTCCAACCATGGCCGAGCTAGGCTGGCGCAATTGTGCAGCAATGCAAACTGCATAACCTGGCCAAATTTCACGGGTGTACAAGAAACCAATGGGGATTTACAAGGAGATGTACACCCGGAACAGCCGGAGGCCTGCCGGCAGCAAGATTCCGGAATTCTTCCTGAGAAGCCTTGAAAGCAGTGAAACGCTCCTATGTTGCAATAACTCAGAACCTCATTCTGGGTGTTCCCGGCTGAGGTCATTCGGCTGAACACAATCGTGGACTAATTAGAGCCAGATGTAGGCAGTGCCGTCCATAGTGCTGGATGGACAGTGGTGGCGTGCCAAACAACTGAGCTCTAGTTCTCAACAGTTTCACAAAGTGCCATAAGTTGAGGTTCAACTTACTGCTCCGGTTGAGTAGAGTGTAGCCGTCAAATCGGGAATCAGTAGCACTCAGGTGAGAAGAACGGGAAGCAGATATACCCAGTCCGCTGGCAGAGTACTACGGGGACCAGCCTATCTGGCTGCCACGCCTGAAAGTTTGCAAACGCGGCCGAGCTAGGCAGGCGCAATTGTGCAGCAATGCAAACTGCATAACCTGTCCAAATTTCACGGGTGTACAAGAAACCAATGGGGATTTACAAGGAGATGTTCACCCGGAACAGCCGGAGGCCTGCCGGCAGCAAGATTCCGGAATTCTTCCTCAGAAGCCCTGAAAGCAGTGAAATGCTCCTATGTTGCAATAACTCAGAACCTCATTCTCAGTGTTCCCGGCAGAGGTCATTCGGCTGAACACAATCGTGGACTAATTAGAGCCAGATGTAGGCAGTGCCGTCCATAGTGCTGGATGGACAGTGGTGGCGTGCCAAACAACTGAGCTCTAGTTCTCAACAGTTTCACAAAGTGCCATAAGTTGAGGTTCAGCTTAATGCTCCGGTTGAGTAGAGTGTAGCCGTCAAAGCTGGAATCAGTAGCACTCAGGTGAGAAGAACGGGAAGCAGATATACCCAGTCCGCTGGCAGTGTCCTACGGGGACCAGCCTATCTGGCTGCCATGCCTGAATGTTTGCAACCGCGGCCTAGCTAGGGAGGCGCAATTGTGCAGCAATGCAAACTGCATAACCTGGCCAAATTTCACGGGTGTACAAGAAACCACGGGGGATTTACAAGCAGATGTTCACCCGGAACAGCCGGAGGCCTGCTGGGAGCAAGATTCCGGAATTCTTCCTGAGAAGCCTTGAAAGCAATGAAACGCTCCTATGTTGCAATAACTCAGAACCTCATTCTGAGTGTTCCCGGCAGAGGTCATTCGGCTGAACACAACCGTGGACTAATTAGAGCCATATGTAGGGAGTGCCGTCCATAGTGCTGGATGGAGAGTGGTGGCGTGCCAAAAAACTGAGCTCTAGTTCTGAAGAGTTTCACAAAGTGCCATAAGTTGAGGTTCAACTTAATGCTCCGGTTGAGTAGAGTGTAGCCGTCAAAGCTTGAATCAGTAGCACTCAGGTGAGGAGAACGGGAAGCAGATATACCCAGTCCGCTGGCAGTGTCCTACGGGGACCAGCCTATCTGGCTGCCACGCCTGAATGTTTGCCACCGCGGCCGAGCTAGGCAGGCGCAATTGTGCAGCAATGCAAACTGCATAACCTGGCCAAATTTCACGGGTGTACACGAAACCACGGGGGATTTAAAAGGAGATGTTCACCCGGAACAGCCGGAGGCCTGCGGGCAGCAAGATTCCGGAAATCCTCCTGAGAAGCCTTGAAAGCAGTGAAACGCTCCTATGTTGCAATAACTCAGAATCTCATTCTGAGTGTTCCCGGCACAGGTTATTCGGCTGAACACAACCGTGGACTAATTAGAGCCAGATGTAGGCAATGTCGTCCATAGTACTGGATGGAAAGTGGTGGCGTGCCAAATATCTAAGCTCTAGTTCTCAACAGTTTCACAAAGTGCCATACGTTGAGGTTCAACTTCCTGCTCCGGTTGAGTCGAGTGTAGCTGTCAAAGCTGGAATCAGTAGCACTCAGGTGAGAAGAACGGGAAGCAGATATACCCAGTCCCCTGGCAGAGTACTACGGGGACCAGCCTATCTGGCTGCCACGCCTGAAATTTCAAACGCGGCCGAGCTAGGCAGGCGCAATTGTGCAGCAATGCAAACTGCATAACCTGTCCAAATTTCACAGGTGTACAAGAAACCAATGCGGATTTACAAGAAGATATTCACCCAGAAAAGCCCGAGGCCTGCCGGCAGCAAGATTCCGGAATTCTTCCTGAGAAGCCTTGAAAGCAGTGAAACGCTCCTATGTTGCAATAACTCAGAACCTCATTCTCAGTGTTCCCGGCAGAGGTCATTCGGCTGAACACAACCGTGGACTAATTAGAGCCAGATGATGGGAGTGCCGTCCATACTGCTGGATGGACAGTGGTGGCGTGCCAAACAACTGAGCTCTAGTTCTCAACAGTTTCACAAAGTGCCATAAGTTGAGGTTCAACTTACTGCTCTGGTGGAGTAGAGTGTAGCCGTCAAAGCTGGAATCAGTAGCACTCAGGTGAGAAGAACGGGAAGCAGATATACACAGTCCGCTGGCAGAGTCCTATGGGGACCAGCCTATCTGGCTGCCACGCCTGAATGTTTGCAACCGCGGCCGTGCTAGGCAGGCGCAATTGTGCAGCAATGCAAACTGTATTAGCTGGGAAATTTCACGGGTGTACAAGAAAGCACGGGGGATTTACAAGGAGATGTTCACCCGGAACAGCCGGAGGCCTGCCGGCAGCAAGATTCCGGAATTCTTCCTGAGAAGCCTTGAAAGCAGTGAAACGCTCCTATGTTGCAATAACTCAGAACCTCATTCTGAGTTTTCCCGGCAGAGGTCTTTCGGCTGAACACAATCGTGAACTAATTAGAGCCAGATGTAGGCAGTGCCGTCCATAGTGCTGGATTCACAGTGGTGGCGTGCCAAACAACTGAGCTCTAGTTGTCAACAGTTTCACAAAGAGCCATAAGTTGAGGTTCAACTTACTGCTCCGGTTGAGTCGAGTGTAGCCGTCAAAGGTGGAATCAGTAGCACTCAGGTGAGAAGAACGGGAAGCAGATATACCCAGTCCGCTGGCAGAGTCCTACGGGGGCCAGCCTATCTGGCTGCAACGCCTGAATGTTTGCAACCATGGCCGAGCTAGGCTGGCGTAATTGTGCAGCAATGCAAACTGCATAACCTGGCCAAATTTCACGGGTGTACAAGAAACCAATGGGGATTTACAAGGAGATGTACACCCGGAACAGCCGGAGGCCTGCCGGCAGCAAGATTCCGGAATTCTTCCTCAGAAGCCCTGAAAGCAGTGAAATGCTCCTATGTTGCAATAACTCAGAACCTCATTCTCAGTGTTCCCGGCAGAGGTCATTCGGCTGAACACAATCGTGGACTAATTAGAGCCAGATGTAGGCAGTGCCGTCCATAGTGCTGGATGGACAGTGGTGGCGTGTCAAACAACTGAGCTCTAGTTCTCAACAGTTTCACAAAGTGCCATAAGTTGAGGTTCAACTTACGGCTCCGGTTGAGTAGAGTGTAGCCGTCAAATCGGGAATCAGTAGCACTCAGGTGAGAAGAACGGGAAGCAGATATACCCAGTCCGCTGGCAGAGTACTACGGGGACCAGCCTATCTGGCTGCCACGCCTGAAAGTTTGCAAACGCGGCCGAGCTAGGCAGGCGCAATTGTGCAGCAATGCAAACTGCATAACCTGTCCAAATTTCACGGGTGTACAAGAAACCAATGGGGATTTACAAGGAGATGTTCACCCGGAACAGCCGGAGGCCTGCCGGCAGCAAGATTCCGGAATTCTTCCTCAGAAGCCCTGAAAGCAGTGAAATGCTCCTATGTTGCAATAACTCAGAACCTCATTCTCAGTGTTCCCGGCAGAGGTCATTCGGCTGAACACAATCGTGGACTAATTAGAGCCATATGTAGGGAGTGCCGTCCATAGTGCTGGATGGAGAGTGGTGGCGTGCCAAAAAACTGAGCTCTAGTTCTGAAGAGTTTCACAAAGTGCCATAAGTTGAGGTTCAACTTAATGCTCCGGTTGAGTAGAGTGTAGCCATCAAAGCTGGAATCAGTAGCACAAAGGTGAGGAGAACGAGAAGCAGATATACCCAGTCCGCTGGCAGTGTCCTACGGGGACCAGTCCATCAGGCTGCCACGCCTGAATGTTTGCAACCGCGGCTGAGCTAGGCAGGCGGAATTGTGCAGCAATGCAAACTGCATAACTTGGCCAAATTTCACGGGTGGACAAGAAACCACGGGGGATTTACAAGGAGATGTTCACCCGGAACAGCCGGAGGCCTGCCCGCAGCAAGATTCCGGAATTTTCCTGAGAAGCCTTGAAAGCAGTGAAACGCTCCTATGTTGCAGTAACTTAGAACCTCATTCTGAGTTTTCCCGGCAGAGGTCATTCGGCTGAACACAATCGTGAACTAATTAGAGCCAGATGTAGGCAGTACCGTCCATAGTGCTGGATGGACAGTGGTGGCATGCCAAACAACTGAGCTCTAGTTCTCAACAGTTTCACAAAGTGCCATAAGTTGAGGTTCAACTTACTGCTCCGGTTGAGTCGAGTGTAGCCGTCAAAACTGGAATCAGTAGCACTCAGGTGAGAAGAACGGGAAGCACATATACCCAGTCCGCTGGCAGAGTCCTATGGGGACCAGCCTATCTGGCTGCCACGCCTGAATGTTTGCAACCGCGGCCGAGCTAGGCTTGCGCAATTGTGCAGCAATGCAAAATGCATAACCTGGCCAAATTTCACGGGTGTACAAGAAACCAATGGGGATTTACAAGGAGATGTTCACCCGGAACAGCCAGAGGCCTGCGGGCAGCAAGATTCCGGAATTCTTCCTGAGAAGCCTTGAAAGCAGTGAAACGCTCCTATGTTGCAATAACTCAGAACCTCATTCTGAGTGTTCCCGGCAGAGGTCATTCGGCTGAACACAACCGTGGACTAATTAGAGCCAGATGTAGGGAGTGCCGTCCATAGTGCTGGATGGAGAGTGGTGGCGTGCCAAACAATTGAGCTCTAGTTCTCAACAGTTTTACAAAGTGCCATAAGTTGAGGTTCAACTTACTGCTCCGGTGGAGTAGAGTGTAGCCGTCAAAGCTGGAATCAGTAGCACTCAGGTGAGAAGAACGGGAAGCAGATATACACAGTCCGCTGGCAGAGTCCTACGGGGACCAGCCTATCTGGCTGCCACGCCAGAATATTTGCAACCGCGGCCGAGCTAGGCAGGCGCAATTGTGCAGCAATGCAAACTGCATAACCTGTCCAAATTTCACGGGTGTACAAGAAACCACGGGGGATTTACAAGGAGATGTTCACCCGGAACAGCCGGAGGCCTGCCGGCAGCAAGATTCCGGAATTCTTCCTGAGAAGCCTTGAAAGCAGTGAAACGCTATTATGTTGCAATAACTCAGAACCTCATTCTGAGTGTTCCCGGCAGAGGTCATTCGGCTGAACACAACCATGGACTAATTATAGCCAGATGTAGGCAGTGCCGTCCATAGTGCTGGATGGACAGTGGTGTCGTGCCAAACAACTGAGTTCTAGTGCTCAACACTTACACAAAGTGCCATGAGTTTTGGTTCAACTTAATGCTCCGGTTGAGTAGAGTATAGCCGTCAAAGCTGGAATCAGTAGCACTCAGGTGAGAAGAACGGGAAGCAGATATACCCAGTCCGCTGGCAGTGTCCTACGGGGACTAGCCTATCTGGCTGCCACGCCTGAATGTTTGCAACCGTGGCCGAGCTAGGCAGGCGCAATTGTGAAGCCATGCAAACTGCATAACCTGGCCAAATTTCACGGGTGTACAAGAAACCACGGGGGATTTACAAGGAGATGTTCACCCGGAATAGCCGGAGGCCTGCCGGCAGCAAGATTCCGGAATTCTTCCTGAGAAGCCTTGAAAGCAGTGAAACGCTCCTATGTTGCAATAACTCAGAACGTCATTCTGAGTGTTCCCGGCAGAGGTCATTCGGCTGAACACAATCGTGGACTAATTAGAGCCAGATGTAGGCAGTTCCGTCCATAGTGCTGGATGGAGAGTGGTGGCGTGGTAAAATACTGAGCTCTAGTTCTCAACACTTTCACAAAGTCCCGTAAGTTGAGGTTCAACTTAATGCTCCGGTTGCGTAGAGTGTAGCCGTCAAAGCTGGAATCAGTAGCACTCAGGTGAGAAGAACAGGAAGCAGATATACCCAATCCGCTGGCAGTGTCCTACGGGGACCAGCCTATCTGGCTGCCACGCCTGAATGTTTGCAACCGCAGCCGAGCTAGGCAGGCGCAATTGTGCAGCAATGCAAACTGCATAACCTGTCCAAATTTCACGGGTGTACAAGAAACCACTGGGAATTTACAAGGAGATGTTCACTCGGAGAGCCAGAGGCCCACCGGCAGCAAGATTCCGGAATTCTTCCTGAGAAGCTTTGAAAGCAGTGAAACGCTCCTATGTTGCAATAACTCAGAACCTCATTCTGAGTGTTCCCGGCAGAGGTCATTCGGCTGAACACAACCGAGGACTAATTAGAGCCAGATGTAGGGAGTGCCGTCCATACTGCTGGATGGACAGTGGTGGCGTGCCAAACAACTGAGCTCTAGTTCTCAACAGTTTCACAAAGTGCCATAAGTTGAGGTTCAACTTACTGCTCTGGTGGAGTAGAGTGTAGCCGTCAAAGCTGGAATCAGTAGCACTCAGGTGAGAAGAACGGGAAGCAGATATACACAGTCCGCTGGCAGAGTCCTATGGGGACCAGCCTATCTGGCTG
This sequence comes from Dipodomys merriami, assembly GCF_024711535.1. Lineage (NCBI taxonomy): Eukaryota > Metazoa > Chordata > Mammalia > Rodentia > Heteromyidae > Dipodomys > Dipodomys merriami. The sequence goes on along the minus strand of NW_027203704.1, from coordinate 943,775 downwards.
CCACGCCTGAATGTTTGCAACCGCGGCCGTGCTAGGCAGGCGCAATTGTGCAGCAATGCAAACTGCATAACCTGTCCAAATTTCACGGGTGTACAAGAAACCACGGGGGATTTACAAGGAGATGTTCACCCGGAACAGCCGGAGGCCTGCCGGCAGCAAGATTCCGGAATTCTTCCTGAGAAGCCTTGAAAGCAGTGAAATGCTCCTATGTTGCAATAACTCAGAACCTCATTCTGAGTTTTCCCGGCAGAGGTCTTTCGGCTGAACACAATCGTGAACTAATTAGAGCCAGATGTAGGCAGTGCCGTCCATAGTGCTGGATTCACAGTGGTGGCGTGCCAAACAACTGAGCTCTAGTTGTCAACAGTTTCACAAAGAGCCATAAGTTGAGGTTCAACTTACTGCTCCGGTTGCGTCGAGTGTAGCCGTCAAAGGTGGAATCAGTAGCACTCAGGTGAGAAGAACGGGAAGCAGATATACCCAGTCCGCTGGCAGAGTCCTACGGGGGCCAGCCTATCTGGCTGCCACGCCTGAATGTTTGCAACCATGGCCGAGCTAGGCTGGCGCAATTGTGCAGCAATGCAAACTGCATAACCTGGCCAAATTTCACGGGTGTACAAGAAACAAATGGGGATTTACAAGGAGATGTTCACCCGGAACAGCCGGAGGCCTGCCGGCAGCAAGATTCCGGAATTCTTCCTGAGAAGCCTTGAAAGCAGTGAAACGCTCCTATGTTGCAATAACTCAGATCCTCATTCTGAGTGTTCCCGGCAGAGGTCATTCGGCTGAACACAACCGTGGACTAATTAGAGCCAGATGTAGGGAGTGCCGTCCATAGTGCTGGATGGACAGTGGTGGCGTGCCAAACAACTGAGCTCTAGTTCTCAGCAGTTTCACAAAGTGCCATGAGTTGAAGTTCAACTTACTGCTCCGGTTGAGTAGACTGTAGCCGTCAAAGCTGGAATCAGTAGCACTCAGGTGAGAAGAACGGGAAGCAGATATACCCAGTCCGCTGGCAGAGTACTACGGGGACCAGCCTATCTGGCTGCCACGCCTGAAATTTCAAACGCGGCCGAGCTAGGCAGGCGCAATTGTGCAGCAATGCAAACTGCATAACCTGGCCAAATTTCACGGGTGTACAAGAAACCAATGGGGATTCACAAGGAGATATTCACCCGGAACAGCCGATGCCTGCCGGCAGCAAGATTCCGGAATTCTTCCTGAGAAGCCTTGAAAGCAGTGAAACGGTCCTATGTTGCAATAACTCAGAACCTCATTCTCAGTGTTCCCGGCAGAGGTCATTCGGCTGAACACAATCGTGGACTAATTAGAGCCAGATGTAGGCAGTGCCGTCCATAGTGCTGGATGGACAGTGGTGGCATGCCAAACAACTGAGCTCTAGTTGTCAACAGTTTCACAAAGTGCCATAAGTTGAGGTTCAACTTAATGCTCCGGTTGAGTAGAGTGTAGCCGTCAAAGCTGGAATCAGTAGCACTCAGGTGAGAAGAACGGGAAGCAGATATACCCAGTCCGCTGGCAGTGTCCTACGGGGTCCAGCCTATCTGGCTGCCACGCCTGAATGTTTGCAACCGCGGCCTAGCTAGCCAGGCGTCATTGTGCAGCAATGCAAACTGCATAACCTGGCCAAATTTCACGGGTGTACAAGAAACCAATGGGGATTTACAAGGAGATGTACACCCGGAACAGCCGGAGGCCTGCCGGCAGCAAGATTCCGGAATTCTTCCTGAGAAGCCTTGAAAGCAGTGAAACGCTCCTACGTTGCAATAACTCAGAACCTCATTCTGGGTGTTCCCGGCTGAGGTCATTCGGCTGAACACAATCGTGGACTAATTAGAGCCAGATGTAGGCAGTGCCGTCCATAGTGCTGGATGGACAGTGGTGGCGTGCCAAACAACTGAGCTCTAGTTCTCAACAGTTTCACAAAGTGCCATAAGTTGAGGTTCAACTTACGGCTCCGGTTGAGTAGAGTGTAGCCGTCAAATCGGGAATCAGTAGCACTCAGGTGAGAAGAACGGGAAGCAGATATACCCAGTCCGCTGGCAGAGTACTACGGGGACCAGCCTATCTGGCTGCCACGCCTGAAAGTTTGCAAACGCGGCCGAGCTAGGCAGGCGCAATTGTGCAGCAATGCAAACTGCATAACCTGTCCAAATTTCACGGGTGTACAAGAAACCAATGGGGATTTACAAGGAGATGTTCACCCGGAACAGCCGGAGGCCTGCCGGCAGCAAGATTCCGGAATTCTTCCTCAGAAGCCCTGAAAGCAGTGAAATGCTCCTATGTTGCAATAACTCAGAACCTCATTCTCAGTGTTCCCGGCAGAGGTCATTCGGCTGAACACAATCGTGGACTAATTAGAGCCAGATGTAGGCAGTGCCGTCCATAGTGCTGGATGGACAGTGGTGGCGTGCCAAACAACTGAGCTCTAGTTCTCAACAGTTTCACAAAGTGCCATAAGTTGAGGTTCAGCTTAATGCTCCGGTTGAGTAGAGTGTAGCCGTCAAAGCTGGAATCAGTAGCACTCAGGTGAGAAGAACGGGAAGCAGATATACCCAGTCCGCTGGCAGTGTCCTACGGGGACCAGCCTATCTGGCTGCCATGCCTGAATGTTTGCAACCGCGGCCTAGCTAGGGAGGCGCAATTGTGCAGCAATGCAAACTGCATAACCTGGCCAAATTTCACGGGTGTACAAGAAACCACGGGGGATTTACAAGCAGATGTTCACCCGGAACAGCCGGAGGCCTGCTGGGAGCAAGATTCCGGAATTCTTCCTGAGAAGCCTTGAAAGCAATGAAACGCTCCTATGTTGCAATAACTCAGAACCTCATTCTGAGTGTTCCCGGCAGAGGTCATTCGGCTGAACACAACCGTGGACTAATTAGAGCCATATGTAGGGAGTGCCGTCCATAGTGCTGGATGGAGAGTGGTGGCGTGCCAAAAAACTGAGCTCTAGTTCTGAAGAGTTTCACAAAGTGCCATAAGTTGAGGTTCAACTTAATGCTCCGGTTGAGTAGAGTGTAGCCATCAAAGCTGGAATCAGTAGCACAAAGGTGAGGAGAACGAGAAGCAGATATACCCAGTCCGCTGGCAGTGTCCTACGGGGACCAGTCCATCAGGCTGCCACGCCTGAATGTTTGCAACCGCGGCTGAGCTAGGCAGGCGGAATTGTGCAGCAATGCAAACTGCATAACTTGGCCAAATTTCACGGGTGGACAAGAAACCACGGGGGATTTACAAGGAGATGTTCACCCGGAACAGCCGGAGGCCTGCCCGCAGCAAGATTCCGGAATTCTTCCTGAGAAGCCTTGAAAGCAGTGAAACGCTCCTATGTTGCAGTAACTTAGAACCTCATTCTGAGTTTTCCCGGCAGAGGTCATTCGGCTGAACACAATCGTGAACTAATTAGAGCCAGATGTAGGCAGTACCGTCCATAGTGCTGGATGGACAGTGGTGGCATGCCAAACAACTGAGCTCTAGTTCTCAACAGTTTCACAAAGTGCCATAAGTTGAGGTTCAACTTACTGCTCCGGTTGAGTCGAGTGTAGCCGTCAAAACTGGAATCAGTAGCACTCAGGTGAGAAGAACGGGAAGCACATATACCCAGTCCGCTGGCAGAGTCTTATGGGGACCAGCCTATCTGGCTGCCACGCCTGAATGTTTGCAACCGCGGCCGAGCTAGGCTTGCGCAATTGTGCAGCAATGCAAAATGCATAACCTGGCCAAATTTCACGGGTGTACAAGAAACCAATGGGGATTTACAAGGAGATGTTCACCCGGAACAGCCGGAGGCCTGCGGGCAGCAAGATTCCGGAATTCTTCCTGAGAAGCCTTGAAAGCAGTGAAACGCTCCTATGTTGCAATAACTCAGAACCTCATTCTGAGTGTTCCCGGCAGAGGTCATTCGGCTGAACACAACCGTGGACTAATTAGAGCCAGATGTAGGGAGTGCCGTCCATAGTGCTGGATGGAGAGTGGTGGCGTGCCAAACAACTGAGCTCTAGTTCTCAACAGTTTTACAAAGTGCCATAAGTTGAGGTTCAACTTACTGCTCCGGTGGAGTAGAGTGTAGCCGTCAAAGCTGGAATCAGTAGCACTCAGGTGAGAAGAACGGGAAGCAGATATACACAGTCCGCTGGCAGAGTCCTACGGGGACCAGCCTATCTGGCTGCCACGCCAGAATATTTGCAACCGCGGCCGAGCTAGGCAGGCGCAATTGTGCAGCAATGCAAACTGCATAACCTGTCCAAATTTCACGGGTGTACAAGAAACCACGGGGGATTTACAAGGAGATGTTCACCCGGAACAGCCGGAGGCCTGCCGGCAGCAAGATTCCGGAATTCTTCCTGAGAAGCCTTGAAAGCAGTGAAACGCTATTATGTTGCAATAACTCAGAACCTCATTCTGAGTGTTCCCGGCAGAGGTCATTCGGCTGAACACAACCATGGACTAATTAGAGCCAGATGTAGGCAGTGCCGTCCATAGTGCTGGATGGACAGTGGTGTCGTGCCAAACAACTGAGTTCTAGTGCTCAACACTTACACAAAGTGCCATGAGTTTTGGTTCAACTTAATGCTCCGGTTGAGTAGAGTATAGCCGTCAAAGCTGGAATCAGTAGCACTCAGGTGAGAAGAACGGGAAGCAGATATACCCAGTCCGCTGGCAGTGTCCTACGGGGACTAGCCTATCTGGCTGCCACGCCTCAATGTTTGCAACCGTGGCCGAGCTAGGCAGGCGCAATTGTGAAGCCATGCAAACTGCATAACCTGGCCAAATTTCACGGGTGTACAAGAAACCAATGGGGATTTACAAGGAGATGTTCACCCGGAACAGCCGGAGGCCTGCCGGCAGCAAGATTCCGGAATTCTTCCTGAGAAGCCTTGAAAGCAGTGAAACGCTCCTATGTTGCAATAACTCAGAACGTCATTCTGAGTGTTCCCGGCAGAGGTCATTCGGCTGAACACAATCGTGGACTAATTAGAGCCAGATGTAGGCAGTTCCGTCCATAGTGCTGGATGGAGAGTGGTGGCGTGGTAAAATACTGAGCTCTAGTTCTCAACACTTTCACAAAGTCCCGTAAGTTGAGGTTCAACTTAATGCTCCGGTTGCGTAGAGTGTAGCCGTCAAAGCTGGAATCAGTAGCACTCAGGTGAGAAGAACAGGAAGCAGATATACCCAATCCGCTGGCAGTGTCCTACGGGGACCAGCCTATCTGGCTGCCACGCCTGAATGTTTGCAACCGCAGCCGAGCTAGGCAGGCGCAATTGTGCAGCAATGCAAACTGCATAACCTGTCCAAATTTCACGGGTGTACAAGAAACCACTGGGAATTTACAAGGAGATGTTCACTCGGAGAGCCAGAGGCCCACCGGCAGCAAGATTCCGGAATTCTTCCTGAGAAGCTTTGAAAGCAGTGAAACGCTCCTATGTTGCAATAACTCAGAACCTCATTCTGAGTGTTCCCGGCAGAGGTCATTCGGCTGAACACAACCGTGGACTAATTAGAGCCAGATGTAGGGAGTGCCGTCCATACTGCTGGATGGACAGTGGTGGCGTGCCAAACAACTGAGCTCTAGTTCTCAACAGTTTCACAAAGTGCCATAAGTTGAGGTTCAACTTACTGCTCTGGTGGAGTAGAGTGTAGCCGTCAAAGCTGGAATCAGTAGCACTCAGGTGAGAAGAACGGGAAGCAGATATACACAGTCCGCTGGCAGAGTCCTATGGGGACCAGCCTATCTGGCTGCCACGCCTGAATGTTTGCAACCGCGGCCGTGCTAGGCAGGCGCAATTGTGCAGCAATGCAAACTGCATAACCTGTCCAAATTTCACGGGTGTACAAGAAACCACGGGGGATTTACAAGGAGATGTTCACCCGGAACAGCCGGAGGCCTGCCGGCAGCAAGATTCCGGAATTCTTCCTGAGAAGCCTTGAAAGCAGTGAAACGCTCCTATGTTGCAATAACTCAGAACCTCATTCTGAGTTTTCCCGGCAGAGGTCTTTCGGCTGAACACAATCGTGAACTAATTAGAGCCAGATGTAGGCAGTGCCGTCCATAGTGCTGGATTCACAGTGGTGGCGTGCCAAACAACTGAGCTCTAGTTGTCAACAGTTTCACAAAGAGCCATAAGTTGAGGTTCAACTTACTGCTCCGGTTGAGTCGAGTGTAGCCGTCAAAGGTGGAATCAGTAGCACTCAGGTGAGAAGAACGGGAAGCAGATATACCCAGTCCGCTGGCAGAGTCCTACGGGGGCCAGCCTATCTGGCTGCCACGCCTGAATGTTTCCAACCATGGCCGAGCTAGGCTGGCGCAATTGTGCAGCAATGCAAACTGCATAACCTGGCCAAATTTCACGGGTGTACAAGAAACCAATGGGGATTTACAAGGAGATGTACACCCGGAACAGCCGGAGGCCTGCCGGCAGCAAGATTCCGGAATTCTTCCTGAGAAGCCTTGAAAGCAGTGAAACGCTCCTATGTTGCAATAACTCAGAACCTCATTCTGGGTGTTCCCGGCTGAGGTCATTCGGCTGAACACAATCGTGGACTAATTAGAGCCAGATGTAGGCAGTGCCGTCCATAGTGCTGGATGGACAGTGGTGGCGTGCCAAACAACTGAGCTCTAGTTCTCAACAGTTTCACAAAGTGCCATAAGTTGAGGTTCAACTTACTGCTCCGGTTGAGTAGAGTGTAGCCGTCAAATCGGGAATCAGTAGCACTCAGGTGAGAAGAACGGGAAGCAGATATACCCAGTCCGCTGGCAGAGTACTACGGGGACCAGCCTATCTGGCTGCCACGCCTGAAAGTTTGCAAACGCGGCCGAGCTAGGCAGGCGCAATTGTGCAGCAATGCAAACTGCATAACCTGTCCAAATTTCACGGGTGTACAAGAAACCAATGGGGATTTACAAGGAGATGTTCACCCGGAACAGCCGGAGGCCTGCCGGCAGCAAGATTCCGGAATTCTTCCTCAGAAGCCCTGAAAGCAGTGAAATGCTCCTATGTTGCAATAACTCAGAACCTCATTCTCAGTGTTCCCGGCAGAGGTCATTCGGCTGAACACAATCGTGGACTAATTAGAGCCAGATGTAGGCAGTGCCGTCCATAGTGCTGGATGGACAGTGGTGGCGTGCCAAACAACTGAGCTCTAGTTCTCAACAGTTTCACAAAGTGCCATAAGTTGAGGTTCAGCTTAATGCTCCGGTTGAGTAGAGTGTAGCCGTCAAAGCTGGAATCAGTAGCACTCAGGTGAGAAGAACGGGAAGCAGATATACCCAGTCCGCTGGCAGTGTCCTACGGGGACCAGCCTATCTGGCTGCCATGCCTGAATGTTTGCAACCGCGGCCTAGCTAGGGAGGCGCAATTGTGCAGCAATGCAAACTGCATAACCTGGCCAAATTTCACGGGTGTACAAGAAACCACGGGGGATTTACAAGCAGATGTTCACCCGGAACAGCCGGAGGCCTGCTGGGAGCAAGATTCCGGAATTCTTCCTGAGAAGCCTTGAAAGCAATGAAACGCTCCTATGTTGCAATAACTCAGAACCTCATTCTGAGTGTTCCCGGCAGAGGTCATTCGGCTGAACACAACCGTGGACTAATTAGAGCCATATGTAGGGAGTGCCGTCCATAGTGCTGGATGGAGAGTGGTGGCGTGCCAAAAAACTGAGCTCTAGTTCTGAAGAGTTTCACAAAGTGCCATAAGTTGAGGTTCAACTTAATGCTCCGGTTGAGTAGAGTGTAGCCGTCAAAGCTTGAATCAGTAGCACTCAGGTGAGGAGAACGGGAAGCAGATATACCCAGTCCGCTGGCAGTGTCCTACGGGGACCAGCCTATCTGGCTGCCACGCCTGAATGTTTGCCACCGCGGCCGAGCTAGGCAGGCGCAATTGTGCAGCAATGCAAACTGCATAACCTGGCCAAATTTCACGGGTGTACACGAAACCACGGGGGATTTACAAGGAGATGTTCACCCGGAACAGCCGGAGGCCTGCGGGCAGCAAGATTCCGGAAATCCTCCTGAGAAGCCTTGAAAGCAGTGAAACGCTCCTATGTTGCAATAACTCAGAATCTCATTCTGAGTGTTCCCGGCACAGGTTATTCGGCTGAACACAACCGTGGACTAATTAGAGCCAGATGTAGGCAATGTCGTCCATAGTACTGGATGGAAAGTGGTGGCGTGCCAAATATCTAAGCTCTAGTTCTCAACAGTTTCACAAAGTGCCATACGTTGAGGTTCAACTTCCTGCTCCGGTTGAGTCGAGTGTAGCTGTCAAAGCTGGAATCAGTAGCACTCAGGTGAGAAGAACGGGAAGCAGATATACCCAGTCCCCTGGCAGAGTACTACGGGGACCAGCCTATCTGGCTGCCACGCCTGAAATTTCAAACGCGGCCGAGCTAGGCAGGCGCAATTGTGCAGCAATGCAAACTGCATAACCTGTCCAAATTTCACAGGTGTACAAGAAACCAATGCGGATTTACAAGAAGATATTCACCCAGAAAAGCCCGAGGCCTGCCGGCAGCAAGATTCCGGAATTCTTCCTGAGAAGCCTTGAAAGCAGTGAAACGCTCCTATGTTGCAATAACTCAGAACCTCATTCTCAGTGTTCCCGGCAGAGGTCATTCGGCTGAACACAACCGTGGACTAATTAGAGCCAGATGATGGGAGTGCCGTCCATACTGCTGGATGGACAGTGGTGGCGTGCCAAACAACTGAGCTCTAGTTCTCAACAGTTTCACAAAGTGCCATAAGTTGAGGTTCAACTTACTGCTCTGGTGGAGTAGAGTGTAGCCGTCAAAGCTGGAATCAGTAGCACTCAGGTGAGAAGAACGGGAAGCAGATATACACAGTCCGCTGGCAGAGTCCTATGGGGACCAGCCTATCTGGCTGCCACGCCTGAATGTTTGCAACCGCGGCCGTGCTAGGCAGGCGCAATTGTGCAGCAATGCAAACTGTATTAGCTGGGAAATTTCACGGGTGTACAAGAAAGCACGGGGGATTTACAAGGAGATGTTCACCCGGAACAGCCGGAGGCCTGCCGGCAGCAAGATTCCGGAATTCTTCCTGAGAAGCCTTGAAAGCAGTGAAACGCTCCTATGTTGCAATAACTCAGAACCTCATTCTGAGTTTTCCCGGCAGAGGTCTTTCGGCTGAACACAATCGTGAACTAATTAGAGCCAGATGTAGGCAGTGCCGTCCATAGTGCTGGATTCACAGTGGTGGCGTGCCAAACAACTGAGCTCTAGTTGTCAACAGTTTCACAAAGAGCCATAAGTTGAGGTTCAACTTACTGCTCCGGTTGAGTCGAGTGTAGCCGTCAAAGGTGGAATCAGTAGCACTCAGGTGAGAAGAACGGGAAGCAGATATACCCAGTCCGCTGGCAGAGTCCTACGGGGGCCAGCCTATCTGGCTGCCACGCCTGAATGTTTGCAACCATGGCCGAGCTAGGCTGGCGTAATTGTGCAGCAATGCAAACTGCATAACCTGGCCAAATTTCACGGGTGTACAAGAAACCAATGGGGATTTACAAGGAGATGTACACCCGGAACAGCCGGAGGCCTGCCGGCAGCAAGATTCCGGAATTCTTCCTCAGAAGCCCTGAAAGCAGTGAAATGCTCCTATGTTGCAATAACTCAGAACCTCATTCTCAGTGTTCCCGGCAGAGGTCATTCGGCTGAACACAATCGTGGACTAATTAGAGCCAGATGTAGGCAGTGCCGTCCATAGTGCTGGATGGACAGTGGTGGCGTGTCAAACAACTGAGCTCTAGTTCTCAACAGTTTCACAAAGTGCCATAAGTTGAGGTTCAACTTACGGCTCCGGTTGAGTAGAGTGTAGCCGTCAAATCGGGAATCAGTAGCACTCAGGTGAGAAGAACGGGAAGCAGATATACCCAGTCCGCTGGCAGAGTACTACGGGGACCAGCCTATCTGGCTGCCACGCCTGAAAGTTTGCAAACGCGGCCGAGCTAGGCAGGCGCAATTGTGCAGCAATGCAAACTGCATAACCTGTCCAAATTTCACGGGTGTACAAGAAACCAATTGGGATTTACAAGGAGATGTTCACCCGGAACAGCCGGAGGCCTGCCGGCAGCAAGATTCCGGAATTCTTCCTCAGAAGCCCTGAAAGCAGTGAAATGCTCCTATGTTGCAATAACTCAGAACCTCATTCTCAGTGTTCCCGGCAGAGGTCATTCGGCTGAACACAATCGTGGACTAATTAGAGCCAGATGTAGGCAGTGCCGTCCATAGTGCTGGATGGACAGTGGTGGCGTGCCAAACAACTGAGCTCTAGTTCTCAACAGTTTCACAAAGTGCCATAAGTTGAGGTTCAGCTTAATGCTCCGGTTGAGTAGAGTGTAGCCGTCAAAGCTGGAATCAGTAGCACTCAGGTGAGAAGAACGGGAAGCAGATATACCCAGTCCGCTGGCAGTGTCCTACGGGGACCAGCCTATCTGGCTGCCATGCCTGAATGTTTGCAACCGCGGCCTAGCTAGGGAGGCGCAATTGTGCAGCAATGCAAACTGCATAACCTGGCCAAATTTCACGGGTGTACAAGAAACCACGGGGGATTTACAAGCAGATGTTCACCCGGAACAGCCGGAGGCCTGCTGGGAGCAAGATTCCGGAATTCTTCCTGAGAAGCCTTGAAAGCAATGAAACGCTCCTATGTTGCAATAACTCAGAACCTCATTCTGAGTGTTCCCGGCAGAGGTCATTCGGCTGAACACAACCGTGGACTAATTAGAGCCATATGTAGGGAGTGCCGTCCATAGTGCTGGATGGAGAGTGGTGGCGTGCCAAAAAACTGAGCTCTAGTTCTGAAGAGTTTCACAAAGTGCCATAAGTTGAGGTTCAACTTAATGCTCCGGTTGAGTAGAGTGTAGCCGTCAAAGCTTGAATCAGTAGCACTCAGGTGAGGAGAACGGGAAGCAGATATACCCAGTCCGCTGGCAGTGTCCTACGAGGACCAGCCTATCTGGCTGCCACGCCTGAATGTTTGCAACCGCGGCCGAGCTAGGCAGGCGCAATTGTGCAGCAATGCAAACTGCATAACCTGGCCAAATTTCACGGGTGTACACGAAACCACGGGGGATTTACAAGGAGATGTTCACCCGGAACAGCCGGAGGCCTGCGGGCAGCAAGATTCCGGAAATCCTCCTGAGAAGCCTTGAAAGCAGTGAAACGCTCCTATGTTGCAATAACTCAGAATCTCATTCTGAGTGTTCCCGGCACAGGTTATTCGGCTGAACACAACCGTGGACTAATTAGAGCCAGATGTAGGCAATGTCGTCCATAGTACTGGATGGAAAGTGGTGGCGTGCCAAATATCTAAGCTCTAGTTCTCAACAGTTTCACAAAGTGCCATACGTTGAGGTTCAACTTACTGCTCCGGTTGAGTCGAGTGTAGCTGTCAAAGCTGGAATCAGTAGCACTCAGGTGAGAAGAACGGGAAGCAGATATACCCAGTCCCCTGGCAGAGTACTACGGGGACCAGCCTATCTGGCTGCCACGCCTGAAATTTCAAACGCGGCCGAGCTAGGCAGGCGCAATTGTGCAGCAATGCAAACTGCATAACCTGTCCAAATTTCACGGGTGTACAAGAAACCAATGCGGATTTACAAGAAGATATTCACCCAGAAAAGCCGGAGGCCTGCCGGCAGCAAGATTCCAGAATTCTTCCTGAGAAGCCTTGAAAGCAGTGAAACGCTCCTATGTTGCAATAACTCAGAACCTCATTCTCAGTGTTCCCGGCAGAGGTCTTTCGGCTGAACACAATCGTGGACTAATTAGAGCCAGATGTAGGCAGTGCCGTCCATAGTGCTGGATGGACAGTGGTGGCGTGCCATACAACTGAGCTCTAGTTCTCAACAGTTTCCCAAAGTGCCATAAGTAGAGGTTCAACTTAATGGTCCGGTTGAGTAGAGTGTAGCCGTCAAAGCTGGAATCAGTAGCACTCAGGTGAGAAGAACGGGAAGCAGATATACCCAGTCCGCTGGCAGTGTCCTACGGGGACCAGCCTATCTGGCTGCCACGCCTGAATGTTTGCAACCGCGGCCTAGCTAGGCAGGCGCAATTGTGCAGCAATGCAAACTGCATAACCTGGCCAAATTTCACGGGTGTACAAGAAACCACGGGGGATTTACAAGGAGATGTTCACCTGGAACAGCCGGAGGCCTGCCGGCAGGAAGATTCCGGAATTCTTCCTGAGAAGCCTTGAAAGCAGTGAAACGCTCCTATGTTGCAATAACTCAGAACCTCATTCTGAGTGTTCCCGGCAGAGGTCATTCGGCTGAACACAACCGTGGACTAATTAGAGCCAGATGTAGGGAGTGCCGTCCATAGTGCTGGATGGAGAGTGGTGGCGTGCCAAACAACTGAGCTCTAGTTCTCAACAGTTTTACAAAGTGCCATAAGTTGAGGTTCAAGTTACTGCTCCGGTGGAGTAGAGTGTAGCCGTCAAAGCTGGAATCAGTAGCACTCAGTTGAGAAGAACGGGAAGCAGATATACACAGTCCGCTGGCAGAGTCCTACGGGGACCAGCCTATCTGGCTGCCACGCCAGAATATTTGCAATCGCGGCCGAGCTAGGCAGGCGCAATTGTGCAGCAATGCAAACTGCATAACCTGTCCAAATTTCACGGGTGTACAAGAAACCACGGGGGATTTACAAGGAGATGTTCACCCGGAACAGCCGGAGGCCTGCCGGCAGCAAGATTCCGGAATTCTTCCTGAGAAGCCTTGAAAGCAGTGAAACGCTCCTATGTTGCAATAACTCAGAACCTCATTCTGAGTGTTCCCGGCAGAGGTCATTCGGCTGAACACAACCATGGACTAATTAGAGCCAGATGGAGGCAGTGCCGTCCATAGTGCTGGATGGACAGTGGTGGCGTGCCAAACAACTGAGTTCTAGTGCTCAACACTTACACAAAGTGCCATGAGTTGAGGTTCAACTTAATGCTCCGGTTGAGTAGAGTATAGCCGTCAAAGCTGGAATCAGTAGCACTCAGGTGAGAAGAACGGGAAGCAGATATACCCAGTCCGCTGGCAGTGTCCTACGGGGACTAGCCTATCTGGCTGCCACGCCTGAATGTTTGCAACCGTGGCCGAGCTAGGCAGGCGCAATTGTGAAGCCATGCAAACTGCATAACCTGGCCAAATTTCACGGGTGTACAAGAAACCACGGGGGATTTACAAGGAGATGTTCACCCGGAACAGCCGGAGGCCTGCCGGCAGCAAGATTACGGAATTCTTCCTGAGAAGCCTTGAAAGCAGTGAAACGCTCCTATGTTGCAATAACTCAGAACGTCATTCTGAGTGTTCCCGGCAGAGGTCATTCGGCTGAACACAATCTTGGACTAATTAGAGCCAGATGTAGGCAGTTCCGTCCATAGTGCTGGATGGAGAGTGGTGGCGTGGTAAAATACTGAGCTCTAGTTCTCAACACTTTCACAAAGTCCCGTAAGTTGAGGTTCAACTTAATGCTCCGGTTGCGTAGAGTGTAGCCGTCAAAGCTGGAATCAGTAGCACTCAGGTGAGAAGAACAGGAAGCAGATATACCCAATCCGCTGGCAGTGTCCTACGGGGACCAGCCTATCTGGCTGCCACGCCTGAATGTTTGCAACCGCAGCCGAGCTAGGCAGGCGCAATTGTGCAGCAATGCAAACTGCATAACCTGTCCAAATTTCACGGGTGTACAAGAAACCACGGGGAATTTACAAGGAGATGTTCACTCGGAGAGCCAGAGGCCCACCGGCAGCAAGATTCCGGAATTCTTCCTGAGAAGCTTTGAAAGCAGTGAAACGCTCCTATGTTGCAATAACTCAGAACCTCATTCTGAGTGTTCCCGGCAGAGGTCATTCGGCTGAACACAACCGTGGACTAATTAGAGCCAGATGTAGGGAGTGCCGTCCATACTGCTGGATGGACAGTGGTGGCGTGCCAAACAACTGAGCTCTAGTTCTCAACAGTTTCACAAAGTGCCATAAGTTGAGGTTCAACTTACTGCTCCGGTGGAGTAGAGTGTAGCCGTCAAAGCTGGAATCAGTAGCACTCAGGAGAGAAGAACCGGAAGCAGATATACACAGTCCGCTGGCAGAGTCCTATGGGGACCAGCCTATCTGGCTGCCACGCCTGAATGTTTGCAACCGCGGCCGTGCTAGGCAGGCGCAATTGTGCAGCAATGCAAACTGCATAACCTGTCCAAATTTCACGAGTGTACAAGAAACCACGGGGGATTTACAAGGAGATGTTCACCCGGAACAGACGGAGGCCTGCCGGCAGCAAGATTCCGGAATTCTTCCTGAGAAGCCTTGAAAGCAGTGAAACGCTCCTATGTTGCAATAACTCAGAACCTCATTCTGAGTTTTCCCGGCAGAGGTCATTCGGCTGAACACAATCGTGAACTAATTAGAGCCAGATGTAGGCAGTGCCGTCCATAGTGCTGGATGCACAGTGGTGGCGTGCCAAACAACTGAGCTCTAGTTGTCAACAGTTTCACAAAGTGCCATAAGTTGAGGTTCAACTTACTGCTCCGGTTGAGTCGAGTGTAGCCGTCAAAGGTGGAATCAGTAGCACTCAGGTGAGAAGAACGGGAAGCAGATATACCCAGTCCGCTGGCAGAGTCCTACGGGGGCCAGCCTATCTGGCTGCCACGCCTGAATGTTTGCAACCATGGCCGAGCTAGGCTGGCGCAATTGTGCAGCAATGCAAACTGCATAACCTGGCCAAATTTCACGGGTGTACAAGAAACAAATGGGGATTTACAAGGAGATGTTCACCCGGAACAGCCGGAGGCCTGCCGGCAGCAAGATTCCGGAATTCTTCCTGAGAAGCCTTGAAAGCAGTGAAACGCTCCTATGTTGCAATAACTCAGATCCTCATTCTGAGTTTTCCCGGCAGAGGTCATTCGGCTGAACACAACCGTGGACTAATTAGAGCCAGATGTAGGGAGTGCCGTCCATAGTGCTGGATGGATAGTGGTGGCGTGCCAAACAACTGAGCTCTAGTTCTCAGCAGTTTCACAAAGTGCCATAAGTTGAAGTTCAACTTACTGCTCCGGTTGAGTAGAGTGTAGCCGACAAAGCTGGAATCAGTAGCACTCAGGTGAGAAGAACGGGAAGCAGATATACCCAGTCCGCTGGCAGAGTACTACGGGGACCAGCCTATCTGGCTGCCACGCCTGAAATTTCAAACGCGGCCGAGCTAGGCAGGCGCAATTGTGCAGCAATGCAAACTGCATAACCTGGCCAAATTTCACGGGTGTACAAGAAACCACGGGGGATTTACAAGGAGATGTTCACCTGGAACAGCGGGAGGCCTGCCGGTAGGAAGATTCCGGAATTCTTCCTGAGAAGCCTTGAAAGCAGTGAAACGCTCCTATGTTGCAATAACTCAGAACCTCATTCTCAGTGTTCCCGGCAGAGGTCATTCGGCTGAACACAACCGTGGACTAATTAGAGCCATATGTAGGGAGTGACGTCCATAGTGCTGGATGGAGAGTGGTGGCGTGCCAAACAACTGAGCTCTAGTTCTGAACAGTTTCACAAAGTGCCATAAGTTGAGGTTCAACTTAATGCTCCCGTTGAGTAGAGTGTAGCCGTCAAAGCTGGAATCAGTAGCACAAAGGTGAGGAGAACGGGAAGCAGATATACCCAGTCCGCTGGCAGTGTCCTACGGGGACCAGTCCATAAGGCTGCCACGCCTGAATGTTTGCAACCGCGGCTGAGCTAGGCAGGCGGAATTGTGCAGCAATGCAAACTGCATAACTTGTCCAAATTTCACGGGAGTACAAGAAACCACGGGGGATTTACAAGGAGATGTTCACCCGGAAAAGCCGGAGGCCTGCCCGCAGCAAGATTCCGGAATTCTTCCTGAGAAGCCTTGAAAGCAGTGAAACGCTCCTATGTTGCAGTAACTTAGAACCTCATTCTGAGTTTTCCCGGCACAGGTCATTCGGCTGAACACAATCGTGAACTAATTAGAGCCAGATGTAGGCAGTACCGTCCATAGTGCTGGATGGACAGTAGTGGCGTGCCAAACAACTGAGCTCTAGTTCTCAACAGTTTCACAAAGTGCCATAAGTTGAGGTTCAACTTACTGCTCCGGTTGAGTCGAGTGTAGCCGTCAAAGCTGGAATCAGTAGCACTCAGGTGAGAAGAACGGGAAGCAGATATACCCAGTCCGCTGGCAGAGTCCTACGGGGACCAGCCTATCTGGCTGCCACGCCTGAATGTTTGCAACCGCGGCCGAGCTAGGCTTGCGCAATTGTGCAGCCATGCAAACTGCATAACCTGGCCAAATTTCACGGGTGTACAAGAAACCAATTTGGATTTACAAGGAGATGTACACCCGGAACAGCCGGAGGCCTGCCGGCAGCAAGATTCCGGAATTCTTCCTGAGAAGCCTTGAAAGCAGTGAAACGCTCCTAAGTTGCAATAACTCAGAACCTCATTCTGAGTGTTCCCGGCAGAGGTCATTCTGCTGAACACAACCATGGACTAATTAGAGCCAGATGTAGGCAGTGCCGTCCATAGTGCTGGATGGACAGTTTTGGCGTGCCAAACAACTGAGTTCTAGTGCTCAACACTTACACAAAGTGCCATGAGTTGAGGTTCAACTTAATGCTCCGGTTGAGTAGAGTGTAGCCGTCAAAGCTGGAATCAGTAGCACTCAGGTGAGAAGAACGGGAAGCAGATATACCCATTCCGCTGGCAGTGTCCTACGGGGACCAGCCTATCTGGCTGCCACGCCTGAATGTTTGCAACCGTGGCCGAGCTAGGCAGGCGCAATTGTGAAGCCATGCAAACTGCATAACCTGGCCAAATTTCACGGGTGTACAAGAAACCACGGGGGATTTACAAGGAGATGTTCACCCGGAACAGCCGGAGGCCTGCCGGCAGCAAGATTCCGGAATTCTTCCTGAGAAGCCTTGAAAGCAGTGAAACCATCCTATGTTGCAATAACTCAGAACCTCATTCTGAGTGTTGCCGGCAGAGGTCATTCGGCTGAACACAATCGTGGACTAATTAGAGCCAGATGTAGGCAGTGCCGGCCATAGTGCTGGATGGACAGTGGTGGCGTGCCAAACAAGTGAGCTCTAGTTCTCATCATTTTCACAAAGTGCCATAAGTTGAGGTTCAACTTACTGCTCCGTTTGAGTAGAGTGTAGCTGTCAAATCTGGAATCAGTAGCACTCAGGTGAGAAGAACGGGAAGCAGATATACCCAGTCCGCTGGCAGAGTCCTACGGGGACCAGCCTATATGGCTGCCACGCCTGAATGTTTGCATCCGCGGCCGAGCTATGTAGGCGCAATTGTGCAGCAATTCAAACTGCATAACTTGTCCAAATTTCACGGGTGTACAAGAAACCACGGGGGATTTACAAGGAGATGTTCACTCGGAGAGCCAGAGGCCCGCCGGCAGCAAGATTCCGGAATTCTTCCTGAGAAGCCTTGAAAGCAGTGAAACGCTCCTATGTTGCAATAACTCAAAACCTCATTCTGAGTGTTCCCGGCAGAGGTCATTCGGCTGAACACAACCGTTGACTAATTAGAGCCAGATATAGGCAGTGCCGTCCATATTGCTGGATGGACACTGGTGGCGTGCCAAACAACTGAGCTCTAGTTCTCAACACTTTCACAAAGTGCCCTAAGTTGAGGTTCAACTTACTGCTCCGGTTGAGTAGAGTGTATCCGTCAAAGCTGGAATCAGTAGCACTCAGGTGAGAAGAACGGAAAGCAGATATACCCAGTCCCCTGGCAGAGTCCTACGGGGACCAGCCTATCTGGCTGCCACGCCTGAATGTTTGCAACCGCGGCCGAGCTAGGCAGGCGCAATTGTGCAGCAATGCAAACTGCATAACCTGGCCAAATTTCACGGGTGTACATGAAACCACGGGGGATTTACAAGGAGATGTTCACCCGGAACAGCCGGAGGCCTGCCGGCAGGAAGATTCCGGAGTTCTTCCTGAGAAGCCTTGAAAGCAGTGAAACGCTCCTATGTTGCAATAACTCAGAACCTCATTCTCAGTGTTCCCGGGAGAGGTCATTTGGCTGAACACAACCGTGGACTAATTAGAGCCAAATGTAGGCAGTGCCGTCCATAGTGCTGGATGGAGAGTGGTGGGGTGCCAAACAACTGAGCTCTAGTTCTCAACACTTTCACAAAGTGCCGTATGTTGAGGTTCAACTTAATGATCCGGTTGAGTAGAGTGTAGCCGTCAAAACTGGAATCAGTAGAACTCAGGTGAGAAGAACGGGAAACAGATATACCCAGTCCGCTGGCAGTGTCCTACGGGGACCAGCCTATCTGGCTGCCACGCCTGAATGTTTGCAACCGCGGCCGAGCTAGGCAGGCGCAATTGTGCAGCAATGCAAACTGCATAACCTGTCCAAATTTCACGGGTGTACAAGAAACCACGGGGGATTTGCAAGGAGATGTTCACCCGGAACAGCCGGAGGCCTGCCGGCAGCAAAATTCCGGAATTCTTCCTGAGAAGCCTTGAAAGCAGTGAAACGCTCCTATGTTGCAATAACTCAGAACCTCATTCTGAGTTTTCCCGGCAGAGGTCATTCGGCTGAACACAATCGTGAACTAATTAGAGCCAGATGTAGCCAGTGCCGTCCATAGTGCTGGTTGCACAGTGGTGGCGTGCCAAACAACTGAGCTCTAGTTGTCAACAGTTTCACAAAGTGCCATAAGTTGAGGTTCAACTTAATGCTCCGGTTGAGTCGAGTGTAGCCGTCAAAGGTGGAATCAGTAGCACTCAGGTGAGAAGAACGGGAAGCAGATATACCCAGTCCGCTGGCAGAGTCCTAAGGGGGCCAGCCTATCTGGCTGCCACGCCTGAATGTTTGCAACCGCGGCCGAGCTAGGCTGGCGCAATTGTGCAGCAATGCAAACTGAATAACCTGGCCAAATTTCACGGGTGTACAAGAAACAAATGGGGATTTACAAGGAGATGTTCACCCGGAACAGCCGGAGGCCTGCTGGCAGCAAGATTCCGGAATTCTTCCTGAGAAGCCTTGAAAGCAATGAAACGATCCTATGTTGCAATAACTCAGAACCTCATTCTGAGTGTTCCCGGCAGAGGTCATTCGGCTGAACACAAACGTGGACTAATTAGAGCCATATGTAGGGAGTGCCGTCCATAGTGCTGGATGGAGAGTGGTGGCGTGCCAAACAACTGAGCTCTAGTTCTGAACAGTTTCACAAAGTGCCATAAGTTGAGGTTCAACTTACTGCTCCGGTTGAGTCGAGTGTAGCCGTCAAAGCTAGAATCAGTAGCACTCAGGTGAGAAGAACGGGAAGCAGATATACCCAGTCCGCTGGCAGAGTCCTACGGGGACCAGCCTATCTGGCTGCCACGCCTGAATATTTGCAACCGCGGCCGAGCTCGGCTGGCGCAATTGTGCAGCCATGCAAACTGCATAACCTGGCCAAATTTCACTGGTGTAGAAGAAACGACAGGGGATTTACAAGGAGATGTTCACCCGGAACAGCCCGAGGCCTGCCGGCAGCAAGATTCCCGAATTCTTCCTGAGAAGCCTTGAAAGCAGTGAAACGCTCCTATGTTGCAATAACTCAGAACATCATTCTGAGTGTTCCCGGCAGAGGTCATTCGGCTGAACACAACCGTGGACTAATTAGAGCCAGATGTAGGCAATGTCGTCCATAGTACTGGATGGACAGTGGTGGCGTGCCAAACATCTGAGCTCTAGTTTTCAACAGTTTCACAAAGTGCCATAAGTTGAGGTTCAACTTACTGCTCATGTTGAGTCGAGTGTAGCTGTCAAAGCTGGAATCAGTAGCACTCCGGTGAGAAGAATGGGAAGCAGATATACCCAGTCCGCTGCAGAGTCCTACGGGGACCAGCCTATCTGGCTGCCACGCCTGAATATTTGCAACCGGAGCCGAGCTAGGCTGGCCCAATTGTGCAGCAATGCAAACTGCATAACCTGGCCAAATTTCACGGGTGTACAAGAAACCACAGGGGATTTACAAGGAGATGTTCAATCGGAACAGCCCGAGGCCTGCCGGCAGCAAGATTCCGGAATTCTTCCTGAGAAGCCTTGAAAGCAGTGAAACGCTCCTACGTTGCAATAACTCAGAACCTCATTCTGGGTGTTCCCGGCTGAGGTCATTCGGCTGAACACAATCGTGGACTAATTAGAGCTAGATGTAGGCAGTGCCGTCCATAGTGCTGGATGGACAGTGGTGGCGTGCCAAACAACTGAGCTCTAGTTCTCAACAGTTTCACAAAGTGCCATTAGTTGAGGTTCAACTTACGGCTCCGGTTGAGTAGAGTGTAGCCGTCAAATCGGGAATCAGTAGCACTCAGGTGAGAAGAACGGGAAGCAGATATACCCAGTCCGCTGGCATTGTCCTACGGGGACCAGCCTATCTGGCTGCCATGCCTGAATGTTTGCAACCGCGGCCTAGCTAGGCAGGCGCAATTGTGCAGCAATGCAAACTGCATAACCTGGCCAAATTTCACGGGTGTACAAGAAACCACGGGGGAGTTACAAGGAGATGTTCACCCGGAACAGCCGGAGGCCTGCTGGGAGCAAGATTCCGGAATTCTTCCTGAGAAGCCTTGAAAGCAATGAAACGCTCCTATGTTGCAATAACTCAGAACCTCATTCTGAGTGTTCCCGGCAGAGGTCATTCGGCTGAACACAACCATGGACTAATTAGAGCCATATGTAGGGAGTGCCGTCCATAGTGCTGGATGGAGAGTGGTGGCGTGCCAAAAAACTGAGCTCTAGTTCTGAAGAGTTTCACAAAGTGCCCTAAGTTGAGGTTCAACTTAATGCTCCGGTTGAGTAGAGTGTAGCCGTCAAAGCTTGAATCAGTAGCACTCAGGTGAGGAGAACGGGAAGCAGATATACCCAGTCCGCTGGCAGTGTCCTACGGGGACCAGGCTATCTGGCTGCCACGCCTGAATGTTTGCAACCGCGGCCGAGCTAGGCAGGCGCAATTGTGCAGCAATGCAAACAGCATAACCTGGCCAAATTTCACGGGTGTACAAGAAACCACGGGGGATTTACAAGGAGATGTTCACCCGGAACAGCCGGAGGCCTGCGGGCAGCAAGATTCCGGAAATCTTCCTGAGAAGCCTTGAAAGCAGTGAAACGCTCCTATGTTGCAATAACTCAGAATCTCATTCTGAGTGTTCCCGGCAGAGGTTATTCGGCTGAACACAACCGTGGACTAATTAGAGCCAGATGTAGGCAATGTCGTCCATAGTACTGGATGGACAGTGGTGGCGTGCCAAACATCTAAGCTCTAGTTCTCAACAGTTTCACAAAGTGCCATACGTTCAGGTTCAACTTACTGCTCCGGTTGAGTCCAGTGTAGCCGTCAAAGCTGGAATCAGTAGCACTCAGGTGAGAAGAACGGGAAGCAGATATACCCAGTCCGCTGGCAGAGTACTAGGGGGACAAGCCTATCTGGCTGCCACGCCTGAAATTTCAAACGCGGCCGAGCAAGGCAGGCGCAATTGTACAGCAATGCAAACTGCATAAACTGTCCAAATTTCACGGGTGTACAAGAAACCAATGGGGATTTACAAGGAGATATTCACCCAGAACAGCCGGAGGCCTGCCGGCAGCAAGATTCCGGAATTCTTCCTGAGAAGCCTTGAAAGCAGTGAAACGCTCCTATGTTGCAATAACTCAGAACCTCATTCTCAGTGTTCCCGGCAGAGGTCATTCGGCTGAACACAATCGTGGACTACTTAGAGCCAGATGTAGGCAGTGCCGTCCATAGTGCTGGATGGACAGTGGTGGCGTGCCAAACAACTGAGCTCTAGTTCTCAACAGTTTCACAAAGTGCCATAAGTTGAGGTTCAACTTAATGCTCCGGTTGAGTAGAGTGTAGCCGTCAAAGCTGGAATCAGTAGCACTCAGGTGAGAAGAACGGGAAGCAGATATACCCAGTCCGCTGGCAGTGTCCTACGGGGACCAGCCTATCTGGCTGCCACGACTGAATGTTTGCAACCGCGGCCTAGCTTGGCAGGCGCAATTGTGCAGCAATGCAAACTGCATAACCTGGCCAAATTTCACGGGTGTACAAGAAACCACGGGGGATTTACAAGGAGATGTTCACCTGGAACAGCCGGAGGCCTGCCGGCAGGAAGATTCCGGAATTCTTCCTGAGAAGCCTTGAAAGCAGTGAAACGCTCCTATGTTGCAATAACTCAGAACCTCATTCTGAGTGTTGCCGGCAGAGGTCATTCGGCTGAACACAACCGTGGACTAATTAGAGCCATATGTAAGGAGTGACGTCCATAGTGCTGGATGGAGAGTGGTGGCGTGCCAAACAACTGAGCTCTAGTTCTGAACAGTTTCACAAAGTGCCATAAGTTGAGTTTCAACTTAATGCTCCCGTTGAGTAGAGTGTAGCCATCAAAGCTGGAATCAGTAGCACAAAGGTGAGGAGAACGGGAAGCAGATATACCCAGTCCGCTGGCAGTGTCCTACGGGGACCAGTCCATCAGGCTGCCACGCCTGAATGTTTGCAACCGCGGCTGAGCTAGGCAGGCGGAATTGTGCAGCAATGCAAACTGCATAACTTGGCCAAATTTCACGGGTGGGCAAGAAACCACGGGGGATTTACAAGGAGATGTTCACCCGGAACAGCCGGAGGCCTGCCCGCAGCAAGATTCCGGAATTCTTCCTGAGAAGCCTTGAAAGCAGTGAAACGCTCCTATGTTGCAGTAACTTAGAACCTCATTCTGAGTTTTCCCGGCAGAGGTCATTCGGCTGAACACAATCGTGAACTAATTAGAGCCAGATGTAGGCAGTACCGTACATAGTGCTGGATGGACAGTGGTGGCGTGCCAAACAACTGAGCTCTAGTTCTCAACAGTTTCACAAAGTGCCATAAGTTGAGGTTCAACTTACTGCTCCGGTTGAGTCGAGTGTAGCCGTCAAAGCTGGAATCAGTAGCACTCAGGTGAGAAGAACGGGAAGCAGATATACCCAGTCCGCTGGCAGAGTCCTATGGGGACCAGCCTATCTGGCTGCCACGCCTGAATGTTTGCAACCGCGGCCGAGCTAGGCTTGCGCAATTGTGCAGCAATGCAAACTGCATAACCTGGCCAAATTTCACGGGTGTACAAGAAACCAATGGGGATTTACAAGGAGATGTTCACCCGGAACAGCCGGAGGCCTGCCGGCAGCAAGATTCCGGAATTCTTCCTGAGAAGCCTTGAAAGCAGTGAAACGCTCCTATGTTGCAATAACTCAGAACCTCATTCTGAGTGTTCCCGGCAGAGGTCATTCGGCTGAACACAACCGTGGACTAATTAGAGCCAGATGTAGGGAGTGCCGTCCATAGTGCTGGATGGAGAGTGGTGGCGTGCCAAACAACTGAGCTCTAGTACTCAACAGTTTTACAAAGTGCCATAAGTTGAGGTTCAACTTACTGCTCCGGTGGAGTAGAGTGTAGCCGTCAAAGCTGGAATCAGTAGCACTCAGGTGAGAAGAACGGGAAGCAGATATACACAGTCCGCTGGCAGAGTCCTACAGGGACCAGCCTATCTGGCTGCCACGCCAGAATATTTGCAACCGCGGCCGAGCTAGGCAGGCGCAATTGTGCAGCAATGCAAACTGCATAACCTGTCCAAATTTCACGGGTGTACAAGAAACCACGGGGGATTTACAAGGAGATGTTCACCCGGAACAGCCGGAGGCCTGCCGGCAGCAAGATTCCCGAATTCTTCCTGAGAAGCCTTGAAAGCAGTGAAACGCTCCTATGTTGCAATAACTCAGAACCTCATTCTGAGTGTTCCTGGCAGAGGTCATTCGGCTGAACACAACCATGGACTAATTAGAGCCAGATGTAGGCAGTGCCGTCCATAGTGCTGGATGGACAGTGGTGGCGTGCCAAACAACTGAGTTCTAGTGCTCAACACTTACACAAAGTGCCATGAGTTGAGGTTCAACTTAATGCTCCGGTTGAGTAGAGTATAGCCGTCAAAGCTGGAATCAGTAGCACTCAGGTGTGAAGAACGGGAAGCAGATATACCCAGTCCGCTGGCAGTGTCCTACGGGGAGCAGCCTATCTGGCTGCCACGCCTGAATGTTTGCATCCGTGGCCGAGCTAGGCAGGCGCAATTGTGAAGCCATGCAAACTGCATAACCTGGCCAAATTTCACGGGTGTACAAGAAACCACGGGGGATTTACAAGGAGATGTTCACCCGGAACAGCTGGAGGCCTGCCGGCAGCAAGATTCCGGAATTCTTCCTGAGAAGCCTTGAAAGCAGTGAAACGCTCCTATGTTGCAATAACTCAGAACCTCATTCTCAGTGTTCCCGGCAGAGGTCATTCGGCTGAACACAATCGTGGACTAATTAGAGCCAGATGTAGGCAGTTCCGTCCATAGTGCTGGATGGAGAGTGGTGGCGTGGCAAAATACTGAGCTCTAGTTCTCAACACTTTCACAAAGTCCCGTAAGTTGAGGTTCAACTTAATGCTCCGGTTGAGTCGAGTGTAGCCGTCAAAGGTGGAATCAGTAGCACTCAGGTGAGAAGAACGGGAAGCAGATATACCCAGTCCGCTGGCAGAGTCCTAAGGGGGCCAGCCTATCTGGCTGCCACGCCTGAATGTTTGCAACCATGGCCGAGCTAGGCTGGCGCAATTGTGCAGCAATGCAAACTGCATAACCTGGCCAAATTTCACGGGTGTACAAGAAACCAATGGGGATTTACAAGGAGATGTACACCCGGAACAGCCGGAGGCCTGCCGGCAGCAAGATTCTGGAATTCTTCCTGAGAAGCCTTGAAAGCAGTGAAACGCTCCTATGTTGCAATAACTAAGAACCTCATTCTCAGTGTTCCCGGCAGAGGTCATTCGGCTGAACACAACCATGGACTAATTAGAGCCAGATGTAGGCAGTGCCGTCCATAGTGCTGGATGGACAGTGGTGGCGTGCCAAACAACTGAGTTCTAGTGCTCAACACTTACACAAAGTGCCATGAGTTGAGGTTCAACTTAATGCTCCGGTTGAGTAGAGTGTAGCCGTCAAAGCTGGAATCAGTAGCACTCAGGTGAGAAGAACGGGAAGCAGATATACCCAGTCCGCTGGCAGTGTCCTACGGGGACCTGCCTATATGGCTGCCACGCCTGAATGTTTGCATCCGCGGCCGAGCTTTGTAGGCGCAATTGTGCAGCAATTCAAACTGCATAACTTGTCGAAATTTCACGGGTGTACAAGAAACCACGGGGGATTTACAAGGAGATGTTCACTCGGAGAGCCAGAGGCCCGCCGGCAGCAAGATTCCGGAATTCTTCCTGAGAAGCCTTGAAAGCAGTGAAAGGCTCCTATGTTGCAATAACTCAAAACCTCATTCTGAGTGTTCCCGGCAGAGGTCATTCGGCTGAACACAACCGTTGACTAATTAGAGCCAGATATAGGCAGTGCCGTCCATATTGCTGGATGGACACTGGTGGCTTGCCAAACAACTGAGCTCTAGTTCTCAACACTTTCACAAAGTGCCATAAGTTGAGGTTCAACTTAATGCTCCGGTTGAGTAGAGTGTAGCCGTCAAAGCTGGAATCAGTAGAACTCAGGTGAGAAGAACGGGAAGCAGATATACCCAGTCCGCTGGCAGTGTCCTACGGGGACCAGCCTATCTGGCTGCCACGCCTGAATGTTTGCAACCACGGCCGAGCTAGGCAGGCGCAATTGTGCAGCAATGCAAACTGCATAACCTGGCCAAATTTCACGGGTGTACAAGAAACCACGGGGGATTTACAAGGAGATGTTCACTCGGAGAGCCAGAGGCCTGCCGGCAACAAGATTCCGGAATTCTTCCTGAGAAGCCTTGAAAGCATTGAAACGCTCCTATGTTGGAATAACTCAGAACCTCATTCTGAGTGTTGCTGGCAGAGGTCATTCGGATGAACACAACCGTGGACTAATTAGAGCCAGATGTAGGCAGTGCCGTCCATAGTGTTGGATGGACATTGGTGGCGTGCCAAACAACTGAGCTCTAGTTCTCAACACTTTCACAAAGTGCCATAAGTTGAGGTTCAACTTACTGCTCCGGTCGAGTCGAGTGTAGCCGTCAAAGCTGGAATCAGTAGCACTCAGGTGAGAAGAACGGGAAGCAGATATACCCAGTCCGCTGGCAGAGTCCTACGGGGACCAGCCTATCTGGCTGCCACGCTTGAATATTTGCAACCGCGGCCGAGCTCGGCTGGCGCAATTTTGCAGCAATTCAAACTGCATAACCTGGCCAAATTTCACTGGTGTAGAAGAAACGACAGGGGATTTACAAGGAGATGTTCACCCGGAACAGCCCGAGGCCTGCCGGCAGCAAGATTCCCGAATTCTTCCTGAGAAGCCTTGAAAGCAGTGAAACGCTCCTATGTTGCAATAACTCACAACATCATTCTGAGTGTTCCCGGCAGAGGTCATTCGGCTGAACACAACCGTGGACTAATTAGAGCCAGATGTAGGCAATGTCGTCCATAGTACTGGATGGACAGTGGTGGCGTGCTAAACATCTGAGCTCTAGTTTTCAACAGTTTCACAAAGTGCCATAAGTTGAGGTTCAACTTACTGCTCATGTTGAGTCGAGTGTAGCCGTCAAAGCTGGAATCAGTAGCACTCCGGTGAGAAGAACGGGAAGCAGATATACCCAGTCCGCTGGCAGAGTCCTACGGGGACCAGCCTATCTGGCTGCCAAGCCTGAATGTTTGCAACCGCGGCCGATCTAGGCTTGCGCAATTGTGCAGCAATGCAAACTGCATAACCTGGCCAAATTTCACGGGTGTACAAGAAACCAATTGGGATTTACAAGGAGATGTTCACCCGGAACAGCCGGAGGCCTGCCGGCAGCAAGATTCCGGAATTCTTCCTGAGAAGCCTTGAAAGCAGTGAAACGCTCCTATGTTGCAATAACTCAGAACCTCATTCTGAGTGTTCCCGGCAGAGGTCATTCGGCTGAACACAACCGTGGACTAATTAGAGCCAGATGTAGGCAGTGCCGTCCATAGTGCTGGATGGACAGTGGTGGCGTGCCAAACAACTGAGCTCTAGTTCTGAACAGTTTCACAAAGTGCCATAAGTTGAGGTTCAAATTACTGCTCCGGTTGAGTAGAGTGTAGCCGTCAAAGCTGGAATCAGTAGCACTCAGGTGAGAAGAACGGGAAGCAGATATACAGAGTCCGCTGGCAGAGTCCTACGGGACCAGCCTATCTGGCTGCCACGCCTGAATATTTGCAACCGCGGCTGAGCTAGGCAGGCGCAATTGTGCAGCAATGCAAACTGCATAACCTGTCCAAATTTCACGGGTGTACAAGAAACCACGGGGGATTTACAAGGAGATGTTCACCCGGAACAGCCGGAGGCCTGCCGGCAGCAAGATTCCGGAATTCTTCCTGAGAAGCCTTGAAAGCAGTGAAACGCTCCTATGTTGCAATAACTCAGAACCTCATTCTGAGTGTTCCCGGGAGAGGTCATTCGGCTGAACACAACCATGGACTAATTAGAGCCAGATGTAGGCAGTGCCGTCCATAGTGCTGGATGGACAGTGGTGGCGTGCCAAACAACTGAGTTCTAGTGCTCAATACTTACACAAAGTGCCATGAGTTGAGGTTCAAATTAATGCTCCGGTTGAGTAGAGTGTAGCCGACAAAGCTGGAATCAGTAGCACTCAGGTGAGAAGAACGGGAAGCAGATATACCCAGTCCGCTGGCAGTGTCCTACGGGGACCAGCCTATCTGGCTGCCACGCCTGAATGTTTGCAACCGTGGCCTAGCTAGGCAGGCGTAATTGTGAAGCCATGCAAACTGCATAACCTGGCCAAATTTCACGGGTGTACAAGAAACCACGGGGGATTTACAAGGAGATGTTCACCCGGAACAGCCGGAGGCCTGCCGGCAGCAAGATTCCGGAATTCTTCCTGAGAAGCCTTGAAAGCAGTGAAACGCTCCTATGTTGCAATAACTCAGAACCTCATTCTGAGTGTTCCTGGCAGAGGTCATTCGGCTGAACAAAATCGTGGACTAATTAGAGCCAGATGTAGGCAGTTCCGTCCATAGTGCTGGATGGACAGTATTGGCGTGCCAAACAACTGAGCTCTAGTTCTCAACAGTTTCACAAAGTGCCATAAGTTGAGGTTCAACTTACTGCTCCGGTTGAGTCGAGTGTAGCCGTCAAAGCTGGTATCAGTAGCACTCAGGTGAGAAGAACGGGAAGCAGATATACCCAGTCCGCTGGCAGAGTCCTACGGGGACCAGCCTATCTGGCTGCCACGCCTGAATGTTTGCAACCGCGGCCGAGCTAGGCTTGCGCAATTGTGCAGCAATGCAAACTGCATAACCTGGCCAAATTTCACGGGTGTACAAGAAACCAATGGGGATTTACAAGGAGATGTACACCCGGAACAGCCGGAGGCCTGCCGGCAGCAAGATTCTGGAATTCTTCCTGAGAAGCCTTGAAAGCAGTGAAACTCTCCTATGTTGCAATAACTCAGAACCTCATTCTGAGTGTTCCCGGCAGAGGTCATTTGGCTGAACACAACCATGGAATAATTAGAGCCAGATATAGGCAGTGCCGTCCATAGTGCTGGATGGACAGTGGTGGCGTGCCAAATAACTGAGTTCTAGTGCTCAACACTTAAACAAAGTGCCATGAGTTGAGGTTCACCTTAATGCTCCGGTTGAGTAGAGTGTAGCCGTCAAAGCTGGAATCAGTAGCACTCAGGTGAGAAGAACGGGAAGCAGATATACCCAGTCCGCTGGCAGTGTCCTACGGGGACCAGCCTATCTGGCTGCCACGCCTGAATGTTTGCAACCGTGGCCGAGCTAGGCAGGCGCAATTGTGAAGCCATGCAAACTGCATAACCTGGCCAAATTTCACGGGTGTACAAGAAACCACGGGGGATTTACAAGGAGATGTTCACCCGGAACAGCCGGAGGCCTGCCGGCAGCAAGATTCCGGAATTCTTCCTGAGAAGCCTTGAAAGCAGTGAAACCATCCTATGTTGCAATAACTCAGAACCTCATTCTGAGTGTTGCCGGCAGAGGTCATTCGGCTGAACACAATCGTGGACTAATTAGAGCCAGATGTAGGCAGTGCCGGCCATAGTGCTGGATGGACAGTGGTGGCGTGCCAAACAAGTGAGCTCTAGTTCTCATCATTTTCACAAAGTGCCATAAGTTGAGGTTCAACTTACTGCTCCGGTTGAGTAGAGTGTAGCTTTCAAATCTGGAATCAGTAGCACTCAGGTGAGAAGAACGGGAAGCAGATATACCCAGTCCGCTGACAGAGTCCTACGGGGACCAGCCTATATGGCTGCCACGCCTGAATGTTTGCAACCGCGGCCGAGCTAGGCAGGCGCAATTGTGCAGCAATGCAAACTGCATAACCTGGCCAAATTTCACGGGTGTACAAGAAACCACGGGGGATTTACAAGGAGATGTTCACTCGGAGAGCCAGAGGCCCGCCGGCAGCAAGATTCCGGAATTCTTCCTGAGAAGCCTTGAAAGCAGTGAAAGGCTCCTATGTTGCAATAACTCAAAACCTCATTCTGAGTGTTCCCGGCAGAGGTCATTCGGCTGAACACAACCGTTGACTAATTAGAGCCAGATATAGGCAGTGCCGTCCATATTGCTGGATGGACACTGGTGGCGTGCCAAACAACTGAGCTCTAGTTCTCAACACTTTCACAAAGTGCCATAAGTTGAGGTTCAACTTAATGCTCCGGTTGAGTAGAGTGTAGCCGTCAAAGCTGGAATCAGTAGAACTCAGGTGAGAAGAACGGGAAGCAGATATACCCAGTCCGCTGGCAGTGTCCTACGGGGACCAGCCTATCTGGCTGCCACGCCTGAATGTTTGCAACCGCGGCCGAGCTAGGCAGGCGCAATTGTGCAGCAATGCAAACTGCATAACCTGGCCAAATTTCACGGGTGTACAAGAAACCACGGGGGATTTGCAAGGAGATGTTCACCCGGAACAGCCGGAGGCCTGCCGGCAGCAAGATTCCGGAATTCTTCCTGAGAAGCCTTGAAAGCAGTGAAACGCTCCTATGTTGCAATAACTCAGAACCTCATTCTGAGTGTTGCCGGCAGAGGTCATTCGGATGAACACAACCGTGGAATAATTATAGCCAGATGTAGGCAGTGCCGTCCATAGTGTTGGATGGACAATGGTGGCGTGCCAAACAACTGAGCTATAGTTCTCAACAGTTTCACAAAGTGCCATAAGTTGAGGTTCAACTTAATGCTCCGGTTGAGTAGAATGTGGCCCTCAAAGCTGAAATCAGTAGCACTCAGTTGAGAAGAACGGGAAGCAGATATACCCAGTCCGCTGGCAGAGTCCTATGGGGACCAGCCTATCTGGCTGCCACGCCTGAATATTTCCAACCCCGGCCGAGCTATGCAGGCGCAATTGTGCAGCAATGC
The DNA here is from genome assembly GCF_024711535.1 of Dipodomys merriami. Lineage (NCBI taxonomy): Eukaryota > Metazoa > Chordata > Mammalia > Rodentia > Heteromyidae > Dipodomys > Dipodomys merriami. The sequence goes on along the minus strand of NW_027203704.1, from coordinate 913,344 downwards.
AAAGTGTATAAGCTGGGAAATTTCACGGGTGTACAAGAAACCACGGGGGATTTACAAGGAGATGTTCACCCGGAACAGCCTGAGGCCTGCCGGCAGCAAAATTCCGGAATTCTTCCTGAGAAGCCTTGAAAGCAGTGAAACGCTCCTATGTTGCAATAACTCAGAACCTCATTCTGAGTTTTCCCGGCAGAGGTCATTCGGCTGAACACAATCGTGAACTAATAAGAGCCAGATGTAGGCAGTGCCGTCCATAGTGCTGGATGCACAGTGGTGGCGTGCCAAACAACTGAGCTCTAGTTGTCAACAGTTTCACAAAGTGCCATAAGTTGAGGTTCAACTTACTGCTCCGGTTGAGTCGAGTGTAGCCGTCAAAGGTGGAATCAGTAGCACTCAGGTGAGAAGAACGGGAAGCAGATATACCCAGTCCGCTGGCAGAGTCCTAAGGGGGCCAGCCTATCTGGCTGCCACGCCTGAATGTTTGCAACCGCGGCCGAGCTAGGCTGGCGCAATTGTGCAGCAATGCAAACTGAATAACCTGGCCAAATTTCACGGGTGTACAAGAAACAAATGGGGATTTACAAGGAGATGTTCACCCGGAACAGCCGGAGGCCTGCTGGCAGCAAGATTCCGGAATTCTTCCTGAGAAGCCTTGAAAGGAATGAAACGATCCTATGTTGCAATAACTCAGAACCTCATTCTGAGTGTTCCCGGCAGAGGTCATTCGGCTGAACACAAACGTGGACTAATTAGAGCCATATGTAGGGAGTGCCGTCCATAGTGCTGGATGGAGAGTGGTGGCGTGCCAACCAACTGAGCTCTAGTTCTGAACAGTTTCACAAAGTGCCATAAGTTGAGGTTCAACTTACTGCTCCGGTTGAGTCGAGTGTAGCCGTCAAAGCTGGAATCAGTAGCACTCAGGTGAGAAGAACGGGAAGCAGATATACCCAGTCCGCTGACAGAGTCCTACGGGGACCAGCCTATCTGGCTGCCACGCTTGAATATTTGCAACCGCGGCCGAGCTCGGCTGGCGCAATTTTGCAGCAATGCAAACTGCATAACCTGGCCAAATTTCACTGGTGTAGAAGAAACGACAGGGGATTTACAAGGAGATGTTCACCCGGAACCGCCCGAGGCCTGCCGGCAGCAAGATTCCCGAATTCTTCCTGAGAAGCCTTGAAAGCAGTGAAACGCTCCTATGTTGCAATAACTCAGAACATCATTCTGAGTGTTCCCGGCAGAGGTCATTCGGCTGAACACAACCGTGGACTAATTAGAGCCAGATGTAGGCAATGTCGTCCATAGTACTGGATGGACAGTGGTGGCGTGCCAAACATCTGAGCTCTAGTTTTCAACAGTTTCACAAAGTGCCATAAGTTGAGGTTCAACTTACTGCTCATGTTGAGTCGAGTGTAGCCGTCAAAGCTGGAATCAGTAGCACTCAGGTGAGAAGAACGGGAAGCAGATATACCCAGTCCGCTGGCAGAGTCCTACGGGGACCAGCCTATCTGGCTTCCACGCCTGAATGTTTGCAACCGCGGCCGATCTAGGCTTGCGCAATTGTGCAGCAATGCAAACTGCATAACCTGGCCAAATTTCACGGGTGTACAAGAAACCAATTGGGATTTACAAGGAGATGTTCACCCGGAACAGCCGGAGGCCTGCCGGCAGCAAGATTCCCGAATTCTTCCTGAGAAGCCTTGAAAGCACTGAAACGCTCCTATGTTGCAATAACTCAGAACCTCATTCTGAGTGTTCCCGGCAGAGGTCATTCGGCTGAACACAACCATGGACTAATTAGAGCCAGATGTAGGCAGTGCCGTCCATAGTGCTGGATGGACAGTGGTGGCGTGCCAAACAACTGAGGTCTAGTGCTCAATACTTACACAAAGTGCCATGAGTTGAGGTTCAAATTAATGCTCCGGTTGAGTAGAGTGTAGCCGACAAAGCTGGAATCAGTAGCACTCAGGTGAGAAGAACGGGAAGCAGATATACCCAGTCCGCTGGCAGTGTCCTACGGGGACCAGCCTATCTGGCTGCCACGCCTGAATGTTTGCAACCGTGGCCTAGCTAGGCAGGCGCAATTGTGAAGCCATGCAAACTGCATAACCTGGCCAAATTTCACGGGTGTACAAGAAACCACGGGGGATTTACAAGGAGATGTTCACCCGGAACAGCCGGAGGCCTGCCGGCAGCAAGATTCCGGAATTCTTCCTGAGAAGCCTTGAAAGCAGTGAAACGCTCCTATGTTGCAATAACTCAGAACCTCATTCTGAGTGTTCCCGGCAGAGGTCATTCGGCTGAACAAAATCGTGGACTAATTAGAGCCAGATGTAGGCAGTTCCGTCCATAGTGCTGGATGGAGAGTGGTGGCGTGGCAAAATACTGAGCTCTAGTTCTCAACACTTTCACAAAGTTCCGTAAGTTGAGGTTCAACTTAATGCTCCGGTTGCGTAGAGTGTAGCCGTCAAAGCTGGAATCAGTAGCACTCAGGAGAAAAGAACGGGAAGCAGATATACCCAATCCGATGGCAGTGTCCTATGGGGACCAGCCAATCTGGCTGCCACGCCTGAATGTTTGCAACCCCGGCCTAGCTAGGCAGACGCAATTGTGCAGCAATGCAAACTGCCTAAGCTGGCCAAATTTCACGGGTGTACAAGAAACCACGGGGGATTTACAAGGAGATGTTCACCCGGAATAGCCGGAGGCATGCCGGCAGCAAGATTCCGGAATTCTTCCTGAGAAGCCTTAAAGCAGTGATAAGCTCCTATGTTGCAATAACTCAGAACCTCATTCTGAGTATTCCCGGCAGAGGTCATTCGGCTGAACACAATCGTGGACTAATTAGAGCCAGATGAAGGCAGTACAGTCCATAGTGCTGGATGGAGAGTGGTGGCGTGCCAACCAACTGAGCTCTAGTTCTCAACAGTTTCACAAAGTGCCATAAGTTGAGGTTCAACTTACTGCTTCGGTTGATTCGAGTGTAGCCGTCAAAGCTGGAATCAGTAGCACTCAGGTGAGAAGAACGGGAAGCAGATATACCCAGTCCGCTGGCAGAGTCCTACGGGGACCAGCCTATATGGCTGCCACGCCTGAATGTTTGCATCCGCGGCCGAGCTATGTAGGCTCAATTGTGCAGCAATTCAAACTGCATAACTTGTCCAAATTTCACGGGTGTACAAGAAACCACGGGGGATTTACAAGGAGATGTTTACTCGGAGAGCCAGAGGCCTGCCGGCAGCAAGATTCCGGAATTCTTCCTGAGAAGCCTTGAAAGCAGTGAAACGCTCCTATGTTGCAATAACTCAGAACCTCATTCTCAGTGTTCCCGGCAGAGGTCATTCGGCTGAACACAACCGTTGACTAATTAGAGCCATATGTAGGCAGTGCCGTACATATTGCTGGATGGACACTGGTGGCGTGCCAAACAACTGAGCTCTAGTTCTCAACACTTTCACAAAGTGCCGTATGTTGAGGTTCAACTTAATGATCCGGTTGAGTAGAGTGTAGCCGTCAAAGCTGGAATCAGTAGAACTCAGGTGAGAAGAACGGGAAGCAGATATACCCAGTCCGCTGGCAGTGTCCTACGGGGACCAGCCTATCTGGCTGCCACGCCTGAATGTTTGCAACCGCGGCCGAGCTAGGCAGGCGCAATTGTGCAGCAATGCAAACTGCATAACCTGGCCAAATTTCACGGGTGTACAAGAAACCACGGGGGATTTGCAAGGAGATGTTCACCCGGAACAGCCGGAGGCCTGCCCGCAGCAAGATTCCGGAATTCTTCCTGAGAAGCCTTGAAAGCATTGAAACGCTCCTATGTTGCAATAACTCAGAACCTCATTCTGAGTGTTGCCGGCAGAGGTCATTCGGCTGAACACAACCGTGGACTAATTAGAGCCAGATGTAGGCAGTGCCGTCCATAGTGTTGGATGGACAATGGTGGCGTGCCAAACAACTGAGCTATAGTTCTCAACAGTTTCACAAAATGCCATAAGTTGAGGTTCAACTTACTGCTCCGGTTGAGTCGAGTGTAGCCGTCAAAGGTGGAATCAGTAGCACTCAGGTGAGAAGAACGGGAAGCAGATATACCCAGTCCGCTGGCAGAGTCCTACGGGGGCCAGCCTATCTAGCTGCCACGCCTGAATGTTTGCAACCGCGGCCGAGCTAGGCTGGCGCAATTGTGCAGCAATGCAAACTGCATAACCTGGCCAAATTTCACGGGTGTACAAGAAACAAATGGGGATTTACAAGGAGATGTTCACCCGGAACAGCCGGAGGCCTGCCGGCAGCAAGATTCCGGAATTCTTCCTGAGAAGCCTTGAAAGCAGTGAAACGCTCCTATGTTGCAATAACTCAGAACCTCATTCTGAGTGTTCCCGGCAGAGGTCATTCGGCTGAACACAACCGTGGACTAATTAGAGCCATATGTAGGGAGTGCCGTCCATAGTGCTGGATGGAGAGTGGTGGCGTGCCAAACAACTGAGCTCTAGTTCTGAACAGTTTCACAAAGTGCCATAAGTTGAGGTTCAACTTAATGCTTGGGTTGAGTAGAGTGTAGCCGTCAAAGCTTGAATCAGTAGCACTCAGGTGAGGAGAACGGGAAGCAGATATACCCAGTCCGCTGGCAGTGTCCTACGGGGACCAGCCTATCTGGCTGCCACGCCTGAATGTTTGCAACCGCAGCCGAGCTAGGCAGGCGCAATTGTGCAGCAATGCAAACTGCATAACCTGGCCAAATTTAACGGGTGTACAAGAAACCACCGGGGATTTACAAGGAGATGTTCACCCGGAACAGCCGGAGTCCTGCCGGCAGCAAGATTCCGGAAATCTTCCTGAGAAGCCTTGAAAGCAGTGAAACGCTCCTATGTTGCAATAACTCAGAATCTCATTCTGAGTGTTCCCGGCAGAGGTCATTCGGCTGAACACAACCGTGGACTAATTAGAGCCAGATGTAGGCAATGTCGTCCATAGTACTGGATGGACAGTGGTGGCGTGCAAAACATCTGAGCTCTAGTTCTCAACACTTTCACAAAATGCCATAAGTTGAGTTTCAACTTACTGCTCCGGTTGAGTAGAGTGTAGCCGTCAAAGCTGGAATCAGTAGCACTCAGGTGAGAAGACCGGGAAGCAGATATACCCAGTCCGCTGGCAGTGTCCTACGGGGACCAGCCTATCTGGCTGCCATGCCTGAATGTTTGCAACCGCGGCCGAGCTAGGCAGGCGCAATTGTGCAGCAATGCAAACTGCATAACCTGGCCAAATTTCACGGGTGTACAAGAAACCACGGGGGATTTACAAGGAGATGTTCACCCGGAACAGCCGGAGGCCTGCCGGCTGGAAGATTCCGGAATTCTTCCTGAGAAGCCTTGAAAGCAGTGAAACGCTCCAATGTTGCAATAACTCAGAACCTCAATCTGAGTGTTCCCAGCAGATGTCATTCGGCTGAACACAACCGTGGACTAATTAGAGCCAGATGTAGGCAGTGTCGTCCATAGTAGTGGATGGACAGTTGTGGCGTGCCAAACATCTGAGCTCTAGTTCTCAACACTTTCACAAAGTGCCATAAGTTGAGGTTCAACTTACTGCTCCGGTTGAGTAGAGTGTGGCCCTCAAAGCTGAAATCAGTAGCACTCAGGTGAGAAGAACGGGAAGCAGATATACCCAGTCCGCTGGCAGTGTCCTTCGGGGTCCAGCCTATCTGGCTGCCACGCCTGAATATTTCCAACCCCGGCCGAGCTATGCAGGCGCAATTGTGCAGCAATGCAAATTGTATAAGCTGGGAAATTTCACGGGTGTACAAGAAACCACGGGGGATTTAAAAGGAGATGTTCACCCGGAACAGCCGGAGGCCTGCCAGCAGCAAGATTCCGGAATTCTTCCTGAGAAGCCTTGAAAGCAGTGAAACGCTCCTATGTTGCAATAACTCAGAACCTCATTCTGAGTTTTCCCGGCAGAGGTCATTCGGCTGAACACAATCGTGAACTAATTAGAGCCAGATGTAGGCAGTGCCGTCCATAATGCTGGATGCACAGTGGTGGCGTGCCAAACAACTGAGCTCTAGTTGTCAACAGTTTCACAAAGTGCCATAAGTTGAGGTTCAACTTACTGCTCCGGTTGAGTCGAGTGTAGCCATCAAAGGTGGAATCAGTAGCACTCAGGTGAGAAGAACGGGAAGCAGATATACCCAGTCCGCTGGCAGAGTCCTACGGGGGCCAGCCTATCTGGCTGCCACGCCTGAATGTTTGCAAACGCGGCCGAGCTATGCAGGCGCAATTGTGCAGCAATGCAAACTGCATAACCTGTCCAAATTTCACGGGTGTACAAGAAACCAATGGGGATTTACAAGGAGATGTTCACCCGGAACAGCCGGAGGCCTGCCGGCAGCAAGATTCCGGAATTCTTCCTGAGAAACCTTGAAAGCAGTGAAACGCTCCTATGTTGCAATAACTCAGAACCTCATTCTGAGTGTTCCCGGCAGAGGTCATTCGGCTGAACACAACCGTGGACTAATTAGAGCCATATGTAGGGAGTGCCGTGCATAGTGCTGGATGGAGAGGGGTGGCTTGCCAAACAACTGAGCTCTAGTTCTGAACAGTTTCACAAAGTGCCATAAGTTGAGGTTCAACTTAATGCTCCGGTTGAGTAGAGTGTAGCCGTCAAAGCTTGAATCAGTAGCACTCAGGTGAGGAGAACGGGAAGCAGATATACCCAATCCGCTGGCAGTGTCCTACGGGGACCAGCCTATCTGGCTGCCACGCCTGAATGTTTGCAACCGCGGCCGAGCTATGCAGGCGCAATTGTGCAGCAATGCAAACTGCATAACCTGGCCAAATTTCACGGGTGTACAAGAAACCACGGGGGATTTACAAGGAGATGTTAACCCGGAACAGCCGGAGGCCTGCCGGCAGCAAGATTCCGGAAATCTTCCTGAGAAGCCTTGAAAGCAGTGAAACGCTCCTATTTTGCAATAACTCAGAATCTCATTCTGAGTGTTCCCGGCAGAGGTCATTCGGCTGAACACAACCGTGGACTAATTAGAGCCAGATGTAGGCAATGTCGTCCATAGTACTGGATGGACAGTGGTGGCGTGCAAAACATCTGAGCTCTAGTTCCCAACACTTTAACAAAGTGCCATAAGTTGAGTTTCAACTTACTGCTCCGGTTGAGTAGAGTGTAGCCGTCAAAGCTGGAATCAGTAGCACTCAGGTGAGAAGAACGGGAAGCAGATATACCCAGTCCGCTGGCAGTGTCCTATGGGGACCAGCCTATCTGGCTGCCATGCCTGACTGTTTGCAACCGCGGCCGAGCTATGCAGGCGCAATTGTGCAGCAATGCAAACTGCATAACCTGGCCAAATTTCACGGGTGTACAAGAAACCAATGGGGATTTACAAGGAGATGTTCACCCGGAACAGCCGGAGGCCTGCCGGCTGGAAGATTCCGGAATTCTTCCTGAGAAGCCTTGAAAGCAGTGAAACGCTCCTATGTTGCAATAACTCAGAACCTCAATCTGAGTGTTCCCTGCAGATGTCATTCGGCTGAACACAACCGTGGACTAATTAGAGCCAGATGTAGGCAGTGTCGTCCATAGTACTGGATGGACAGTTGTGGCGTGCCAAACATCTGAGCTCTAGTTCTCAACACTTTCACAAAGTGCCATAAGTTGAGGTTCAACTTGCTGCTCCGGGTGAGTAGAGTGTAGCCGTCAAAGCTGGAATCAGTAGCACTCAGGTGAGAAGAACGGGAAGCAGATATACCCAATCCGCTGGCAGTGTCCTTCGGGGACCAGTCCATCTGACTGCCGCGCCTGAATGTTTGCAACCGTGGCTGAGCTAGGCAGGCGCAATTGTGCAGCCATGCAAACTGCATAACCTGGCCAAATTTCACGGGTGTACAACAAACCACGGGGGATTTAAAAGGAGATGTTCACTTGGAAGAGCCGGAGGCCTGCCGGCAGCAAGATTCCGGAATTCTTCCTGAGAAGCCTAGAAAGCAGTGAAACGCTCCTATGTTGCAATAACTCAGAACCTCATTGTGAGTGTTCCCGGCAGAGGTCATTCGGCTGAACACAACCATGGACTAATTAGAGCCAGATGTAGGCAGTGCCGTCCATTGTGCTGGATGGACAGTGGTGGCGTGCCAAACAACTGAGTTCTAGTGCTCAACACTTTCACAAAGTGCCATAAGTTGAGGTTCAACTTAATGCTCCGGTTGAGTAGAGTGTAGCCGTCAAAGCTGGAATCAGTAGCACTCAGGTGAGAAGAACGGGAAGCAGTTATACCCAGTCCGCTGGCAGTGTCCTATGGGGACCAGCCTATCTGGCTGCCACGCCTGAATGTTTGCAACCGTGGCCGAGCTAGGCAGGCGCAATTGTGAAGCCATGCAAACTGCATAACCTGGCCAAATTTCACGGGTGTAGAAGAAACCACGGGGGATTTACAAGGAGATGTTCAACTGGAACAGCTGGAGGCCTGCCGGCAGCAAGTTTCCGGAATTCTTCCTGAGAAGCCTTGAAAGCAGTGAAACGCTCCTATGTTGCAATAACTCAGAACCTCATTCTGAGTGTTCCCGGCAGAGGTCATTCGGCTGAACACAACTGTGGCCTAATTAGAGCCAGATGTAGGCAGTGCCGTCCATAGTGCTGGATGGACAGTGGTGGCGTGCCAAACAACTGAGCTCTAGTTGTCATCACTTACACAAAGTGCCCTAAGTTCAGATTCAACTTATTGCTCCGGTTGAGTAGAGTGTAGCCGTCAAAGGTGGAATCAGTAGTACTCAGGTGAGAAGACCGGGAAGCAGATATACCCAATCCGCTGGCAGTGTCCTACGAGGCCCAGCCTATCTGGCTGCCACGCCTGAATGTTTGCAACCGCGGCCGAGCTAGGCAGGCGCAATTGGGCAGCAATGCAAACTGCATAACCTGGCCAAATTTCACGGGTGTACAAGAAACCAATGGGGATTTACAAGGAGATGTTCACGCGGAACTGCCGGAGGCCTGCCGGCAGCAAGATTCCGGAATTCTTCCTGAGAAGCCTTGAAAGCAGTGAAACGCTCCTATGTTGCAATAACTCAGAACCTCATTCTGAGTGTTCCCGGCAGAGGTCATTCGGCTGAACACAACCATGGACTAATTAGAGCCAGATGTAGGCAGTGCCGTCCATAGTGCTGGATGGACAGTGGTGGCGTGCCAAACAACTGAGCTCTAGTTCTCAACACTTTCACAAAGTGCCATAAGTTGAAGTTCAACTTACTGCTCCGGTTGAGTAGAGTGTAGCCGTCAAAGCTGGAATCAGTAGCACTCAGGTGAGAAGAACGGGAAGCAGATATACACAGTCCGCTAGCAGTGTCCTACCGGGACCAGCCTATCTGGCTGCCACGCCTGAATGTTTGCAACCGCGGCCGAGTTAGGCAGGCGGAATTGTGCAGCAATGCAAACTGCATAACCTGGCCAAATTTCACGGGTGTACAAGAAACCACGGGGGAATTACAAGGAGATGTTCACCCGGAACAGCCGGAGGCCTGCCGGCAGCAAGATTCCGGAATTCTTCCTGAGAAGCCTTGAAAGCAGTTAAACGCTCCTATGTTGCAATAACTCAGAACCTCATTCTGAGTGTTCCCGGCAGAGGTCATTCGGCTGAACACAACCGTGGACTAATTAGAGCCAGATATAGGCAGTGCCTTCCATAGTGCTGGATGGACAGTGGTCGCGTGCCAAACAACCGAGCTCTAGTTCTCCACACTTTGACAAAGTGCCATAAGTTGAGGTTCAACTTTCAGCTCCGGTTGAGTAGAGTGTAGACCTCAAAGTTGGAATCAATAGTACTCAGGTGAGAAGAACGGGAAGCAGATATACCCAGTCCACTGGCAGATGCTACGGGGACCAGCCTATCTGGCTGCCACGTCTGAATGTTTGCAACCGCGGCCGAGCTAGGCAGGCGGAATTGTGCAGAATTGCAAACTGCATAACCTGTCCAAATTTCACGGGTGTACAAGAAACCACGGGGGATTTACAAGGAGATGTTCACCCTGAACTGCCGGAGGCCTGCCGGCAGCAAGATTCCGGAATTCTCCGTGAGAAGCCTAGAAAGCAGTGAAACGCTCCTATGTTGCAATAACTCAGAACCTCATTCTGAGTGTTCCCGGCAGAGGTCATTCGGCTGAACACAACCGTGGACTAATTAGAGCCAGATGTAGGCAGTACAGTCCATAGTGCTGGATGGAGAGTGGTGGCGTGCCAAACAACCGAGCTCTACTTCTCCACACTTTCACAAAGTGCCATAAGTTGAGGTTCAACTTACTGCTCCGGTTGAGTAGAGTGTAGCCGTCAAAGCTGGAATCAGTAGCACTCAGGTGAGAAGAACGGGAAGCAGATATACCCAGTCCGCTGGCAGTGTCCTACGGGGACCAGCCTATCTGGCTGCCACGCCTGAATGTTTGCAAGCGCGGCCGAGCTAGGCAGGCGCAATTGTGCAGCAATGCAAACTGCATAACCTGTCCAAATTTCACGGGTATACAAGAAACCACGGGGGATTTACAAGGAGATGTTCACCCGGTACAGCCCGAGGCCTGCCGGCAGCAAGATTCCGGAATTCTTCCTGAGAAGCCTTGAAAGCAGTGAAACGCTCCTATGTTGCAATAACTCAGAACCTCATTCTGAGTGTTCCCGGCAGAGTTCATTCGGCTGAACACAACCGTGGACTAATTAGAGCCAGATGTAGGCAGTGCCGTCCATAGTGCTGGATGGACAGTGGTGGCGTGCCAAACAACTGAGCTCTAGTTCTCAACACTTTCACAAAGTGACCTAAGTAGAGGTTCAACTTACTGCTCCGGTTGAGTAGAGTGTAGCCGTCAAAGCTGGAATCAGTAGCACTCAGGTGAGAAGAACGGGAAGCAGATATACCCAGTCCGCTGGCAGTGTCCTCTTGGGACCAGCCTATCTGGCAGCCACGCCTCAATGGTTGCAACCGCGGCCGAGCTAGGCAGGCGCAATTGTGCAGCAATGCAAACTGCATAACCTGGCCAAATTTCACGGATGTACAAGAAACCACGGGGGATTTACAAGGAGATGTTCACCCGGAACTCCCGGAGGCCTGCCGGCAGCAAGATTCCGGAATTCTTCCTGAGAAGCCTTGAAAGCAGTAAAACGCTCCTATGTTGCAATAACTCAGAACCTCATTCTGAGTGTTCCCGGCAGAGGTCATTCGGCTGAACACAACTGTCGACTAATTAGAGCCAGATATAGGCAGTGCCGTCCATAGTGCTGGATGGACAGTGGTGGCGTGCCAAACAACTGAGCTCTAGTTCTCAACAGTTTCACAAAGTGCCCTAAGTTGAGGTTCAACTTACGGCTCCGGTTGAGTAGAGTGTAGCCGTCAAAGCTGGAATCAGTAGCACTCAGGTGAGAAGAACGGGAAGCAGATATACCCAGTCCACTGGCAGAGTCCTACGGGGACCAGCCTATCTGGATGCCACGCCTGAATGTTTGTAACCGCGGCCGAGCTAGGCAGGCACAATTGTGCAGCAATGCAAACTGCATAACCTGGCCAAATTTCACGGGTGTACAAGAAACCAATGGGAATTTACAAGGAGATGTTCACCCGGAACAGCCGGAGGCCTGCCGGAAGCAAGATTCCGGAATTCTTCCTGAGAAGCCTTGAAAGCAGTGAAACGATCCTATGTTGCAATAACTCAGAACCTCATTCTGAGTGTTGCCGGCAGAGGTATTTCGGCTGAACACAATCGTGGACTAATTAGAGCCAGATGTAGGCAGTGCCGTCCATAGTGCTGGATGGACAGTGGTGGCGTGCCAAACAACTGAGCTCTAGTTCTCAACAGTTTCACAAAGTGCCATAAGTTGAGGTTCAGCTTAATGCTCCGGTTGAGTAGAGTGTAGCCGTCAAAGCTGGAATCAGTAGCACTCAGGTGAGAAGAACGGGAAGCAGATATACCCAGTGCGCTGGCAGTGTCCTACGGGGACCAGCCTATCTGGCTTCCATGCCTGAATGTTTGCAACCGCGGCCTAGCTAGGCAGGCGCAATTGTGCAGCAATGCAAACGGCATAACCTGGCCAAATTTCATGGGTGTACAAGAAACCACGGGGGATTTACAAGGAGATGTTCACCCGGAACAGCCGGAGGCCTGCTGGCAGCAAGAATCCGGAATTCTTCCTGAGAAGCCTTGAAAGCAGTGAAACGCTCCTATGTTGCAATAACTCAGAACCTCATTCTGAGTGTTCCCGGCAGAGGTCATTCGGCTGAACACAATCGTGGACTTATTCGAGCCAGATGTAGGCAGTTCCGTCCATAGTACTGGATGGAGAGTGGTGGCGTGCCAAAATACTGAGCTCTAGTTCTCAACACTTTCACAAAGTCCCGTAAGTTGAGGTTCAATTAATGCTCCGGTTGCGTACAGTGTAGGCGTCAAAGCTGGAATCAGTAGCACTCAGGTGACAAGAACGGGAAGCAGATATACCCAATCCGCTGGCAGTGTCCTACGGGGACTAGCCGATCTGGCTGCCACGCCTGAATGTTTGCATCCCCGGCCTAGCTAGGCAGACGCAATTGTGCAGCAATGCAAACTGCATAACCTGGCCAAATTTCACGGGTGTACAAGAAACCAATTGGGATTTACAAGGAGATGTTCACCCGGAACAGCCGGAGGCCTGCCGGCAGCAAGATTCCGGAATTCTTCCTGAGAAGCCTTGAAAGCAGTGAAACGATCCTATGTTGCAATAACTCAGAACCTCATTCTGAGTGTTGCCGGCAGAGGTCATTCGGCTGAACACAATCGTGGACTAATTAGAGCCAGATGTAGGCAGTGCCGGCCATAGTGCTGGATGGACAGTGGTGGCGTGCCAAACAAGTGAGCTCTAGTTCTCAACATTTTCACAAAGTGCCATAAGTTGAGGTTCAACTTACTGCTCCTGTTGAGTAGAGTGTAGCTGTCAAATCTGGAATCAGTAGCACTCAGGTGAGAAGAACGGGAAGCAGATATACCCAGTCCGCTGGCAGAGTCCTACGGGGACCAGCCTATCTGGCTGCCACGCCTGAATGTTTGCAACCGCGGCCGAGCTAGGCAGGCACAATTGTGCAGCAATGCAAACTGCATAAGCTGGCCAAATTTCACGGGTGTACAAGAAACCACGGGGGATTTACAAGGAGATGTTCACTCGGAACAGCCGGAGGCCTGCCGGAAGCAAGATTCCGGAATTCTTCCTGAGAAGCCTTGAAAGCAGTGAAACGCTCCTATGTTGCAATAACTCAGAACCTCATTCTCAGTGTTCCCGGCAGAGGTCATTCGGCTGAACACAACCGTGGACTAATTAGAGCCAGATGTAGGCAGTGCCGTCCATAGTGCTGGATGGAGAGTGGTGGCGTGCCAAACAACTGAGCTCTAGTTCTCAACACTTTCACAAAGTGCCATAAGTTGAGGTTCAACTTAATGCTTGGGTTGAGTAGAGTGTAGCCGTCAAAGCTTGAATCTGTAGCACTAAGGTGAGGAGAACGGGAAGCAGATATACCCAGTCCGCTGGCAGTGTCCTACGGGGATCAGCCTATCTGGCTGCCACGCCTGAATGTTTGCAACCGCAGCCGAGCTAGGCAGGCGCAATTGTGCAGCAATGCAAACTGCATAACCTGGCCAAATTTAACGGGTGTACAAGAAACCACCGGGGATTTACAAGGAGATGTTCACCCGGAACAGCCGGAGTCCTGCCGGCAGCAAGATTCCGGAAATCTTCCTGAGAAGCCTTGAAAGCAGTGAAACGCTCCTATGTTGCAATAACTCAGAATCTCATTCTGAGTGTTCCCGGCAGAGGTCATTCGGCTGAACACAACCGTGGACTAATTAGAGCCAGATGTAGGCAATGTCGTCCATAGTACTGGATGGACAGTGGTGGCGTGCAAAACATCTGAGCTCTAGTTCTCAACACTTTCACAAAATGCCATAAGTTGAGTTTCAACTTACTGCTCCGGTTGAGTAGAGTGTAGCCGTCAAAGCTGGAATCAGTAGCACTCAGGTGAGAAGAACGGGAAGCAGATATACCCAGTCCGCTGGCAGTGTCCTACGGGGACCAGCCTATCTGGCTGCCATGCCTGAATGTTTGCAACCGCGGCCGAGCTAGGCAGGCGCAATTGTGCAGCAATGCAAACTGCATAACCTGGCCAAATTTCACGGGTGTACAAGAAACCACGGGGGATTTACAAGGAGATGTTCACCCGGAACAGCCGGAGGCCTGCCGGCTGGAAGATTCCGGAATTCTTCCTGAGAAGCCTTGAAAGCAGTGAAACGCTCCAATGTTGCAATAACTCAGAACCTCAATCTGAGTGTTCCCAGCAGATGTCATTCGGCTGAACACAACCGTGGACTAATTAGAGCCAGATGTAGGCAGTGTCGTCCATAGTAGTGGATGGACAGTTGTGGCGTGCCAAACATCTGAGCTCTAGTTCTCAACACTTTCACAAAGTGCCATAAGTTGAGGTTCAACTTACTGCTCCGGTTGAGTAGAGTGTGGCCCTCAAAGCTGAAATCAGTAGCACTCAGGTGAGAAGAACGGGAAGCAGATATACCCAGTCCGCTGGCAGTGTCCTTCGGGGTCCAGCCTATCTGGCTGCCACGCCTGAATATTTCCAACCCCGGCCGAGCTATGCAGGCGCAATTGTGCAGCAATGCAAAGTGTATAAGCTGGGAAATTTCACGGGTGTACAAGAAACCACGGGGGATTTAAAAGGAGATGTTCACCCGGAACAGCCGGAGGCCTGCCAGCAGCAAGATTCCGGAATTCTTCCTGAGAAGCCTTGAAAGCAGTGAAACGCTCCTATGTTGCAATAACTCAGAACCTCATTCTGAGTTTTCCCGGCAGAGGTCATTCGGCTGAACACAATCGTGAACTAATTAGAGCCAGATGTAGGCAGTGCCGTCCATAATGCTGGATGCACAGTGGTGGCGTGCCAAACAACTGAGCTCTAGTTGTCAACAGTTTCACAAAGTGCCATAAGTTGAGGTTCAACTTACTGCTCCGGTTGAGTCGAGTGTAGCCATCAAAGGTGGAATCAGTAGCACTCAGGTGAGAAGAACGGGAAGCAGATATACCCAGTCCGCTGGCAGAGTCCTACGGGGGCCAGCCTATCTGGCTGCCACGCCTGAATGTTTGCAACCGCGGCCGAGCTAGGCTGGCGCAATTGTGCAGCAATGCAAACTGCATAACCTGGCCAAATTTCACGGGTGTACAAGAAACAAATGGGGATTTACAAGGAGATGTTCACCCGGAACAGCCGGAGGCCTGCCGGCAGCAAGATTCCGGAATTCTTCCTGAGAAACCTTGAAAGCAGTGAAACGCTCCTATGTTGCAATAACTCAGAACCTCATTCTGAGTGTTCCCGGCAGAGGTCATTCGGCTGAACACAACCGTGGACTAATTAGAGCCATATGTAGGGAGTGCCGTGCATAGTGCTGGATGGAGAGGGGTGGCTTGCCAAACAACTGAGCTCTAGTTCTGAACAGTTTCACAAAGTGCCATAAGTTGAGGTTCAACTTAATGCTCCGGTTGAGTAGAGTGTAGCCGTCAAAGCTTGAATCAGTAGCACTCAGGTGAGGAGAACGGGAAGCAGATATACCCAATCCGCTGGCAGTGTCCTACGGGGACCAGCCTATCTGGCTGCCACGCCTGAATGTTTGCAACCGCGGCCGAGCTATGCAGGCGCAATTGTGCAGCAATGCAAACTGCATAACCTGGCCAAATTTCACGGGTGTACAAGAAACCACGGGGGATTTACAAGGAGATGTTAACCCGGAACAGCCGGAGGCCTGCCGGCAGCAAGATTCCAAAAATCTTCCTGAGAAGCCTTGAAAGCAGTGAAACGCTCCTATTTTGCAATAACTCAGAATCTCATTCTGAGTGTTCCCGGCAGAGGTCATTCGGCTGAACACAACCGTGGACTAATTAGAGCCAGATGTAGGCAATGTCGTCCATAGTACTGGATGGACAGTGGTGGCGTGCAAAACATCTGAGCTCTAGTTCTCAACACTTTAACAAAGTGCCATAAGTTGAGTTTCAACTTACTGTTCCGGTTGAGTAGAGTGTAGCCGTCAAAGCTGGAATCAGTAGCACTCAGGTGAGAAGAACGGGAAGCAGATATACCCAGTCCGCTGGCAGTGTCCTATGGGGACCAGCCTATCTGGCTGCCATGCCTGACTGTTTGCAACCGCGGCCGAGCTATGCAGGCGCGATTGTGCAGCAATGCAAACTGCATAACCTGGCCAAATTTCACGGGTGTACAAGAAACCAATGGGGATTTACAAGGAGATGTTCACCCGGAACAGCCGGAGGCCTGCCGGCTGGAAGATTCCGGAATTCTTCCTGAGAAGCCTTGAAAGCAGTGAAACGCTCCTATGTTGCAATAACTCAGAACCTCAATCTGAGTGTTCCCTGCAGATGTCATTCGGCTGAACACAACCGTGGACTAATTAGAGCCAGATGTAGGCAGTGTCGTCCATAGTACTGGATGGACAGTTGTGGCGTGCCAAACATCTGAGCTCTAGTTCTCAACACTTTCACAAAGTGCCATAAGTTGAGGTTCAACTTGCTGCTCCGGGTGAGTAGAGTGTAGCCGTCAAAGCTGGAATCAGTAGCACTCAGGTGAGAAGAACGGGAAGCAGATATACCCAATCCGCTGGCAGTGTCCTTCGGGGACCAGTCCATCTGACTGCCGCGCCTGAATGTTTGCAACCGTGGCTGAGCTAGGCAGGCGCAATTGTGCAGCCATGCAAACTGCATAACCTGGCCAAATTTCACGGGTGTACAAGAAACCACGGGGGATTTAAAAGGAGATGTTCACTTGGAAGAGCCGGAGGCCTGCCGGCAGCAAGATTCCCGAATTCTTCCTGAGAAGCCTTGAAAGCAGTGAAACGCTCCTATGTTGCAATAACTCAGAACCTCATTCTGAGTGTTCCCGGCAGAGGTCATTCGGCTGAACACAACCATGGACTAATTAGAGCCAGATGTAGGCAGTGCCGTCCATTGTGCTGGATGGACAGTGGTGGCGTGCCAAACAACTGAGTTCTAGTGCTCAACACTTTCACAAAGTGCCATAAGTTGAGGTTCAACTTAATGCTCCGGTTGAGTAGAGTGTAGCCGTCAAAGCTGGAATCAGTAGCACTCAGGTGAGAAGAACGGGAAGCAGTTATACCCAGTCCGCTGGCAGTGTCCTATGGGGACCAGCCTATCTGGCTGCCACGCCTGAATGTTTGCAACCGTGGCCGAGCTAGGCAGGCGCAATTGTGAAGCCATGCAAACTGCATAACCTGGCCAAATTTCACGGGTGTAGAAGAAACCACGGGGGATTTACAAGGAGATGTTCAACTGGAACAGCTGGAGGCCTGCCGGCAGCAAGTTTCCGGAATTCTTCCTGAGAAGCCTTGAAAGCAGTGAAACGCTCCTATGTTGCAATAACTCAGAACCTCATTCTGAGTGTTCCCGGCAGAGGTCATTCGGCTGAACACAACTGTGGCCTAATTAGAGCCAGATGTAGGCAGTGCCGTCCATAGTGCTGGATGGACAGTGGTGGCGTGCCAAACAACTGAGCTCTAGTTGTCATCACTTACACAAAGTGCCCTAAGTTCAGATTCAACTTATTGCTCCGGTTGAGTAGAGTGTAGCCGTCAAAGGTGGAATCAGTAGTACTCAGGTGAGAAGACCGGGAAGCAGATATACCCAATCCGCTGGCAGTGTCCTACGAGGCCCAGCCTATCTGGCTGCCACGCCTGAATGTTTGCAACCGTGGCCGAGCTAGGCAGGCGCAATTGTGCAGCAATGCAAACTGCATAACCTGGCCAAATTTCACGGGTGTACAAGAAACCAATGGGGATTTACAAGGAGATGTTCACGCGGAACTGCCGGAGGCCTGCCGGCAGCAAGATTCCGGAATTCTTCCTGAGAAGCCTTGAAAGCAGTGAAACGCTCCTATGTTGCAATAACTCAGAACCTCATTCTGAGTGTTCCCGGCAGAGGTCATTCGGCTGAACACAACCATGGACTAATTAGAGCCAGATGTAGGCAGTGCCGTCCATAGTGCTGGATGGACAGTGGTGGCGTGCCAAACAACTGAGCTCTAGTTCTCAACACTTTCACAAAGTGCCATAAGTTGAAGTTCAACTTACTGCTCCGGTTGAGTAGAGTGTAGCCGTCAAAGCTGGAATCAGTAGCACTCAGGTGAGAAGAACGGGAAGCAGATATACACAGTCCGCTAGCAGTGTCCTACCGGGACCAGCCTATCTGGCTGCCACGCCTGAATGTTTGCAACCGCGGCCGAGTTAGGCAGGCGGAATTGTGCAGCAATGCAAACTGCATAACCTGGCCAAATTTCACGGGTGTACAAGAAACCACGGGGGAATTACAAGGAGATGTTCACCCGGAACAGCCGGAGGCCTGCCGGCAGCAAGATTCCGGAATTCTTCCTGAGAAGCCTTGAAAGCAGTTAAACGCTCCTATGTTGCAATAACTCAGAACCTCATTCTGAGTGTTCCCGGCAGAGGTCATTCGGCTGAACACAACCGTGGACTAATTAGAGCCAGATATAGGCAGTGCCTTCCATAGTGCTGGATGGACAGTGGTCGCGTGCCAAACAACCGAGCTCTAGTTCTCCACACTTTGACAAAGTGCCATAAGTTGAGGTTCAACTTTCAGCTCCGGTTGAGTAGAGTGTAGACCTCAAAGTTGGAATCAATAGTACTCAGGTGAGAAGAACGGGAAGCAGATATACCCAGTCCACTGGCAGATGCTACGGGGACCAGCCTATCTGGCTGCCACGTCTGAATGTTTGCAACCGCGGCCGAGCTAGGCAGGCGGAATTGTGCAGAATTGCAAACTGCATAACCTGTCCAAATTTCACGGGTGTACAAGAAACCACGGGGGATTTACAAGGAGATGTTCACCCTGAACTGCCGGAGGCCTGCCGGCAGCAAGATTCCGGAATTCTTCCTGAGAAGCCTTGAAAGCAGTGAAACGCTCCTATGTTGCAATAACTCAGAACCTCATTCTGAGTGTTCCCGGCAGAGGTCATTCGGCTGAACACAACCGTGGACTAATTAGAGCCAGATGTAGGCAGTACAGTCCATAGTGCTGGATGGAGAGTGGTGGCGTGCCAAACAACCGAGCTCTACTTCTCCACACTTTCACAAAGTGCCATAAGTTGAGGTTCAACTTACTGCTCCGGTTGAGTAGAGTGTAGCCGTCAAAGCTGGAATCAGTAGCACTCAGGTGAGAAGAACGGGAAGCAGATATACCCAGTCCGCTGGCAGTGTCCTACGGGGACCAGCCTATCTGGCTGCCACGCCTGAATGTTTGCAAGCGCGGCCGAGCTAGGCAGGCGCAATTGTGCAGCAATGCAAACTGCATAACCTGTCCAAATTTCACGGGTATACAAGAAACCACGGGGGATTTACAAGGAGATGTTCACCCGGTACAGCCCGAGGCCTGCCGGCAGCAAGATTCCGGAATTCTTCCTGAGAAGCCTTGAAAGCAGTGAAACGCTCCTATGTTGCAATAACTCAGAACCTCATTCTGAGTGTTCCCGGCAGAGTTCATTCGGCTGAAAACAACCGTGGACTAATTAGAGCCAGATGTAGGCAGTGCCGTCCATAGTGCTGGATGGACAGTGGTGGCGTGCCAAACAACTGAGCTCTAGTTCTCAACACTTTCACAAAGTGACCTAAGTAGAGGTTCAACTTACTGCTCCGGTTGAGTAGAGTGTAGCCGTCAAAGCTGGAATCAGTAGCACTCAGGTGAGAAGAACGGGAAGCAGATATACCCAGTCCGCTGGCAGTGTCCTCTTGGGACCAGCCTATCTGGCAGCCACGCCTCAATGGTTGCAACCGCGGCCGAGCTAGGCAGGCGCAATTGTGCAGCAATGCAAACTGCATAACCTGGCCAAATTTCACGGATGTACAAGAAACCACGGGGGATTTACAAGGAGATGTTCACCCGGAACTCCCGGAGGCCTGCCGGCAGCAAGATTCCGGAATTCTTCCTGAGAAGCCTTGAAAGCAGTAAAACGCTCCTATGTTGCAATAACTCAGAACCTCATTCTGAGTGTTCCCGGCAGAGGTCATTCGGCTGAACACAACTGTCGACTAATTAGAGCCAGATATAGGCAGTGCCGTCCATAGTGCTGGATGGACAGTGGTGGCGTGCCAAACAACTGAGCTCTAGTTCTCAACAGTTTCACAAAGTGCCCTAAGTTGAGGTTCAACTTACGGCTCCGGTTGAGTAGAGTGTAGCCGTCAAAGCTGGAATCAGTAGCACTCAGGTGAGAAGAACGGGAAGCAGATATACCCAGTCCACTGGCAGAGTCCTACGGGGACCAGCCTATCTGGATGCCACGCCTGAATGTTTGTAACCGCGGCCGAGCTAGGCAGGCGCAATTGTGCAGCAATGCAAACTGCATAACCTGGCCAAATTTCACGGGTGTACAAGAAACCAATGGGAATTTACAAGGAGATGTTCACCCGGAACAGCCGGAGGCCTGCCGGAAGCAAGATTCCGGAATTCTTCCTGAGAAGCCTTGAAAGCAGTGAAACGATCCTATGTTGCAATAACTCAGAACCTCATTCTGAGTGTTGCCGGCAGAGGTATTTCGGCTGAACACAATCGTGGACTAATTAGAGCCAGATGTAGGCAGTGCCGTCCATAGTGCTGGATGGACAGTGGTGGCGTGCCAAACAACTGAGCTCTAGTTCTCAACAGTTTCACAAAGTGCCATAAGTTGAGGTTCAGCTTAATGCTCCGGTTGAGTAGAGTGTAGCCGTCAAAGCTGGAATCAGTAGCACTCAGGTGAGAAGAACGGGAAGCAGATATACCCAGTGCGCTGGCAGTGTCCTACGGGGACCAGCCTATCTGGCTTCCATGCCTGAATGTTTGCAACCGCGGCCTAGCTAGGCAGGCGCAATTGTGCAGCAATGCAAACTGCATAACCTGGCCAAATTTCATGGGTGTACAAGAAACCACGGGGGATTTACAAGGAGATGTTCACCCGGAACAGCCGGAGGCCTGCTGGCAGCAAGAATCCGGAATTCTTCCTGAGAAGCCTTGAAAGCAGTGAAACGCTCCTATGTTGCAATAACTCAGAACCTCATTCTGAGTGTTCCCGGCAGAGGTCATTCGGCTGAACACAATCGTGGACTTATTCGAGCCAGATGTAGGCAGTTCCGTCCATAGAACTGGATGGAGAGTGGTGGCGTGCCAAAATACTGAGCTCTAGTTCTCAACACTTTCACAAAGTCCCGTAAGTTGAGGTTCAATTAATGCTCCGGTTGCGTAGAGTGTAGGCGTCAAAGCTGGAATCAGTAGCACTCAGGTGACAAGAACGGGAAGCAGATATACCCAATCCGCTGGCAGTGTCCTACGGGGACTAGCCGATCTGGCTGCCACGCCTGAATGTTTGCATCCCCGGCCTAGCTAGGCAGACGCAATTGTGCAGCAATGCAAACTGCATAACCTGGCCAAATTTCACGGGTGTACAAGAAACCAATTGGGATTTACAAGGAGATGTTCACCCGGAACAGCCGGAGGCCTGCCGGCAGCAAGATTCCGGAATTCTTCCTGAGAAGCCTTGAAAGCAGTGAAACGATCCTATGTTGCAATAACTCAGAACCTCATTCTGAGTGTTGCCGGCAGAGGTCATTCGGCTGAACACAATCGTGGACTAATTAGAGCCAGATGTAGGCAGTGCCGGCCATAGTGCTGGATGGACAGTGGTGGCGTGCCAAACAAGTGAGCTCTAGTTCTCAACATTTTCACAAAGTGCCATAAGTTGAGGTTCAACTTACTGCTCCTGTTGAGTAGAGTGTAGCTGTCAAATCTGGAATCAGTAGCACTCAGGTGAGAAGAACGGGAAGCAGATATACCCAGTCCGCTGGCAGAGTCCTACGGGGACCAGCCTATCTGGCTGCCACGCCTGAATGTTTGCAACCGCGGCCGAGCTAGGCAGGCACAATTGTGCAGCAATGCAAACTGCATAACCTGGCCAAATTTCACGGGTGTACAAGAAACCACGGGGGATTTACAAGGAGATGTTCACTCGGAACAGCCGGAGGCCTGCCGGCAGCAAGATTCCGGAATTCTTCCTGAGAAGCCTTGAAAGCAGTGAAACGCTCCTATGTTGCAATAACTCAGAACCTCATTCTCAGTGTTCCCGGCAGAGGTCATTCGGCTGAACACAACCGTGGACTAATTAGAGCCAGATGTAGGCAGTGCCGTCCATAGTGCTGGATGGAGAGTGGTGGCGTGCCAAACAACTGAGCTCTAGTTCTCAACACTTTCACAAAGTCCCGTAAGTTGAGGTTCAACTTAATGATCCGGTTGAGTAGAGTGTAGCCGTCAAAGCTGGAATCAGTAGAACTCAGGTGAGAAGAACGGGAAGCAGATATACCCAGTCCGCTGGCAGTGTCCTACGGGGACCAGCCTATCTGGCTGCCACGCCTGAATGTTTGCAACCGCGGCCGAGCTAGGCAGGCGCAATTGTGCAGCAATGCAAACTGCATAACCTGGCCAAATTTCACGGGTGTACAAGAAACCACGGAGGATTTGCAAGGAGATGTTCACCCAAAACAGCTGGAGGCCTGCCCGCAGCAAGATTCCGGAATTCTTCCTGAGAAGCCTTGAAAGCATTGAAACGCTCCTATGTTGCAATAACTCAGAATCTCATTCTGAGTGTTCCCGACAGAGGTCATTCGGCTGAACACAACCGTGGACTAATTAGAGCCAGATGTAGGCAGTGCCGTCCATAGTGCTGGATGGACAGTGGTGGCGGGCCAAACAACTGAGCTCTAGTTGTCAACAGTTTCACAAAGTGCCATAAGTTGAGGTTCAACTTACTGCTCTGGTTGAGTCGAGTGTGGCCCTCAAAGCTGAAATCAGTAGCACTCAGGTGAGAAGAACGGGAAGCAGATATACCCAGTCCGCTGGCAGTGTCCTACGGGGACCAGCCTATCTGGATGCCACGCCTGAATATTTCCAACCCCGGCCGGGCTATGCAGGCGCAATTGTGCAGCAATGCAAACTGTATTAGCTGGGAAATTTCACGGGTGTACAAGAAAGCACGGGGGATTTAAAAGGAGATGTTCACCCGGAACAGCCGGAGGCCTGCGGGCAGCAAGATTCCGGAATTCTTCCTGAGAAGCCTTGAAAGCAGTAAAACTTTCCTATGTTGCAATAACTCAGAACCTAATTCTGAGTTTTCCCGGCAGAGGTAATTCGGCTGAACACAATCGTGAACTAATTAGAGCCAGATGTAGGCAGTGCCGTCCATAGTGCTGGATGCACAGTGGTGGCGTGCCAAACAACTGAGCTCTAGTTGTCAACAGTTTCACAAAGTGCCATAAGTTGAGGTTCAACTTACTGCTCTGGTTGAGTCGAGTGTAGCCGTCAAAGGTGGAATCAGTAGCACTCAGTTGAGAAGAACGGGAAGCAGATATACCCAGTCCGCTGGCAGTGTCCTACGGGGGCCAGCCTATCTGGCTGCCACGCCTGAATGTTTGCAACCGCGGCCGAGGTAGGCTGGCGGAATTGTGCAGAATTGCAAACTGCATAACCTGGCCAAATTTCCCGGGTGTACAGGAAACAAATGGGGATTTACAAGGAGATGTTCACCCGGAAGAGCCGGTGGCCTGCCGGCAGCAAGATTCCGGAATTCTTCCTGAGGAGCCTTGAAAGCAGTGAAACGCTCCTATGTTGCAATAACTCAGAACCTCAATCTGAGTGTTCCCGGCAGAGGTCATTCGGCTGAACACAACCATGGACTAATTAGAGCCAGATGTAGGCAGTGCCGTCCATAGTGCTGGATGGACAGTGGTGGCGTGCCAAACAACTGAGCTCTAGTTGTCAACAGTTTCACAAAGTGCCATAAGTTGAGGTTCAACTTACTGCTCCGGTTGAGTCGAGTGTAGCCGTCAAAGCTGGAATCAGTAGCACTCAGGTGAGAAGAACGGGAAGCAGATATACCCAGTCCGCTGGCAGAATCCTACGGGGACCAGCCTATCTGGCTGCCACGCCTGAATATTTGCAAGCGCGGCCGAGCTAGGCTGGCGCAATTGTGCAGCAATGCAAACTGCATAACCTGGCCAAATTTCACGGGTGTACAAGAAACCACAGGGGATTTACAAGATGTTCACCCGGAACAGCCGGAGGCCTGCCGGCAGCAAGATTCCGGAATTCTTCCTGAGAAGCCTTGAAAGCAGTGAAACGCTCCTATGTTGCAATAACTCAGAACCTCATTCTGAGTGTTCCCGGCAGAGGTCATTCGGCTGAACACAACCGTGGACTAATTAGAGCCAGATGTAGGCAGTGCCGTCCATAGTGCTGGATGGACAGTGGTGGCGTGCCAAACAACCGAGCTCTACTTCTCCACACTTTCACAAAGTGCCATAAGTTGAGGTTCAACTTTCGGCTCCGGTTCAGTAGAGTGTAGCCCTCAAAGCTGGAATCAGTAGTAGTCAGGTGAGAAGAACGTGAAGCAGATATCCCCAGTCCGCTGGCAGATGTTACGGGGACCAGCCTATCTGGCTGCCACGCCTCAATGGTTGCAACCGCGGCCGAGCTAGGCAGGCGCAATTGTGCAGCAAAGCAAACTGCATAACCAGGCCAAATTTCACGGATGTACAAGAAACCACGGGGGATTTACAAGGAGATGTTCACCCGGAACTGCCAGAGGCCTGCCGGCAGCAAGATTCAGGAATTCTTCCTGAGAAGCCTTGAAAGCAGTAAAACGCTCCTATGTTGCAATAACTCAGAACCTCATTCTGAGTTTTCCCGGCAGAGGTCATTCGGCTGAACACAACTGTCGACTAATTAGAGCCAGATATAGGCAGTGCCGTCCATAGTGCTGGATGGACAGTGGTGGCGTGCCAAACAACTGAGCTCTAGTTCTCAACAGTTTCACAAAGTGCCATAAGTTGAGGTTCAACTTACTGCTCCGGTTGAGTAGAGTGTAGCCGTCAAAGCTGGAATCAGTAGTACTCAGGTGAGAAGAACGGGAAGCAGATATACCAAGTCCGCTGGCAGTGTCCTATGGGGACCAGCCTATCTGGCTCCCACGCCTGAATGTTTGCAACCGCGGTCGAGCTAGGGAGGCACAATTGTGCAGCAATGCAAACTGCATAACCTGGCCAAATTTCACGGGTGTACAAGAAACCACGGGGGATTTACAAGGAGATGTTCACCCGGAACAACCGGAGGCCTGCCGGCAGCAAGATTCCGGAATTCTTCCTGAGAAGCCTTGAAAGCAGTGAAACGCTCCTATGTTGCAATAACTCAGAACCTCATTCTGAGTTTTCCCGGCACAGGTCATTCGGCTGAACACAACCGTGGACTAATTAGAGCCAGATGTAGGCAGTGCCGTCCATTGTGCTGGATGGACAGTGGTGGCGTGCCAAACAACTGAGCTCTAGTTCTCAACAGTTTCACAAAGTGCCCTAATTTGAGGTTGAACTTACTGCTCCGGTTGAGTAGAGTGTAGCGGTCAAAGCTGGAGTCAGTAGCACTCAGGTGAGAAGAACGGGAAGCAGATATACCCAGTCCGCTGGCATGTCCTACGGGGAGTAGCCTATCTGGCTGCCACGCCTGAATGTTTGCAACCGCGGCAGAGCTAGGCAGGCGGAATAGTGCAGCAATGCAAACTGCATAACCTGGCCAAATTTCACTGGTGTACAAGAAACCACGGGGGATTTACAAGGAGATATTCACCCGGAACTGCCGGAGGCCTGCAGGCAGCAAGATTCCGGAATTCTTCCTGAGAAGCCTTGAAAGCAGTGAAACGCTCCTATGTTGCAATAACTCAGAACCTCATTCTGAGTGTTCCCGGCAGAGGTCATTCGCCTGAACACAACCGTGGACTAATTAGAGCCAGATGTAGGCAGTGCCGTCCATAGTGCTGGATGGACACTGTTGGCGTGCCAAACAACTGAGCTCTAGTTCTCATCACTTTCACAAAGTGCCATATGTTGAGGTTCAACTTACTGCTCCGGTTGAGTAGAGTGCAGCGGTCAAACCTGGAATCAGTTGCACCCAGGTGAGGAGAACGGGAAGCAGATATACCCAGTCCGGTGGCACTGTCCTACGGGGACCAAGCTATCTGGCTGCCACGCCTGAATGTTTGCAACCGCGTCCGAGCTAGGCAGGCACAATTGTGCAGCAGTGCGAACTGCATAACCTGGCCAAATATCATGGATGTACAAGAAACCACGGGGGATTTACAAGGAGATGTTCACCCGGAACTGCCGGAGGCCTGCCGACAGCAAGATTCCGGAATTCTTCCTGAGAAGCCTTGAAAGCAGTGAAACGCTCATATGTTGCAATAACTCAGAACCTCATTCTGAGTGTTCCCGGCAGAGGTCATTCGGCTGAACACAACCCTGGACTAATTAGTGCCAGATGTAGGCAGTGCCATCCATAGTGCTGGATGGACAGTGGTGACGTGCCAAACAACTGAGCTCTAGTTCTTAACAGTTTCACAAAGTGCACTAAGTTGAGGTTCAACTTACTGCTCCGGTTGAGTAGAGTGTAGCGGTCAAAGCTGGAATCAGTAGCACTCAGGTGAGAAGAACCAGAACCAGATATACCCAGTCCGCTGGCAGTGTCCTACGGGGACTAGCCTATCTGGATTCCATGCCTGAATGTTTGCAACCGCGGCTGAGCTAGGCAGGCGGAATTGTGCAGCAATGCAAACTGCATAACCTGGCCAAATTTCACGGGTGTACAAGAAACCTCGGGGGATTTACAAGGAGATGTTCACCCGGAACTGCCGGAAGCCTGCCGGCCGCAAGATTCCGGAATTCTTCCTGAGAAGCCTTGAAAGCAGTGAAACGTTCCTATATTGCAATAACTCAGAACCTCATTCTGATTGTTCCCGGCAGAGGTCATTCGGATGAACACAACCGTGGACTAATTAGAGCCCGATGTAGGCAGTGCCGTCCATAGTGCTGGATGGCCAGTGGTGGCATGCCAAACAACTGAGCTGTAGTTCTCAACAGTTTCACAAAGTGCCATAAGTTGAGGTTCAACTTAATGCTCCGGTTGAGTAGAGTGTAGCCGTCAAAGCTGGAATCAGTAGCACTCAGGTGAGAAGAACGGGAAGCAGATATACCCAGTCCGCTGGCAGTGTCCTACGGGGACCAGTCTATCTGGATGCCACGCCTGAATGTTTGCAACCGGGGCCGAGCTAGGCAGGCGGAATTGTGCAGCAATGCAAACTGCATAATCTGGCCAAATTTCACGGATGTACAAGAAACCACGGGGGATTTACAAGGAGATGTTCACCCGGAACTGCCGGAGGCCTGCCGGCAGCAAGATTCCGGAATTATTCCTGAGAAGCCTTGAAAGCAGTGGAACGCTCCTATGTTGCAATAACTCAGAACCTCATTCTGAGTGTTCCCGGTAGAGGTCATTCGGCTGAACACAACCATGGACTAATTAGAGCCAGATGTATGCAGTGCCGTCCATTGTGCTGGATGGACAGTGGTGGAGTGCCAAACAACTGCGCTCTAGTTCTCATCACTTTCACAAAGTGCCATAAGTTGAGGTTCAACTTACTGCTCCGGTTGAGTAGAGTGTAGCGGTCAAACCTGGAATCAGTAGCACTCAGGTGAGAAGAACGGGAAGCAGTTATACCCAGTCCGCTGGCAGTGTCCTACGGGGACTAGCCTATCTGGCTGCCATGCCTGAATGTTTGCAACCGCGGCCGAGCTATGCAGGCGCATTGTGCAGCAATGCCAACTGCATAACCTCGCCAAATTTCACGGATGTACAAGAAACCACGGGGGATTTACAAGGAGATGTTAACCGGGAACAGATGGAGGCCAGCCGGCAGCAAGATTCCGGAATTCTTCCTGAGAAGCCTTGAAAGCAGTGAAACGCTCCTATGTTGCAATAATTCAGAACCCCATTCTTAGTGTTCCCGGCAGAGGTGATTCAGCTGAACACAACCGTGGACTAATTAGAGCCAGATGTAGGCAGTGCCATCCATAGTGCTGGATGGACAGTGGTGGCGTGCCAAACAACTGAGCTCTAGTTCTCATCACTTTCACAAAGTCCCATAAGTTGAGGTTCAACTTACAGCTCCGGTTGAGTAGAATGTAGCCGTCAAAGTTGGAATCTGTAGCACTCAGGTGAGAAAAACTGGAAGCAGATATACCCAGTCCATTGGCAGTGTCCTACGGGGACCAGCCTATCTGGCTGCCACGCCTGAATGTTTGCAACCGCGGCCGAGCTAGGCAGGCGCAATTGTGCAGCAATGCAAACTGCATAACCTGGCCAAATTTCACGGGTGTACAAGAAACCACGGGGGATTTACAAGGAGATGTTCACCCGGAACAGCCGGTCGCCGGCGGGCAGCAAGTTTCCGGAACTCTTCCTGAGAAGCCTTGAAAGCAGTGAAACGCTCCTATGTTGCAATAACTCAGAACCTCATTCTGAGTGTTCCCGGTAGAGGTCATTCGGCTGAACACAACCATGGACTAATTAGAGCCAGATGTAGGCAGTGCCGTCCATAGTGCTGGATGTACAGTGGTGGCGTGCCAAACAACTGAGATCTAGTTCTCAAAAGTTTCACAAAGTGCCATAAGTAGAGGATCAACTTACTGCACCCGTTGAGTAGAGTGTAGCCGTCAAAGCTGGAATCAGTAGCACTCAGGTGAGAAGAATGGGAAGCAGATATACCCAGTCCGCTGGCAGTGTCCTCTTGGGACCAGCCTATCTGGCTGCCACGCCTCAATGGTTGCAACCGCGGCCGAGCTAGGCAGGCGCAATTGTGCAGCCATGCAAACTGCATAACCTGGCCAAATTTCACGGATCTACAAGAAACCACGGGGGATTTACAAGGAGATGTTCACCCGGAACAGCCGGAGGCCTGCCGGCAGCAAGATTCCGGAATTCTTTCTGAGAAGCCTTGAAAGCAGTGAAACACTCCTATATTGCAATAACTCAGAACCTCATTCTGAGTGTTCCCGGCAGAGGTCATTCAGCTGAACACAACCGTGGACTAATTAGAGCCAGATGTAGGCAGTGCCGTCCATAGTGCTGGATGGACAGTGGTGGCGTGCCAAACAACTGAGCTCTAGTTCTCAACAGTTTCACAAAGTGCCCTAAGTTGAGGTTCAACTTACGGCTCCGGTTGAGTAGAGTGTAGCGGTCAAAGCTGGAATCAGTAGCACTCAGGTGAGAAAAATGTGAAGCAGATATAGCTAGTCCGCTGGCAGTGTCCTACGGGGACTAGCCTATCTGGCTGCCACGCCTGAATGTTTGCAAGCGCGGCCGAGCTAAGCAGGCGGAATTGTGCAGCAATGCAAACTGTATAACCTGCCCAAATTTCACGGGTGTACAAGAAACCACGGGGGATTTACAAGGAGATGTTCACCCGGAACAGCCGGACGCGGGCGGGCCGCAAGATTCCGGAACTCTTCCTGAGAAGCCTTGAAAGCAGTGAAACGCTCCTCTGTTGCAATAAGTCAGAACCTCATTCTGAGTGTTCCCGGCAGAGGTCATTCGGCTGAACACAACCATGGACTAATTAGAGCCAGATGTAGGCAGTGCCGTCCATAGTGCTGGATGGACAGTGGTGGCGTGCCAAACAACTGAGCTCTAGTTGTCAACAGTTTCACAAAGTGCCATAAGTTGAGGTTCAACTTACTGCTCCGGTTGAGTAGAGTGTAGCCGTCAAAGCTGGAATCAGTAGCACTCAGGTGAGAAGAACGGGAAGCAGATATACCCAGTCCGCTAGCAGTGTCCTACGGGGACCAGCCTATCTGGTTGCCACACCTGAATGCTTGCAACCGCTGCCGAGCTAGGCAGGCACAATTGTGCAGCAATGCAAACTGCATAACCTGGCCAAATATCACGGGTGTACAAGAAACCACGGGGGATTTACAAGGAGATGTTCACCCGGAACAGCCAGAGGCCTGCCGGCAGCAAGATTCCGGAATTCTTCCTGAGAAACCTTGAAAGCAGTGAAACGCTCCTATGTTGCAATAACTCATAACATCATTCTGAGTGTCCCCGGCCGAGGTCATTCGGCTGAACACAACCGTGGACTAATTAGAGCCAGATGTAGGCAGTGCCGTCCATAGTGCTGGATGGACAGTGGTGGCGTGCCAAACAACTGATTTCTAGTTCTCAACAGTTTCACAAAGTGCCATAAGTAGAGGTTCAACTTACTGCTCCGGTTGAGTAGAGTGTAGCCGTCAAAGCTGGAATCAGTAGCACTCAGGTGAGAAGAACGGGAAGCAGATATACCCAGTCCGCTGGCAGTGTCCTACGGGGACCAGCCTATCTGGCTGCCACGCCTGAATGTTTGCAACCACGACCGCGGTAGGCAGGCGCAATTGTGCAGCAATGCAAACTGCATAACCTGGCCAAATTTCACGGATGTACAAGACACCACGGGGGATTTACACGGAGATGTTCACCCGGAAGAGCCGGAGGCCTGCCGGCAGCAAGATTCCGGAATTCTTCCTGAGATGCCTTGAAAGCAGTGAACCGCTCCTATGTTGCAATAACTCAGAACCTCATTCTGAGTGTTCCCGGCAGAGGTCATTCGGCTGAACACAACCGTGGACTAATTAGAGCCAGATGTAGGCAGTGCCGTCCATAGTGCTGGATGGACAGTGGTGGCGTGCCAAACAACTGAGCTCTAGTTCTCAACAGTTTCACAAAGTGCCCTAAGTTGAGGTTCAACTTACGGCTCCGGTTTAGTAGAGTGTAGCGGTCAAAGATGGAATCAGTAGCACTCAGGTGAGAAGAACGTGAAGCAGATATAGCCAGTCCGCTGGCAGTGTCCTAAGGGGACCAGCCTATCTGGCTGCCACGCCTGAATGTTTGCAAGCGCAGCATAGCTAAGCAGGCGGAATTGTGCAGCAATGCAAACTGTATAACCTGGCCAAATTTCAAGGGTGTACAAGAAACCACAGGGGATTTACAAGGAGATGTTCACCGGAACAGCCGGAGGCCTGCCGGCAGCAAGATTCCAGAATTCTTCCTGAGAAGCCTTGAAAGCAGTGAAACGCTCCTATGTTGCAATAACTCAGAACCTCATTCTGAGTGTTCCCGGCAGAGGTCATTCGGCTGAACAGAACCGTGGACTAATTAGAGCCAGATGTAGGCAGGGCCGTCCATAGGGCTGGATGGACAGTGGTGGCGTGCCAAACAACTGAGCTCTAGTTCTAATCACTTTCACAAAGTGCCTTAAGTTGAGGTTCAACTTAAGGCTCCGGTTGAGTAGAGTGTAGCCGTCAAAGCTGGAATCAGTAGCACTCAGGTGAGAAGAACGGGAAGCAGATATACCCAGTCCGCTGGCAGTGTCCTACGGGGACCAGCCTATTTGGCTGCCACGCCTGAAAGTTTGCAACTTCGGCCGAGCTAGGCAGGCGCAATTGTGCAGCAATGCAATCTGCATAACCTGGCCAAATTTCACGGGTGTAAAAGAAACCACGGGGGATTTACAAGGAGATGTTCACCCGGAACAGCCGGACGCGGGCGGGCAGCAAGATTCCGGAACTCTTCCTGAGAAGCCTTGAAAGCAGTGAAACGCTCCTCTGTTGCAATAAATCAGAACCTCATTCTGAGTGTTCCCGGCAGAGGTCATTCGGCTGAACACAACCATGGACTAATTAGAGCCAGATGTAGGCAGTGCCATCCATAGTGCTGGATGGACAGTGGTGGCGTGCCAAACAACTGAGCTCTAGTTCTCAACAGTTTCACAAAGTGCCATAAGTTGAGGTTCAACTTACTGCTCCCGTTGAGTAGAGTGTAGCCGTCAAAGCTGGAATCAGTAGCACTCAGGTGAGAAGAACGGGAAGCAGATATACCCAGTCCGCTGGCAGTGTCCTACGGGGACCAGCCTATCTGGTTGCCACACCTGAATGTTTGCAACCGCTTCCGAGCTAGGCAGGCACAATTGTGCAGCAATGCAAACTGCATAACCTGGCCAAATATCACGGGTGTACAAGAAACCACGATGGATTTACAAGGAGATGTTCACCCGGAACAGCCAGAGGCCTGCCGGCAGCAAGATTCCGGAATTCTTCCTGAGAAGCCTTAAAAGCAGTGAAACGCTCCTATGTTGCAATAACTCATAACATCATTCTGAGTGTCCCCGGCCGAGGTCATTCGGCTGAACACAACCGTGGACTAATTAGAGCCAGATGTAGGCAGTGCCGTCCATAGTGCTGGATGGACAGTGGTGGCGTGCCAAACAACTGAGCTCTAGTTCTCAACAGTTTCAGAAAGTGCCATAAGTTGAGGTTCAACTTACTGCTCCGGTTGAGTAGAGTGTAGCCGTCAAAGCTGGAATCAGTAGCACTCAGGTGAGAAGAACGGGTAGCAGATATACCCAGTCCGCTGGCAGTGTCCTACGGGGACCAGCCTATCTGGCTGCCACGACTGAATGTTTGCAACCGCGGCCGAGGTAGGCAGGCGCAATTGTGCAGCAATGCAAACTGCATAACCTGGCCAAATTTCACGGATGTACAAGAAACCACGGGGGATTTACACGGAGATGTTCACCCGGAAGAGCCGGAGGCCTGCCGGCAGCAAGATTCCGGAATTCTTCCTGAGAAGCCTTGAAAGCAGTGAAACGCTCCTATGTTGCAATAACTCAGAACCTCATTCTGAGTGTTCCCGGCAGAGTCATTCAGCTGAACACAACCGTGGACTAATTAGAGCCAGATGTAGGCAATGCCGTCCATAGGGCTGGATGGACAGTGGTGGCGTGCCAAACAACTGAGCTCTAGTTCTCCACTGTTTCACAAAGTGCCATGAGTAGATTTTCAACTTACTGCTCCGGTTGAGTCGAGTGTAGCCGTCAAAGCTGGAATCAGTAGCACTCAGGTGAGAAGAACGGGAAGCAGATATACCCAGTCCGCTGGCAGTGTCCTACAGGGACCAGCCTATCTGGCTGCCACGCCTGAATGTTTGCAAACGCGGCCGAGGTAGGCAGGCGCAATTGTGCAGCAATGCAAACTGCATAACCTGGCCAAATTTCACGGATGTACAAGAAACCACGGGGGATTTACAAGGAGATGTTCACCCGGAAGAGCCGGAGGCCTGCCGGCAGCAAGATTCCGGAATTCTTCCTGAGAAGCCTTGAAAGCAGTGAAACGCTCCTATGTTGCAATAACTCAGAACCTCATTCTGAGTGTTCCCAGCAGAGGTCATTCAGCTGAACAAAACCGTGGACTAATTAGAGCCAGAAGAAGGCAATGCCATCCATAGTTCTGGATGGACAGTGGTGGCGTGCCAAACAACTGAGCTCTAGTTCTCATCACTTTCACAAAGTCCCATAAGTTGAGGTTCAACTTACGGCTCCGGTTGAGTAGAATGTAGCCGTCAAAGTTGGAATCTGTAGCACTCAGGTGAGAAAAACGGGAAGCAGATATACCCAGTCCATTGGCAGTGTCCTACGGGGACCAGCCTATCTGGCTGCCACGCCTGAATGTTTGCAACCGCGGCCGAGCTAGGCAGGCGCAATTGTGCAGCAATGCAAACTGCATAACCTGGCCAAATTTCACGGGTGTACAAGAAACCACGGGGGATTTACAAGGAGATGTTCACCCGGAACAGCCGGTCGCCGGCGGGCAGCAAGATTCCGGAACTCTTCCTGAGAAGCCTTGAAAGCAATGAAACGCTCCTATGTTGCAATAACTCAGAACCTCATTCTGAGTGTTCCCGGTAGAGGTCATTCGGCTGAACACAACCATGGACTAATTAGAGCCAGATGTAGGCAGTGCCGTCCATAGTGCTGGATGTACAGTGGTGGCGTGCCAAACAACTGAGCTCTAGTTCTCAACAGTTTCACAAAGTGCCATAAGTAGAGGAACAACTTACTGCACCCGTTGAGTAGAGTGTAGCCGTCAAAGCTGGAATCAGTAGCACTCAGGTGAGAAGAACGGGAAGCAGATATACCCAGTATGCTGGCAGTGTCCTACGGGGACCAGCCTATCTGGCTGCCACGCCTGAATGTTTGCAACCGCGGCCGAGGTAGGTAGGCGCAATTGTGCAGCCATGTAAACTGCATAACCTGGCCAAATTTCACGGATGTACAAGAAACCACGGGGGATTTACAAGGAGATGTTCACCCGGAACAGCCGGAGGCCTGCCGGCAGCAAGATTCCGGAATTCTTCCTGAGAAGCCTTGAAAGCAGTGAAACACTCCTATGTTGCAATAACTCAGAAACTCATTCTGAGTGTTCCCGGCAGAGGTCATTCAGCTGAACACAACCGTGGACTAATTAGAGCCAGATGTAGGCAGTGCCGTCCATAGTGCTGGATGGACAGTGGTGGCGTGCCAAACACCTGAGCTCTAGTTCTCATCACTTTCACAAAGTGCCATAAGTTGAGGTTCAACTTACGGCTCCGGTTGAGTAGAGTGTAGCCATCAAAGCTGGAATCAGTAGCACTCAGGTGAGAAGAACGGGAAGCAGATATACCCAGTCCGATGGCAGTGTCCTACGGGGACCAGCCTATCTGGCTGCCACACCTGAATGTTTGCAACCGCGGCCGAGCTAGGCAGGTACAATTGTGCATCAATGCAAACTGCATAACCTGGCCAAATATCACGGGTGAACAAGAAACCACGGGGGATTTACAAGGAGATGTTCACCCGGAACTGCCAGAGGCCTACCGGCAGCAAGATTCCGGAATTCTTCCTGAGAAGCCTTGAAAGCAGTGAAACGCTCCTATGTTGCAATAACTCAGAACATCATTCTGAGTGTCCACGGCCGAGGTCATTCGGCTGAACACAACCGTGGACTAATTAGAGCCAGATGTAGGCAGTGCCGTCCATAGTGCTGGATGGACAGTGGTGGCGTGCCAAACAACTGAGCTCTAGTTCTCAACAGTTTCACAAAGTGCCCTAAGTTGAGGTTCAAATTACGGCTCCGGTTTAGTAGAGTGTAGCGGTCAAAGATGGAATCAGTAGCACTCAGGTGAGAAGAACGTGAAGGAGATATAGCCAGTCCGCTGGCAGTGTCCTACGGGGACCAGCCTATCTGGCTGCCACCCCTGAATGTTTGCAAGCGCAGCTGAGCTAAGCAGGCGGAATTGTGCAGCAATGCAAACTGTATAACCTGGCCAAATTTCAAGGGTGTACAAGAAACCACAGGGGATTTACAAGGAGATGTCCACCGGAACAGCCGGAGGCCTGCCGGCAGCAAGATTCCAGAATTCTTCCTGAGAAGCCTTGAAAGCAGTGAAACGCTCCTATGTTGCAATAACTCAGAACCTCATTCTGAGTGTTCCCGGCAGAGGTCATTCGGCTGAACACAACCGTGGACTAATTAGAGCCAGATGTAGGCAGTGCCGTCCATAGTGCTGGATGGACAGTGGTGGCGTGCCAAACAACTGAGCTCTAGTTCTCCACTGTTTCACAAAGTGCCATGAGTTGAGGTTCAACTTACTGCTCCGGTTGAGTAGAGTGTAGCCGTCAAAGCTGGAATCAGTAGCACTCAGGTGAGAAGAACGGGTAGCAGATATACCCAGTCCGCTGGCAGTGTCCTACGGGGACCAGCCTATCTGGCTGCCACGCCTGAATGTTTGCAACCGCGGCCGAGGTAGGCAGGCGCAATTGTGCAGCAATGCAAACTGCATAACCTGGCCAAATTTCACGGATGTACAAGAAACCACGGGGGATTTACACGGAGATGTTCACCCGGAAGAGCCGGAGGCCTGCCGGCAGCAAGATTCCGGAATTCTTCCTGAGAAGCCTTGAAAGCAGTGAAACGCTCCTATGTTGCAATAACTCAGAACCTCATTCTGAGTGTTCCCGGCAGAGGTCATTCAGCTGAACACAACCGTGGACTAATTAGAGCCAGATGTAGGCAGTGCCGTCCATAGTGCTGGATGGACAGTGGTGGCGTGCCAAACAACTGAGCTCTAGTTCTCCACTGTTTCACAAAGTGCCATGAGTAGATTTTCAACTTACTGCTCCGGTTGAGTAGAGTGTAGCCGTCAAAGCTGGAATCAGTAGCACTCAGGTGAGAAGAACGGGAAGCAGATATACCCAGTCCGCTGGCAGTGTCCTACAGGGACCAGCCTATCTGGCTGCCACGCCTGAATGTTTGCAACCGCGGCCGAGGTAGGCAGGCGCAATTGTGCAGCAATGCAAACTGCATAACCTGGCCAAATTTCACGGATGTACAAGAAACCACGGGGGATTTACAAGGAGATGTTCACCCGGAAGAGCCGGAGGCCTGCCGGCAGCAAGATTCCGGAATTCTTCCTGAGAAGCCTTGAAAGCAGTGAAACGCTCCTATGTTGCAATAAGTCAGAACCTCATTCTGAGTGATCCCGGCAGAGGTCATTCGGCTGAACACAACCATGGACTAATTAGAGCCAGATGTAGGCAGTGCTGTCCATAGTGCTGGATGGACAGTGTTGGCGTGCCAAACAACTGAGCTCTAGTTCTCAACAGTTTCACAAAGTGCCATGAGTTGAGGTTCAACTTACTGCTCCGGTTGAGTAGAGTGTAGCCGTCAAAGCTGGAATCAGTAGCACTCAGGTGAGAAGAACGGGAAGCAGATATACCCAGTCCGCTGGCAGTGTCCTACGGGGACTAGCCTATCTGGCTGCCACACCTGAATGTTTGCAACCGCTGCAGAGCTAGGCAGGCACAATTGTGCAGCAATGCAAACTGCATAACCTGGCCAAATTTCACGGGTGTACAAGAAACCACGGGGGATTTACAAGGAGATGTTCACCCGGAACAGCCGGAGGCCTGCCGGCAGCAAGATTCCGGAATTCTGCCTGAGAAGCCTTGAAAGCAGTGAAACGCTCCTATGTTGCAATACCTCAGAACCTCATTCTGAGTGTTCTAGGCGGAGGTCATTCGGCTGTACACAACCGTGGACTAATTAGAGCCAGATGTAGGCAGTGTCGTCCATAGTGCTGGATGGACTGTGGTGGCGTGCCAAACAACTGAGCTCTAGTTCTAAACAGTTTCACAAAGTGCCCTAAGTTGAGGTTCAACTTACGGCTCTGGTTGAGTAGACTGTAGCGGTCAAAGCTGGAATCAGTAGCACTCAGGTGAGAAGAACTTGAAGCAGATATAGCCAGTCCGCTGGCAGTGTCCTACGGGGAACAGCCTATCTGGCTGCCACGCCTGAATGTTTGCAACTTCGGCCGAGCTAGGCAGGCGCAATTGTGCAGCAATGCAATCTGCATAACCTGGCCAAATTTCACGGGTGTACTGTTCAAGAAACCACGGGGGATTTACAAGGAGATGTTCACCCGGAACAGCCGGACGCGGGCGGGCAGCAAGATTCCGGAACTCTTCCTGAGAAGCCTTGAAAGCAGTGAAACGCTCCTCTGTTGCAATAAATCAGAACCTCATTCTGAGTGTTCCCGGCAGAGGTCATTCGGCTGAACACAACCATGGACTAATTAGAGCCAGATGTAGGCAGTGCCATCCATAGTGCTGGATGGACAGTGGTGGCGTGCCAAACAACTGAGCTCTAGTTCTCAACAGTTTCACAAAGTGCCATAAGTTGAGGTTCAACTTACTGCTCCCGTTGAGTAGAGTGTAGCCGTCAAAACTGGAATCAGTAGCACTCAGGTGAGAAGAAGGGGAAGCAGATAAACCCATTCCGCTGGCAGTGTCCTACGGGGACCAGCCTATCTGGTTGCCACACCTGAATGTTTGCAACCGCTTCCGAGCTAGGCAGGCACAATTGTGCAGCAATGCAAACTGCATAACCTGGCCAAATATCACGGGTGTACAAGAAACCACGGGGGATTTACAAGGAGATGTTCACCCGGAACAGCCAGAGGCCTGCCGGCAGCAAGATTCCGGAATTCTTCCTGAGAAACCTTGAAAGCAGTGAAACGCTCCTATGTTGCAATAACTCATAACATCATTCTGAGTGTCCCCGGCCGAGGTCATTCGGCTGAACACAACCGTGGACTAATTAGAGCCAGATGTAGGCAGTGCCGTCCATAGTGCTGGATGGACAGTGGTGGCGTGCCAAACAACTGATCTCTAGTTCTCAACAGTTTCACAAAGTGCCATAAGTAGAGGTTCAACTTACTGCTCCGGTTGAGTAGAGTGTAGCCGTCAAAGCTGGAATCAGTAGCACTCAGGTGAGAAGAACGGGAAGCAGATATACCCAGTCCGCTGGCAGTGTCCTACGGGGACCAGCCTATCTGGCTGCCACGCCTGAATGTTTGCAACCACGACCGCGGTAGGCAGGCGCAATTGTGCAGCAATGCAAACTGCATAACCTGGCCAAATTTCACGGATGTACAAGACACCACGGGGGATTTACACGGAGATGTTCACCCGGAAGAGCCGGAGGCCTGCCGGCAGCAAGATTCCGGAATTCTTCCTGAGATGCCTTGAAAGCAGTGAACCGCTCCTATGTTGCAATAACTCAGAACCTCATTCTGAGTGTTCCCGGCAGAGGTCATTCGGCTGAACACAACCGTGGACTAATTAGAGCCAGATGTAGGCAGTGCCGTCCATAGTGCTGGATGGACAGTGGTGGCGTGCCAAACAACTGAGCTCTAGTTCTCAACAGTTTCACAAAGTGCCCTAAGTTGAGGTTCAACTTACGGCTCCGGTTTAGTAGAGTGTAGCGGTCAAAGATGGAATCAGTAGCACTCAGGTGAGAAGAACGTGAAGCAGATATAGCCAGTCCGCTGGCAGTGTCCTAAGGGGACCAGCCTATCTGGCTGCCACGCCTGAATGTTTGCAAGCGCAGCATAGCTAAGCAGGCGGAATTGTGCAGCAATGCAAACTGTATAACCTGGCCAAATTTCAAGGGTGTACAAGAAACCACAGGGGATTTACAAGGAGATGTTCACCGGAACAGCCGGAGGCCTGCCGGCAGCAAGATTCCAGAATTCTTCCTGAGAAGCCTTGAAAGCAGTGAAACGCTCCTATGTTGCAATAACTCAGAACCTCATTCTGAGTGTTCCCGGCAGAGGTCATTCGGCTGAACAGAACCGTGGACTAATTAGAGCCAGATGTAGGCAGGGCCGTCCATAGGGCTGGATGGACAGTGGTGGCGTGCCAAACAACTGAGCTCTAGTTCTAATCACTTTCACAAAGTGCCTTAAGTTGAGGTTCAACTTAAGGCTCCGGTTGAGTAGAGTGTAGCCGTCAAAGCTGGAATCAGTAGCACTCAGGTGAGAAGAACGGGAAGCAGATATACCCAGTCCGCTGGCAGTGTCCTACGGGGACCAGCCTATTTGGCTGCCACGCCTGAAAGTTTGCAACTTCGGCCGAGCTAGGCAGGCGCAATTGTGCAGCAATGCAATCTGCATAACCTGGCCAAATTTCACGGGTGTAAAAGAAACCACGGGGGATTTACAAGGAGATGTTCACCCGGAACAGCCGGACGCGGGCGGGCAGCAAGATTCCGGAACTCTTCCTGAGAAGCCTTGAAAGCAGTGAAACGCTCCTCTGTTGCAATAAATCAGAACCTCATTCTGAGTGTTCCCGGCAGAGGTCATTCG
This sequence comes from Dipodomys merriami, assembly GCF_024711535.1. Classification (NCBI taxonomy): domain Eukaryota; kingdom Metazoa; phylum Chordata; class Mammalia; order Rodentia; family Heteromyidae; genus Dipodomys; species Dipodomys merriami. Next base: position 873,858 of record NW_027203704.1, on the reverse strand, counting down.
GCTGAACACAACCATGGACTAATTAGAGCCAGATGTAGGCAGTGCCATCCATAGTGCTGGATGGACAGTGGTGGCGTGCCAAACAACTGAGCTCTAGTTCTCAACAGTTTCACAAAGTGCCATAAGTTGAGGTTCAACTTACTGCTCCCGTTGAGTAGAGTGTAGCCGTCAAAGCTGGAATCAGTAGCACTCAGGTGAGAAGAACGGGAAGCAGATATACCCAGTCCGCTGGCAGTGTCCTACGGGGACCAGCCTATCTGGTTGCCACACCTGAATGTTTGCAACCGCTTCCGAGCTAGGCAGGCACAATTGTGCAGCAATGCAAACTGCATAACCTGGCCAAATATCACGGGTGTACAAGAAACCACGATGGATTTACAAGGAGATGTTCACCCGGAACAGCCAGAGGCCTGCCGGCAGCAAGATTCCGGAATTCTTCCTGAGAAGCCTTAAAAGCAGTGAAACGCTCCTATGTTGCAATAACTCATAACATCATTCTGAGTGTCCCCGGCCGAGGTCATTCGGCTGAACACAACCGTGGACTAATTAGAGCCAGATGTAGGCAGTGCCGTCCATAGTGCTGGATGGACAGTGGTGGCGTGCCAAACAACTGAGCTCTAGTTCTCAACAGTTTCAGAAAGTGCCATAAGTTGAGGTTCAACTTACTGCTCCGGTTGAGTAGAGTGTAGCCGTCAAAGCTGGAATCAGTAGCACTCAGGTGAGAAGAACGGGTAGCAGATATACCCAGTCCGCTGGCAGTGTCCTACGGGGACCAGCCTATCTGGCTGCCACGACTGAATGTTTGCAACCGCGGCCGAGGTAGGCAGGCGCAATTGTGCAGCAATGCAAACTGCATAACCTGGCCAAATTTCACGGATGTACAAGAAACCACGGGGGATTTACACGGAGATGTTCACCCGGAAGAGCCGGAGGCCTGCCGGCAGCAAGATTCCGGAATTCTTCCTGAGAAGCCTTGAAAGCAGTGAAACGCTCCTATGTTGCAATAACTCAGAACCTCATTCTGAGTGTTCCCGGCAGAGTCATTCAGCTGAACACAACCGTGGACTAATTAGAGCCAGATGTAGGCAATGCCGTCCATAGGGCTGGATGGACAGTGGTGGCGTGCCAAACAACTGAGCTCTAGTTCTCCACTGTTTCACAAAGTGCCATGAGTAGATTTTCAACTTACTGCTCCGGTTGAGTCGAGTGTAGCCGTCAAAGCTGGAATCAGTAGCACTCAGGTGAGAAGAACGGGAAGCAGATATACCCAGTCCGCTGGCAGTGTCCTACAGGGACCAGCCTATCTGGCTGCCACGCCTGAATGTTTGCAAACGCGGCCGAGGTAGGCAGGCGCAATTGTGCAGCAATGCAAACTGCATAACCTGGCCAAATTTCACGGATGTACAAGAAACCACGGGGGATTTACAAGGAGATGTTCACCCGGAAGAGCCGGAGGCCTGCCGGCAGCAAGATTCCGGAATTCTTCCTGAGAAGCCTTGAAAGCAGTGAAACGCTCCTATGTTGCAATAACTCAGAACCTCATTCTGAGTGTTCCCAGCAGAGGTCATTCAGCTGAACAAAACCGTGGACTAATTAGAGCCAGAAGAAGGCAATGCCATCCATAGTTCTGGATGGACAGTGGTGGCGTGCCAAACAACTGAGCTCTAGTTCTCATCACTTTCACAAAGTCCCATAAGTTGAGGTTCAACTTACGGCTCCGGTTGAGTAGAATGTAGCCGTCAAAGTTGGAATCTGTAGCACTCAGGTGAGAAAAACGGGAAGCAGATATACCCAGTCCATTGGCAGTGTCCTACGGGGACCAGCCTATCTGGCTGCCACGCCTGAATGTTTGCAACCGCGGCCGAGCTAGGCAGGCGCAATTGTGCAGCAATGCAAACTGCATAACCTGGCCAAATTTCACGGGTGTACAAGAAACCACGGGGGATTTACAAGGAGATGTTCACCCGGAACAGCCGGTCGCCGGCGGGCAGCAAGATTCCGGAACTCTTCCTGAGAAGCCTTGAAAGCAATGAAACGCTCCTATGTTGCAATAACTCAGAACCTCATTCTGAGTGTTCCCGGTAGAGGTCATTCGGCTGAACACAACCATGGACTAATTAGAGCCAGATGTAGGCAGTGCCGTCCATAGTGCTGGATGTACAGTGGTGGCGTGCCAAACAACTGAGCTCTAGTTCTCAACAGTTTCACAAAGTGCCATAAGTAGAGGAACAACTTACTGCACCCGTTGAGTAGAGTGTAGCCGTCAAAGCTGGAATCAGTAGCACTCAGGTGAGAAGAACGGGAAGCAGATATACCCAGTATGCTGGCAGTGTCCTACGGGGACCAGCCTATCTGGCTGCCACGCCTGAATGTTTGCAACCGCGGCCGAGGTAGGTAGGCGCAATTGTGCAGCCATGTAAACTGCATAACCTGGCCAAATTTCACGGATGTACAAGAAACCACGGGGGATTTACAAGGAGATGTTCACCCGGAACAGCCGGAGGCCTGCCGGCAGCAAGATTCCGGAATTCTTCCTGAGAAGCCTTGAAAGCAGTGAAACACTCCTATGTTGCAATAACTCAGAAACTCATTCTGAGTGTTCCCGGCAGAGGTCATTCAGCTGAACACAACCGTGGACTAATTAGAGCCAGATGTAGGCAGTGCCGTCCATAGTGCTGGATGGACAGTGGTGGCGTGCCAAACACCTGAGCTCTAGTTCTCATCACTTTCACAAAGTGCCATAAGTTGAGGTTCAACTTACGGCTCCGGTTGAGTAGAGTGTAGCCATCAAAGCTGGAATCAGTAGCACTCAGGTGAGAAGAACGGGAAGCAGATATACCCAGTCCGATGGCAGTGTCCTACGGGGACCAGCCTATCTGGCTGCCACACCTGAATGTTTGCAACCGCGGCCGAGCTAGGCAGGTACAATTGTGCATCAATGCAAACTGCATAACCTGGCCAAATATCACGGGTGAACAAGAAACCACGGGGGATTTACAAGGAGATGTTCACCCGGAACTGCCAGAGGCCTACCGGCAGCAAGATTCCGGAATTCTTCCTGAGAAGCCTTGAAAGCAGTGAAACGCTCCTATGTTGCAATAACTCAGAACATCATTCTGAGTGTCCACGGCCGAGGTCATTCGGCTGAACACAACCGTGGACTAATTAGAGCCAGATGTAGGCAGTGCCGTCCATAGTGCTGGATGGACAGTGGTGGCGTGCCAAACAACTGAGCTCTAGTTCTCAACAGTTTCACAAAGTGCCCTAAGTTGAGGTTCAAATTACGGCTCCGGTTTAGTAGAGTGTAGCGGTCAAAGATGGAATCAGTAGCACTCAGGTGAGAAGAACGTGAAGGAGATATAGCCAGTCCGCTGGCAGTGTCCTACGGGGACCAGCCTATCTGGCTGCCACCCCTGAATGTTTGCAAGCGCAGCTGAGCTAAGCAGGCGGAATTGTGCAGCAATGCAAACTGTATAACCTGGCCAAATTTCAAGGGTGTACAAGAAACCACAGGGGATTTACAAGGAGATGTCCACCGGAACAGCCGGAGGCCTGCCGGCAGCAAGATTCCAGAATTCTTCCTGAGAAGCCTTGAAAGCAGTGAAACGCTCCTATGTTGCAATAACTCAGAACCTCATTCTGAGTGTTCCCGGCAGAGGTCATTCGGCTGAACACAACCGTGGACTAATTAGAGCCAGATGTAGGCAGTGCCGTCCATAGTGCTGGATGGACAGTGGTGGCGTGCCAAACAACTGAGCTCTAGTTCTCCACTGTTTCACAAAGTGCCATGAGTTGAGGTTCAACTTACTGCTCCGGTTGAGTAGAGTGTAGCCGTCAAAGCTGGAATCAGTAGCACTCAGGTGAGAAGAACGGGTAGCAGATATACCCAGTCCGCTGGCAGTGTCCTACGGGGACCAGCCTATCTGGCTGCCACGCCTGAATGTTTGCAACCGCGGCCGAGGTAGGCAGGCGCAATTGTGCAGCAATGCAAACTGCATAACCTGGCCAAATTTCACGGATGTACAAGAAACCACGGGGGATTTACACGGAGATGTTCACCCGGAAGAGCCGGAGGCCTGCCGGCAGCAAGATTCCGGAATTCTTCCTGAGAAGCCTTGAAAGCAGTGAAACGCTCCTATGTTGCAATAACTCAGAACCTCATTCTGAGTGTTCCCGGCAGAGGTCATTCAGCTGAACACAACCGTGGACTAATTAGAGCCAGATGTAGGCAGTGCCGTCCATAGTGCTGGATGGACAGTGGTGGCGTGCCAAACAACTGAGCTCTAGTTCTCCACTGTTTCACAAAGTGCCATGAGTAGATTTTCAACTTACTGCTCCGGTTGAGTAGAGTGTAGCCGTCAAAGCTGGAATCAGTAGCACTCAGGTGAGAAGAACGGGAAGCAGATATACCCAGTCCGCTGGCAGTGTCCTACAGGGACCAGCCTATCTGGCTGCCACGCCTGAATGTTTGCAACCGCGGCCGAGGTAGGCAGGCGCAATTGTGCAGCAATGCAAACTGCATAACCTGGCCAAATTTCACGGATGTACAAGAAACCACGGGGGATTTACAAGGAGATGTTCACCCGGAACAGCCGGAGGCCTGCCGGCAGCAAGATTCCGGAATTCTTCCTGAGAAGCCTTGAAAGCAGTGAAACGCTCCTATGTTGCAATAAGTCAGAACCTCATTCTGAGTGATCCCGGCAGAGGTCATTCGGCTGAACACAACCATGGACTAATTAGAGCCAGATGTAGGCAGTGCTGTCCATAGTGCTGGATGGACAGTGTTGGCGTGCCAAACAACTGAGCTCTAGTTCTCAACAGTTTCACAAAGTGCCATGAGTTGAGGTTCAACTTACTGCTCCGGTTGAGTAGAGTGTAGCCGTCAAAGCTGGAATCAGTAGCACTCAGGTGAGAAGAACGGGAAGCAGATATACCCAGTCCGCTGGCAGTGTCCTACGGGGACTAGCCTATCTGGCTGCCACACCTGAATGTTTGCAACCGCTGCAGAGCTAGGCAGGCACAATTGTGCAGCAATGCAAACTGCATAACCTGGCCAAATTTCACGGGTGTACAAGAAACCACGGGGGATTTACAAGGAGATGTTCACCCGGAACAGCCGGAGGCCTGCCGGCAGCAAGATTCCGGAATTCTGCCTGAGAAGCCTTGAAAGCAGTGAAACGCTCCTATGTTGCAATACCTCAGAACCTCATTCTGAGTGTTCTAGGCGGAGGTCATTCGGCTGTACACAACCGTGGACTAATTAGAGCCAGATGTAGGCAGTGTCGTCCATAGTGCTGGATGGACTGTGGTGGCGTGCCAAACAACTGAGCTCTAGTTCTAAACAGTTTCACAAAGTGCCCTAAGTTGAGGTTCAACTTACGGCTCTGGTTGAGTAGACTGTAGCGGTCAAAGCTGGAATCAGTAGCACTCAGGTGAGAAGAACTTGAAGCAGATATAGCCAGTCCGCTGGCAGTGTCCTACGGGGAACAGCCTATCTGGCTGCCACGCCTGAATGTTTGCAACTTCGGCCGAGCTAGGCAGGCGCAATTGTGCAGCAATGCAATCTGCATAACCTGGCCAAATTTCACGGGTGTACTGTTCAAGAAACCACGGGGGATTTACAAGGAGATGTTCACCCGGAACAGCCGGACGCGGGCGGGCAGCAAGATTCCGGAACTCTTCCTGAGAAGCCTTGAAAGCAGTGAAACGCTCCTCTGTTGCAATAAATCAGAACCTCATTCTGAGTGTTCCCGGCAGAGGTCATTCGGCTGAACACAACCATGGACTAATTAGAGCCAGATGTAGGCAGTGCCATCCATAGTGCTGGATGGACAGTGGTGGCGTGCCAAACAACTGAGCTCTAGTTCTCAACAGTTTCACAAAGTGCCATAAGTTGAGGTTCAACTTACTGCTCCCGTTGAGTAGAGTGTAGCCGTCAAAACTGGAATCAGTAGCACTCAGGTGAGAAGAAGGGGAAGCAGATAAACCCATTCCGCTGGCAGTGTCCTACGGGGACCAGCCTATCTGGTTGCCACACCTGAATGTTTGCAACCGCTTCCGAGCTAGGCAGGCACAATTGTGCAGCAATGCAAACTGCATAACCTGGCCAAATATCACGGGTGTACAAGAAACCACGATGGATTTACAAGGAGATGTTCACCCGGAACAGCCAGAGGCCTGCCGGCAGCAAGATTCCGGAATTCTTCCTGAGAAGCCTTAAAAGCAGTGAAACGCTCCTATGTTGCAATAACTCATAACATCATTCTGAGTGTCCCCGGCCGAGGTCATTCGGCTGAACACAACCGTGGACTAATTAGAGCCAGTTGTAGGCAGTGCCGTCCATAGTGCTGGATGGACAGTGGTGGCGTGCCAAACAACTGAGCTCTAGTTCTCAACAGTTTCAGAAAGTGCCATAAGTTGAGGTTCAACTTACTGCTCCGGTTGAGTAGAGTGTAGCCGTCAAAGCTGGAATCAGTAGCACTCAGGTGAGAAGAACGGGTAGCAGATATACCCAGTCCGCTGGCAGTGTCCTACGGGGACCAGCCTATCTGGCTGCCACGCCTGAATGTTTGCAACCGCGGCCGAGGTAGGCAGGCGCAATTGTGCAGCAATGCAAACTGCATAACCTGGCCAAATTTCACGGATGTACAAGAAACCACGGGGGATTTACACGGAGATGTTCACCCGGAAGAGCCGGAGGCCTGCCGGCAGCAAGATTCCGGAATTCTTCCTGAGAAGCCTTGAAAGCAGTGAAACGCTCCTATGTTGCAATAACTCAGAACCTCATTCTGAGTGTTCCCGGCAGAGGTCATTCAGCTGAACACAACCGTGGACTAATTAGAGCCAGATGTAGGCAGTGCCGTCCATAGTGCTGGATGGACAGTGGTGGCGTGCCAAACAACTGAGCTCTAGTTCTCCACTGTTTCACAAAGTGCCATGAGTAGATTTTCAACTTACTGCTCCGGTTGAGTAGAGTGTAGCCGTCAAAGCTGGAATCAGTAGCACTCAGGTGAGAAGAACGGGAAGCAGATATACCCAGTCCGCTGGCAGTGTCCTACAGGGACCAGCCTATCTGGCTGCCACGCCTGAATGTTTGCAACCGCGGCCGAGGTAGGCAGGCGCAATTGTGCAGCAATGCAAACTGCATAACCTGGCCAAATTTCACGGATGTACAAGAAACCACGGGGGATTTACAAGGAGATGTTCACCCGGAAGAGCCGGAGGCCTGCCGGCAGCAAGATTCCGGAATTCTTCCTGAGAAGCCTTGAAAGCAGTGAAATGCTCCTATGTTGCAATAAGTCAGAACCTCATTCTGAGTGATCCCGGCAGAGGTCATTCGGCTGAACACAACCATGGACTAATTAGAGCCAGATGTAGGCAGTGCCGTCCATAGTGCTGGATGGACAGTGTTGGCGTGCCAAACAACTGAGCTCTAGTTCTCAACAGTTTCACAAAGTGCCATGAGTTGAGGTTCAACTTACTGCTCCGGTTGAGTAGAGTGTAGCCGTCAAAGCTGGAATCAGTAGCACTCAGGTGAGAAGAACGGGAAGCAGATATACCCAGTCCGCTGGCAGTGTCCTACGGGGACTAGCCTATCTGGCTGCCACACCTGAATGTTTGCAACCGCTGCAGAGCTAGGCAGGCACAATTGTGCAGCAATGCAAACTGCATAACCTGGCCAAATTTCACGGGTGTACAAGAAACCACGGGGGATTTACAAGGAGATGTTCACCCGGAACAGCCGGAGGCCTGCCGGCAGCAAGATTCCGGAATTCTTCCTGAGAAGCCTTGAAAGCAGTGAAACGCTCCTATGTTGCAATACCTCAGAACCTCATTCTGAGTGTTCTAGGCGGAGGTCATTCGGCTGTACACAACCGTGGACTAATTAGAGCCAGATGTAGGCAGTGTCGTCCATAGTGCTGGATGGACTGTGGTGGCGTGCCAAACAACTGAGCTCTAGTTCTAAACAGTTTCACAAAGTGCCCTAAGTTGAGGTTCAACTTACGGCTCTGGTTGAGTAGACTGTAGCGGTCAAAGCTGGAATCAGTAGCACTCAGGTGAGAAGAACTTGAAGCAGATATAGCAAGTCCGCTGGCAGTGTCCTACGGGGACTAGCCTATCTGGCTGCCACGCCTGAATGTTTGCAAGCGCGGCCGAGCTAAGCAGGCGGAATTGTGAAGCAATGCAAACTGTATAACCTGGTCAAATTTCAAGGGTGTACAAGAAACCACGGGGGATTTACAATGAGATGTTCACCCGGAACTGCCGGAGCGTGCCGGCAGCAAGATTCCGGAATTCTTCCTGAGAAGCCTTGAAAGCAGTGAAACGCTCCTATGTTGCAATAACTCAGAACCTCATTCTGAGTGTTCCCGGCAGAGGTCTTTCGGCTGAACACAACCTTGCACTAACTAGAGCCAGATGTAGGCAGTGCCATCCATAGTACTGGATGGACAGTGGTGGCGTTCTAAACAACTGAACTCTAGTTCTCATCACTTTCACAAAGTGCCATAAGTTGAGGTTCAACTTACTGCTCCGGTTGAGTAGAGTGTAGCGGTCAAACCTGGAATCAGTAGCACTCAGGTGAGAAGAACGGGAAGCAGATATACCCAGTCCGCTGGCAGTGTCCAACGGGGAACAGCCTATCTGGTTGCCACGCCTGAATGTTTGCAACCGCGGCCGAGATAGGCAGGCGCAATTGTGCAGCAATGCAAACTGCATAACCTGGCCAAATTTCACGAGTGTACAAGAAACCACGTGGGATTTACAAGGAGATGTTCACCCGGAACAGCCGGACGCTGGCGGGCAGCAAGATTCCGGAACTCTTCTTGAGAAGCCTTGAAAGCAGTGAAACGCTCCTATGTTGCAATAACTCAGAACCTCATTCTGAGTGTTCCCGGCAGAGGTCATTCGGCTGAACACAACCGTGGACTAATTAGAGCCAGATGTAGTCAGTGCCGTCCTTAGTGCTGGATGGACAGAGGTGGCGTGCCAAACAACTGAGCTCTAGTTCTCATCACTTTCACAAAGTGCCATAAGTTGAGGTTCAACTTACGGCTCCGGTTGAGTAGAGTGTAGCCGTCAAAGCTGGAATCAGTAGCACTCAGGTGAGAAGAACGGGAAGCAGATATACCCAGTCCATTGGCAGTGTCCTACGGGGACCAGCCTATCTGGCTGCCACGCCTGAATGTTTGCAACCGCGGCCGAGGTAGGCAGGCGCAATTGTGCAGCAATGCAAACTGCATAACCTGGCCAAATTTCACGGGTGTACAAGAAACCACGGCGGATTTACAAGGAGATGTTCTCCGGAACAGCCGGACGCCGGCGGGCAGCAAGATTCCGGAACTCTTCATGAGAAGCCTTGAAAGCAGTGAAACGCTCCTATGTTGCAATAACTCAGAACCTCATTCTGAGTGTTCCCGGTAGAGGTCATTCGGCTGAACACAACCATGGACTAATTAGAGCCAGATGTAGGCAGTGCCGTCCATAGTGCTGGATGGACAGTGGTGGCGTGCCAAACAACTGAGCTCTAGTTCTCAACAGTTTCACAAAGTGCCCTAAGTTGAGGTTCAACTGACTGCTCCCGTTGAGTAGAGTGTAGCCGTCAAAGCTGGAATCAGTAGCACTCAGGTGAGAAGAACGGGAAGCAGATATACACATTCCGCTGGCAGTGTCCTACGGGGACCAGCCTATCTGGCTGCGACACGTGAATGTTTGCAACCGCGGCCGAGCTAGGCAGGCACAATTGTGCAGCAATGCAAACTGCATAACCTGGCCAAATATCACGGGTGTACAAGAAACCACGGGGGATTTACAAGGAGAGGTTCACCCGGAACTGCCGGAGGCCTGCCAGCAGCAAGATTCCGGAATTCTTCCTGAGAAACCTTGAAAGCAGTGAAACGCTCCTATGTTGCAATAACTCAGAACGTCATTCTGAGTGTTCCCGACAGAGGTCATTCAGCTGAACACAACCGTGGACTAATTAGAGCCAGATGTAGGCAGTGCCGTCCATAGTGCTGGATGGACAGTGGTGGCGTGCCAAACAACTGAGCTCTAGTTCTCAACACTTTCACAAAGTGCCATAAGTTGAGGTTCAAGTTATTGCTCGGGTTGAGTAGAGTGTAGCCGTCAAAGCTGGAATCAGTAGCACTCAGGTGAGAAGAACGGGAAGCAGATATACCCAGTCCGCTGGCAGTGTCCTACGGGGACCAGCCTATCTGGCTCCCAAGCCTGAATGTTTGCAACCGCGGCCGAGCTAGGCAGGCGCAATTGTGCAGCAATGCAAACTGCATAACCTGGCCAAATTTCACGGGTGTACAAGAAACCACGGGGGATTTACAAGGAGATGTTCACCCGGAATAGCCGGAGGCCTGCCGGCAGCAAGATTCCGGAATTCTTCCTGAGAAGCCTTGAAAGCAGTGAAACGCTCCTATGTTGCAATAACTCAGAACATCATTCTGAGTGTTCCCCGCAGAGGTCATTCGTCTTAACACAACCGTCGACTAATTAGAGCCAGATGTAGGCAGTGCAGTCCATAGTGCTGGATGGACAGTGGTGGCGTGCCAAACAACGGAGCTCTAGTTCTCATCACTTTCACAAAGTGCCCTAAGTTGAAGTTCAACTTACTGCTCCGGTTGAGTAGAGTGTAGCGGTCAAAGCTGGAATCAGTAGCACTCAGGTGAGAAGAACGTGAAGCAGATATAGCCAGTCCGCTGGCAGTGTCCTACGGGGACCAGCCTATCTGGCTGCCACGCCTGAATGTTTGCAACCGTGGCCGAGCTAGGCAGGCGCAATTGTGCAGCAATGCAAACTGCATAACCTGGCCAAATTTTACGGGTGTACAAGAAACCACGGGGGATTTACAAGGAGATGTTCACCCGGAACAGCCGGAGGCCTGCCGGCAGCAAGGTTCCGGAATTCTTCCTGAGAAGCCTTGAAAGCAGTGAAACGCTCATATGTTGCAATAACTCAGAACGTCATTCTGAGTGTTCCCGGCAGAGGTCATTCGGCTGAACACAACCGTGGACTAATTAGAGCCAGATGTAGGCAGTGCCGTCCATAGTGCTGGATGGACAGTGGAGGCGTGCCAAACAACTGAGCTCTAGTTCTCAGCACTTTCACAAAATGCCATAAGTTGAGGTTCAACTTACTGCTCCGGTTGAGTAGAGTTTAGCGGTCAAAGCTGGAATCAGTAGCACTCAGGTGAGAAGAACGGGAAGCAGATATACCCAGTCCGCTGGCAGTGTCCTACGGGGACCAGCCCATCTGGCTGCCACGCCTGAAGATTTGCAAACGAGGCCGAGCTAGGCAGGCGCAATTGTGCAGCAATGCAAACTGCATAACCTGGCCAGATTTCAAGGGTGTACAAGAAACCACGGGGGATTTACAAGGAGATGTTCACCCGGAACAGCCGGACGCCGGCGGGCAGCAAAATTCCGGAACTCTTCCTGAGAAGCCTTGAAAGCAGTGAAACGCTCCTATGTTGCAATAACTCAGAACCTCATTCTGAGTGTTCCCGGCAGAGGTCATTCGGCTGAACACAACCGTGGACTAATTAGAGCCAGATGTAGGCAGTGCCGTCCATAGTGCTGGATGGACAGTGGTGGCGTGCCAAACAACTGAGCTCTAGTTCAAATCACTTTCACAAAGGGCATAAGTTGAGGTTCAACTTACTGCGCAGATTGAGTAGAGTGTAGCCGTCAAAGATGGAATCAGTAGCACTCAGGTGAGAAGAACGGGAAGCAGATATACCCAGTCCGCTGGCCGTGTCCTACGAGGACCAGCGTATCTGGCTGCCACACCTGAATGTTTACAACTGCAGCCGAGCTAGGCAGGCACAATTGTGCAGCAATACAAACTGCATAACCTGGCCAAATATCACGGGTGAACAAGAAACCACGGGGGATTTACAAGGAGATGTTCAGCCGGAACTGCCAGAGGCATGCCGGCAGTAAGATTCCGGAATTCTTCCTGAGAAGCCTTGAAAGCAGTGAAAAGCTCCTATGTTGCAATAACTCAGAACCTCATTCTGAGTGTCCCCGGCCGCGGTCATTCGGCTGAACACAACCGTGGACTAATTAGAGCCAGATGTAAGCAGTGCCGTCCATAGTGCTGGATGGACAGTGGTGGCGTGCCAAACAACTGAGCTCTACTTGTCCACAATTTCACAAAGTGCCATAAGTAGAGGTTAATCTTACTGCTCCGGTTGAGTAGAGTGTAGCCGTCAAAGCTGGAATCAGTAGCACTCTGGTGAGAAGAACGGGAAGCAGATATACCCAGTCCGCTGGCAGTGTCCTACGGGGACCAGCCTATCTGGCTGCCACGCCTGAATGTTTGCAACCGCGGTCCAGGTAGGCAGGCGGAATTGTGCAGCAATGCAAACTGCATAACCTGGCCAAATTTCACGGATGTACAAGAAACCACGGGGTATTTACAAGGAGATGTTCACCCGGAAGAGCCGGAGGCCTGCCGGCAGCAAGATTCCGGAATTCTTCCTGAGAAGCCTTGAAAGCAGTGAAACGCTCCTATGTTGCAATAACTCAGAACCTCATTCTGAGTGTTCCCGGCAGAGGTCATTCAGCTGAACACAACCGTGGACTAATTAGAGCCAGATGTAGGCAGTGCCGTCCATAGTGCTGGATGGACAGTGGCGGCATTCCAAACAACTGAGCTCTAGTTTTCAACAGTTTCACAAAGTGCCCTAAGTTGAGGTTCAACTTACTGCGCCGATTGAGTAGAGTGCATCCGTCAAAGATGGAATCAGTAGCACTCAGGTGAGAAGAACGGGAAGCAGATATACCCAGTCCGCTGGCAGTGTCCTACGGGGACCAGCCTATCTGGCTGCGACACGTGAATGTTTGCAACCGCGGCCGAGCTAGGCAGGCACAATTGTGCAGCAATGCAAACTGCATAACCTGGCCATATATCACGGGTGTACAAGAAAGCACGGGGGATTTACAATTAGATGTTCACCCGGAACTGCCGGAGGCCTGCCGGCAGCAAGATTCCGGAATTCTTCCTGAGAAGCCATGAAAGAAGTGAAACGCTCCTATGTTGCAATAACTCAGAACATCATTCTGAGTGTCCCCGGCCAAGGTCATTCGGCTGAACACAACCGTGGACTAATTAGAGCCAGATGTAGGCAGTGCCGTCCATAGTGCTGGATGGAGAGTGGTGGCGTGCCAAACAACTGAGCTCTAGTTCTCAACAGTTTCACAAAGTGCCCTAAGTTGAGGTTCAACTTACGGCTCCGGTTGAGTAGAGTGTAGCGGTCAAAGCTGGAATCAGTAGCACTCAGGTGAGAAGAACGTGAAGCAGATATAGCTAGTCCGCTGGCAGTGTCCTACGGGGACCAGCCTATCTGGCTGCCACGCTTGAATGTTTGCAAGCGCGGCCGAGCTAAGCAGGCTGAATTGTGCAGCAATGCAAACTGCATAACCTGGCCAAATTTCACGGTTGTACAAGAAACCACGGGGGATTTACAAGGAGATGTTCACCCGGAAGAGCCGGAGGCCTGCCAGCAGCAAGATTCCGGAATTCTTCCTGAGAAGCCTTGAAAGCAGTGAAACGCTCCTATGTTGCAATAACTCAGAACCTCATTCTGAGTGTTCCCGGCAGAGGTCATTCGGCTGAACACAACCGTGGACTAATTAGAGCCAGATGTAGGGAGTGCCGTCCATAGTGCTGGATGGACAGTGGTGGCGTGCCAAACAACTGATCTCTAGTTCTCATCACTTTCACAAAGTGCCATAAGTTGAGGTTGAACTTACTGCGCTAATTGAGTAGAGTGTAGCCGTCAAAGATGGAATCAGTAGCACTCAGGTGAGAAGAACGGGAAGCAGATATACCCAGTCCGCTGGCAGCGTCCTACGGGGACCAGCCTTTCTGGCTGCGACACGTGAATGTTTGCAACTGCGGCCGAGCTAGGCAGGCGCAATTGTGCAGCAATGCAAACTGCATAACCTGGCCAAATATCACGGGTGTACAAGAAACCACGGGGGATTTACAAGGAGATGTTCACCGGGAACTGCCGGAGGCCTGCCGGCAGCAAGATTCCGGAATTCTTCCTGAGAAGCCTTGAAAGCAGTGAAACGCTCCTATGTTGCAATAACTCAGAACATCATTCTGAGTGTCCCCGGCCAAGGTCATTCGGCTGAACACAACCGTGGACTAATTAGAGCCAGATGTAGGCAGTGCCGTCCATAGTGCTGGATGGACAGTGGTGGCGTGCCAAACAACTGAGCTCTAGTTCTCAACAGTTTCACAAAGCGCCCTAAGTTGAGGTTCAACTTACGGCTCCGGTTGAGTAGAGTGTAGCCGTCAAAGCTGGAATCAGTAGCACTCAGGTGAGAAGAACGGGAAGCAGATATACCCAGTCCGCTGGCAGTGTCCTACGGGGACCAGCCTATCTGGCTGCCACGCCTGAATGTTTGCAACCGCATCCGAGTTAGGCAGGCGCAATTGTGCAGCAATGCGAACTGCATAACCTGGCCAAATATCACGGATGTACAAGAAACCACGGGGGATTTACAAGGAGAAGTTCACCCGGAACTGCCGGAGGCCTGCCGGCAGCAAGATTCCGGAATTCTTCCTGAGAAGCCTTGAAAGCAGTGAAACGCTCCTATGTTGCAATAACTCAGAACCTCATTCTGAGTGTTCCCGGCAGAGGTCATTCGGCTGAACACAACCATGGACTAATTAGAGCCAGATGTAGGCAGTGCCGTCCATAGTGCAGAATGGACTGTGGTGGCGTGCCAAACAACTGAGCTCTAGTTCTCATCACTTTCACAAAGTGCCATAAGTTGAGGTTCAACTTACTGCTCCGGTTGAGTAGATTGTAGCCGTCAAAGGTGGAATCAGTAGCACTCAGGTGAGAAGAACGGGAAGCAGATATACCCAGTCCGCTGGCAGTGTCCTACGGGGACCAGCCTATCTGGCTGCCACGCCTGAATGTTTGCAACCGCGGCTGAGCTAGGCAGGCGCAATTGTGCAGCAATTCAAACTGCATAACCTGGCCAAATTTCACGGGTGTACAAGGAACGGCGGGTGATTTACAAGGAGATGTTCACCCGGAGCAGCCGGAGGCCTGCTGGCAGCAAGATTCCGGAATTCTTCCTGAGAAGCCTTGAAAGCAGTGAAACGCTCCTATGTTGCAATAACTCAGAACCTCATTCTGAGTGTTCCCGGCAGAGGTCATTCGGCTGAACACAACCATGGACTAATTAGAGCCAGATGTAGGCAGTGCCGTCCATAGTGCTGGATGGACAGTGGTGGCGTGCCAAACAACTGAGCTCTAGTTCTCAACAGTTTCACAAAATGCCCTAAGTTGAGGTTCAACTTACTGCTCCGGTTGAGTAGAGTGTAGCGGTCAAAGCTGGAATCAGTAGCACTCAGGTGAGAAGAACGGGAAGCAGATATTGCTAGTCTTCTTGCAGTGTCCTATGGGGACTAGACTATCTGGCTGCCACTCCTGAATGTTTGCAAGCGCGCCCGAGCTAAGCAGGCGTAATTGTGCAGCAATGCAAACTGTATAACCTGGCCAAATTTGACGGGTGTACAAGAAACCACGGGGGATTTACAAGGAGATGTTCACCCGGAACAGCCAGAGGCCTGCCGGCAACAAGATTCCGGAATTCTTCCTGAGAAGCCTTGAAAGCAGTGAAACGCTCCTATGTTGCAATAACTCAGAACCTCATTCTGAGTGTTCCCGGCAGAGGTCATTCGGCTGAACACAACCGTGGACTAATTAGAACCAGATATAGTCAGTGCCGTCCATAGTGCTGGATGGACAGTGGTGGCGTGCCAAACAACTGAGCTCTAGTTCTCATCACTTTCACAAAGTGCCATAAGTTGAGGTTCAACTTACGGCTCCGGTTGAGTAGAGTGTAGCCGTCAAAGCTGGAATCAGTAGCACTCAGGTGAGAAGAACGGGAAGCAGATATACCCAGTCCATTGGCAGTATCCTACGGGGACTAGCCTATCTGGCTGCCACGCCTGAATGTTTGCAACCGCGGCCGAGCAAGGCAGGCGCAATTGTGCAGCAATGCAAACTGCATAACCTGGCCAAATTTCACGGGTGTACAAGAAATCACGGGGGATTTACAAGGAGATGTTCACCCGGAACAGCTGGACGCCGGCGGGCAGGAAGATTCGGAACTCTTCCAGAGAAGCCTTGAAAGCAGTGAAAAGCTCCTATGTTGCAATAACTCAGAACCTCATTCTGAGTGTTGCCGGCAGAGGTCATTCGGCTGAACACAACCATGGACTAATTAGAGCCAGATGAAGGCAGTGCCGTCCATAGTGCTGGATTGACAGTGGTGGCGTGCCAAACAACTGAGCTCTAGTTCTCAACAGTTTCACAAAGTGCCATGAGTTGAGGTTCAACTTACTGCTCCGGTTGAGTAGAGTGTAGCCGTCAAAGATGGAATCAGTAGCACTCAGGTGAGAAGAACGGGAAGCAGATATACCCAGTCCACTGGCAGTGTTCTACGGGGACCAGCCTATCTGGCTGCCACACCTGAATGTTTGCAACCGCGGCCGAGCTAGGCAGGCACAATTGTGCAGCAATGCAAACTGCATAACCTGGCCAAATATCACGGGTGAACAAGAAACCACGGGGGATTTACAAGGAGATGTTCAGCCGGAACTGCCAGAGGCCTGCCGGCAGTAAGATTCCGGAATTCTTCCTGAGAAGCCTTGAAAGCACTGAAACGCTCCTATGTTGCAATAACTCAGAACCTCATTCTGAGTGTCCCCGGCCGCGGTCATTCGGCTGAACACAACCGTGGACTAATTAGAGCCAGATGTAGGCAGTGCCGTCCATAGTGCTGGATGGACAGTGGTGGCGTGCCAAACAACTGAGCCCTAGTTCTCCACAGTTTCACAAAGTGCCATAAGTTGAGGTTCAACTTACGGCTCCGGTTGAGTAGAGTGTAGCCGTCAAAGCTGGAATCAGTAGCACTCTGGAGAGAAGAACGGGAAGCAGATATACCCAGTCCGCTGGCAGTGTCCTACGGGGACCAGCCTATCTGGCTGCCACGCCTGAATGTTTGCAACCGAGGTCGAGGTAGGCAGGCGCAATTGTGCCGCAATGCAAACTGCATAACCTGGCCAAATTTCACGGATGTAGAAGAAACCACGGGGTATTTACAAGGAGATGTTCACCCGGAAGAGCCGGAGGCCTGCCGGCAGCAAGATTCCGGAATTCTTCCTGAGAAGCCTTGAAAGCAGTGAAACGCTCCTATGTTGCAATAACTCAGAACCTCATTCTGAGTGTTCCCGGCAGAGGTCATTCAGCTGAACAAAACCGTGGACTAATTAAAGCCAGATGTAGGCAGTGCCGTCCATAGTGCTGGATGGACAGTGGTGGCATGCCAAACAACTGAGCTCTCGTTTTCAACAGTTTCACAAAGTGCCCTAAGTTGAGGTTCAACTTACGGCTCCGGTTGAGTAGAGTGTAGCGGTCAAAGCTGGAATCAGTAGCACTCAGGTGAGAAGAACGTGAAACAGATATAGCCAGTCCGCTGGCAGTGTCCTACGGGGACTAGCCTATCTGGCTGCCACGCCTGAATGTTTGCAAGCGCGGCCGAGCTAAGCAGGCGGAATTGTGCAGCAATGCAAACTGTATAACCTGGCCAAATTTCAAGGGTGTACAAGAAACCACATGGGATATACAAGGAGATGTTCACCCGGAACAGCCGGAGGCCTGCCGGCAGCAAGATTCCAGAATTCTTCCTGAGAAGCCTTGAAAGCAGTGAGACGCTCCTATGTTGCAATAACTCAGAACCTCATTCTGAGTGTTCCAGGCAGAGGTCATTCGGCTGAACACAACCGTGGACTAATTAGAGCCAGATGTAGGCAGTGCCGTCCATAGGGCTGGATGGAGAGTGGGCGCGTGCCAAACAACTGAGCTCTAGTTCTCAACAGTTTCACAAAGTGCCATAAGTTGAGGTTCAACTTACTGCTCCGGTTGAGTCGAGTGTAGCCGTCAAAGCTGGAATCAGTAGCACTCAGGTGAGAAGAACGGGAAGCAGATATACCCAGTCGGCCGGCAGTGTCCTACGGGGACCAGCGTATCTGGCTGCCACGACTGAATGTTTGCAACCGCGGCCGAGGTAGGCAGGCGCAATTGTGCAGCAATGCAAACTGCATAACCTGACCAAATTTCACGGATGTACAAGAAACCACGGGGGATTTACAAGGAGATGTTCACCCGGAACTGCCGGAGGCCTGCCGGCAGCAAGATTCCGGAATTCTTCCTGAGAAGCCTTGAAAGCAGTGAAACGCTCCTATGTTGCAATAACTCAGAACCTCATTCTGAGTGTTCCCGACAGAGGTCATTCAGCTGAACACAACCGTGGACTAATTAGAGCCAGATGTAGGCAGTGCCGTCCATAGTGCTGGATGGACAGTCTTGGCGTGCCAAACAGCTGAGCTCTAGTTCTCAACAGTTTCACAAAGTGCCCTAAGTTGAGGTTCAACTTACGGCTCCGGTTGAGTAGTGTGTAGCCGTCAAAGCTGGAATCAGTAGCACTCAGGTGAGAAGAACGGGAAGCAGATATACCCAGTCCGCTGGCAGTGTCCTACGGGGACCAGTCTATCTGGCTGCCACGCCTGAATGTTTGCAACCGCGGGCTAGCTAGGCAGGCGCAATTGTGCAGCAATGCAAACTGCATAACCTGGCCAAATTTCACGGTTGTACAAGAAACCACGGGGATTTACAAGGAGATGTTCACCTGGAACAGCCGGAGGCCTGCCAGCAGGAAGATTCCGGAATTCTTCCTGAGAAGCCTTGAAAGCAGTGAAACGCTCCTATGTTGCAGTAACTTAGAACCTCATTCTGAGTTTTACCGGCAGAGGTCATTCGGCTGAACACAATCGTGAACTAATTAGAGCCAGATGTAGGCAGTACCGTCCATAGTGCTGGATGGACAGTAGTGGCGTGCCAAACAACTGAGCTCTAGTTCTCAACAGTTTCACAAAGTGCCATAAGTTGAGGTTCAACTTACTGCTCCGGTTGAGTCGAGTGTAGCCGTCAAAGCTGGAATCAGTAGCACTCAGGTGAGAAGAACGGGAAGCAGATATACCCAATCCGCTGGCAGTGTCCTACGGGGACCAGCCTATCTGGCTGCCACGCCTGAATGTTTGCAACCGCAGCCGAGCTAGGCAGGCGCAATTGTGCAGCAATGCAAACTGCATAACCTGTCCAAATTTCACGGGTGTACAAGAAACCACGGGGGATTTACAAGGAGATGTTCACTCGGAGAGCCAGAGGCCCGCCGGCAGCAAGATTCCGGAATTCTTCCTGAGAAGCCTTGAAAGCAGTGAAACCATCCTATGTTGCAATAACTCAGAACCTCATTCTGAGTGTTGCCGGCAGAGGTCATTTGGCTGAACACAATCGTGGACTAATTAGAGCCAGATGTAGGCAGTGCCCGCCATAGTGCTGGATGGACAGTGGTGGCGTGCCAAACAAGTGAGCTCTAGTTCTCATCGTTTTCACCAAGTGCCATAAGTTGAGGTTCAACTTACTGCTCCGGTTGAGTAGAGTGTAGCTGTCAAAGCTGGAATCAGTAGCACTCAGGTGAGAAGAACGGGAAGCAGATATACCCAGTCCGCTGGCAGAGTCCTACGGGGACCAGCCTATATGGCTGCCACGCCTGAATGTTTGCATCCGCAGCCGAGCTATGTAGGCGCAATTGTGCAGCAATTCAAACTGCATAACTTGTCCAAATTTCACGGGTGTACAAGAAACCACGGGGGATTTACAAGGAGATGTTCACTCGGAGAGCCAGAGGCCCGCAGGCAGCAAGATTCCGGAATTCTTCCTGAGAAGCCTTGAAAGCAGTGAAACGCTCCTATGTTGCAATAACTCAAAACCTCATTCTGAGTGTTCCCGGCAGAGTTCATTCGGCTGAACACAACCGTTGACTAATTAGAGCCAGATGTAGGCAGTGCCGTCCATAGTGCTGGATGGACACTGGTGGCGTGCCAAACAACTGAGCTCTAGTTCTCAACACTTTCACAAAGTGCCATAAGTTGAGGTTCAACTTAATGCTCCGGTTGAGTAGAGTGTAGCCGTCAAAGCTGGAATCAGTAGCACTCAGGTGAGAAGAACGGAAAGCAGATAAACCCAGTCCGATGGCAGAGTCCTACGGGGACCAGCCTATCTGGCTGCCACGCCTGAATGTTTGCAACCGCGGCCGAGCTAGGCAGGCGCAATTGTGCAGCAATGCAAACTGCATACGCTGGCCAAATTTCACCGGTGTACAAGAAACCACGGGGGATTTACAAGGAGATGTTCACCCGGAACAGCCGGAGGCCTGCCGGCAGCAAGATTCCGGAATTCTTCCTGCGAAGCCTTCAAAGCAGTGAAACGCTCCTATGTTGCAATAACTCAGAACCTCATTCTCAGTGTTCCCGGGAGAGGTCATTTGGCTGAACACAACCGTGGACTAATTAGAGCCAAATGTAGGCAGTGCCGTCCATAGTGCTGGATGGAGAGTGGTGGCGTGCCAAACAACTGAGCTCTAGTTCTCAACACTTTCACAAAGTGCCGTATGTTGAGGTTCAACTTAATGATCCGGTTGAGTAGAGTGTAGCCGTCAAAGCTGGAATCAGTAGAACTCAGGTGAGAAGAACGGGAAGCAGATATACCCAGTCCGCTGGCAGTGTCCTACGGGGACCAGCCTATCTGGCTGCCACGCCTGAATGTTTGCAACCGCAGCCGAGCTAGGCAGGCGCAATTGTGCAGCAATGCAAACTGCATAACCTGTCCAAATTTCACGGGTGTACAAGAAACCACGGGGGATTTGCAAGGAGATGTTCACCCGGAACAGCCGGAGGCCTGCCCGCAGCAAGATTCCGGAATTCTTCCTGAGAAGCCTTGAAAGCATTGAAACGCTCCTATGTTGCAATAACTCAGAACCTCATTCTGAGTGTTGCCGGCAGAGGTCATTCGGCTGAACACAACCGTGGACTAATTAGAGCCAGATGTAGGCAGTGCCGTCCATAGTGTTGGATGGACAATGGTGGCGTGCCAAACAACTGAGCTATAGTTCTCAACAGTTTCACAAAGTGCCATAAGTTGAGGTTCAACTTAATGCTCCGGTTGAGTAGAATGTGGCCCTCAAAGCTGAAATCAGTAGCACTCAGTTGAGAAGAACGGGAAGCAGATATACCCAGTCCGCTGGCAGTGTCCTACGGGGACCAGCCTATCTGGCTGCCACGCCTGAATATTTCCAACCCCGGCCGAGCTATGCAGGCGCAATTGTGCAGCAATGCAAAGTGTATAAGCTGGGAAATTTCACGGGTGTAAAAGAAACCACGGGGGATTTAAAAGGAGATGTTCACCCGGAACAGCCGGAGGCCTGCCGGCAGCAAGATTCCGGAATTCTTCCTGAGAAGCCTTGAAAGCAGTGAAACGCTCCTAAGTTGCAATAACTCAGAACCTCATTCTGAGTTTTCCCGGCAGAGGTCATTCGGCTGAATACAACCGTGGACTAATTAGAGCCATATGTAGGGAGTGCCGTCCATAGTGCTGGATGGAGAGTGGTGGCGTGCCAAACAACTGAGCTCTAGTTCTGAACAGTTTCACAAAGTGCCATAAGTTGAGGTTCAACTTACTGCTCCGGTTGAGTCGAGTGTAGCCGTCAAAGCTGGAATCAGTAGCACTCAGGTGAGAAGAACGGAAAGCAGATATACCCAGTCTGCTGGCAGAGTCCTACGGGGACCAGCCTATCTGGCTGCCACGCCTGAATATTTGCAACCGCGGCCGAGCTCGGCTGGCGCAATTGTGCAGCAATGCAAACTGCATAACCTGGCCAAATTTCACGGGTGTACAAGAAACCAATTGGGATTTACAAGGAGATGTTCACCCGGAACAGCCGGAGGCCTGCCGGCAGCAAGATTCCGGAATTCTTCCTGAGAAGCCTTGAAAGCAGTGAAACGTTCCTATGTTGCAATAACTCAGAACCTCATTCTGAGTGTTCCCGGCAGAGGTCATTCGGCTGAACACAACCGTGGACTAATTAGAGCCAGATGTAGGCAGTGCCGTCCATAGTGCTGGATGGACAGTGGTGGCGTGCCAAACAACTGAGCTCTAGTTCTGAACAGTTTCACAAAGTGCCATAAGTTGAGGTTCAACTTACTGCTCCGGTGGAGTAGAGTGTAGCCGTCAAAGCTGGAATCAGTAGCACTCAGGTGAGAAGAACGGGAAGCAGATATACAGAGTCCGCTGGCAGAGTCCTACGGGGACCAGCCTATCTGGCTGCCACGCCTGAATGTTTGCAACCGCGGCTGAGCTAGGCAGGCGCAATTGTGCAGCAATGCAAACTGCATAACCTGTCCAAATTTCACGGGTGTACAAGAAACCACGGGGGATTTACAAGGAGATGTTCACCCGGAAGAGCCGGAGGCCTGCCGGCAGCAAGATTCCGGAATTCTTCCTGAGAAGCCTTGAAAGCAGTGAAACGCTCCTATGTTGCAATAACTCAGAACCTCATTCTGAGTGTTCCCGGCAGAGGTCATTCGGCTGAACACAACCGTGGACTAATTAGAGCCAGATGTAGGCAGTGCCGTCCATAGTGCTGGATGGACAGTGGTGGCGTGCCAAACAACTGAGCTCTAGTTCTCAACAGTTTCACAAAGCGCCCTAAGTTGAGGTTCAACTTACGGCTCCGGTTGAGTAGAGTGTAGCCGTCAAAGCTGGAATCAGTAGCACTCAGGTGAGAAGAACGGGAAGCAGATATACCCAGTCCGCTGGCAGTGTCCTACGGGGACCAGCCTATCTGGCTGCCACGCCTGAATGTTTGCAACCGTGGCCGAGCTAGGCAGGCGCAATTGTGAAGCCATGCAAACTGCATAACCTGGCCAAATTTCACGGGTGTACAAGAAACCACGGGGGATTTACAAGGAGATGTTCACCCGGAACAGCCAGAGGCCTGCCGGCAGCAAGATTCCGGAATTCTTCCTGAGAAGCCTTGAAAGCAGTGAAACGCTCCTATGTTGAAATAACTCAGAACCTCATTCTGAGTGTTCCCGGCAGAGGTCATTCGGCTGAACAAAATCGTGGACTAATTAGAGCCAGATGTAGGCAGTTCCGTCCATAGTGCTGGATTGAGAGTGGTGGCGTGGCAAAATACTGAGCTCTAATTCTCAACACTTTCACAAAGTCCCGTAAGTTGAGGTTCAACTTAATGCTCCGGTTGTGTAGAGTGTAGCCGTCAAAGCTGGAATCAGTAGCACTCAGGAGAGAAGAACGGGAAGCAGATATACCCAATCCGCTGGCAGTGTGCTACGGGGACCAGCCGATCTGGCTGCCACGCCTGAATGTTTGCAACCCCGCCCTAGCTAGGCAGACGCAATTGTGCAGCAATGCAAACTGCATAAGCTGGCCAAATTTCACGGGTGTACAAGAAACCACGGGGGATTTACAAGGAGATGTTCACCCGGAATAGCCGGAGGCATGCCGGCAGCCAAGATTCCGGAATTCTTCCTGAGAAGCCATAAAGCAGTGATACGCTCCTATGTTGCAATAACTCAGAACCTCATTCTGAGTATTCCCGGCAGAGGTCATTCGGCTGAACACAATCGTGGACTAATTAGAGCCAGATGTAGGCAGTGCCGGCCATAGTGCTGGATGGACAGTGGTGGCGTGACAACAAGTGAGCTCTAGTTCTCAACATTTTCACAAAGTGCGTAAGTTGAGGTTCAACTTACTGCTCAGGTTGAGTAGAGTGTAGCTGTCAAATCTGGAATCAGTAGCACTCAGGTGAGAAGAACGGGAAGCAGATATACCCAGTCCGCTGGCAGAGTCCTACGGGGACCAGCCTATATGGCTGCCACGCCTGAATGTTTGCATCCGCGGCCGAGCTATGTAGGCTCAATTGTGCAGCAATTCAAACTGCATAACTTGTCCAAATTTCACGGGTGTACAAGAAACCACGGGGGATTTACAAGGAGATGTTCACTCGGAGAGCCAGAGGCCTGCCGGCAGCAAGATTCCGGAATTCTTCCTGAGAAGCCTTGAAAGCAGTGAAACGCTCCTATGTTGCAATAACTCAGAAACTCATTCTCAGTGTTCCCGGCAGAGGTCATTCGGCTGAACACAACCGTTGACTAATTAGAGCCATATGTAGGCAGTGCCGTCCATATTGCTGGATGGACACTGGTGGCGAGCCAAACAACTGAGCTCTAGTTCTCAACACTTTCACAAAGTGCCGTATGTTGAGGTTCAACTTAATGATCCGGTTGAGTAGAGTGTAGCCGTCAAAGCTGGAATCAGTAGAACTCAGGTGAGAAGAACGGGAAGCAGATATACCCAGTCCGCTGGCAGTGTCCTACGGGGACCAGCCTATCTGGCTGCCACGCCTGAATGTTTGCAACCGCGGCCGAGCTAGGCAGGCGCAATTGTGCAGCAATGCAAACTGCATAACCTGTCCAAATTTCACGGGTGTACAAGAAACCACGGGGGATTTACAAGGAGATGTTCACCCGGAACAGCCGGAGGACTGCCGGCAGCAAGATTCCGGAATTCTTCCTGAGAAGCCTTGAAAGCAGTGAAACGCTCCTATGTTGCAATAACTCAGAACCTCATTCTGAGTGTTCCCGGCAGAGGTCATTCGGCTGAACACAACCATGGACTAATTAGAGCCAGATGTAGGCAGTGCCGTCCATAGTGCTGGATGGAGAGTGGTGGCGTGCCAACCAACTGAGCTCTAGTTCTCAACAGTTTCACAAAGTGCCATAAGTTGAAGTTCAACTTACTGCTTCGGTTGAGTCGAGTGTAGCCGTCAAAGCTGGAATCAGTAGCACTCAGGTGAGAAGAACGGGAAGCAGATATACCCAGTCCACTGGCAGAGTCCTTCGGGGACCAGCCTATCTGGCTGCCACGCCTGAATGTTTGTAACCGCGGCCGAGCTAGGCAGGCGCAATTGTGCAGCAATGCAAACTGCATAACCTGTCCAAATTTCACGGGTGTACAAGAAACCAATGGGGATTTACAAGGAGATGTTCACCCGGAACAGCCGGAGGCCTGCCGGAAGCAAGATTCCGGAATTCTTCCTGAGAAGCCTTGAAAGCAGTGAAATGATCCTATGTTGCAATAACTCAGAACCTCATTCTGAGTGTTGCCGGCAGATGTCATTCGGCTGAACACAATCGTGGACTAATTAGAGCCAGATGTACGCAGTGCCGGCCATAGTGCTGGATGGACAGTGGTGGCGTGCCAAACAAGTGAGCTCTAGTTCTCAACATTTTCACAAAGTGCGTAAGTTGAGGTTCAACTTATTGCTCCGGTTGAGTAGAGTGTAGCTGACAAATCTGGAATCAGTAGCACTCAGGTGAGAAGAACGGGAAGCAGATATACCCAGTCCGCTGGCAGAGTCCTACGGGGACCAGCCTATATGGCTGCCACGCCTGAATGTTTGCAACCGTGGCCGAGCTAGGCAGGCGCAATTGTGAAGCCATGCAAACTGCATAACCTGGCCAAATTTCACGGGTGTACAAGAAACCACGGGGGATTTACAAGGAGATGTTCACCCGGAACAGCCGGAGGCCTGCCGGCAGCAAGATTCCGGAATTCTTCCTGAGAAGCCTTGAAAGCAGTGAAACGCTCCTATGTTGCAATAACTCAGAACCTCATTCTGAGTGTTCCCGGCAGAGGTCATTCGGCTGAACACAATCGTGGACTAATTAGAGCCAGATGTAGGCAGTTCCGTCCATAGTGCTGGATGGAGAGTGGTGGCGTGGCAAAATACTGAGCTCTAGTTCTCAACACTTTCACAAAGTCCCGTAAGTTGAGGTTCAACTTAATGCTCCGGTTGCGTAGAGTGTAGCCGTCAAAGCTGGAATCAGTAGCACTCAGGTGAGAAGAACGGGAAGCAGATATACCCAATCCGCTGGCAGTGTCCTACGGGAACCAGCCTATCTGGCTGCCACGCCTGAATGTTTGCAACCGCAGCCGTGCTAGGCAGGCGCAATTGTGCAGCAATGCAAACTGCATAACCTGTCCAAATTTCACGGGTGTACAAGAAACCACGGGGGATTTACAAGGAGATGTTCACTCGGAGAGCCAGAGGCCCGCCGGCAGCAAGATTCCAGAATTCTTCCTGAGAAGCCTTGAAAGCAGTGAAACCATCCTATGTTGCAATAACTCAGAACCTCATTCTGAGTGTTGCCGGCAGAGGTCATTCGGCTGAACACAATCGTGGAATAATTAGAGCCAGATGTAGGCAGGGCCGGCCATAGTGCTGGATGGACAGTGGTGGCATGCCAAACAAGTGAGCTCTAGTTCTCATCGTTTTCACAAAGTGCCATAAGTTGAGGTTCAACTTACTGCTCCGGTTGAGTAGAGTGTAGCTGTCAAATCTGGAATCAGTAGCACTCAGGTGAGAAGAACGGGAAGCAGATATACCCAGTCCGCTGGCAGAGTCCTACGGGGACCAGCCTATATGGCTGCCACGCCTGAATGTTTGCATCCGCGGCCGAGCTATGTAGGCTCAATTGTGCAGCAATTCAAACTGCATAACTTGTCCAAATTTCACGGGTGTACAAGAAACCACGGGGGATTTACAAGGAGATGTTCACTCGGAGAGCCAGAGGCCAGCCGGCAGCAAGATTCCGGAATTCTTCCTGAGAAGCCTTGAAAGCAGTGAAACGCTCCTATGTTGCAATAACTCAAAACCTCATTCTGAGTGTTCCCGGCAGAGGTCATTCGGCTGAACACAACCGTTGACTAATTAGAGCCAGATGTAGGCAGTACCGTCCATATTGCTGGATGGACACTGGTGGCGTGCCAAACAACTGAGCTCTAGTTCTCAACACTTTCACAAAGTGCCGTATGTTGAGGTTCAACTTAATGATCCGGTTGAGTAGAGTGTAGCCGTCTAAGCTGGAATCAATAGAACTCAGGTGAGAAGAACGGGAAGCAGATATACCCAGTCCGCTGGCAGTGTCCTACGGGGACCAGCCTATCTGGCTGCCACGCCTGAATGTTTGCAACCGCGGCCGAGCTAGGCAGGCGCAATTGTGCAGCAATGCAAACTGCATAACCTGGCCAAATTTCACGGGTGTACAAGAAACCACGGGGGATTTGCAAGGAGATGTTCACCCGGAACACCCGGAGGCCTGCCCGCAGCAAGATTCCGGAATTCTTCCTGAGAAGCCTTGAAAGCATTGAAACGCTCCTATGTTGCAATAACTCAGAACCTCATTCTGAGTGTTGCCGGCAGAGGTCATTCGGCTGAACACAACCGTGGACTAATTAGAGCCAGATGTAGGCAGTGCCGTCCATAGTCTTGGATGGACAATGGTGGCGTGCCAAACAACTGAGCTATAGTTCTCAACAGTTTCACAAAGTGCCATAAGTTGAGGTTCAACTTAATGCTCCGGTTGAGTAGAATGTGGCCCTCAAAGCTGAAATCAGTAGCACTCAGTTGAGAAGAACGGGAAGCAGATATACCCAGTCCGCTGGCAGTGTCCTACGGGGACCAGCCTATCTGGCTGCCACGCCTGAATATTTCCAACCCCGGCCGAGCTATGCAGGCGCAATTGTGCAGCAATGCAAAGTGTATAAGCTGGGAAATTTCACGGGTGTACAAGAAACCAATGGGGATTTAAAAGGAGATGTTCACCCGGAACAGCCGGAGGCCTGCCGGCAGCAAGATTCCGGAATTCTTCCTGAGAAGCCTTGAAAGCAGTGAAACGCTCCTATGTTGCAATAACTCAGAACCTCATTCTGAGTTTTCCCGGCAGAGGTCATTCGGCTGAACACAATCGTGAACTAATTAGAGCCAGAAGTAGCCAGTGCCGTCCATAGTGCTGGATGCACAGTGGTGGCGTGCCAAACAACTGAGCTCTAGTTGTCAACAGTTTCACAAAGTGCCATAACTTGAGGTTCAACTTAATGCTCCGGTTGAGTCGAGTGTAGCCGTCAAAGGTGGAATCAGTAGCACTCAGGTGAGAAGAACGGGAAGCAGATATACCCAGTCCGCTGGCAGAGTCCTACGGGGGCCAGCCTATCTGGCTGCCACGCCTGAATGTTTGCAACCGCGGCCGAGCTAGGCTGGCGCAATTGTGCAGCAATGCAAACTGCATAACCTGGCCAAATTTCACGGGTGTACAAGAAACAAATGGGGATTTACAAGGAGATGTTCACCCGGAACAGCCGGAGGCCTGCTGGCAGCAAGATTCCGGAATTCTTCCTGAGAAGCCTTGAAAGCAGTGAAACGCTCCTATGTTGCAATAACTCAGAACCTCATTCTGAGTGTTCCCGGCAGAGGTCATTCGGCTGAACACAACCGTGGACTAATTAGAGCCAGATGTAGGGAGTGCCGTCCATAGTGCTGGATGGACAGTGGTGGCGTGCCAAACAACTGAGCTCTAGTTCTGAACAGTTTCACAAAGTGCCATAAGTTGAGGTTCAACTTAATGCTCCGGTTGAGTAGAGTGTAGCCGTCAAAGCTGGAATCAGTAGCAATCAGTTGAGAAGAACGGGAAGCAGATATACCCAGTCCACTGGCAGTGTCCTACGGGGACCAGCCTATCTGGCTGCCATGCCTGAATGTTTGCAACCGCGGCCTAGCTAGGTAGGCGCAATTGTGCAGCAATGCAAACTGCATAACCTGGCCAAATTTCACGGGTGTACAAGAAACCACGGGGGATTTACAAGGAGATGTTCACCCGGAACAGCCGGAGGCCTGCTGGCAGCAAGATTCCGGAATTCTTCCTGAGAAGCCTTGAAAGCAATGAAACGATCCTATTTTGCAATAACTCAGAACCTCATTCTGAGTGTTCCCGGCAGAGGTCATTCGGATGAACACAACCGTGGACTAATTAGAGCCATATGTAGGGAGTGCCGTCCATAGTGCTGGATGGAGAGTGGTGGCGTGCCAAACAACTGAGCTCTAGTTCTGAACAGTTTCACAAAGTGCCATAAGTTGAGGTTCAACTTACTGCTCCGGTTGAGTCGAGTGTAGCCGTCAAAGCTGGAATCAGTAGCACTCAGGTGAGAAGAACGGGAAGCAGATATACCCAGTCCACTGGCAGAGTCCTACGGGGACCAGCCTATCTGGCTGCCACGCCTGAATATTTGCAACCGCGGCCGAGCTCGCCTGGCGCAATTGTGAAGCCATGCAAACTGCATAACCTGGCCAAATTTCACGGGTGTACAAGAAACCACGGAGGATTTACAAGGAGATGTTCACCCGGAACAGCCGGAGGCCTGCCGGCAGCAAGATTCCGGAATTCTTCCTGAGAAGCCTTGAAAGCAGTGAAACGCTCCTATGTTGCAATAACTCAGAACCTCATTCTGAGTGTTCCCGGCAGAGGTCATTCGGCTGAACAAAATCCTGGATTAATTAGAGCCAGATGTAGGCAATTCCGTCCATAGTGCTGGATGGAGAGTGGTGGCGTGGCAAAATACTGAGCTCTAGTTCTCAACACTTTCACAAAGTCCCGTAAGTTGAGGTTCAACTTAATGCTCCGGTTGCGTAGAGTGTAGCCGTCAAAGCTGGAATCAGTAGCACTCAGGAGAGAAGAACGGGAAGCAGATATACCCAATCCGCTGGCAGTGTCCTACGGGGACCAGCCCATCTGGCTGCCACGCCTGAATGTTTGCAACCCCGGCCTAGCTAGGCAGACGCAATTGTGCAGCAATGCAAACTGCATAAGCTGGCCAAATTTCACGGGTGTACAAGAAACCACGGGGGATTTACAAGGAGATGTTCACCCGGAATAGCCGGAGGCATGCCGGCAGCAAGATTCCGGAATTCTTCCTGAGAAGCCTTAAAGCAGTGATACGCTACTATGTTGCAATAACTCAGAACCTCATTCTGAGTATTCCCGGCAGAGGTCATTCGGCTGAACACAATCGTGGACTAATTAGAGCCAGATGAAGGCAGTACAGTCCATAGTGCTGGATGGAGAGTGGTGGCGTGCCAACCAACTTAGCTCTAGTTCTCAACAGTTTCACAAAGTGCCATAAGTTGAAGTTCAACTTACTGCTTCGGTTGAGTCGAGTGTAGCCGTCAAAGCTGGAATCAGTAGCACTCAGGTGAGAAGAACGGGAAGCAGATATACCCAGTCCACTGGCAGAGTCCTTCGGGGACCAGCCTATCTGGCTGCCACGCCTGAATGTTTGTAACCGCGGCCGAGCTAGGCAGGCGCAATTGTGCAGCAATGCAAACAGCATAACCTGTCCAAATTTCACGGGTGTACAAGAAACCAATGGGGATTTACAAGGAGATGTTCACCCGGAACAGCCGGAGGCCTGCCGGCAGCAAGATTCCGGAATTCTTCCTGAGAAGCCTTGAAAGCAGTGAAACGATCCTATGTTGCAATAACTCAGAACCTCATTGTGAGTGTTGCCGGCAGAGGTCATTCGGCTGAACACAATCGTGGACTAATTAGAGCCAGATGTAGGCAGTGCCGGCCATAGTGCTGGATGGACAGTGGTGGCGTGCCAAACAAGTGAGCTCTAGTTCTCAACATTTTCACAAAGTGCGTAAGTTGAGGTTCAACTTACTGCTCCGGTTGAGTAGAGTGTAGCTGTCAAATCTGGAATCAGTAGCACTCAGGTGAGAAGAACGGGAAGCAGATATACCCAGTCCGCTGGCAGAGTCCTACGGGGACCAGCCTATATGGCTGCCACGCATGAATGTTTGCATCCGCGGCCGAGCTATGTAGGCTCAATTGTGCAGCAATTCAAACTGCATAACTTGTCCAAATTTCACGGGTGTACAAGAAACCACGGGGGATTTACAAGGAGATGTTCACTCGGAGAGCCAGAGGCCTGCCGGCAGCAAGATTCCGGAATTCTTCCTGAGAAGCCTTGAAAGCAGTGAAACGCTCCTATGTTGCAATAACTCAGAACCTCATTCTCAGTGTTCCCGGCAGAGGTCATTCGGCTGAACACAACCGTTGACTAATTAGAGCCATATGTAGGCAGTGCCGTCCATATTGCTGGATGGACACTGGTGGCGTGCCAAACAACTGAGCTCTAGTTCTCAACACTTTCACAAAGTGCCGTATGTTGAGGTTCAACTTAATGATCCGGTTGAGTAGAGTGTAGCCGTCAAAGCTGGAATCAGTAGAACTCAGGTGAGAAGAACGGGAAGCAGATATACCCAGTCCGCTGGCAGTGTCCTACGGGGACCAGCCTATCTGGCTGCCACGCCTGAATGTTTGCAACCGCGGCCGAGCTAGGCAGGCGCAATTGTGCAGCAATGCAAACTGCATAACCTGGCCAAATTTGACGGGTGTACAAGAAACCACGGGGGATTTGCAAGGAGATGTTCACCCGGAACAGCCGGAGGCCTGTCGGCAGCAAGATTCCGGAATTCTTCCTGAGAAGCCTTGAAAGCAGTGAAACGCTCCTATGTTGCAATAACTCAGAACCTCATTCTGAGTTTTCCCGGCAGAGGTCATTCGGCTGAACACAATCGTGAACTAATTAGAGCCAGATGTAGGCAGTGCCGTCCATAGTGCTGGATGGACAGTGGTGGCGTGCCAAACAACTGAGCTCTAGTTGTCAACAGTTTCACAAAGTGCCATAAGTTGAGGTTCAATTTACTGCTCCGGTTGAGTCGAGTGTAGCCGTCAAAGGTGGAATCAGTAGCACTCAGGTGAGAAGAACGGGAAGCAGATATACCCAGTCCGATGGCAGAGTCCTACGGGGGCCAGCCTATCTAGCTGCCACGCCTGAATGTTTGCAACCGCGGCCGAGCAAGGCTGGCGCAATTGTGCAGCAATGCAAACTGCATAACCTGGCCAAATTTCACGGGTGTACAAGAAACAAATGGGGATTTACAAGGAGATGTTCACCCGGAACAGCCGGAGGCCTGCCGGCAGCAAGATTCCGGAATTCTTCCTGAGAAGCCTTGAAAGCAGTGAAACGCTCCTATGTTGCAATAACTCAGAACTTCATTCTGAGTGTTCCCGGCAGAGGTCATTCGGCTGAACACAACCGTGGACTAATTAGAGCCATATGTAGGGAGTGCCGTCCATAGTGCTGGATGGAGAGTGGTGGCGTGCCAAACAACTGAGCTCTAGTTCTGAACAGTTTCACAAAGTGCCATAAGTTGAGGTTCAACTTAATGCTTTGGTTGAGTAGAGTGTAGCCGCCAAAGCTTGAATCAGTAGCACTCAGGTGAGGAGAACGGGAAGCAGATATACCCAGTCCGCTGGCAGTGTCCTACGGGGACCAGCCTATCTGGCTGCCACGCCTGAATGTTTGCAACCGCGGCCGAGCTAGGCAGGCGCAATTGTGCAGCAATGCAAACTGCATAACCTGGCCAAATTTCACGGGTGTACAAGAAACCACGGGGGATTTACAAGGAGATGTTCACCCGGAAGAGCCGGAGGCTTGCCGGCAGCAAGATTCCGGAATTCTTCCTGAGAAGCCTGAAAGCAGTGAAACGCTCCTATGTTGCAATAACTCAGAACCTCATTCTGAGTGTTCCCGGCAGAGGTCATTCGGCTGAACACAACTGTGGACTAATTAGAGCCAGATGTAGGCAATGTCGTCCATAGTACTGGATGGACAGTGGTGGCGTGCCAAACATCTGAGCTCTAGTTCTCAACACTTTCACAAAGTGCCATAAGTTGAGTTTCAACTTACTGCTCCGGTTGAGTAGAGTGTAGCCGTCAAAGCTGGAATCAGTAGCACTCAGGTGAGAAGAACGGGAAGCAGATATACCCAGTCCGCTGGCAGTGTCCTACGGGGACCAGCCTATCTGGCTGCCACGCCTGAATGTTTGCAACCGTGGCCGAGCTAGGCAGGCGCAATTGTGAAGCCATGCAAACTGCATAACCTGGCCAAATTTCACGGTTGTACAAGAAACCACGGGGGATTTACAAGGAGATGTTCAACTGGAACAGCCGGAGGCCTGCCGGCAGCAAGATTCCGGAATTCTTCCTGAGAAGCCTTGAAAGCAGTGAAACGCTCCTATTTTGCAATAACTCAGAACCTCATTCTGAGTTTTCCCGGCAGATGTCATTCGGCTGAACACAACTGTGGCCTAATTAGAGCCAGATGTAGGCAGTGCCGTCCATAGTGCTGGATGGACAGTGGTGGCGTGCCAAACAACTGAGCTCTAGTTCTCATCACTTACACAAAGTGCCCTAAGTTGAGGTTCAACTTATTGCTCCGGTTGAGTAGAGTGTAGCCGTCAAAGCTGGAATCAGTAGTACTCAGGTGAGAAGAACGGGAAGCAGATATACCCAATCCGCTGGCAGTGTCCTACGAGGCCCAGCCTATCTGGCTGCCACGCCTGAATGTTTGCAACCGCGGCCGAGCTAGGCAGGCGCAATTGTGCAGCAATGCAAACTGCATAACCTGGCCAAATTTCACGGGTGTACAAGAAACCAATGGGGATTTACAAGGAGATGTTCACGCGTAAGAGCCGGAGGCCTGCCGGCAGCAAGATTCCGGAATTCTTCCTGAGAAGCCTTGAAAGCAGTGAAACGCTCCTATGTTGCAATAACTCAGAACCTCATTCTGAGTGTTCCCGGCAGAGGTCATTCGGCTGAACACAACCATGGACTAATTAGAGCCAGATGTAGGCAGTGCCGTCCATAGTGCTGGATGGACAGTGGTGGCGTGCCAAACAACTGAGCTCTAGTTCTCAACACTTTCACAAAGTGCCATAAGTTGAAGTTCAACTAAGTGCTCCGGTTGAGTAGAGTGTAGCCGTCAAAGCTGGAATCAGTAGCACTCAGGTGAGAAGAACGGGAAGCAGATATACACAGTCCGCTAGCAGTGTCCTACCGGGACCAGCCTATCTGGCTGCCACGCCTGAATGTTTGCAACCGCGGCCGAGTTAGGCAGGCGGAATTGTGCAGCAATGCAAACTGCATAACCTGGCCAAATTTCACGGGTGTACAAGAAACCACGGGGGAATTACAAGGAGATGTTCACCCGGAACAGCCGGAGGCCTGCCGGCAGCAAGATTCCGGAATTCTTCCTGAGAAGCCTTGAAAGCAGTGAAACGCTCCTATGTTGCAATAACTCAGAACCTCATTCTGAGTGTTCCCGGCAGAGGTCATTCGGCTGAACACAACCGTGGACTAATTAGAGCCAGATGTAGGCAGTGCCGTCCATAGTGCTGGATGGACAGTCGTCGCGTGCCAAACAACCGAGCTCTAGTTCTCCACACTTTGACAAAGTGCCATAAGTTGAGGTTCAACTTTCAGCTCCGGTTGAGTAGAGTGTTGCCCTCAAAGTTGGAATCAATCGTACTCAGGTGAGAAGAACGGGAAGCAGATATACCCAGTCCGCTGGCAGATGCTACGGGGACCAGCCTATCTGGCTGCCACGCCTGAACGTTTGCAACCGCGGCCGAGCTAGGCAGGCGGAATTGTGCAGCAATGCAAACTGCATAACCTGTCCAAATTTCACGGGTGTACAAGAAACCACGGTGGATTTACAAGGAGATGTTCACCCTGAACTGCCGGAGCCCTGCCGGCAGCAAGATTCCGGAATTCTCCCTGAGAAGCCTTGAAAGCAGTGAAACGCTCCTATGTTGCAATAACTCAGAACCTCATTCTGAGTGTTCCCGGCAGAGGTCATTCGGCTGAACACAACTGTGGACTAATTAGAGCCAGATATAGGCAGTGCCGTCCATAGTGCTGGATGGAGAGTGGTGGCGTGCCAAACAACCGAGCTCTACTTCTCCACACTTTCACAAAGTGCCATAAGTTGAGGTTCAACTTACTGTTCCGGTTGAGTAGAGTGTACCCGTCAAAGCTGGAATCAGTAGCAGTCAGGTGAGAAGAAGGGGAAGCAGATATACCCAGTCCGCTGGCAGTGTCCTCTTGGGACCAGCCTATCTGGCTGCCACGCCTCAATGGTTGCAACCGCGGCCGAGCTAGGCAGGAGCAATTGTGCAGCAATGCAAACTGCATAACCTGGCCAAATTTCACGGATGTACAAGAAACCACGTGGGATTTACAAGGAGATATTCACCCGGAACTCCCTGAGGCCTGCCGGCAGCAAGATTCCGGAATTCTTCCTGAGAAGCCTTGAAAGCAGTAAAACGCTCCTATGTTGCAATAACTCAGAACCTCATTCTGAGTGTTCCCGGCAGAGGTCATTCGGCTGAACACAACTGTGGACTAATTAGAGCCAGATATAGGCAGTGCCGTCCATAGTGCTGGATGGACAGTGGTGGCGTGCCAAACAACTGAGCTGTAGTTCTCAACAGTTTCACAAAGTGCCATAAGTTGACGTTCAACTTACTGCTCCGGTTGAGTAGAGTGTAGTCGTCAAAGCTGGAATCAGTAGCACTCAGGTGAGAAGAAAGGGAAGCAGATAAACCAAGTCCGCTGGCAGAGTCCTACGGGGACCAGCCTATCTGGCTGCCACGCCTGAATGTTTGCAACCGCAGCCGAGCTAGGCAGGATCCAATTGTGCAACAATGAAAACTGCATAACCTGGGCAAATATCACGGGTGTACAAGAAACCACGGGGGACTTGCAAGGACATGTTCACCCGGAACAGCTGGACGCCGGCAGGCAGCAAGATTCCGGAACTCTTCCTGAGAAGCCTTGAAAGCAGTGAAACGCTCCTATGTTGCAATAACTCAGAACCTCATTCTCAGTGTTCCCGGCAGAGGTCATTCGGCTGAACACATCCGTGGACTAATTAGAGCCAGATGTATGCAGTGCCGTCCATAGTGCTGGATGCACAGTGGTGGCGTGCCAAACAACTGAGCTCTAGTTCTCAACAGTTTCACAAAGTGCCATAAGTTGAGGTTCAACTTACTGCTCCGGTTGAGTCGAGTGTAGCCGTCAAAGCTGGAATCAGTAGCACTCAGGTGAGAAGAACGGGAAGCAGATATACCCAATCCGCTGGCAGTGTCCTACGGGGACCAGCCGATCTGGCTGCCACGCCTGAATGTTTGCAACCCCGGCCTAGCTAGGCAGACGCAATTGTGCAGCAATGCAAACTGCATAAGCTGGCCAAATTTCATGGGTGTACAAGAAACCACGGGGGATTTACAAGGTGATGTTCTCCCGGAACAGCCGGAGGCCTGCCGGCAGCAAGATTCCGGAATTCTTCCTGAGAAGCCTTGAAAGCAGTGAAACTGTCTTATGTTGCAATAACTCAGAACCTAATTTTGAGTTTTCCCGGCAGAGGTCATTTGGATGAATACAATCGTGAACTAATTAGAGCCAGATGTAGGCAGTGCCGACCATAGTGCTGGATGCACAGTGGTGTCGTGCCAAACAACTGAGCTCTAGTTCTCAATAGTTTCACAAAGTGCCATAAGTTGAGGTTCAACTTACTGCTCCGGTTGAGTCGAGTGTAGCCGTCAAAGCTGGAATCAGTAGCACTCAGGTGAGAAGAACGGGAAGCAGATATACCCAGTCTGCTGGCAGAGTCCTACGGGGACCAGCCTATCTGGCTGCCACGCCTGAATATTTGCAACCGCGGCCGAGCTAGGCTGGCGCAATTGTGCAGCAATGCAAACTGCATAACCTGGCCAAATTTCACGGTTGTACAAGAAACCACGGGGGATTTACAAGGAGATGTTCACCTGGAACAGCCGGAGGCCTGCCAGCAGGAAGATTCCGGAATTCTTCCTGAGAAGCCTTGAAAGCAGTGTAACGCTCCTATGTTGCAATAACTCAGAACCTCATTCTCAGTGTTCCCGGGAGAGGTCATTTGGCTGAACACAACCGTGGACTAATTAGAGCCAAATGTAGGCAGTGCCGTCCATAGTGCTGGATGGAGAGTGGTGGCGTGCCAAACAACTGAGCTCTAGTTCTCAACACTTTCACAAAGTGCCGTATGTTGAGGTTCAACTTAATGATCCGGTTGAGTAGAGTGTAGCCGTCAAAGCTGGAATCAGTAGAACTCAGGTGAGAAGAACGGGAAGCAGATATACCCAGTCCGCTGGCAGTGTCCTACGGGGACCAGCCTATCTGGCTGCCACGCCTGAATGTTTGCAACCGCAGCCGAGCTAGGCAGGCGCAATTGTGCAGCAATGCAAACTGCATAACCTGTCCAAATTTCACGGGTGTACAAGAAACCACGGGGGACTTGCAAGGACATGTTCACCCGGAACAGCTGGACGCCGGCAGGCAGCAAGATTCCGGAATTCTTCCTGAGAAGCCTTGAAAGCAGTGAAACGCTCCTAAGTTGCAATAACTCAGAACCTCATTCTGAGTTTTCCCGGCAGAGGTCATTCGGCTGAATACAACCGTGGACTAATTAGAGCCATATGTAGGGAGTGCCGTCCATAGTGCTGGATGGAGAGTGGTGGCGTGCCAAACAACTGAGCTCTAGTTCTGAACAGTTTCACAAAGTGCCATAAGTTGAGGTTCAACTTACTGCTCCGGTTGAGTCGAGTGTAGCCGTCAAAGCTGGAATCAGTAGCACTCAGGTGAGAAGAACGGAAAGCAGATATACCCAGTCTGCTGGCAGAGTCCTACGGGGACCAGCCTATCTGGCTGCCACGCCTGAATATTTGCAACCGCGGCCGAGCTCGGCTGGCGCAATTGTGCAGCAATGCAAACTGCATAACCTGGCCAAATTTCACGGGTGTACAAGAAACCAATTGGGATTTACAAGGAGATGTTCACCCGGAACAGCCGGAGGCCTGCCGGCAGCAAGATTCCGGAATTCTTCCTGAGAAGCCTTGAAAGCAGTGAAACGCTCCTATGTTGCAATAACTCAGAACCTCATTCTGAGTGTTCCCGGCAGAGGTCATTCGGCTGAACACAACCGTGGACTAATTAGAGCCAGATGTAGACAGTGCCGTCCATAGTGCTGGATGGACAGTGGTGGCGTGCCAAACAACTGAGC
Organism: Dipodomys merriami; assembly: GCF_024711535.1. NCBI lineage: Eukaryota > Metazoa > Chordata > Mammalia > Rodentia > Heteromyidae > Dipodomys > Dipodomys merriami. The sequence goes on along the minus strand of NW_027203704.1, from coordinate 836,054 downwards.
TCTAGTTCTGAACAGTTTCACAAAGTGCCATAAGTTGAGGTTCAACTTACTGCTCCGGTGGAGTAGAGTGTAGCCGTCAAAGCTGGAATCAGTAGCACTCAGGTGAGAAGAACGGGAAGCAGATATACAGAGTCCGCTGGCAGTGTCCTACGGGGACCAGCCTATCTGGCTGCCACGCCTGAATGTTTGCAACCGTGGCCGAGCTAGGTAGGCGCAATTGTGAAGCCATGCAAACTGCATAACCTGGCCAAATTTCACGGGTGTACAAGAAACCACGGGGGATTTACAAGGAGATGTTCACCCGGAACAGCCGGAGGCCTGCCGGCAGCAAGATTACGGAATTCTTCCTGAGAAGCCTTGAAAGCAGTGAAACGCTCCTATGTTGCAATAACTCAGAACCTCATTCTGAGTGTTCCCGGCAGAGGTCATTCGGCTGAACAAAATCGTGGACTAATTAGAGCCAGATGTAGGCAGTTCCGTCCATAGTGCTGGATGGAGAGTGGTGGCGTGGCAAAATACTGAGCTCTAGTTCTCAACACTTTCACAAAGTCCCGTAAGTTGAGGTTCAACTTAATGCTCCGGTTGTGTAGAGTGTAGCCGTCAAAGCTGGAATCAGTAGCACTCAGGAGAGAAGAACGGGAAGCAGATATACCCAATCCGCTGGCAGTGTCCTACGGGGACCAGCCGATCTGGCTGCCACGCCTGAATGTTTGCAACCCCGGCCTAGCTAGGCAGACGCAATTGTGCAGCAATGCAAACTGCATAAGCTGGCCAAATTTCACGGGTGTACAAGAAACCACGGGGGATTTACAAGGAGATGTTCACCCGGAATAGCCGGAGGCATGCCGGCAGCAAGATTCCGGAATTCTTCCTGAGAAGCCTTAAAGCAGTGATACGCTCCTATGTTGCAATAACTCAGAACCTCATTCTGAGTATTCCCGTCAGAGGTCATTCGGCTGAACACAATCGTGGACTAATTAGAGCCAGATGTAGGCAGTGCCGGCCATAGTGCTGGATGGACAGTGGTGGCGTGACAACAAGTGAGCTCTAGTTCTCAACATTTTCACAAAGTGCGTAAGTTGAGGTTCAACTTACTGCTCAGGTTGAGTAGAGTGTAGCTGTCAAATCTGGAATCAGTAGCACTCAGGTGAGAAGAACGGGAAGCAGATATACCCAGTCCGCTGGCAGAGTCCTACGGGGACCAGCCTATATGGCTGCCACGCCTGAATGTTTGCATCCGCGGCCGAGCTATGTAGGCTCAATTGTGCAGCAATTTAAACTGCATAACTTGTCCAAATTTCACGGGTGTACAAGAAACCACGGGGGATTTACAAGGAGATGTTCACTCGGAGAGCCAGAGGCCTGCTGGCAGCAAGATTCCGGAATTCTTCCTGAGAAGCCTTGAAAGCAGTGAAACGCTCCTATGTTGCAATAACTCAGAAACTCATTCTCAGTGTTCCCGGCAGAGGTCATTCAGCTGAACACAACCGTTGACTAATTAGAGCCATATGTAGGCAGTGCCGTCCATATTGCTGGATGGACAGTGGTGGCGAGCCAAACAACTGAGCTCTAGTTCTCAACACTTTCACAAAGTGCCGTATGTTGAGGTTCAACTTAATGATCCGGTTGAGTAGAGTGTAGCCGTCAAAGCTGGAATCAGTAGAACTCAGGTGAGAAGAACGGGAAGCAGATATACCCAGTCCGCTGGCAGTGTCCTACGGGGACCAGCCTATCTGGCTGCCACGCCTGAATGTTTGCAACCGCGGCCGAGCTAGGCAGGCGCAATTGTGCAGCAATGCAAACTGCATAACCTGTCCAAATTTCACGGGTGTACAAGAAACCACGGGGGATTTGCAAGGAGATGTTCACCCGGAACAGCCGGAGTCCTGCCCGCAGCAAGATTCCGGAATTCTTCCTGAGAAGCCTTGAAAGCATTGAAACGCTCCTATGTTGCAATAACTCAGAACCTCATTCTGAGTGTTGCCGGCAGAGGTCATTCGGCTGAACACAACCGTGGACTAATTAGAGCCATATGTAGGGAGTGCCGTCCATAGTGCTGGATGGAGAGTGGTGGCGTGCCAAACAACTGAGCTCTAGTTCTGAACAGTTTCACAAAGTGCCATAAGTTGAGGTTCAACTTAATGCTTGGGTTGAGTAGAGTGTAGCCGTCAAAGCTTGAATCAGTAGCACTCAGGTGAGGAGAACGGGAAGCTGATATACCCAGTCCGCTGGCAGTGTCCTACGGGGACCAGCCTATCTGGCTGCCACGCCTGAATGTTTGCAACCACGGCCGAGCTAGGCAGGCGCATTGTGCAGCAATGCAAACTGCATAACCTGGCCAAATTTCACGGGTGTACAAGAAACCACGGGGGATTTACAAGGAGATGTTCACCCGGAAGACCCGGAGGCTTGCCGGCAGCAAGATTCCGGAATTCTTCCTGAGAAGCCTGAAAGCAGTGAAACGCTCCTATGTTGCAATAACTCAGAACCTCATTCTGAGTGTTCCCGGCAGAGGTCATTCGGCTGAACACAACCGTGGACTAATTAGAGCCAGATGTAGGCAATGTCGTCCATAGTACTGGATGGACAGTGGTGGCGTGCCAAACATCTGAGCTCTAGTTCTCAACACTTTCACAAAGTGCCATAAGTTGAGTTTCAACTTACTGCTCCGGTTGAGTAGAGTGTAGCCGTCAAAGCTGGAATCAGTAGCACTCAGGTGAGAAGAACGGGAAGCAGATATACCCAGTCGGCTGGCAGTGTCCTACGGGGAACAGCCTATCTGGCTGCCATGCCTGAATGTTTGCAACCGCGGCCGACCTAGGCAGGCGCAATTGTGCAGCAATGCAAACTGCATAACCTGGCCAAATTTCACGGGTGTACAAGAAACCACGGGGGATTTACAAGGAGATGTTCACCCGGAACAGCCGGAGGCCTGCCGGCTGGAAGATTCCGGAATTCTTCCTGAGAAGCCTTGAAAGCAGTGAAACGCTCCTATGTTGCAATAACTCAGAACCTCATTCTGAGTGTTCCCGGCAGAGGTCATTCGGCTGAACACAACCGTGGTCTAATTAGAGCCAGATGTAGGCAGTGCCGTCCATAGTGCTGGATGGACAGTGGTGGCGTGCCAACAACTGAGCTCTAGTTCTGAACAGTTTCACAAAGTGCCATAAGTTGAAGTTCAACTTACTGCTTCGGTTGAGTCGAGTGTAGCCGTCAAAGCTGGAATCAGTAGCACTCAGGTGAGAAGAACGGGAAGCAGATATACCCAGTCCACTGGCAGAGTCCTTCGGGGACCAGCCTATCTGGCTGCCACGCCTGAATGTTTGTAACCGCGGCCGAGCTAGGCAGGCACAATTGTGCAGCAATGCAAACTGCATAACCTGTCCAAATTTCACGGGTGTACAAGAAACCAATGGGGATTTACAAGGAGATGTTCACCCGGAACAGCCGGAGGCCTGCCGGAAGCAAGATTCCGGAATTCTTCCTGAGAAGCCTTGAAAGCAGTGAAATGATCCTATGTTGCAATAACTCAGAACCTCATTCTGAGTGTTGCCGGCAGATGTCATTCGGCTGAACACAATCGTGGACTAATTAGAGCCAGATGTACGCAGTGCAGGTCATAGTGCTGGATGGACAGTGGTGGCGTGCCAAACAAGTGAGCTCTAGTTCTCAACATTTTCACAAAGTGCGTAAGTTGAGGTTCAACTTATTGCTCCGGTTGAGTAGAGTGTAGCTGACAAATCTGGAATCAGTAGCACTCAGGTGAGAAGAACGGGAAGCAGATATACCCAGTCCGCTGGCAGAGTCCTACGGGGACCAGCCTATATGGCTGCCACGCCTGAATGTTTGCAACCGTGGCCGAGCTAGGCAGGCGCAATTGTGAAGCCATGCAAACTGCATAACCTGGCCAAATTTCACGGGTGTACAAGAAACCACGGGGGATTTACAAGGAGATGTTCACCCGGAACAGCCGGAGGCCTGCCGGCAGCAAGATTCCGGAATTCTTCCTGAGAAGCCTTGAAAGCAGTGAAACGCTCCTATGTTGCAATAACTCAGAACCTCATTCTGAGTGTTCCCGGCAGAGGTCATTCGGCTGAACACAATCGTGGACTAATTAGAGCCAGATGTAGGCAGTTCCGTCCATAGTGCTGGATGGAGAGTGGTGGCGTGGCAAAATACTGAGCTCTAGTTCTCAACACTTTCACAAAGTCCCGTAAGTTGAGGTTCAACTTAATGCTCCGGTTGCGTAGAGTGTAGCCGTCAAAGCTGGAATCAGTAGCACTCAGGTGAGAAGAACGGTAAGCAGATATACCCAATCCGCTGGCAGTGTCCTACGGGGACCAGCCTATCTGGCTGCCACGCCTGAATGTTTGCAACCGTGGCCGAGCTAGTCTTGCGCAATTGTGCAGCAATGCAAACTGCATAACCTGTCCAAATTTCACGGGTGTACAAGAAACCACGGGGGATTTACAAGGAGATGTTCACTCGGAGAGACAGAGGCCCGCCGGCAGCAAGATTCCGGAATTCTTCCTGAGAAGCCTTGAAAGCAGTGAAACCATCCTATGTTGCAATAACTCAGAACCTCATTCTGAGTGTTGCCGGCAGAGGTCATTCGGCTGAACACAATCGTGGACTAATTAGAGCCAGATGTAGGCAGTGACGGCCATAGTGCTGGATGGACAGTGGTGGCATGCCAAACAAGTGAGCTCTAGTTCTCATCGTTTTCACAAAGTGCCATAAGTTGAGGTTCAACTTACTGCTCCGGTTGAGTAGAATGTAGCTGTCAAATCTGGAATCAGTAGCACTCAGGTGAGAAGAACGGGAAGCAGATATACCCAGTCCGCTGGCAGAGTCCTACGGGGACCAGCCTATATGGCTGCCACGCCTGAATGTTTGCATCCGCGGCCGAGCTATGTAGGCGCAATTGTGCAGCAATTCAAACTGCATAACTTGTCCAAATTTCACGGGTGTACAAGAAACCACGGGGGATTTACAAGGAGATGTTCACTCGGAGAGCCAGAGGCCCGCCGGCAGCAAGATTCCGGAATTCTTCCTGAGAAGCCTTGAAAGAAGTGAAACGCTCCTATGTTGCAATAACTCAAAACCTCATTCTGAGTGTTCCCGGCAGAGGTCATTCGGCTGAACACAACCGTTGACTAATTAGAGCCAGATGTAGGCAGTACCGTCCATATTGCTGGATGGACACTGGTGGCGTGCCAAACAACTGAGCTCTAGTTCTCAACACTTTCACAAAGTGCCGTATGTTGAGGTTCAACTTAATGATCCGGTTGAGTAGAGTGTAGCCGTCTAAGCTGGAATCAATAGAACTCAGGTGAGAAGAACGGGAAGCAGATATACCCAGTCCGCTGGCAGTGTCCTACGGGGACCAGCCTATCTGGCTGCCACGCCTGAATGTTTGCAACCGCGGCCGAGCTAGGCAGGCGCAATTGTGCAGCAATGCAAACTGCATAACCTGGCCAAATTTCACGGGTGTACAAGAAACCACGGGGGATTTGCAAGGAGATGTTCACCCGGAACACCCGGAGGCCTGCCCGCAGCAAGATTCCGGAATTCTTCCTGAGAAGCCTTGAAAGCATTGAAACGCTCCTATGTTGCAATAACTCAGAACCTCATTCTGAGTGTTGCCGGCAGAGGTCATTCGGCTGAACACAACCGTGGACTAATTAGAGCCAGATGTAGGCAGTGCCGTCCATAGTGTTGGATGGACAATGGTGGCGTGCCAAACAACTGAGCTATAGTTCTCAACAGTTTCACAAAGTGCCATAAGTTGAGGTTCAACTTAATGCTCCGGTTGAGTAGAATGTGGCCCTCAAAGCTGAAATCAGTAGCACTCAGTTGAGAAGAACGGGAAGCAGATATACCCAGTCCGCTGGCAGTGTCCTACGGGGACCAGCCTATCTGGCTGCCACGCCTGAATATTTCCAACCCCGGCCGAGCTATGCAGGCGCAATTGTGCAGCAATGCAAAGTGTATAAGCTGGGAAATTTCACGGGTGTACAAGAAACCAATGGGGATTTAAAAGGAGATGTTCACCCGGAACAGCCGGAGGCCTGCCGGCAGCAAGATTCCGGAATTCTTCCTGAGAAGCCTTGAAAGCAGTGAAACGCTCCTATGTTGCAATAACTCAGAACCTCATTCTGAGTTTTCCCGGCAGAGGTCATTCGGCTGAACACAATCGTGAACTAATTAGAGCCAGAAGTAGCCAGTGCCGTCCATAGTGCTGGATGCACAGTGGTGGCGTGCCAAACAACTGAGCTCTAGTTCTGAACAGTTTCACAAAGTGCCATAAGTTGAGGTTCAACTTAATGCTCCGGTTGAGTAGAGTGTAGCCGTCAAAGCTGGAATCAGTAGCACTCAGTTGAGAAGAACGGGAAGCAGATATACCCAGTCCACTGGCAGTGTCCTACGGGGACCAGCCTATCTGGCTGCCATGCCTGAATGTTTGCAACCGCGGCCTAGCTAGGTAGGCGCAATTGTGCAGCAATGCAAACTGCATAACCTGGCCAAATTTCACGGGTGTACAAGAAACCACGGGGGATTTACAAGGAGATGTTCACCCGGAACAGCCGGAGGCCTGCTGGCAGCAAGATTCCGGAATTCTTCCTGAGAAGCCTTGAAAGCAATGAAACGATCCTATGTTGCAATAACTCAGAACCTCATTCTGAGTGTTCCCGGCAGAGGTCATTCGGCTGAACACAACCATGGACTAATTAGAGCCATATGTAGGGAGTGCCGTCCATAGTGCTGTCTGGAGAGTGGTGGCGTGCCAAACAACTGAGCTCTAGTTCTGAACAGTTTCACAAAGTGCCATAAGTTGAGGTTCAACTTACTGCTCCGGTTGAGTCGAGTGTAGCCGTCAAAGCTGGAATCAGTAGCACTCAGGTGAGAAGAACGGGAAGCAGATATACCCAGTCCGCTGGCAGAGTCCTACGGGGACCAGCCTATCTGGCTGCCACGCCTGAATATTTGCAACCGCGGCCGAGCTCGGCTGGCGCAATTGTGCCGCAATGCAAACTGCATAACCTGGCCAAATTTCACTGGTGTAGAAGAAACGACAGGGGATTTACAAGGAGATGTTCACCCGGAACAGCCCGAGGCCTGCCGGCAGCAAGATTCCGGAATTCTTCCTGAGAAGCCTTGAAAGCAGTGAAACGCTCCTATGTTGCAATAACTCAGAACATCATTCTGAGTGTTCCCGGCAGAGGTCATTCGGCTGAACACAACCGTGGACTAATTAGAGCCAGATGTAGGCAATGTCGTCCATAGTACTGGATGGACAGTGGTGGCGTGCCAAACATCTGAGCTCTAGATCTCAACAGTTTCACAAAGTGCCATAAGTTGAGGTTCAACTTACTGCTCCGGTTGAGTCGAGTGTAGCCGTCAAAGCTGGAATCAGTAGCACTCAGGTGAGAAGAACGGGAAGCAGATATACAGAGTCCGCTGGCAGAGTCCTACGGGGACCAGCCTATCTGGCTGCCACGCCTGAATATTTGCAACCGCGGCTGAGCTAGGCAGGCGCAATTGTGCAGCAATGCAAACTGCATAACCTGTCCAAATTTCACGGGTGTACAAGAAACCACGGGGGATTTACAAGGAGATGTTCACCCGGAACAGCCGGAGGCCTGCCGGCAGCAAGATTCCGGAATTCTTCCTGAGAAGCCTTGAAAGCAGTGAAACGATCCTATGTTGCAATAACTCAGAACCTCATTCTGAGTGTTCCCGGCAGAGGTCATTCGGCTGAACACAACCATGGACTAATTAGAGCCAGATGTAGGCAGTGCCGTCCATAGTGCTGGATGGACAGTGGTGGCGTGCCAAACAACTCAGTTCTAGTGCTCAACACTTACACAAAGTGCCATGAGTTGAGGTTCAAATTAATGCTCCGGTTGAGTAGAGTGTAGCCGTCAAAGCTGGAATCAGTAGCACTCAGGTGAGAAGAACGGGAAGCAGATATACCCAGTCCGCTGGCAGTGTCCTACGGGGACCAGCCTATCTGGCTGCCACGCCTGAATGCTTGCAACCGTGGCCGAGCTATGCAGGCGCAATTGTGAAGCCATGCAAACTGCATAACCTGGCCAAATTTTACGGGTGTACAAGAAACCACGGGGGATTTACAAGGAGATGTTCACCCGGAACAGCCGGAGGCCTGCCGGCAGCAAGATTCCGGAAATCTTCCTGAGAAGCCTTGAAAGCAGTGAAACGCTCCTATGTTGCAATAACTCAGAACCTCATTCTGAGTGTTCCCGGCAGAGGTCATTCGGCTGAACAAAATCGTGGACTAATTAGAGCCAGATGTAGGCAATTCCGTCCATAGTGCTGGATGGAGAGTGGTGGCGTGGCAAAATACTGAGCTCTTGTTCTCAACACTTTCACAAAGTCCCGTAAGTTGAGGTTCAACTTAATGCTCCGGTTGCGTAGAGTGTAGCCGTCAAAGCTGGAATCAGTAGCACTCAGGAGAGAAGAACGGGAAGCAGATATACCCAATCCGCTGGCAGTGTCCTACGGGGACCAGCCGATCTGGCTGCCACGCCTGAATGTTTGCAACCCCGGCCTAGCTAGGCAGACGCAATTGTGCAGCAATGCAAACTGCATAAGCTGGCCAAATTTCACGGGTGTACAAGAAACCACGGGGGATTTACAAGGAGATGTTCACCCGGAATAGCCGGAGGCATGCCGGCAGCAAGATTCCGGAATTCTTCCTGAGAAGCCTTAAAGCAGTGATACGCTCCTATGTTGCAATAACTCAGAACCTCATTCTGAGTATTCCCGGCAGAGGTCATTCGGCTGAACACAATTGTGGACTAATTAGAGCCAGATGTAGGCAGTGCCGGCCATAGTGCTGGATGGAGAGTGGTGGCGTGCCAACCAACTGAGCTCTAGTTCTCAACAGTTTCACAAAGTGCCATAAGTTGAAGTTCAACTTACTGCTTCGGTTGAGTCGAGTGTAGCCGTCAAAGCTGGAATCAGTAGCACTCAGGTGAGAAGAACGGGAAGCAGATATACCCAGTCCACTGGCAGAGTCCTTCGGGGACCAGCCTATCTGGCTGCCACGCCTGAATGTTTGTAACCGCGGCCGAGCTAGGCAGGCGCAATTGTGCAGCAATGCAAACTGCATAACCTGTCCAAATTTCACGGGTGTACAAGAAACCAATGGGGATTTACAAGGAGATGTTCACCCGGAACAGCCGGAGGCCTGCCGGCAGCAAGATTCCGGAATTCTTCCTGAGAAGCCTTGAAAGCAGTGAAACGATCCTATGTTGCAATAACTCAGAACCTCATTCTGAGTGTTGCCGGCAGAGGTCATTCGGCTGAACACAATCGTGGACTAATTAGAGCCAGATGTAGGCAGTGCCGGCCATAGTGCTGGATGGACAGTGGTGGCGTGCCAAACAAGTGAGCTCTAGTTCTCAACATTTTCACAAAGTGCGTAAGTTGAGGTTCAACTTACTGCTCCGGTTGAGTAGAGTGTAGCTGTCAAATCTGGAATCAGTAGCACTCAGGTGAGAAGAACGGGAAGCAGATATACCCAGTCGGCTGGCAGAGTCCTACGGGGACCAGCCTATATGGCTGCCACGCCTGAATGTTTGCATCCGCGGCCGAGCTATGTAGGCTCAATTGTGCAGCAATTCAAACTGCATAACTTGTCCAAATTTCACGGGTGTACAAGAAACCACGGGGGATTTACAAGGAGATGTTCACTCGGAGAGCCAGAGGCCTGCCGGCAGCAAGATTCCGGAATTCTTCCAGAGAAGCCTTGAAAGCAGTGAAACGCTCCTATGTTGCAATAACTCAGAACCTCATTCTCAGTGTTCCCGGCAGAGGTCATTCGGCTGAACACAACCGTTGACTAATTAGAGCCATATGTAGGCAGTGCCGTCCATATTGCTGGATGGACACTGGTGGCGTGCCAAACAACTGAGCTCTAGTTCTCAACACTTTCACAAAGTGCCGTATGTTGAGTTTCAACTTAATGATCCGGTTGAGTAGAGTGTAGCCGTCAAAGCTGGAATCAGTAGAACTCAGGTGAGAAGAACGGGAAGCAGATATACCCAGTCCGCTGGCAGTGTCCTACGGGGACCAGTCCATCTGACTGCCGCGCCTGAATGTTTGCAACCGCGGCTGAGCTAGGCAGGCGCAATTGTGCAGCCATGCAAACTGCATAACCTGGCCAAATTTCACGGGTGTACAAGAAACCACGGGGGATTTAAAAGGAGATGTTCACTTGGAAGAGCCGGAGGCCTGCCGGCAGCAAGATTCCGGAATTCGTCCTGAGAAGCCTTGAAAGCAGTGAAACGCTCCTATGTTGCAATAACCCAGAACCTCATTCTGAGTGTTCCCGACAGAGGTCATTCGGCTGAACACAACCGTGGACTAATTAGAGCCAGATGTAGGCAGTGCCGTCCATAGTGCTGGATGGACAGTGGTGGCGTGCCAAACAACTGAGCTCTAGTTCTCACAGTTTCACAAAGTGCCATAAGTTGAGGTTCAACTTAATGCTCCGGTTGAGTTGAGTGTAGCCATCACAGCTGGAAACAGTAGCCCTCAGGTGAGAAGAACGGGAAGCAGATATACCCAGTCCGCTGGCAGAGTCCTACCGGGACCAGCCTATCTGGCTGCCACGCCTGAATGTTTGCAACCGCCACCAAGCTAGGCAGGCGCAATTGTTCAGCAATGCAAACTGCATAAGCTGGCCAAATTTCACGGGTGTAAAAGAAACCACGGGGGATTTACAAGGAGATGTTCACCTGGAACAGCCCGAGGCCTGCCGGCAGCAAGATTCCGGAATTCTTCCTGAGAAGCCTTGAAAGCAGTGAAACGCTCCTATGTTGCAATAACTCAGAAGCTCATTCTGAGTGTTCCCGGCAGAGGTCATTCGGCTGAACACAACCGTGGACTAATTAGAGCCAGATGTAGGCAATGTCGTCCATAGTACTGGATGGACAGTGGTGGCGTGCCAAACATCTGAGCTCTAGTTCTCAACAGTTTCACAAAGTGCCATAAGTTGAGGTTCAACTTACTGCTCCGGTTGAGTCGAGTGTAGCCGTCAAAGCTGGAATCAGTAGCACTCAGGTGAGAAGATCGGGAAGCAGATATACACAGTCCGCTGGCAGAGTCCTACGGGGACCAGCCTATCTGGCTGCCACGCCTGAATGTTTGCAACCGTGGCCGAGCTAGGCTTGCGCAATTGTGCAGCAATGCAAACTGCATAACCTGGCCAAATTTCACGGGTGTACAAGAAACCACGGGGGATTTACAAGGAGATGTTCACCCGGAAGAGCCGGAGGCTTTCCGGCAGCAAGATTCCGGAATTCTTCCTGATAAGCCTGAAAGCAGTGAAACGCTCCTATGTTGCAATAACTCAGAACCTCATTCTGAGTGTTCCCGGCAGAGGTCATTCGGCTGAACACAACCATGGACTAATTAGAGCCAGATGTAGGCAGTGCCGTCCATAGTGCTGGATGGACAGTGGTGGCGTGCCAAACAACTGAGTTCTAGTGCTCAACACTTTCACAAAGTGCCATAAGTTGAGGTTCAACTTACTGCTCCGGTTGAGTCGAGTGTAGCCGTCAAAGCTGGAATCAGTAGCACTCAGGTGAGAAGATCGGGAAGCAGATATACACAGTCCGCTGGCAGAGTCCTACGGGGACCAGCCTATCTGGCTGCCACGCCTGAATGTTTGCAACCGTGGCCGAGCTAGGCTTGCGCAATTGTGCAGCAATGCAAACTGCATAACCTGTCCAAATTTCACGGGTGTACAAGAAACCACGGGGGATTTACAAGGAGATGTTCACCCGGAAGAGCCGGAGGCTTGCCGGCAGCAAGATTCCGGAATTCTTCCTGAGAAGCCTGAAAGCAGTGAAACGCTCCTATGTTGCAATAACTCAGAACCTCATTCTGAGTGTTCCCGGCAGAGGTCATTCGGCTGAACACAACCATGGACTAATTAGAGCCAGATGTAGGCAGTGCCGTCCATAGTGCTGGATGGACAGTGGTGGCGTGCCAAACAACTGAGTTCTAGTGCTCAACACTTTCACAAAGTGCCATAAGTTGAGGTTCAACTTACTGCTCCGGTTGAGTCGAGTGTAGCCGTCAAAGGTGGAATCAGTAGCACTCAGGTGAGAAGAACGGGAAGCAGATATACCCAGTCCGCTGGCAGTGTCCTACGGGGACCAGCCTATCTGGCTGCAACGCCTGAATATTTGCAACCGTGGCCGAGCTAGGCAGGCGCAATTGTGAAGCCATGCAAACTGCATAACCTGGCCAAATTTCACGGGTGTACAAGAAACCACGGGGGATTTACAAGGAGATGTTCAACTGGAACAGCCGGAGGCCTGCCGGCAGCAAGATTCCGGAATTCTTCCTGAGAAGCCTTGAAAGCAGTGAAACGCTCCTATGTTGCAATAACTCAGAACCTCATTCTGAGTTTTCCCGGCAGAGGTCATTCGGCTGAACACAACTGTGGCCTAATTAGAGCCAGATGTAGGCAGTGCCGTCCATAGTGCTGGATGGACAGTGGTGGCGTGCCAAACAACTGAGCTCTAGTTCTCATCACTTACACAAAGTGCCCTAAGTTGAGGTTCAACTTATTGCTCCGGTTGAGTAGAGTGTAGCCGTCAAAGCTGGAATCAGTAGTACTCAGGTGAGAAGAACGGGAAGCTGATATACCCAATCCGCTGGCAGTGTCCTACGAGGCCCAGCCTATCTGGCTGCCACGCCTGAATGTATGCAACCGCGGCCGAGCTAGGCAGGCGCAATTGTGCAGCAATGCAAACTGCATAACCTGGCCAAATTTCACCGGTGTACAAGAAACCAATGGGGATTTACAAGGAGATGTTCACGCATAAGAGCCGGAGGCCTGCCGGCAGCAAGATTCCGGAATTCTTCCTGAGAAGCCTTGAAAGCAGTGAAACGCTCCTATGTTGCAATAACTCAGAACCTCATTCTGAGTGTTCCCGGCAGAGGTCATTCGGCTGAACACAACCATGGACTAATTAGAGCCAGATGTAGGCAGTGCCGTCCATAGTGCTGGATGGACAGTGGTGGCGTGCCAAACAACTGAGCTCTAGTTCTCAACACTTTCACAAAGTGCCATAAGTTGAAGTTCAACTTACTGCTCCGGTTGAGTAGAGTGTAGCCGTCAAAGCTGGAATCAGTAGCACTCAGGTGAGATGAACGGGAAGCAGATATACACAGTCCGCTAGCAGTGTCCTACCGGGACCAGCCTATCTGGCTGCCACGCCTGAATGTTTGCAACCGCGGCCGAGTTAGGCAGGCGGAATTGTGCAGCAATGCAAACTGCATAACCTGGCCAAATTTCACGGGTGTACAAGAAACCACGGGGGAATTACAAGGAGATGTTCACCCGGAACAGCCGGAGGCCTGCCGGCAGCAAGATTCCGGAATTCTTCCTGAGAAGCCTTGAAAGCAGTGAAACGCTCCTATGTTGCAATAACTCAGAACCTCATTCTGAGTGTTCCCGGCAGAGGTCATTCGGCTGAACACAACCGTGGACTAATTAGAGCCAGATGTAGGCAGTGCCGTCCATAGTGCTGGATGGACAGTGGTCGCGTGCCAAACAACCGAGCTCTAGTTCTCCACACTTTGACAAAGTGCCATAAGTTGAGGTTCAACTTTCAGCTCCGGTTGAGTAGAGTGTTGCCCTCAAAGTTGGAATCAATCGTACTCAGGTGAGAAGAACGGGAAGCAGATATACCCAGTCCGCTGGCAGATGCTACGGGGACCAGCCTATCTGGCTGCCACGCCTGAACGTTTGCAACCGCGGCCGAGCTAGGCAGGCGGAATTGTGGAGCAATGCAAACTGCATAACCTGTCCAAATTTCACGGGTGTACAAGAAACCACGGGGGATTTACAAGGAGATGTTCACCCTGAACTGACGGAGCCCTGCCGGCAGCAAGATTCCGGAATTCTCCCTGAGAAGCCTTGAAAGCAGTGAAACGCTCCTATGTTGCAATAACTCAGAACCTCATTCTGAGTGTTCCCGGCAGAGGTCATTCGGCTGAACACAACCGTGGACTAATTAGAGCCAGATGTAGGCAGTGCCGTCCATAGTGCTGGATGGAGAGTGGTGGCGTGCCAAACAACCGAGCTCTACTTCTCCACACTTTCACAAAGTGCCGTAAGTTGAGGTTCAACTTACTGTTCCGGTTGAGTAGAGTGTAGCCGTCAAAGCTGGAATCAGTAGCAGTCAGGTGAGAAGAACGGGAAGCAGATATACCCAGTCCGCTGGCAGTGTCCTCTTGGGACCAGCCTATCTGGCTGCCACGCCTCAATGGTTGCAACCGCGGCCGAGCTAGGCAGGAGCAATTGTGCAGCAATGCAAACTGCATAACCTGGCCAAATTTCACGGATGTACAAGAAACCACGTGGGATTTACAAGGAGATGTTCACCCGGAACTCCCTGAGGCCTGCCGGCAGCAAGATTCCGGAATTCTTCCTGAGAAGCCTTGAAAGCAGTAAAACGCTCCTATGTTGCAATAACTCAGAACCTCATTCTGAGTGTTCCCGGCAGAGGTCATTCGGCTGAACACAACTGTGGACTAATTAGAGCCAGATATAGGCAGTGCCGTCCATAGTGCTGGATGGACAGTGGTGGCGTGCCAAACAACTGAGCTGTAGTTCTCAACAGTTTCACAAAGTGCCATAAGTTGACGTTCAACTTACTGCTCCGGTTGAGTAGAGTGTAGTCGTCAAAGCTGGAATCAGTAGCACTCAGGTGAGAAGAAAGGGAAGCAGATATACCAAGTCCGCTGGCAGAGTCCTACGGGGACCAGCCTATCTGGCTGCCACGCCTGAATGTTTGCAACCGCAGCCGAGCTAGGCAGGATCCAATTGTGCAACAATGAAAACTGCATAACCTGGGCAAATATCACGGGTGTACAAGAAACCACGGGGGACTTGCAAGGAGATGTTCACCCGGAACAGCTGGACGCCGGCAGGCAGCAAGATTCCGGAACTCTTCCTGAGAAGCCTTGAAAGCAGTGAAACGCTCCTATGTTGCAATAACTCAGAACCTCATTCTCAGTGTTCCCGGCAGAGGTCATTCGGCTGAACACATCCGTGGACTAATTAGAGCCAGATGTATGCAGTGCCGTCCATAGTGCTGGATGCACAGTGGTGGCGTGCCAAACAACTGAGCTCTAGTTCTCAACAGTTTCACAAAGTGCCATAAGTTGAGGTTCAACTTACTGCTCCGGTTGAGTAGAGTGTAGCCGTCAAAGATGGAATCAGTAGCACTCAGGTGAGAAGAACGGGAAGCAGATATACCCAATCCGCTGGCAGTGTCCTACGGGGACCAGCCGATCTGGCTGCCACGCCTGAATGTTTGCAACCCCGGCCTAGCTAGGCAGACGCAATTGTGCAGCAATGCAAACTGCATAAGCTGGCCAAATTTCATGGGTGTACAAGAAACCACGGGGGATTTACAAGGTGATGTTCTCCCGGAACAGCCGGAGGCCTGCCGGCAGCAAGATTCCGGAATTCTTCCTGAGAAGCCTTGAAAGCAGTGAAACTCTCTTATGTTGCAATAACTCAGAACCTAATTCTGAGTTTTCCCGGCAGAGGTCATTTGGCTGAATACAATCGTGAACTAATTAGAGCCAGATGTAGGCAGTGCCGACCATAGTGCTGGATGCACAGTGGTGTCGTGCCAAACAACTGAGCTCTAGTTCTCAATAGTTTCACAAAGTGCCATAAGTTGAGGTTCAACTTACTGCTCCGGTTGAGTCGAGTGTAGCCGTCAAAGGTGGAATCAGTAGCACTCAGGTGAGAAGAACGGGAAGCAGATATACCCAGTCCGCTGGCAGAGTCCTACGGGGGCCAGCCTATCTGGCTGCCACGCCTGAATGTTTGCAACCGCGGCCGAGCTAGGCTGGCGCAATTGTGCAGCAATGCAAACTGCATAACCTGGCCAAATTTCACGGGTATACAAGAAACAAATGGGGATTTACAAGGAGATGTTCACCCGGAACAGCCCGAGGCCTGCCGGCAGCAAGATTGCGGAATTCTTCCTGAGAAGCCTTGAAAGCAGTGAAACGCTCCTACGTTGCAATAACTCAGAACATCATTCTGAGTGTTCCCGGCAGAGGTCATTCGGCTGAACACAACCATGGACTAATTAGAGCCAGATGTAGGGAGTGCCGTCCATAGTGCTGGATGGACAGTGTTGGCGTGCCAAACAACTGAGCTCTAGTTGTCAACAGTTTCACAAAGTGCCATAAGTTGAGGTTCAACTTAATGCTCCGGTTGAGTCGAGTGTAGCCGTCAAAGCTGGAATCAGTAGCACTCAGGTGAGAAGAACGGGAAGCAGATATACCCAGTCTGCTGGCAGAGTCCTACGGGGCCAGCCTATCTGGCTGCCACGCCTGAATATTTGCAACCGCGGCCGAGCTAGGCTGGCGCAATTGTGCAGCAATGCAAACTGCATAACCTGGCCAAATTTCACGTGTGTACAAGAAACCACAGGGGATTTACAAGGAGATGTTCACCCGGAACAGCCCGAGGCCTGCCGGCAGCAAGATTCCGGAATTCTTCCTGAGAAGCCTTGAAAGCAGTGAAACGCTCCTACGTTGCAATAACTCAGAGCCTCATTCTGAGTGTTCCCGACAGAGGTCATTCGGCTGAACACAATCGTGGACTAATTAGAGCCAGATGTAGGCAGTGCCGTCCATAGTGCTGGATGGACAGTGGTGGCGTGCCAAACAACTGAGCTCTAGTTCTCAACAGTTTCACAAAGTGCCATAAGGTGAGGTTCAACTTACGGCTCCGGTTGAGTAGAGTGTAGCCGTCAAATCGGGAATCAGTAGCACTCAGGTGAGAAGAACGGGAAGCAGATATACCCAGTCCGCTGGCAGAGTAGTACGGGGACCAGCCTATCTGGCTGCCACGCCTGAAAGTTTGCAAACGCGGCCGAGCTAGGCAGGCGCCATTGTGCAGCAATGCAACTGCATAACATGGCCAAATTTCACGGGTCTACAAGAAACCACGGGGGATTTACAAGGAGATGTTCACTTGGAAGAGCCGGAGCCCTGCCGGCAGCAAGATTCCGGAATTCTTCCTGAGAATCCTTGAAAGCAGTGAAACGTTCCTATGTTGCAATAACTCAGAAGCTCATTCTGAGTGTTCCCGACAGAGGTCATTCGGCTGAACACAACCGTGGACTAATTAGAGCCAGATGTAAGCAGTGCCGTCCATAGTGCTGGATGGACAGTGGTGGCGTGCCAAACAACTGAGCTCTAGTTCTGAACAGTTTCACAAAGTGCCATAAGTTGAGGTTCAACTTAATGCTCCTGTTGAGTTGAGTGTAGCCTTCACAGCTGGAAACAGTAGCCCTCAGGTGAGAAGAACGGGAAGCAGATATACCCAGTCCGCTGGCAGATTCCTACGGGGACCAGCCTATCTGGCTGCCACGCCTGAGTGTTTGCAACCGCGGCCGAGCTAGGCTTGCGCAATTGTGCAGCAATGCAAACTGCATAACCTGGCCAAATTTCATGGGTGTACAAGAAACCAATGGGGATTTACAAGGAGATGTTCACCCGGAACAGCCGGAGGCCTGCCGGCAGCAAGATTCCGGAATTCTTCCTGAGAAGCCTTGAAAGCAGTGAAACGCTCCTATGTTGCAATAACTCAGAACCTCATTCTGAGTGTTCCCGGCAGAAGTCATTCGCCTGAACACAACCATGGACTAATTAGAGCCAGATGTAGGGAGTGCCGTCCATAGTGCTGGATGGAGAGTGGTGGCGTGCCAAACAACTGAGCTCTAGTTCTCAACAGTTTCACAAAGTGCCAGAAGTTGAGGTTCAACTTACTGCTCCGGTGGAGTAGAGTGTAGCCGTCAAAGCTGGAATCAGTAGCACTCAGGTAAGAAGAACGGGAAGCAGATATACACAGTCCGCTGGCAGAGTACTACGGGGACCAGCCTATCTGGCTGCCACGCCTGAATGTTTGCAACCGCGGCCGAGCTAGGCAGGCGCAATTGTGCAGCAATGCAAACTGCATAACCTGTCCAAATTTCACGGGTGTACAAGAATCCACGGGGGATTTACAAGGAGATGAACACCCGGAGGCCTGCCGGCAGCAAGATTCCGGAATTCTTCCTGAGAAGCCTTGAAAGCAGTGAAACGCTCCTATGTTGCAATAACTCAGAACCTCATTCTGAGTGTTCCCGGCAGAGGTCATTCGGCTGAACACAACCATGGACTAATTAGAGATAGATGTAGGCAGTGCCGTCCATAGTGCTGGATGGACAGTGGTGGCGTGCCAAACAACTGAGTTCTAGTGCTCAACACTTTCACAAAGTGCCATAAGTTGAGGTTCAACTTAATGCTCCGGTTGAGTAGAGTGTAGCCTTCAAAGCTGGAATCAGTAGCACTCAGGTGAGAAGAACGGGAAGCAGATATACCCAGTCCACTGGCAGAGTCCTACGGGGACGAGCCTATCTGGCTGCCACGCCTGAATGTTTGTAACCGCGGCCGAGCTACGCAGGCGCAATTGTGCAGCAATGCAAACTGCATAACCTGTCCAAATTTCACGGGTGTACAAGAAACCAATGGGGATTTACAAGGAGATGTTCACCCAGAACAGCCGGAGGCCTGCCGGCAGCAAGATTCCGGAATTCTTCCTGAGAAGCCTTGAAAGCAGTGAAACGATCCTATGTTGCAATAACTCAGAACCTCATTCTGAGTGTTGCCGGCAGAGGTCATTCGGCTGAACACAATCGTGGACTAATTAGAGCCAGATGTAGGCAGTGCCGGCCATAGTGCTGGATGGACAGTGGTGGCGTGCCAAACAACTGAGCTCTAGTTCTCAACATTTTCACAAAGTGCCATAAGTTGAGGTTCAACTTACTGCTCCGGTTGAGTAGAGTGTAGCTGTCAAATCTGGAATCAGTAGCACTCAGGTGAGAAGAACGGGAAGCAGATATACCCAGTCCGCTGGCAGAGTCCTACGGGGACTAGCCTATCTGGCTGCCACACCTGAATGTTTGCAACCGCGGCCGAGCTAGGCAGGCGCAATTGTGCAGCAATGCAAACTGCATAAGCTGGCCAAATTTCACGGGTGTACAAGAAACCACGGGGGATTTACAAGAAGATGTTCACCCGGAACAACCGGAGGCCTGCCGGCAGCAAGATTCCGGAATTCTTCCTGAGAAGCCTTGAAAGCAGTGAAACGCTCCTATGTTGCAATAACTCAGAACCTCATTCTCAGTGTTCCCGGCAGAGGTCATTCGGCTGAACACAACCGTGGACTAATTAGAGCCAGATGTAGGCAGTGCCCTCCATAGTGCTGGATGGAGAGTGGTGGCGTGCCAAACAACTGAGCTCTAGTTCTCAACACTTTCACAAAGTGCCGTAAGTTGAGGTTCAACTTAATGCTCCGGTTGCGTAGAGTGTAGCCGTCAAAGCTGGAATCAGTAGAACTCAGGTGAGAAGAACGGGAAGCAGATATACCCAGTCCGCTGGCAGTGTCCTATGGGGACCAGCCTATCTGGCTGCCACGCCTGAATGTATGCAACCGCGGCCGAGCTAGGCAGGCGCAATTGTGCAGCAATCCAAACTGCATAACCTGGCCAAATTTCACGGGTGTACAAGAAACCACGGAGGATTTGCAAGGAGATGTTCACCCGGAACAGCCGGAGGCCTGCCCGCAGCAATATTCCGGAATTCTTCCTGAGAAGCCTTGAAAGCATTGAAACGCTCCTATGTTGCAATAACTCAGAACCTCATTCTGAGTTTGCCGGCAGAGGTCATTCGGCTGAACACAACCGTGGACTAATTAGAGCCAGATGTAGGCAGTGCCGTCCATAGTGTTGGATGGACAATGGTGGCGTGCCAAACAACTGAGCTATAGTTCTCAACAGTTTCACAAAGTGCCATAAGTTGAGGTTTAACTTACTGCTCCGGTTGAGTAGAGTGTGGCCCTCCAAGCTGAAATCAGTAGCACTCAGGTGAGAAGAACGGGAAGCAGATATACCCAGTCCGCTGGCAGTGTCCTACGGGGACCAGCCTATCTGGCTGCCACGCCTGAATATTTCCAACCCCTGTCGGGCTATGCAGGCGCAATTGTGCAGCAATGCAAACTGTATAAGCTGGGAAATTTCACGGGTGTACAAGAAAGCACGGGGGATTTAAAAGGAGATGTACACCCGGAACAGCCGGAGGCCTGCCGGCAGCAAGATTCCGGAATTCTTCGTGAGAAGCCTTGAAAGCAGTGAAACTCTCCTATGTTGCAATAACTCAGAACCTAATTCTGAGTTTTCCCGGCAGAGGTAATTCGGCTGAACACAATCGTGAACTAATTAGAGCCAGTTGTAGGCAGTGCCGTCCATAGTGCTGGATGCACAGTGGTGGCGTTCCAAACAACTGAGCTCTAGTTGTCAACAGTTTCACAAAGTGCCATAAGTTGAGGTTCAACTTACTGCTCCGGTTGAGTCGAGTGTAGCCGTCAAAGCTAGAATCAGTAGCACTCAGGTGAGAAGAACGGGAAGCAGATATACCCAGTCCGCTGGCAGAGTCCTACGGGGACCAGCCTATCTGGCTGCCACGCCTGAATATTTGCAACCGCGGCCGAGCTAGGCTGGCGCAATTGTGCACTAATGCAAACTGCATAACCTGGCCAAATTTCACGGGTGTACAAGAAACCACAGGGGATTTACAAGGAGATGTTCACCCGGAACAGCCGGAGGCCTGCCGGCAGCAAGATTCCGGAATTCTTCCTGAGAAGCCTTGAAAGCAGTGAAACGCTCCTACGTTGCAATAACTCAGAACCTCATTCTGAGTGTTCCCGGCAGAGGTCATTCGGCTGAACACAATCGTGGACTAATTAGAGCCAGATGTATGCAGTGCCGTCCATAGTGCTGGATGGACAGTGATGGCGGGCCAAACAACTGAGCTCTAGTTCTCAACAGTTTCACAAAGTGCCATAAGTTGAGGTTCAACTTACGGCTCCGGTTGAGTAGAGTGTAGCCGTGAAATCGGGAATCAGTAGGACTCAGGTGAGAAGAACGGGAAGCAGATATACCCAGTCCGCTGGCAGAGTACTACGGGGACCAGCCTATCTGGCTGCCACGCCTGAAAGTTTGCAAACGCGGCCGAGCTAGGCAGGCGCCATTGTGCAGCAATGCAAACTGCATAACCTGTCCAAATTTCACGGGTGTACAAGAAACCACGGGGGATTTACAAGGAGATGTTCACTTGGAAGAGCCGGAGGCCTGCCGGCAGCAAGATTCCGGAATTCTTCCTGAGAAGCCTTGAAAGCAGTGAAACGCTCCTATGTTGCAATAACTCAGAACCTCATTCTGAGTGTTCCCGACAGAGGTCATTCGGCTGAACACAACCGTGGACTAATTAGAGCCAGATGTAGGCAGTGCCGTCCATAGTGCTGGATGGACAGTGGTGGCGTGCCAAACAACTGAGCTCTAGTTCTCACAGTTTCACAAAGTGCCATAAGTTGAGGTTCAACTTAATGCTCCGGTTGAGTTGAGTGTAGCCATCACAGCTGGAAACAGTAGCCCTCAGGTGAGAAGAACGGGAGGCAGATATACCCAGTCCGCTGGCAGAGTCCTACGGGGACCAGCCTATCTGGCTGCCACGCCTGAATGTTTGCAACCGCGGCCGAGCTAGGCTTGCGCAATTGTGCAGCAATGCAAACTGCATAACCTGGCCAAATTTCATGGGTGTACAAGAAACCAATGGGGATTTACAAGGAGATGTTCACCCGGAACAGCCGGAGGCCTGCCGGCAGCAAGATTCCGGAATTCTTCCTGAGAAGCCTTGAAAGCAGTGAAACGCTCCTATGTTGCAATAACTCAGAACCTCATTCTGAGTGTTCCCGGCAGAGGTCATTCGGCTGAACACAACCGTGGACTAATTAGAGCCAGATGTAGGGAGTGCTGTCCATAGTGCTGGATATACAGTGGTGGCGTGCCAAAAAACTGAGCTCTAGTTCTCAACACTTTCACAAAGTGCCATAAGTTGAGGTTCAACTTACTGCTCCGGTTGAGTAGAGTGTAGCCGTCAAAGCTGGAATCAGTAGCACTCAGGTGAGAAGAACGGGAAGCAGATATACCCAGTCGGCTGGCAGAGTCCTACGGGGACCAGCCATTCTGGCTGCCACGCCTGAATGTTTGCAACCGCGGCCGAGCTAGGCAGGCGCAATTGTGCAGCAATGCAAACTGCATAACCTGGCCAAATTTCACGGGTGTACAAGAATCCATGGGGGATTTACAAGGAGATGTTCACCAGGAACAGCCGGAGGCCTGCCGGCAGCAAGATTCCGGAATTCTTCCTGAGAAGCCTTGAAAGCAGTGAAACGCTCCTATGTTGCAATAACTCAGAACCTCATTCTGAGTGTTCCCGGCAGAGGTCATTCGGCTGAACACAACCATGGACTAATTAGAGATAGATGTAGGCAGTGCCGTCCATAGTGCTGGATGGACAGTGTTGGCGTGCCAAACAACTGAGTTCTAGTGCTCAACACTTTCACAAAGTGCATAAGTTGAGGTTCAACTTAATGCTCCGGTTGAGTAGAGTGTAGCCGTCAAAGCTGGAATTAGTAGCACTCAGGTGAGAAGAACGGGAAGCAGATATACCCAGTCCGCTGGCAGTGTCCTACGGGGACCAGCCTATCTGGCTGCCACGCCTGAATGTTTGCAACCGTGGCCGAACTAGGCAGGCGCAATTGTGAAGTCATGCAAACTGCATAACCTGGCCAAATTTCACGGGTGTACAAGAAACCACGGGGGATTTACAAGGAGATGTTCACCTGGAACAGCCGGAGGCCTGCCGGCAGCAAGATTCCGTAATTCTTCCTGAGAAGCCTTGAAAGCAGTGAAACGCTCCTATGTTGCAATAACTCAGAACCTCATTCTGAGTGTTCCCGGCAGAGGTCATTCGGCTGAACACAACCATGGACTAATTAGAGCCAGATGTAGGCAGTGCCGTCCATAGTGCTGGATGGACAGTGGTGGCGTGCCAAACAACTGAGCTCTAGTTCTCAACACTTTCACAAAGTGCCATAAGTTGAAGTTCAACTTACTGCTCCGGTTGAGTAGAGTGTAGCCGTCAAAGCTGGAATCACTAGCACTCAGGTGAGAAGAACGGGAAGCAGATATACCCAGTCCGCTGGCAGTGTCCTACGGGTACCAGCCTATCTGGCTGCCACGCCTGAATGTTTGCAACCGCGGCCGAGTTAGGCAGGCGGAATTGTGCAGCAATGCAAACTGCATAACCTGGCCAAATTTCACGGGTGTACAAGAAACCACGGGGGAATTACAAGGAGATGTTCACCCGGAACAGCCGGAGGCCTGCCGGCAGCAAGATTCCGGAATTCTTCCTGAGAAGCCTTGAAAGCAGTGAAACGCTCCTATGTTGCAATAACTCAGAACCTCATTCTGAGTGTTCCCGGCAGAGGTCATTCGGCTGAACACAACCGTGGACTAATTAGAGCCAGATGTAGGCAGTGCCGTCCATAGTGCTGGATGGACAGTGGTGGCGTGCCAAACAACTGAGCTGTAGTTCTCAACAGTTTCACAAAGTGCCATAAGTTGAGGTTCAACTTACTGCTCCGGTTGAGTAGAGTGTAGCCGTCAAAGCTGGAATCAGTAGCACTCAGGTGAGAAGAACGGGAAGCAGATATACCAAGTCCGCTGGCAGTGTCCTACAGGGACTAGCCTATCTGGCTGCCACGCCTGAATGTTTGCAACCGCGGCAGAGCTAGGCAGGCGGAATAGTGCAGCAATGCAAACTGCATAACCTGGCCAAATTTCACTGGTGTACAAGAAACCACGGGGGATTTACAAGGAGATATTCACCCGGAACTGCCGGAGGCCTGCCGACAGCAAGATTCCGGAATTCTTCCTGAGAAGCCTTGAAAGCAGTGAAACGCTCCTATGTTGCAATAACTCAGAACCTCATTCTGAGTGTTCCCGGCAGAGGTCATTCGCCTGAACACAACCGTCGACTAATTAGAGCCAGATGTAGGCAGTGCCGTCCATAGTGCTGGATGGACACTGTTGGCGTGCCAAACAACTGAGCTCTAGTTCTCATCACTTTCACAAAGTGCCATATGTTGAGGTTCAACTTACTGCTCCGGTTGAGTAGAGTGCAGCGGTCAAACCTGGAATCAGTTGCACCCAGGTGAGGAGAACGGGAAGCAGATATACCCAGTCCGGTGGCACTGTCCTACGGGGACCAGCCTATCTGGCTGCCACGCCTGAATGTTTGCAACCGCGTCCGAGCTAGGCAGGCACAATTGTGCAGCAGTGCGAACTGCATAACCTGGCCAAATATCACGGATGTACAAGAAACCACGGGGGATTTACAAGGAGATGTTCACCCGGAACTGCCGGAGGCCTGCCGGCAGCAAGATTCCGGAATTCTTCCTGAGAAGCCTTGAAAGCAGTGAAACGCTCCTATGTTGCAATAACTCAGAACCTCATTCTGAGTGTTCCCGGCAGAGGTCATTCGGCTGAACACAATCGTGGACTAATTAGAGCCAGATGTATGCAGTGCCGTCCATAGTGCTGGATGGACAGTGATGGCGGGCCAAACAACTGAGCTCTAGTTCTCAACAGTTTCACAAAGTGCCATAAGTTGAGGTTCAACTTACGGCTCCGGTTGAGTAGAGTGTAGCCGTGAAATCGGGAATCAGTAGGACTCAGGTGAGAAGAACGGGAAGCAGATATACCCAGTCCGCTGGCAGAGTACTACGGGGACCAGCCTATCTGGCTGCCACGCCTGAAAGTTTGCAAACGCGGCCGAGCTAGGCAGGCGCCATTGTGCAGCAATGCAAACTGCATAACCTGTCCAAATTTCACGGGTGTACAAGAAACCACGGAGGATTTACAAGGAGATGTTCACTTGGAAGAGCCGGAGGCCTGCCGGCAGCAAGATTCCGGAATTCTTCCTGAGAAGCCTTGAAAGCAGTGAAACGCTCCTATGTTGCAATAACTCAGAACCTCATTCTGAGTGTTCCCGACAGAGGTCATTCGGCTGAACACAACCGTGGACTAATTAGAGCCAGATGTAGGCAGTGCCGTCCATAGTGCTGGATGGACAGTGGTGGCGTGCCAAACAACTGAGCTCTAGTTCTCACAGTTTCACAAAGTGCCATAAGTTGAGGTTCAACTTAATGCTCCGGTTGAGTTGAGTGTAGCCATCACAGCTGGAAACAGTAGCCCTCAGGTGAGAAGAACGGGAGGCAGATATACCCAGTCCGCTGGCAGAGTCCTACGGGGACCAGCCTATCTGGCTGCCACGCCTGAATGTTTGCAACCGCGGCCGAGCTAGGCTTGCGCAATTGTGCAGCAATGCAAACTGCATAACCTGGCCAAATTTCATGGGTGTACAAGAAACCAATGGGGATTTACAAGGAGATGTTCACCCGGAACAGCCGGAGGCCTGCCGGCAGCAAGATTCCGGAATTCTTCCTGAGAAGCCTTGAAAGCAGTGAAACGCTCCTATGTTGCAATAACTCAGAACCTCATTCTGAGTGTTCCCGGCAGAGGTCATTCGGCTGAACACAACCGTGGACTAATTAGAGCCAGATGTAGGGAGTGCTGTCCATAGTGCTGGATATACAGTGGTGGCGTGCCAAAAAACTGAGCTCTAGTTCTCAACACTTTCACAAAGTGCCATAAGTTGAGGTTCAACTTACTGCTCCGGTTGAGTAGAGTGTAGCCGTCAAAGCTGGAATCAGTAGCACTCAGGTGAGAAGAACGGGAAGCAGATATACCCAGTCGGCTGGCAGAGTCCTACGGGGACCAGCCATTCTGGCTGCCACGCCTGAATGTTTGCAACCGCGGCCGAGCTAGGCAGGCGCAATTGTGCAGCAATGCAAACTGCATAACCTGGCCAAATTTCACGGGTGTACAAGAATCCATGGGGGATTTACAAGGAGATGTTCACCAGGAACAGCCGGAGGCCTGCCGGCAGCAAGATTCCGGAATTCTTCCTGAGAAGCCTTGAAAGCAGTGAAACGCTCCTATGTTGCAATAACTCAGAACCTCATTCTGAGTGTTCCCGGCAGAGGTCATTCGGCTGAACACAACCATGGACTAATTAGAGATAGATGTAGGCAGTGCCGTCCATAGTGCTGGATGGACAGTGTTGGCGTGCCAAACAACTGAGTTCTAGTGCTCAACACTTTCACAAAGTGCATAAGTTGAGGTTCAACTTAATGCTCCGGTTGAGTAGAGTGTAGCCGTCAAAGCTGGAATTAGTAGCACTCAGGTGAGAAGAACGGGAAGCAGATATACCCAGTCCGCTGGCAGTGTCCTACGGGGACCAGCCTATCTGGCTGCCACGCCTGAATGTTTGCAACCGTGGCCGAACTAGGCAGGCGCAATTGTGAAGCCATGCAAACTGCATAACCTGGCCAAATTTCACGGGTGTACAAGAAACCACGGGGGATTTACAAGGAGATGTTCACCTGGAACAGCCGGAGGCCTGCCGGCAGCAAGATTCCGTAATTCTTCCTGAGAAGCCTTGAAAGCAGTGAAACGCTCCTATGTTGCAATAACTCAGAACCTCATTCTGAGTGTTCCCGGCAGAGGTCATTCGGCTGAACACAACCATGGACTAATTAGAGCCAGATGTAGGCAGTGCCGTCCATAGTGCTGGATGGACAGTGGTGGCGTGCCAAACAACTGAGCTCTAGTTCTCAACACTTTCACAAAGTGCCATAAGTTGAAGTTCAACTTACTGCTCCGGTTGAGTAGAGTGTAGCCGTCAAAGCTGGAATCACTAGCACTCAGGTGAGAAGAACGGGAAGCAGATATACCCAGTCCGCTGGCAGTGTCCTACGGGTACCAGCCTATCTGGCTGCCACGCCTGAATGTTTGCAACCGCGGCCGAGTTAGGCAGGCGGAATTGTGCAGCAATGCAAACTGCATAACCTGGCCAAATTTCACGGGTGTACAAGAAACCACGGGGGAATTACAAGGAGATGTTCACCCGGAACAGCCGGAGGCCTGCCGGCAGCAAGATTCCGGAATTCTTCCTGAGAAGCCTTGAAAGCAGTGAAACGCTCCTATGTTGCAATAACTCAGAACCTCATTCTGAGTGTTCCCGGCAGAGGTCATTTGGCTGAACACAACCGTGGACTAATTAGAGCCAGATGTAGGCAGTGTCGTCCATAGTGCTGGATGGACAGTGGTGGCGTGCCAAACAACTGAGTTCTAGTTCTCAACAGTTTCACAAAGTGCCATAAGTTGAGGTTCAACTTAATGCTCCGGTTGAGTAGAGTGTAGCCGTCAAAGCTGGAATCAGTAGCACTCAGGTGAGAAGAACGGGAAGCAGATATACCAAGTCCGCTGGCAGTGTCCTACAGGGACTAGCCTATCTGGCTGCCACGCCTGAATGTTTGCAACCGCGGCAGAGCTAGGCAGGCGGAATAGTGCAGCAATGCAAACTGCATAACCTGGCCAAATTTCACTGGTGTACAAGAAACCACGGGGGATTTACAAGGAGATATTCACCCGGAACTGCCGGAGGCCTGCCGACAGCAAGATTCCGGAATTCTTCCTGAGAAGCCTTGAAAGCAGTGAAACGCTCCTATGTTGCAATAACTCAGAACCTCATTCTGAGTGTTCCCGGCAGAGGTCATTCGCCTGAACACAACCGTCGACTAATTAGAGCCAGATGTAGGCAGTGCCGTCCATAGTGCTGGATGGACACTGTTGGCGTGCCAAACAACTGAGCTCTAGTTCTCATCACTTTCACAAAGTGCCATATGTTGAGGTTCAACTTACTGCTCCGGTTGAGTAGAGTGCAGCGGTCAAACCTGGAATCAGTTGCACCCAGGTGAGGAGAACGGGAAGCAGATATACCCAGTCCGGTGGCACTGTCCTACGGGGACCAGCCTATCTGGCTGCCACGCCTGAATGTTTGCAACCGCGTCCGAGCTAGGCAGTCACAATTGTGCAGCAGTGCGAACTGCATAACCTGGCCAAATATCACGGATGTACAAGAAACCACGGGGGATTTACAAGGAGATGTTCACCCGGAACTGCCGGAGGCCTGCCGGCAGCAAGATTCCGGAATTCTTCCTGAGAAGCCTTGAAAGCAGTGAAACGCTCCTATGTTGCAATAACTCAGAACCTCATTCTGAGTGTTCCCGGTAGAGGTCATTCGGCTGAACACAACCATGGACTAATTAGAGCCAGATGTAGGCAGTGCCGTCCATAGTGCTGGATGGACAGTGGTGGCGTGCCAAACAACTGAGCTCTAGTTCTCAACAGTTTCACAAAGTGCCCTAAGTTGAGGTTCAACTTACTGCTCCGGTTGAGTAGAGTGTAGCGGTCAAAGCTGGAATCAGTAGCACTCAGGTGAGAAGAACCGGAACCAGATATACCCAGTTCGCTGGCAGTGTCCTACGGGGACTAGCCTATCTGGATTCCATGCCTGAATGTTTGCAACCGCGGCCGAGCTAGGCAGGCGGAATTGTGCAGCAATGCAAACTGCATAACCTGGCCAAATTTCACGGGTGTACAAGAAACCACGGGGGATTTACAATGAGATGTTCACCCGGAACTGCCAGAGGCCTGCCGGCAGCAAGATTCCGTAATTCTTCCTGAGAAGCCTTGAAAGCAGTGAAAGGCTCCTATGTTGCAATAACTGAGAACCTCATTCTGAGTGTTCCCGGCAGAGGTCATTCGGCTGAACACAACCATGGACTAATTAGAGCCAGATGTAGGCAGTGCCGTCCATAGTGCTGGATGGACAGTGGTGGCGTGCCAAACAACTGAGCTGTAGTTCTCAACAGTTTCACAAAGTGCCATAAGTTGAGGTTCAACTTACTGCTTCGGTTGAGTAGAGTGTAGCCGACAAAGCTGGAATCAGTAGCACTCAGGTGAGAAGAACGGGAAGCAGATATACCCAGTCTGCTGGCAGTGTCCTACTGGGACCAGCCTATCTGGCGGCCACGCCTGAATGTTTGCAACCGCGGCCGAGCTAGGCAGGCGCAATCGTGCAGCAATGCAAACTGCATAACCTGGCCAAATTTCACGGGTGTACAAGAAACCACGGGGGATTTACAAGGAGATGTTCACCTGGAACAGCCGGAGACCTGCCGGCAGCAAGATTCCGGAATTCTTCCTGAGAAGCCTTGAAAGCAGTGAAACGCTCCTATGTTGCAATAACTCAGAACCTCATTCTGAGTGTTCCCGGTAGAGGTCATTCGGCTGAACACAACCATGGACTAATTAGAGCCAGATGTAGGCAGTGCCGTCCATAGTGCTGGATGGACAGTGGTGGCGTGCCAAACAACTGAGCTCTAGTTCTCAACACTTTCACAAAGTGCCATGAGTTGAAGTTCAACTTACTGCTCCGGTTGAGTAGAGTGTAGCCGTCAAAGCTGGAATCAGTAGCACTCAGGTGAGAAGAACGGGAAGCAGATATACCCAGTCCGCTGGCAGTGTCCTACGGGTACCAGCCTATCTGGCTGCCACGCCTGAATGTTTGCAACCGCGGCCGAGTTAGTCAGGCGGAATTGTGCAGCAATGCAAACTGCATAACCTGGCCAAATTTCACGGGTGTACAAGAAAGCACGGGGGAATTACAAGGAGATGTTCACCCGGAACAGCCGGAGGCCTGCCGGCAGCAAGATTCCGGAATTCTTCCTGAGAAGCCTTGAAAGCAGTGAAACGCTCCTATGTTGCAATAACTCAGAACCTCATTCTGAGTGTTCCCGGCAGAGGTCATTCGGCTGAACACAACCGTGGACTAATTAGAGCCAGATGTAGGCAGTGCCGTCCATAGTGCTGGATGGACAGTGGTGGCGTGCCAAACAACCGAGCTCTACTTCTCCACACTTTCACAAAGTGCAATAAGTTGAGGTTCAACTTTCGGCTCCGGTTCAGTAGAGTGTAGCCTTCAAAGCTGGAATCAGTAGTAGTCAGGTGAGAAGAACGGGAAGCAGATATCCCCAGTCCGCTGGCAGATGTTACGGGGACCAGCCTATCTGGCTGCCACGCCTGAATGTTTGCAACCGCGGCCAAGCTACACAGGCGGAATTGTGCAGCAATGTAAACTGCATAACCTGTCCAAATTTCACGGGTGTACAAAAAAACCACGGGGGATTTACAAGGAGATGTTCACCCGGAACTGCCAGAGGCCTGCCGGCAGCAAGATTCCGGAATTCTTCCTGAGAAGCCTTGAAAGCAGTGAAACGCTCCTATGTTGCAATAACTCAGAACCTCATTCTCAGTGTTCCCGGCAGAGGTCATTCGGCTGAACACAACCGTGGACTAATTAAAGCCAGATGTAGGCAGTGCCGTCCATAGTGCTGGATGGACAGTGGTGGCGTGCCAAACAACTGAGCTCTAGTTCTCAACACTTTCACAAAGTGTCCTATGTAGAGGTTCAACTTAATGCTACGGTTGATTAGAGTGTAGCCCTCAAAGCTGGAATCAGTAGCACTCAGGTGAGAAGAACAGGAAGCAGATATACCCAGTCCGCTGGCAGTGTCCTATTGGGACCAGCCTATCTGGCTGCCACGCCTCAATGGTTGCAACCGCGGCCGAGCTAGGCAGGCGCAATTTTGCAGCAATGCAAACTGCATAACCTGGGCAAATTTCACGGATGTACAAGAAACCACGGGGGATTTACAAGGAGATGTTCACCCGGAACTGCCAGAGGCCTGCCGGCAGCAAGATTCAGGAATTCTTCCTGAGAAGCCTTGAAAGCAGTAAAACGCTCCTATGTTGCAATAACTCAGAACCTCATTCTGAGTTTTCCCGGCAGAGGTCATTCGGCTGAACACAACTGTCGACTAATTAGAGCCAGATATAGGCAGTGCCGTCCATAGTGCTGGATGGACAGTGGTGGCGTGCCAAACAACTGAGCTGTAGTTCTCAACAGTTTCACAAAGTGCCATAAGTTGAGGTTCAACTTACTGCTCCGGTTGAGTAGAGTGTAGCCGTCAAAGCTGGAATCAGTAGTACTCAGGTGAGAAGAACGGGAAGCAGATATACCAAGTCTGCTGGCAGTGTCCTATGGGGACCAGCCTATCTGGCTGCCACGCCTGAATGTTTGCAACCGCGGCAGAGCTAGGCAGTCCCAATTGTGCAGCAATGAAAACTGCATAACCTGGGCAAATATCACGGGTGTACAAGAAACCACGGGGGATTTACAAGGAGATGTTCACCCGGAACAGCTGGACGCCGGCAGGCAGCAAGATTTCGGAACTCTTCCTGAGAAGCCTTGAAAGCAGTGAAACGCTCCTATGTTGCAATAACTCAGAACCTCATTCTGAGTGTTCCCGGCAGAGGTCATTCGGCTGAACACAACCGTGGAGTAATTAGAGCCAGATGTAGGCAGTGCCGTCCATAGTGCTGGATGGACAGTGGTGGCGTGCCAAACAACTGAGCTCTAGTTCTCAACACTTTCAAAAAGTGCCATAAGTTCAGGTTCAACTTACTGCTCCGGTTGAGTAGAGTGTAGCGGTCAAAGCTGGAATAAGTAGCACTCAGATGAGAAGAACGGGAAGCAGATATACCCAGTCCGCTGGCAGTGTCCTACGGGGACCAGTCCATCTAGCTGCCACGCCTGAATGTTTGCAACCGCGGTCGAGCTAGGCAGGCGCAATTGTGCAGCAATGCAAACTGCATAACCTGGCCAAATTTCACGGGTGTACAAGAAACCACGGGGGATTTACAAGGTGATGTTCACCCGGAACAACCGGAGGCCTGCCGGCAGCAAGATTCCGGAATTCTTCCTGAGAAGCCTTGAAAGCAGTGAAACGCTCCTATGTTGCAATAACTCAGACCATCATTCTGAGTTTTCCCGGCACAGGTCATTCGGCTGAACACAACCGTGGACTAATTAGAGCCAGATGTAGGCAGTGCCGTCCATAGTGCTGGATGGAGAGTGGTGGCGTGCCAAACAACTGAGCTCTAGTTCTGAACAGTTTCACAAAGTGCCATAAGTTGAGGTTCAACTTACTGCTCCGGTTGAGTCGAGTGTAGCCGTCAAAGCTGGAATCAGTAGCACTCAGGTGAGAAGAACGGGAAGCAGATATACCCAGTCCGCTGGCAGAGTCCTACGGGGACCAGCCTATCTGGCTGCCACGCCTGAATATTTGCAACCGCGGCCGAGCTCGGCTGGCGCAATTGTGCCGCAATGCAAACTGCATAACCTGGCCAAATTTCACTGGTGCAGAAGAAACGACAGGGGATTTACAAGGAGATGTTCACCCGGAACAGCCCGAGGCCTGCCGGCAGCAAGATTCCGGAATTCTTCCTGAGAAGCCTTGAAAGCAGTGAAACGCTCCTATGTTGCAATAACTCAGAACATCATTCTGAGTGTTCCCGGAAGAGGTCATTCGGCTGAACACAACCGTGGACTAATTAGAGCCAGATGTAGGCAATGTCGTCCATAGTACTGGATGGACAGTGGTGGCGTGCCAAACATCTGAGCTCTAGTTCTCAACAGTTTCACAAAGTGCCATAAGTTGAGGTTCAACTTACTGCTCCGGTTGAGTCGAGTGTAGCCGTCAAAGCTGGAATCAGTAGCACTCAGGTGAGAAGAACGGGAAGCAGATATACAGAGTCCGCTGGCAGAGTCCTACGGGGACCAGCCTATCTGGCTGCCACGCCTGAATATTTGCAACCGCGGCTGAGCTAGGCAGGCGCAATTGTGCAGCAATGCAAACTGCATAACCTGTCCAAATTTCACGGGTGTACAGAAACCACGGGGGATTTACAAGGAGATGTTCACCCGGAACAGCCGGAGGCCTGCCGGCAGCAAGATTCCGGAATTCTTCCTGAGAAGCCTTGAAAGCAGTGAAACGCTCCTATGTTGCAATAACTCAGAACCTCATTCTGAGTGTTCCCGGCAGAGGTCATTCGGCTGAACACAACCATGGACTAATTAGAGCCAGATGTAGGCAGTGCCGTCCATAGTGCTGGATGGACAGTGGTGGCGTGCCAAACAACTCAGTTCTAGTGCTCAACACTTACACAAAGTGCCATGAGTTGAGGTTCAAATTAATGCTCCGGTTGAGTAGAGTGTAGCCGTCAAAGCTGGAATCAGTAGCACTCAGGTGAGAAGAACGGGAAGCAGATATACCCAGTCCGCTGGCAGTGTCCTACGGGGACCAGCCTATCTGGCTGCCACGCCTGAATGTTTGCAACCGTGGCCGAGCTAGGGAGGCGCAATTGTGAAGCCATGCAAACTGCATAACCTGGCCAAATTTCACGGGTGTACAAGAAACCACGGGGATTTTACAAGGAGATGTTCACCCGGAACAGCCGTAGGCCTGCCGGCAGCAAGATTCCGGAATTCTTCCTGAGAAGCCTTGAAAGCAGTGAAACGCTCCTATGTTGCAATAACTCAGAACCTCATTCTGAGTGTTCCCGGCAGAGGTCATTCGGCTGAACAAAATCGTGGACTAATTAGAGCCAGATGTAGGCAATTCCGTCCATAGTGCTGGATGGAGAGTGGTGGCGTGGCAAAATACTGAGCTCTTGTTCTCAACACTTTCACAAAGTCCCGTAAGTTGAGGTTCAACTTAATGCTCCGGTTGCGTAGAGTGTAGCCGTCAAAGCTGGAATCAGTAGCACTCAGGAGAGAAGAACGGGAAGCAGATATACCCAATCCGCTGGCAGTGTCCTACGGGGACCAGCCGATCTGGCTGCCACGCCTGAATGTTTGCAACCCAGGCCTAGCTAGGCAGACGCAATTGTGCAGCAATGCAAACTGCATAAGCTGGCCAAATTTCACGGGTGTACAAGAAACCACGGGGGATTTACAAGGAGATGTTCACCCGGAATAGCCGGAGGCATGCCGGCAGCAAGATTCCGGAATTCTTCCTGAGAAGCCTTAAAGCAGTGATACGCTCCTATGTTGCAATAACTCAGAACCTCATTCTGAGTATTCCCGGCAGGGGTCATTCGGCTGAACACAATCGTGGACTAATTAGAGCCAGATGAAGGCAGTACAGTCCATAGTGCTGGATGGAGAGTGGTGGCGTGCCAACCAACTGAGCTCTAGTTCTCAACAGTTTCACAAAGTGCCATAAGTTGAAATTCAACTTACTGCTTCGGTTGAGTCGAGTGTAGCCGTCAAAGCTGGAATCAGTAGCACTCAGGTGAGAAGAACGGGAAGCAGATATACCCAGTCCACTGGCAGAGTCCTTCGGGGACCAGCCTATCTGGCTGCCACGCCTGAATGTTTGTAACCGCGGCCGAGCTAGGCAGGCGCAATTGTGCAGCAATGCAAACTGCATAACCTGTCCAAATTTCACGGGTGTACAAGAAACCAATGGGGATTTACAAGGAGATGTTCACCCGGAACAGCCGGAGGCCTGCCGGCAGCAAGATTCCGGAATTCTTCCTGAGAAGCCTTGAAAGCAGTGAAACGATCCTATGTTGCAATAACTCAGAACCTCATTCTGAGTGTTGCCGGCAGAGGTCATTCGGCTGAACACAATCGTGGACTAATTAGAGCCAGATGTAGGCAGTGCCGGCCATAGTGCTGGATGGACAGTGGTGGCGTGCCAAACAAGTGAGCTCTAATTCTCAATATTTTCATAAAGTGCTTAAGTTGAGGTTCAACTTACTGCTCAGGTTGAGTAGAGTGTAGCTGTCAAATCTGGAATCAGTAGCACTCAGGTGAGAAGAACGGGAAGCAGATATACCCAGTCCGCTGGCAGAGTCCTACGGGGACCAGCCTATATGGCTGCCACGCCTGAATGTTTGCATCCGCGGCCGAGCTATGTAGGCTCAATTGTGCAGCAATTCAAACTGCATAACTTGTCCAAATTTCATGGGTGTACAAGAAACCACGGGGGATTTACAAGGAGATGTTCACTCGGAGAGCCAGAGGCCTGCCGGCAGCAAGATTCCGGAATTCTTCCAGAGAAGCCTTGAAAGCAGTGAAACGCTCATATGTTGCAATAACTCAGAACCTCATTCTCAGTGTTCCCGGCAGAGGTCATTCGGCTGAACACAACCGTTGACTAATTAGAGCCATATGTAGGCAGTGCCGTCCATATTGCTGGATGGACACTGGTGGCGTGCCAAACAACTGAGCTCTAGTTCTCAACACTTTCACAAAGTGCCGTATGTTGAGGTTCAACTTAATGATCCGGTTGAGTAGAGTGTAGCCGTCAAAGCTGGAATCAGTAGAACTCAGGTGAGAAGAACGGGAAGCAGATATACCCAGTCCGCTGGCAGTGTCCTACGGGGACCAGCCTATCTGGCTGCCACGCCTGAATGTTTGCAACCGCGGCCGAGCTAGGCAGGCGCAATTGTGCAGCAATGCAAACTGCATAACCTGGCCAAATTTCACGGGTGTACAAGAAACCACGGGGGATTTGCAAGGAGATGTTCACCCGGAACAGCCGGAGGCCTCCCCGCAGCAAGATTCCGGAATTCTTCCTGAGAAGCCTTGAAAGCAGTGAAACGCTCCTATGTTGCAATAACTCAGAACCTCATTCTGAGTTTTTCCGGCAGAGGTCATTCGGCTGAACACAATCGTGAACTAATTAGAGCCAGATGTAGGCAGTGCCGTCCATAGTGCTGGATGCACAGTGGTGGCGTGCCAAACAACTGAGTTCTAGTTGTCAACAGTTTCACAAAGTGCCATAAGTTGAGGTTCAATTTACTGCTCCGGTTGAGTCGAGTGTAGCCGTCAAAGGTGGAATCAGTAGCACTCAGGTGAGAAGAACGGGAAGCAGATATACCCAGTCCGATGGCAGAGTCCTACGGGGGCCAGCCTATCTAGCTGCCACGCCTGAATGTTTGCAACCGCGGCCGAGCAAGGCTGGCGCAATTGTGCAGCAATGCAAACTGCATAACCTGGCCAAATTTCACGGATGTACAAGAAACAAATGGGGATTTACAAGGAGATGTTCACCCGGAACAGCCGGAGGCCTGCCGGCAGCAAGATTCCGGAATTCTTCCTGAGAAGCCTTGAAAGCAGTGAAACGCTCCTATGTTGCAATAACTCAGAACCTCAATCTGAGTGTTCCCAGCAGATGTCATTCGGCTGAACACAACCGTGGACTAATTAGAGCCAGATGTAGGCAATGTCGTCCATAGTACTGGATGGACAGTTGTGGCGTGCCAAACATCTGAGCTCTGGTTCTCAACACTTTCACAAAGTGCCATAAGTTGAGGTTCAACTTACTGCTCCGGTTGAGTAGAGTGTAGCCGTCAAAGCTGGAATCAGTAGTACTCAGGTGAGAAGAACGGGAAGCAGATATACCCAATCCGCTGGCAGTGTCCTTCGGGGACCAGTCCATCTGACTGCCGCGCCTGAATGTTTGCAACCGCGGCTGAGCTAGGCAGGCGCAATTGTGCAGCCATGCAAACTGCATAACCTGGCCAAATTTCACGGGTGTACAAGAAACCACGGGGGATTTAAAAGGAGATGTTCACTTGGAAGAGCCGGAGGCCTGCCGGCAGCAAGATTCCGGAATTCGTCCTGAGAAGCCTTGAAAGCAGTGAAACGCTCCTATGTTGCAATAACTCAGAACCTCATTCTGAGTGTTCCCGGCAGAGGTCATTCGGCTGAACACAA
Organism: Dipodomys merriami; assembly: GCF_024711535.1. Classification (NCBI taxonomy): domain Eukaryota; kingdom Metazoa; phylum Chordata; class Mammalia; order Rodentia; family Heteromyidae; genus Dipodomys; species Dipodomys merriami. Next base: position 799,493 of record NW_027203704.1, on the reverse strand, counting down.
CCGTGGACTAATTAGAGCCAGATGTAGGCAATGTCGTCCATAGTACTGGATGGACAGTGGTGGCGTGCCAAACATCTGAGCTCTAGTTCTCAACAGTTTCACAAAGTGCCATAAGTTGAGGTTCAACTTACTGCTCTGGTTGAGTCGAGTGTAGCCGTCAAAGCTGGAATCAGTAGCACTCAGGTGAGAAGATCGGGAAGCAGATATACACAGTCCGCTGGCAGAGTCCTACGGGGACCAGCCTATCTGGCTGCCACGCCTGAATGTTTGCAACCTTGGCCGAGCTAGGCTTGCGCAATTGTGCAGCAATGCAAACTGCATAACCTGTCCAAATTTCACGGGTGTACAAGAAACCACGGGGGATTTACAAGGAGATGTTCACCCGGAAGAGCCGGAGGTTTGCCGGCAGCAAGATTCCGGAATTCTTCCTGATAAGCCTGAAAGCAGTGAAACGCTCCTATGTTGCAATAACTCAGAACCTCATTCTGAGTGTTCCCGGCAGAGGTCATTCGGCTGAACACAACCATGGACTAATTAGAGCCAGATGTAGGCAGTGCCGTCCATAGTGCTGGATGGACAGTGGTGGCGTGCCAAACAACTGAGTTCTAGTGCTCAACACTTTCACAAAGTGCCATAAGTTGAGGTTCAACTTAATGCTCCGGTTGAGTAGAGTGTAGCCGTCAAAGCTGGAATCAGTAGCACTCAGGTGAGAAGAACGGGAAGCAGATATACCCAGTCCGCTGGCAGTGTCCTACGGTGACCAGCCTATCTGGCTGCCACGCCGGAATGTTTGCAACCGTGGCCGAACTAGGTAGGCGCAATTGTGAAGCCATGCAAACTGCATAACCTGGCCAAATTTCACGGGTGTACAAGAAACCACGGGGGATTTACAAGGAGATGTTCACCTGGAACAGCCGGAGGCCTGCCGGCAGCAAGATTCCGGAATTCTTCCTGAGAAGCCTTGAAAGCAGTGAAACGCTCCTATGTTGCAATAACTCAGAACCTCATTCTGAGTGTTCCCGGCAGAGGTCATTCGGCTGAACACAATCGTGGACTAATTAGAGCCAGATGAAGGCAGTACAGTCCATAGTGCTGGATGGAGAGTGGTGGCGTGCCAACCAACTGAGCTCTAGTTCTCAACAGTTTCACAAAGTGCCATAAGTTGAAGTTCAACTTACTGCTCCGGTTGAGTCGAGTGTAGCCGTCAAAGCTGGAATCAGTAGCACTCAGGTGAGAAGAACGGGAAGCAGATATACCCAGTCCACTGGCAGAGTCCTACGGGGACCAGCCTATCTGGCTGCCACGCCTGAATGTTTGTAACCGCGGCCGAGCTACGCATGCGCAATTGTGCAGCAATGCAAACTGCATAACCTGTCCAAATTTCACGGGTGTACAAGAAACCAATGGGGATTTACAAGGAGATGTTCACCCGGAACAGCCGGAGGCCTGCCGGCAGCAAGATTCCGGAATTCTTCCTGAGAAGCCTTGAAAGCAGTGAAACGATCCTATGTTGCAATAACTCAGAACCTCAATCTGAGTGTTGCCGGTAGAGGTCATTCGGTGAAAACAATCGTGGACTAATTAGAGCCAGATGTAGGCAGTGACGGCCATAGTGCTGGATGGACAGTGGTGGCGTGCCAAACAACTGAGCTCTAGTTCTCAACATTTTCACAAAGTGCCATAAGTTGAGGTTCAACTTACTGCTCCGGTTGAGTAGAGTGTAGCTGTCAAATCTGGAATCAGTAGCACTCAGGTGAGAAGAACGGGAAGCAGATATACCCAGTCCGCTGGCAGAGTCCTACGGGGACTAGCCTATCTGGCTGCCACGCCTGAATGTTTGCAACCGCGGCCGAGCTAGGCAGGCGCAATTGTGCAGCAATGCAAACTGCATAAGCTGGCCAAATTTCACGGGTGTACAAGAAACCACGGGGGATTTACAATTAGATGTTCACCCGGAACAGCCGGAGGCCTGCCGGCAGCAAGATTCCGGAATTCTTCCTGAGAAGCCTTGAAAGCAGTGAAACGCTCCTATGTTGCAATAACTCAGAACCTCATTCTCAGTGTTCCCGGCAGAGGTCATTCGGCTGAACACAACCGTGGACTAATTAGAGCCAGATGTAGGCAGTGCCGTCCATAGTGCTGGATGGAGAGTGGTGGCGTGCCAAACAACTGAGCTCTAGTTCTCAACACTTTCACAAAGTGCCGTAAGTTGAGGTTCAACTTAATGATCCGGTTGAGTAGAGTGTAGCCGTCAAAGGTGGAATCAGTAGCACTCAGGTGAGAAGAACGGGAAGCAGATATACCCAGTCCGCTGGCAGTGTCCTATGGGGACCAGCCTATCTGGCTGCCACGCCTGAATGTATGCAACCGCGGCCGAGCTAGGCAGGCGCAATTGTGCAGCAATGCAAACTGCATAACCTGGCCATATTTCACGGGTGTACAGGAAACCACGGAGGATTTGCAAGGAGATGTTCACCCGGAACAGCCGGAGGCCTGCCCGCAGCAATATTCCGGAATTCTTCCTGAGAAGCCTTGAAAGCATTGAAACGCTCCTATGTTGCAATAACTCAGAACCTCATTCTGAGTGTTGCCGGCAGAGGTCATTCGGCTGAACACAACCGTGGACTAATTAGAGCCAGATGTAGGCAGTGCCGTCCATAGTGTTGGATGGACAATGGTGGCGTGCCAAACAACTGAGCTATAGTTCTCAACAGTTTCACAAAGTGCCATAAGTTGAGGTTCAACTTACTGCTCCGGTTGAGTAGAGTGTGGCCCTCCAAGCTGAAATCAGTAGCACTCAGGTGAGAAGAACGGGAAGCAGATATACCCAGTCCGCTGGAAGTGTCCTACGGGGACCAGCCTATCTGGCTGCCACGCCTGAATATTTCCAACCCCGGCCGGGCTATGCAGGCGCAATTGTGCAGCAATGCAAACTGTATAAGCTGGGAAATTTCACGGGTGTACAAGAAAGCACGGGGGATTTAAAAGGAGATGTACACCCGGAACAGCCGGAGGCGTGCCGGCAGCAAGATTCCGGAATTCTTCGTGAGAAGCCTTGAAAGCAGTGAAACTCTCCTATGTTGCAATAACTCAGAACCTAATTCTGAGTTTTCCAGGCAGAGGTAATTCGGCTGAACACAATCGTGAACTAATTAGAGCCAGTTGTAGGCAGTGCCGTCCATAGTGCTGGATGCACAGTGGTGGCGTGCCAAACAACTGAGCTCTAGTTGTCAACAGTTTCACAAAGTGCCATAAGTTGAGGTTCAACTTACTGCTCCGGTTGAGTCGAGTGTAGCCGTCAAAGCTGGAATCAGTAGCACTCAGGTGAGAAGAACGGGAAGCAGATATACCCAGTCCGCTGGCAGAGTCCTACGGGGACCAGCCTATCTGGCTGCCACGCCTGAATATTTGCAACCGCGGCCGAGCTAGGCTGGCGCAATTGTGCACTAATGCAAACTGCATAACCTGGCCAAATTTCACGGGTGTACAAGAAACCACAGGGGATTTACAAGGAGATGTTCACCCGGAACAGCCGGAGGCCTGCCGGTAGCAAGATTCCGGAATTCTTCCTGAGAAGCCTTGAAAGCAGTGAAACGCTCCTACGTTGCAATAACTCAGAACCTCATTCTGAGTGTTCCCGGCAGAGGTCATTCGGCTGAACACAATCGTGGACTAATTAGAGCCAGATGTATGCAGTGCCGTCCATAGTGCTGGATGGACAGTGGTGGTGTGCCAAACAACTGAGCTCTAGTTCTCAACAGTTTCACAAAGTGCCATAAGTTGAGGTTCAACTTACGGCTCCGGTTGAGTAGAGTGTAGCCGTGAAATCGGGAATCAGTAGGACTCAGGTGAGAAGAACGGGAAGCAGATATACCCAGTCCGCTGGCAGAGTACTACGGGTACCAGCCTATCTGGCTGCCACGCCTGAAAGTTTGCAAACGCGGCCGAGCTAGGCAGGCGCCATTGTGCAGCAATGCAAACTGCATAATCTGTCCAAATTTCACGGGTGTACAAGAAACCACGGGGGATTTACAAGGAGATGTTCACTTGGAAGAGCCGGAGGCCTGCCGGCAGCAAGATTCCGGAATTCTTCCTGAGAAGCCTTGAAAGCAGTGAAACGCTCCTATGTTGCAATAACTCAGAACCTCATTCTGAGTGTTCCCGACAGAGGTCATTCGGCTGAACACAACCGTGGACTAATTAGAGCCAGATGTAGGCAGTGCCGTCCATAGTGCTGGATGGACAGTGGTGGCATGCCAAACAACTGAGCTCTAGTTCTCACAGTTTCACAAAGTGCCATAAGTTGAGGTTCAACTTAATGCTCCGGTTGAGTTGAGTGTAGCCATCACAGCTGGAAACAGTAGCCCTCAGGTGAGAAGAACGGGAGGCAGATATACCCAGTCCGCTGGCAGAGTCCTACGGGGACCAGCCTATCTGGCTGCCACGCCTGAATGTTTGCAACCGCGGCCGAGCTAGGCTTGCGCAATTGTGCAGCAATGCAAACTGCATAACCTGGCCAAATTTCATGGGTGTACAAGAAACCAATGGGGATTTACAAGGAGATGTTCACCCGGAACAGCCGGAGGCCTGCCGGCAGCAAGATTCCGGAATTCTTCCTGAGAAGCCTTGAAAGCAGTGAAACGCTCCTATGTTGCAATAACTCAGAACCTCATTCTGAGTGTTCCCGGCAGAGGTCATTCGGCTGAACACAACCGTGGACTAATTAGAGCCAGATGTAGGGAGTGCTGTCCATAGTGCTGGATATACAGTGGTGGCGTGCCAAACAACTGAGCTCTAGTTCTCAACACTTTCACAAAGTGCCATAAGTTGAGGTTCAACTTACTGCTCCGGTGGAGTAGAGTGTAGCCGTCAAAGCTGGAATCAGTAGCACTCAGGTGAGAAGAACGGGAAGCAGATATACCCAGTCGGCTGGCAGAGTCCTACGGGGACCAGCCATTCTGGCTGCCACGCCTGAATGTTTGCAACCGCGGCCGAGCTAGGCAGGCGCAATTGTGCAGCAATGCAAACAGCATAACCTGTCCAAATTTCACGGGTGTACAAGAATCCATGGGGGATTTACAAGGAGATGTTCACCAGGAACAGCCGGAGGCCTGCCGGCAGCAAGATTCCAGAATTCTTCCTGAGAAGCCTTGAAAGCAGTGAAACGCTCCTATGTTGCAATAACTCAGAACCTCATTCTGAGTGTTCCCGGCAGAGGTCATTCGGCTGAACACAACCATGGACTAATTAGAGATAGATGTAGGCAGTGCCGTCCATAGTGCTGGATGGACAGTGGTGGCGTGCCAAACAACTGAGTTCTAGTGCTCAACACTTTCACAAAGTGCCATAAGTTGAGGTTCAACTTAATGCTCCGGTTGAGTAGAGTGTAGCCGTCAAAGCTGGAATCAGTAGCACTCAGGTGAGAAGAACGGGAAGCAGATATACCCAGTCCGCTGGCAGTGTCCTACGGGGACCAGCCTATCTGGCTGCCACGCCTGAATGTTTGCAACCGTGGCCGAACTAGGCAGGCGCAATTGTGAAGCCATGCAAACTGCATAACCTGGCCAAATTTCACGGGTGTACAAGAAACCACGGGGGATTTACAAGGAGATGTTCATCTGGAACAGCCGGAGGCCTGCCGGCAGCAAGATTCCGTAATTCTTCCTGAGAAGCCTTGAAAGCAGTGAAACGCTCCTATGTTGCAATAACTCAGAACCTCATTCTGAGTGTTCCTGGCAGAGGTCATTCGGCTGAACACAACCATGGACTAATTAGAGCCAGATGTAGGCAGTGCCGTCCATAGTGCTGGATGGACAGTGGTGGCGTGCCAAACAACTGAGCTCTAGTTCTCAACACTTTCACAAAGTGCCATAAGTTGAAGTTCAACTTACTGCTCCGGTTGAGTAGAGTGTAGCCGTCAAAGCTGGAATCACTAGCACTCAGGTGAGAAGAACGGGAAGCAGATATACCCAGTCCGCTGGCAGTGTCCTACGGGTACCAGCCTATCTGGCTGCCACGCCTGAATGTTTGCAACCGCGGCCGAGTTAGGCAGGCGGAATTGTGCAGCAATGCAAACTGCATAACCTGGCCAAATTTCACGGGTGTACAAGAAACCACGGGGGAATTACAAGGAGATGTTCACCCGGAACAGCCGGAGGCCTGCCGGCAGCAAGATTCCGGAATTCTTCCTGAGAAGCCTTGAAAGCAGTGAAACGCTCCTATGTTGCAATAACTCAGAACCTCATTCTGAGTGTTCCCGGCAGAGGTCATTCGGCTGAACACAACCGTGGACTAATTAGAGCCAGATGTAGGCAGTGCCGTCCATAGTGCTGGATGGACAGTGGTGGCGTGCCAAACATCTGAGCTCTAGTTCTCAACAGTTTCACAAAGTGCCATAAGTTGAGGTTCAACTTACTGCTCCGGTTGAGTAGAGTGTAGCCGTCAAAGCTGGAATCAGTAGCACTCAGGTGAGAAGAACGGGAAGCAGATATACCAAGTCCGCTGGCAGTGTCCTACAGGGACTAGCCTATCTGGCTGCCACGCCTGAATGTTTGCAACCGCGGCAGAGCTAGGCAGGCGGAATAGTGCAGCAATGCAAACTGCATAACCTGGCCAAATTTCACTGGTGTACAAGAAACCACGGGGGATTTACAAGGAGATATTCACCCGGAACTGCCGGAGGCCTGCCGACAGCAAGATTCCGGAATTCTTCCTGAGAAGCCTTGAAAGCAGTGAAACGCTCCTATGTTGCAATAACTCAGAACCTCATTCTGAGTGTTCCCGGCAGAGGTCATTCGCCTGAACACAACCGTCGACTAATTAGAGCCAGATGTAGGCAGTGCCGTCCATAGTGCTGGATGGACACTGTTGGCGTGCCAAACAACTGAGCTCTAGTTCTCATCACTTTCACAAAGTGCCATATGTTGAGGTTCAACATACTGCTCCGGTTGAGTAGAGTGCAGCGGTCAAACCTGGAATCAGTTGCACCCAGGTGAGGAGAACGGGAAGCAGATATACCCAGTCCGGTGGCACTGTCCTACGGGGACCAGCCTATCTGGCTGCCACGCCTGAATGTTTGCAACCGCGTCCGAGCTAGGCAGGCACAATTGTGCAGCAGTGCGAACTGCATAACCTGGCCAAATATCACGGATGTACAAGAAACCACGGGGGATTTACAAGGAGATGTTCACCCGGAACTGCCGGAGGCCTGCCGGCAGCAAGATTCCGGAATTCTTCCTGAGAAGCCTTGAAAGCAGTGAAACGCTCCTATGTTGCAATAACTCAGAACCTCATTCTGAGTGTTCCCGGCAGAGGTCATTCGGCTGAATACAACCCTGGACTAATTAGAGCCAGATGTAGGCAGTGCCATCCATAGTGCTGGATGGACAGTGGTGGCGTGCCAAACAACTGAGCTCTAGTTCTCAACAGTTTCACAAAGTGCCCTAAGTTGAGGTTCAACTTACTGCTCCGGTTGAGTAGAGTGTAGCGGTCAAAGCTGGAATCAGTAGCACTCAGGTGAGAAGAACCGCAACCAGATATACCCAGTCCGCTGGCAGTGTCCTACGGGGACTAGCCTATCTGGATTCCATGCCTGAATGTTTGCAACCGAGGCCGAGCTAGGCAGGCGGAATTGTGCAGCAATGCAAACTGCATAACCTGGCCAAATTTCACGGGTGTACAATAAACCACGGGGGATTTACAAGGAGATGTTCACCCGGAACTGCCAGAGGCCTGCCGGCAGCAAGATTCCGTAATTCTTCCTGAGAAGCCTTGAAAGCAGTGAATCGCTCCTATGTTGCAATAACTCAGAACCTCATTCTGAGTGTTCCCGGCAGAGGTCATTCGGCTGAACACAACCATGGACTAATTAGAGCCAGATGTAGGCAGTGCCGTCCATAGTGCTGGATGGACAGTGGTGGCGTGCCAAACAACTGAGCTGTAGTTCTCAACAGTTTCACAAAGTGCCATAAGTTGAGGTTCAACTTACTGCTTCGGTTGAGTAGAGTGTAGCCGACAAAGCTGGAATCAGTAGCACTCAGGTGAGAAGAACGGGAAGCAGATATACCCAGTCTGCTGGCAGTGTCCTACTGGGACCAGCCTATCTGGCGGCCACGCCTGAATGTTTGCAACCGCAGCCGAGCTAGGCAGGCGCAATCGTGCAGCAATGCAAACTGCATAACCTGGCCAAATTTCACGGGTGTACAAGAAACCACGGGGGATTTACAAGGAGATGTTCACCTGGAACAGCCGGAGGCCTGCCGGCAGCAAGATTCCGGAATTCTTCCTGAGAAGCCTTGAAAGCAGTGAAACGCTCCTATGTTGCAATAACTCAGAACCTCATTCTGAGTGTTCCCAGTAGAGGTCATTCGGCTGAACACAACCATGGACTAATTAGAGCCAGATGTAGGCAGTGCCGTCCATAGTGCTGGATGGACAGTGGTGGCGTGCCAAACAACTGAGCTCTAGTTCTCAACACTTTCACAAAGTGCCATGAGTTGAAGTTCAACTTACTGCTCCGGTTGAGTAGAGTGTAGCCGTCAAAGCTGGAATCAGTAGCACTCAGGTGAGAAGAACGGGAAGCAGATATACCCAGTCCGCTGGCAGTGTCCTACGGGTACCAGCCTATCTGGCTGCCACGCCTGAATGTTTGCAACCGCGGCCGAGTTAGTCAGGCGGAATTGTGCAGCAATGCAAACTGCATAACCTGGCCAAATTTCACGGGTGTACAAGAAACCACGGGGGAATTACAAGGAGATGTTCACCCGGAACAGCCGGAGGCCTGCCGGCAGCAAGATTCCGGAATTCTTCCTGAGAAGCCTTGAAAGCAGTGAAACGCTCCTATGTTGCAATAACTCAGAACCTCATTCTGAGTGTTCCCGGCAGAGGTCATTCGGCTGAACACAACCGTGGACTAATTAGAGCCAGATGTAGGCAGTGCCGTCCATAGTGCTGGATGGACAGTGGTGGCGTGCCAAACAACCGAGCTCTACTTCTCCACACTTTCACAAAGTGCAATAAGTTGAGGTTCAACTTTCGGCTCCGGTTCAGTAGAGTGTAGCCTTCAAAGCTGGAATCAGTAGTAGTCAGGTGAGAAGAACGGGAAGCAGATATCCCCAGTCCGCTGGCAGATGTTACGGGGACCAGCCTATCTGGCTGCCACGCCTGAATGTTTGCAACCGCGGCCAATCTACACAGGCGGAATTGTGCAGCAATGTAAACTGCATAACCTGTCCAAATTTCACGGGTGTACAAAAAAACCACGGGGGATTTACAAGGAGATGTTCACCCGGAACTGCCAGAGGCCTGCCGGCAGCAAGATTCCGGAATTCTTCCTGAGAAGCCTTGAAAGCAGTGAAACGCTCCTATGTTGCAATAACTCAGAACCTCCTTCTCAGTGTTCCCGGCAGAGGTCATTCGGCTGAACACAACCGTGGACTAATTAAAGCCAGATGTAGGCAGTGCCGTCCATAGTGCTGGATGGACAGTGGTGGCGTGCCAAACAACTGAGCTCTGGTTCTCAACACTTTCACAAAGTGTCCTATGTAGAGGTTCAACTTAATGCTACGGTTGATTAGAGTGTAGCCCTCAAAGCTGGAATCAGTAGCACTCAGGTGAGAAGAACAGGAAGCAGATATACCCAGTCCGCTGGCAGTGTCCTATTGGGACCAGCCTATCTGGCTGCCACGCCTCAATGGTTGCAACCGCGGCAGAGCTAGGCAGTCCCAATTGTGCAGCAATGAAAACTGCATAACCTGGGCAAATATCACGGGTGTACAAGAAACCACGGGGGATTTACAAGGAGATGTTCACCCGGAACAGCTGGACGCCGGCAGGCAGCAAGATTTCGGAACTCTTCCTGAGAAGCCTTGAAAGCAGTGAAACGCTCCTATGTTGCAATAACTCAGAACCTCATTCTGAGTGTTCCCGGCAGAGGTCATTCGGCTGAACACAACCGTGGACTAATTAGAGCCAGATGTAGGCAGTGCCGTCCATAGTGCTGGATGGACAGTGTTGGCGTGCCAAACAACTGAGCTCTAGTTCTCAACACTTTCAAAAAGTGCCATAAGTTCAGGTTCAACTTACTGCTCCGGTTGAGTAGAGTGTAGCGGTCAAAGCTGGAATAAGTAGCACTCAGATGAGAAGAATGGGAAGCAGATATACCCAGTCCGCTGGCAGTGTCCTACGGGGACCAGTCCATCTAGCTGCCACGCCTGAATGTTTGCAACCGCGGTCGAGCTAGGCAGGCGCAATTGTGCAGCAATGCAAACTGCATAACCTGGCCAAATTTCACGGGTGTACAAGAAACCACGGAGGATTTACAAGGAGATGTTCACCCGGAACAACCGGAGGCCTGCCGGCAGCAAGATTCCGGAATTCTTCCTGAGAAGCCTTGAAAGCAGTGAAACGCTCCTATGTTGCAATAACTCAGACCATCATTCTGAGTTTTCCCGGCACAGGTCATTCGGCTGAACACAACCGTGGACTAATTAGAGCCAGACGTAGGCAGTGCCGTCCATTGTGCTGGATGGACAGTGGTGGCGTGCCAAACAACTGAGCTCTAGTTCTCAACAGTTTCACAAAGTGCCCTAATTTGAGGTTGAATTTACTGCTCCGGTTGAGTAGAGTGTAGCCGTCAAAGCTGGAATCAGTAGCACTCAGGTGAGAAGAACGGGAAGCAGATATACCCAGTCCGCTGGCATGTCCAACGGGGACTAGCCTATCTGGCTGCCACGCCTGAATGTTTGCAACCGCGGCAGAGCTAGGCAGGCGGAATAGTGCAGCAATGCAAACTGCATAACCTGGCCAAATTTCACTGGTGTACAAGAAACCACGGGGGATTTACAAGGAGATATTCACCCGGAACTGCCGGAGGCCTGCCGGCAGCAACATTCCGGAATTCTTCCTGAGAAGCCTTGAAAGCAGTGAAACGCTCCTATGTTGCAATAACTCAGAACCTCATTCTGAGTGTTCCCGGCAGAGGTCATTCGCCTGAACACAACCGTCGACTAATTAGAGCCAGATGTAGGCAGTGCCGTCCATAGTGCTGGATGGACACTGTTGGCGTGCCAAACAACTGAGCTCTAGTTCTCATCACTTTCACAAAGTGCCATATGTTGAGGTTCAACTTACTGCTCCGGTTGAGTAGAGTGCAGCGGTCAAACCTGGAATCAGTTGCACCCAGGTGAGGAGAACGGGAAGCAGATATACCCAGTCCGGTGGCACTGTCCTACGGGGACCAGCCTATCTGGCTGCCACGCCTGAATGTTTGCAACCGCGTCCGAGCTAGGCAGGCACAATTGTGCAGCAGTGCGAACTGCATAACCTGGCCAAATATCACGGATGTACAAGAAACCACGGGGGATTTACAAGGAGATGTTCACCCGGAACAGCCGGAGGCCTGCCGGAAGCAGGATTCCGGAATTCTTCCTGAGAAGCCTTGAAAGCAGTGAAACGCTCATATGTTGCAATAACTCAGAACCTCATTCTGAGTGTTCCCGGCAGAGGTCATTCGGCTGAACACAACCGTGGACTAATTAGAGCCAGATGTAGGCAGTGCCGTCCATAGTGCTGGATGGACAGTGGTGGCGTGCCAAACAACTGAGCTCTAGTTCTCATCACTTTCACAAAGTGCCATAAGTTGAGGTTCAACTTACGGCTCCGGTTGAGTAGAATGTAGCCGTCAAAGTTGGAATCTGTAGCACTCAGGTGAGAAAAACGGGAAGCAGATATACCCAGTCCATTGGCAGTGTCCTACGGGGACCAGCCTATCTGGCTGCCACGCCTGAATGTTTGCAACCGCGGCCGAGCTAGGCAGGCGCAATTGTGCAGCAATGCAAACTGCATAACCTGGCCAAATTTCACGGGTGTACAAGAAACCACGGGGGATTTACAAGGAGATGTTCACCCGGAACAGCCGGTCGCCGGCGGGCAGCAAGATTCCGGAACTCTTCCTGAGAAGCCTTGAAAGCAGTGAAACGCTCCTATGTTGCAATAACTCAGAATCTCATTCTGAGTGTTCCCGGTAGAGGTCATTCGGCTGAACACAACCATGGACTAATTAGAGCCAGATGTAGGCAGTGCCGACCATAGTGCTGGATGGACAGTGGTGGCGTGCCAAACAACTGAGCTCTAGTTCTCAACAGTTTCACAAAGTGCCCTAAGTTGAGGTTCAACTTACGGCTCCGGTTGAGTAGAGTGTAGCGGTCAAAGCTGGAATCAGTAGCACTCAGGTCAGAAGAATGTGAAGCAGATATAGCTAGTCCGCTGGCAGTGTCCTACGGGGACTAGCCTATCTGGCTTCCACGCCTGAATGTTTGCAAGCGTGGCCGAGCTAAGCAGGCGGAATTGTGCAGCAATGCAAACTGTATAACCTGGCCAAATTTCACGGGTGTACAAGAAACCACGGGGGATTTACAAGGAGATGTTCACCCGGAAGAGCCGGAGGCCTGCCAGGAGCAAGATTCCGGAATTCTTCCTGAGAAGCCTTGAAAGCAGGGAAACGCTCCTATTTTGCAATAACTCAGAACCTCATTCTGAGTGTTCCAGGCGGAGGTCATTCGGCTGAACACAACCGTGGACTAATTAGAGCCAGATGTAGGCAGTGCCGTCCATAGTGCTGGATGGACATGGTGGCGTGCCAAACAACTGAGCTCTAGTTCTCAACAGTTTCACAAAGTGCCCTAAGTTGAGGTTCAACTTACGGCTCCTGTTGAGTAGAGTGTAGCGGTCAAAGCTGGAATCAGTAGCACTCAGGTGAGAAGAATGTGAAGCAGATATAGCTAGTCCGCTGGCAGTGTCCTACGGGGACTAGCCTGTCTGGCTGCCACGCCTGAATGTTTGCAAGCGCGGCCGAGCTAAGCAGGCGGAATTGTGCAGCAATGCAAACTGTATAACCTGGCCAAATTTCACGGGTGTACAAGAAACCACGGGGGATTTACAAGGAGATGTTCACCCGGAACAGCCGGACGCTGGCGGGCAGCAAGATTCCGGAACTCTTCCTGAGAAGCCTTGAAAGCAGTGAAACGCTCCTCTGTTGCAATAAGTAAGAACCTCATTCTGAGTGTTCCCGGCAGAGGTCATTCGGCTGAACACAACCATGGACTAATTAGAGCCAGATGTAGGCAGTGCCGTCCATAGTGCTGGATGCACAGTGGTGGCGTGCCAAACAACTGAGCTCTAGTTCTCAACAGTTTCACAAAGTGCCATAAGTTGAGGTTCAACTTACTGCTCCGGTTGAGTAGAGTGTAGCCGTCAAAGCTGGAATCAGTAGCACTCAGGTGAGAAGAACGGGAAGCAGATATACCCAGTCCGCTAGCAGTGTCCTACGGGGACCAGACTATCTGGTTGCCACACCTGAATGTTTGCAACCGCTGCCGAGCTAGGCAGGCACAATTATGCAGCAATGCAAACTGCATAACCTGGCCAAATATCACGCGTGTACAAGAAACCACGGGGGATTTACAAGGAGATGTTCACCCGGAACAGCCAGACGCCGGCGGACAGCAAGATTCCGGAACTCTTCCTGAGAAGCCTTGAAAGCAGTGAAACGCTCCTATGTTGAAATAACTCAGAACCTCATTCTGAGTGTTCCCGGCAGAGGTCATTCGGCTGAACACAACCATGGACTAATTAGAGCCAGATGTAGGCAGGGCCGTCCATAGTGCTGGATGGACAGTGGTGGCGTGCCAAACCACTGAGCAATAGTTCTCAACAATTTCACAAAGTGCCGTAAGCTGAGGTTCAACTTACTGCTCCGGTTGAGTAGAGTGTAGCCGTCAAAGATGGAATCAGTAGCACTCAGGTGAGAAGAACGGGAAGCAGATATACCCAGTCCGATGGCAGTGTCCTACGGGGACCAGCCTATCTGGCTGCCACACCTGAATGTTTGCAACCACGGCCGAGCTAGGCAGGTACAATTGTGCAGCAATGCAAACTGCATAACCTGGCCAAATATCACGGGTGAACAAGAAACCACGGGGGATTTACAAGGAGATGTTCACCCGGAATTGTCAGAGGCCTGCCGGCAGCAAGATTCCGGAATTCTTCCTGAGAAGCCTTGAAAGCAGTGAAACGCTCCTATGTTGCAATAACTCAGAACATCATTCTGAGTGTCCACGGCCGAGGTCATTCGGCTGAACACAACCGTGGACTAATTAGAGCCAGATGTAGGCAGTGCCGTCCATAGTGCTGGATGGACAGTGGTGGCGTGCCAAACAACTGAGCTCTAGTTCTCAACAGTTTCACAAAGTGCCCTAAGTTGAGGTTCAACTTACGGCTCCGGTTTAGTAGAGTGTAGCGGTCAAAGATGGAATCAGTAGCACTCAGGTGAGAAGAACGTGAAGCAGATATAGCCAGTCCGCTGGCAGTGTCCTACGGGGACCAGCCTATCGGGCTGCCACGCCTGAATGTTTGCAAGCGCAACCGAGCTAAGCAGGCAGAATTGTGCAGCAATGCAAACTGTATAAGCTGGCCAAATTTCAAGGGTGTACAAGAAACCACAGGGGATTTACAAGGAGATGTTCACCGGAACAGCCGGAGGCCTGCCGGCAGCAAGATTCCAGAATTCTTCCTGAGAAGCCTTGAAAGCAGTGAAACGCTCCTATGTTGCAATAACTCAGAACCTCATTCTGAGTGTTCCCGGCAGAGGTCATTCGGCTGAACACAACCGTGGACTAATTAGAGCCAGATGTAGGCAGTGCCGTCCATAGGGCTGGATGGACAGTGGTGGCGTGCCAAACAACTGAGCTCTAGTTCTAATCACTTTCACAAAGTGCCATAAGTTGAGGTTCAACTTACTGCTCCGGTTGAGTAGAGTGTAGCCGTCAAAGCTGGAATCAGTAGCACTCAGGTGAGAAGAACGGGAAGCAGATATACCCAGTCCGCTGGCAGTGTCCTACGGGGACCAGCCTATCTGGCTGCCACGCCTGAATGTTTGCAACCGCGGCCGAGGTAGGCAGGCGCAATTGTGCAGCAATGCAAACTGCATAACCTGGCCAAATTTCACGGATGTACAAGAAACCACGGGGGATTTACACAGAGATGTTCACCAGGAAGAGCCGGAGGCCTGCCGGCAGCAAGATTCCGGAATTCTTCCTGAGAAGCCTTGAAAGCAGTGAAACGCTCCTATGTTGCAATAACTCAGAACCTCATTCTGAGTGTTCCCGGCAGAGATCATTCAGCTGAACACAACCATGGACTAATTAGAGCCAGATGTAGGCAGTGCCGTCCATAGTGCTGGATGGACAGTGGTGGCGTGCCAAACAACTGAGCTCTAGTTCTCCACTGTTTCACAAAGTGCCATGAGTAGAGGTTCAACTTACTGCTCCGGTTGAGTAGAGTGTAGCCCTCAAAGCTGGAATCAGTAGCACTCAGGTGAGAAGAACGTGAAGCAGATATAGCAAGTCCGCTGGCAGTGTCCTACGGGGACTAGCCTATCTGGCTGCCACGCCTGAATGTTTGCAAGCGCGGCCGAGCTAAGCAGGTGGAATTGTGCAGCAATGCAAACTGTATAACCTGGTCAAATTTCAAGGGTGTACAAGAAACCACGGGGGATTTACAATGAGATGTTCACCCGGAACTGCCGGAGGCCTGCCGGCAGCAAGATTCCGGAATTCTTCCTGAGAAGCCTTGAAAGCAGTGAAACGCTCCTATGTTGCAATAACTCAGAACCTCATTCTGAGTGTTCCCGGCAGAGGTCATTCGGCTGAACACAACCGTGGACTAATTAGAGCCAGATGTAGTCAGTGCCGTCCATAGTGCTGGATGCACAGTGGTGGCGTGCCAAACAACTGAGCTCTAGTTCTCAACAGTTTCACAAAGTTCCCTAAGTTGAGGTTCAACTTATGGCTCCGGTTGAGTAGAGTGTAGCGGTCAAAGCTGGAATCAGTAGAACTCAGGTGAGAAGAACGTGAAGCAGATATAGCCAGTCCGCTGGCAGTGTCCTACGGGGACTAGCCCATCTGGCTGCCACGCCTGAAGATTTGCAAACGAGGCCGAGATAGGCAGGCGCAATTGTGCAGCAATGCAAACTGCATAACCTGGCCAGATTTCAAGGGTGTACAAGAAACCACGGGGGATTTACAAGGAGATGTTCACCCGGAACAGCCGGACGCCGGCGGGCAGCAAAATTCCGGAACTCTTCCTGAGAAGCCTTGAAAGCAGTGAAACGCTCCTATGTTGCAATAACTCAGAACTTCATTCTGAGTGTTCCCGGCAGAGGTCATTCGGCTGAACACAACCGTGGACTAATTAGAGCCAGATGTAGGCAGTGCCATCCATAGTGCTGGATGGACAGTGGTGGCGTGCCAAACTACTGATCTCTAGTTCTCAACACTTTCACAAAGTGCCATAAGTTGAGGTTCAACTTACTGCTCAGGTTGAGTAGAGTGTAGCCGTCAAAGCTGGAATCAGTAGCACTCAGGTGATAAGAACGGGAAGCAGATATACCCGGTCCGCTGGCAGTGTCCTATGAGGACCAGCCTATCTGGCTGCCACGCCTGAATGTTTGCAACCGCGGCCGAGCTAGGCAGGCGCAATTGTGCAGCAATGCAAACTGCAAAACCTGGCCAAATTTCACGGGTGTACAAGAAACCACCGGGGATTTACAAGGAGATGTTCACCCAGAACAGTCAGACGCCGGCGAGCAGCAAGATTCCGGAACTCTTCCTGAGAAGCCTTGAAAGCTGTGAAACGCTCCTATGTTGCAATAACTCAGAACCTCATTCTGAGTGTTCCTTGCAGAGGTCATTCGGCTGAACACAACCGTGGACTAATTAGAGCCAGATGAAGGCAGTGCCGTCCATAGTGCTGGATGGAGAGTGGTGGCGTGCCAAACAACTGAGCTCTAGTTCTCATCACTTTCACAAAGTGCCATAAGTTGAGGTTCAACTTACGGCTCCGGTTGAGTAGAGTGTAGCCGTCAAAGCTGGAATCAGTAGCACTCAGGTGAGAAGAACGGGAAGGAGATATACCCAGTCCATTGGCAGTGTCCTCCGGGGACCAGCCTATCAGGCTGCCACGCCTGAATGTTTGCAACCGCGGCCGAGCTAGGCAGGCACAATTGTGCAGCAATGCAAACTGCACAACCTGGCCAAATTTCACGGGTGTACAAGAAACCACGGGGGATTTACAAGGAGATGTTCACCCGGAAGAGCCGGAGGCCTGCCGGCAGCAAGATTTCGGAATTCTTCCTGAGAAGCCTTGAAAGCAGTGAAACGCTCCTATGTTGCAATAACTCAGAACCTCATTCTGAGTGTTCCCGGCAGAGGTCATTCAGCTGAACACAACCGTGGACAAATTAGAGCCAGATGTAGGCAGTGCCGTCCATAGTGCTGGATGGACAGTGGCGCCATGCCAAACAACTGAGCTCTAGTTTTCAACAGTTTCACAAATTGCCCTAAGTTGAGGTTCAACTTACTGCGCCGATTGAGTAGAGTGCAGCCGTCAAAGATGGAATCAGTAGCACTCAGGTGAGAAGAACGGGAAGCAGATATACCCAGTCCGCTGGCAGTGTCCTACGGGGACCAGCCTATCTGGCTGCGACACGTGAATGTTTGCAACCGCGGCCGAGCTAGGCAGGCACAATTGTGCAGCAATGCAAACTGCATAACCTGGCCAAATATCACGGGTGTACAAGAAACCACGGGGGATTTACAATTACATGTTCACCCGGAACTGCCGGAGGCCTGACGGCAGCAAGATTCCGGAATTCTTCCTGAGAAGCCATGAAGGCAGTGAAACGCTCCTATGTTGCAATAACTCAGAACATCATTCTGAGTGTCCCCGGCCAAGGTCATTCGGCTGAACACAACCGTGGACTAATTAGAGCCAGATGTAGGCAGTGCCGTCCATAGTGCTGGATGGACAGTGGTGGCGTGCCAAACAACTGAGCTCTAGTTCTCAACAGTTTCACAAAGTGCCCTAAGTTGAGGTTCAACTTACGGCTCCGGTTGAGTAGAGTGTAGCGGTCAAAGCTGGAATAAGTAGCACTCAGGTGAGAAGAACGTGAAGCAGATATAGCTAGTCCGCTGGCAGTGTCCTACGGGGACCAGCCTATCTGGCTGCCACGCTTGAATGTTTGCAAGCGCGGCCAAGCTAAGCAGGCTGAATTGTGCAGCAATGCAAACTGCATAACCTGGCCATATTTCACGGATGTACAAGAAACCACGGGGGATTTAAAAGGAGATGTTCACCCGGAACAGCCGGAGGCCTGCCGGCAGCAAGATTCCGGAATTCTTCCTGAGAAGCCTTGAAAGCAGTGAAACGCTCCTATGTTGCAATAACTCAGAACCTCATTCTCAGTGTTCCCGGCAGAGGTCATTCGGCTGAACACAACCGTGGACTAATTAGAGCCAGATGTAGTCAGTGCCGTCCATAGTGCTGGATGGACAGTGGTGGCGTGCCAAACAACTGAGCTCTAGTTCTCAGCACTTTCACAAAATTCCATAAGTTGAGGTTCAACTTACTGCTCCGGTTGAGTAGAGTGTAGCCGTCAAAGGTGGAATCAGTAGCACTCAGGTTCGAAGAACGGGAAGCAGATATACCCAGTCCGCTGGCAGTGTCCTACGGGGACCAGCCTATCTGTCTGCCATGCCTGAATGTTTGCAAACGCGGCCGAGCTAGGCAGGCGCAATTGTGCAGCAATGCAAACTGCATAACCTGGCCAAATTTCACGGGTGTACAAGAAACCACGGGGGATTGACAAGGAGAGGTTCACCCGGAACTGCCGGAGGCATGGCGGCAGCAAGATTCCGTAATTCTTCCTGAGAAGCCTTGAAAGCAGTGAAACGCTCCTATGTTGCAATAACTCAGAACATCATTCTGAGTGTCCCCGGCCGAGGTCATTCGGCTGAACACAACCGTGGACTAATTAGAGCCAGACGTAGGCAGTGCCGTCCATAGTGCTGGATGTACAGTGTTGGCGTGCCAAACAACTGAGCTCTAGTTCTCAACAGTTTCACAAAGTGCCCTATGTTGAGGTTCAACTTACGGCTCCGGTTGAGTAGAGTGTAGCGGTCAAAGCTGGAATCAGTAGCACTCAGGTGAGAAGAACGGGAAGCAGATAGATCTAGTCTTCTGGCAGTGTCCTACGGGGACTAGCCTATCTGGCTGCCACGCCTGAATGTTTGCAAGCGCGGCCGAGCTAAGCAGGCGAAATTGTGCAGCAATGCAAACTGTATAACCTGGCCAAATTTCACGGGTGTACAAGAAACCACGGGGGATTTACAAGGAGATGTTCACCCGGAACAGCCGGAGGCCTGCCGGCAGCAAGATTCCGGAATTCTTCCTGAGAAGCCTTGAAAGCAGTGAAACGCTCTTATGTTGCAATAACTCAGAAACTCATTCTGAGTGTTCCCGGCAGAGGTCATTCGGCTGAACACAACCGTGGACTAATTAGAGCCAGATGTAAGCAGTGCCGTCCATAGTGCTAGATGGACAGTGGTGGCGTGCCAAACAACTGAGCTCTAGTTCTCATCACTTTCACAAAGTGCCATAAGTTGAGGTTCAACTTACGGCTCCGGTTAAGTAGAGTGTAGCCGTCAAAGCTGGAATCAGTAGCACTCAGGTGAGAAGAACGGGAAGCAGATATAGCCAGTCCATTGGCAGTGTCCTTCGGGGACCAGCCTATCTGGCTGCCACGCCTGAATGTTTGCAACCGCGGCCGAGCTAGGCAGGCGCAATTGTGCAGCAATGCAAACTGCATAACCTGGCCAAATTTCACGGGTGTACAAGAAACCCCTGGGGATTTACAAGGAGATGTTCACCCGGAACAGCCAGACGCCGGCGGGCAGCAAGATTCCGGAACTCTTCCTGAGAAGCCTTGTAAGCAGGGAAAAGATCCTATGTTGCAATAACTCAGAACCTCATTCTGAGTGTTGCCGGCAGAGGTCATTCGGCTGAACACAACCATGGACTAATTAGAGCCAGATGTAGGCAGTGCCGTCCCTAGTGCTGGATGGACAGTGGTGGCGTGCCAAACAACTGAGCTCTAGTTCTCAACAGTTTCACAAAGTGCCATGAGTTGAGGTTCAACTTATTGTTCCGGTTGAGTAGAGTGTAGCCGTCAAAGGTGGAATCAGTAGCACTCAGGTGAGAAGAACGGGAAGCAGATATACCCAGTCCGCTGGCAGTGTCCTACGGGGACCAGCCTATCTGGCTGCCACGCCTGAATGTTTGCAACCGCGGCCGAGCTAGGCAGGCGCAATTGTGCAGCAATGCAAACTGCATAACCTGGCCAAATTTCACGGATGTACAAGAAACCACGGGGGATTTACAAGATGTTCACCCTGAAGAGCCGGAGGCCTGGCGGCAGCAAGATTCCGGAATTCTTCCTGAGAAGCCTTGAAAGCAGTGAAACGCTCCTATGTTGCAATAACTCAGAACCTCATTCTGAGTGTTCCCGGCAGAGGTCATTCGGCTGAACACAACCGTGGACTAATTAGAGCCAGATGTAGGCAGTGCCGTCCATAGTGCTGGATGGACAGTGGTGGCGTGCCAAACAACTGATCTCTAGTTCTCATCACTTTCACAAAGTGCCATAAGTTGAGGTTCAACTTACTGCGCCGATTGAGTAGAGTGTAGCCGTCAAAGCTGGAATCAGTAGCACTCAGGTGAGAAGAACGGGAAGCAGATATACCAGTCCGCTGGCAGCGTCCTTCGGGGACCAGCCTTTCTGGCTGCGACACGTGAATGTTTGCAACCGCGGCCGAGCTAGGCAGGCACAATTGTGCAGCAATGCAAACTGCATAACCTGGCCAAATATCACGGGTGTACAAGAAACCACGGGGGATTTACAAGGAGATGTTCACCCGGAACTGCCGGAGGCCTGCCCGCAGCAAGATTCCGGAATTCTTCCTGAGAAGCCTTGAAAGCAGTGAAACGCTCCTATGTTGCAATAACTCAGAACATCATTCTGAGTGTCCCCGGCCAAGGTCATTCGGCTGAACACAACCGTGGACTAATTAGAGCCAGATGTAGGCAGTGCCGTCCATAGTGCTGGATGGACAGTGGTGGCGTGCCAAACAACTGAGCTCTAGTTCTCAACAGTTTCACAAAGTGCCCTAAGTTGAGGTTCAACTTACGGCTCCGGTTGAGTAGAGTGTAGCCGTCAAAGCTGGAATCAGTAGCACTCAGGTGAGAAGAACGGGAAGCAGATATACCCAGTCTGCTGGCAGTGTCCTACGGGGACCAGCCTATCTGGCTGCCACGCCTGAATGTTTGCAACCGCATCCGAGTTAGGCAGGCGCAATTGTGCAGCAATGCGAACTGCATAACCTGGCCAAATATCACGGATGTACAAGAAACCACGGGAAATTTACAAGGAGATGTTCACCCGGAACAGCCGGAGGCCTGCCGGCAGCAAGATTCCGGAATTCTTCCTGAGAAGCCTTGAAAGCAGTGAAACGCTCCTATGTTGCAATAACTCAGAACCTCATTCTGAGTGTTGCCGGCAGAGGTCATTCGGCTGAACACAACCATGGACTAATTAGAGCCAGATGTAGGCAGTGCCGTCCATAGTGCTGGATGGACAGTGGTGGCGTGCCAAACAACTGAGCTCTAGTTCTCAACAGTTTCACAAAGTGCCATGAGTTGAGGTGAAACTTATTGTTCCGGTTGAGTAGAGTGTACCCGTCAAAGATGGAATCAGTAGCACTCAGGTGAGAAGAACGGGAAGCAGATATACCCAGTCCGCTGGCAGTGTCCTACGGGTACCAGCCTATCTGGCTGCCACGCCTGAATGTTTGCAACCGCGGCCGAGGTAGGCAGGCGCAATTGTGCAGCAATGCAAACTGCATAACCTGGCCAAATTTCACGGATGTACAAGAAACCACGGGGGATTTACAAGATGTTCACCCTGAAGAGCCGGAGGCCTGCCGGCAGCAAGATTCCGGAATTCTTCCTGAGAAGCCTTGAAAGCAGTGAAACGCTCCTATGTTGCAATAACTCAGAACCTCATTCTGAGTGTTGCCGGCAGAGGTCATTCGGCTGAACACAACCATGGACTAATTAGAGCCAGATGTAGGGAGTGCCGTCCATAGTGCTGGATGGACAGTGGTGGCGTGCCAAACAACTGATCTCTAGTTCACATCACTTTCACAAAGTGCCATAAGTTGAGGTTCAACTTACTGCGCCGATTGAGTAGAGTGTAGCCGTCAAAGATGGAATCAGTAGCACTCAGGTGAGAAGAACGGGAAGCAGATATACCCAGTCCGCTGGCAGTGTCCTACGGGGAGTAGCCTTTCTGGCTGCGACACGTGAATGTTTGCAACCGCGGCCGAGCTAGGCAGGCACAATTGTGCAGCAATTCAAACTGCATAACCTGGACAGATTTCACGGGTGTACAAGAAACCACGGGGGATTTACAAGGAGATGTTCACCCGGAACTGCCGGAGGCATGCCGGCAGCAAGATTCCGGAATTCTTCCTGAGAAGCCTTGAAAGCAGTGAAACGCTCCTATGTTGCAATAACTCAGAACATCATTCTGAGTGTTCCCCGCAGAGGTCATTCGTCTGCACACAACCGTCGACTAATTAGAGCCAGATGTAGGCAGTGCAGTCCATAGTGCTGGATGGACAGTGGTGGCGTGCCAAACAACTGAGCTCTAGTTCTCATCACTTTCACAAAGTGCCCCAAGTTGAAGTTCAACTTACTGCTCCGGTTGAGTAGAGTGTAGCCGTCAAACCTGGAATCAGTAGCACTCAGGTGAGAAGAACGGGAATCAGATATACCCAGTCCGCTGGCAGTGTCCTACGGGGACCAGCCTATCTGGCTGCCACGCCTGCATATTTGCAACCGTGGCCGAGCTAGGCAGGCGCAATTGTGCAGCAATGCAAACTGCATAACCTGGCCAAATTTCACGGGTGTACAAGAAACCACGGGGGATTTACAAGGAGATGTTCACCCGGAACAGCCGGAGGCCAGCTGGCAGCAAGGTTCCGGAATTCTTCCTGAGAAGCCTTGAAAGCAGTGAAACGCTCCTATGTTGCAATAACTCAGAACATCATTCTGAGTGTTCCCGGCAGAGGTCATTCGGCTGAACACAACCATGGACTAATTAGAGCCAGATGTAGGCAGTGCCGTCCATAGTGCTGGATGGACAGTGGTGGCGTGCCAAACAACTGAGCTCTAGTTCTCATCACTTTCACAAAGTGCCATAAGTTGAGGTTCAACTTACTGCTCCCGTTGAGTAGAGTGTAGCCGTCAAAGCTGGAATCAGTAGCACTCAGGTGAGAAGAACGGGAAGCAGATATACCCAGTCCGCTGGCAGTGTCCTACGGGGACCAGCCTATCTGGCTGCCACGCCTGAATGTTTGCAACCGCGGCGGAGCTAGGCAGGCGTAATTGTGCAGCACTGCAAACTGCATAACCTGGTCAAATTTCAAGGGTGTACAAGAAACCACGGGGGATTTACAAGGAGATGTTCACCCGGAACTGCCGGAGGCCTGCCGGCAGTAAGAGTCCGGAATTCTTCCTGAGAAGCCTTGAAAGCAGTGAAACGCTCCTATGTTGCAATAACTCAGAACCTCATTCTGAGTGTTCCCGGCAGAGGTCATTCGGCTGAACACAACCATGGACTAATTAGAGCCAGATGTAGGCAGTGCCGTCCATAGTGCTGGATGGACAGTGGTGGCGTGCCAAACAACTGAGCTCTAGTTCTCAACAGTTTCACAAAGTGCCCTAAGTTGAGGTTCAACTTACGGCTCCGGTTGAGTAGAGTGTAGCGGTCAAAGCTGGAATCAGTAGCACTCAGGTGAGAAGAACGGGAAGGAGATATAGCCAGTCCGCTGGCAGTGTCCTACGGGGACCAGCCTATCTGGCTGCCACGCCTGAATATTTGCAACCGCGGTGGAGGTAGGCAGGCGCAATTGTGCAGCAATGCAAACTGCATAACCTGGCCAAATTTCACGGATGTACAAGAAACCACGGGGGATTTACAAGGAGATGTTCACCCGGAAGAGCCGGAGGCCTGCCGGCAGCAAGATTCCGGAATTCTTCCTGAGAAGCCTTGAAAGCAGTGAAACGCTCCTATGTTGCAATAACTCAGAACCTCATTCTGAGTGTTCCCGGCAGAGGTCATTCAGCTGAACACAACCGTGGACTAATTAAAGCCAGATGTAGGCAGTGCCGTCCATAGTGCTGGATGGACAGTGGTGGCATGCCAAACAACTGAGCTCTAGTTTTCAACAGTTTCACAAAGTGCCCTAAGTTGAGGTTCAACTTACGGCTCCGGTTGAGTAGAGTGTAGCGGTCATAGCTGGAATCAGTAGCACTCAGGTTAGAAGAACGTGAAGCAGATATAGCCAGTCCGCTGGCAGTGTCCTACGGGGACTAGCCTATCTGGCTGCCACGCCTGAATGTTTGCAAGCGCGGTCGAGCTAAACAGGCGGAATTGTGCAGCAATGCAAACTGTATAACCTGGCCAAATTTCAAGGGTGTACAAGAAACCACATGGGATATACAAGGAGATGTTCACCCGGAACAGCCGGAGGCCTGCGGCAGCAAGATTCCAGAATTCTTCCTGAGAAGCCTTGAAAGCAGTAGGCGCTCCTATGTTGCAATAACTCAGAACCTCATTCTGAGTGTTCCAGGCAGAGGTCATTCGTCTGAACACAACCGTGGACTAATTAGAGCCAGATGTAGGCAGTGCCGTCCATAGGGCTGGATGGAGAGTGGGCGCGTGCCAAACAACTGAGCTCTAGTTCTCAACAGTTTCACAAAGTGCCATAAGTTGAGGTTCAACTTACTGCTCCGGTTGAGTAGAGTGTAGTCGTCAAAGCTGGAATCACTAGCACTCAGGTGAGAAGAATGGGAAGCAGATATACCCAGTCCGCTGGCATTGTCCTACGGGGACCAGCCTATCTGGCTGCCACGCCTGAATGTTTGCAACCCCGGCCGAGGTAGGCAGGCGCAATTGTGCAGCAATGCAAACTGCATAACCTGGCCAAATTTCACGGATGTACAAGAAACCACGGGGGATTTACAAGATGTTCACCCGGAAGAGCCGGAGGCCTGCCGGCAGCAAGATTCCGGAATTCTTCCTGAGAAGCCTTGAAAGCAGTGAAACGCTCCTATGTTGCAATAACTCAGAACCTCATTCTGAGTGTTCCCGGCAGAGGTCATTCGGCTGAACACAACCGTGGACTAATTAGAGCCAGATGTAGGCAGTGCCGTCCATATGGCTGGATGGACAGTGGTGGCGTGCCAAACAACTGAGCTCTAGTTCTAATCACTTTCACAAAGTGCCATAAGTTGAGGTTCAACTTACTGCTCCGGTTGAGTAGAGTGTAGCCGTCAAAGCTGGAATCAGTAGCACTCAGGTGAGAAGAACGGGAAGCAGATATACCCAGTCCGCTGGCAGTGTCCTACGGGGACCAGCCTATCTGGCTGCCACGCCTGAATGTTTGCAACCGCGGCCGAGGTAGGCAGGCGCAATTGTGCAGCAATGCAAACTGCATAACCTGGCCAAATTTCACGGATGTACAAGAAACCACGGGGGATTTACACGGAGATGTTCACCAGGAAGAGCCGGAGGCCTGCCGGCAGCAAGATTCCGGAATTCTTCCTGAGAAGCCTTGAAAGCAGTGAAACGCTCCTATGTTGCAATAACTCAGAACCTCATTCTGAGTGTTCCCGGCAGAGATCATTCAGCTGAACACAACCATGGACTAATTAGAGCCAGATGTAGGCAGTGCCGTCCATAGTGCTGGATGGACAGTGGTGGCGTGCCAAACAACTGAGCTCTAGTTCTCCACTGTTTCACAAAGTGCCATGAGTAGAGGTTCAACTTACTGCTCCGGTTGAGTAGAGTGTAGCCCTCAAAGCTGGAATCAGTAGCACTCAGGTGAGAAGAACGTGAAGCAGATATAGCAAGTCCGCTGGCAGTGTCCTACGGGGACTAGCCTATCTGGCTGCCACGCCTGAATGTTTGCAAGCGCGGCCGAGCTAAGCAGGTGGAATTGTGCAGCAATGCAAACTGTATAACCTGGTCAAATTTCAAGGGTGTACAAGAAACCACGGGGGATTTACAATGAGATGTTCACCCGGAACTGCCGGAGGCCTGCCGGCAGCAAGATTCCGGAATTCTTCCTGAGAAGCCTTGAAAGCAGTGAAACGCTCCTATGTTGCAATAACTCAGAACCTCATTCTGAGTGTTCCCGGCAGAGGTCATTCGGCTGAACACAACCGTGGACTAATTAGAGCCAGATGTAGTCAGTGCCGTCCATAGTGCTGGATGCACAGTGGTGGCGTGCCAAACAACTGAGCTCTAGTTCTCAACAGTTTCACAAAGTTCCCTAAGTTGAGGTTCAACTTATGGCTCCGGTTGAGTAGAGTGTAGCGGTCAAAGCTGGAATCAGTAGAACTCAGGTGAGAAGAACGTGAAGCAGATATAGCCAGTCCGCTGGCAGTGTCCTACGGGGACTAGCCTATCTGGCTGCCACGCCTGAATGTTTGCAACCCCGGCCGAGCTAGGCAGGCGCAATTGTGCAGCAATGCAAACTGCATAACCTGGCCAAATTTCACGGGTGTACAAGAAACCACGGGGGATTTACAAGGAGATGTTCACCCGGAACAGCCGGACGCCGGCGGGCAGCAAGATTCCGGAACTCTTCCTGAGAAGCCTTGAAAGTAGTGAAACGCACCTATGTTGCAATAACTCAGAACCTCATTCTGAGTGTTCCCGACAGAGGTCATTTGACTGAACACAACCGTGGACTAATTAGAGCCAGATGTAGGCAGTGCCGTCCATAGTGCTGGATGGACAGTGGTGGCGTGCCAAACAACTGAGCTCTAGTTCTCATCACTTTCACAAAATGCCATAAGTTGAGGTTCAACTTACTGCTCCGGTTGAGTAGAGTTTAGCGGTCAAAGCTGGAATCAGTAGCACTCAGGTGAGAAGAACGGGAAGCAGATATACCCAGTCCGCTGGCAGTGTCCTACGGGGACCAGCCCATCTGGCTGCCACGCCTGAAGATTTGCAAACGAGGCCGAGATAGGCAGGCGCAATTGTGCAGCAATGCAAACTGCATAACCTGGCCAGATTTCAAGGGTGTACAAGAAACCACGGGGGATTTACAAGGAGATGTTCACCCGGAACAGCCGGACGCCGGCGGGCAGCAAAATTCCGGAACTCTTCCTGAGAAGCCTTGAAAGCAGTGAAACGCTCCTATGTTGCAATAACTCAGAACTTCATTCTGAGTGTTCCCGGCAGAGGTCATTCGGCTGAACACAACCGTGGACTAATTAGAGCCAGATGTAGGCAGTGCCATCCATAGTGCTGGATGGACAGTGGTGGCGTGCCAAACTACTGATCTCTAGTTCTCAACACTTTCACAAAGTGCCATAAGTTGAGGTTCAACTTACTGCTCAGGTTGAGTAGAGTGTAGCCGTCAAAGCTGGAATCAGTAGCACTCAGGTGATAAGAACGGGAAGCAGATATACCCAGTCCATTGGCAGTGTCCTCCGGGGACCAGCCTATCAGGCTGCCACGCCTGAATGTTTGCAACCGCGGCCGAGCTAGGCAGGCACAATTGTGCAGCAATGCAAACTGCACAACCTGGCCAAATTTCACGGGTGTACAAGAAACCACGGGGGATTTACAAAGAGATGTTCACCCGGAAGAGCCGGAGGCCTGCCGGCAGCAAGATTCCGGAATTCTGCCTGAGAAGCCTTGAAAGCAGTGAAACGCTCTTATGTTGCAATAACTCAGAACCTCATTCTGAGTGTTCCCGGCAGAGGTCATCCGGCTGAACACAACCGTGGACTAATTAGAGCCAGATGTAGGCAGTGCCGTCCATAGTGCTAAATGGACAGTGGTGGCGTGCCAAACAACTGAGCTCTAGTTCTCATCACTTTCACAAAGTGCCATACGTAGAGGTTAAACTTACTGCTCCGGTTGAGTAGAGTGTAGCCGTCAAAGCTGGAATCAGTAGCACTCAGGTGAGAAGAACGGGAAGCAGATATACCCAGTCCATTGGCAGTGTCCTACGGGGACCAGCCTATCTGGCTGCCACGCCTGAATGTTTGCAACCGCGGCCGAGCTAAGCAGGCGCAATTGTGCAGCAATGCAAACTGCATAACCTGACCAAATTTCACGGGTGTACAAGAAACCACGGGGGATTTACAAGGAGATGTTCACCCGGAAGAGCCGGAGGCCTGCCGGCAGCAAGATTTCGGAATTCTTCCTGAGAAGCCTTGAAAGCAGTGAAACGCTCCTATGTTGCAATAACTCAGAACCTCATTCTGAGTGTTCCCGGCAGAGGTCATTCAGCTGAACACAACCGTGGACTAATTAGAGCCAGTTGTAGGCAGTGCCGTCCATAGTGCTGGATGGACAGTGGCGCCATGCCAAACAACTGAGCTCTAGTTTTCAACAGTTTCACAAAGTGCCCTAAGTTGAGGTTCAACTTACTGCGCCGATTGAGTAGAGTGCAGCCGTCAAAGATGGAATCAGTAGCACTCAGGTGAGAAGAACGGGAAGCAGATATACCCAGTCCGCTGGCAGTGTCCTACGGGGACCAGCCTATCTGGCTGCGACACGTGAATGTTTGCAACCGCGGCCGAGCTAGGCAGGCACAATTGTGCAGCAATGCAAACTGCATAACCTGGCCAAATATCACGGGTGTACAAGAAACCACGGGGGATTTACAATTAGATGTTCACCCGGAACTGCCGGAGGCCTGACGGCAGCAAGATTCCGGAATTCTTCCTGAGAAGCCATGAAGGCAGTGAAACGCTCCTATGTTGCAATAACTCAGAACATCATTCTGAGTGTCCCCGGCCAAGGTCATTCGGCTGAACACAACCGTGGACTAATTAGAGCCAGATGTAGGCAGTGCCGTCCATAGTGCTGGATGGACAGTGGTGGCGTGCCAAACAACTGAGCTCTAGTTCTCAACAGTTTCACAAAGTGCCCTAAGTTGAGGTTCAACTTACGGCTCCGGTTGAGTAGAGTGTAGCGGTCAAAGCTGGAATAAGTAGCACTCAGGTGAGAAGAACGTGAAGCAGATATATCTAGTCCGCTGGCAGTGTCCTACGGGGACCAGCCTATCTGGCTGCCACGCTTGAATGTTTGCAAGCGCGGCCAAGCTAAGCAGGCTGAATTGTGCAGCAATGCAAACTGCATAACCTGGCCAAATTTCACGGATGTACAAGAAACCACGGGGGATTTAAAAGGAGATGTTCACCCGGAACAGCCGGAGGCCTGCCGGCAGCAAGATTCCGGAATTCTTCCTGAGAAGCCTTGAAAGCAGTGAAACGCTCCTATGTTGCAATAACTCAGAACCTCATTCTCAGTGTTCCCGGCAGAGGTCATTCGGCTGAACACAACCGTGGACTAATTAGAGCCAGATGTAGTCAGTGCCGTCCATAGTGCTGGATGGACAGTGGCGCCATGCCAAACAACTGAGCTCTAGTTTTCAACAGTTTCACAAAGTGCCCTAAGTTGAGATTCAACTTACTGCGCCGATTGAGTAGAGTGCAGCCGTCAAAGATGGAATCAGTAGCACTCAGGTGAGAAGAACGGGAAGCAGATATACCCAGTCCGCTGGCAGTGTCCTACGGGGAACAGCCTATCTGGCTGCGACACGTGAATGTTTGCAACCGCGGCCGAGCTAGGCAGGCACAATTGTGCAGCAATGCAAACTGCATAACCTGGCCAAATATCACGGGTGTACAAGAAACCACGGGGGATTTACAATTAGATGTTCACCCGGAACTGCCGGAGGCCTGACAGCAGCAAGATGCCGGAATTCTTCCTGAGAAGCCATGAAAGCAGTGAAACGCTCCTATGTTGCAATAACTCAGAACATCATTCTGAGTGTCCCCGGCCAAGGTCATTCGGCTGAACACAACCGTGGACTAATTAGAGCCAGATGTAGGCAGTGCCGTCCATAGTGCTGGATGGACAGTGGTGGCGTGCCAAACAACTGAGCGCTAGTTCTCAACAGTTTCACAAAGTGCCCTAAGTTGAGGTTCAACTTACGGCTCCGGTTGAGTAGAGTGTAGCGGTCAAAGCTGGAATCAGTAGCACTCAGGTGAGAAGAACGTGAAGCAGATATAGATAGTCCGCTGGCAGTGTCCTACGGGGACCAGCCTATCTGGCTGCCACGCTTGAATGTTTGCAAGCGCGGCCGAGCTAAGCAGGCTGAATTGTGCAGCAATGCAAACTGCATAACCTGGCCAAATTTCACGGATGTACAAGAAACCACGGGGGATTTACAAGGAGATGTTCACCCGGAACAGCCGGAGGCCTGCCGGCAGCAAGATTCCGGAATTCTTCCTGAGAAGCCTTGAAAGCAGTGAAACGCTCCTATGTTGCAATAACTCAGAACCTCATTCTCAGTGTTCCCGGCAGAGGTCATTCGGCTGAACACAACCGTGGACTAATTAGAGCCAGATGTAGTCAGTGCCGTCCATAGTGCTGGATGGACAGTGGTGGCGTGCCAAACAACTGAGCTCTAGTTCTCATCACTTTCACAAAATTCCATAAGTTGAGGTTCAACTTACTGCTCCGGTTGAGTAGAGTGTAGCCGTCAAAGGTGGAATCAGTAGCACTCAGGTTCGAAGAACGGGAAGCAGATATACCCAGTCCGCTGGCAGTGTCCTACGGGGACCAGCCTATCTGTCTGCCATGCCTGAATGTTTGCAAACGCGGCCGAGCTAGGCAGGCGCAATTGTGCAGCAATGCAAACTGCATAACCTGGCCAAATTTCACGGGTGTACAAGAAACCACGGGGGATTGACAAGGAGAGGTTCACCCGGAACTGCCGGAGGCATGGCGGCAGCAAGATTCCGTAATTCTTCCTGAGAAGCCTTGAAAGCAGTGAAACGCTCCTATGTTGCAATAACTCAGAACATCATTCTGAGTGTCCCCGGCCGAGGTCATTCGGCTGAACACAACCGTGGACTAATTAGAGCCAGACGTAGGCAGTGCCGTCCATAGTGCTGGATGTACAGTGGTGGCGTGCCAAACAACTGAGCTCTAGTTCTCAACAGTTTCACAAAGTGCCCTATGTTGAGGTTCAACTTACGGCTCCGGTTGAGTAGAGTGTAGCGGTCAAAGCTGGAATCAGTAGCACTCAGGTGAGAAGAACGGGAAGCAGATAGATCTAGTCTTCTGGCAGTGTCCTACGGGGACTAGCCTATCTGGCTGCCACGCCTGAATGTTTGCAAGCGCGGCCGAGCTAAGCAGGCGAAATTGTGCAGCAATGCAAACTGTATAACCTGGCCAAATTTCACGGGTGTACAAGAAACCACGGGGGATTTACAAGGAGATGTTCACCCGGAACAGCCGGAGGCCTGCCGGCAGCAAGATTCCGGAATTCTTCCTGAGAAGCCTTGAAAGCAGTGAAACGCTCTTATGTTGCAATAACTCAGAAACTCATTCTGAGTGTTCCCGGCAGAGGTCATTCGGCTGAACACAACCGTGGACTAATTAGAGCCAGATGTAAGCAGTGCCGTCCATAGTGCTAGATGGACAGTGGTGGCGTGCCAAACAACTGAGCTCTAGTTCTCATCACTTTCACAAAGTGCCATAAGTTGAGGTTCAACTTACGGCTCCGGTTAAGTAGAGTGTAGCCGTCAAAGCTGGAATCAGTAGCACTCAGGTGAGAAGAACGGGAAGCAGATATAGCCAGTCCATTGGCAGTGTCCTTCGGGGACCAGCCTATCTGGCTGCCACGCCTGAATGTTTGCAACCGCGGCCGAGCTAGGCAGGCGCAATTGTGCAGCAATGCAAACTGCATAACCTGGCCAAATTTCACGGGTGTACAAGAAACCCCTGGGGATTTACAAGGAGATGTTCACCCGGAACAGCCAGACGCCAGCGGGCAGCAAGATTCCGGAACTCTTCCTGAGAAGCCTTGTAAGCAGGGAAAAGATCCTATGTTGCAATAACTCAGAACCTCATTCTGAGTGTTGCCGGCAGAGGTCATTCGGCTGAACACAACCATGGACTAATTAGAGCCAGATGTAGGCAGTGCCGTCCATAGTGCTGGATGGACAGTGGTGGCGTGCCAAACAACTGAGCTCTAGTTCTCAACAGTTTCACAAAGTGCCATGAGTTGAGGTTCAACTTATTGTTCCGGTTGAGTAGAGTGTAGCCGTCAAAGGTGGAATCAGTAGCACTCAGGTGAGAAGAACGGGAAGCAGATATACCCAGTCCGCTGGCAGTGTCCTACGGGGACCAGCCTATCTGGCTGCCACGCCTGAATGTTTGCAACCGCGGCCGAGCTAGGCAGGCGCAATTGTGCAGCAATGCAAACTGCATAACCTGGCCAAATTTCACGGATGTACAAGAAACCACGGGGGATTTACAAGATGTTCACCCTGAAGAGCCGGAGGCCTGGCGGCAGCAAGATTCCGGAATTCTTCCTGAGAAGCCTTGAAAGCAGTGAAACGCTCCTATGTTGCAATAACTCAGAACCTCATTCTGAGTGTTCCCGGCAGAGGTCATTCGGCTGAACACCACCGTGGACTAATTAGAGCCAGATGTAGGCAGTGCCGTCCATAGTGGTGGATGGACAGTGGTGGCGTGCCAAACAACTGATCTCTAGTTCTCATCACTTTCACAAAGTGCCATAAGTTGAGGTTCAACTTACTGCGCCGATTGAGTAGAGTGTAGCCGTCAAAGCTGGAATCAGTAGCACTCAGGTGAGAAGAACGGGAAGCAGATATACCCAGTCCGCTGGCAGCGTCCTACGGGGACCAGCCTTTCTGGCTGCGACACGTGAATGTTTGCAACCGCGGCCGAGCTAGGCAGGCACAATTGTGCAGCAATGCAAACTGCATAACCTGGCCAAATATCACGGGTGTACAAGAAACCACGGGGGATTTACAAGGAGATGTTCACCCGGAACTGCCGGAGGCCTGCCCGCAGCAAGATTCCGGAATTCTTCCTGAGAAGCCTTGAAAGCAGTGAAACGCTCCTATGTTGCAATAACTCAGAACATCATTCTGAGTGTCCCCGGCCAAGGTCATTCGGCTGAACACAACCGTGGACTAATTAGAGCCAGATGTAGGCAGTGCCGTCCATAGTGCTGGATGGACAGTGGTGGCGTGCCAAACAACTGAGCTCTAGTTCTCAACAGTTTCACAAAGTGCCCTAAGTTGAGGTTCAACTTACGGCTCCGGTTGAGTAGAGTGTAGCCGTCAAAGCTGGAATCAGTAGCACTCAGGTGAGAAGAACGGGAAGCAGATATACCCAGTCTGCTGGCAGTGTCCTACGGGGACCAGCCTATCTGGCTGCCACGCCTGAATGTTTGCAACCGCATCCGAGTTAGGCAGGCGCAATTGTGCAGCAATGCGAACTGCATAACCTGGCCAAATATCACGGATGTACAAGAAACCACGGGAAATTTACAAGGAGATGTTCACCCGGAACAGCCGGAGGCCTGCCGGCAGCAAGATTCCGGAATTCTTCCTGAGAAGCCTTGAAAGCAGTGAAACGCTCCTATGTTGCAATAACTCAGAACCTCATTATGAGTGTTCCGGCAGAAATCATTCGGCTGAACACAACCGTGGACTAATTAGAGCCAGATGTAGGCAGTGCCGTCCATAGTGCTGGATGGACAGTGGTGGCGTGCCAAACAACTGAGCTCTAGTTCTCATCACTTTCACAAAGTGCCATAAGTTGAGGTTCAACTTACGGCTCCGGTTAAGTAGAGTGTAGCCGTCAAAGCTGGAATCAGTAGCACTCAGGTGAGAAGAACGGGAAGCAGAGATACCCAGTCCATTGGCACTGTCCTACGGGGACCAGCCTATCTGGCTGCCACGCCTGAATGTTTGCAACCGCGGCCGAGCTAGGCAGGCGCAATTGTGCAGCAATGAAAACTGCATAACCTGGCCAAATTTCACGGGTGTACAAGAAACCACGGGGGATTTACAAGGAGATGTTCACCCGGAAGAGCCGGAGGCCTGCCGGCAGCAAGATTCCGGAATTCTTCCTGAGAAGCCTTGAAAGCAGTGAAACGCTCCTATGTTGCAATAACTCAGAACCTCATTCTGAGTGTTGCCGGCAGAGGTCATTCGGCTGAACACAACCATGGACTAATTAGAGCCAGATGTAGGCAGTGCCGTCCAGAGTGCTGGATGGACAGTGGTGGCGTGCCAAACAACTGAGCTCTAGTTCTCAACAGTTTCACAAAGTGCCATGAGTTGAGGTTCAACTTATTGTTCCGGTTGAGTAGAGTGTAGCCGTCAAAGATGGAATCAGTAGCACTCAGGTGAGAAGAACGGGAAGCAGATATACCCAGTCCGCTGGCAGTGTCCTACGGGGACCAGCCTATCTGGCTGCCACGCCTGAATGTTTGCAACCGCGGCCGAGGTAGGCAGGCGCAATTGTGCAGCAATGCAAACTGCATAACCTGGCCAAATTTCACGGATGTACAAGAAACCACGGGGGATTTACAAGATGTTCACCCTGAAGAGCCGGAGGCCTGCCGGCAGCAAGATTCCGGAATTCTTCCTGAGAAGCCTTGAAAGCAGTGAAACACTCCTATGTTGCAATAACTCAGAACCTCATTCTGAGTGTTGCCGGCAGAGGTCATTCGGCTGAACACAACCATGGACTAATTAGAGCCAGATGTAGGGAGTGCCGTCCATAGTGCTGGATGGACAGTGGTGGCGTGCCAAACAACTGATCTCTAGTTCACATCACTTTCACAAAGTGCCATAAGTTGAGGTTCAACTTACTGCGCCGATTGAGTAGAGTGTAGCCGTCAAAGATGGAATCAGTAGCACTCAGGTGAGAAGAACGGGAAGCAGATATACCCAGTCCGCTGGCAGTGTCCTACGGGGACTAGCCTTTCTGGCTGCGACACGTGAATGTTTGCAACCGCGGCCGAGCTAGGCAGGCACAATTGTGCAGCAATTCAAACTGCATAACCTGGACAGATTTCACGGGTGTAGAAGAAACCACGGGGGATTTACAAGGAGATGTTCACCCGGAACTGCCGGAGTCATGCCGGCAGCAAGATTCCGGAATTCTTCCTGAGAAGCCTTGAAAGCAGTGAAACGCTCCTATGTTGCAATAACTCAGAACATCATTCTGAGTGTTCCCCGCAGAGGTCATTCGTCTGCACACAACCGTCGACTAATTAGAGCCAGATGTAGGCAGTGCAGTCCATAGTGCTGGATGGACAGTGGTGGCGTGCCAAACAACTGAGCTCTAGTTCTCATCACTTTCACAAAGTGCCCCAAGTTGAAGTTCAACTTACTGCTCCGGTTGAGTAGAGTGTAGCCGTCAAACCTGGAATCAGTAGCACTCAGGTGAGAAGAACGGGAAGCAGATATACCCAGTCCGCTGGCAGTGTCCTACGGGGACCAGCCTATCTGGCTGCCACGCCTGCATATTTGCAACCGTGGCCGAGCTAGGCAGGCGCAATTGTGCAGCAATGCAAACTGCATAACCTGGCCAAATTTCACGGGTGTACAAGAAACCACGGGGGATTTACAAGGAGATGTTCACCCGGAACAGCCGGAGGCCAGCTGGCAGCAAGGTTCCGGAATTCTTCCTGAGAAGCCTTGAAAGCAGTGAAACGCTCCTATGTTGCAATAACTCAGAACATCATTCTGAGTGTTCCCGGCAGAGGTCATTCGGCTGAACACAACCATGGACTAATTAGAGCCAGATGTAGGCAGTGCCGTCCATAGTGCTGGATGGACAGTGGTGGCGTGCCAAACAACTGAGCTCTAGTTCTCATCACTTTCACAAAGTGCCATAAGTTGAGGTTCAACTTACTGCTCCCGTTGAGTAGAGTGTAGCCGTCAAAGCTGGAATCAGTAGCACTCAGGTGAGAAGAACGGGAAGCAGATATACCCAGTCCGCTGGCAGTGTCCTACGGGGACCAGCCTATCTGGCTGCCACGCCTGAATGTTTGCAACCGCGGCCGAGCTAGGCAGGCACAATTGTGCAGCAATGCAAACTGCATAAACTGGTCAAATTTCAAGGGTGTACAAGAAACCACGGGGGATTTACAAGGAGATGTTCACCCGGAACTGCCGGAGGCCTGCCGGCAGCAAGATTCCGGAATTCTTCCTGAGAAGCCTTGAAAGCAGTGAAACCCTCCTATGTTGCAATAACTCAGAACCTCATTCTGAGTGTTCCCGGCAGAGGTCATTCAGCTGAACACAACCGTGGACTAATTAAAGCCAGATGTAGGCTGTGCCGTCCATAGTGCTGGATGGACAGTGGTGGCATGCCAAACAACTGAGCTCTAGTTTTCAACAGTTTCACAAAGTGCCCTAAGTTGAGGTTCAACTTACGGCTCCGGTTGAGTAGAGTGTAGCGGTCATAGCTGGAATCAGTAGCACTCAGGTTAGAAGAACGTGAAGCAGATATAGCCAGTCCGCTGGCAGTGTCCTACGGGGACTAGCCTATCTGGCTGCCACGCCTGAATGTTTGCAAGCGCGGTCGAGCTAAACAGGCGGAATTGTGCAGCAATGCAAACTGTATAACCTGGCCAAATTTCAAGGGTGTACAAGAAACCACATGGGATATACAAGGAGATGTTCACCCGGAACAGCCGGAGGCCTGCGGCAGCAAGATTCCAGAATTCTTCCTGAGAAGCCTTGAAAGCAGTAGGCGCTCCTATGTTGCAATAACTCAGAACCTCATTCTGAGTGTTCCAGGCAGAGGTCATTCGTCTGAACACAACCGTGGACTAATTAGAGCCAGATGTAGGCAGTGCCGTCCATAGGGCTGGATGGAGAGTGGGCGCGTGCCAAACAACTGAGCTCTAGTTCTCAACAGTTTCACAAAGTGCCATAAGTTGAGGTTCAACTTACTGCTCCGGGGTAGTAGAGTGTAGTCGTCAAAGCTGGAATCACTAGCACTCAGGTGAGAAGAACGGGAAGCAGATATACCCAGTCCGCTGGCATTGTCCTACGGGGACCAGCCTATCTGGCTGCCACGCCTGAATGTTTGCAACCCCGGCCGAGGTAGGCAGGCGCAATTGTGCAGCAATGCAAACTGCATAACCTGGCCAAATTTCACGGATGTACAAGAAACCACGGGGGATTTACAAGATGTTCACCCGGAAGAGCCGGAGGCCTGCCGGCAGCAAGATTCCGGAATTCTTCCTGAGAAGCCTTGAAAGCAGTGAAACGCTCCTATGTTGCAATAACTCAGAACCTCATTCTGAGTGTTCCCGGCAGAGGTCATTCGGCTGAACACAACCGTGGACTAATTAGAGCCAGATGTAGGGAGTGCCGTCCATAGTGCTGGATAGACAGTGGTGGCTTGCAAAACAACTGATCTCTAGTTCTCATCACTTTCACAAAGTGCCATAAGTTGAGGTTCAACTTACTGCGCCGATTGAGTAGAGTGTAGCCGTCAAAGATGGAATCAGTAGCACTCAGGTGAGAAGAACGGGAAGCAGATATACCCAGTCCGCTGGCAGTGTCCTACGGGGACCAGCGTATCTGGCTGCCACGCCTGAATGTTTGCAACCGCATCCGAGTTAGGCAGGCGCAATTGTGCAGCAATGCGAACTGCATAACGTGGCCAAATATCACGGATGTACAAGAAACCACGGGGGATTTACAAGGAGATGTTCACCCGGAACAGCCGGAGGCCTGCTGGCAGCAAGATTCCGGAATTCTTCCTGAGAAGCCCTGAAAGCAGTGAAACGCTCCTATGTTGCAATAACTCAGAACCTCATTCTGAGTGTTCCCGGCAGAGGTCATTCGGCTGAACACAACCGTGGACTAATTAGAGCCAGATGTAGGCAGTGCCGTCCATAGTGCTGGATGGACAGTGGTGGCGTGCCAAACAACTGAGCTCTAGTTCTCAACAGTTTCACAAAATGCCCTAAGTTGAGGTTCAACTTACTGCTCCCGTTGAGTAGAGTGTAGCGGTCAAACCTGGACTCAGTAGCACTCAGGTGAGAAGAACGGGAAGCAGATATACCCAGTCCGCTGGCAGTGTCCTACGGGGACCAGCCTATCTGGCTGAAACACCTGAATGTTTGAAACCGCGGCCGAGCTAGGCAGGCGCAATTGTGCAGCAATGCAAACTGCATAACCTAGCCAGATTTCATGGGTGTACAAGAAACCACGGGAAATTTACAAGGAGATGTTCACCCGGAACAGCCGGAGGCCTGCCGGCAGCAAGATTCCGGAATTCTTCCTGAGAAGCCTTGAAAGCAGTGAAACGCTCCTATGTTGCAATAACTCAGAACCTCATTCTGAGTGTTCCGGCAGAAATTATTCGGCTGAACACAACCGTGGACTAATTAGAGCCATATGTAGGGAGTGCCGTCCATAGTGCTGGATGGAGAGTGGTGGCGTGCAAAACAACTGAGCTGTAGTTCTCAACACTTTCACAAAGTGCCATAAGTTGAGGTTCAACTTATTGCTCGGGTTGAGTAGAGTGTAGCCGTCAAAGCTGGAATCAGTAGCACTCAGGTGAGAAGAACGGGAAGCAGATATACCCAGTCCGCTGGCAGTGTCCTACGGGGACCAGCCTATCTGGCTGCCACGCCTTAATGTTTGCAACCGCGGCCGAGCTAGGCAGGCACAATTGTGCAGCAATTCAAACTGCATAACCTGGACAGATTTCACGGGTGTACAAGAAACCACGGGGGATTTACAAGGAGATGTTCACCCGGAACTGCCGGAGGCATGCCGGCAGCAAGATTCCAGAATTCTTCCTGAGAAGCCTTGAAAGCAGTGAAACGCTCCTATGTTGCAATAACTCAGAACATCATTCTGAGTGTTCCCGGCAGTGGTCATTCGGCTGAACACAACCATGGACTAATTAGAGCCAGATGTAGGCAGTGCCGTCCATAGTGCTGGATGGACACTGGTGGCGTGCCAAACAACTGAGCTCTAGTTCTCATCACTTTCACAAAGTGCCATAAGTTGAGGTTCAACTCACTGCTCCCGTTGAGTAGAGTGTAGCCGTCAAAGCTGGAATCAGTAGCACTCAGGTGAGAAGAACGGGAAGCAGATATACCCAGTCCGCTGGCAGTGTCCTACGGGGACCAGCCTATCTGGCTGCAACGCCTGAATGTTTGCAACCGCGGCCGAGCTAGGCAGGCGTAATTGTGCAGCAATGCAAACTGCATAACCTGGTCAAATTTCAAGGGTGTACAAGAAACCACGGGGGATTTACAAGGAGATATTCACCCAGAACTGCTGGAGGCCTGCCGGCAGTAAGATTCCTGAATTCTTCCTGAGAAGCCTTGAAAGCAGTGAAACGCTCCTATGTTGCAATAACTCAGAACCTCATTCTGAGTGTTCCCGGCAGAGGTCATTCGGCTGAACACAACCATGGACTAATTAGAGCCAGATGTAGGCAGTGCCGTCCATAGTGCTGGATGGACAGTGGTGGCGTGCCAAACAACTGAGCTCTAGTTCTCAACAGTTTCACAAAGTGCCATAAGTTGAGGTTCAACTTACTGCTCCGGTTGAGTAGAGTGTAGCCGTCAAAGATGGAATCAGTAGCACTCAGGTGAGAAGAACGGGAAGCAGATATACCCAGTCCGCTGGCAGTGTCCTACGGGGACCAGCCTATCTGGCTGCGACACGTGAATGTTTGCAACCGCGGCCGAGCTAGCCAGGCACAATTGTGCAGCAATGCAAACTGCATAACCTAGCCAAATATCACGGGTGTACAAGAAACCACGGGGGATTTACAAGGAGATGTTCACCCGGAACTGCCGGAGGCCTGCCGGCAGCAAGATTCCGGAGTTCTTCCTGAGAAGCCTTGAAAGCAGTGAAACGCTCCTATGTTGCAATAACTCAGAACATCATTCTGAGTGTTCCTGGCAGAGGTCATTCGGCTGAACACAACCATGGACTAATTAGAGCCAGATGTAGGCAGTGCCGTCCATAGTGCTGGATGGACAGTGGTGGCGTGCCAAACAACTGAGCTCTAGTTCTCATCACTTTCACAAAGTGCCATAAGTTGAGGTTCAACTTATTGCTCCGGTTGAGTAGAGTGTAGCCGTCAAAGCTGGAATCAGTAGCACTCAGGTGAGAAGAACGGGAAGCAGATATACCCAGTCCGCTGGCAGTGTCCTACGGGGACCAGCCTATCTGGCTGCCACGCCTGAATGTTTGCAACCGCGGCCGAGCTAGGCAGGCGTAATTGTGCAGCAATGCAAACTGCATAACCTGGTCAAATTTCAAGGGTATACAAGAAACCACGGGGGATTTACAAGGAGATGTTCACCCGGAACTGCCGGAGGCCTGCCGGGAGTAAGATTCCGGAATTCTTCCTGAGAAGCCTTGAAAGCAGTGAAACGCTCCTATGTTGCAATAACTCAGAACCTCATTCTGAGTGTTCCCGGCAGAGATCATTCAGCTGAACACAACCATGGACTAATTAGAGCCAGATGTATGCAGTGCCGTCCATAGTGCTGGATGGACAGTGGTGGCGTGCCAAACAACTGAGCTCTAGTTCTCCACTGTTTCACAAAGTGCCATGAGTAGAGGTTCAACTTACTGCTCCGGTTGAGTAGAGTGTAGCGGTCAAAGCTGGAATCAGTAGAACTCAGGTGAGAAGAACGTGAAGCAGATATAGCCAGTCCGCTGGCAGTGTCCTACGGGGACTAGCCTATCTGGCTGCCACGCCTGAATGTTTGCAACCCCGGCCGAGCTAGGCAGGCGCAATTGTGCAGCAATGCAAACTGCATAACCTGGCCAAATTTCACGGGTGTACAAGAAACCACGGGGGATTTACAAGGAGATGTTCACCCGGAACAGCCGGACGCCGGCGGGCAGCAAGATTCCGGAACTCTTCCTGAGAAGCCTTGAAAGTAGTGAAACGCACCTATGTTGCAATAACTCAGAACCTCATTCTGAGTGTTCCCGACAGAGGTCATTTGACTGAACACAACCGTGGACTAATTAGAGCCAGATGTAGGCAGTGCCGTCCATAGTGCTGGATGGACAGTGGTGGCGTGCCAAACAACTGAGCTCTAGTTCTCATCACTTTCACAAAATGCCATAAGTTGAGGTTCAACTTACTGCTCCGGTTGAGTAGAGTTTAGCGGTCCAAGCTGGAATCAGTAGCACTCAGGTGAGAAGAACGGGAAGCAGATATACCCAGTCCGCTGGCAGTGTCCTACGGGGACCAGCCCATCTGGCTGCCACGCCTGAAGATTTGCAAACGAGGCTGAGATAGGCAGGCGCAATTGTGCAGCAATGCAAACTGCATAACCTGGCCAGATTTCAAGGGTGTACAAGAAACCACGGGGGATTTACAAGGAGATGTTCACCCGGAACAGCCGGACGCCGGCGGGCAGCAAAATTCCGGAACTCTTCCTGAGAAGCCTTGAAAGCAGTGAAACGCTCCTATGTTGCAATAACTCAGAACTTCATTCTGAGTGTTCCCGGCAGAGGTCATTCGGCTGAACACAACCGTGGACTAATTAGAGCCAGATGTAGGCAGTGCCATCCATAGTGCTGGATGGACAGTGGTGGCGTGCCAAACTACTGATCTCTAGTTCTCAACACTTTCACAAAGTGCCATAAGTTGAGGTTCAACTTACTGCTCAGGTTGAGTAGAGTGTAGCCGTCAAAGCTGGAATCAGTAGCACTCAGGTGATAAGAACGGGAAGCAGATATACCCAGTCCGCTGGCAGTGTCCTATGAGGACCAGCCTATCTGGCTGCCACGCCTGAATGTTTGCAACCGCGGCCGAGCTAGGCAGGCACAATTGTGCAGCAATGCAAACTGCATAACCTGGCCAAATTTCACGGGTGTACAAGAAACCACCGGGGATTTACAAGGAGATGTTCACCCAGAACAGTCGGACGCCGGCGGGCAGCAAGATTCCGGAATTCTTCCTGAGAAGCCTTGAAAGCAGTGAAACGCTCCTATGTTGCAATAACTCAGAACCTCATTCTGAGTGTTCCCGGCAGAGGTCATTCAGCTGAACACAACCGTGGACTAATTAGAGCCAGATGTAGGCAGTGCCGTCCATAGCGCTGGATGGACAGTGGCGCCATGCCAAACAACTGAGCTCTAGTTTTCAACAGTTTCACAAAGTGCCCTAAGTTGAGGTTCAACTTACTGCGCCGATTGAGTAGAGTGCAGCCGTCAAAGATGGAATCAGTAGCACTCAGGTGAGAAGAACGGGAAGCAGATATACCCAGTCCGCTGGCAGTGTCCTACGGGGACCAGCCTATCTGGCTGCGACACGTGAATGTTTGCAACCGCGGCCGAGCTAGGCAGGCACAATTGTGCAGCAATGCAAACTGCATAACCTGGCCAAATATCACGGGTGTACAAGAAACCACGGGGGATTTACAATTAGATGTTCACCCGGAACTGCCGGAGGCCTGACGGCAGCAAGATTCCGGAATTCTTCCTGAGAAGCCATGAAGGCAGTGAAACGCTCCTATGTTGCAATAACTCAGAACATCATTCTGAGTGTCCCCGGCCAAGGTCATTCGGCTGAACACAACCGTGGACTAATTAGAGCCAGATGTAGGCAGTGCCGTCCATAGTGCTGGATGGACAGTGGTGGCGTGCCAAACAACTGAGCTCTAGTTCTCAACAGTTTCACAAAGTGCCCTAAGTTGAGGTTCAACTTACGGCTCCGGTTGAGTAGAGTGTAGCGGTCAAAGCTGGAATA
Organism: Dipodomys merriami; assembly: GCF_024711535.1. Taxonomy (NCBI): domain Eukaryota; kingdom Metazoa; phylum Chordata; class Mammalia; order Rodentia; family Heteromyidae; genus Dipodomys; species Dipodomys merriami. The sequence goes on along the minus strand of NW_027203704.1, from coordinate 756,910 downwards.
AGTAGCACTCAGGTGAGAAGAACGTGAAGCAGATATAGCTAGTCCGCTGGCAGTGTCCTACGGGGACCAGCCTATCTGGCTGCCACGCTTGAATGTTTGCAAGCGCGGCCAAGCTAAGCAGGCTGAATTGTGCAGCAATGCAAACTGCATAACCTGGCCAAATTTCACGGATGTACAAGAAACCACGGGGGATTTAAAAGGAGATGTTCACCCGGAACAGCCGGAGGCCTGCCGGCAGCAAGATTCCGGAATTCTTCCTGAGAAGCCTTGAAAGCAGTGAAACGCTCCTATGTTGCAATAACTCAGAACCTCATTCTCAGTGTTCCCGGCAGAGGTCATTCGGCTGAACACAACCGTGGACTAATTAGAGCCAGATGTAGTCAGTGCCGTCCATAGTGCTGGATGGACAGTGGCGCCATGCCAAACAACTGAGCTCTAGTTTTCAACAGTTTCACAAAGTGCCCTAAGTTGAGGTTCAACTTACTGCGCCGATTGAGTAGAGTGCAGCCGTCAAAGATGGAATCAGTAGCACTCAGGTGAGAAGAACGGGAAGCAGATATACCCAGTCCGCTGGCAGTGTCCTACGGGGAACAGCCTATCTGGCTGCGACACGTGAATGTTTGCAACCGCGGCCGAGCTAGGCAGGCACAATTGTGCAGCAATGCAAACTGCATAACCTGGCCAAATATCACGGGTGTACAAGAAACCACGGGGGATTTACAATTAGATGTTCACCCGGAACTGCCGGAGGCCTGACAGCAGCAAGATTCCGGAATTCTTCCTGAGAAGCCATGAAAGCAGTGAAACGCTCCTATGTTGCAATAACTCAGAACATCATTCTGAGTGTCCCCGGCCAAGGTCATTCGGCTGAACACAACCGTGGACTAATTAGAGCCAGATGTAGGCAGTGCCGTCCATAGTGCTGGATGGACAGTGGTGGCGTGCCAAACAACTGAGCTCTAGTTCTCAACAGTTTCACAAAGTGCCCTAAGTTGAGGTTCAACTTACGGCTCCGGTTGAGTAGAGTGTAGCGGTCAAAGCTGGAATCAGTAGCACTCAGGTGAGAAGAACGTGAAGCAGATATAGCTAGTCCGCTGGCAGTGTCCTACGGGGACCAGCCTATCTGGCTGCCACGCTTGAATGTTTGCAAGCGCGGCCGAGCTAAGCAGGCTGAATTGTGCAGCAATGCAAACTGCATAACCTGGCCAAATTTCACGGATGTACAAGAAACCACGGGGGATTTAAAAGGAGATGTTCACCCGGAACAGCCGGAGGCCTGCCGGCAGCAAGATTCCGGAATTCTTCCTGAGAAGCCTTGAAAGCAGTGAAACGCTCCTATGTTGCAATAACTCAGAACCTCATTCTCAGTGTTCCCGGCAGAGGTCATTCGGCTGAACACAACCGTGGACTAATTAGAGCCAGATGTAGTCAGTGCCGTCCATAGTGCTGGATGGACAGTGGTGGCGTGCCAAACAACTGAGCTCTAGTTCTCATCACTTTCACAAAATTCCATAAGTTGAGGTTCAACTTACTGCTCCGGTTGAGTAGAGTGTAGCCGTCAAAGGTGGAATCAGTAGCACTCAGGTTCGAAGAACGGGAAGCAGATATACCCAGTCCGCTGGCAGTGTCCTACGGGGACCAGCCTATCTGTCTGCCATGCCTGAATGTTTGCAAACGCGGCCGAGCTAGGCAGGCGCAATTGTGCAGCAATGCAAACTGCATAACCTGGCCAAATTTCACGGGTGTACAAGAAACCACATGGGATTGACAAGGAGAGGTTCACCCGGAACTGCCGGAGGCATGGCGGCAGCAAGATTCCGTAATTCTTCCTGAGAAGCCTTGAAAGCAGTGAAACGCTCCTATGTTGCAATAACTCAGAACATCATTCTGAGTGTCCCCGGCCGAGGTCATTCGGCTGAACACAACGGTGGACTAATTAGAGCCAGACGTAGGCAGTGCCGTCCATAGTGCTGAATGTACAGTGGTGGCGTGCCAAACAACTGAGCTCTAGTTCTCAACAGTTTCACAAAGTGCCCTATGTTGAGGTTCAACTTACGGCTCCGGTTGAGTAGAGTGTAGCGGTCAAAGCTGGAATCAGTAGCACTCAGGTGAGAAGAACGGGAAGCAGATAGAGCTAGTCTTCTGGCAGTGTCCTACGGGGACTAGCCTATCTGGCTGCCACGCCTGAATGTTTGCAAGCGCGGCCGAGCTAAGCAGGCGAAATTGTGCAGCAATGCAAACTGTATAACCTGGCCAAATTTCACGGGTGTACAAGAAACCACGGGGGATTTACAAGGAGATGTTCACCCGGAACAGCCGGAGGCCTGCCGGCAGCAAGATTCCGGAATTCTTCCTGAGAAGCCTTGAAAGCAGTGAAACGCTCTTATGTTGCAATAACTCAGAAACTCATTCTGAGTGTTCCCGGCAGAGGTCATTCGGCTGAACACAACCGTGGACTAATTAGAGCCAGATGTAAGCAGTGCCGTCCATAGTGCTGGATGTACAGTGGTGGCGTGCCAAACAACTGAGCTCTAGTTCTCATCACTTTCACAAAGTGCCATAAGTTGAGGTTCAACTTACGGCTCCGGTTAAGTAGAGTGTAGCCGTCAAAGCTGGAATCAGTAGCACTCAGGTGAGAAGAACGGGAAGCAGATATAGCCAGTCCATTGGCAGTGTCCTTCGGGGACCAGCCTATCTGGCTGCCACGCCTGAATGTTTGCAACCGCGGCCGAGCTAGGCAGGCGCAATTGTGCAGCAATGCAAACTGCATAACCTGGCCAAATTTCACGGGTGTACAAGAAACCCCTGGGGATTTACAAGGAGATGTTCACCCGGAACAGCCAGACGCCGGCGGGCAGCAAGATTCCGGAACTCTTCCTGAGAAGCCTTGTAAGCAGGGAAAAGATCCTATGTTGCAATAACTCAGAACCTCATTCTGAGTGTTGCCGGCAGAGGTCATTCGGCTGAACACAACCATGGGCTAATTAGAGCCAGATGTAGGCAGTGCCGTCCATAGTGCTGGATGGACATTGGTGGCGTGCCAAACAACTGAGCTCTAGTTCTCAACAGTTTCACAAAGTGCCATGAGTTGAGGTTCAACTTATTGTTCCGGTTGAGTAGAGTGTAGCCGTCAAAGGTGGAATCAGTAGCACTCAGGTGAGAAGAACGGGAAGCAGATATACCCAGTCCGCTGGCAGTGTCCTACGGGGACCAGCCTATCTGGCTGCCACGCCTGAATGTTTGCAACCGCGGTCGAGCTAGGCAGGCACAATTGTGCAGCAATGCAAACTGCATAACCTGGCCAAATATCACGGGTGTACAAGAAACCACGGGGGATTTACAATTAGATGTTCACCCGGAACTGCCGGAGGCCTGACGGCAGCAAGATTCCGGAATTCTTCCTGAGAAGCCATGAAGGCAGTGAAACGCTCCTATGTTGCAATAACTCAGAACATCATTCTGAGTGTCCCCGGCCAAGGTCATTCGGCTGAACACAACCGTGGACTAATTAGAGCCAGATGTAGGCAGTGCCGTCCATAGTGCTGGATGGACAGTGGTGGCGTGCCAAACAACTGAGCTCTAGTTCTCAACAGTTTCACAAAGTGCCCTAAGTTGAGGTTCAACTTACGGCTCCGGTTGAGTAGAGTGTAGCGGTCAAAGCTGGAATAAGTAGCACTCAGGTGAGAAGAACGTGAAGCAGATATAGCTAGTCCGCTGGCAGTGTCCTACGGGGACCAGCCTATCTGGCTGCCACGCTTGAATGTTTGCAAGCGCGGCCAAGCTAAGCAGGCTGAATTGTGCAGCAATGCAAACTGCATAACCTGGCCAAATTTCACGGATGTACAAGAAACCACGGGGGATTTAAAAGGAGATGTTCACCCGGAACAGCCGGAGGCCTGCCGGCAGCAAGATTCCGGAATTCTTCCTGAGAAGCCTTGAAAGCAGTGAAACGCTCCTATGTTGCAATAACTCAGAACCTCATTCTCAGTGTTCCCGGCAGAGGTCATTCGGCTGAACACAACCGTGGACTAATTAGAGCCAGATGTAGTCAGTGCCGTCCATAGTGCTGGATGGACAGTGGCGCCATGCCAAACAACTGAGCTCTAGTTTTCAACAGTTTCACAAAGTGCCCTAAGTTGAGGTTCAACTTACTGCGCCGATTGAGTAGAGTGCAGCCGTCAAAGATGGAATCAGTAGCACTCAGGTGAGAAGAACGGGAAGCAGATATACCCAGTCCGCTGGCAGTGTCCTACGGGGACCAGCCTATCTGGCTGCGACACGTGAATGTTTGCAACCGCGGCCGAGCTAGGCAGGCACAATTGTGCAGCAATGCAAACTGCATAACCTGGCCAAATATCACGGGTGTACAAGAAACCACGGGGGATTTACAATTAGATGTTCACCCGGAACTGCCGGAGGCCTGACAGCAGCAAGATTCCGGAATTCTTCCTGAGAAGCCATGAAAGCAGTGAAACGCTCCTATGTTGCAATAACTCAGAACATCATTCTGAGTGTCCCCGGCCAAGGTCATTCGGCTGAACACAACCGTGGACTAATTAGAGCCAGATGTAGGCAGTGCCGTCCATAGTGCTGGATGGACAGTGGTGGCGTGCCAAACAACTGAGCTCTAGTTCTCAACAGTTTCACAAAGTGCCCTAAGTTGAGGTTCAACTTACGGCTCCGGTTGAGTAGAGTGTAGCGGTCAAAGCTGGAATCAGTAGCACTCAGGTGAGAAGAACGTGAAGCAGATATAGATAGTCCGCTGGCAGTGTCCTACGGGGACCAGCCTATCTGGCTGCCACGCTTGAATGTTTGCAAGCGCGGCCGAGCTAAGCAGGCTGAATTGTGCAGCAATGCAAACTGCATAACCTGGCCAAATTTCACGGATGTACAAGAAACCACGGGATATTTAAAAGGAGATGTTCACCCGGAACAGCCGGAGGCCTGCCGGCAGCAAGATTCCGGAATTCTTCCTGAGAAGCCTTGAAAGCAGTGAAACGCTCCTATGTTGCAATAACTCAGAACCTCATTCTGAGTGTTCCCGGCAGAGGTCATTCGGCTGAACACAACCGTGGACTAATTAGAGCCAGATGTAGTCAGTGCCGTCCATAGTGCTGGATGGACAGTGGTGGCGTGCCAAACAACTGAGCTCTAGTTCTCATCACTTTCACAAAATTCCATAAGTTGAGGTTCAACTTACTGCTCCGGTTGAGTAGAGTGTAGCGGTCAAAGCTGGAATCAGTAGAACTCAGGTGAGAAGAACGTGAAGCAGATATAGCCAGTCCGCTGGCAGTGTCCTACGGGGACTAGCCTATCTGGCTGCCACGCCTGAATGTTTGCAACCCCGGCCGAGCTAGGCAGGCGCAATTGTGCAGCAATGCAAACTGCATAACCTGGCCAAATTTCACGGGTGTACAAGAAACCACGGGGGATTTACAAGGAGATGTTCACCCGGAACAGCCGGACGCCGGCGGGCAGCAAGATTCCGGAACTGTTCCTGAGAAGCCTTGAAAGTAGTGAAACGCACCTATGTTGCAATAACTCAGAACCTCATTCTGAGTGTTCCCGACAGAGGTCATTTGACTGAACACAACCGTGGACTAATTAGAGCCAGATGTAGGCAGTGCCGTCCATAGTGCTGGATGGACAGTGGTGGCGTGCCAAACAACTGAGCTCTAGTTCTCATCACTTTCACAAAATGCCATAAGTTGAGGTTCAACTTACTGCTCCGGTTGAGTAGAGTTTAGCGGTCCAAGCTGGAATCAGTAGCACTCAGGTGAGAAGAACGGGAAGCAGATATACCCAGTCCGCTGGCAGTGTCCTACGGGGACCAGCCCATCTGGCTGCCACGCCTGAAGATTTGCAAACGAGGCTGAGATAGGCAGGCGCAATTGTGCAGCAATGCAAACTGCATAACCTGGCCAGATTTCAAGGGTGTACAAGAAACCACGGGGGATTTACAAGGAGATGTTCACCCGGAACAGCCGGACGCCGGCGGGCAGCAAAATTCCGGAACTCTTCCTGAGAAGCCTTGAAAGCAGTGAAACGCTCCTATGTTGCAATAACTCAGAACTTCATTCTGAGTGTTCCCGGCAGAGGTCATTCGGCTGAACACAACCGTGGACTAATTAGAGCCAGATGTAGGCAGTGCCATCCATAGTGCTGGATGGACAGTGGTGGCGTGCCAAACTACTGATCTCTAGTTCTCAACACTTTCACAAAGTGCCATAAGTTGAGGTTCAACTTACTGCTCAGGTTGAGTAGAGTGTAGCCCTCAAAGCTGGAATCAGTAGCACTCAGGTGAGAAGAACGGGAAGCAGATATACCCAGTCCGCTGGCAGTGTCCTATGAGGACCAGCCTATCTGGCTGCCACGCCTGAATGTTTGCAACCGCGGCCGAGCTAGGCAGGCGCAATTGTGCAGCAATGCAAACTGCATAACCTGGCCAAATTTCACGGGTGTACAAGAAACCACCGGGGATTTACAAGGAGATGTTCACCCAGAACAGTCGGACGCCGGCGGGCAGCAAGATTCCGGAACTCTTCCTGAGAAGCCTTGAAAGCTGTGAAACGCTCCTATGTTGCAATAACTCAGAACCTCATTCTGAGTGTTCCAGGCAGAGGTCATTCGGCTGAACACAACCGTGGACTAATTAGAGCCAGATGTAGGCAGTGCCGTCCATAGTGCTGGATGGAGAGTGGTGGCGTGCCAAACAACTGAGCTCTAGTTCTCATCACTTTCACAAAGTGCCATAAGTTGAGGTTCAACTTACGGCTCCACTTGAGTAGAGTGTAGCCGTCAAAGCTGGAATCAGTAGCACTCAGGTGAGAAGAACAGGAAGCAGATATACCCAGTCCATTGGCAGTGTCCTCCGGGGACCAGCCTATCAGGCTGCCACGCCTGAATGTTTGCAACCGCGGCCGAGCTAGGCAGGCACAATTGTGCAGCAATGCAAACTGCACAACCTGGCCAAATTTCACGGGTGTACAAGAAACCACGGGGGATTTACAAAGAGATGTTCACCCGGAAGAGCCGGAGGCCTGCCGGCAGCAAGATTCCGGAATTCTGCCTGAGAAGCCTTGAAAGCAGTGAAACGCTCTTATGTTGCAATAACTCAGAACCTCATTCTGAGTGTTCCCGGCAGAGGTCATCCGGCTGAACACAACCGTGGACTAATTAGAGCCAGATGTAGGCAATGCCGTCCATAGTGCTAAATGGACAGTGGTGGCGTGCCAAACAACTGAGCTCTAGTTCTCATCACTTTCACAAAGTGCCATACGTAGAGGTTAAACTTACTGCTCCGGTTGAGTAGAGTGTAGCCGTCAAAGCTGGAATCAGTAGCACTCAGGTGAGAAGAACGGGAAGCAGATATACCCAGTCCATTGGCAGTGTCCTACGGGGACCAGCCTATCTGGCTGCCACGCCTGAATGTTTGCAACCGCGGCCGAGCTAAGCAGGCGCAATTGTGCAGCAATGCAAACTGCATAACCTGACCAAATTTCACGGGTGTACAAGAAACACGGGGGATTTACAAGGAGATGTTCACCCGGAAGAGCCGGAGGCCTGCCGGCAGCAAGATTTCGGAATTCTTCCTGAGAAGCCTTGAAAGCAGTGAAACGCTCCTATGTTGCAATAACTCAGAACCTCATTCTGAGTGTTCCCGGCAGAGGTCATTCAGCTGAACACAACCGTGGACTAATTAGAGCCAGATGTAGGCAGTGCCGTCCATAGTGCTGGATGGACAGTGGCGCCATGCCAAACAACTGAGCTCTAGTTTTCAACAGTTTCACAAAGTGCCCTAAGTTGAGGTTCAACTTACTGCGCCGATTGAGTAGAGTGCAGCCGTCAAAGATGGAATCAGTAGCACTCAGGTGAGAAGAACGGGAAGCAGATATACCCAGTCCGCTGGCAGTGTCCTACGGGGACCAGCCTATCTGGCTGCGACACGTGAATGTTTGCAACCGCGGCCGAGCTAGGCAGGCACAATTGTGCAGCAATGCAAACTGCATAACCTGGCCAAATATCACGGGTGTACAAGAAACCACGGGGGATTTACAATTAGATGTTCACCCGGAACTGCCGGAGGCCTGACGGCAGCAAGATTCCGGAATTCTTCCTGAGAAGCCATGAAGGCAGTGAAACGCTCCTATGTTGCAATAACTCAGAACATCATTCTGAGTGTCCCCGGCCAAGGTCATTCGGCTGAACACAACCGTGGACTAATTAGAGCCAGATGTAGGCAGTGCCGTCCATAGTGCTGGATGGACAGTGGTGGCGTGCCAAACAACTGAGCTCTAGTTCTCAACAGTTTCACAAAGTGCCCTAAGTTGAGGTTCAACTTACGGCTCCGGTTGAGTAGAGTGTAGCGGTCAAAGCTGGAATAAGTAGCACTCAGGTGAGAAGAACGTGAAGCAGATATAGCTAGTCCGCTGGCAGTGTCCTACGGGGACCAGCCTATCTGGCTGCCACGCTTGAATGTTTGCAAGCGCGGCCAAGCTAAGCAGGCTGAATTGTGCAGCAATGCAAACTGCATAACCTGGCCAAATTTCACGGATGTACAAGAAACCACGGGGGATTTAAAAGGAGATGTTCACCCGGAACAGCCGGAGGCCTGCCGGCAGCAAGATTCCGGAATTCTTCCTGAGAAGCCTTGAAAGCAGTGAAACGCTCCTATGTTGCAATAACTCAGAACCTCATTCTCAGTGTTCCCGGCAGAGGTCATTCGGCTGAACACAACCGTGGACTAATTAGAGCCAGATGTAGTCAGTGCCGTCCATAGTGCTGGATGGACAGTGGCGCCATGCCAAACAACTGAGCTCTAGTTTTCAACAGTTTCACAAAGTGCCCTAAGTTGAGGTTCAACTTACTGCGCCGATTGAGTAGAGTGCAGCCGTCAAAGATGGAATCAGTAGCACTCAGGTGAGAAGAACGGGAAGCAGATATACCCAGTCCGCTGGCAGTGTCCTACGGGGAACAGCCTATCTGGCTGCGACACGTGAATGTTTGCAACCGCGGCCGAGCTAGGCAGGCACAATTGTGCAGCAATGCAAACTGCATAACCTGGCCAAATATCACGGGTGTACAAGAAACCACGGGGGATTTACAATTAGATGTTCACCCGGAACTGCCGGAGGCCTGACAGCAGCAAGATTCCGGAATTCTTCCTGAGAAGCCATGAAAGCAGTGAAACGCTCCTATGTTGCAATAACTCAGAACATCATTCTGAGTGTCCCCGGCCAAGGTCATTCGGCTGAACACAACCGTGGACTAATTAGAGCCAGATGTAGGCAGTGCCGTCCATAGTGCTGGATGGACAGTGGTGGCGTGCCAAACAACTGAGCTCTAGTTCTCAACAGTTTCACAAAGTGCCCTAAGTTGAGGTTCAACTTACGGCTCCGGTTGAGTAGAGTGTAGCGGTCAAAGCTGGAATCAGTAGCACTCAGGTGAGAAGAACGTGAAGCAGATATAGCTAGTCCGCTGGCAGTGTCCTACGGGGACCAGCCTATCTGGCTGCCACGCTTGAATGTTTGCAAGCGCGGCCGAGCTAAGCAGGCTGAATTGTGCAGCAATGCAAACTGCATAACCTGGCCAAATTTCACGGATGTACAAGAAACCACGGGGGATTTAAAAGGAGATGTTCACCCGGAACAGCCGGAGGCCTGCCGGCAGCAAGATTCCGGAATTCTTCCTGAGAAGCCTTGAAAGCAGTGAAACGCTCCTATGTTGCAATAACTCAGAACCTCATTCTCAGTGTTCCCGGCAGAGGTCATTCGGCTGAACACAACCGTGGACTAATTAGAGCCAGATGTAGTCAGTGCCGTCCATAGTGCTGGATGGACAGTGGTGGCGTGCCAAACAACTGAGCTCTAGTTCTCATCACTTTCACAAAATTCCATAAGTTGAGGTTCAACTTACTGCTCCGGTTGAGTAGAGTGTAGCCGTCAAAGGTGGAATCAGTAGCACTCAGGTTCGAAGAACGGGAAGCAGATATACCCAGTCCGCTGGCAGTGTCCTACGGGGACCAGCCTATCTGTCTGCCATGCCTGAATGTTTGCAAACGCGGCCGAGCTAGGCAGGCGCAATTGTGCAGCAATGCAAACTGCATAACCTGGCCAAATTTCACGGGTGTACAAGAAACCACGGGGGATTGACAAGGAGAGGTTCACCCGGAACTGCCGGAGGCATGGCGGCAGCAAGATTCCGTAATTCTTCCTGAGAAGCCTTGAAAGCAGTGAAACGCTCCTATGTTGCAATAACTCAAAACATCATTCTGAGTGTCCCCGGCCGAGGTCATTCGGCTGAACACAACGGTGGACTAATTAGAGCCAGACGTAGGCAGTGCCGTCCATAGTGCTGAATGTACAGTGGTGGCGTGCCAAACAACTGAGCTCTAGTTCTCAACAGTTTCACAAAGTGCCCTATGTTGAGGTTCAACTTACGGCTCCGGTTGAGTAGAGTGTAGCGGTCAAAGCTGGAATCAGTAGCACTCAGGTGAGAAGAACGGGAAGCAGATAGAGCTAGTCTTCTGGCAGTGTCCTACGGGGACTAGCCTATCTGGCTGCCACGCCTGAATGTTTGCAAGCGCGGCCGAGCTAAGCAGGCGAAATTGTGCAGCAATGCAAACTGCATAACCTGGCCAAATTTCACGGGTGTACAAGAAACCACGGGGGATTTACAAGGAGATGTTCACCCGGAACAGCCGGAGGCCTGCCGGCAGCAAGATTCCGGAATTCTTCCTGAGAAGCCTTGAAAGCAGTGAAACGCTCTTATGTTGCAATAACTCAGAAACTCATTCTGAGTGTTCCCGGCAGAGGTCATTCGGCTGAACACAACCGTGGACTAATTAGAGCCAGATGTAAGCAGTGCCGTCCATAGTGCTGGATGTACAGTGGTGGCGTGCCAAACAACTGAGCTCTAGTTCTCATCACTTTCACAAAGTGCCATAAGTTGAGGTTCAACTTACGGCTCCGGTTAAGTAGAGTGTAGCCGTCAAAGCTGGAATCAGTAGCACTCAGGTGAGAAGAACGGGAAGCAGATATAGCCAGTCCATTGGCAGTGTCCTTCGGGGACCAGCCTATCTGGCTGCCACGCCTGAATGTTTGCAACCGCGGCCGAGCTAGGCAGGCGCAATTGTGCAGCAATGCAAACTGCATAACCTGGCCAAATTTCACGGGTGTACAAGAAACCCCTGGGGATTTACAAGGAGATGTTCACCCGGAACAGCCAGACGCCGGCGGGCAGCAAGATTCCGGAACTCTTCCTGAGAAGCCTTGTAAGCAGGGAAAAGATCCTATGTTGCAATAACTCAGAACCTCATTCTGAGTGTTGCCGGCAGAGGTCATTCGGCTGAACACAACCATGGACTAATTAGAGCCAGATGTAGGCAGTGCCGTCCATAGTGCTGGATGGACAGTGGTGGCGTGCCAAACAACTGAGCTCTAGTTCTCAACATTTTCACAAAGTGCCATGAGTTGAGGTTCAACTTATTGTTCCGGTTGAGTAGAGTGTAGCCGTCAAAGGTGGAATCAGTAGCACTCAGGTGAGAAGAACGGGAAGCAGATATACCCAGTCCGCTGGCAGTGTCCTCCGGGGACCAGCCTATCTGGCTGCCACGCCTGAATGTTTGCAACCGCGGCCGAGCTAGGCAGGCACAATTGTGCAGCAATGCAAACTGCATAACCTGGCCAAATATCACGGGTGTACAAGAAACCACGGGGGATTTACAATTAGATGTTCACCCGGAACTGCCGGAGGCCTGACGGCAGCAAGATTCCGGAATTCTTCCTGAGAAGCCATGAAGGCAGTGAAACGCTCCTATGTTGCAATAACTCAGAACATCATTCTGAGTGTCCCCGGCCAAGGTCATTCGGCTGAACACAACCGTGGACTAATTAGAGCCAGATGTAGGCAGTGCCGTCCATAGTGCTGGATGGACAGTGGTGGCGTGCCAAACAACTGAGCTCTAGTTCTCAACAGTTTCACAAAGTGCCCTAAGTTGAGGTTCAACTTACGGCTCCGGTTGAGTAGAGTGTAGCGGTCAAAGCTGGAATAAGTAGCACTCAGGTGAGAAGAACGTGAAGCAGATATAGCTAGTCCGCTGGCAGTGTCCTACGGGGACCAGCCTATCTGGCTGCCACGCTTGAATGTTTGCAAGCGCGGCCAAGCTAAGCAGGCTGAATTGTGCAGCAATGCAAACTGCATAACCTGGCCAAATTTCACGGATGTACAAGAAACCACGGGGGATTTAAAAGGAGATGTTCACCCGGAACAGCCGGAGGCCTGCCGGCAGCAAGATTCCGGAATTCTTCCTGAGAAGCCTTGAAAGCAGTGAAACGCTCCTATGTTGCAATAACTCAGAACCTCATTCTCAGTGTTCCCGGCAGAGGTCATTCGGCTGAACACAACCGTGGACTAATTAGAGCCAGATGTAGTCAGTGCCGTCCATAGTGCTGGATGGACAGTGGCGCCATGCCAAACAACTGAGCTCTAGTTTTCAACAGTTTCACAAAGTGCCCTAAGTTGAGGTTCAACTTACTGCGCCGATTGAGTAGAGTGCAGCCGTCAAAGATGGAATCAGTAGCACTCAGGTGAGAAGAACGGGAAGCAGATATACCCAGTCCGCTGGCAGTGTCCTACGGGGACCAGCCTATCTGGCTGCGACACGTGAATGTTTGCAACCGCGGCCGAGCTAGGCAGGCACAATTGTGCAGCAATGCAAACTGCATAACCTGGCCAAATATCACGGGTGTACAAGAAACCACGGGGGATTTACAATTAGATGTTCACCCGGAACTGCCGGAGGCCTGACAGCAGCAAGATTCCGGAATTCTTCCTGAGAAGCCATGAAAGCAGTGAAACGCTCCTATGTTGCAATAACTCAGAACATCATTCTGAGTGTCCCCGGCCAAGGTCATTCGGCTGAACACAACCGTGGACTAATTAGAGCCAGATGTAGGCAGTGCCGTCCATAGTGCTGGATGGACAGTGGTGGCGTGCCAAACAACTGAGCTCTAGTTCTCAACAGTTTCACAAAGTGCCCTAAGTTGAGGTTCAACTTACGGCTCCGGTTGAGTAGAGTGTAGCGGTCAAAGCTGGAATCAGTAGCACTCAGGTGAGAAGAACGTGAAGCAGATATAGATAGTCCGCTGGCAGTGTCCTACGGGGACCAGCCTATCTGGCTGCCACGCTTGAATGTTTGCAAGCGCGGCCGAGCTAAGCAGGCTGAATTGTGCAGCAATGCAAACTGCATAACCTGGCCAAATTTCACGGATGTACAAGAAACCACGGGATATTTAAAAGGAGATGTTCACCCGGAACAGCCGGAGGCCTGCCGGCAGCAAGATTCCGGAATTCTTCCTGAGAAGCCTTGAAAGCAGTGAAACGCTCCTATGTTGCAATAACTCAGAACCTCATTCTGAGTGTTCCCGGCAGAGGTCATTCGGCTGAACACAACCGTGGACTAATTAGAGCCAGATGTAGTCAGTGCCGTCCATAGTGCTGGATGGACAGTGGTGGCGTGCCAAACAACTGAGCTCTAGTTCTCATCACTTTCACAAAATTCCATAAGTTGAGGTTCAACTTACTGCTCCGGTTGAGTAGAGTGTAGCGGTCAAAGCTTGAATCAGTAGCACTCAGGTTCGAAGAACGGGAAGCAGATATACCCAGTCCGCTGGCAGTGTCCTACGGGGACCAGCCTATCTGTCTGCCATGCCTGAATGTTTGCAAACGCGGCCGAGCTAGGCAGGCGCAATTGTGCAGCAATGCAAACTGCATAACCTGGCCAAATTTCACGGGTGTACAAGAAACCACGGGGGATTGACAAGGAGAGGTTCACCCGGAACTGCCGGAGGCATGGCGGCAGCAAGATTCCGTAATTCTTCCTGAGAAGCCTTGAAAGCAGTGAAACGCTCCTATGTTGCAATAACTCAGAACATCATTCTGAGTGTCCCCGGCCGAGGTCATTCGGCTGAACACAACCGTGGACTAATTAGAGCCAGACGTAGGCAGTGCCGTCCATAGTGCTGGATGTACAGTGGTGGCGTGCCAAACAATTGAGCTCTAGTTCTCAACAGTTTCACAAAGTGCCCTATGTTGAGGTTCAACTTACGGCTCCGGTTGAGTAGAGTGTAGCGGTCAAACCTGGAATCAGTAGCACTCAGGTGAGAAGAACGGGAAGCAGATAGAGCTAGTCTTCTGGCAGTGTCCTACGGGGACTAGCCTATCTGGCTGCCACGCCTGAATGTTTGCAAGGGCGGCCGAGCTAAGCAGGCGAAATTGTGCAGCAATGCAAACTGTATAACCAGGCCAAATTTCACGGGTGTACAAGAAACCACGGGGGATTTACAAGGAGATGTTCACCCGGAACAGCCGGAGGCCTGCCGGCAGCAAGATTCCGGAATTCTTCCTGAGAAGCCTTGAAAGCAGTGAAACGCTCTTATGTTGCAATAACTCAGAAACTCATTCTGAGTGTTCCCGGCAGAGGTCATTCGGCTGAACACAACCGTGGACTAATTAGAGCCAGATGTAAGCAGTGCCGTCCATAGTGCTAGATGGACAGTGGTGGCGTGCCAAACAACTGAGCTCTAGTTCTCATCACTTTCACAAAGTGCCATAAGTTGAGGTTCAACTTACGGCTCCGGTTAAGTAGAGTGTAGCCGTCAAAGCTGGAATCAGTAGCACTCAGGTGAGAAGAACGGGAAGCAGATATAGCCAGTCCATTGGCAGTGTCCTTCGGGGACCAGCCTATCTGGCTGCCACGCCTGAATGTTTGCAACCGCGGCCGAGCTAGGCAGGCGCAATTGTGCAGCAATGCAAACTGCATAACCTGGCCAAATTTCACGGGTGTACAAGAAACCCCTGGGGATTTACAAGGAGATGTTCACCCGGAACAGCCAGACGCCGGCGGGCAGCAAGATTCCGGAACTCTTCCTGAGAAGCCTTGTAAGCAGGGAAAAGATCCTATGTTGCAATAACTCAGAACCTCATTCTGAGTGTTGCCGGCAGAGGTCATTCGGCTGAACACAACCATGGACTAATTAGAGCCAGATGTAGGCAGTGCCGTCCATAGTGCTGGATGGACAGTGGTGGCGTGCCAAACAACTGATCTCTAGTTGTCATCACTTTCACAAAGTGCCATAAGGTGAGGTTCAACTTACTGCGCCGATTGAGTAGAGTGTAGCCGTCAAAGATGGAATCAGTAGCACTTAGGTGAGAAGAACGGAAAGCAGATATACCCAGTCCGCTGGCAGCGTCCTACGGGGACCAGCCTTTCTGGCTGCGACACGTGAATGTTTGCAACCGCGGCCGAGCTAGGCAGGCACAATTGTGCAGCAATGCAAACTGCATAACCTGGCCAAATATCACGGGTGTACAAGAAACCACGGGGGATTTACAAGGAGATGTTCACCCGGAACTGCCGGAGGCCTGCCCGCAGCAAGATTCCGGAATTCTTCCTGAGAAGCCTTGAAAGCAGTGAAACGCTCCTATGTTGCAATAACTCAGAACATCATTCTGAGTGTCCCCGGCCAAGGTCATTCGGCTGAACACAACCGTGGACTAATTAGAGCCAGATGTAGGCAGTGCCGTCCATAGTGCTGGATGGACAGTGGTGGCGTGCCAAACAACTGAGCTCTAGTTCTCAACAGTTTCACAAAGTGCCCTAAGTTGAGGTTCAACTTACGGCTCCGGTTGAGTAGAGTGTAGCCGTCAAAGCTGGAATCAGTAGCACTCAGGTGAGAAGAACGGGAAGCAGATATACCAAATCTGCTGGCAGTGTCCTACGGGGACCAGCCTATCTGGCTGCCACGCCTGAATGTTTGCAACTGCATCCGAGTTAGGCAGGCGCAATTGTGCAGCAATGCGAACTGCATAACCTGGCCAAATATCACGGATGTACAAGAAACCACGGGAAATTTACAAGGAGATGTTCACCCGGAACAGCCGGAGGCCTGCCGGCAGCAAGATTCCGGAATTCTTCCTGAGAAGCCTTGAAAGCAGTGAAACGCTCCTATGTTGCAATAACTCAGAACCTCATTATGAGTGTTCCGGCAGAAATCATTCGGCTGAACACAACCGTGGACTAATTAGAGCCAGATGTAGGCAGTGCCGTCCATAGTGCTGGATGGACAGTGGTGGCGTGCCAAACAACTGAGCTCTAGTTCTCATCACTTTCACAAAGTGCCATAAGTTGAGGTTCAAATTACGGCTCCGGTTAAGTAGAGTGTAGCCGTCAAAGCTGGAATCAGTAGCACTCAGGTGAGAAGAACGGGAAGCAGAGATACCCAGTCCATTGGCACTGTCCTACGGGGACCAGCCTATCTGGCTGCCACGCCTGAATGTTTGCAACCGCGGCCGAGCTAGGCAGGCGCAATTGTGCAGCAATGAAAACTGCATAACCTGGCCAAATTTCACGGGTGTACAAGAAACCACGGGGGATTTACAAGGAGATGTTCACCCGGAAGAGCCGGAGGCCTGCCGGCAGCAAGATTCCGGAATTCTTCCTGAGAAGCCTTGAAAGCAGTGAAACGCTCCTATGTTGCAATAACTCAGAACCTCATTCTGAGTGTTGCCGGCAGAGGTCATTCGGCTGAACACAACCATGGACTAATTAGAGCCAGATGTAGGCAGTGCCGTCCAGAGTGCTGGATGGACAGTGGTGGCGTGCCAAACAACTGAGCTCTAGTTCTCAAAAGTTTCACAAAGTGCCATGAGTTGAGGTTCAACTTATTGTTCCGGTTGAGTAGAGTGTAGCCGTCAAAGATGGAATCAGTAGCACTCAGGTGAGAAGAACGGGAAGCAGATATACCCAGTCCGCTGGCAGTGTCCTACGGGGACCAGCCTATCTGGCTGCCACGCCTGAATGTTTGCAACCGCGGCCGAGGTAGGCAGGCGCAATTGTGCAGCAATGCAAACTGCATAACCTGGCCAAATTTCACGGATGTACAAGAAACCACGGGGGATTTACAAGATGTTCACCCGGAAGAGCCGGAGGCCTGCCGGCAGCAAGATTCCAGAATTCTTCCTGAGAAGCCTTGAAAGCAGTGAAACGCTCCTATGTTGCAATAACTCAGAACCTCATTCTGAGTGTTGCCGGCAGAGGTCATTCGGCTGAACACAACCATGGACTAATTAGAGCCAGATGTAGGGAGTGCCGTCCATAGTGCTGGATGGACAGTGGTGGCCTGCCAAACAACTGATCTCTAGTTCACATCACTTTCACAAAGTGCCATAAGGTGAGGTTCAACTTACTGCGCCGATTGAGTAGAGTGTAGCCGTCAAAGTTGGAATCAGTAGCACTCAGGTGAGAAGAACGGGAAGCAGATATACCCAGTCCGCTGGCAGTGTCCTACGGGGACTAGCCTTTCTGGCTGCGACACGTGAATGTTTGCAACCGCGGCCGAGCTAGGCAGGCACAATTGTGCAGCAATTCAAACTGCATAACCTGGACAGATTTCACGGGTGTACAAGAAACCACGGGGGATTTACAAGGAGATGTTCACCCGGAACTGCCGGAGGCATGCCGGCAGCAAGATTCCGGAATTCTTCCTGAGAAGCCTTGAAAGCAGTGAAACGCTCCTATGTTGCAATAACTCAGAACATCATTCTGAGTGTTCCCCGCAGAGGTTATTCGTCTGCACACAACCGTCGACTAATTAGAGCCAGATGTAGGCAGTGCAGTCCATAGTGCTGGATGGACAGTGGTGGCGTGCCAAACAACTGAGCTCTAGTTCTCAACACTTTCACAAAGTGACCTAAGTAGAGGTTCAACTTACTGCTCCGGTTGAGTAGAGTGTAGCCGTCAAACCTGGAATCAGTAGCACTCAGGTGAGAAGAACGGGAAGCAGATATACCCAGTCCGCTGGCAGTGTCCTACGGGGACCAGCCTATCTGGCTGCCACGCCTGCATATTTGCAACCGTGGCCGAGCTAGGCAGGCGCAATTGTGCAGCAATGCAAACTGCATAACCTGGCCAAATTTCACGGGTGTACAAGAAACCACGGGGGATTTACAAGGAGATGTTCACCCGGAACAGCCGGAGGCCAGCTGGCAGCAAGGTTCCGGAATTCTTCCTGAGAAGCCTTGAAAGCAGTGAAACGCTCCTATGTTGCAATAACTCAGAACATCATTCTGAGTGTTCCCGGCAGAGGTCATTCGGCTGAACACAACCATGGACTAATTAGAGCCAGATGTAGGCAGTGCCGTCCATAGTGCTGGATGGACAGTGGTGGCGTGCCAAACAACTGAGCTCTAGTTCTCATCACTTTCACAAAGTGCCATAAGTTGAGGTTCAACTTACTGCTCCCGTTGAGTAGAGTGTAGCCGTCAAAGCTGGAATCAGTAGCACTCAGGTGAGAAGAACGGGAGGCAGATATACCCAGTCCGCTGGCAGACGCCTACGGGGACCAGCCTATCTGGCTGCCACGCCTGAATGTTTGCAACCGCGGCGGAGCTAGGCAGGCGTAATTGTGCAGCACTGCAAACTGCATAACCTGGTCAAATTTCAAGGGTGTACAAGAAACC
Organism: Dipodomys merriami; assembly: GCF_024711535.1. Lineage (NCBI taxonomy): Eukaryota > Metazoa > Chordata > Mammalia > Rodentia > Heteromyidae > Dipodomys > Dipodomys merriami. The sequence goes on along the minus strand of NW_027203704.1, from coordinate 738,391 downwards.
ACGGGGGATTTACAAGGAGATGTTCACCCGGAACTGCCGGAGGCCTGCCGGCAGTAAGAGTCCGGAATTCTTCCTGAGAAGCCTTGAAAGCAGTGAAACGCTCCTATGTTGCAATAACTCAGAACCTCATTCTGAGTGTTCCCGGCAGAGGTCATTCGGCTGAACACAACCATGGACTAATTAGAGCCAGATGTAGGCAGTGCCGTCCATAGTGCTGGATGGACAGTGGTGGCATGCCAAACAACTGAGCTCTAGTTCTCAACAGTTTCACAAAGTGCCCTAAGTTGAGGTTCAACTTACGGCTCCGGTTGAGTAGAGTGTAGCGGTCAAAGCTGGAATCAGTAGCACTCAGGTGAGAAGAACGTGAAGGAGATATAGCCAGTCCGCTGGCAGTGTCCTACGGGGACCAGCCTATCTGGCTGCCACGCCTGAATATTTGCAACCGCGGTGGAGGTAGGCAGGCGCAATTGTGCAGCAATGCAAACTGCATAACCTGGCCAAATTTCACGGATGTACAAGAAACCACGGGGGATTTACAAGGAGATGTTCACCCGGAAGAGCCGGAGGCCTGCCGGCAGCAAGATTCCGGAATTCTTCCTGAGAAGCCTTGAAAGCAGTGAAACGCTCCTATGTTGCAATAACTCAGAACCTCATTCTGAGTGTTCCCGGCAGAGGTCATTCAGCTGAACACAACCGTGGACTAATTAAAGCCAGATGTAGGCAGTGCCGTCCATAGTGCTGGATGGACAGTGGTGGCATGCCAAACAACTGAGCTCTAGTTTTCAACAGTTTCACAAAGTGCCCTAAGTTGAGGTTCAACTTACGGCTCCGGTTGAGTAGAGTGTAGCGGTCATAGCTGGAATCTGTTGCACTCAGGTTAGAAGAACGTGAAGCAGATATAGCCAGTCCGCTGGCAGTGTCCTACGGGGACTAGCCTATCTGGCTGCCACGCCTGAATGTTTGCAAGCGCGGTCGAGCTAAACAGGCGGAATTGTGCAGCAATGCAAACTGTATAACCTGGCCAAATTTCAAGGGTGTACAAGAAACCACATGGGATATACAAGGAGATGTTCACCCGGAACAGCCGGAGGCCTGCGGCAGCAAGATTCCAGAATTCTTCCTGAGAAGCCTTGAAAGCAGTGAGACGCTCCTATGTTGCAATAACTCAGAACCTCATTCTGAGTGTTCCAGGCAGAGGTCATTCGTCTGAACACAACCGTGGACTAATTAGAGCCAGATGTAGGCAGTGCCGTCCATAGGGCTGGATGGAGAGTGGGCGCGTGCCAAACAACTGAGCTCTAGTTCTCAACAGTTTCACAAAGTGCCATAAGTTGAGGTTCAACTTACTGCTCCGGTTGAGTAGAGTGTAGCCGTCAAAGCTGGAATCACTAGCACTCAGGTGAGAAGAACGGGAAGCAGATATACCCAGTCCGCTGGCAGTGTCCTCCGGGGACCAGCCTATCTGGCTGCCACGCCTGAATGTTTGCAACCCCGGCAGAGGTAGGCAGGCGCAATTGTGCAGCAATGCAAACTGCATAACCTGGCCAAATTTCACGGATGTACAAGAAACCACGGGGGATTTACAAGATGTTCACCCGGAAGAGCCGGAGGCCTGCCGGCAGCAAGATTCCGGAATTCTTCCTGAGAAGCCTTGAAAGCAGTGAAACGCTCCTATGTTGCAATAACTCAGAACCTCATTCTGAGTGTTCCCGGCAGAGGTCATTCGGCTGAACACAACCGTGGACTAATTAGAGCCAGATGTAGGGAGTGCCGTCCATAGTGCTGGATAGACAGTGGTGGCTTGCAAAACAACTGATCTCTAGTTCTCATCACTTTCACAAAGTGCCATAAGTTGAGGTTCACCTTACTGCGCCGATTGAGTAGAGTGTAGCCGTCAAAGATGGAATCAGTAGCACTCAGGTGAGAAGAACGGGAAGCAGATATACCCAGTCCGCTGGCAGTGTCCTACGGGGACCAGCGTATCTGGCTGCCACGCCTGAATGTTTGCAACCGCATCCGAGTTAGGCAGGCGCAATTGTGCAGCAATGCGAACTGCATAACCTGGCCAAATATCACGGATGTACAAGAAACCACGGGGGATTTACAAGGAGATGTTCACCCGGAACAGCCGGAGGCCTGCTGGCAGCAAGATTCCGGAATTCTTCCTGAGAAGCCCTGAAAGCAGTGAAACGCTCCTATGTTGCAATAACTCAGAACCTCATTCTGAGTGTTCCCGGCAGAGGTCATTCGGCTGAACACAACCGTGGACTAATTAGAGCCAGATGTAGGCAGTGCCGTCCATAGTGCTGGATGGACAGTGGTGGCGTGCCAAATTACTGAGCTCTAGTTCTCAACAGTTTCACAAAATGCCCTAAGTTGAGGTTCAACTTACTGCTCCCGTTGAGTAGAGTGTAGCGGTCAAACCTGGACTCAGTAGCACTCAGGTGAGAAGAACGGGAAGCAGATATACCCAGTCCGCTGGCAGTGTCCTACGGGGACCAGCCTATCTGGCTGAAACACCTGAATGTTTGAAACCGCGGCCGAGCTAGGCAGGCGCAATTGTGCAGCAATGCAAACTGCATAACCTAGCCAGATTTCATGGGTGTACAAGAAACCACGGGAAATTTACAAGGAGATGTTCACCCGGAACAGCCGGAGGCCTGCCGGCAGCAAGATTCCGGAATTCTTCCTGAGAAGCCTTGAAAGCAGTGAAACGCTCCTATGTTGCAATAACTCAGAACATCATTCTGAGTGTTCCCGGCAGAGGTCATTCGGCTGAACACAACCATGGACTAATTAGAGCCAGATGTAGGCAGTGCCGTCCATAGTGCTGGATGGACAGTGGTGGCGTGCCAAACAACTGAGCTCTAGTTCTCATCACTTTCACAAAGTGCCATAAGTTGAGGTTCAACTTACTGCTCCCGTTGAGTAGAGTGTAGCCGTCAAAGCTGGAATCAGTAGCACTCAGGTGAGAAGAACGGGAAGCAGATATACCCAGTCCGCTGGCAGTGTCCTACGGGGACCAGCCTATCTGGCTGCCACGCCTTAATGTTTGCAACCGCGGCCGAGCTAGGCAGGCACAATTGTGCAGCAATTCAAACTGCATAACCTGGACAGATTTCACGGGTGTACAAGAAACCACGGGGGATTTACAAGGAGATGTTCACCCGGAACTGCCGGAGGCATGCCGGCAGCAAGATTCCAGAATTCTTCCTGAGAAGCCTTGAAAGCAGTGAAACGCTCCTATGTTGCAATAACTCAGAACATCATTCTGAGTGTTCCCGGCAGTGGTCATTCGGCTGAACACAACCATGGACTAATTAGAGGCAGATGTAGGCAGTGCCGTCCATAGTGCTGGATGGACAGTGTTGGCGTGCCAAACAACTGAGCTCTAGTTCTCAACAGTTTCACAAAGTGCCATAAGTAGAGGTTCAACTTACTGCACCGGTTGAGTAGAGTGTAGCCGTCAAAGCTGGAATCTGTAGCACTCAGGTGAGAAGAACGTGAAGCAGATATAGTCAGTCCGCTGGCAGTGTCCTACGGGGACTAGGCTATCTGGCTGCCACGCCTGAATGTTTGTAACCGCGGCCGAGGTAGGCAGTTGCAATTGTGCAGCAATGCAAACTGCATAACCTGGCCAAATTTCACGTGTGTACAAGAAACCACAGGGATTTACAAGGAGATGTTCACCCGGAACAGCCGGAGGCCTGCCGGCAGCAAGATTCCGGAATTCTTCCTGAGAAGCCTTGAAAGCAGTGAAAAGCTCCTATGTTGCAATAACTCAGAACCTCATTCTGAGTGTTCCCGGCAGAGGTCATTCGGCTGAACACAACCGTGGACTAATTAGAGCCAGATATAGGCAGTGCCGTCCATAGTGCTGGATGGACAGTGGTGGCGTGCCAAAAAACTGAGCTCTAGCTCTCATCACTTTCACAAAGTGCCATAAGTTGAGGTTCAACTTACTGCTCCGGTTGAGTAGAGTGTAGCCGTCAAAGCTGGAATCAGTAGCACTCAGGTGAGAAGAACGTGAAGGAGATATAGCCAGTCCGCTGGCAGTGTCCTACGCGGACCAGCCTATCTGGCTGCCACGCCTGAATGTTTGCAACCGCGGCCGAGCAAGGCAGGCGCAATTGTGCAGCAATGCAAACTGCATAACCTGGCCAAATTTCACGGGTGTACAAGAAACCACGGGGGATTTACAAGGAGATGTTCACCCGGAACAGCCGGACGCCGGCGGGCAGCAAGATTCCGGAACTCTTCCTGAGAAGCCTTGAAAGCAGTGAAAAGCTCCTATGTTGCAATAACTCAGAACCTCATTCTGAGTGTTGCCGGCAGAGGTCATTCGGCTGAACACAACCATGGACTAATTAGAGCCAGATGTAGGCAGTGCCGTCCATAGTGCTGGATGGACAGTGGTGGCGTGCCAAACAACTGAGCTCTAGTTCTCAACAGTTTCACAAAGTGCCATGAGTTGAGGTTCAACTTACTGCTCCGGTTGAGTAGAGTGTAGCCGTCAAAGATGGAATCAGTAGCACTCAGGTGAGAAGAACGGGAAGCAGATATACCCAGTCCACTGGCAGTGTTCTACGGGGACCAGCCTATCTGGCTGCCACACCTGAATGTTTGCAACCGCGGCCTAGCTAGGCAGGCACAATTGTGCAGCAATGCAAACTGCATAACCTGGCCAAATATCACGGGTGAACAAGAAACCACGGGGGATTTACAAGGAGATGTTCAGCCGGAACTGCCAGAGGCCTGCCGGCAGTAAGATTCCGGAATTCTTCCTGAGAAGCCTTGAAAGCAGTGAAACGCTCCTATGTTGCAATAACTCAGGACCTCATTCTGAGTGTCCCCGGCCGCGGTCATTCGGCTGAACACAACCGTGGACTAATTAGAGCCAGATGTAGGCAGTGCCGTCCATAGTGCTGGATGGACAGTGGTGGCGTGCCAAACAACTGAGCCCTAGTTCTCCACAGTTTCACAAAGTGCCATAAGTAGAGGTTAAACTTACTGCTCCGGTTGAGTAGAGTGTAGCCGTCAAAGCTGGAATCAGTAGCACTCTGGTGAGAAGAACGGGAAGCAGATATACCCAGTCCGCTGGCAGTGTATTACGGGGACTAGCCTATCTGGCTGCCACGCCTGAATGTTTGCAACCGCGGTCGAGGTAGGCAGGCGCAATTGTGCAGCAATGCAAACTGCATAACCTGGCCAAAATTCACGGATGTACAAGAAACCACGGGGGATTTACAAGGAGATGTTCACCCGGAAGAGCCGGAGGCCTGCCGGCAGCAAGATTCCGGAATTTTTCGTGAGAAGCCTTGAAAGCAGTGAAACGCTCCTATGTTGCAATAACTCAGAACCTCATTCTGAGTGTTCCCGGCAGAGGTCATTCAGCTGAACACAACCGTGGACTACTTAAAGCCAGATGTAGGCAGTGCCGTCCATAGTGCTGGATGGACAGTGGTGTCATGCCAAACAACTGAGCTCTAGTTTTCAACAGTTTCACAAAGTGCCCTAAGTTGAGGTTCAACTTACGGCTCCGGTTGAGTAGAGTGTAGCGGTCAAAGCTGGAATCAGTAGCACTCAGGTGAGAAGAACGTGAAGCAGGTATAACCAGTCCGCTGGCAGTGTCCTACGGTGACTAGCCTATCTGGCTGCCACGCCTGAATGTTTGCAAGCGCGGCCGAGCTAAGAAGGCGGAATTGTGCAGCAATGCAAACTGTATAACCTGGCCAAATTTCAAGGGTGTACAAGAAACCACATGGGATATACAAGGAGATGTTCACCCGGAACAGCCGAAGGCCTGCCGGCAGCAAGATTCCAGAATTCTTCCTGAGAAGCCTTGAAAGCAGTGAGACGCTCCTATGTTGCAATAACTCAGAACCTCATTCTGAGAGTTCCAGGCAGAGGTCATTCGGCTGAACACAACCGTGGACTAATTAGAGCCAGATGTAGGCAGTGCCGTCCATAGGGCTGGATGGAAAGTGGGCGCGTGCCAAACAACTGAGCTCTAGTTCTCAACAGTTTCACAAAGTGCCATAAGTTGAGGTTCAACTTACTGCTCCGGTTGAGTAGAGTGTAGCCGTCAAAGCTGGAATCAGTAGCACTCAGGTGAGAAGACCGGGAAGCAGATATACCCAGTCGGCCGACAGTGTCCTACGGGGACCAGCCTATCTGGCTGCCACGGCTGAATGTTTGCAACCGCGGCCGAGGTAGGCAGGCGCAATTGTGCAGCAATGCAAACTGCATAACCTGGCCAAATTTCACGGATGTCCAAGAAACCACGGGGGATTTACAAGATGTTCACCCGGAAGAGCCGGAGGCATGCTGGCAGCAAGATTCTGGAATTCTTCCTGAGAAGCCTTGAAAGCAGTGAAACGCTCCTATGTTGCAATAACTCAGAAGATCATTCTGAGTGTCCCCGGCCAAGGTCATTCGGCTGAACACAACCGTGGAGTAATTAAAGCCAGATATAGGCAGTGCCGTCCATAGTGCTGGATGGACAGTGGTGGCGTGCCAACCAACTGAGCTCTAGTTCTCAACAGTTTCACAAAGTGCCCTACGTTGAGGTTCAACTTACGGTTCCGGTTGAGTAGAGTGTAGCCGTCAAAGCTGGAATCAGTAGCACTCAGGTTCGAAGAACGGGAAGCAGATATACCCAGTCCGCTGGCAGTGTATTACGGGGACTAGCCAATCTGGCTGCCACGCCTGAATGTTTGCAACCGCATCCGAGTTAGGCAGGCGCAATTGTGCAGCAATGCGAACTGCATAACCTGGCCAAATATCACGGGTGTACAAGAAACCACGGGGGATTTACAAGGAGATGTTCACCGGGAACTGCCGGAGGCCTGACGGCAGCAAGATTCCGGAATTCTTCCTGAGAAGCCTTGAAAGCAGTGAAACGCTCCTATGTTGAAATAACTCAGAACCTCATTCTGAGTGTTCCCGGCAGAGGTCATTCGGCTGAACACAACCGTGGACTAATTAGAGCCAGATGTAGACAGTGCCGTCCATAGTGCTGGATGGAGAGTGGTGGCGTGCCAAACAACTGATCTCTAGTTCTCATCACTTTCACAAAGTGCCATAAGTTGAGGTTCAACTTACTGCGCCGATTGAGTAGAGTGTAGCCGTCAAAGCTGGAATCAGTAGCACTCAGGTGAGAAGAACGGGAAGCAGATATACCCAGTCCGCTGGCAGTGTCCTACGGGGACCAGCCTATCTGGCTGCGACACGTGAATGTTGGCAACCGCGGCCGAGCTAGGCAGGCACAATTGTGCAGCAATGCAAACTGCATAACCTGGCGAAATTTCACGGGTGTACAAGGAACCGCGGGTGATTTACAAGGAGATGTTCACCCGGAACAGCCGTAGGCCTCCCGGCAGCAAGATTCCGGAATTCTTCCTGAGAAGCCTTGAAAGCAGTGAAACGCTCCTATGTTGCAATAACTCAGAACCTCATTCTGAGTGTTCCCCGCAGAGTTCATTCAGCTGAACACAACCGTGGACTAATTAGAGCCAGATGTAGGCAGTGCCGTCCATAGTGCTGGATGGACAGTGGTGGCGTGCCAAACTACTGAGCTCTAGTTCTCAACAGTTTCACAAAGTGCCCTAAGTTGAGGTTCAACTTACGGCTCCGGTTGAGTAGAGTGTAGCGGTCAAAGCTGGAATCAGTAGAACTCAGGTGAGAAGAACCTGAAGCAGATATAGCCAGTCCGCTGGCAGTGTATTACGGGGACTAGCCTATCTGGCTGCCACGCCTGAATGTTTCAAGCGCGGCCGAGCTAAGCAGGCGGAATTGTGCAGCAATGCAAACTGTATAACCTGGCCAATTTTCACGGGTGTACAAGAAACCACGGGGGATTTACAAGGAGATGTTCACCCGGAACAGCCGGAGGCCTGCCGGCAGCAAGATTCCGGAATTCTTCCTGAGAAGCCTTGAGAGCAGTGAAACGCTCCTATGTTGCAATAACTCAGAACCTCATTCTGAGTGTTCCAGGCGGAGGTCATTCGGCTGAACACAACCGTGGACTAATTAGAGCCAGATGTAGGCAGTGCCGTCCATAGTGCTGGATGGACAGTGGTTGCGTGCCAAACAACTGAGCTCTAGTTCTCAACAGTTTCACAAAGTGCCATAAGTTGAGGTTCAACTTACTGCTCCGGTTGAGTAGAGTGTAGCCGTCAAAGCTGGAATCAGTAGCACTCAGGTGAGAAGAACGGGAAGCAGATATACCCAGTCCGCTGGCAGTGTCCTACGGGGACCAGCCTATCTGGCTGCCACGCCTGAGTTTTTGCAACCGCGTCCGAGGTAGGCAGGCGCAATTGTACAGCAATGTAAACTGCATAACCTGGCCAAATTTCACGGATGTACAAGAAACCACGGGGGATTTACAAGGAGATGTTCACCCGGAACAGACGGAGGCCAGCCGGCAGCAAGATTCCGGAATTCTTCCTGAGAAGCCTTGAAAGCAGTAAAACACTCCTATGTTGCAATAATTCAGAACCCCATTGTTAGTTTTCCGGGCAGAGGTCATTCAGCTGAACACAACCGTGGACTAATTAGAGCCAGATGTAGGCAGTGCCATCCATAGTGCTGGATGGACAGTGGTGGCGTGCCAAACAACTGAGCTCTAGTTCTCAACAGTTTCACAAACTGCCCTAAGTTGAGGTTCAACTTACTGCTCCGTTTGAGTAGAGTGTAGCGGTCAAAGCTGGAATCAGTAGCACTCAGGTGAGAAGAACCGGAACCAGATATACCCAGTCCACTGGCAGTGTCCTACGGGGACTAGCCTATCTGGATTCCACGCCTGAACGTTTGCAACCGCGTCCGAGCTAGGCAGGCGCAATCGTGCAGCAATGCAAACTGCATAACCTAGCCAAATTTCACGGATGTACAAGAAACCACGGGGGATTTACAAGGAGATGTTCACCCGGAACAGCCGGAGGCCTGCCGGCAGCAAGATTCCGGAATTCTTCCTGAGAAGCCTTGAAAGCAGTGAAACGCTCCTATGTTGCAATAACTCAGAACCTCATTCTGAGTGTTCCCGGCAGAGGTCATTCGGCTGAACACAACCGTCGACTAATTAGAGCCAGATGTAGGCAGTGCCGTCCATAGTGCTGGATGAACAGTGGTGGCGTGCCAAACAACTGAGCTCTAGTTCTCAACAGTTTCACAAAGTGCCCTAAATTGAGGTTCAACTTACAGCTCCGGCTGAGTAGAGTGTAGCCGTCAAAGCTGGAATCAGTAGCACTCAGGTGAGAAGAACGGGAAGCACATATACCCAGTCCGCTGGCAGTGTCCTACGGGGACCAGCCTATCTGGCTGCCACGCCTGAGTTTTTGCAACCGCGTCCGAGCTAGGCAGTTGCAATTGTGCAGCAATGCAAACTGCATAACCTGGCCAAATTTCACGGATGTACAAGAAACCACGGGGGATTTACAGGGAGATGTTCACCCGGAACAGACGGAGGCCAGCCGGCAGCAAGATTCCGGAATTCTTCCTGAGAAGCCTTGAAAGCAGTGAAACGCTCCTATGTTGAAATAATTCAGAACCCCATTGTTAGTTTTCCCGGCAGAGGTCATTCAGCTGAACACAACCGTGGACTAATTAGAGCCAGATATAGGCAGTGCCATCCATAGTGCTGGATGGACAGTGGTGGCGTGCCAAACAACTGAGCTCTAGTTCTCAACAGTTTCACAAAGTGCCCTAAGTTGAGGTTCAACTTACTGCTCCGGTTGAGTAGAGTGTATCCGTCAAAGCTGGAATCAGTAGCACTCAGGTGAGAAGAACGGGAAGCAGATATACCCAGTCCGCTGGCAGTGTCCTACGGGGAACAGACTATCTGGCGGCCACGCCTGAATGTTTGCAACCCAGGCCGAGCTAGGAAGGCGGAATTGTACAGCAATGCAAACTGCATAATCTGGCCAAATTTCACGGATTCACAAGAAACCACGGGGGATTTACAAGGAGATGTTCACCCGGAACTGCCAGAGGCCTGCCGTCAGTAAGATTCCGGAATTCTTCCTGAGAAGCCTTGAAAGCAGTGAAACGTTCCTATGTTGCAATAACTCAGAACCTCATTCTGAGTGTTCCCGGCAGAGATCATTCGGCTGAACACAACCATGGACTAATTAGAGCCAGATGTAGGCAGTGCCGTCCATTGTGCTGGATGGACATTGGTGGAGTGCCAAACAACTGAGCTCTAGTTCTCATCACTTTCACAAAGTGCCATAAGTTGAGGATCAACTTACTGCTCCGGTTGAGTAGATTGTAGTGGTCAAACCTGGAATCAGTAGCACTCAGGTGAGAAGAACGGGAAGCAGATATACCCAGTCCTCTGGCAGTGTCCTACGGGGACCAGTCTATCTGGCTGCCACGCCTGAATGTTTGCAACCCCGGCCGAGCTAGGCAGGCGCAATTGTGCAGCAATGCAAACTGCATAACCTGGCCAAATTTCACGGGTGTACAAGAAACCACGGGGGATTTACAAGGAGATGTTCACCCGGAACAGCCTGACGCCGGCGAGCAGCAAGATTCCGGAACTCTTCCTGAGAAGCCTTGAAAGCAGTGAAACGCTCCTATGTTGCAATAACTCAGAACCTCATTCAGAGTGTTCCCGGCAGAGGTCATTCGGCTGAACACAACCGTGGACTAATTAGAGCCAGATGTAGGCAGTGCCGTCCATAGTGCTGGATGGACAGTGGTGGCGTGCCAAACAACTGAGCTCTAGTTCTCATCACTTTCACAAAGTGCCATAAGTTGAAGTTCAACTTACTGCTCCGGTTGAGTAGAGTGTAGCGGTCAAACCTGGAATCAGTAGCAGTCAGGTGAGAAGAACGGGAAGCAGATATACCCAGTCCGTTGGCAGTGTCCTACGGGGACCAGCCTATCTAGCTGCCACGCCTGAATGTTTGCAACCGCGTACGAGCTAGGCAGGCACAATTGTGCAGCAATGCAAACTGCATAAGCTGGCCAAATTTCACGGGTGTACAAGAAACCACGGGGGATTTACAAGATGTTAACCGGAACTGTCGGAGGCCTGAGGGCAGCAAGATTCCGGAATTCTTCCTGAGAAGCCTTGTAAGCAGTGAAACGCTCCTATGTTGCAATAACTGAGAACCTCATTCTGAGTGTTCCCGGCAGAGGTCATTCAGCTGAACACAACCGTGGACTAATTAGAGCCAGATGTAGGCAGTGCCATCCATAGTTCTGGATGGACAGTGGTGGCGTGCCAAACAACTGAGCTCTAGTTCTAAACAGTTTCAAAAAGTGCCCTAAGTTGAGGTTCAACTTACTGCTCCGGTTGAGTAGAGTGTAGCTGTCAAACCTGGAATCAGTAGCACTCAGGTGAGAAGAACGGGAAGCAGATATACCCAGTCCGCTGGCAGTGTCCTACGGGGACTAGCCTATCCGGCTGCCATGCCTGAATGTTTGCAACCGCGGCCGAGCTAGGCAGGCACAATTGTGCAGCAATGCAAACTGCATAACCTGGCCAAATTTCACGGGTGTACAAGAAACCACGGGGGATTTACAAGGAGATGTTCACCCGTAAGAGCCGGAGGCCTGCCGGCAGCAAGATTCCGGAATTCTTCCTGAGAAGCCTTGAAAGCAGTGAAATGCTCCTATGTTGCAATAACTTAGAACCTCATTCTGAGTATTGCCTGCAGAGGTCATTCGGCTGAACACAACCTTGGACTAATTAGAGCCAGATGTAGGCAGTGCCGTCCATAGTGCTGGATGGACAGTGGTGGCGTGCCAAACAACTGAGCTCTAGTTCTCATCACTTTCACAAAGTGCCATAACTTAAGGTTCAACTTACTGCTCCGGTTGAGTAGAGTGTAGCCGTCAAAGCTGGAATCAGTAGTACTCAGGTGAGAAGAACTTGAAGCAGATATACCCAGTCCGCAGGCAGTGTCCTACGGGGACCAGCCTATCTGGCTGCCACTCCTGAATGTTTGCAACCGCGGCCCAGCTAGGCAGGCGCAATTGTGCAGCAATGCAAATTGCATAACCTGGCCAAATTTCACGGGTGTACAAGGAACCGCGGGTGATTTACAAGGAGATGTTCACCCGGAACTGCCTGAGGCCTGCCGGCAGCAAGATTCCGAAATTCATCCTGAGAAGCCTTGAAAGCAGTGAAACGCTCCTATGTTGCAATAACTCAGAACCTCATTCTGAGTGTTCCCGGCAGAGGTCATTCGGCTGAACACAACCGTGGACTAATTAGAGCCAGATGTAAGCAGTTCCGTCCATAGTGGTGGATGGACAGTGGTGGCGTGCCAAACAACTGAGCTCTAGTTCTCATCACTTTCACAAAGTGCCATAAGTTGAGGTTCAACTTACTGCTCCGGTTGAGTAGAGTGTAGCGGTCAAACCTGGAATCAGTAGCACTCAGGTGAGAAGAACGGGAAGCAGATATACCCAGTCCGCTGGCGGTGTCCTACGGGGACCAGCCTATCTGGCTGCCACGCCTGAATGTTTGCAACCACGGCCGAGCTGGGCGGGCGCAATTGTGCAGCAATGCAAATTGCATAACCTGGCCAAATTTCACGGGTGTACAAGGAACCGCGGGTGATTTACAAGGAGATGTTCACCCGGAACAGCAGGAGGCCTGCCGGCAGCAAGATTCCGGAATTCTTCCTGAGAAGCCTTGAAAGCAGTGAAACGCTCCTATGTTGAAATAATTCAGAACCCCATTGTTAGTTTTCCCGGCAGAGGTCATTCGGCTGAACACAATCGTGGACTAATTAGAGCCAGATGAAGGCAGTACCGTCCATAGTGCTGGATGGAGAGTGGTGGCGTGCCAACCAACTGAGCTCTAGTTCTCAACAGTTTCACAAAGTGCCATAAGTTGAGGTTCAACTTACTGCTCCGGTTGAGTAGAGTGTAGCCGTCAAAGCTGGAATCAGTAGCACTCAGGTGAGAAGAACGGAAAGCAGATATACCCAGTCCGCGGGCAGAGTCCTACGGGGACCAGCCTATCTGGCTGCCACGCCTGAATGTTTGCAACCGCGGCCTAGCTAGGCAGGCACAGTTGTGCAGCAATGCAAACTGCATAACCTGGCCAAATTTCACGGGTGTACAAGAAACAACGGGGGATTTACAAGGAGATGTTCACCCGGAACAGCCGGAGGCCTGCCGGCAGCAAGATTCCAGAATTCGTCCTGAGAAGCCTTGAAAGCAGTCAAACGCTCCTATATTGCAATAACTCAGAACCTCATTCTAAGTGTTCCCGCCAGAGGTCATTCGGCTGAACACAACCGTGGACTAATTAGAGCCAGACGTAGGCAGTTCCGTCCATAGTGCTGGATGGACAGTGGTGGCGTGCCAAACAACTGAGCTCTAGTTCTCAACAGTTTCACAAAATGCCCTAAGTTGAGGTTCAACTTACGGCTCCGGTTGAGTAGAGTGTAGCCGTCAAAGCTGGAATCAGTAGCACTCAGGTGAGAAGAACGGGAAGCAGATATACCCAGTCAATTGGCAGTGTCCTACGGGGACCAGCCTATCTGGCTGCCACGCCTGAATGTTTGCAACCGCGGCCGAGCTAGGCAGGCCCAATTGTGCAGCAATGCAAACTGCAAAACCTGGCCAAATTTCACGGGTGTACAAGAAACCAAGGGGGATTTACAAGGAGATGTTCTCCCGGAACAGCCGGACGCCGGCGGGCAGCAAGATTCCGGAACTCTTCCTGAGAAGCCTTGAAAGCAGTGAAACGCTCCTATGTTGCAATAACTCAGAACCTCATTCTGAGTTTTCCCGGCAGAGGTCATTCGGCTGAACACAACCGTGGACTAATTAGAGCCAGATGTAGGCAGTGCCGTCCATACTGCTGGATGGACAGTGGTGGCAGTGCCGTCCATAGTGCTGGATGGACAGTGGTGGCGTGCCAAACAACTGAGCTCTAGTTCTCAACAGTTTCACAAAGTGCCATAAGTTGAGGTTCAACGTACTGCTCCGGTTGAGTAGAGTGTAGCCGTCAAAGCTGGAATCAGTAGCACTCAGGTGAGAAGAACGGAAAGCAGATATACCCAGTCCGCTGGCAGACGCCTACGGGGAGCAGCCTATCTGGCTTCCACGCCTGAATGTTTGCAACCGCGGCCGAGCTAGGTAGGCGCAATTGTGCAACAATGCAAACTGCATAACCTGTAAAAATTTCACGGGTGTACAAGAAACCATGGGGGATTTACAAGGAGATGTTCACCCGGAACAGCCGGAGGCCTGCCGGCAGCAAGATTCCGGAATTCTTCCTGAGAAGCCTTGAAAGCAGTGAAACGCTCCTATGTTGCAATAACTCAGAACCTCATTCTGAGTGTTCCCGGCAGAGGTCATTCGGCTGAACACAACCGTGGACTAATTAGAGCCAGATGTAGGCAGTGCCGTCCATAGTGCTGGATGGAGAGTGGTGGCGTGCCAAACAACTGAGCGCTAGTTCTCAACACTTTCACAAAGTGCCATAAGTTCAGGTGCAACTTAATGCTCCGGTTGAGTAAAGTGTAGCCGTCAAAGCTGGAATCAGTAGCACTAAAGGGAGGAGAACGGGAAGCAGATATACCCAGTCCGCTGGCAGTGTCCTACGGGGACCAGTCCATGTGGCTGCCACGCCTGAATATTTGTAACCGCGGCCGAGCTAGGCAGGCGCAATTGTGCAGCAATGCAAACTGTATAACCTGTCCAAATTTCACGGGTGTACAAGAAACCAATGGGGATTTACAAGGAGATGTTCACCCGGAACAGCCGGAGGCCTGCCGGCAGCAAGATTCCGGAATTCTTCCTGAGAAGCCTTGAAAGCAGTGAAACGATCCTATGTTGCAATAACTCAGAACCTCATTCTGAGTGTTCCCGGCAGAGGTCATTCGGCTGAACACAACCGTTGACTAATTAGAGGCAAATGTAGGCAGTGCCGTCCATAGTGCTGGATGGACAGTGGTGGCGTGCAAACAACTGAGCTCTAGTTCTCAACATTTTCACAAAGTGCCATAAGTTGAGGTTCAACTTACTGCTCCGGTTTAGTAGAGTGTAGCTGTCAAATCTGGAATCAGTAGCACTCAAGTGAGAAGAACGGGAAGCAGATATACCCAGTCCGCTGGCAGAGTCCTACGGGGACCAGCCTATATGGCTGCCACGCCTGAATGTTTGCAACCGCGGCCGAGCTATGTAGGGTTAATTGTGCAGCAATTCAAACTGCATAACGTGTCCAAATTTCACGGGTGTACAAGAAACCACGGGGGATTTACAAGGAGATGTTCACCCGGAACAGCCGGAGGCCTGCCGGCAGCAAGATTCCGGAATTCTTCCTGAGTAGCCTTGAAAGCAGTGAAACGCTCCTATGTTGCAATAACTCAGAACCTCATTCTGAGTGTTCCCGGCAGAGGTCATTCGGCTGAACACAACCATGGACTAATTAGAGCCAGATGTAGGCAGTGCCGTCCATAGTGCTGGATGGACAGTGGTGGCGTGCCAAACAACTGAGCTCTAGTTCTCATCACTTTCACAAATTGCCATAAGTTGAGGTTCAACTTATTGCTCCGGTTGAGTAGAGTGTAGCGGTCAAAGCTTGAATCAGTAGTACTCAGGTGAGAAAAACGGGAACCAGATATACCTAGTCCGCTGGCAGTGTCCTTCGGGGACCAGCCTATCTGGCTGCCACGCCTGAATGTTTGCAACCGCGGCCGAGGTAAGCAGGCGCAATTGTGCAGCAATGCAAACTGCATAACCTGGCCAAATTTCACGGATGTACAAGAAACCACGGGGGATTTACAAGGAGATGTTCACCCGGAAGAGCCGGAGGCCTGTCGGCAGCAAGATTCCGGAATTCTTCCTGAGAAGCCTTGAAAGCAGTGAAACGCTCCTATGTTGAATAACTCAGAACCTCATTCTGAGTGTTCCCGGCAGAGGTCATTCGGCTGAACACAACCGTGGACTAATTAGAGCCAGATGTAGGCAGTGCCGTCCATAGTTCTGGATGGAGAGTGGTGGCGTGCCAAACAACTGAGCTCTAGTTTTCAACAGTTTCACAAAGTGCCCTAAGTTGAGGTTCAACTTACGGCTCCGGTTGAGTAGAGTGTAGCCGTCAAAGCTGGAATCAGTAGCACTCAGGTGAGAAGAACGGGAAGCAGATATACCCAGTTAATTGGCAGTGTTCTACGGGGACCAGCCTATCTGGTTGCCACGCCTGAATGTTTGCAACCGTGGCTGAGCTAGGCAGGCGAAATAGTGCAGCAATGCAAACTGCATAACCTGGCCAAATTTCATGGGTGTACAAGAAACCAATGGGGATTTACAAGGAGATGTTCACCCGGAACTGCCGGAGGCCTGCCAGCAGCAAGATTCCGGAATTCTTCCTGAGAAGCCTTGAAAGTAGTGAAACGCTCCTATGTTGCAATAACTCAGAACATCATTCTGAGTGTTCCCGGCAGAGGTCATTCGGCTGAACACAACCGTGGACTAATTAGAGCCAGATGTAGGCAGTGCCGTCCATAGTGCTGGATGGACAGTGGTGGCGTGCCAAACAACTGAGCTCTAGTTCTCATCACTTTCACAAAGTGCCCTAAGTTGAGGTTCAACTTACTGCTCCGGTTGAGTAGAGTGTAGCGGTCAAAGCTGGAATCAGTAGCACTCAGGTGAGAAGAACGGGAAGCAGATATACCCATTCCGCTGGCAGTGTCCTACGGGGACTAGCCTATCTGGCAGCCACGCCTTAATGTTTGCAACCGTGGCCGAGCTAGGCAGGCGCAATTGTGCAGCAATGCAATCTGCATAACCTGGGCAAATTTCAAGGGTGTACAAGAAACCATGGGGGATTTACAAGGAGATGTTCACCCGGAACTGCCGGAGGCCTGCCGGCAGCAAGATTCCGGACTTCTTCCTGAAAAGCCTTGAAAGCAGTGAAACGCTCCTATGTTGCAATAACTCAGAACCTCATTCTGAGTGTTCCCGGCAGAGGTCATTCGGCTGAACACAACCGTGGACTAATTAGAGTCAGATGTAGGCAGTGCCGTCCATAGTGCTGGATGGACAATGGTGGCGTGCCAAACAACTGAGCTCAAGTTCTCATCACTTCCACAAAGTGCCATAAGTTGAAGTTCAACTTACTGCTCCGGTTGAGTACAGTGTAGCGGTCAAAGCTGGAATCAGTAGCACTCAGGTGAGAAGAACGTGAAGCAGATATACCCAGTCCGCTGGCAGTGTCCTACGGATACCAGCCTATCTGGCTGCCACGCCTGAATGTTTGCAACCGCGTACGAGCTAGGCAGGCGCAATTGTGCAGCAATGCAAACTGCATAACCTGGCCAAATTTCAAGGATGTACAAGAAACCACGGGGGATTTCCAAGGAGATGTTCACCCGGAACAGCCGGAGGCCTGCCGGCAGCAAGATTCTGGAATTCTTCTTGAGAGGCCTTGAAAGCAGTGAAACGCTCCTATGTTGCAATAACTCAGAACCTCATTCTGAGTGTTCCCGGTAGAGGTCATTCGGCTGAACACAACGGTGGAGTAATTAGAGCCAGATGTAGGCAGTGCCGTCCATAGTGCTGGATGGAGAGTGGTGGCGTGCCAAACAACTGAGCTCTAGTTCTCATCACTTTCACAAAGTGCCATAAGTTGAGGTTCAACTTAGGGCTCCGGTTGAGTAGAGTGTAGCCGTCAAAGCTGGAATCAGTAGCACTCAGGTGAGAAGAACGGGAAGCAGATATACCCAGACAGCTGGCAGTGTCCTACGGGGACCAGCCTATCTGGCTGCCACGCCTGAATATTTGCAACCGCGGCCGAGGTAGGCAGGCGCAATTGTGCAGCAATGCAAACTGCATAAAATGGCCAAATTTCACGGGTGTACAAGAAACCACAGCGGATTTACAAGGAGATGTTCATCCGGAACAGCCGGACGCCGGCGGGCAGCAAGATTCCGGAACTCTTCCTGAGAAGCCTTGAAAGCAGTGAAACGCTCCTATGTTGCAATAACTCAGAACCTCATTCTGAGTGTTCCAGGCGGAACTCATTCGGCTGAACACAACCGTGGACTAATTAGAGCCAGATGTAGGCAGTGCCGTCCATAGTGCTGGATGGACAGTGGTGACGTGCCAAACAACTGAGCTGTAGTTCTCAACAGTTTCACAAAGTGCCCTAAGTTCAGGTTCAACTTACGGCTCCGGTTGAGTAGAGTGTAGCGGTCAAAGTTGGAATCAGTAGCACTCAGGTGAGAAGAACGTGAAGCAGATATATTCAGTCCGCTGGCAGTGTCCTACGGGGACTAGCCTATCTGGCTGCCACGCCTGAATGTTTGCAAGCACGGCCGAGATAAGCAGGCGGAATTGTGCAGCAATGCAAACTGTATAACCTGGCCAAATTTCACGGGTGTACAAGAAACCACGGGGGATTTACAAGGAGATGTTCACCCGGAACAGCCGGAGGCCTGCCGGCAGCAAGATTCCGGAATTCTTCCTGAGAAGCCTTGAGAGCAGTGAAACGCTCCTATGTTGCAATAACTCAGAACCTCATTCTGAGTGTTCCCGGCAGAGGTCATTCGGCTGAACACAACCGTCGACTAATTAGAGCCAGATGTAGGCAGTGCCGTCCATAGTGCTGGATGGACAGTGGTGGCGTGCCAAACAACTGAGCTCTAGTTCTCATCACTTTCACAAAGTGCCATAAGTTGAGGTTCAACTTACGGCTCGGGTTGTGTAGAGTGTAGCCGTCAAAGCTGGAATCAGTAGCACTCAGGTGAGAAGAACGGGAAGCAGATATACCCAGTCCATTGGCAGTGTCCTACGGGGACCAGGCTATCTGGCTGCCACGCCTGAATGTTTGCAACCGTGGCCGAGCTAGGCAGGCGCAATTGTGCAGCAATTCAAACTGCATAACCTGGCCAAATTTCACGGGTGTACAAGAAACCACGGGGGATTTACAAGGAGATGTTCACCCGGAACTGCCAGTGGCCTGCTGGCAGCAAGATTCCGGAATTCTTCCTGAGAAGCCTTGAAAGCAGTGAAACGCTCCTATGAAGAAATAACTCAGAACCTCATTCTGAGTGTTCCCGGCAGAGGTCATTCGGCTGAACACAACCGTGGACTAATTAGAGCCAGATGTAGACAGTGCCGTCCATAGTGATGGATGGACAGTGGTGGCGTGCCAAACAACTGAGCTCTAGTTCTCATCACTTTCACAAAGTGCCATAAGTTTAGGTTCAACTTACTGCGCCGATTGAGTAGAGTGTAGCCGTCAAAGCTGGAATCAGTAGCACTCAGGTGAGAAGAACGGGAAGCAGATATACCCAGTCCACTGGCAGTGTCCTACAGGGACCAGGCTATCTGGCTGCCACGCCTGAATGTTTGCAACCGTGGCCGAGCTAGGCAGGCGCAATTGTGCAGCAATTCAAACTGCATAACCTGGCCAAATTTCACGGGTGTACAAGAAACAACGGGGGATTTACAAGGAGATGTTCACCCGGAACTGCCGGTGGCCTGCCGGCAGCAAGATTCCGGAATTCTTCCTGAGATGCCTTGAAAGCAGTGAAACGCTCCTATGTTGCAATAACTCAGAACCTCATTCTGAGTGTTCCCGACAGAGGTCATTCAGCTGAACACAACCGTGGACTAATTAGAGCCAGATGTAGGCAGTGCCATCCATAGTTCTGGATGGACAGTGGTGGCGTGCCAAACAACTGAGCTCTAGTTCTCAACAGTTTCACAAAGTGCCCTAAGTTGAGGTTCAACTTACTGCTCTGGTTGAGTAGAGTGTAGCCGTCAAACCTGGAATCAGTAGCACTCAGGTGAGAAGAACGGGAAGCAGATATACCCAGTCCGCTGGCAGTGTCCTACGGGGACTAGCCTATCCGGCTGCCATGTCTGAATGTTTGCAACCGCGGCCGAGCTAGGCAGGCGCAATTGTGCAGCAATGCAAACTGCATAACTTGGCCAAATTTCACGGGTGTACAAGAAACCACGGGGGATTTACAAGGAGATGTTCACCCGGAAGAGCCGGAGGCCTGCCGGCAGCAAGATTCCGGAATTCTTCCTGAGAAGCCTTGAAAGCAGTGAAACGCTCCTATGTTGCAATAACTCAGAACCTCATTCTGAGTGTGCCCGACAGAGGTCATTCCGCTGAACACAACCTTGGACTAATTAGAGCCAGATGTAGGCAGTGCCGTCCATACTGCTGGATGGACAGTGGTGGCGTGCCAAACAACTGAGCTCTAGTTCTCATCACTTTCACAAAGTGCCATAAGTTGAGGTTCAACTTACTGCGCCGATTGAGTAGAGTGTAGCCGTCAAAGATGGAATCAGTAGCACTCAGGTGAGAAGAACGGGAAGCAGATATACCCAGGCCGCTGGCAATGTCCTACGGGGACCAGCCTATCTGGCTGCGACACATGAATGTTTGCAACCGCGGCTGAGCTAGACAGGCACAATTGTGCAGCAATGCAAACTGCATAACCTGGCCAAATATCACGGGTGTACAAGAAACCACGGGGGATTTACAAGGAGATGTTCACCCGGAACTGTCGGAGGCCTGCCGGCAGCAAGATTCCGGAATTCTTCCTGAGAAGCCTTGAAAGCAGTGAAACGCTCCTATGTTGCAATAACTCAGAACCTCATTCTGAGTGTTCCCGGCAGAGGTCCTTCGGCTGAACACAACCGTGGACTAATTAGAGCCAGATGTAAGCAGTTCCGTCCATAGTGCTGGATGGACAGTGGTGGCGTGCCAAACAACTGAGCTCTAGTTCTCATCACTTTCACAAAGTGCCATGAGTTGAGGTTCAACTTACTGCTCCGGTTGAGTAGAGTGTAGCCGTCAAACCTGGAATCAGTAGCACTCAGGTGAGAAGAACGGGAAGCAGATATACCCAGTCCGCTGGCAGTGTCCTACGGGAACCAGCCTATCTGGATGCCACGCCTGAATGTTTGAAACCGCGGCCGAGGTAGGCAGGCGCAATTGTGCAGCAATGCAAACTGCATAACCTGGCCAAATTTCACGGATGTACAAGAAACCACGGGGGATTTACAAGGAGATGTTCACCCGGAAGAGCCGGAGACCTGCCGGCAGCAAGATTCCGGAATTCTTCCTGAGAAGCCTTGAAAGCAGTGAAACGCTCCTATGTTGCAATAACTCAGAACCTCATTCTGAGTGTTCCCGGCAGAGGTCATTCGGCTGAACACAACCGTGGACTAATTAGAGCCAGATGTAGTCAGTGCCGTCCATAGTGCTGGATGGACAGTGGTGGCGTGCCAAACAACTGAGCTCTAGTTCTCATCACTTGCACAAAGTGCCATAAGTTGAGGTTCAACTTACTGCGCTGATTGAGTAGAGTGTAGCCGTCAAAGCTGGAATCAGTAGCACTCAGGTGAGAAGAACGGGAAGCAGATATACCCAGTCCATTTGCAGTGTCCTACGGGGACCAGCCTATCTGGCTGCCACGCCTGAATGTTTGCAACCGTGGCTGAGCTAGGCAGGCGCAATTGTGCAGCAATGCAAACTGCATAAGCTGGTCAAATTTCAAGGGTGTACAAGAAACCATGGGTGATTTACAAGGAGATGTTCACCCGGAACTGCCGGAGGCCTGCCAGCAGCAAGATTCCGGAATTCTTCCTGAGAAGCCTTGGAAGCAGTGAAACGCTCCTATGTTGAATAACTCAGAACCTCATTCTGAGTGTTCCCGGCAGAGGTCATTCGGCTGAACACAACCGTGGACTAATTAGAGCCAGATGTAGGCAGTGCCGTCCATAGTTCTGGATGGAGAGTGGTGGCGTGCCAAACAACTGAGCTCTAGTTTTCAACAGTTTCACAAAGTGCCCTAAGTTGAGGTTCAACTTACGGCTCCGGTTGAGTAGAGTGTAGCCGTCAAAGCTGGAATCAGTAGCACTCAGGTGAGAAGAACGGGAAGCAGATATACCCAGTTAATTGGCAGTGTTCTACGGGGACCAGCCTATCTGGTTGCCACGCCTGAATGTTTGCAACCGTGGCTGAGCTAGGCAGGCGAAATAGTGCAGCAATGCAAACTGCATAACCTGGCCAAATTTCATGGGTGTACAAGAAACCAATGGGGATTTACAAGGAGATGTTCACCCGGAACTGCCGGAGGCCTGCCAGCAGCAAGATTCCGGAATTCTTCCTGAGAAGCCTTGAAAGTAGTGAAACGCTCCTATGTTGCAATAACTCAGAACATCATTCTGAGTGTTCCCGGCAGAGGTCATTCGGCTGAACACAACCGTGGACTAATTAGAGCCAGATGTAGGCAGTGCCGTCCATAGTGCTGGATGGACAGTGGTGGCGTGCCAAACAACTGAGCTCTAGTTCTCATCACTTTCACAAAGTGCCCTAAGTTGAGGTTCAACTTACTGCTCCGGTTGAGTAGAGTGTAGCGGTCAAAGCTGGAATCAGTAGCACTCAGGTGAGAAGAACGGGAAGCAGATATACCCATTCCGCTGGCAGTGTCCTACGGGGACTAGCCTATCTGGCAGCCACGCCTTAATGTTTGCAACCGTGGCCGAGCTAGGCAGGCGCAATTGTGCAGCAATGCAATCTGCATAACCTGGGCAAATTTCAAGGGTGTACAAGAAACCATGGGGGATTTACAAGGAGATGTTCACCCGGAACTGCCGGAGGCCTGCCGGCAGCAAGATTCCGGACTTCTTCCTGAAAAGCCTTGAAAGCAGTGAAACGCTCCTATGTTGCAATAACTCAGAACCTCATTCTGAGTGTTCCCGGCAGAGGTCATTCGGCTGAACACAACCGTGGACTAATTAGAGTCAGATGTAGGCAGTGCCGTCCATAGTGCTGGATGGACAATGGTGGCGTGCCAAACAACTGAGCTCAAGTTCTCATCACTTCCACAAAGTGCCATAAGTTGAAGTTCAACTTACTGCTCCGGTTGAGTACAGTGTAGCGGTCAAAGCTGGAATCAGTAGCACTCAGGTGAGAAGAACGTGAAGCAGATATACCCAGTCCGCTGGCAGTGTCCTACGGATACCAGCCTATCTGGCTGCCACGCCTGAATGTTTGCAACCGCGTACGAGCTAGGCAGGCGCAATTGTGCAGCAATGCAAACTGCATAACCTGGCCAAATTTCAAGGATGTACAAGAAACCACGGGGGATTTCCAAGGAGATGTTCACCCGGAACAGCCGGAGGCCTGCCGGCAGCAAGATTCTGGAATTCTTCTTGAGAGGCCTTGAAAGCAGTGAAACGCTCCTATGTTGCAATAACTCAGAACCTCATTCTGAGTGTTCCCGGTAGAGGTCATTCGGCTGAACACAACGGTGGAGTAATTAGAGCCAGATGTAGGCAGTGCCGTCCATAGTGCTGGATGGAGAGTGGTGGCGTGCCAAACAACTGAGCTCTAGTTCTCATCACTTTCACAAAGTGCCATAAGTTGAGGTTCAACTTAGGGCTCCGGTTGAGTAGAGTGTAGCCGTCAAAGCTGGAATCAGTAGCACTCAGGTGAGAAGAACGGGAAGCAGATATACCCAGACAGCTGGCAGTGTCCTACGGGGACCAGCCTATCTGGCTGCCACGCCTGAATATTTGCAACCGCGGCCGAGGTAGGCAGGCGCAATTGTGCAGCAATGCAAACTGCATAAAATGGCCAAATTTCACGGGTGTACAAGAAACCACAGCGGATTTACAAGGAGATGTTCATCCGGAACAGCCGGACGCCGGCGGGCAGCAAGATTCCGGAACTCTTCCTGAGAAGCCTTGAAAGCAGTGAAACGCTCCTATGTTGCAATAACTCAGAACCTCATTCTGAGTGTTCCAGGCGGAACTCATTCGGCTGAACACAACCGTGGACTAATTAGAGCCAGATGTAGGCAGTGCCGTCCATAGTGCTGGATGGACAGTGGTGACGTGCCAAACAACTGAGCTGTAGTTCTCAACAGTTTCACAAAGTGCCCTAAGTTCAGGTTCAACTTACGGCTCCGGTTGAGTAGAGTGTAGCGGTCAAAGTTGGAATCAGTAGCACTCAGGTGAGAAGAACGTGAAGCAGATATATTCAGTCCGCTGGCAGTGTCCTACGGGGACTAGCCTATCTGGCTGCCACGCCTGAATGTTTGCAAGCACGGCCGAGATAAGCAGGCGGAATTGTGCAGCAATGCAAACTGTATAACCTGGCCAAATTTCACGGGTGTACAAGAAACCACGGGGGATTTACAAGGAGATGTTCACCCGGAACAGCCGGAGGCCTGCCGGCAGCAAGATTCCGGAATTCTTCCTGAGAAGCCTTGAGAGCAGTGAAACGCTCCTATGTTGCAATAACTCAGAACCTCATTCTGAGTGTTCCCGGCAGAGGTCATTCGGCTGAACACAACCGTCGACTAATTAGAGCCAGATGTAGGCAGTGCCGTCCATAGTGCTGGATGGACAGTGGTGGCGTGCCAAACAACTGAGCTCTAGTTCTCATCACTTTCACAAAGTGCCATAAGTTGAGGTTCAACTTACGGCTCGGGTTGTGTAGAGTGTAGCCGTCAAAGCTGGAATCAGTAGCACTCAGGTGAGAAGAACGGGAAGCAGATATACCCAGTCCATTGGCAGTGTCCTACGGGGACCAGGCTATCTGGCTGCCACGCCTGAATGTTTGCAACCGTGGCCGAGCTAGGCAGGCGCAATTGTGCAGCAATTCAAACTGCATAACCTGGCCAAATTTCACGGGTGTACAAGAAACCACGGGGGATTTACAAGGAGATGTTCACCCGGAACTGCCAGTGGCCTGCTGGCAGCAAGATTCCGGAATTCTTCCTGAGAAGCCTTGAAAGCAGTGAAACGCTCCTATGAAGAAATAACTCAGAACCTCATTCTGAGTGTTCCCGGCAGAGGTCATTCGGCTGAACACAACCGTGGACTAATTAGAGCCAGATGTAGACAGTGCCGTCCATAGTGATGGATGGACAGTGGTGGCGTGCCAAACAACTGAGCTCTAGTTCTCATCACTTTCACAAAGTGCCATAAGTTTAGGTTCAACTTACTGCGCCGATTGAGTAGAGTGTAGCCGTCAAAGCTGGAATCAGTAGCACTCAGGTGAGAAGAACGGGAAGCAGATATACCCAGTCCACTGGCAGTGTCCTACAGGGACCAGGCTATCTGGCTGCCACGCCTGAATGTTTGCAACCGTGGCCGAGCTAGGCAGGCGCAATTGTGCAGCAATTCAAACTGCATAACCTGGCCAAATTTCACGGGTGTACAAGAAACAACGGGGGATTTACAAGGAGATGTTCACCCGGAACTGCCGGTGGCCTGCCGGCAGCAAGATTCCGGAATTCTTCCTGAGATGCCTTGAAAGCAGTGAAACGCTCCTATGTTGCAATAACTCAGAACCTCATTCTGAGTGTTCCCGACAGAGGTCATTCAGCTGAACACAACCGTGGACTAATTAGAGCCAGATGTAGGCAGTGCCATCCATAGTTCTGGATGGACAGTGGTGGCGTGCCAAACAACTGAGCTCTAGTTCTCAACAGTTTCACAAAGTGCCCTAAGTTGAGGTTCAACTTACTGCTCTGGTTGAGTAGAGTGTAGCCGTCAAACCTGGAATCAGTAGCACTCAGGTGAGAAGAACGGGAAGCAGATATACCCAGTCCGCTGGCAGTGTCCTACGGGGACTAGCCTATCCGGCTGCCATGTCTGAATGTTTGCAACCGCGGCCGAGCTAGGCAGGCGCAATTGTGCAGCAATGCAAACTGCATAACTTGGCCAAATTTCACGGGTGTACAAGAAACCACGGGGGATTTACAAGGAGATGTTCACCCGGAAGAGCCGGAGGCCTGCCGGCAGCAAGATTCCGGAATTCTTCCTGAGAAGCCTTGAAAGCAGTGAAACGCTCCTATGTTGCAATAACTCAGAACCTCATTCTGAGTGTGCCCGACAGAGGTCATTCCGCTGAACACAACCTTGGACTAATTAGAGCCAGATGTAGGCAGTGCCGTCCATACTGCTGGATGGACAGTGGTGGCGTGCCAAACAACTGAGCTCTAGTTCTCATCACTTTCACAAAGTGCCATAAGTTGAGGTTCAACTTACTGCGCCGATTGAGTAGAGTGTAGCCGTCAAAGATGGAATCAGTAGCACTCAGGTGAGAAGAACGGGAAGCAGATATACCCAGGCCGCTGGCAATGTCCTACGGGGACCAGCCTATCTGGCTGCGACACATGAATGTTTGCAACCGCGGCTGAGCTAGACAGGCACAATTGTGCAGCAATGCAAACTGCATAACCTGGCCAAATATCACGGGTGTACAAGAAACCACGGGGGATTTACAAGGAGATGTTCACCCGGAACTGTCGGAGGCCTGCCGGCAGCAAGATTCCGGAATTCTTCCTGAGAAGCCTTGAAAGCAGTGAAACGCTCCTATGTTGCAATAACTCAGAACCTCATTCTGAGTGTTCCCGGCAGAGGTCCTTCGGCTGAACACAACCGTGGACTAATTAGAGCCAGATGTAAGCAGTTCCGTCCATAGTGCTGGATGGACAGTGGTGGCGTGCCAAACAACTGAGCTCTAGTTCTCATCACTTTCACAAAGTGCCATGAGTTGAGGTTCAACTTACTGCTCCGGTTGAGTAGAGTGTAGCCGTCAAACCTGGAATCAGTAGCACTCAGGTGAGAAGAACGGGAAGCAGATATACCCAGTCCGCTGGCAGTGTCCTACGGGAACCAGCCTATCTGGATGCCACGCCTGAATGTTTGAAACCGCGGCCGAGGTAGGCAGGCGCAATTGTGCAGCAATGCAAACTGCATAACCTGGCCAAATTTCACGGATGTACAAGAAACCACGGGGGATTTACAAGGAGATGTTCACCCGGAAGAGCCGGAGACCTGCCGGCAGCAAGATTCCGGAATTCTTCCTGAGAAGCCTTGAAAGCAGTGAAACGCTCCTATGTTGCAATAACTCAGAACCTCATTCTGAGTGTTCCCGGCAGAGGTCATTCGGCTGAACACAACCGTGGACTAATTAGAGCCAGATGTAGTCAGTGCCGTCCATAGTGCTGGATGGACAGTGGTGGCGTGCCAAACAACTGAGCTCTAGTTCTCATCACTTGCACAAAGTGCCATAAGTTGAGGTTCAACTTACTGCGCTGATTGAGTAGAGTGTAGCCGTCAAAGCTGGAATCAGTAGCACTCAGGTGAGAAGAACGGGAAGCAGATATACCCAGTCCATTTGCAGTGTCCTACGGGGACCAGCCTATCTGGCTGCCACGCCTGAATGTTTGCAACCGTGGCTGAGCTAGGCAGGCGCAATTGTGCAGCAATGCAAACTGCATAAGCTGGTCAAATTTCAAGGGTGTACAAGAAACCATGGGTGATTTACAAGGAGATGTTCACCCGGAACTGCCGGAGGCCTGCCAGCAGCAAGATTCCGGAATTCTTCCTGAGAAGCCTTGGAAGCAGTGAAACGCTCCTATGTTGCAATAACTCAGAACATCATTCTGAGTGTTCCCGGCAGAGGTCATTCGGCTGAACACAACCGTGGACTAATTAGAGCCAGATGTAGGCAGTGCCGTCCATAGTGCTGGATGGACAGTTGTGGCGTGCCAAACAACTGAGCTCTAGTTCTCATCACTTTCACAAAGTGTCATAAGTTGAAGTTCAACTTACTGCTCCGGTTGAGTAGAGTGTAGCGGTGAAAGCTGGAATCAGTAGCACTCAGGTGAGAAGAACGGGAAGCAGATATACCCAGTCCGCTGGCAGTGTCCTACGGGGACCAGTCCATCTGGCTGCCACGCCTGAATGTTTGCAACCGCGGCCGAGCTAGGCAGGCGCAATTGTGCAGCAATGCAAACTGCAAAACCTGGCCAAATTTCACGGATGTACAAGAAACCACGGGGGATTTACAAGGAGATATTTTCGCTAAACTGCCGGAGGCCTGCCGGCAGCAAGATTCCGGAATTCTTCCTGAGAAGCCTTGAAAGCAGTGAAACGCTCCTATGTTGCAATAACTCAGAACCTCATACTGAGTGTTCCCGGCAGTGGTCATTCGGCTGAACACAACCATGGACTAATTAGAGCCAGATGTAGGCAGTGCCGTCCATAGTGCTGGATGGACAGTGGTGGCGTGCCAAACAACTGAGCTCTAGTTCTCAACAGTTTCACAAAGTGCCGTAAGTAGAGGTTCAACTTACTGCTCCGGTTGAGTAGAGTGTAGCCGTCAAAGCTGGAATCAGTAGCACTCAGGTGAGAAGAACGGGAAGCAGATATACACAGTCCGCTGGCAGTATCCTACGGGGACCAGCCTATCTGGCTGTCACACCTGAATGTTTGCAACCGCTGCCAAGCTAGGCAGGCACAATTGTGCAGCAATGCAAACTGCATAACCTGGCCAAATATCACGGGTGTACAAGAAACCACGGGGGATTTACAAGGAGATGTTCACCCGGAACAGCCGGAGGCCTGCCGGCTGCAAGATTCCGGAATTCTTCCTGAGAAGCCTTGAAAGCAGTGAAACGCTCCTATGTTGCAATAACTCAGAACATCATTCTGAGTGTCCCCGGCCGAGGTCATTCGGCTGAACACAACCGTGGACTAATTAGAGCCAGACGTAGGAAGTGCCATCCATAGTGCTGGATGGACATGGTGGCGTGCCAAACAACTGAGCTCTAGTTCTCAACAGTTTCACATCGTGCCCTAAGTTGAGGTTCAACTTACTGCTCCGGTTGAGTAGAGTGTAGCCGTCAAAGCTGGAATCAGTAGCACTCAGGTGAGAAGAACGGGAAGCAGATATATCCATTCCGCTGGCAGTGTCCTACGGGGACCAGCCTATCTGGCGGCCACGCCTGAATGTTTGCAACCGAGGCAGAGCTAGGAAGGCGGAATTGTGCAGCAATGCAAACTGCATAATCTGGCCAAATTTCACGGATGTACAAGAAACCACGGGGGATTTACAAGGAGATGTTCACCCGGAACTGCCGGAGGCCTGCCGGCAGCAAGATTCCGGACTTCTTCCTGAGAAGCCTTGAAAGCAGTGAAACGCTCCTATGTTGCAATAACTCAGAACCTCATTCTGATTATTGCCTGCAGAGGTCATTCGGCTGAACACAACCTTGGACTAATTAGAGCCAGATGTAGGCAGTGCCGTCCATAGTGCTGGATGGACAGTGGTAGCATGCCATACAACTGAGCTCTAGTTCTCAACACTTTCACAAAGTGCCATAAGTTGAGGTTCAACTTACTACTCCGGTTGAATAGAGTGTAGCGGTCAAAGCTGGAATCAGTAGCACTCAGGTGAGAAGAACGTGAAGCAGATATACCCAGTCCGCTGGCAGTGTCGTACGGATACCAGCCTATCTGGCTGCCATGCCTGAATGTTTGCAACCGCGTACGAGCTAGGCAGGCGCAATTGTGCAGCAATGCAAACTGCATAAGCTGGCCAAATTTCACGGATGTACAAGAAACCACGGGGGATTTCCAAGGAGATGTTCACCCGGAACAGCCGGAGGCCTGCCGGCAGCAAGATTCTGGAATTCGTCTTGAGAGGCCTTGAAAGCAGTGAAACGCTCCTATGTTGCAATAACTCAGAACATCATTCTGAGTGTCCCCGGCAGAGGTCATTCGGCTGAACACAACCGTGGACTAATTAGAGCCAGATGTAGGCAGTGCCGTCCATAGTGATGGATGGACAGTGGTGGCGTTCCAAACAACTGAGCTCTAGTTCTCAACAGTTTCACAAAGTGCCATAAGTAGAGGTTAAACTTACTGCTAAGGTTGAGTAGAGTGTAGCCGTCAAAGCTGGAATCAGTAGCACTCAGGTGAGAAGAACGGGAAGCAGATATACCCAGTCCACTGGCAGTGTCCTACGGGGACTAGCCTATCTGGCTGCCACGCCTGAATGTTTGCAAGCGGGGCCGAGCTAAGCAGGCGAAATTGTGCAGCAATGCAAAGTGTATAACCTGGCCAAATTTCAAGGGTGTACAAGAAACCACAGGGGATTTACAAGGAGATGTTCACCCGGAACAGCCGGAGGCCTGCCGGCAGCAAGATTCCAGAATTCTTCCTGAGAAGCCTTGAAAGCAGTGAAACGCTCCTATGTTGCAATAACTCAGAACATCATTCTGAGTGTCCCCGGCAGAGGTCATTCGGCTGAACACAACCGTGGACTAATTAGAGCCAGATGTAGGCAGTGCCGTCCATAGTGCTGGATGGAGAGTGGTGGCGTGCCAAACAACTGAGCTCTAGTTCTCAACAGTTTCACAAAGTGCCATAAGTAGAGGTTCAACTTACTGCTCCGGTTGAGTAGAGTTTAGCCGTCAAAGCTGGAATCAGTAGCACTCAGGTGAGAAGAACGGGAAGCAGATATACCCAGTCAATTGGCAGTGTCCTACAGGGACCAGCCTATCTGGCTGCCACGCCTGAATGTTTGCAACTGCGGCCGAGGTAAGCAGGCGCAATTGTGCAGCAATGCAAAGTGCATAACCTGGCCAAATTTCACGGATGTACAAGAAACCACGGGGGATTTACAAGGAGATGTTCACCCGGAAGACCCGGAGGCCTGTAGGCAGCAAGATTCCTGAATTCTTCCTGAGAAGCCTTGAAAGCAGTGAAACGCTCCTATGTTGCAATAACTCAGAACATCATTCTGAGTGTTCCCGGCAGAGGTCATTCGGCTGAACACAACCGTGGAGTAATTAGAGCCAGATGTAGGCAGTGCCGTCCATAGTGCTGGATGGACAGTGGTGGCGTGCCAAACAAATGAGCTCTAGTTCTCATCACTTTCACAAAGTGCCATAAGTTGAGGTTCAACTTACTGCTCCGGTTGAGTAGAGTTTAGCCGTCAAAGCTGGAATCAGTAGCACTCAGGTGAGAAGAACGGGAAGCAGATATACCCAGTACGCTGGCAGTGTCCTACGGGGACCAGCCTATCTGGCTGCAACGCATGAATGTTTGCAAGCGCGGCCGAGCTAAGCTGGCGGAATTGTGCAGCAATGCAAACTGTATAACCTGGCCAAATTTCAAGGGTGTACAAGAAACCACGGGGGATTTACAAGCAGATGTTCACCCGGAAGAGCCGGAGGCCTGTCGGCAGCAAGATTCCGGAATTCTTCCTGAGAAGCCTTGAGAGCAGTGAAACGCTCCTATGTTGCAATAACTCAGAACCTCATTCTGAGTGTTCCCGGCAGAGGTCATTCGGCTGAACACAACCGGGGACTAATTAGAGCCAGATGTAGGCAGTGCCGTCCATAGTGCTGGATGGACAGTGGTGGCGTGCCAAACAACTGAGCTCTAGTTCTCATCACTTTCACAACGTGCCATAAGTTGAAGTTCAACTTACTGCTCCGGTTGAATAGAGTGTAGCGGTCAAACCTGGAATCAGTAGCAGTCAGGTGAGAAGAACGGGAAGCAGATATACCCAGTCCGTTGGCAGTGTCCTACGGGGACCAGCCTATCTAGCTGCCACGCCTGAATGTTTGCAAACGCGTACGAGCTAGGCAGGCGCAATTGTGTAGCAATGCAAACTGCATAACCTGGCCAAATTTCACGGGTGTACAAGAAACCACGGGGGATTTACAAGGAGATGTTCACTCGGAAGAGCCGGAGGCCTGCCGGCAGCAAGATTCCGGAATTCTTCGTGAGAAGCCTTGAAAGCAGTGAAACGCTCCTATGTTGCAATAACTCAGAACCTCATTCTGAGTGTTCCCGGCAGAGGTCATTCGGGTGAACACAACCGTGGACTAATTAGAGCCAGATGTAGGCAGTGCCGTCCATAGTGCTGGATGGACAGTGGTGGCGTGCCAAACAACTGAGCTCTAGTTCTCAATAGTTTCACAAAGTGCCCTAAGTTGAGGTTCAACTTACTGCTCCGGTTGAGTAGAGTTTAGCGGTCAAAGCTGGAATCAGTAGCACTCAGGTGAGAAGCACGGGAAGCAGATATACCCATTCCGCTGGCAGTGTCCTACGGGGACTAGCCTATCTGGCAGCCAGCCTTAATGTTTGCAACCGTGGCCGAGCTAGGCAGGCGCAATTGTGCAGCAATGCAAACTGCATAACCTGGGCAAATTTCAAGGGTGTACAAGAAACCATGGGGGATTTACAAGGAGATGTTCACCCGGAACTGCCGGAGGCCTGCCGGCAGCAAGATTCCGGACTTCTTCCTGAGAAGCCTTGAAAGCAGTGAAACGCTCCTATGTTGCAATAACTCAGAACCTCATTCTGAGTGTTCCCGGCAGAGGTCATTCTGCTGAACACAACCGTCGACTAATTAGAGCCAGATGTAGGCAGTGCCGTCCATAGTGCTGGATGGACAGTGGTGGCGTGCCAAACAACTGAGCTCTAGTTCTCATCACTGTCACAACGTGCCATAAGTTGAAGTTCAACTTACTGCTCCGGTTGAGTAGAGTGTAGCGGTCAAACCTGGAATCAGTATTAGTCTCGTGAGAAGAACGGGAAGCAGATATACCCAGTCCGTTGGCAGTGTCCTACGGGGACCAGCCTATCTAGCTGCCACGCCTGAATGTTTGCAACCGAGGCCGAGCTAGGAAGGTGGAATTGTGCAGCAATGCAAACTGCATAATCTGGCCAAATTTCACGGGTGTACAAGAAACCACGGGGGATTTACAAGGAGATGTTCACCCGGAACAGCCGGACGCCGGCGGGCAGCAAGATTCCGGAACTCTTCCTGAGAAGCCTTGAAAGCAGTGAAACGCTCCTATGTTGCAATAACTCAGAACCTCATTCTGAGTGTTCCCAGCAGAGGTCATTCGGCTGAACACAACCGTGGACTAATTAGAGCCAGATGTAGGCAGTGCCGTCCATAGTGCTGGATGTACAGTGGTGGCGTGCCAAACAACTCTGCTCTAGTTCTCAACACTTTCACCAAGTGCCATAAGTTGAGGTTCAACTTACTCCTCCGGTTGAGTAGAGTGTAGCCGTCAAAGCTGAAATCAGTAGCACTCAGGTGAGAAGAACGGGAAGCAGATATACTCAGTCTGCTGGCAGTGTCCTACGGGGACCAGCCTATCTGGCTGCCACGCCTGAATGTTTGTAACAGCGGCTGAGCTAGGCAGGCACAATTGTGCAGCAATGCAAACTGCATAACCTGGCCAAATTTCACGGGTGTACAAGAAACCACGGGGGATTTACAAGGAGATGTTCACCCGGAACAGCCGGAGGCCTGCCGGCAGCAAGATTCCGGAATTCTTCCTGAGAATCCTTGAAAGCAGTGAAAAGCTCCTATGTTGCAATAACTCAGAACCTCATTCTGATTGTTCCCGGCAGAGGTCATTCGGCTGAACACAATCGTGGACTAACTAGAGCCAGATGTAGGCAGTGCCGTCCATAGTGCTGGATGGAGAGTGGTGGCGAGCCAAACAACTGAGCTCTAGTTCTGAACAGTTTCACAAAGTGCCATAAGTTGAGGTTCAACTTAATGCTCCGGTTGAGTAGTGTGTAGCCGTCAAAGCTGGAATCAGTAGCACTCAGGTGAGGAGAACGGGAAGCAGATATACCCAGTCCGCTGGCAGTGTCCTACGGGGACCAGCCTATGTGGCTGCCACGCCTGAATGTTTGCAACCGCGGCCGAGCTAGGCAGGCGCAATTGTGCAGCAATGCAAACTGCATAACCTGGCCAAATTTGATGGGTGTACAAGAAACCACGGGGGATTTACAAGGAGATGTTCACCCGGAACAGCCGTAGGCCTGCCGGCAGCAAGATTCCGGAATTCTTCCTGAGAAGCCTTGAAAGCAGTGAAACGCTCCTATGTTGCAATAACTCAGAACCTCATTCTGAGTGTTCCCGGCAGAGGTCATTTGGCTGAACACAACCGTGGACTAATTAGAGCCAGATGTAGGCAGTGCCGTCCATAGTGCTGGATGGACAGTGGTGGCGTGCCAAACAACTGAGTTCTAGTGCTCAACACTTTCACAATGTGCCATAAGTTGAGGTTCAACTTAATGCTCCGGTTGAGTAGAGTGTAGCGGTAATAGCTGGAATCAGTAGCACTCAGGAGAGAAGAACGGGAAGCAGATATACGCAGTCAGCAGGAAGTGTCGTACGGGGACCCGCCTATCTGGCTGCCACGCCTGAATGTTTGTAACCGCGGCCGAGCTAGGCAGGCGCAATTGTGCAGCAATGCAAACTGCATAACCTGGCCAAATTTGACGGGTGTACAAGAAACCACGGGGAATTTACAAGGAGATATTCACCCGAAACAGCCGGAGGCCTGCCTGCAGCAAGATTCCGGAATTCTTCCTGAGAAGCCTTGAAAGCATTGAAACGGTCCTATGTTGCAATAACTCATAACCTCATTCTGAGTTTTGCCGGCAGAGGTCTTTCGGCTGAACACAATCGTGGACTAATTAGAGCCAGAAGTAGGCAGTGCCGTCCATAGTGCTGGATGGACAGTGGTGGCGTGCCAAACAACTGAGCTCTAGTTCTCAACATTTTCACAAAGTGCCATAAGTTAAGGTTCAATTTACTGCTCCGGTTGAGTAGAGTGTAGCTATCAAAGCTGGAATCAGTAGCACTCAGGTGAGAAGAACTGGAAGCAGATATACCCAGTCCGCTGGCAGAGTCCTACGGGGACCAGCCTATATGGCTGCCACGCCTGAATGTTTGCAACCGCGGCCGAACTAGGCAGGCGCAATTGTGCAGCAATGCAAACTGCATAACCTGTCCAAATTTCACGGATATACAAGAAACCACGGGGGATTTACAAGGAGATGTTCACCCGGAACAGCTGGAGGCCTGCCGGCAGCAAGATTCCGGTATTCTTCCTGAGAAGACTTGAAAGCAGTGAAACGCTCCTATGTTGCAATAACTCAAAACCTCATTCTGAGTGTTCCCGGCAGAGGTCATTCGGCTGAACACAACCGTGGACTAATTAGAGCCAGATGAAGACAGTGCCGTCCATAGTGCTGGATGGACAGTGGTGGCGTTCCAAACAACTGAGCTCTAGTTCTCAACAGCTTCACAAAGTGCCATAAGTTGAGGTTCAACTTAATGCTCCGGTTGAGTAGAGTGTGGCCGTCAAAGCTGGAATCAGTAGCACTCAGGTGAGAAGAACGGGAAGCAGATATACCCAGTCCGCTGGGAGTGTCTTACGGGGACCAACCTATCTGGCTGCTACGCCTGAATGTTTGCATCCGCGGCAGAGCTAGGCAGGCGCAATTGTGCAGCAATGCAAACTGCATAACCTGGCCAAATTTCACGGGTGTACAAGAAACCACGGGGGATTTACAAGGAGATGTTCACCCGGAACAGCCGGAGGCCTGCCGGCAGCAAGATTCCGGAATTCTTCCTGAGAAGCCTTGAAAGCAGTGAAACGCTCCTATGTTGCAATAACTCAGAACCTCATTCTGAGTGTTCCCGGCAGAGGTCATTCGGCTGAACACAACCGTGGACTAATTAGAGCCAGATGTAGGCAGTGCCGTCCATAGTGCTGCATGCACAGTGGTGGCATGCCAAACAACTGAGCTCTAGTTCTCAACACTTTCACAAAGTGCCATAGGTTGAGGTTCAACTTACTGCTCCGGTTGAGTAGAGTGTAGCCTCAAGGTGGAATCAGGAGCACTCAGGTGAGAAGAATGGGAAGCAAATATACCCAGTCCGCTGGCAGTGTCCTACGGGGACCAGCCTATCTGGCTGCCACGCCTGAATGTTTGTAACCGCGGCCGAGATAGGCTGGCGAAATTGTGCAGCAATGCAAACTGCATAACCTGGCCAAATTTCACGGGTGTACAAGAAACCTCGTGATTTACAAGGAGATGTTCACCCGGAACAGCCCGAGGCCTGCCGGCAGCAAGATTCCGGAATTCTTCCTGAGAAGCCTTGAAAGCAGTGAAAAGCTCCTATGTTGCAATAAATCAGAACCTCATTCTGAGTGTTGCCGGCAGAGTTCATTCGGCTGAACACAACCGTGGACTAATTAGAGCCAGATGTAGGCAGTGCCGTCCATAGTGCTGGATGGACAGTGGTGGCGTGCCAAACAACTGAGCTCTAGTTCTCAACACTTTCACCAAGTGCCATAAGTTGAGGTTCAACTTACTGCTCCGGTTGAGTAGAGTGTAGCCGTCAAAGCTGGAATCAGTAGCACTCAGATGAGAAGAACGGGAAGCAGATATACCCAGTCCGCTGGCAGTGTCCTACGGGGACCAGCCTATATGGCTGCCACGCCTGAATGCTTGCAACCGCGGCCGAGTTAGGCAGGCGCAATTTTGCAGCAATTCAAACTGCATACCTTGTCCAAATTTCACGGGTGTACTAGAAACCACGGGGGATTTACAAGGAGATGTTCACTCGGAGAGCCAGAGGCCTGCCGGCAGCAAGATTCCGGAATTCTTCCTGAGAAGCCTTGAAAGAAGTGAAACGCTCCTATGTTGCAATAACTCAAAACCTCATTCTCAGTGTTCCTGGCAGAGGTCATACGGCTGAAAACAACCGTTGACTAATTAGAACCAGATGTAGGCAGTGCCGTCCATAGTGCTGGATGGACACTGGTGGCTTGCCAAACAACTGACGTCTAGTTCTCAACACTTTCACAAAGTGCCATAAGTTGAGGTTCAACTTAATGCTCCGGTTAAGTAGAGTGTAGCCGTCAAAGCTGGAATCAGTAGCACTCAGGTGAGAAGAACGGGAAGCAGATATACCCAGTCCGCTGGCAGTGTCCTACGGGGACCAGTTCATCAGGCTGCCACGCCTGAATGTTTGCAACCGCGGCTGAGCTGGGCAGGCGCAATTGTGCAGCAATGCAAACTGCATAACTTGGCCAAATTTCACGGGTGTACAAGAAACCACGGGGGATTTACAAGGAGATGTTCACCCGTAACAGCCGGAGTCCTGCCCGCAGCAACATTCCGGAATTCTTCCTGAGAAGCCTTGAAAGCAGTGAAACGCTCCTATGTTGCAATAACTCAGAACCTCATTCTGAGTTGTCCCGGCGGAGGTCATTCGGCTGAACACAATCGTGAACTAATTAGAGCCAGATGTAGGCAGTGCCGTCCATAGTGCTGGATGGACAGTGGTGGCGTGCCAAACAACTGAGCTCTAGTTGTCAACAGTTTCACAAAGTGCCATAAGTTGAGGTTCAACTTAATGCTCCGGTTGAGTAGAGTGTAGCCGTCAAAGCTGGAATCAGTAGCACTCAGGTGAGAAGAACGGGAAGCAGATATACCCAGTCCTCTGGCAGTGTCCTACGGGGACCAGTCTTTCTGGCTGCCACGCCTGAATGTTTGCAACCGCGGCCTAGCTAGGCAGGCGCATTTGTGCAGCAATGCAAACTGCATAACCTTGCCAAATTTCACGGGTGTACAAGAAACCACGGGGGATTTACAAGGAGATGTTCACCCGGAACAGCCGGAGGCCTACTGGCAGCAAGACTCCGGAACTCTTCCTGAGAAGCCTTGAAAGCAGTGAAACGCTCCTATGTTGCAATAACTCAGAACCTCAATCTGAGTGTTCCCAGCAGAGGTCATTCGGCTGAACACAACCGTGGACTAATTAGAGCCAGATGTAGGCAGTGTCGTCCATAGTACTGGATGGACAGTTGTGGCCTGCCAAACATCTGAGCTCTAGTTCTCAACACTTTCACAAAGTGCCATAAGTTGAGGTTCAACTTACTGCTCCGGTTGAGTAGAGTGTAGCCGTCAAAGCTGGAATCAGTAGCACTCAGGTGAGAAGAACGGGAAGCAGATATACCCAATCCGCTGGCAGTGTCCTACGGGGACCAGTCCATCTGACTGCCGCTCATGAATGTTTGCAACCGCGGCTGAGCTAGGCAGGCGCAATTGTGCAGCCATGCATACTGCATAACCTGGCCAAATTTCACGGGTGTACAAGAAACCACGGGGGATTTACAAGGAGATGTTCACCCGGAACACTTGGAGGCCTGCCGGCAGCAAGGTTCCGGAATTCTTCCTGAGAAGCCTTGAAAGCAGTGAAACGTTCCTATACTGCAATAACTCAGAACCTCATTCTAAGTGTTCCCGGCAGAGGTCATTTGGCTGAACACAACCGTGGACTAATTAGAGCCAGATGAAGGCAGTGCCGTCCATAGTGCTGGATGGACAGTGGTGGCGTTCCAAACAACTGAGCTCTAGTTCTCAAGAGCTTCACAAAGTGCCATAAGTTGAGGTTCAACTTAATGCTCCGGTTGAGTAGAGTGTGGCCGTCAAAGCTGGAATCAGTAGTACTCAGGTGAGAAGAACGTGAAGCAGATATAACCAGTCGGCTGGCAGAGTCCTACGGGGACCAGCCTATCTGGCTGCCACGCCTGAATGTTAGCAACCGCGGCCGAGCTAGGCTGGCGCAATTGTGCAGCAATGCAAACTGCATAACCTGGCCAAATTTCACGGGTGTACAAGAAACCACAGGGGATTTACAAGGAGATGTTCACCCGGAACAGCCGGAGGCCTGCCGGCAGCAAGATTCCGGAATTCTTCCTGAGAAGCCTTGAAAGCAGTGAAACGCTCCTATGTTGCAATAACTCAGAACCTCATTCTGAGTGTTGCCGCCAGAGGGCATTCGCCTGAAAACAATCGAGGACTAATTAGAACCAGATGTAGGCAGTGCCGTCCATAGTGCTGGATGGACACTGGTGGCTTGCCAAACAACTGACGTCTAGTTCTCAACACTTTCACAAAGTGCCATAAGTTGAGGTTCAACTTAATGCTCCGGTTGAGTAGAGTGTAGCCGTCAAAGCTGGAATCAGTAGCACTCAGGTGAGAAGAACGGGAAGCAGATATACACAGTCCGCTGACAGAGTCCTACGGGGACCAGCCTATCTGGCTGCCACGCCTGAATGTTTGCAACCCCGGCCGAGCTAGGCATCCAACATTGTGCAGCAATGCAAACTGCATAACCTGTCCAAATTTCACGGGTGTACAAGAAACCACGGGGGATTTACAAGGAGATGTTCACTTGGAAGAGCCGGAGCCCTGCCGGCAGCAAGATTCCGGAATTCTTCCTGAGAAGCCTTGAAAGCAGTGAAACGCTCCTATGTTGCAATAACACAGAACCTCATTCTGAGTGTTCCCGACAGAGGTCATTCGTCTGAACACAACCGTCGACTAATTAGAGCCAGATGTAGGCAGTGCCGTCCATAGTGCTGGATGTACAGTGGTGGCGTGCCAAACATCTGAGCTCTAGTTCTCAAAAGTTTCACAAAGTGCCATAAGTTGAGGTTCAATTTAATGCTCCGGTTGAGTTGAGTGTAGCCATCACAGCTGGAAACAGTGGCCCTCAGGTGAGAAGAACGGGAATCAGATATACCCAGTCAGCTGACAGAGTCCTACGGGGACCAGCCTATCTGGCTGCCACGCCTGAATGTTTGCAACCACGGCCAAGCTAGGCAGGCGAAATTGTTCAGCAATGCAAACTGCATAACCTGACCAAATTTCACGGGTGTTCAAGAAACCACGGGGGATTTACAAGGAGATGTTCACCCGTAACAGCCGGAGGCCTGCCGGCAGCAAGATTCCGGAATTCTTCCTGAGAAGCCTTGAAAGCAGTGAAACGCTCCTATGTTGCAATAACTCAGAACCTCATTCTGAGTGTTGCCGCCAGAGGGCATTCGCCTGAACACAATCGAGGACTAATTAGAACCAGATGTAGGCAGTGCCGTCCATTGTGCTGGATGTACAGTGGTCGCGTGCCAAACAACTGAGCTCTAGTTCTCAACATTTTCACAAAGTGCATTAAGTTGAGGTTCAACTTACTGCTCCGGTTGAGTAGAGTGTAGCTGTGAAAGCTGGAATCAGTAGCACTCAGGTGAGAAGAACGGGAAGCAGATATACACAGTCCGCTGACAGAGTCCTACGGGGACCAGCCTATATGGCTGCCACGCCTGAATGTTTGCAACCCCGGCCGAGCTAGGCATCCAACATTGTGCAGCAATGCAAACTGCATAACCTGTCCAAATTTCACGGGTGTACAAGAAACCACGGGGCATTTACAAGGAGATGTTCACTTGGAAGAGCCGGAGCCCTGCCGGCAGCAAGATTTCGGAATTCTTCCTGAGAAGCCTTGAAAGCAGTGAAACGCTCCTATGTTGCAATAACACAGAACCTCATTCTGAGTGTTCCCGACAGAGGTCATTCGTCTGAACACAACCGTCGACTAATTAGAGCCAGATGTAGGCAGTGCCGTCCATAGTGCTGGATGGACACTGGTGGCGTGCCAAACATCTGAGCTCTAGTTCTCAAAAGTTTCACAAAGTGCCATAAGTTGAGGTTCAATTTAATGCTCCGGTTGAGTTGAGTGTAGCCATCACAGCTGGAAACAGTGGCCCTCAGGTGAGAAGAACGGGAATCAGATATACCCAGTCAGCTGACAGAGTCCTACGGGGACCAGCCTATCTGGCTGCCACGCCTGAATGTTTGCAACCGCGGCCAAGCTAGGCAGGCGAAATTGTTCAGCAATGCAAACTGCATAACCTGACCAAATTTCACGGGTGTACAAGAAACCACGGGGGATTTACAAGGAGATGTTCACCCGGAACAGCCGGAGGCCTGCCGGCAGCAAGATTCCGGAATTCTTCCTGAGAAGCCTTGAAAGCAGTGAAACCCTCCTATGTTGCAATAACTCAGAACCTCATTCTGAGTGTTCCCGGCAGAGGTCATTCGGCTGAACACAACCGTGGACTCATTTGAGCCAGATGTAGGCAATGTCGTCCAAAGTACTGGATGGATAGTGGTGGCGTGCCAAACACCTGAGCTCTAGTTCTCAACAGTTTCACAAAGTACCATAAGTTGAGGTTCAACTTACTGCTCCGGTTTAGTCGATTGTAGCCGTCAAAGCTGGAATCAGTAGCACTCAGGTGAGAAGAACGGGAAGCAGATATACCCAGTCCGATGGCAGAGTCCTACGGGGACCAGCCTATCTGGCTGCCACGCCTGAATGTTTGCAACCGCGGCCGAGCTAGGCTGGCGCAATTGTGCAGCAATGCAAACTGCATAACCTGGCCAAATTTCACGGGTGTACAAGAAACCAATGGGGATTTACAAGGAGATGTTCACCCGGAAGAGCCGGAGGCCTGCCGGCAGCAAGATTCCGGAATTCTTCCTGAGAAGCCTTGAAAGCAGTGAAACGCTCCTATGTTGCAATAACTCAGAACCTCATTCTGAGTGTTCCCGGCAGAGGTCATTCGGCTGAACACAACCATGGACTAATTAGAGCCAGATGTAGGCAGGGCCGTCCATAGTGCTGGATGGACAGTGGTGGCGTGCCAAACAACTGAGCTCTAGTTCTCAACACTTTCACAAAGTTCCATAAGTAGAGGTTCAACTTAATGCTACGGTCGAGTAGAGTGTAGCCGTCAAAGCAGGAATCAGTAGCACTCAGGTGAGAAGAACGGGAAGCAGATATACCCAGTCCGCTGGCAGTGTCTATTGGGACCAGCCTATCTGGCTGCCACGCCTGAATGGTTGCAACCGCGGCCGACCTAGGCAGGCGCAATCGTGCAGCAATGGAAACTGTATAAACTGTCCAAATTTCACGGGTGTACAAGAAACCACAGGGGATTTACAAGGAGATGTTCACCCGGAACAGCCGGAGGCCTGCCGGCAGCAAGATTCCGGATTTCTTCCTGAGAAGCCTTGAAAGCAGTGAAACGCTCCTATGTTGCAATAACTCAGAACCTCATTCTGAGTATTCCCAGTAGAGGTCATTCGGCTG
Organism: Dipodomys merriami; assembly: GCF_024711535.1. Classification (NCBI taxonomy): domain Eukaryota; kingdom Metazoa; phylum Chordata; class Mammalia; order Rodentia; family Heteromyidae; genus Dipodomys; species Dipodomys merriami. The sequence goes on along the minus strand of NW_027203704.1, from coordinate 696,822 downwards.
AACAAAACCGTGGACTAATTAGAGCCAGATGTAGGCAGTGCCGTCCATAGTGCTGGATGGACAGTGGTGGCGTGCCAAACAACTGAGCTCTAGTTCTCAACAGTTTCACAAAGTGCCATAAGTAGAGGTTCAACTTAATGCTCCGGTTGAGTAGACTGTAGCTGTCAAAGCTGGAATCAGTAGCACTCAGGTGAGAAGAACGGGAAGCAGATATACCCAGTCCGCTTTCAGAGTCCTACGGGGACCAGCCTATCTGGCTGCCACGCCTGAATGTTTTCATCCGCGGCCGAGCTAGGGAGGCGCAATTGTGCAGTAATGCAAACTGCATAACCTGGCCAAATTTCACGGGTGTACAAGAAACCACGGGGGATTTACAAGGAGATGTTCACCCGGAACAGCCGGAGGCCTACCGACAGCAAGATTCCGGAATGCTTCCTAAAAGCCTTGAAAGCAGTGAAACGCTCCTATGTGGCAATAACTCAGAACCTCATTCTGAGTGTTCCCGACAGAGGTCATTCGGCTGAACACAACCGTGGACTAATTAGAGCCAGATGTAGGCAGTGCCGTCCATAGTGCTGGATGGACAGTGGTGGCGTGCGAAACAACTGAGCTCTAGTTCTCAACACTTTCACAAAGTGCCATAAGTTGAGGTTCAACTTACTGCTCCGGTTGAGTAGAGTGTAGCCGTCAAAGCTGGAATCAGTAGCACTCAGGTGAGAAGAACGGGAAGCAGATATACCCAGTCCGCTGGCAGTGTCCTACGGGGACCAGCCTATCTGGCTGCCACGCCTGAATGTAACCGCGGCCGAGATAGGCAGGCGCAATTGTGCAGCAATGCAAACTGCATAACCTGTCCAAATTTCACGGGTGTACAAAAAACCTCGGGGGATTTACAAGGAGATGTTCACCCGGAACAGCCTGAGGCCTGCCGGCAGCAAGATTCCGGAATTCTTCCTGAGAAACCTTGAAAGCAGTGAAACGCTCTTGTGTTGCAATGACTCAGAATCTCATTCTGAGTGTTCCCGGCAGAGGTCATTCGGCTGAACACAACCGTGGACTAATTAGAGCCACATGTAGGCAGTGCCGTCCATAGTGCTGGATGGACAGTGGTGGCGTGCCAAACAACTGAGCGCTAGTTCTCAACATTTTCACAAAATGCCATAAGTAGAGGTTCAACTTAATGCTCCGGTTGAGTAGAGTGTAGTCGTCAAAGCTGGAATCAGTAGGACTCAGGTGAGAAGAACGGGAAGCAGATATACCCATTCCGCTGGCAGTGTCCTACGGGTACAGCCTATCTGGTTGCCACGCCTGAATGTTTGTAAACGCGGCCGAGCGAGACAGGAGCAATTGTGCAACAATGCAAACTGCATAACCTGGCCAAATTTCACGGGTGTACAAGAAACCACGGGGGATTTACAAGGAGATGTTCACCCGGAACAGCCAGAGGCCTGCCGGCAGCAAGATTCCGGAATTCTTCCTGAGAAGCCTTGACAGCAGTGAAACGCTCCTATGTTGCAATAACTCAGAACCTCATTCTGAGTATTCCTGGTAGAGGTCATTCGGCTGAACACAACCGTGGACTAATTAGAGCCAGATGTAGGCAGTGCCGTCCAAAGTGCTGGATGGACAGTGGTGGCGTGCCAAACAACTGAGCTCTAGTTCTCAACAGTTTCCCAAAGTGCCATAAGTAGAGGTTCAACTTAATGCTCCGGTTGAGTAGACTGTAGCCGTCAAAGTTGGAATCAGTAGCACTCAGGTGAGAAGAACGGGAAGCAGATATACCCAGTCCTCTGGCAGAGTCCTACGGGGACCAGCTTATCTGGCTGCCACGCCTGAATGTTTGCAACCGCGGCCGAGGTAGGGAGGCGCAATTGTGCAGTAATGCAAACTGCATAACCTGGCCAAATTACACGGGTGTACAAGAAACCACGGGGGATTTACAAGGAGATGTTCACCCGGAACAGCTGGAGGCCTGCCGGCAGCAAGATTCTGGAATTCTTCCTGAGAAGCCTTGAAAGCAATAAAACGCTCCTGTGTTGCAATAACTCAGAACCTCATTCTCAGTGTTCCCGGCAGAGGTCATTCGGCTGAACACAACCGTGGACTAATTAGAGCCAGATGTAGGCAGTGCCGTCCACAGTGCTGGATGGAGATTGGTGGCGTGCCAAACAACTGAGCGCTAGTTCTCAACAGTTTCACAAAGTGCCATAAGTTGAGGTGCAACTTAATGCTCCGGTTGAGTAGAGTGTAGCCGTCAAAGCTGGAATCAGTAGCACTCAGGTGAGAAGAACGGGAAGCAGATATACCCAGTCCGCTGGCAGTGTCCTACGGGGACCAGACTATCTGGCTGCCACGCCTGAATGTTTGTAATCGCGGCCGAGCTAGGCAGGCGCAATTGTGCAGCAATGCAAACTACATAACCTGTCCAAATTTCACGGGTGTACAAAAAACCTCGGGGGATTTACAAGGAGATGTTCACCCGGAACAGCCTGAGGCCTGCCGGCAGCAAGATTCCGGAATTCTTCCTGAGAAACCTTGAAAGCAGTGAAACGCTCTTGTGTTGCAATAACTCAGAATCTCATTCTGAGTGTTCCCGGCAGAGGTCATTCGGCAGAACACAACCGTGGACTAATTAGAGCCAGATGTAGGCAGTGCCGTCCATAGTGCTGGATGGACAGTGGTGGCGTGCAAAACAACTGAGTTCTAGTTCTCAACAGTTTCACAAAGTGCCATCAGTTGAGGTTCAACTTACTGCTCTGCTTGAGTAGAGTGCAGCCGTCAAAGCTGGAATCAGTAGCACTCAGGTGAGAAGAACGGGAAGCAGATACACCCAGTCCGCTGGCAGAGTCCTACGGGGACCAGCCTATCTGGCTGCCACGCCTGAATGTTTACAACCGCGGCTGAGCTAGGCATGGGCAATTGTGCAGCAATGCAAACTGCATAACCTGGCCAAATTTCACGGGTGTACAAGAAACCACGGGGGATTTACAAGGAGATGTTCACCCGGAAGAGCCGGAGGCTTGCCGGCAGCAAGATTCGGAAATTCTTCCTGAGAAGCCTTGAAAGCAGTGAAACGCTCCTATGTTGCAATAACTCAGAACCTCATTCTGAGTGTTCCCGACAGAGGTCATTCGGCTGAACACAACCGTGGACTAATTAGAGCCAGATGTAGGCAGTGCCGTCCATAGTGCTGGATGGACAGTGGTGGCGTGCCAAACAACTGAGCTCTAGTTCTCAACACTTTCACAAAGTGCCATAAGTTGAGGTTCAACTTACTGCTCCGGTTGAGTAGAGTGTAGCGGTCAAAGCTGGAATCAGTAGCACTCAGGTGAGAAGAACGGGAAGCAGATATACCCAGTCCGCTGGCAGTGTCCTACGGGGACCAGCCTATCTGGCTGCCACGCCTGAATGTAACCGCGGCCGAGATAGGCAGGCGCAATTGTGCAGCAATGCAAACTGCATAACCTGTCCAAATTTCACGGGTGTACAAAAAACCTCGGGGGATTTACAAGGAGATGTTCACCCGGAACAGCCTGAGGCCTGCCGGCAGCAAGATTCCGGAATTCTTCCTGAGAAACCTTGAAAGCAGTGAAACGCTCTTGTGTTGCAATAACTCAGAATCTCATTCTGAGTGTTCCCGGCAGAGGTCATTCGGCAGAACACAACCGTGGACTAATTAGAGCCACATGTAGGCAGTGCCGTCCATAGTGCTGGATGGAGAGTGGTGGCGTGCCAAACAACTGAGTTCTAGTTCTCAACAGTTTCACAAAGTGCCATCAGTTGAGGTTCAACTTACTGCTCCGGTTGAGTAGAGTGCAGCCGTCAAAGCTGGAATCAGTAGCACTCAGGTGAGAAGAACGGGAAGCAGATACACCCAGTCCGCTGGCAGAGTCCTACGGGGACCAGCCTATCTGGCTGCCACGCCTGAATGTTTACAACCGCGGCCGAGCTAGGCAGGGGCAATTGTGCAGCAATGCAAACTGCATAACCTGGCCAAATTTCACGGGTGTACAAGAAACCACGGGGGATTTACAAGGATATGTTCACCCGGAAGAGCCGGAGGCTTGCCGGCAGCAAGATTCGGGAATTCTTCCTGAGAAGCCTTGAAAGCAGTGAAACGCTCCTATGTTGCAATAACTCAGAACCTCATTCTGAGTGTTCCCGGCAGAGGTCAATCGGCTGAACACAATCGTGGGCCAATTAGAGCCAGATGTAGGCAGTGCTGTCCATAGTGCTGGATGGACAGTGGTGGCGTGCCAAACAACTGAGCTCTAGTTCTCAACATTTTCACAAAGTGCCATAAGTTGAGGTTCAACTTACTGCTCCGGTTGAATAGAGTGTAGCCGTCAAAGCTGGAATCAGTAGCACTCAGGTGAGAAGAACGGGAAGCAGATATACCCAGTCCGCGGGCAGAGTCCTACCGGGGCCAGCCTATATGGCTGCCACGCCTGAATGTTTGCAACCGCGGCCGAGCTAGGCAGGCGCAATTGCGCAGCAATGCAAACTGCATAACCTGTCCAAATTTCACGGGTGTACAAGAAACCACGGGGGATTTATAAGGAGATGTTCACTCGGAAGATCCGGAGGCCTGCCGGCATCAAGACTCCGGAATTCTTCCTGAGAAGCCTTGAAAGCAGTGAAACGCTCCTATGTTGCAATAACTCACAACCTCATTCTGAGTGTTGCCGGCAGAGGTCATTCGGCTGAACACAACCGTGGACTAATTAGAGCCAGATGTAGGCAGTGCCGTCCATAGTGCTGGATGGACAGTGGTGGCGTGCCAAACAACTGAGCTCTAGTTCTCAACAGTTTCACAAAGTGCCATCAGTTGAGGTTCAACTTAATGCTCCGGTTGAGTAGACTGTAGCCGTCAAAGCTGGAATCAGTAGCACTCAGGTGAGAAGAATGGGAAGCAGATATACCCAGTCTGCTGGCAGTGTTCTACGGGGACCAGCCTATCTGGCTGCCACGCCTGAATGTTTTTAACCGCGGCCGAGCTAGGCAGACGCAATTGTGCAGCAATGCAAACTGCATAACCTGGCCAAATTTCACGGGTGTACAAGAAACCACGGGGGATTTACAACGAGATGTTCACCCGGAACTGCCGGAGGCCTGCCGGCAGCAAGATTCCGGAATTCTTCCTGAGAAGCCTTGAAAGCAGTGAAACGCTCCTATGTTGCAATAACTCAGAACCGCATTCTGAGTATTCCCAGCAGAGGTCATTTGGCTGAACACAATAGTGGACTAATTAGAGCCAGATGTAGGCAGTGCCGTCCATAGTGCTGGATCGACAGTGGTGGCGTGCCAAACAACTGAGTTCTAGTTCTCAACACTTGCACAAAGTGCCATAAGTTGAGGTTCAACTTAATGCTCAGGTTGAGTAGAGTGTAGCCGTCAAAGCCGTCAGTAGCACTCAGGTGAGAAGAACGGGAAGCAGATATACCCAGTCCGCAGGCAGTTTCGTACGGGGACCAGCCTATCTGGCCTCCACACCTGAATGTTTGTAACCGCGGCCGAGCTAGTCAGGCGCAATTGTGCCGCAATGCAAACTGCATAACCTGGCAAAATTTCACGGGTGTACAAGAAACCACGGGGGATTTACAAGGAGATGTTCACCCGGAACAGCCGGAGGCCTGCCGGCAGCAAGATTCCGGAATTCTTCCTGAGAAGCCTTGAAAGCAGTGAAACGCTACTATGTTGCAATAACTCAGAACCTCATTCTGCGTGTTCCCGTCAGAGGTCATTCGGCAGAACACAACCGTGGACTAATTAGAGCCAGATGTAGGCAGTGCCGTCCATAGTGCTGGATGGAGAGTGGTGGTGTGCCAAACAACTGAGTTCTAGTTCTCAACAGTTTCACAAAGTGCCATAAGTTGAGGTTCAACTTACTGCTCCGGTTGAGTAGAGTGTAGCCGACAAAGCTGGAATCAGTAGCACTCAGGTGAGAAGAACGGGAAGCAGATATACCCAGACAGCTGGCAGAGTCCTACGTGGACCAGCCTATCTGGCTGCCACGCCTGAATGTTTGCAACCGCGGCCGAGCTAGGCAGGCGCAATTGTGCAGCAATGCAAACTGCATAACCTGGCCAAATTTCACGGGTGTACAAGAAACCACGGGGGATTTACAAGGAGATGTTCATCCGGTAGAGCCGGAGGCTTGCCGGCAGCAAGATTCCGGAATTCTTCCTGAGAAGCCTTGAAAGCAGTGAAACGCTCCTATGTTGCAATAACTCAGAACCTCGTTGTGAGTGTTCCTGGCAGAGGTCATTCGGCTGAACACAACCGTGGACTAATTAGAGCCAGATGTAAGCAGTGCCGTCCATAGTGCTGGATGGACAGTGGTGGCGTGCCAAACAACTGAGCTCTAGTTCTCAACAGTTTCACAAAGTGCCATCAGTTGAGGTTCAACTTACTGCTCTGCTTGAGTAGAGTGCAGCCGTCAAAGCTGAAATCAGTAGCACTCAGGTGAGAAGAACGGGAAGCAGATACACCCAGTCCGCTGGCAGAGTCCTACGGGGACCAGCCTATCTGGCTGCCACGCCTGAATGTTTGCAACCGCGGCCGAGCTACGCAGGGGCAATTGTGCAGCAATGCAAACTGCATAACCTGGCCAAATTTCACGGGTGTACAAGAAACCACGGGGGATTTACAAGGAGATGTTCACCCGGAAGAGCCGGAGGCTTGCCAGCAGCAAGATTCGGGAATTCTTCCTGAGAAGCCTTGAAAGCAGTGAAATGCTCCTATCTTGCAATAACTCAGAACCTCATTCTGAGTGTTCCCGGCAGAGGTCATTCGGCTGAACACAACCGTGGACTAATTAGAGCCAGATGTAGGCAGTGCCGTCCATAGTGCTGGATGGAGAGTGGTGGCGTGCCAAACAACTGAGTTCTAGTTCTCAACACTTGCACAAAGTGCCATAAGTTGAGGTTCAACTTAATGCTCAGGTTGAGTAGAGTGTAGCCGTCAAAGCCGTCAGTAGCACTCAGGTGAGAAGAACGGGAAGCAGATATACCCAGTCCGCAGGCAGTTTCGTACGGGGACCAGCCTATCTGGCTGCCACACCTGAATGTTTGTAACCGCGGCCGAGCTAGTCAGGCGCAATTGTGCCGCAATGCAAACTGCATAACCTGGCAAAATTTCACGGGTGTACAAGAAACCACGGGGGATTTACAAGGAGATGTTCACCCGGAACAGCCGGAGGACTGCCGGCAGCAAGATTCCGGAATTCTTCCTGAGAAGCCTTGAAAGCAGTGAAACGCTCCTATGTTGCAATAACTCAGAACCTCATTCTGAGTGTTGCCGGCAGAGGTCATTCGACTGAACACAATCGTGGACTAATTAGAGCCAGATGTAGGCAGTGCCGTCCATAGTGCTGGATGGACAGCGATGGCGTGCCAAACAACTGAGCTGTAGTTCTCAACAGTTTCACAAAGTGCCATAAGTTGAGGTTCAACTTACTGCTCCGGTTGAGAAGAGTGTAGCCGTCAAAGCTGGAATCAGTAGCACTCAGGTGAGAAGAACGGGAAGCAGATATACCCAGTCCGCTGGCAGAGTCCTACAGGGACCAGCGTATCTGGCTGCCACGCCTGAATGTTTGCAACCGCGGTCGAGCTAGGCAGGCGCAATTGTGCAGCAATGCAAACTGCATAACCTGTCCAAATTTCACGGGTGTACAAGAAACCACGGGGGATTTACAAGGAGATGTTCACCCGGAACAACCGGAGGCCTGCCGGCAGCAAGATTCCGAAATTCTTTCTGAGAAGCCTTGAAAGCAGTGAAACGCTCCTGTGTTGCAATAACTCAGAACCTCATTCTGAGTGTTCCCGGCAGAGGTCATTCGGCTGAACACAACCGTGGACTAATTAGAGCCAGATGTAGGCAGTGCCGTCCACAGTGCTGGATGGAGATTGGTGGCGTGCCAAACAACTGAGCGCTAGTTCTCAACAGTTTCACAAAGTGCCATAAGTTGAGGTGCAACTTTATGCTCCGGTTGAGTAGAGTGTAGCCGTCAAAGCTGGAATCAGTAGCACTCAGGTGAGAAGAACGGGAAGCAGATATACCCAGTCCGCTGGCAGTGTCCTACGGGGACCAGACTATCTGGCTGCCACGCCTGAATGTTTGTAACCGCGGCCGAGCTAGGCAGGCGCAATCGTGCAGCAATGCAAACTGCATAACCTGGCCAAATTTCACGGGTGTACAAGAAACCACGGGGGATTTACAAGGAGATGTTCACCCGGAACAGCTGGAGGCCTGCCGGCAGCAAGATTCCGGAATTCTTCCTGAGAAGCCTTGAAAGCAGTGAAACGCTCCTATGTTGCAATAACTCAGAACCGCATTCTGAGTATTCACAGCAGAGGTCATTCGCCTGAACACAATAGTGGACTAATTAGAGCCAGATGTAAGCAGTGCCGTCCATAGTGCTGGATGGACAGTGGTGGCGTGCCAAACAACTGAGCTCTAGTTCTCAACAGTTTCACAAAGTGCCATAAGTTGAGGTTCAACTTACTCCTCCGGTTGAGTAGAGTGTAGCCGTCAAAGCTGAAATCAGTAGCACTCAGGTGAGAAGAACGGGAAGCAGATATACCCAGTCCGCGGGCAGAGTCCTACGGGGGCCAGCCTATATGGCTGCTACGCCTGAATGTTTGCAATCGCGGCCGAGCTAGGCAGGCATAATTGTGCAGCAATGCAAACTGCATAACGAGTCCAAATTTCACGGGTGTACAAGAAACCACTGGGGATTTATAAGGAGATGTTCACTCGGAAGAGCCGGAGGCCTGCCGGCATCAAGACTCTGGAATTCTTCCTGAGAAGCCTTGAAAGCAGTGAAACGCTCCTATGTTGCAATAACTCAGAACCTCATTCTGAGTGTTCCCGGCAGAGGTCATTCGGCTGAACACAACCGTGGACTAATTAGAGCCAGATGTAGGCAGTGCCGTCCATAGTGCTGGATTGACAGCGATGGCGTGCCAAACAACTGAGCTGTAGTTCTCAACAGTTTCACAAAGTGCCATAAGTTGAGGTTCAACTTACTGCTCCGGTTGAGTAGAGTGTAGCCGTCAAAGCTGGAATCAGTAGCACTCAGGTGAGAAGAACGGGAAGCAGATATACCCAGTCCGCTGGCAGAGTCCTACAGGGACCAGCGTATCTGGCTGCCACGCCTGAATGTTTGCAACCGCGGTCGAGCTAGGCAGGCGCAATTGTGCAGCAATGCAAACTGCATAACCTGTCCAAATTTCACGGGTGTACAAGAAACCACGGGGGATTTACAAGGAGATGTTCACCCGGAACAACCGGAGGCCTGCCGGCAGCAAGATTCCGAAATTGTTCCTGAGAAGCCTTGAAAGCAGTGAAACGCTCCTGTGTTGCAATAACTCAGAACCTCATTCTGAGTGTTCCCGGCAGAGGTCATTCGGCTGAACACAACCGTGGACTAATTAGAGCCAGATGTAGGCAGTGCCGTCCACAGTGCTGGATGGAGATTGGTGGCGTGCCAAACAACTGAGCGCTAGTTCTCAACAGTTTCACAAAGTGCCATAAGTTGAGGTGCAACTTAATGCTCCGGTTGAGTAGAGTGTAGCCGTCAAAGCTGGAATCAGTAGCACTCAGGTGAGAAGAACGGGAAGCAGATATACCCAGTCCGCTGGCAGTGTCCTACGGGGACCAGACTATCTGGCTGCCACGCCTGAATGTTTGTAACCGCGGCCGAGCTAGGCAGGCGCAATCGTGCAGCAATGCAAACTGCATAACCTGGCCAAATTTCACGGGTGTACAAGAAACCACGGGGGATTTACAAGGAGATGTTCACCCGGAACAGCTGGAGGCCTGCCGGCAGCAAGATTCCGGAATTCTTCCTGAGAAGCCTTGAAAGCAGTGAAACGCTCCTATGTTGCAATAACTCAGAACCGCATTCTGAGTATTCACAGCAGAGGTCATTCGCCTGAACACAATAGTGGACTAATTAGAGCCAGATGTAAGCAGTGCCGTCCATAGTGCTGGATGGACAGTGGTGGCGTGCCAAACAACTGAGCTCTAGTTCTCAACAGTTTCACAAAGTGCCATAAGTTGAGGTTCAACTTACTCCTCCGGTTGAGTAGAGTGTAGCCGTCAAAGCTGAAATCAGTAGCACTCAGGTGAGAAGAACGGGAAGCAGATATACCCAGTCCGCTGGCATTGTCCTACGGGGACCAGCCTATCTGGCTGCCACGCCTGAATGTTTGCAACCGCGGCCAAGCTAGGCAGGCGCAATTGTGCAGGAATGCAAACTGCATAACCTGGCCAAATTTCACGGGTGTATAAGAAACCACGGGGGATTTACAAGGAGATGTTCAGCCGGAACAGCCGGAGGCCTACCGACAGCAAGATTCCGGAATTCTTCCTGAGAAACCTTGAAAGCAGTGAAACGCTCTTGTGTTGCAATAACTCAGAATCTCATTCTGAGTGTTCCCGGCAGAGGTCATTCGGCAGAACACAACCGTGGACTAATTAGAGCCAGATGTAGGCAGTGCCGTCCATAGTGCTGGATGGAGAGTGGTGGCGTGCCAAACAACTGAGTTCTAGTTCTCAACAGTTTCACAAAGTGCCATCAGTTGAGGTTCAACTTACTGCTCTACTTGAGTAGAGTGCAGCCGTCAAAGCTGGAATCAGTAGCACTCAGGTGAGAAGAACGGGAAGGAGATACACCCAGTCCGCTGGCAGAGTCCTACGGGGACCAGCCTATCTGGCTGCCACGCCTGAATGTTTACAACCGCGGCCGAGCTAGGCAGGGGCAATTGTGCAGCAATGCAAACTGCATAACCTGGCCAAATTTCACGTGTGTACAAGAAACCACGGGGGATTTACAAGGAGATGTTCACGCGGAAGAGCCGTAGGCTTGCCGGCAGCAAGATTCTGGAATTCTTCCTGAGAAGCCTTGAAAGCAGTGAAACGCTCCTATGTTGCAATAACTCAGAACCTCATTCTGAGTGTTCCCGGCAGAGGTCAATCGGCTGAACACAATCGTGGACCAATTAGAGCCAGATGTAGGCAGTGCTGTCCATAGTGCTGGATGGACAGTGTTGGCGTGACAAACAACTGAGCTCTAGTTCTCAACATTTTCACAAAGTGCCATAAGTTGAGGTTCAACTTACTGCTCCGGTTGAGTAGAGTGTAGCCGTCAAAGCTGGAATCAGTAGCACTCAGGTGAGAAGAATGGGAAGCAGATATACCCAGTCCGCGGGCAGAGTCCTACGGGGGCCAGCCTATATGGCTGCCACGCCTGAATGTTTGCAACCGCAGCCGAGCTAGGCAGGCGCAATTGTGCAGCAATGCAAACTGCATAACCTGTCCAAATTTGACGGGTGTACAAGAAACCACGGGGGATTTATAAGGAGATGTTCACTCGGAAGATCCGGAGTCCTGCCGGCATCAAGACTCCGGAATTCTTCCTGAGAAGCCTTGAAAGCAGTGAAACGCTCCTATGTTGCAATAACTCACAACCTCATTCTGAGTGTTGCCGGCAGAGGTCATTCGGCTGAACACAACCGTGGACTAATTAGAGCCAGATGTAGGCAGTGCCGTCCATAGTGCTGGATGGACAGTGGTGGCGTGCCAAACAACTGAGCTCTAGTTCTCAACAGTTTCACAAAGTGCCATCAGTTGAGGTTCAACTTAATGCTCCGGTTGAGTAGACCGTAGCCGTCAAAGCTGGAATCAGTAGCACTCAGGTGAGAAGAATGGGAAGCAGATATACCCAGTCCGCTGGCAGTGTTCTACGGGGACCAGCCTATCTGGCTGCCACGCCTGAATGTTTTTAACCGCGGCCGAGCTAGGCAGGCGCAATTGTGCAGCAATGCAAACTGCATAACCTGGCCAAATTTCACGGGTGTACAAGAAACCACGGGGGATTTACAAGGAGATGTTCACCCGGAACAGCCGGAGGCCTGCAGGCATCAAGATTCCGGAATTCTTCCTGAGAAGCCTTGAAAGCAGTGAAACGCTCCTATGTTGCAGTAACTCAGAACCTCAATCTGAGTGTTCCCAGCAGAGGTCATTCGGCTGAACACAACCGTGGACTAATTAGAGCCAGATGTAGGCAGTGCCGTCCATAGTGCTGGATGGACATTGGTATCCTGCCAAACAACTGAGCTCTAGTTCTCAACAGTTTCACAAAGTGCCATAAGTTGAGGTGCAACTTACTGCTCCGGTTGAGTAGAGTGTAGCCGTCAAAGCTGCAATCAATAGCACTCAGGTGAGAAGAACGGGAAGCAGATATACCCAGTCCGCTGGCAGAGTCCTACGGGGACCAGCCTATCTGGCAGCCACGCCTGAATGTTTGCAACCGCGGCCGAGCTAGGCAGGCGCAATTGTGCAGCACTGCAAACTGCATAACCTGTCCAAATTTCACGGGTGTACAAGAAACCACGGGGGATTTATAAGTAGATGTTCACTCGGAAGAGCCGGAGGCCTGCCGGCATCAAGACTCCGGAATTCTTCCTGAGAAGCCTTGAACGCAGTAAAACGCTCCTATGTTGCAATAACTCAGAACCTCATTCTGAGTGTTGCCGGCAGAGGTCATTCGGCTGAACACAACCGTGGACTAATTAGAGCCAGATGTAGGCAGTGCCGTCCATAGTGTTGGATGGACAGTGGTGGCGTGCCAAACAACTGAGTTCTAGTTCTCAACAGTTTCACAAAGTGCCATAAGTTGATGTTCAACTTACTGCTCCGATTGAGTAGACTGTATTCGTCAAAGCTGGAATCAGTAGCACTCAGGTGAGAAGAATGGGAAGCAGATATACCCAGTCCGCTGGCAGTGTTCTACGGGGACCAGCCTATCTGGCTGCCACGCCTGAATGTTTTTAACCGCGGCCGAGCTAGGCAGGCGCAATTGTGCAGCAATGCAAACTGCATAACCTGGCCAAATTTCACGGGGGTACAAGAAACCACGGGGGATTTACAACGAGATGTTCACCCGGAACAGCCGGAGGCCTGCCGGCATCAAGATACCGGAATTCTTCCTGAGAAGCCTTGAAAGCAGTGAAACGCTCCTATGTTGCAATAACTCAGAACCGCATTCTGAGTATTCCCAGCAGAGGTCATTTGGCTGAACACAATAGTGGACTAATTAGAGCCAGATGTAGGCAATGCCGTCCATAGTGCTGGATGGACAGTGGTGGCGTGCCAAACAACTGAGCTCTAGTTCTCAACACTTTCACCATGTGCCATAAGTTGAGGTTCACCTTACTGCTCCGGTTGAGTAGAGTGTAGCCGTCAAAGCTGGAATCAGTAGCACTCAGGTGAGAAGAACGGGAAGCAGATATACCCACTCCGCTGGCAGTGTCCTACGGGGACCAGCCTATCTGGCTGCCACGCCCGAATGTTTGTAACCGTGGCCGAGATAGGCAGGCGCAATTGAGCAGCAATGCAAACTGCATAACCTGTCCAAATTTCACGGGTGTACATGAAACCACGGGGGATTTACAAGGAGATGTTCACCCGGAACAGCCGGAGGACTGCCGGCAGCAAGATTCCAGAATTCTTCCTGAGAAGCCTTGAAAGCAGTGAAACGCTCCTGTGTTGCAATAACTCAGAACCTCATTATGAGTGTTCCCGGCAGAGGTCATTCGGCTGAACACAATCGTGGACTAATTAGAGCCAGATGTAGGCAGTGCCGTCCATAGTGCTGGATGGAGAGTGGTAGCGTGCCAAACAACTGAGCGCTAGTTCTCAACAGTTTCACAAAATTCCGTAAGTTGAGGTTCAACTTAATGCTCCGGTTGAGTAGAGTGTAGCCGTCAAAGCCGTCAGTAGCACTCAGGTGAGAAGAACGGGAAGCAGATATACCCAGTCCGCAGTCAGTTTCGTACGGGGACCAGCCTATCTGGCTGCCACGCCTGAATGTTTGTAACCGCGGCCGAGCTAGGCAGGCGCAATTGTGCAGCAATGCAAACTGCATAACCTGGCCAAATTTCACGGGGGTACAAGAAACCACGGGGGATTTACAAGGAGATGTTCACCCGGAACAGCCGGAGGCCTGCCGGCAGCAAGATTCCGGAATTCTTCCTGAGAAGCCTTGAAAGCTGTGAAACGCTCCTATGTTGCAATAACTCAGAACCTCATTCTGAGTGTTCCCGGCAGAGGTCATTCGGCTGAACACAACCGTGGACTAATTAGAGCCAGATGTAGGCAGTGCCGTCCATAGTGCTGGATGGACAGTGGTGGCGTGCCAAACAACTGAGCTCTAGTTCTCAACAGTTTCACAAAGTGCCATCAGTTGAGGTTCAACTTACTGCTCTGCTTGAGTAGAGTGCAGCCGTCAAAGCTGAAATCAGTTGCACTTAGGTGAGAAGAACGGGAAGCAGATACACCCAGTCCGCTGGCAGAGTCCTACGGGGACCAGCCTATATGGCTGCCACGCCTGAATGTTTGCAACCGCGGCCGAGCTAGGCAGGCGCAATTGTGCAGCAATGCAAACTGCATAACCTGTCCAAATTTCACGGGTGTACAAGAAACCACGGCGGATTTATAAGGAGATGTTCACTCGGAAGAGCCGGAGGCCTGCCGGCAGCAAGATTCCGGAATTCTTCCTGAGAAGCCTTGAAAGCAGTGAAACGCTCCTGTGTTGCAATAACTCAGAACCTCATTCTGAGTGTTCCCGGTAGAGGTCATTCGGCTGAACACAATCGTGGACTAATTAGAGCCAGATGTAGGCAGTGCCGTCCATAGTGCTGGATGGACAGTGGTGGCGTGCCAAACAACTGAGCTCTAGTTCTCAACATTTTCACAAAGTGCTATAAGTTCAGGTTCAACTTACTGCTCCGGTTGAGTAGAGTGTAGCCGTCAAAGCTGGAATCAGTAGCACTCAGGTGAGAAGAACGGGAAGCAGATATACCCAGTCCGCTGGCAGTGTCCTACGGGGACCAGCCTATCTGGCTGCCACGCCCGAATGTTTGTAACCGCGGCCGAGATAGGCAGGCGCAATTGAGCAGCAATGCAAACTGCATAACCTGTCCAAACTTCCCGGGTGTACAAGAAACCACGGGGGATTTACAAGGAGATGTTCACCCGGAACAGCCGGAGGACTGCCGGCAGCAAGATTCCGGAATTCTTCCTGAGAAGCCTTGAAAGCAGTGAAACGCTCCTGTGTTGCAATAACTCAGAACCTCATTCTGAGTGTTCCCGGCAGAGGTCATTCGGCTGAACACAACCGTGGACTAATTAGAGCCAGATGTAGCCAGTGCCGTCCATAATGCTGGATGGAGAGTGGTGGCGTGCCAAACAACTGAGCGCTAGTTCTCAACACTTTCACAAAGTGCCATAAGTTGAGGTGCAACTTAATGCTCCGGTTGAATAGAGTGTAACCGTCAAAGCTGGAATCAGTAGCACTCAGGTGAATAGAACGGTAAGCAGATATACCCAGTCCGCTGGCAGTGTCCTACGGGGACCAGCCTATCTGGCTGCCACGCCTGAATATTTGTAACCACGGCCGAGCTAGGCAGGCGTAATTGTGCAGCAATGCAAACTGCATAACCTGGCCAAATTTCACGGGTGTACAAGAAACCACGGGGGATTTACAAGGAGATGTTCACCCGGAACAGCCGGAGGCCTGCCGGCAGCAAGATTCCGGAATTCTTCCTGAGAAGCCTTGAAAGCAGTGAAACGCTCCTATGTTGCAATAACTCAGAACCTCATTCTCAGTGTTCCCGGCAGAGGTCATTCGGCTGAACACAATCGTGGACTAATTAGAGCCAGATGTAGGCAGTGCCGTCCATAGTGCTGGATGGACAGTGGTGGCGTGCCAAACAACTGAGCTCTAGTTCTCAACAGTTTCACAAAGTGCCATAAGTTGAAGTTCAACTTCATGCTCCGGTTGAGTAGAGTGTAGCCGTCAAAGCTGGAATCAGTAGCACTCAGGTGAGAAGAACGGGAAGCAGATATACCCAGTCCGCTGGCAGTATCCTACGGGGTCCAGCCTATCTGGCTGCCACGCCTGAATGTTTGCAACCGCGGCCTAGCTAGGCAGGCGCAATTGTGCAGCAATGCAAACTGCATAACCTGGCCAAATTTCACGGGTGTACAAGAAACCACGGGGGATTTACAAGGAGATGTTCACCCGGAACAGCCGGAGGCCTGCCGGCAGCAAGATTCCGGAATTCTTCCTGAGAAGCCTTGAAAGCAGTGAAACGCTCCTATGTTGCAATAACTCAGAACCTCATTCTGAGTGTTCCTGGCAGAGGTCATTCGGCTGAACACAACCGTGGACTAATTAGAGCCAGATGTAGGCAGTGCCGTCCATAGTGCTGGATGGACAGTGGTGGCATGCCAAACAACTGAGCTCTAGTTCTCAACAGTTTCACAAAGTGCCATAAGTTGAGGTTCAACTGACTGCTCCGGTTGAGTAGAGTGTAGCCGTCAAAGCTGGAATCAATAGCACTCAGGTGAGAAGAACGGGAAGCAGATATACCCAGTCCGCTGGCAGAGTCCTACGGGGACCAGCCTATCTGGCAGCCACGCCTGAATGTTTGCAACCGCGGCCGAGCTAGGCAGGCGCAATTGTGCAGCACTGCAAACTGCATAACCTGTCCAAATTTCACGGGTGTACAAGAAACCACGGGGGATTTATAAGGAGATGTTCACTCGGAAGAGCCGGAGGCCTGCCGGCATCAAGACTCCGGAATTCTTCCTGAGAAGCCTTGAAAGCAGTAAAACGCTCCTATGTTGCAATAACTCAGAACCTCATTCTGAGTGTTGCCGGCAGAGGTCATTCGGCTGAACACAACCGTGGACTAATTAGAGCCAGATGTAGGCAGTGCCGTCCATAGTGTTGGATGGACAGTGGTGGCGTGCCAAACAACTGAGCTCTAGTTCTCAACAGTTTCACAAAGGGCCATCAGTTGAGGTTCAACTTAATGCTCCGGTTGAGTAGACTGTAGCCGTCAAAGCTGGAATCAGTAGCACTCAGGTGAGAAGTATGGGAAGCAGATATACCCAGTCCGCTGGCAGTGTCCTACGGGGACCAGCCTATCTGGCTGCCACGCCCGAATGTTTGTAACCGTGGCCGAGATAGGCAGGCGCAATTGAGCAGCAATGCAAACTGCATAACCTGTCCAAATTTCACGGGTGTACAAGAAACCACGGGGGATTTACAAGGAGATGTTCACCCGGAACAGCCGGAGGCCTGCCGGCAGCAAGATTCCGGAATTCTTCCTGAGAAGCCTTGAAAGCAGTGAAACGCTCCTATGTTGCAATAACTCACAACCTCATTCTGAGTGTTCCTGGCAGAGGTCATTCGGCTGAACACAACCGTGGATTAATTAGAGCCAGATGTAGGCAGTGCCGTCCATAGTGCTGGATGGACAGTGGTGGCATGCCAAACAACTGAGCTCTAGTTCTCAACAGTTTCACAAAGTGCCATAAGTTGAGGTTCAACTTACTGCTCCGGTTGAGTAGAGTGTAGCCGTCAAAGCTGGAATCAATAGCACTCAGGTGAGAAGAACGGGAAGCAGATATACCCAGTCCGCTGGCAGAGTCCTACGGGGACCAGCCTATCTGGCAGCCACGCCTGAATGTTTGCAACCGCGGCCAAGCTAGGCAGGCGCAATTGTGCAGCAATGCAAAATGCATAACCTGGCCACATTTCACGGGTGTACAAGAAACCACGGTGGATTTACAAGGAGATGTTCACCCGGAACAGCCGGAGGCCTGCTGGCAGCAAGATTCGGGAATTCTTCCTGAGAAGCCTTGAAAGAAGTGAAACGCTCCTATGTTGCAATAACTCAGAACCGCATTCTGAGTATTCCCAGCAGAGGTCATTCGGCTGAACACAATCGTGGACTAATTAGAGCCCGATGTAGGCAGTTCCGTCCATAGTGCTGGATGGACAATGGTATCGTGCCAAACAACTGAGCTCTAGTTCTCAACAGTTTCACAAAGTGCCATAAGTTGAGGTTCAACTTACTGCTCCGGTTGAGTAGAGTGCAGCCGTCAAAGCTGAAATCAGTTGCACTCAGGTGAGAAGAACGGGAAACAGATATACCCAGTTCGCTGGCAGAGTCCTACGGGGGCCCGCCTATCTGGCTGCCACGCCTGAATGTTTGCAACCGCGGCCGAGCTAGGCAGGCGCAATTGTGCAGCACTGCCAACTGCATAACCTGTCCAAATTTCACGGGTGTACAAGAAACCACGGGGGATTTATAAGGAGATGTTCACTCGGAAGAGCCGGAGGCCTGCCGGCATCAAGACTCCGGAATTCTTCCTGAGAAGCCTTGAAAGCAGTAAAACGCTCCTATGTTGCAATAACTCAGAACCGCATTCTGAGTATTCCCAGCAGAGGTCATTTGGCTGAACACAATAGTGGACTAATTAGAGCCAGATGTAGGCAATGCCGTCCATAGTGCTGGATGGACAGTGGTGGCGTGCCAAACAACTGAGCTCTAGTTCTCAACACTTTCACCATGTGCCATAAGTTGAGGTTCAACTTACTGCTCCGGTTGAGTAGAGTGTAGCCGTCAAAGCTGGAATCAGTAGCACTCAGGTGAGAAGAACGGGAAGCAGATATACCCAGTCCGCTGGCAGTGTCCTACGGGGACCAGCCTATCTGGCTGCCACGCCCGAAT
The DNA here is from genome assembly GCF_024711535.1 of Dipodomys merriami. Classification (NCBI taxonomy): domain Eukaryota; kingdom Metazoa; phylum Chordata; class Mammalia; order Rodentia; family Heteromyidae; genus Dipodomys; species Dipodomys merriami. Next base: position 678,229 of record NW_027203704.1, on the reverse strand, counting down.
GTTTGTAACCGTGGCCGAGATAGGCAGGGGCAATTGAGCAGCAATGCAAACTGCATAACCTGTCCAAATTTCACGGGTGTACAAGAAACCACGGGGGATTTACAAGGAGATGTTCACCCGCAACAGCCGGAGGACTGCCGGCAGCAAGATTCCAGAATTCTTCCTGAGAAGCCTTGAAAGCAGTGAAACGCTCCTGTGTTGCAATAACTCAGAACCTCATTATGAGTGTTCCCGGCAGAGGTCATTCGGCTGAACACAATCGTGGACTAATTAGAGCCAGATGTAGGCAGTGCCGTCCATAGTGCTGGATGGACAGTGGTGGCGTGCCAAACAACTGAGCGCTAGTTCTCAACAGTTTCACAAAATTCCGTAAGTTGAGGTTCAACTTAATGCTCCGGTTGAGTAGAGTGTAGCCGTCAAAGCCGTCAGTAGCACTCAGGTGAGAAGAACGGGAAGCAGATATACCCAGTTCGCAGTCAGTTTCGTACGGGGACCAGCCTATCTGGCTGCCACGCCTGAATGTTTGTAACCGCGGCCGAGCTAGGCAGGCGCAATTGTGCAGCAATGCAAACTGCATAACCTGGCCAAATTTCACGGGGGTACAAGAAACCACGGGGGATTTACAAGGAGATGTTCACCCGGAACAGCCGGAGGCCTGCCGGCAGCAAGATTCCGGAATTCTTCCTGAGAAGCCTTGAAAGCAGTGAAACGCTCCTATGTTGCAATAACTCAGAACCTCATTCTGAGTGTTGCCGGCAGAGATCATTCGACTGAACACAATCGTGGACTAATTAGAGCCAGATGTAGGCAGTGCCGTCCATAGAGCTGGATGGACTGTGGTGGCATGCCAAACAACTGAGCTCTAGTTCTCAACAGTTTCACAAAGTGCCAAAAGTTGAGGTTCAACTTACTGCTCCGGTTGAGTAGAGTGTAGCCGTCAAAGCTGGAATCAGTAGCACTCAGGTGAGAAGAACGGGAAGCAGATATACCCAGACAGCTGGCAGAGTCCTACGTGGACCAGCCTATCTGGCTGCCACGCCTGAATGTTTGCAACCGCGGCCGAGCTAGGCAGGCAGAATTGTGCAGCAATGCAAACTGCATAACCTGGCCAAATTTCACGGGTGTACAAGAAACCACGGGGGATTTACAAGGAGATGTTCATTCGGAAGTGCCGGAGGCCTGCCGGCAGCAAGATTCCGGAATTCTTCCTGAGAAGCCTTGAAAGCTGTGAAACGCTCCTATGTTGCAATAACTCAGAACCTCATTCTGAGTGTTCCCGGCAGAGGTCATTCGGCTGAACACAACCGTGGACTAATTAGAGCCAGATGTAGGCAGTGCCGTCCATAGTGCTGGATGGACAGTGGTGGCGTGCCAAACAACTGAGCTCTAGTTCTCAACAGTTTCACAAAGTGCCATCATTTGAGGTTCAACTTACTGCTCTGCTTGAGTAGAGTGCAGCCGTCAAAGCTTAAATCAGTTGCACTCAGGTGAGAAGAACGGGAAGCAGATACACCCAGTCCGCTGGCAGAGTCCTACGGGGACCAACCTATATGGCTGCCACGCCTGAATGTTTGCAACCGCGGCGGAGCTAGGCAGGCGCAATTGTGCAGCAATGCAAACTGCATAACCTGTCCAAATTTCACGGGTGTACAAGAAACCACGGCGGATTTATAAGGAGATGTTCACTCGGAAGAGCCGGAGGCCTGCCGGCATCAAGACTCCGGAATTCTTCCTGAGAAGCCTTGAAAGCAGTAAAACGCTCCTATGTTGCAATAACTCAGAACCTCATTCTGAGTGTTGCCGGCAGAGGTCATTCAGCTGAACACAACCGTGGACTAATTAGAGCCAGATGTAGGCAGTGCCGTCCATAGTGTTGGATGGACAGTGGTGGCGTACCAAACAACTGAGCTCTAGTTCTCAACAGTTTCACAAAGTGCCATCAGTTGAGGTTCAACTTAATGCTCCGGTTGAGTAGACTGTAGCCGTCAAAGCTGGAATCAGTAGCACTCAGGTGAGAAGAATGGGAAGCAGATATACCCAGTCCGCTGGCAGTGTCCTACGGGGACCAGCCTATCTGGCTGCCACGCCCGAATGTTTGTAACCGTGGCCGAGATAGGCAGGCGCAATGGAGCAGCAATGCAAACTGCATAACCTGTCCAAATTTCACGGGTGTACAAGAAACCACGGGGGATTTACAAGGAGATGTTCACCCGGAACAGCCTGAGGACTGCCGGCAGCAAGATTCCGGAATTCTTCCTGAGAAGCCTTGAAAGCAGTGAAACGCTCCTGTGTTGCAATAACTCAGAACCTCATTCTGAGTGTTCCCGGCAGAGGTCATTCGGCTGAACACAATCGTGGACTAATTAGAGCCAGATGTAGGCAGTGCCGTCCATAGTGCTGGATGGACAGTGGTGGCGTGCCAAACAACTGAGCTCTAGTTCTCAACAGTTTCACAAAGTGCTATAAGTTCAGGTTCAACTTACTGCTCCGGTTGAGTAGAGTGTAGCCGTCAAAGCTGGAATCAGTAGCACTCAGGTGAGAAGAACGGGAAGCAGATATACCCAGTCCGCTGGCAGTGTCCTACGGGGACCAGCCTATCTGGCTGCCACGCCCGAATGTTTGTAACCGCGGCCGAGATAGGCAGGCGCAATTGAGCAGCAATGCAAACTGCATAACCTGTCCAAATTTCCCGGGTGTACAAGAAACCACGGGGGATTTACAAGGAGATGTTCACCCGGAACAGCCGGAGGACTGCCGGCAGCAAGATTCCGGAATTCTTCCTGAGAAGCCTTGAAAGCAGTGAAACGCTCCTGTGTTGCAATAACTCAGAACCTCATTCTGAGTGTTCCCGGCAGAGGTCATTCGGCTGAACACAACCGTGGACTAATTAGAGCCAGATGTAGCCAGTGCCGTCCATAGTGCTGGATGGAGAGTGGTGGCGTGCCAAACAACTGAGCGCTAGTTCTCAACACTTTCACAAAGTGCCATAAGTTGAGGTGCAACTTAATGCTCCGGTTGAATAGAGTGTAGCCGTCAAAGCTGGAATCAGTAGCACTCAGGTGAATAGAACGGTAAGCAGATATACCCAGTCCGCTGGCAGTGTCCTACGGGGACCAGCCTATCTGGCTGCCACGCCTGAATATTTGTAACCACGGCCGAGCGAGGCAGGCGTAATTGTGCAGCAATGCAAACTGCATAACCTGGCCAAATTTCACGGGTGTACAAGAAACCACGGGGGATTTACAAGGAGATGTTCACCCGGAACAGCCGGAGGCCTGCCGGCAGCAAGATTCCGGAATTCTTCCTGAGAAGCCTTGAAAGCAGTGAAACGCTCCTATGTTGCAATACTCAGAACCTCATTCTCAGTGTTCCCGGCAGAGGTCATTCGGCTGAACACAATCGTGGACTAATTAGAGCCAGATGTAGGCAGTGCCGTCCATAGTGCTGGATGGACAGTGGTGGCGTGCCAAACAACTGAGCTCTAGTTCTCAACAGTTTCACAAAGTGCCATAAGTTGAAGTTCAACTTAATGCTCCGGTTGAGTAGAGTGTAGCCGTCAAAGCTGGAATCAGTAGCACTCAGGTGAGAAGAACGGGAAGCAGATATACCCAGTCCGCTGGCAGTATCCTACGGGGTCCAGCCTATCTGGCTGCCACGACTGAATGTTTGCAACCGAGGCCTAGCTAGGCAGGCGCAATTGTGCAGCAATGCAAACTGCATAACCTGGCCAAATTTCACGGGTGTACAAGAAACCACGGGGGATTTACAAGGAGATGTTCACCCGGAACAGCCGGAGGCCTGCCGGCAGCAAGATTCCGGAATTCTTCCTGAGAAGCCTTGAAAGCAGTGAAACGCTCCTATGTTGCAATAACTCAGAACCTCATTCTCAGTGTTCCCGGCAGAGGTCATTCGGCTGAACACAACCGTGGACTAATTAGAGCCATATGTAGGGAGTGCCGTCCATAGTGCTGGATGGAGAGTGGTGGCGTGCCAAACAACTGAGCTCTAGTTCTGAACATTTTCACCAAGTGCCATAAGTTGAGGTTCAACTTAATGCTCCGGTTGTATAGAGTGTAGCCGTCAAAGCTGGAATCAGTAGCACTCAGGTGAGGAGAACGGGAAGCAGATATACCCAATCCGCTGGCAGTGTCCTACGGGGACCAGTCCATCAGGCTGCCACGCCTGAATGTTTGCAACGGCGGCTGAGGTAGGCAGGCGGAATTGTGCAGCAATGCAAACTGCATAACTTGGCCAAATTTCACGGGTGTACAAGAAACCACGGGGGATTTACAAGGAGATGTTCACCCGGAACAGCCGGAGGCCTGCCCGCAGCAAGATTCCGGAATTCTTCCTGAGAAGCCTTGAAAGCAGTGAAACGCTCCTATGTTGCAATAACTCAGAACCTCATTCTGATTTTTCCCGGCAGAGGTCATTCGGCTGAACACAATCATGAACTAATTAGAGCCAGATGTAGGCAGTGCCGTCCATAGTGCTGGATGGACAGTGGTGGCGTGCCAAACAACTGAGCTCTAGTTGTCAACAGTTTCACAAAGTGCCATAAGTTGAGGTTCAACTTACTGCTCCGGTTGAGTCGAGTGTAGCCGTCAAAGCTGGAATCATTAGCACTCAGGTGAGAAGAACGGGAAGCAGATACACCCAGTCCGCTGGCAGAGTCCTACGGGGACCAGCCTATCTGGCTGCCACGCCTGAATATTTGCAACCGCGGATGAGCTAGACTGGCGCAATTGTGCAGCAATGCAAACTGCATAACCTGGCCAAATTTCACGGATGTACAAGAAACCAATGGGGATTTACAAGGAGATGTTCACCCGGAACAGCCGGAGGCCTGCCGGCAGCAAGATTCCGGAATTCTTCCTGAGAAGCCTTGTAAGCAGTGAAACGATCCTACGTTGCAATAACTCAGAACCTCATTCTGAGTGTTCCCGGCAGAGGTCATTCGGCTGAACACAATCGTGGACTAATTAGAGCCAGATGTAGGCAGTGCCGTCCATAGTGCTGGATGGACAGTGGTGGCGTGCCAAACAACTGAACTCTAGTTCTCAACAGTTTCACAAAGTGCCATAAGTTGAGGTTCAACTTATGGCTCCGGTTGAGTAGAGTGTAGCCGTCAAATCGGGAATCAGTAGCACTCAGGTGAGAAGAACGGGAAGCAGATATACCCAGTCCGCTGGCAGAGTACTACGGGGACCAGCCTATCTGGCTGCCCCGCCTGAAAGTTTGCAAACGCGGCCGAGCTAGGCAGGCGCAATTGTGCAGCAATGCAAACTGCATAACCTGTCCAAATTTCACGGGTGTACAAGAAACCAATGGGGATTTACAAGGAGATGTTCACCCGGAACAGCCGGAGGCCTGCCGGCAGCAAGATTCCGGAATTCTTCCTGAGAAGCCTTTAAAGCAGTGAAATGCTCCTATGTTGCAATAACTCAGAACCTCATTCTCAGTGTTCCCGGCAGAGGTCATTCGGCTGAACACAACCGTGGACTAATTAGAGCCAGATGTAGGCAGTGCCGTCCATAGTGCTGGATGGACAGTGGTGGCGTGCCAAACAACTGAGCTCTAGTTCTCAACAGTTACACAAAGTGCCATAAGTTGAGGTTCAACTTAATGCTCCGGTTGAGTAGAGTGTAGCCGTGAAAGCTGGAATCAGTAACACTCAGGTGAGAAGAATGGGAAGCAGATATACCCAGTCCGCTGGCAGTGTCCTACGTGGACCAGCCTATCTGGCTGCCATGCCTGAATGTTTGCAACCGCGGCCGAGCTAGGCAGGCGCAATTGTGCAGCAATGCAAACTGCATAACCTGGCCAAATTTCACGGGTGTACAAGAAACCACGGGGGATTTACAAGGAGATGTTCACCCGGAACAGCCGGAGGCCTGCTGGCAGCAAGATTCCGGAATTCTTCCTGAGAAGCCTTGAAAGCAATGAAACGCTCCTATGTTGCAATAACTCAGAAACTCATTCTGAGTGTTCCCGGCAGAGGTCATTCGGCTGAACACACCGTGGACTAATTAGAGCCATATGTAGGGAGTGCCGTCCATAGTGCTGGATGGAGAGTGGTGGCGTGCCAAACAACTGAGCTCTAGTTCTCAACAGTTTCACAAAGTGCCATAAGTTGCGGTTCAACTTAATTCTCCGGTTGAGTAGAGTGTAGCCGTCAAAGCTTGAATCAGTAGCACTCAGGTGAGGAGAACGGGAAGCAGATATACCCAGTCCGCTGGCAGTGTCCTACGGGGACCAGCCTATCTGGCTTCGACGCCTGAATGTTTGCAACCGCGGCAGAGCTAGGCAGGCGCAATTGTGCAGCAATGCAAACTGCATAACCTGGCCAAATTTCACGGGTGTACAATAAACCACGGGGGATTTATAAGGAGATGTTCACCCGGAACAGCCGGAGGCCTGCCGGCAGGAAGATTACGGAATTCTTCCTGAGAAGCCTTGAAAGCAGTGAAACGCTCCTATGTTGCAATAACTCAGAACCTCAATCTGAGTGATCCCAGCAGAGGTCATTCGGCTGAACACAATCGTGGACTTATTAGAGCCAGATGTAGGCAGTTCCGTCCATAGTGCTGGATGGAGAGTTGTGGCGTGCCAAACAACTGAGCTCTAGTTCTCAACAGTTTCACAAAGTGCCATAAGTTGAGGTTCAACTTAATGCTCCGGTTGAGTTGAGTGTAGCCGTCAAAGCTGGAAACAGTAGCACTCAGGTGAGAAGAATGGGAAGCAGATATACCCAGTCCGCTGGCAGAGTCCTACGGGGACCAGCCTATCTGGCTGCCACGCCTGAATGTTTGCAACCTCGGCCGAGCTAGGCAGGCGCAGTTGTTCAGCAATGCAAACTGCATAACCTGGACAAATTTCACGGGTGTACAAGAAACCACGGGGGATTTACAAGGAGATGTTCACCCGGATCAGCCGGAGGCCTGCCGGCAGCAAGATTCCGGAATTCTTCCTGAGAAGCCTTGAAAGCAGTGAAACGTTCCTATATTGCAATAACTCAGAACCTCATTCTAAGTGTTCCCGGCAGAGGTCATTTGGCTGAACACAACCGTGGACTAATTAGAGCCCGGTGTAGGCAGTTCCATCCATAGTGCTGGATGGACAGTGGTGGCGTGCCAAACAACTGAGCTCTAGCTCTCAACAGTTTCACAAAGTGCCATAAGTTGAGGTTAAACTTACTGCTCCGGTTGAGTAGAGTGTAGCTGTGAAAGCTGGAATTAGTAGCACTCAGGTGAGAAGAACGGGAAGCAGATATACCCAGTCCGCTGGCAGAGTCCTACGGGGACCAGCCTATATGGCTGCCACGCCTGAATGTTTGCAACCCCGGCCGAACTATGCATCCGCCATTGTGCAGCAATGCAAACTGCATAACCTGTCCAAATTTCACGGGTGTACAAGAAACCACGGGGGATTTACAAGGAGATGTTCACTTGGAAGAGCCGGAGGCCTGCTGGCAGCAAGTTTCCGGAATTCTTCCTGAGAAGCCTTGAAAGCAGTGAAACGCTCCTATGTTGCAATAACTCAGAACCTCATTCTGAGTGTTCCCGACAGAGGTCATTCGGCTGAACACAACCGTGGACTAATTAGAGCAAGATGTAGGCAGTGCCGTCCATAGTGCTGGATGGACAGTGGTGGCGTGCCAAACAACTGAGCTCTAGTTCTCACAGTTTCACAAAGTGCCATAAGTTGAGGGTCAACTTAATGCTCCGGTTGAGTTGAGTGTAGCCATCACAGCTGGAAACAGTAGCCCTCAGGTGCGAAGAACGGGAAGCAGATATACCCAGTCCGCTGGCAGAGTCCTACGGGGACCAGCCTATCTGGCTGCCACGCCTGAATGTTTGCAACCGCGGCCAAGCTAGGCAGGCGCAATTGTTCAGCAATGCAAACTGCATAACCTGGCCAAATTTCACGGGTGTACAAGAAACCACGGGGGATTTACAAGGAGATGTTCACCCGGAACAGCCGGAGGCCTGCCGGCAGCAAGATTCCGGAATTCTTCCTGAGAAGCCTTGAAAGCAGTGAAACGCTCCTATGTTGCAATAACTCAGAACCTCATTCTGAGTGTTCCCGGCAGAGGTCATTCGGCTGAACACAACCATGGACTAATTAGAGCCAGATGTAGGCAGTGCTGTCCATAGTGCTGGATGGAGAGTGGTGGCGTGCCAAATAACTGAGTTCTAGTGCTCAACACTTTCACAAAGTGCCATAAGTTGAGGTTCAACTTAATGCTCCGGTTTAGTAGAGTGTAGCCGTCAAAGCTGGAATCAGTAGCACTCAGGTGAGAAGAACAGGAAGCAGATATACCCAGTCCGCTGGCAGTGTCCTACGGGGACCAGCCTATCTAGCTGCCACGCCTGAATGTTTGCAACCATGGCCGAGCTAGGCAGGCGCAATTGTGAAGCCATGCAAACTGCATAACCTGGCCAAATTTGACGGGTGTACAGGAAACCACGGGGAATTTACAAGGAGATGTTCACCCGGAACAGCCGGAGGCCTGCCGGCAGCAAGATTCCGGAATTCTTCCTGAGAAGCCTTGAAAGCAGTGAAACGCTCCTATGTTGCAATAACTCAGAACCTCATTCTGAGTGTTCCCGGCAGAGGTCATTCGGCTGAACACAATCGTGGACTAATTAGAGCCAGATGAAGGCAGTACAGTCCATAGTGCTGGATGGAGAGTGGTGGCGTGCCAACCAACTGAGCTCTAGTTCTCAACAGTTTCACAAAGTGCCATAAGTTGAAGTTCAACTTACTGCTCCGGTTGAGTCGAGTGTAGCCGTCAAAGCTGGAATCAGTAGCACTCAGGTGAGAAGAACGGGAAGCAGATATACCCAGTCCAATGGCAGAGTCCTACGGGGACCAGCCTATCTGGCTTCCACGCCTGAATGTTTGTAACCGCGGCCGAGCTAGGCAGGCGCAATTGTGCAGCAATGCAAACTGCATAACCTGTCCAAATTTAACGGGTGTACAAGAAACCAATGGGGATTTACAAGGAGATGTTCACTGGGAACAGCCGGAGGCCTGCCGGCAGCAAGATTCCGGAATTCTTCCTGAGAAGCCTTGAAAGTAGTGAAACGATCCTATGTTGCAATAACTCAGAACCTCATTCTGAGTGTTGCCGGCAGAGGTCATTCGGCTGAACACAATCGTGGACTAATTAGAGCCAGATGTAGGCAGTGCCGGCCATAGTGCTGGATAGACAGTGGTGACGTGCCAAACAAGTGAGCTCTAGTTCTCAACATTTTCACAAAGTGCCATAAGTTGAGGTTCAACTTACTGCTCAGGTTGAGTAGAGTGTAGCTGTCAAATCTGGAATCAGTAGCACTCAGGTGAGAAGAACGGGAAGTAGATATACCCAGTCCGCTGGCAGAGTCCTACGGGGACCAGCCTATCTGGCTGCCACGCCTGAATGTTTGCATCCGCGGCCGAGCTATGTAGGCGCAATTGTGCAGTAATTCAAACTGCATAACTTGTCCAAATTTCACGGGTGTACAAGAAACCACGGGGGATTTACAAGGAGATGTTCACTCGGAGAGCCAGAGGCCTGCCGGCAGCAAGATTCCGGAATTCTTCCTGAGAAGCCTTGAAAGCAGTGAAACGCTCCTATGTTGCAATAACTCAAAACCTCATTCTGAGTGTTCCCGGCAGAGGTCATTCGGCTGAACACAACCGTTGACTAATTAGAGCCAGATGTATGCAGTGCCGTCCATATTGCTGGATGGACAATGGTGGCGTGCCAAACAACTGAGCTCTAGTTCTCAACACTTTCACAAAGTGCCATAAGTTGAGGTTGAACTTAATGCTCCGGTTGAGTAGAGTGTAGCCGTCAAAGCTGGAATCAGTAGCACTCAGGTGAGAAGAACGGGAAGTAGATATACCCAGTCCGCTGGCAGAGTCCTACGGGGACCAGCCTATCTGGCTGCCACGCCTGAATGTTTGCAACCGCGGCCGAGCTAAGGAGGCGCAATTGTGCAGCAATGCAAACTGCATAAGCTGGCCAAATTTCACGGGTGTACAAGAAACCACAGGGGATTTACAAGGAGATGTTCACCCGGAACAGCCCGAGGCCTGCCGGCAGCAAGATTCCGGAATTCTTCCTGAGAAGCCTTGAAAGCAGTGAAACGCTCCTACGTTGCAATAACTCAGAACCTCATTCTGGGTGTTCCCGGCTGAGGTCATTCGGCTGAACACAATCGTGGACTAATTAGAGCCAGATGTAGGCAGTGCCGTCCATAGTGCTGGATGGACAGTGGTGGCGTGCCAAACAACTGAGCTCTAGTTCTCAACAGTTTCACAAAGTGCCATAAGTTGAGGTTCAACTTACGGCTCCGGTTGAGTAGAGTGTAGCCGTCAAATCGGGAATCAGTAGCACTCAGGTGAGAAGAACGGGAAGCAGATATACCCAGTCCGCTGGCAGAGTACTACGGGGACCAGCCTATCTGGCTGCCACGCCTGAAAGTTTGCAAACGCGGCCGAGCTAGGCAGGCGCAATTGTGCAGCAATGCAAACTGCATAACCTGTCCAAATTTCACGGGTCTACAAGAAACCAATGGGGATTTACAAGGAGATGTTCACCCGGAACAGCCGGAGGCCTGCCGGCAGCAAGATTCCGGAATTCTTCCTGAGAAGCCCTGAAAGCAGTGAAATGCTCCTATGTTGCAATAATTCAGAACCTCATTCTCAGTGTTCCCGGCAGAGGTCATTCGGCTGAACACAATCGTGGACTAATTAGAGCCAGGTGTAGGCAGTGCCGTCCATAGTGCTGGATGGACAGTGGTGGCGTGCCAAACAACTGAGCTCTAGTTCTCAACAGTTTCACAAAGTGCCATAAGTTGAGGTTCAGCTTAATGCTCCGGTTGAGTAGAGTGTAGCCGTCAAAGTTGGAATCAGTAGCACTCAGGTGAGAAGAACGGGAAGCAGATATACCCAGTCCGCTGGCAGTGTCCTACGGGGACCAGCCTATCTGGCTGCCATGCCTGAATGTTTGCAACCGCGGCCTAGCTAGGGAGGCGCAATTGTGCAGCAATGCAAACTGCATAACCTGGCCAAATTTCACGGGTGTACAAGAAACCACGGGGGATTTACAAGGAGATGTTCACCCGGAACAGCCGGAGGCCTGCTGGGAGCAAGATTCCGGAATTCTTCCTGAGAAGCCTTGAAAGCAATGAAACGCTCCTATGTTGCAATAACTCAGAACCTCATTCTGAGTGTTCCCGGCAGAGGTCATTCGGCTGAACACAACCGTGGACTAATTAGAGCCATATGTAGGGAGTGCCGTCCATAGTGCTGGATGGAGAGTGGTGGCGTGCCAAATAACTGAGCTCTAGTTCTGAAGAGTTTCACAAAGTGCCATAAGTTGAGGTTCAACTTAATGCTCCGGTTGAGTAGAGTGTAGCCGTCAAAGCTTGAATCAGTAGCACTCAGGTGAGGAGAACGGGAAGCAGATATACCCAGTCCGCTGGCAGTGTCCTACGGGGACCAGCCTATCTGGCTGCCACGCCTGAATGTTTGCAACCGCGGCCGAGCTAGGCAGGCACAATTGTGCAGCAATGCAAACTGCATAACCTGGCCAAATTTCACGGGTGTACACGAAACCACGGGGGATTTACAAGGAGATGTTCACCCGGAACAGCCGGAGGCCTGCGGGCAGCAAGATTCCGGAAATCTTCCTGAGAAGCCTTGAAAGCAGTGAAACGCTCCTATGTTGCAATAACTCAGAATCTCATTCTGAGTGTTCCCGGCAGAGGTTATTCGGCTGAACACAACCGTGGACTAATTAGAGCCAGATGTAGGCAATGTCGTCCATAGTACTGGATGGACAGTGGTCGCGTGCCAAATATCTAAGCTCTAGTTCTCAACAGTTTCACAAAGTGCCATACGTTGAGGTTCAACTTACTGCTCCGGTTGAGTCGAGTGTAGCCGTCAAAGCTGGAATCAGTAGCACTCAGGTGAGAAGAACGGGAAGCAGATATACCCAGTCCGCTGGCAGAGTCCTACGGGGACCAGCCTATCTGGCTGCCACGCCTGAAATTTCAAACGCGGCCGAGCTAGGCAGGCGCAATTGTGCAGCAATGCAAACTGCATAACCTGTCCAAATTTCACGGGTGTACAAGAAACCAATGCGGATTTACAAGGAGATATTCACCCAGAACAGCCGGAGGCCTGCCGGCAGCAAGATTCCGGAATTCTTCCTGAGAAGCGTTGAAAGCAGTGAAACGCTCCTATGTTGCAATAACTCAGAACCTCATTCTCAGTGTTCCAGGCAGAGGTCATTCGGCTGAACACAATCGTGGACTAATTAGAGCCAGATGTAGGCAGTGCCGTCCATAGTGCTGGATGGACAGTGGTGGCGTGCCAAACAACTGAGCTCTAGTTCTCAACAGTTTCACAAAGTGCCATAAGTTGAGGTTCAACTTAATGGTCCGGTTGAGTAGAGTGTAGCCGTCAAAGCTGGAATCAGTAGCACTCAGGTGAGAAGAACGGGAAGCAGATATACCCAGTCCGCTGGCAGTGTCCTACGGGGACCAGCCTATCTGGCTGCCTCGCCTGAATGTTTGCAACCGCGGCCTTGCTAGGCAGGCGCAATTGTGCAGCAATCCAAACTGCATAACCTGGCCAAATTTCACGGGTGTACAAGAAACCACGGGGCATTTACAAGGAGATGTTCACCTGGAACAGCCGGAGGCCTGCCGGCAGGAAGATTCCGGAATTCTTCCTGAGAAGCCTTGAAAGCAGTGAAACGCTCCTATGTTGCAATAACTCAGAACCTCATTCTGAGTGTTGCCGGCAGAAGTCATTCGGCTGAACACAACCGTGGACTAATTAGAGCCATATGTAGGGAGTGACGTCCATAGTGCTGGATGGAGAGTGGTGGCGTGCCAAACAACTGAGCTCTAGTTCAGAACAGTTTCACAAAGTGCCATAAGTTGAGGTTCAACTTAATGCTCCCGTTGAGTAGAGTGTAGCCATCAAAGCTGGAATCAGTATCACAAAGGTGAGGAGAACGGGAAGCAGATATACCCAGTCCGCTGGCAGTGTCCTACGGGGACCAGTCCATCAGGCTGCCACGCCTGAATGTTTGCAACCGCGGCTGAGCTAGGCAGGCGGAATTGTGCAGCAATGCAAACTGCATAACTTGGCCAAATTTCACGGGTGGACAAGAAACCACGGGGGATTTACAAGGAGATGTTCACCCGGAACAGCCGGAGGCCTGCCCGCAGCAAGATTCCGGAATTCTTCCTGAGAAGCCTAGAAAGCAGTGAAACGCTCCTATGTTGCAGTAACTTAGAACCTCATTCTGAGTTTTCCCGGCAGAGGTCATTCGGCTGAACACAATCGTGAACTAATTAGAGCCAGATGTAGGCAGTACCGTCCATAGTGCTGGATGGACAGTGGTGGCATGCCAAACAACTGAGCTCTAGTTCTCAACAGTTTCACAAAGTGCCATAAGTTGAGGTTCAACTTACTGCTCCGGTTGAGTCGAGTGTAGCCGTCAAAGCTGGAATCAGTAGCACTCAGGTGAGAAGAACGGGAAGCAGATATACCCAGTCCGCTGGCAGAGTCCTATGTGGACCAGCCTATCTGGCTGCCACGCCTGAATGTTTGCAACCGCGGCCGAGCTAGGCTTGCGCAATTGTGCAGCAATGCAAAATGCATAACCTGGCCAAATTTCACGGGTGTAGAAGAAACCAATGGGGATTTACAAGGAGATGTTCACCCGGAACAGCCGGAGGCCTGCGGGCAGCAAGATTCCGGAATTCTTCCTGAGAAGCCTTGAAAGCAGTGAAACGCTCCTATGTTGCAATAACTCAGAACCTCATTCTGAGTGTTCCCGGCAGAGGTCATTCGGCTGAACACAACCGTGGACTAATTAGAGCCAGATGTAGGGAGTGCCGTCCATAGTGCTGGATGGAGAGTGGTGGCGTGCCAAACAACTGAGCTCTAGTTCTCAACAGTTTTACAAAGTGCCATAAGTTGAGGTTCAACTTACTGCTCCGGTGGAGTAGAGTGTAGCCGTCAAAGCTGGAATCAGTAGCACTCAGGTGAGAAGAACGGGAAGCAGATATACACAGTCCGCTGGCAGAGTCCTACGGGGACCAGCCTATCTGGCTGCCACGCCAGAATATTTGCAACCGCGGCCGAGCTACGCAGGCGCATTGTGCAGCAATGCAAACTGCATAACCTGTCCAAATTTCACGGGTGTACAAGAAACCACGGGGGATTTACAAGGAGATGTTCACCCGGAACAGCCGGAGGCCTGCCGGCAGCAAGATTCCGGAATTCTTCCTGAGAAGCCTTGAAAGCAGTGAAACGCTCCTATGTTGCAATAACTCAGAACCTCATTCTGAGTGTTCCCGGCAGAGGTCATTCGGCTGAACACAACCATGGACTAATTAGAGCCAGATGGAGGCAGTGCCGTCCATAGTGCTGGATGGAGAGTGGTGGCGTGCCAAACAACTGAGTTCTAGTGCTCAACACTTACACAAAGTGCCATGAGTTGAGGTTCAACTTAATGCTCCGGTTGAGTAGAGTATAGCCGTCAAAGCTGGAATCAGTAGCACTCAGGTGAGAAGAACGGGAAGCAGATATACCCAGTCCGCTGGCAGTGTCCTACGGGGACTAGCCTATCTGGCTGCCACGCCTGAATGTTTGCAACCGTGGCCGAGCTAGGCAGGCGCAATTGTGAAGCCATGCAAACTGCATAACCTGGCCAAATTTCACGGGTGTACAAGAAACCACGGGGGATTTACAAGGAGATGTTCACCCGGAACAACCGGAGGCCTGCCGGCAGCAAGATTCCGGAATTCTTCCTGAGAAGCCTTGAAAGCAGTGAAACGCTCCTATGTTGCAATAACTCAGAACGTCATTCTGAGTGTTCCCGGCAGAGGTCATTCGGCTGAACACAATCGTGGACTAATTAGAGCCAGATGTATGCAGTTCCGTCCATAGTGCTGGATGGAGAGTGGTGGGGTGGTAAAATACTGAGCTCTAGTTCTCAACACTTTCACAAAGTCCCGTAAGTTGAGGTTCAACTTAATGCTCCGGTTGCGTAGAGTGTAGCCGTCAAAGCTGGAATCAGTAGCACTCAGGTGAGAAGAACAGGAAGCAGATATACCCAATCCGCTGGCAGTGTCCTACGGGGACCAGCCTATCTGGCTGCCACGCCTGAATGTTTGCAACCGCAGCCGAGCTAGGCAGGCGCAATTGTGCAGCAATGCAAACTGCATAACCTGTCCAAATTTCACGGGTGTACAAGAAACCACGGGGAATTTACAAGGAGATGTTCACTCGGAGAGCCAGAGGCCCGCCGGGAGCAAGATTCCAGAATTCTTCCTGAGAAGCTTTGAAAGCAGTGAAACGCTCCTATGTTGCAATAACTCAGAACCTCATTCTGAGTGTTCCCGGCAGAGGTCATTCGGCTGAACACAACCGTGGACTAATTAGAGCCAGATGTAGGGAGTGCCGTCCATACTGCTGGATGGACAGTGGTGGCGTGCCAAACAACTGAGCTCTAGTTCTCAACAGTTTCACAAAGTGCCATAAGTTGAGGTTCAACTTACTGCTCCGGTGGAGTAGAGTGTAGCCGTCAAAGCTGGAATCAGTAGCACTCAGGTGAGAAGAACGGGAAGCAGATATACACAGTCCGCTGGCAGAGTCCTATGGGGACCAGCCTATCTGGCTGCCACGCCTGAATGTTTGCAACCGCGGCCGTGCTAGGCAGGCGCAATTGTGCAGCAATGCAAACTGCATAACCTGTCCAAATTTCACGGGTGTACAAGAAACCACGGGGGATTTACAAGGAGATGTTCACCCGGAACAGCCGGAGGCCTGCCGGCAGCAAGATTCCGGAATTCTTCCTGAGAAGCCTTGAAAGCAGTGAAACGCTCCTATGTTGCAATAACTCAGAACCTCATTCTGAGTTTTCCCGGCAGAGGTCATTCGGCTGAACACAATCGTGAACTAATTAGAGCCAGATGTAGGCAGTGCTGTCCATAGTGCTGGATGCACAGTGGTGGCGTGCCAAACAACTGAGCTCTAGTTGTCAACAGTTTCACAAAGTGCCATAAGTTGAGGTTCAACTTACTGCTCCGGTTGAGTCGAGTGTAGCCGTCAAAGGTGGAATCAGTAGCACTCAGGTGAGAAGAACGGGAAGCAGATATACCCAGTCCGCTGGCAGAGTCCA
This sequence comes from Dipodomys merriami, assembly GCF_024711535.1. Taxonomy (NCBI): domain Eukaryota; kingdom Metazoa; phylum Chordata; class Mammalia; order Rodentia; family Heteromyidae; genus Dipodomys; species Dipodomys merriami. Next base: position 662,031 of record NW_027203704.1, on the reverse strand, counting down.
ACGGGGGCCAGCCTATCTGGCTGCCACGCCTGAATGTTTGCAACCATGGCCGAGCTAGGCAGGGGCAATTGTGCAGCAATGCAAACTGCATAACCTGTCCAAATTTCACGGGTGTACAAGAAACCAATGGGGATTCACAAGGAGATATTCACCCGGAACAGCCGGATGACTGCCGGCAGCAAGATTCCGGAATTCTTCCTGAGAAGCCTTGAAAGCAGTGAAACGGTCCTATGTTGCAATAACTCAGAACCTCATTCTGAGTTTTCCCGGCAGAGGTCATTCGGCTGAACACAATCGTGGACTAATTAGAGCCAGATGTAGGCAGTGCCGTCCATAGTGCTGGATGGACAGTGGTGGCGTGCCAAACAACTGAGCTCTAGTTGTCAACAGTTTCACAAAGTGCCATAAGTTGAAGTTCAACTTAATGCTCCGGTTGAGGAGAGTGTAGCCGTCAAAGCTGGAATCAGTAGCACTCAGGTGAGAAGAACGGGAAGCAGATATACCCAGTCCGCTGGCAGTGTCCTACGGGGACCAGCCTATCTGGCTTCCACGCCTGAATGTTTGCAACCGCGGCCTAGCTAGGCAGGCGCAATTGTGCAGCAATGCAAACTGCATAACCTGGCCAAATTTCACGGGTGTACAAGAAACCACGGGGGATTTACAAGGAGATGTTCACCTGGAACAGCCGGAGGCCTGCCGGCAGGAAGATTCCGGAATTCTTCCTGAGAAGCCTTGAAAGCAGTGAAACGCTCCTATGTTGCAATAACTCAGAACCTCATTCTCAGTGTTCCCGGCAGAGGTCATTCGGCTGAACACAACCGTGGACTAATTAGAGCCATATGTAGGGAGTGACGTCCATATTGCTGGATGGAGATTGGTGGCGTGCCAAACAACTGAGCTCTAGTTCTGAACAGTTTCACAAAGTGCCATAAGTTGAGGTTCAACTTAATGCTCCGGTTGAGTAGAGTGTAGCCGTCAAAGCTGGAATCAGTAGCACAAAGGTGAGGAGAACGGGAAGCAGATATACCCAGTCCGCTGGCAGTGGCCTACGGGGACCAGTCCATAAGGCTGCCACGCCTGAATGTTTGCAACCGCGGCTGAGCTAGGCAGGCGGAATTGTGCAGCAATGCAAACTGCATAACTTGTCCAAATTTCACGGGTGTACAAGAAACCACGGGGGATTTACAAGGAGATGTTCACCCGGAAAAGCCGGAGGCCTGCCCGCAGCAAGATTCCGGAATTCTTCCTGAGAAGTCTTGAAAGCAGTGAAACGCTCCTATGTTGCAGTAACTTAGAACCTCATTCTGAGTTTTCTCGGCACAGGTCATTCGGCTGAACACAATCGTGAACTAATTAGAGCCAGATGTAGGCAGTACCGTCCATAGTGCTGGATGGACAGTAGTGGCGTGCCAAACAACTGAGCTCTAGTTCTCAACAGTTTCACAAAGTGCCATAAGTTGAGGTTCAACTTACTGCTCCGGTTGAGTCGAGTGTAGCCGTCAAAGCTGGAATCAGTAGCACTCAGGTGAGAAGAACGGGAAGCAGATATACCCAGTCCGCTGGCAGAGTCCTACGGGGACCAGCCTATCTGGCTGCCACGCCTGAATGTTTGCAACCGCGGCCGAGCTACGCTTGCGCAATTGTGCAGCCATGCAAACTGCATAACCTGGCCAAATTTCACGGGTGTACAAGAAACCAATGGGGATTTACAAGGAGATGTACACCCGGAACAGCCGGAGGCCTGCCGGCAGCAAGATTCCCGAATTCTTCCTGAGAAGCCTTGAAAGCAGTGAAACGCTCCTACGTTGCAATAACTCAGAACCTCATTCTGGGTGTTCCCGACTGAGGTCATTCGGCTGAACACAATCGTGGACTAATTAGAGCCAGATGTAGGCAGTGCCGTCCATAGTGCTGGATGGACAGTGGTGGCGTGCCAAACAACTGAGCTCTAGTTCTCAACAGTTTCACAAAGTGCCATAAGTTGAGGTTCAACTTACGGCTCCGGTTGAGTAGAGTGTAGCCGTCAAATCGGGAATCAGTAGCACTCAGGTGAGAAGAACGGGAAGCAGATATACCCAGTCCGCTGGCAGAGTACTACGGGGACCAGCCTATCTGGCTGTCACGCCTGAAAGTTTGCAAACGCGGCCGAGCTAGGCAGGCGCAATTGTGCAGCAATGCAAACTGCATAACCTGTCCAAATTTCACGGGTGTACAAGAAACCAATGGGGATTTACAAGGAGATGTTCACCCGGAACAGCCGGAGGCCTGCCGGCAGCAAGATTCCGGAATTCTTCCTCAGAAGCCCTGAAAGCAGTGAAATGCTCCTATGTTGCAATAACTCAGAACCTCATTCTCAGTGTTCCCGGCAGAGGTCATTCGGCTGAACACAATCGTGGACTAATTAGAGCCAGATGTAGGCAGTGCCGTCCATAGTGCTGGATGGACAGTGGTGGCGTGCCAAACAACTGAGCTCTAGTTCTCAACAGTTTCACAAAGTGCCATAAGTTGAGGTTCAGCTTAATTCTCCGGTTGAGTAGAGTGTAGCCGTCAAAGCTGGAATCAGTAGCACTCAGGTGAGAAGAACGGGAAGCAGATATACCCAGTCCGCTGGCAGTGTCCTACGGGGACCAGCCTATCTGGCTGCCATGCCTGAATGTTTGCAACCGCGGCCTAGCTAGGGAGGCGCAATTGTGCAGCAATGCAAACTGCATAACCTGGCCAAATTTCACGGGTGTACAAGAAACCACGGGGGATTTACAAGGAGATGTTCACCCGGAACAGCCGGAGGCCTGCTGGGAGCAAGATTCCGGAATTCTTCCTGAGAAGCCTTGAAAGCAATGAAACGCTCCTATGTTGCAATAACTCAGAACCTCATTCTGAGTGTTCCCGGCAGAGGTCATTCGGCTGAACACAACCGTGGACTAATTAGAGCCATATGTAGGGAGTGCCGTCCATAGTGCTGGATGGAGAGTGGTGGCGTGCCAAACAACTGAGCTCTAGTTCTGAACAGTTTCACAAAGTGCCATAAGTTGAGGTTCGACTTAATGCTCCCGTTGAGTAGAGTGTAGCCGTCAAAGCTGGAATCAGTAGCACTCAGGTGAGAAGAACGGGAAGCAGATATACCCAGTCCGCTGGCAGAGTCCTACGGGGACCAGCCTATCTGGCTGCCACGCCAGAATATTTGCAACCGCGGCCGAGCTAGGCAGGCGCAATTGTGCAGCAATGCAAACTGCATAACCTGTCCAAATTTCACGGGTGTACAAGAAACCACGGGGGATTTACAAGGAGATGTTCACCCGGAACAGCCGGAGGCCTGCCGGCAGCAAGATTCCGGAATTCTTCCTGAGAAGCCTTGAAAGCAGTGAAACGCTCCTATGTTGCAATAACTCAGAACCTCATTCTGAGTGTTCCCGGCAGAGGTCATTCGGCTGAACACAACCATGGACTAATTAGAGCCACATGGAGGCAGTGCCGTCCATAGTGCTGGATGGACAGTGGTGGCGTGCCAAACAACTGAGTTCTAGTGCTCAACACTTACACAAAGTGCCATGAGTTGAGGTTCAACTTAATGCTCCGGTTGAGTAGAGTATAGCCGTCAAAGCTGGAATCAGTAGCACTCAGGTGAGAAGAACGGGAAGCAGATATACCCAGTCCGCTGGCAGTGTCCTACGGGGACCAGCCTATCTGGCTGCCACGCCTGAATGTTTGCAACCGCAGCCGAGCTAGGCAGGCGCAATTGTGCAGCAATGCAAACTGCATAACCTGTCCAAATTTCACGGGTGTACAAGAAACCACGGGGAATTTACAAGGAGATGTTCACTCGGAGAGCCAGAGGCCCACCGGCAGCAAGATTCCGGAATTCTTCCTGAGAAGCTTTGAAAGCAGTGAAACACTCCTATGTTGCAATAACTCAGAACCTCATTCTGAGTGTTCCCGGCAGAGGTCATTCGGCTGAACACAACCGTGGACTAATTAGAGCCAGATGTAGGGAGTGCCGTCCATACTGCTCGATGGACAGTGGTGGCGTGCCAAACAACTGAGCTCTAGTTCTCAACAGTTTCACAAAGTGCCATAAGTTGAGGTTCAACTTACTGCTCCGGTGTAGTAGAGTGTAGCCGTCAAAGCTGGAATCAGTAGCACTCAGGTGAGAAGAACGGGAAGCAGATATACACAGTCCGCTGGCAGAGTCCTATGGGGACCAGCCTATCTGGCTGCCACGCCTGAATGTTTGCAACCGCGGCCGTGCTAGGCACTCGCAATTGTGCAGCAATGCAAACTGCATAACCTGTCCAAATTTCACGGGAGTACAAGAAACCACGGGGGATTTACAAGGAGATGTTCACCCGGAACAGCCGGAGGCCTGCCGGCAGCAAGATTCCGGAATTCTTCCTGAGAAGCCTTGAAAGCAGTGAAACGCTCCGATGTTGCAATAACTCAGAACCTCATTCTGAGTTTTCCCGGCAGAGGTCATTCGGCTGAACACAATCGTGAACTAATTAGAGCCAGATGTAGGCAGTGCCTTCCATAGTGCTGGATGCACAGTGGTGGCGTGCCAAACAACTGAGCTCTAGTTGTCAACAGTTTCACAAAGTGCCATAAGTTGAGGTTCAACTTACTGCTCCGGTTGAGTCGAGTGTAGCCGTCAAAGGTGGAATCAGTAGCACTCAGGTGAGAAGAACGGGAAGCAGATATACCCAGTCCGCTGGCAGAGTCCTACGGGGGCCAGCCTATCTGGCTGCCACGCCTGAATGTTTGCAACCATGGCCGAGCTAGGCTGGCGCAATTGTGCAGCAATGCAAACTGCATAACCTGGCCAAATTTCACGGGTGTACAAGAAACAAATGGGGATTTACAAGGAGATGTTCACCCGGAACAGCCGGAGGCCTGCCGGCAGCAAGATTCCGGAATTCTTCCTGAGAAGCCTTGAAAGCAGTGAAACGCTCCTATGTTGCAATAACTCAGATCCTCATTCTGAGTGTTCCCGGCAGAGGTCATTCGGCTGAACACAACCATGGACTAATTAGAGCCAGATGTAGGGAGTGCCGTCCATAGTGCTGGATGGACAGTGGTGGCGTGCCAAGCAACTGAGCTCTAGTTCTCAGCAGTTTCACAAAGTGCCATAAGTTGAAGTTCAACTTACTGCTCCGGTTGAGTAGAGTGTAGCCGTCAAAGCTGGAATCAGTAGCACTCAAATGAGAAGAACGGGAAGCAGATATACCCAGTCCGCTGGCAGAGTACTACGGGGACCAGCCTATCTGGCTGCCACGCCTGAAATTTCAAACGCGGCCGAGCTAGGCAGGCGCAATTGTGCAGCAATGCAAACTGCATAACCTGTCCAAATTTCACGGGTGTACAAGAAACCAATGGGGATTCACATGGAGATATTCACCCGGAACAGCCGGATGCCTGCCGGCAGCAAGATTCCGGAATTCTTCCTGAGAAGCCTTGAAAGCAGTGAAACGCTCCTATGTTGCAATAACTCAGAACCTCATTCTCAGTGTTCCCGGCAGAGGTCATTCGGCTGAACACAATCGTGGACTAATTAGAGCCAGATGTAGGCAGTGCCGTCCATAGTGCTGGATGGACAGTGGTGGCGTGCCAAACAACTGAGCTCTAGTTGTCAACAGTTTTACAAAGTGCCATAAGTTGAGGTTCAACTTAATGCTCCGGTTGAGTAGAGTGTAGCCGTCAAAGCTGGAATCAGTAGCACTCAGGTGAGAAGAACGGGAAGCAGATATACCCAGTCCGCTGGCAGTGTCCTACGGGGACCAGCCTATCTGGCTGCCACGCCTGAATGTTTGCAACCGCGGCCTAGCTAGCCAGGCGCAATTGTGCAGCAATGCAAACTGCATAACCTGGCCAAATTTCACGGGTGTACAAGAAACCACGGGGGATTTACAAGGAGATGTTCACCTGGAACAGCCGGAGGCCTGCCGGCAGGAAGATTCCGGAATTCTTCCTGAGAAGCCTTGAAAGCAGTGAAACGCTCCTATGTTGCAATAACTCAGAAACTCATTCTCAGTGTTCCCGGCAGAGGTCATTCGGCTGAACACAACCGTGGACTAATTAGAGCCATATGTAGGGAGTGACGTCCATAGTGCTGGATGGAGAGTGGTGGCGTGCCAAACAACTGAGCTCTAGTTCTGAACAGTTTCACAAAGTGCCATAAGTTGAGGTTCAACTTAATGCTCCGGTTGAGTCGAGTGTAGCCATCAAAGCTGGAATCAGTAGCACAAAGGTGAGGAGAACGGGAAGCAGATATACCCAGTCCGCTGGCAGTGTCCTACGGGGACCAGTCCATAAGGCTGCCACGCCTGAATGTTTGCAACCGCGGCTGAGCTAGGCAGGCAGAATTGTGCAGCAATGCAAACTGCATAACTTGTCCAAATTTCACGGGAGTACAAGAAACCACGGGGGATTTACAAGGAGATGTTCACCCGGAAAAGCCGGAGGCCTGCCCGCAGGAAGATTCCGGAATTCTTCCTGAGAAGCCTTGAAAGCAGTGAAACGCTCCTATGTTGCAGTAACTTAGAACCTCATTCTGAGTTTTCCCGGCACAGGTCATTCGGCTGAACACAATCGTGAACTAATTAGAGCCAGATGTAGGCAGTACCGTCCATAGTGCTGGATGGACAGTAGTGGCGTGCCAAACAACTGAGCTCTAGTTCTCAACAGTTTCACAAAGTGCCATAAGTTGAGGTTCAACTTACTGCTCCGGTTGAGTCGAGTGTAGCCGTCAAAGCTGGAATCAGTAGCACTCAGGTGAGAAGAACGGGAAGCAGATATACCCAGTCCGCTGGCAGAGTCCTACGGGGACCAGCCTATCTGGCTGCCACGCCTGAATGTTTGCAACCGCGGCCGAGCTAGGCAGGCGCAATTGTGCAGCCATGCAAACTGCATAACCTGGCCAAATTTCACGGGTGTACAAGAAACCAATGGGGATTTACAAGGAGATGTACACCCGGGACAGCCGGAGGCCTGCCGGCAGCAAGATTCCGGAATTCTTCCTGAGAAGCCTTGAAAGCAGTGAAACGCTCCTATGTTGCAATAACTCAGAACCTCATTCTGAGTGTTCCCGGCAGAGGTCATTCTGCTGAACACAACCATGGACTAATTAGAGCCAGATGTAGGCAGTGCCGTCCATAGTGCTGGATGGACAGTGGTGGCGTGCCAAACAACTGAGTTCTAGTGCTCAACACTTACACAAAGTGCCATGAGTTGAGGTTCAACTTAATGCTCCGGTTGAGTAGAGTGTAGCCGTCAAAGCTGGAATCAGTAGCACCCAGGTGAGAAGAACGGGAAGCAGATATACCCAGTCCGCTGGCAGTGTCCTACGGGGACCAGCCTATCTGGCTGCCACGCCTGAATGTTTGCAACCGTGGCCGAGCTAGGCAGGCGCAATTGTGAAGCCATGCAAACTGCATAACCTGGCCAAATTTCACGGGTGTACAAGAAACCACGGGGGATTTACAAGGAGATGTTCACCCGGAACAGCCGGAGGCCTGCCGGCAGCAAGATTCCGGAATTCTTCCTGAGAAGCCTTGAAAGCAGTGAAACCATCCTATGTTGCAATAACTCAGAACCTCATTCTGAGTGTTGCCGGCAGAGGTCATTCGGCTGAACACAATCGTGGACTAATTAGAGCCAGATGTAGGCAGTGCCGGCCATAGTGCTGGATGGACAGTGGTGGCGTGCCAAACAAGTGAGCTCTAGTTCTCATCATTTTCACAAAGTGCCATAAGTTGAGGTTCAACTTACTGCTCCGGTTGAGTAGAGTGTAGCTGTCAAATCTGGAATCAGTAGCACTCAGGTGAGAAGAACGGGAAGCAGATATACCCAGTCCGCTGGCAGAGTCCTACGGGGACCAGCCTATATGGCTGCCACGCCTGAATGTTTGCATCCGCGGCCGAGCTATGTAGGCGCAATTGTGCAGCAATTCAAACTGCATAACTTGTCCAAATTTCAAGGGTGTACAAGAAACCACGGGGGATTTACAAGGAGATGTTCACTCGGAGAGCCAGAGGCCCGCCGGCAGCAAGATTCCGGAATTCTTCCTGAGAAGCCTTGAAAGCAGTGAAACGCTCCTATGTTGCAATAACTCAAAACCTCATTCTGAGTGTTCCGGGCAGAGGTCATTCGGCTGAACACAACCGTTGACTAATTAGAGCCAGATATAGGCAGTGCCGTCCATATTGCTGGATGGACACTGGTGGCGTACCAAACAACTGAGCTCTAGTTCTCAACAGTTTCACAAAGTGCCCTAAGTTGAGGTTCAACTTACTGCTCCGGTTGAGTAGAGTGTATCCGTCAAAGCTGGAATCAGTAGCACTCAGGTGAGAAGAACGGAAAGCAGATATACCCAGTCCGCTGGCAGAGTCCTACGGGGACCAGCCTATCTGGCTGCCACGCCTGAATGTTTGCAACCGCGGTCGAGCTAGGCAGGCGCAATTGTGCAGCATTGCAAACTGCATAACCTGGCCAAATTTCACGGGTGTACAAGAAACCACGGGGGATTTACAAGGAGATGTTCACCCGGAACAGCCGGAGGCCTGCCGGCAGGAAGATTCCGGAATTCTTCCTGAGAAGCCTTGAAAGCAGTGAAACGCTCCTATGTTGCAATAACTCAGAACCTCATTCTCAGTGTTCCCGGGAGAGGTCATTTGGCTGAACACAACCGTGGACTAATTAGAGCCAAATGTAGGCAGTGCCGTCCATAGTGCTGGATGGAGAGTGGTGGGGTGCCAAACAACTGAGCTCTAGTTCTCAACACTTTCACAAAGTGCCGTATGTTGAGGTTCAACTTAATGATCCGGTTGAGTAGAGTGTAGCCGTCAAAGCTGGAATCAGTAGAACTCAGGTGAGAAGAACGGGAAGCAGATATACCCAGTCCGCTGGCAGTGTCCTACGGGGACCAGCCTATCTGGCTGCCACGCCTGAATGTTTGCAACCGCGGCCGAACTAGGCAGGCGCAATTGTGCAGCAATGCAAACTGCATAACCTGTCCAAATTTCACGGGTGTACAAGAAACCACGGGGGATTTGCAAGGAGATGTTCACCCGGAACAGCCGGAGGCCTGCCGGCAGCAAAATTCCGGAATTCTTCCTGAGAAGCCTTGAAAGCAGTGAAATGCTCCTATGTTGCAATAACTCAGAACCTCATTCTGAGTTTTCCCGGCAGAGGTCATTCGGCTGAACACAATCGTGAACTAATTAGAGCCAGATGTAGCCAGTGCCGTCCATAGTGCTGGATGCACAGTGGTGGCGTGCCAAACAACTGAGCTCTAGTTGTCAAGAGTTTCACAAAGTGCCATAAGTTGAGGTTCAACTTAATGCTCCGGTTGAGTGGAGTGTAGCCGTCAAAGGTGGAATCAGTAGCACTCAGGTGAGAAGAACGGGAAGCAGATATACCCAGTCCGCTGGCAGAGTCCTAAGGGGGCCAGCCTATCTGGCTGCCACGCCTGAATCTTTGCAACCGCGGCCGAGCTAGGCTGGCCCAATTGTGCAGCAATGCAAACTGCATAACCTGGCCAAATTTCACGGGTGTACAAGAAACCACAGGGGATTTACAAGGAGATGTTCACCCGGAACAGCCCGAGGCCTGCCGGCAGCAAGATTCCGGAATTCTTCCTGAGAAGCCTTGAAAGCAGTGAAACGCTCCTACGTTGCAATAACTCAGAACCTCATTCTGGGTGTTCCCGGCTGAGGTCATTCGGCTGAACACAATCGTGGACTAATTAGAGCTAGATGTAGGCAGTGCCGTCCATAGTGCTGGATGGACAGTGGTGGCGTGCCAAACAACTGAGCTCTAGTTCTCAACAGTTTCACAAAGTGCCATTAGTTGAGGTTCAACTTACGGCTCCGGTTGAGTAGAGTGTAGCCGTCAAATCGGGAATCAGTAGCACTCCGGTGAGAAGAACGGGAAGCAGATATACCCAGTCCGCTGGCAGAGTACTACGGGGACCAGCCTATCTGGCTGCCACGCCTGAAAGTTTGCAAACGCGGCCGAGCTAGGCAGGCGCAATTGTGCAGCAATGCAAACTGCATAACCTGTCCAAATTTCACGGGTGTACAAGAAACCAATGGGGATTTACAAGGAGGTGTTCACCCGGAACAGCCGGAGGCCTGCCGGCAGCAAGATTCCGGAATTCTTCCTGAGAAGCCTTGAAAGCAGTGAAATGCTCCTATGTTGCAATAACTCAGAACCTCATTCTCAATGTTCCCGGCAGAGGTCATTCGGCTGAACACAATCGTGGACTAATTAGAGCCAGATGTAGGGAGTGCCGTCCATAGTGCTGGATGGACAGTGGTGGCGTGCCAAACAACTGAGCTCTAGTTCTCAACAGTTTCACAAAGTGCCATAAGTTGAGGTTCAGCTTAATGCTCCGGTTGAGTAGAGTGTAGCCGTCAAAGCTGGAATCAGTAGCACTCAGGTGAGAAGAACGGGAAGCAGATATACCCAGTCCGCTGGCAGTGTCCTACGGGGACCAGCTTATCTGGCTGCCATGCCTGAATGTTTGCAACCGCGGCCTAGCTAGGCAGGCGCAATTGTGCAGCAATGCAAACTGCATAACCTGGCCAAATTTCACGGGTGTACAAGAAACCACGGGGGAGTTACAAGGAGATGTTCACCCGGAACAGCCGGAGGCCTGCTGGGAGCAAGATTCCGGAATTCTTCCTGAGAAGCCTTGAAAGCAATGAAACGCTCCTATGTTGCAATAACTCAGAACCTCATTCTGAGTGTTCCCGGCAGAGGTCATTCGGCTGAACACAACCATGGACTAATTAGAGCCATATGTAGGGAGTGCCGTCCATAGTGCTGGATGGACAGTGGTGGCGTGCCAAAAAACTGAGCTCTAGTTCTGAAGAGTTTCACAAAGTGCCATAAGTTGAGGTTCAACTTAATGCTCCGGTTGAGTAGAGTGTAGCCGTCAAAGCTTGAATCAGTAGCACTCAGGTGAGGAGAACGGGAAGCAGATATACCCAGTCCGCTGGCAGTGTCCTACGGGGACCAGCCTATCTGGCTGCCACGCCTGAATGTTTGCAACCGCGGCCGAGCTAGGCAGGCGCAATTGTGCAGCAATGCAAACTGCATAACCTGGCCAAATTTCACGGGTGTACAAGAAACCACGGGGGATTTACAAGGAGATGTTCACCCGGAACAGCCGGAGGCCTGCGGGCAGCAAGATTCCGGAAATCTTCCTGAGAAGCCTTGAAAGCAGTGAAACGCTCCTATGTTGCAATAACTCAGAATGTCATTCTGAGTGTTCCCGGCAGAGGTTATTCGGCTGAACACAACCGTGGACTAATTAGAGCCAGATGTAGGCAATGTCGTCCATAGTACTGGATGGACAGTGGTGGCGTGCCAAACATCTAAGCTCTAGTTCTCAACAGTTTCACAAAGTGCCATACGTTCAGGTTCAACTTACTGCTCCGGTTGAGTCCAGTGTAGCCGTCAAAGCTGGAATCAGTAGCAATCAGGTGAGAAGAACCGGAAGCAGATATACCCAGTCCGCTGGCAGAGTACTACGGGGACAAGCCTATCTGGCTGCCACGCCTGAAATTTCAAACGCGGCCGAGCTAGGCAGGCGCAATTGTACAGCAATGCAAACTGCATAACCTGTCCAAATTTCACGAGTGTACAAGAAACCAATGGGGATTTACAAGGAGATATTCACCCAGAACAGCCGGAGGCCTGCCGGCAGCAAGATTCCGGAATTCTTCCTGAGAAGCCTTGAAAGCAGTGAAACGCTCCTATGTTGCAATAACTCAGAACCTCATTCTCAGTGTTCCCGGCAGAGGTCATTCGGCTGAACACAATCGTGGACTACTTAGAGCCAGATGTAGGCAGTGCCGTCCATAGTGCTGGATGGACAGTGGTGGCGTGCCAAACAACTGAGCTCTAGTTCTCAACAGTTTCACAAAGTGCCATAAGTTGAGGTTCAACTTAATGCTCCCGTTGAGTAGAGTGTAGCCGTCAAAGCTGGAATCAGTAGCACTCAGGTGAGAAGAACGGGAAGCAGATATACCCAGTCCGCTGGCAGTGTCCTACGGGGACCAGCCTATCTGGCTGCCACGCCTGAATGTTTGCAACCGCGGCCTAGCTAGGCAGGCGCAATTGTGCAGCAATGCAAACTGCATAACCTGGTCAAATTTCACGGGTGTACAAGAAACCACAGGGGATTTACAAGGAGATGTTCACCTGGAACAGCCGGAGGCCTGCCGGCAGGAAGATTCCGGAATTCTTCCTGAGAAGCCTTGAAAGCAGTGAAACGCTCCTATGTTGCAATAACTCAGAACCTCATTCTGAGTGTTGCCGGCAGAGGTCATTCGGCTGAACACAACCGTGGACTAATTAGAGCCATATGGAGGGAGTGACGTCCATAGTGCTGGATGGAGAGTGGTGGCGTGCCAAACAACTGAGCTCTAGTTCTGAACAGTTTCACAAAGTGCCATAAGTTGAGGTTCAACTTAATGCTCCCGTTGAGTAGAGTATAGCCATCAAAGCTGGAATCAGTAGCACAAAGGTGAGGAGAACGGGAAGCAGATATACCCAGTCCGCTGGCAGTGTCCTACGGGGACCAGTCCATCAGGCTGCCACGCCTGAATGTTTGCAACCGCGGCTGAGCTAGGCAGGCGGAATTGTGCAGCAATGCAAACTGCATAACTTGGCCAAATTTCACGGGTGGACAAGAAACCACGGGGGATTTACAAGGAGATGTTCACCCGGAACAGCCGGAGGCCTGCCCGCAGCAAGATTCCGGAATTCTTCCTGAGAAGCCTTGAAAGCAGTGAAACGCTCCTATGTTGCAGTAACTTAGAACCTCATTCTGAGTTTTCCCGGCAGAGGTCATTCGGCTGAACACAATCGTGAACTAATTAGAGCCAGATGTAGGCAGTACCGTCCATAGTGCTGGATGGACAGTGGTGGCATGCCAAACAACTGAGCTCTAGTTCTCAACAGTTTCACAAAGTGCCATAAGTTGAGGTTCAACTTACTGCTCCGGTTGAGTCGAGTGTAGCCGTCAAAGCTGGAATCAGTAGCACTCAGGTGAGGAGAACGGGAAGCACATATACCCAGTCCGCTGGCAGAGTCCTATGGGGACCAGCCTATCTGGCTGCCACGCCTGAATGTTTGCAACCGCGGCCGAGCTAGGCTTGCGCAATTGTGCAGCAATGCAAACTGCATAACCTGTCCAAATTTCACGGGTGTACAAGAAACCAATGGGGATTTACAAGGAGATGTTCACCCGGAACAGCCGGAGGCCTGCCGGCAGCAAGATTCCGGAATTCTTCCTGAGAAGCCTTGAAAGCAGTGAAACGCTCCTATGTTGCAATAACTCAGAACCTCATTCTGAGTGTTCCCGGCAGAGGTCATTCGGCTGAACACAACCGTGGACTAATTAGAGCCAGATGTAGGGAGTGCCGTCCATAGTGCTGGATGGAGAGTGGTGGCGTGCCAAACAACTGAGCTCTAGTTCTCAACAGTTTTACAAAGTGCCATAAGTTGAGGTTCAACTTACTGCTCCGGTGGAGTAGAGTGTAGCCGTCAAAGCTGGAATCAGTAGCACTCAGGTGAGAAGAACGGGAAGCAGATATACACAGTCCGCTGGCAGAGTCCTACGGGGACCAGCCTATCTGGCTGCCACGCCAGAATATTTGCAACCGCGGCCGAGCTAGGCAGGCGCAATTGTGCAGCAATGCAAACTGCATAACCTGTCCAAATTTCACGGGTGTACAAGAAACCACGGGGGATTTACAAGGAGATGTTCACCCGGAACAGCCGGAGGCCTGCCGGCAGCAAGATTCCGGAATTCTTCCTGAGAAGCCTTGAAAGCAGTGAAACGCTCCTATGTTGCAATAACTCAGAACCTCATTCTGAGTGTTCCCGGCAGAGGTCATTCGGCTGAACACAACCATGGACTAATTAGAGCCAATTGTAGGCAGTGCCGTCCATAGTGCTGGATGGACAGTGGTGGCGTGCCAAACAACTGAGTTCTAGTGCTCAACACTTACACAAAGTGCCATGAGTTGAGGTTCAACTTAATGCTCCGGTTGAGTAGAGTATAGCCGTCAAAGCTGGAATCAGTAGCACTCAGGTGTGAAGAACGGGAAGCAGATATACCCAGTCCGCTGGCAGTGTCCTACGGGGACCAGCCTATCTGGCTGCCACGCCTGAATGTTTGCAACCGTGGCCGAGCTAGGCAGGCGCAATTGTGAAGCCATGCAAACTGCATAACCTGGCCAAATTTCACGGGTGTACAAGAAACCACGGGGGATTTACAAGGAGATGTTCACCCGGAACAGCCGGAGGCCTGCCGGCAGCAAGATTCCGGAATTCTTCCTGAGAAGCCTTGAAAGCAGTGAAACGCTCCTATGTTGCAATAACTCAGAACGTCATTCTGAGTGTTCCCGGCAGAGGTCATTCGGCTGAACACAATCGTGGACGAATTAGAGCCAGATGTAGGCAGTTCCGTCCATAGTGCTGGATGGAGAGTGGTGGCGTGGCAAAATACTGAGCTCTAGTTCTCAACACTTTCACAAAGTCCCGTAAGTTGAGGTTCAACTTAATGCTCCGGTTGCGTAGAGTGTAGCCGTCAAAGCTGGAATCAGTAGCACTCAGGTGAGAAGAACAGGAAGCAGATATACCCAATCCGCTGGCAGTGTCCTACGGGGACCAGCCTATCTGGCTGCCACGCCTGAATGTTTGCAACCGCAGCCGAGCTAGGCAGGCGCAATTGTGCAGCAATGCAAACTGCATAACCTGTCCAAATTTCACGGGTGTACAAGAAACCACGGGGAATTTACAAGGAGATGTTCAGTCGGAGAGCCAGAGGCCCGCCGGCAGCAAGATTCCAGAATTCTTCCTGAGAAGCTTTGAAAGCAGTGAAACGCTCCTATGTTGCAATAACTCAGAACCTCATTCTGAGTGTTCCCGGCAGAGGTCATTCGGCTGAACACAACCGTGGACTAATTAGAGCCAGATGTAGGGAGTGCCGTCCATACTGCTGGATGGACAGTGGTGGCGTGCCAAACAACTGAGCTCTAGTTCTCAACAGTTTCACAAAGTGCCATAAGTTGAGGTTCAACTTACTGCTCCGGTGGAGTAGAGTGTAGCCGTCAAAGCTGGAATCAGTAGCACGCAGGTGAGAAGAACGGGAAGCAGATATACACAGTCCGCTGGCAGAGTCCTATGGGGACCAGCCTATCTGGCTGCCACGCCTGAATGTTTGCAACCGCGGCCGTGCTAGGCAGGCGCAATTGTGCAGCAATGCAAACTGCATAACCTGTCCAAATTTCACTGGTGTACAAGAAACCACGGGGGATTTACAAGGAGATGTTCACCCGGAACAGCCGGAGGCCTGCCGGCAGCAAGATTCCGGAATTCTTCCTGAGAAGCCTTGAAAGCAGTGAAACGCTCCTATGTTGCAATAACTCAGAACCTCATTCTGAGTTTTCCCGGCAGAGGTCATTCGGCTGAACACAAGCGTGAACTAATTAGAGCCAGATGTAGGCAGTGCCGTCCATAGTGCTGGATGCACAGTGGTGGCGTGCCAAACAACTGAGCTCTAGTTGTCAACAGTTTCACAAAGTGCCATAAGTTGAGGTTCAACTTACTGCTCCGGTTGAGTCGAGTGTAGCCGTCAAAGGTGGAATCAGTAGCACTCAGGTGAGAAGAACGGGAAGCAGATATACCCAGTCCGCTGGCAGAGTCCTACGGGGGCCAGCCTATCTGGCTGCCACGCCTGAATGTTTGCAACCATGGCCGAGCTAGGCTGGCGCAATTGTGCAGCAATGCAAACAGCATAACCTGGCCAAATTTCACGGGTGTACAAGAAACAAATCGGGATTTACAAGGAGATGTTCACCCGGAACAGCCGGAGGCCTGCCGGCAGCAAGATTCCGGAATTCTTCCTGAGAAGCCTTGAAAGCAGTGAAACGCTCCTATGTTGCAATAACTCAGATCCTCATTCTGAGTGTTCCCGGCAGAGGTCATTCGGCTGAACACAACCGTGGACTAATTAGAGCCAGATGTAGGGAGTGCCGTCCATACTGCTGGATGGACAGTGGTGGCGTGCCAAACAACTGAGCTCTAGTTCTCAACAGTTTCACAAAGTGCCATAAGTTGAGGTTAAACTTACTGCTCCGGTGGAGTAGAGTGTAGCCGTCAAAGCTGGAATCAGTAGCACTCAGGTGAGAAGAACGGGAAGCAGATATACCCAGTCCGCTGGCAGTGTCCTACGGGGACCAGCTTATCTGGCTGCCATGCCTGAATGTTTGCAACCGCGGCCTAGCTAGGCAGGCGCAATTGTGCAGCAATGCAAACTGCATAACCTGGCCAAATTTCACGGGTGTACAAGAAACCACGGGGGAGTTACAAGGAGATGTTCACCCGGAACAGCCGGAGGCCTGCTGGGAGCAAGATTCCGGAATTCTTCCTGAGAAGCCTTGAAAGCAATGAAACGCTCCTATGTTGCAATAACTCAGAACCTCATTCTGAGTGTTCCCGGCAGAGGTCATTCGGCTGAACACAACCATGGACTAATTAGAGCCATATGTAGGGAGTGCCGTCCATAGTGCTGGATGGACAGTGGTGGCGTGCCAAAAAACTGAGCTCTAGTTCTGAAGAGTTTCACAAAGTGCCATAAGTTGAGGTTCAACTTAATGCTCGGGTTGAGTAGAGTGTAGCCGTCAAAGCTTGAATCAGTAGCACTCAGGTGAGGAGAACGGGAAGCAGATATACCCAGTCCGCTGGCAGTGTCCTACGGGGACCAGCCTATCTGGCTGCCACGCCTGAATGTTTGCAACCGCGGCCGAGCTAGGCAGGCGCAATTGTGCAGCAATGCAAACTGCATAACCTGGCCAAATTTCACGGGTGTACAAGAAACCACGGGGGATTTACAAGAAGATGTTCACCCGGAACAGCCGGAGGCCTGCGGGCAGCAAGATTCCGGAAATCTTCCTGAGAAGCCTTGAAAGCAGTGAAACGCTCCTATGTTGCAATAACTCAGAATGTCATTCTGAGTGTTCCCGGCAGAGGTTATTCGGCTGAACACAACCGTGGACTAATTAGAGCCAGATGTAGGCAATGTCGTCCATAGTACTGGATGGACAGTGGTGGCGTGCCAAACATCTAAGCTCTAGTTCTCAACAGTTTCAAAAGTGCCATACGTTCAGGTTCAACTTACTGCTCCGGTTGAGTCCAGTGTAGCCGTCAAAGCTGGAATCAGTAGCACTCAGGTGAGGAGAACGGGAAGCACATATACCCAGTCCGCTGGCAGAGTCCTATGGGGACCAGCCTATCTGGCTGCCACGCCTGAATGTTTGCAACCGCGGCCGAGCTAGGCTTGCGCAATTGTGCAGCAATGCAAACTGCATAACCTGTCCAAATTTCACGGGTGTACAAGAAACCAATGGGGATTTACAAGGAGATGTTCACCCGGAACAGCCGGAGGCCTGCCGGCAGCAAGATTCCGGAATTCTTCCTGAGAAGCCTTGAAAGCAGTGAAACGCTCCTATGTTGCAATAACTCAGAACCTCATTCTGAGTGTTCCCGGCAGAGGTCATTCGGCTGAACACAACCGTGGACTAATTAGAGCCAGATGTAGGGAGTGCCGTCCATAGTGCTGGATGGAGAGTGGTGGCGTGCCAAACAACTGAGCTCTAGTTCTCAACAGTTTTACAAAGTGCCATAAGTTGAGGTTCAACTTACTGCTCCGGTGGAGTAGAGTGTAGCCGTCAAAGCTGGAATCAGTAGCACTCAGGTGAGAAGAACGGGAAGCAGATATACACAGTCCGCTGGCAGAGTCCTACGGGGACCAGCCTATCTGGCTGCCACGCCAGAATATTTGCAACCGCGGCCGAGCTAGGCAGGCGCAATTGTGCAGCAATGCAAACTGCATAACCTGTCCAAATTTCACGGGTGTACAAGAAACCACGGGGGATTTACAAGGAGATGTTCACCCGGAACAGCCGGAGGCCTGCCGGCAGCAAGATTCCGGAATTCTTCCTGAGAAGCCTTGAAAGCAGTGAAACGCTCCTATGTTGCAATAACTCAGAACCTCATTCTGAGTGTTCCCGGCAGAGGTCATTCGGCTGAACACAACCATGGACTAATTAGAGCCAGATGTAGGCAGTGCCGTCCATAGTGCTGGATGGACAGTGGTGGCGTGCCAAACAACTGAGTTCTAGTGCTCAACACTTACACAAAGTGCCATGAGTTGAGGTTCAACTTAATGCTCCGGTTGAGTAGAGTATAGCCGTCAAAGCTGGAATCAGTAGCACTCAGGTGTGAAGAACGGGAAGCAGATATACCCAGTCCGCTGGCAGTGTCCTACGGGGACCAGCCTATCTGGCTGCCACGCCTGAATGTTTGCAACCGTGGCCGAGCTAGGCAGGCGCAATTGTGAAGCCATGCAAACTGCATAACCTGGCCAAATTTCACGGGTGTACAAGAAACCACGGGGGATTTACAAGGAGATGTTCACCCGGAACAGCCGGAGGCCTGCCGGCAGCAAGATTCCGGAATTCTTCCTGAGAAGCCTTGAAAGCAGTGAAACGCTCCTATGTTGCAATAACTCAGAACGTCATTCTGAGTGTTCCCGGCAGAGGTCATTCGGCTGAACACAATCGTGGACTAATTAGAGCCAGATGTAGGCAGTTCCGTCCATAGTGCTGGATGGAGAGTGGTGGCGTGGCAAAATACTGAGCTCTAGTTCTCAACACTTTCACAAAGTCCCGTAAGTTGAGGTTCAACTTAATGCTCCGGTTGCGTAGAGTGTAGCCGTCAAAGCTGGAATCAGTAGCACTCAGGTGAGAAGAACAGGAAGCAGATATACCCAATCCGCTGGCAGTGTCCTACGGGGACCAGCCTATCTGGCTGCCACGCCTGAATGTTTGCAACCGCAGCCGAGCTAGGCAGGCGCAATTGTGCAGCAATGCAAACTGCATAACCTGTCCAAATTTCACGGGTGTACAAGAAACCACGGGGAATTTACAAGGAGATGTTCAGTCGGAGAGCCAGAGGCCCGCCGGCAGCAAGATTCCAGAATTCTTCCTGAGAAGCTTTGAAAGCAGTGAAACGCTCCTATGTTGCAATAACTCAGAACCTCATTCTGAGTGTTCCCGGCAGAGGTCATTCGGCTGAACACAACCGTGGACTAATTAGAGCCAGATGTAGGGAGTGCCGTCCATACTGCTGGATGGACAGTGGTGGCGTGCCAAACAACTGAGCTCTAGTTCTCAACAGTTTCACAAAGTGCCATAAGTTGAGGTTCAACTTACTGCTCCGGTGGAGTAGAGTGTAGCCGTCAAAGCTGGAATCAGTAGCACGCAGGTGAGAAGAACGGGAAGCAGATATACACAGTCCGCTGGCAGAGTCCTATGGGGACCAGCCTATCTGGCTGCCACGCCTGAATGTTTGCAACCGCGGCCGTGCTAGGCAGGCGCAATTGTGCAGCCATGCAAACTGCATAACCTGTCCAAATTTCACTGGTGTACAAGAAACCACGGGGGATTTACAAGGAGATGTTCACCCGGAACAGCCGGAGGCCTGCCGGCAGCAAGATTCCGGAATTCTTCCTGAGAAGCCTTGAAAGCAGTGAAACGCTCCTATGTTGCAATAACTCAGAACCTCATTCTGAGTTTTCCCGGCAGAGGTCATTCGGCTGAACACAAGCGTGAACTAATTAGAGCCAGATGTAGGCAGTGCCGTCCATAGTGCTGGATGCACAGTGGTGGCGTGCCAAACAACTGAGCTCTAGTTGTCAACAGTTTCACAAAGTGCCATAAGTTGAGGTTCAACTTACTGCTCCGGTTGAGTCGAGTGTAGCCGTCAAAGGTGGAATCAGTAGCACTCAGGTGAGAAGAACGGGAAGCAGATATACCCAGTCCGCTGGCAGAGTCCTACGGGGGCCAGCCTATCTGGCTGCCACGCCTGAATGTTTGCAACCATGGCCGAGCTAGGCTGGCGCAATTGTGCAGCAATGCAAACAGCATAACCTGGCCAAATTTCACGGGTGTACAAGAAACAAATCGGGATTTACAAGGAGATGTTCACCCGGAACAGCCGGAGGCCTGCCGGCAGCAAGATTCCGGAATTCTTCCTGAGAAGCCTTGAAAGCAGTGAAACGCTCCTATGTTGCAATAACTCAGATCCTCATTCTGAGTGTTCCCGGCAGAGGTCATTCGGCTGAACACAACCGTGGACTAATTAGAGCCAGATGTAGGGAGTGCCGTCCATACTGCTGGATGGACAGTGGTGGCGTGCCAAACAACTGAGCTCTAGTTCTCAACAGTTTCACAAAGTGCCATAAGTTGAGGTTAAACTTACTGCTCCGGTGGAGTAGAGTGTAGCCGTCAAAGCTGGAATCAGTAGCACTCAGGTGAGAAGAACGGGAAGCAGATATACCCAGTCCGCTGGCAGTGTCCTACGGGGACCAGCTTATCTGGCTGCCATGCCTGAATGTTTGCAACCGCGGCCTAGCTAGGCAGGCGCAATTGTGCAGCAATGCAAACTGCATAACCTGGCCAAATTTCACGGGTGTACAAGAAACCACGGGGGAGTTACAAGGAGATGTTCACCCGGAACAGCCGGAGGCCTGCTGGGAGCAAGATTCCGGAATTCTTCCTGAGAAGCCTTGAAAGCAATGAAACGCTCCTATGTTGCAATAACTCAGAACCTCATTCTGAGTGTTCCCGGCAGAGGTCATTCGGCTGAACACAACCATGGACTAATTAGAGCCATATGTAGGGAGTGCCGTCCATAGTGCTGGATGGACAGTGGTGGCGTGCCAAAAAACTGAGCTCTAGTTCTGAAGAGTTTCACAAAGTGCCATAAGTTGAGGTTCAACTTAATGCTCGGGTTGAGTAGAGTGTAGCCGTCAAAGCTTGAATCAGTAGCACTCAGGTGAGGAGAACGGGAAGCAGATATACCCAGTCCGCTGGCAGTGTCCTACGGGGACCAGCCTATCTGGCTGCCACGCCTGAATGTTTGCAACCGCGGCCGAGCTAGGCAGGCGCAATTGTGCAGCAATGCAAACTGCATAACCTGGCCAAATTTCACGGGTGTACAAGAAACCACGGGGGATTTACAAGAAGATGTTCACCCGGAACAGCCGGAGGCCTGCGGGCAGCAAGATTCCGGAAATCTTCCTGAGAAGCCTTGAAAGCAGTGAAACGCTCCTATGTTGCAATAACTCAGAATGTCATTCTGAGTGTTCCCGGCAGAGGTTATTCGGCTGAACACAACCGTGGACTAATTAGAGCCAGATGTAGGCAATGTCGTCCATAGTACTGGATGGACAGTGGTGGCGTGCCAAACATCTAAGCTCTAGTTCTCAACAGTTTCAAAAGTGCCATACGTTCAGGTTCAACTTACTGCTCCGGTTGAGTCCAGTGTAGCCGTCAAAGCTGGAATCAGTAGCAATCAGGTGAGAAGAACGGGAAGCAGATATACCCAGTCCGCTGGCAGAGTACTACGGGGACAAGCCTATCTGGCTGCCACGCCTGAAATTTCAAACGCGGCCGAGCTAGGCAGGCGCAATTGTACCGCAATGCAAACTGCATAACCTGTCCAAATTTCACGAGTGTACAAGAAACCAATGGGGATTTACAAGGAGATATTCACCCAGAACAGCCGGAGGCCTGCCGGCAGCAAGATTCCGGAATTCTTCCTGAGAAGCCTTGAAAGCAGTGAAACGCTCCTATGTTGCAATAACTCAGAACCTCATTCTCAGTGTTCCCGGCAGAGGTCATTCGGCTGAACACAATCGTGGACTACTTAGAGCCAGATGTAGGCAGTGCCGTCCATAGTGCTGGATGGACAGTGGTGGCGTGCCAAACAACTGAGCTCTAGTTGTCAACAGTTTTACAAAGTGCCATAAGTTGAGGTTCAACTTAATGCTCCCGTTGAGTAGAGTGTAGCCGTCAAAGCTGGAATCAGTAGCACTCAGGTGAGAAGAACGGGAAGCAGATATACCCAGTCCGCTGGCAGTGTCCTACGGGGACCAGCCTATCTGGCTGCCACGCCTGAATGTTTGCAACCGCGGCCTAGCTAGGCAGGCGCAATTGTGCAGCAATGCAAACTGCATAACCTGGTCAAATTTCACGGGTGTACAAGAAACCACAGGGGATTTACAAGGAGATGTTCACCTGGAACAGCCGGAGGCCTGCCGGCAGGAAGATTCCGGAATTCTTCCTGAGAAGCCTTGAAAGCAGTGAAACGCTCCTATGTTGCAATAACTCAGAACGTCATTCTGAGTGTTCCCGGCAGAGGTCATTCGGCTGAACACAATCGTGGACTAATTAGAGCCAGATGTAGGCAGTTCCGTCCATAGTGCTGGATGGAGAGTGGTGGCGTGGCAAAATACTGAGCTCTAGTTCTCAACACTTTCACAAAGTCCCGTAAGTTGAGGTTCAACTTAATGCTCCGGTTGCGTAGAGTGTAGCCGTCAAAGCTGGAATCAGTAGCACTCAGTTGAGAAGAACAGGAAGCAGATATACCCAATCCGCTGGCCGTGTCCTACGGGGACCAGCCTATCTGGCTGCCACGCCTGAATGTTTGCAACCGCAGCCGAGCTAGGCAGGCGCAATTGTGCAGCAATGCAAACTGCATAACCTGTCCAAATTTCACGGGTGTACAAGAAACCACGGGGAATTTACAAGGAGATGTTCACTCGGAGAGCCAGAGGCCCGCCGGCAGCAAGATTCCGGAATTCTTCCTGAGAAGCTTTGAAAGCAGTGAAACGCTCCTATGTTGCAATAACTCAGAACCTCATTCTGAGTGTTCCCGGCAGAGGTCATTCGGCTGAACACAACCGTGGACTAATTAGCGCCAGATGTAGGCAGTGCCGTCCATAGTGCTGGATGGACAGTGGTGGCGTGCCAAACAACTGAGCTCTAGTTCTCAGCAGTTTCACAAAGTGCCATAAGTTGAAGTTCAACTTACTGCTCCGGTTGAGTATAGTGTAGCCGTCAAAGCTGGAATCAGTAGCACTCAGGTGAGAAGAACGGGAAGCAGATATACCCAGTCCGCTGGCAGAGTCCTACGTGGACCAGCCTATCTGGCTGCCACGCCTGAAATTTCAAACGCGGCCGAGCTAGGCAGGCGCAATTGTGCAGCAATGCAAACTGCATAACCTGTCCAAATTTCACGGGTGTACAAGAAACCAATGGGGATTTACAAGGAGATATTCACCCGGAACAGCCGGATGCCTGCCGGCAGCAAGATTCCGGAATTCTTCCTGAGAAGCCTTGAAAGCAGTGAAACGGTCCTATGTTGCAATAACTCAGAACCTCATTCTCAGTGTTCCCGGCAGAGGTCATTCGGCTGAACACAATCGTGGACTAATTAGAGCCAGATGTAGGCAGTGCCGTCCATAGTGCTGGATGGACAGTGGTGGCGTGCCAAACAACTGAGCTCTAGTTGTCAACAGTTTCACAAAGTGCCATAAGTTGAGGTTCAACTTAATGCTCCGGTTGAGTAGAGTGTAGCCGTGAAAGCTGGAATCAGTAGCACTCAGGTGAGAAGAACGGGAAGCAGATATACCCAGTCCGCTGGCAGTGTCCTACGGGGACCAGCCTATCTGGCTGCCACGCCTGAATGTTTGCAACCGCGGCCTAGCTAGGCAGGCGCAATTGTGCAGCAATGCAAACTGCATAACCTGGCCAAATTTCACGGGTGTACAAGAAACCACGGGGGATTTACAAGGAGATGTTCACCTGGAACAGCCGGAGGCCTGCCGGCAGGAAGATTCCGGAATTCTTCCTGAGAAGCCTTGAAAGCAGTGAAACGCTCCTATGTTGCAATAACTCAGAACCTCATTCTCAGTGTTCCCGGCAGAGGTCATTCGGCTGAACACAACCGTGGACTAATTAGAGCCATATGTAGGGAGTGACGTCCATAGTGCTGGATGGAGAGTGGTGGCGTACCAAACAACTGAGCTCTAGTTCTGAACAGTTTCACAAAGTGCCATAAGTTGAGGTTCAACTTAATGCTCCGGTTGAGTAGAGTGTAGCCGTCAAAGCTGGAATCAGTAGCACAAAGGTGAGGAGAACGGGAAGCAGATATACCCAGTCCGCTGGCAGTGTCCTACGGGGACCAGTCCATAAGGCTGCCACGCCTGAATGTTTGCAATCGCGGCTGAGCTAGGCAGGCGAAATTGTGCAGCAATGCAAACTGCATAACTTGTCCAAATTTCACGGGTGTACAAGAAACCACGGGGGATTTACAAGGAGATGTTCACCCGGAACAGCCGGAGGCCTGCCCGCAGAAAGATTCCGGAACTCTTCCTGAGAAGCCTTGAAAGCAGTGAAACGCTCTTATGTTGCAGTAACTTAGAACCTCATTCTGAGTTTTCTCGGCATAGGTCATTCGGCTGAACACAATCGTGAACTAATTAGAGCCAGATGTAGGCAGTACCGTCCATAGTGCTGGATGGACAGTAGTGGCGTGCCAAACAACTGAGCTCTAGTTCTCAACAGTTTCACAAAGTGCCATAAGTTGAGGTTCAACTTACTGCTCCGGTTGAGTCGAGTGTAGCCGTCAAAGCTGGAATCAGTGGCACTCAGGTGAGAAGAACGGGAAGCAGATATACCCAGTCCGCTGGCAGAGTCCTACGGGGACCAGCCTATCTGGCTGCCACGCCTGAATGTTTGCATCCGCGGCCGAGCTAGGCTTGCGCAATTGTGCAGCAATGCAAACTGCATAACCTGGCCAAATTTCACGGGTGTACAAGAAACCAATGGGGATTTACAAGGAGATGTACACCCGGAACAGCCGGAGGCCTGCCGGCAGCAAGATTCTGGGATTCTTCCTGAGAAGCCTTGAAAGCAGTGAAACGCTCCTATGTTGCAATAACTAAGAACCTCATTCTGAGTGTTCCCGGCAGAGGTCATTCGGCTGAACACAATCGTGGACTAATTAGAGCCAGATGTAGGCAGTGCCGGCCATAGTGCTGGATGGACAGTGGTGGCGTGCCAAACAAGTGAGCTCTAGTTCTCATCATTTTCACAAAGTGCCATAAGTTGAGGTTCAACTTACTGCTCCGGTTGAGTAGAGTGTAGCTTTCAAATCTGAAATCAGTAGCACTCAGGTGAGAAGAACGGGAAGCCGATATACCCAGTCCGCTGACAGAGTCCTACGGGGACCAGCCTATATGGCTGCCACGCCTGAATGTTTGCATCCGCGGCCGAGCTTTGTAGGCGCAATTGTGCAGCAATTCAAACTGCATAACTTGTCCAAATTTCACGGGTGTACAAGAAACCACGGGGGATTTACAAGGAGATGTTCACTCGGAGAGCCAGAGGCCCGCCGGCAGCAAGATTCCGGAATTCTTCCTGAGAAGCCTTGAAAGCAGTGAAAGGCTCCTATGTTGCAATAACTCAAAACCTCATTCTGAGTGTTCCCGGCAGAGGTCATTCGGCTGAACACAACCGTTGACTAATTAGAGCCAGATATAGGCAGTGCCGTCCATATTGCTGGATGGACACTGGTGGCGTGCCAAACAACTGAGCTCTAGTTCTCAACACTTTCACAAAGTGCCATAAGTTGAGGTTCAACTTAATGCTCCGGTTGAGTAGAATGTAGCCGTCAAAGCTGGAATCAGTAGAACTCAGGTGAGAAGAACGGGAAGCAGATATACCCAGTCCGCTGGCAGTGTCATACGGGGACCAGCCTATCTGGCTGCCACGCCTGAATGTTTGCAACCGCGGCCGAGCTAGGCAGGCGCAATTGTGCAGCAATGCAAACTGCATAACCTGGCCAAATTTCACGGGTGTACAAGAAACCACGGGGGATTTGCAAGGAGATGTTCACCCGGAACAGCCGGAGGCCTGCCCGCAGCAAGATTCCGGAATTCTTCCTGAGAAGCCTTGAAAGCAGTGAAACGCTCCTATGTTGCAATAACTCAGAACCTCATTCTGAGTGTTGCCGGCAGAGGTCATTCGGATGAACACAACCGTGGACTAATTAGAGCCAGATGTAGGCAGTGCCGTCCATAGTGCTGGATGCACAGTGGTGGCGTGCCAAACAACTGAGCTCTAGTTGTCAACAGTTTCACAAAGTGCCATAAGTTGAGGTTCAACTTACTGCTCCGGTTGAGTCGAGTGTAGCCGTCAAAGGTGGAATCAGTAGCACTCAGGTGAGAAGAACGGGAAGCAGATATACCCAGTCCGCTGGCAGAGTCCTAAGGGGGCCAGCCTATCTGGCTGCCACGCCTGAATGTTTGCAACCGCGGCCGAGCTAGGCTGGCGCAATTGTGCAGCAATGCAAACTGCATAACCTGGCCAAATTTCACGCGTGTACAAGAAACAAATGGGGATTTACAAGGAGATGTTCACCCGGAACAGCCGGAGGCCTGCCGGAAGCAAGATTCCGGAATTCTTCCTGAGAAGCCTTGAAAGCAATGAAACGATCCTATGTTGCAATAACTCAGAACCTCATTCTGAGTGTTCCCGGCAGAGGTCATTCGGCTGAACACAATCGTGGACTACTTAGAGCCAGATGTAGGCAGTGCCGTCCATAGTGCTGGATGGAGACTGGTGGCGTGCCAAACAACTGAGCTCTAGTTCTGGACAGTTTCACAAAGTGCCATAAGTTGAGGTTCAACTTACTGCTCCGGTTGAGTCGAGTGTAGCCGTCAAAGCTGGAATCAGTAGCACTCAGGTGAGAAGAACGGGAAGCAGATATACCCAGTCCGCTGGCAGAGTCCTACGCGGACCAGCCTATCTGGCTGCCACGCTTGAATATTTGCAACCGCGGCCGAGCTCGGCTGGCGCAATTTTGCAGCAATGCAAACTGCATAACCTGGCCAAATTTCACTGGTGTAGAAGAAACGACAGGGGATTTACAAGGAGATGTTCACCCGGAACAGCCCGAGGCCTGCCGGCAGCAAGATTCCCGAATTCTTCCCGAGAAGCCTTGAAAGCAGTGAAACGCTCCTATGTTGCAATAACTCAGAACATCATTCTGAGTGTTCCCGGCAGAGGTCATTCGGCTGAACACAACCGTGGACTAATTAGAGCCAGATGTAGGCAGTGCCGTCCATAGTGCTGGATGGACAGTGGTGGCGTGCCAAACAACTGAGCTCTAGTTCTGAACAGTTTCACAAAGTGCCATAAGTTGAGGTTCAACTTACTGCTCCGGTTGAGTAGAGTGCAGCCGTCAAAGCTGGAATCAGTAGCACTCAGGTGAGAAGAACGGGAAGCAGATATACAGAGTCCGCTGGCAGAGTCCTACGGGGACCAGCCTATCTGGCTGCCACGCCTGAATATTTGCAACTGCGGCTGAGCTAGGCAGGCGCAATTGTGCAGCAATGCAAACTGCATAACCTGTCCAAATTTCACGGGTGTACAAGAAACCACGGGGGATTTACAAGGAGATGTTCACCCGGAACAGCCGGAGGCCTGCCGGCAGCAAGATTCCGGAATTCTTCCTGAGAAGCCTTGAAAGCAGTGAAACGCTCCTATGTTGCAATAACTCAGAACCTCATTCTGAGTGTTCCCGGGAGAGGTCATTCGGCTGAACACAACCATGGACTAATTAGAGCCAGATGTAGGCAGTGCCGTCCATAGTGCTGGATGGACAGTGGTGGCGTGCCAAACAACTGAGTTCTAGTGCTCAATACTTACACAAAGTGCCATGAGTTGAGGTTCAAATTAATGCTCCGGTTGAGTAGAGTGTAGCCGACAAAGCTGGAATCAGTAGCACTCAGGTGAGAAGAACGGGAAGCAGATATACCCAGTCCGCTGGCAGTGTCCTACGGGGACCAGCCTATCTGGCTGCCACGCCTGAATGTTTGCAACCGTGGCCTAGCTAGGCAGGCGCAATTGTGAAGCCATGCAAACTGCATAACCTGGCCAAATTTCACGGGTGTACAAGAAACCACGGGGGATTTACAAGGAGATGTTCACCCGGAACAGCCGGAGGCCTGCCGGCAGCAAGATTCCGGAATTCTTCCTGAGAAGCCTTGAAAGCAGTGAAACGCTCCTATGTTGCAATAACTCAGAACCTCATTCTGAGTGTTCCCGGCAGAGGTCATTCGGCTGAACAAAATCGTGGACTAATTAGAGCCAGATGTAGGCAGTTCCGTCCATAGTGCTGGATGGACAGTAGTGGCGTGCCAAACAACTGAGCTCTAGTTCTCAACAGTTTCACAAAGTGCCATAAGTTGAGGTTCAACTTACTGCTCCGGTTGAGTCGAGTGTAGCCGTCAAAGCTGGAATCAGTAGCACTCAGGTGAGAAGAACGGGAAGCAGATATACCCAGTCCGCTGGCAGAGTCCTACGGGGACCAGCCTATCTGGCTGCCACGCCTGAATGTTTGCAACCGCGGCCGAGCTAGGCTTGCGCAATTGTGCAGCAATGCAAACTGCATAACCTGGCCAAATTTCACGGGTGTACAAGAAACCAATGGGGATTTACAAGGAGATGTACACCCGGAACAGCCGGAGGCCTGCCGGCAGCAAGATTCTGGAATTCTTCCTGAGAAGCCTTGAAAGCAGTGAAACGCTCCTATGTTGCAATAACTAAGAACCTCATTCTGAGTGTTCCTGGCAGAGGTCATTCGGCTGAACACAACCATGGACTAATTAGAGCCAGATGTAGGCAGTGCCGTCCATAGTGCTGGATGGAGAGTGGTGGCGTGCCAAACAACTGAGTTCTAGTGCTCAACACTTACACAAAGTGCCATGAGTTGAGGTTCAACTTAATGCTCCGGTTGAGTAGAGTGTAGCCGTCAAAGCTGGAATCAGTAGCACTCAGGTGAGAAGAACGGGAAGCAGATATACCCAGTCTGCTGGCAGTGTCCTACGGGGACCAGCCTATCTGGCTCCCACGCCTGAATGTTTGCAACCGTGGGTGAGCTAGGCAGGCGCAATTGTGAAGCCATGCAAACTGCATAACCTGGCCAAATTTCACGGGTGTACAAGAAACCACAGGGGATTTACAAGGAGATGTTCACCCGGAACAGCCGGAGGCCTGCCGGCAGCAAGATTCCGGAATTCTTCCTGAGAAGCCTTGAAAGCAGTGAAACCATCCTATGTTGCAATAACTCAGAACCTCATTCTGAGTGTTGCGGCAGAGGTCATTCGGCTGAACACAATCGTGGACTAATTAGAGCCAGATGTAGGCAGTGCCGGCCATAGTGCTGGATGGACAGTGGTGGCGTGCCAAACAAGTGAGCTCTAGTTCTCATCATTTTCACAAAGTGCCCTAAGTTGAGGTTCAACTTACTGCTCCGGTTGAGTAGAGTGTAGCTTTCAAATCTGGAATCAGTAGCACTCAGGTGAGAAGAACGGGAAGCAGATATACCCAGTCCGCTGACAGAGTCCTACGGGGACCAGCCTATATGGCTGCCACGCCTGAATGTTTGCATCCGCGTCCGAGCTTTGTAGGCGCAATTGTGCAGCAATTCAAACTGCATAACTTGTCCAAATTTCACGGGTGTACAAGAAACCACGGGGGATTTACAAGGAGATGTTCACTCGGAGAGCCAGAGGCCCGCCGGCAGGAAGATTCCGGAATTCTTCCTGAGAAGCCTTGAAAGCAGTGAAAGGCTCCTATGTTGCAATAACTCAAAACCTCATTCTGAGTGTTCCTGGCAGAGGTCATTCGGCTGAACACAACCGTTGACTAATTAGAGCCAGATATAGGCAGTGCCGTCCATATTGCTGGATGGACACTGGTGGCGTGCCAAACAACTGAGCTCTAGTTCTCAACACTTTCACAAAGTGCCATAAGTTGAGGTTCAACTTAATGCTCCGGTTGAGTAGAGTGTAGCCGTCAAAGCTGGAATCAGTAGAACTCAGGTGAGAAGAACGGGAAGCAGATATACCCAGTCTGTTGGCAGTGTCCTACGGGGACCAGCCTATCTGGCTGCCACGCCTGAATGTTTGCAACCGCGGCCGAGCTAGGCAGGCGCAATTGTGCAGCAATGTAAACTGCATAACCTGGCCAAATTTCACGGGTGTACAAGAAACCACGGGGGATTTGCAAGGAGATGTTCACCCGGAACAGACGGAGGCCTGCCCGCTGCAAGATTCCGGAATTCTTCCTGAGAAGCCTTGAAAGCAGTGAAACGCTCCTATGTTGCAATAACTCAGAACCTCATTCTGAGTGTTCCCGGCAGAGGTCATTCGGCTGAACACAACCATGGACTAATTAGAGATAGATGTAGGCAGTGCCGTCCATAGTGCTGGATGGACAGTGGTGGCGTGCCAAACAACTGAGCTATAGTTCTCAACAGTTTCACAAAGTGCCATAAGTTGAGGTTCAACTTAATGCTCCGGTTGAGTAGAATGTGGCCCTCAAAGCTGAAATCAGTAGCACTCAGTTGAGAAGAACGGGAAGCAGATATACCCAGTCCGCTGGCAGAGTCCTATGGGGACCAGCCTATCTGGCTGCCACGCCTGAATATTTCCAACCCCGGCCGAGCTATGCAGGCGCAATTGTGCAGCAATGCAAAGTGTATAAGCTGGGAAATTTCACGGGTGTACAAGAAACCACGGGGGATTTACAAGGAGATGTTCACCCGGAACAGCCGGAGGCCTGCCGGCAGCAAAATTCCGGAATTCTTCCTGAGAAGCCTTGAAAGCAGTGAAACGCTCCTATGTTGCAATAACTCAGAACCTCATTCTGAGTTTTCCCGGCAGAGGTCATTCGGCTGAACACAATCGTGAACTAATTAGAACCAGATGTAGGCAGTGCCGTCCATAGTGCTGGATGGACAGTGGTGGCGTGCCAAACAACTGAGCTCTAGTTCTCAACAGTTTCACAAAGTGCCATAAGTTGAGGTTCAACTTACTGCTCCGGTTGAGTCGAGTGTAGCCGTCAAAGGTGGAATCAGTAGCACTCAGGTGAGAAGAACGGGAAGCAGATATACCCAGTCCGCTGGCAGAGTCCTACGGGGGCCAGCCTATCTGGCTGCCACGCCTGAATGTTTGCAACCATGGCCGAGCTAGGCTGGCGCAATTGTGCAGCAATGCAAACTGCATAACCTGGCCAAATTTCACGGGTGTACAAGAAACAAATGGGGATTTACAAGGAGATGTTCACACGGAACAGCCGGAGGCCTGCCGGCAGCAAGATTCCGGAATTCTTCCTGAGAAGCCTTGAAAGCAGTGAAACGCTCCTATGTTGCAATAACTCAGATCCTCATTCTGAGTGTTCCCGGCAGAGGTCATTCGGCTGAACACAAACGTGGACTAATTAGAGCCATATGTAGGGAGTGCCGTCCATAGTGCTGGATGGAGAGTGGTGGCGTGCCAAACAACTGAGCTCTAGTTCTGAACAGTTTCACAAAGTGCCATAAGTTGAGGTTCAACTTACTGCTCCGGTTGAGTCGAGTGTAGCCGTCAAAGCTGGAATCAGTAGCACTCAGGTGAGAAGAACGGGAAGCAGATATACCCAGTCCGCTGGCAGAGTCCTACGGGGACCAGCCTATCTGGCTGCCACGCTTGAATATTTGCAACCGCGGCCGAGCTCGGCTGGCGCAATTTTGCAGCAATGCAAACTGCATAACCTGGCCAAATTTCACTGGTGTAGAAGAAACGACAGGGGATTTACAAGGAGATGTTCACCCGGAACAGCCCGAGGCAGGCCGGCAGCAAGATTCCCGAATTCTTCCTGAGAAGCCTTGAAAGCAGTGAAACGCTCCTATGTTGCAATAACTCAGAACATCATTCTGAGTGTTCCCGGCAGAGGTCATTCGGCTGAACACAACCGTGGACTAATTAGAGCCAGATGTAGGCAATGTCGTCCATAGTACTGGATGGACAGTGGTGGCGTGCCAAACATCTGAGCTCTAGTTTTCAACAGTTTCACAAAGTGCCATAAGTTGAGGTTCAACTTACTGCTCATGTTGAGTCGAGTGTAGCCGTCAAAGCTGGAATCAGTAGCACTCCGGTGAGAAGAACGGGAAGCAGATATACCCAGTCCGCTGGCAGAGTCCTACGGGGACCAGCCTATCTGGCTTCCACGCCTGAATGTTTGCAACCGCGGCCGATCTAGGCTTGCGCAATTGTGCAGCAATGCAAACTGCATAACCTGGCCAAATTTCACGGGTGTACAAGAAACCAATTGGGATTTACAAGGAGATGTTCACCCGGAACAGCCGGAGGCCTGCCGGCAGCAAGATTCCGGAATTCTTCCTGAGAAGCCTTGAAAGCAGTGAAACGCTCCTATGTTGCAATAACTCAGAACCTCATTCTGAGTGTTCCCGGCAGAGGTCATTCGGCTGAACAGAACCGTGGACTAATTAGAGCCAGATGTAGGCAGTGCCGTCCATAGTGCTGGATGGACAGTGGTGGCGTGCCAAACAACTGAGCTCTAGTTCTGAACAGTTTCACAAAGTGCCATAAGTTGAGGTTCAACTTACTGCTCCGGTTGAGTAGAGTGTAGCCGTCAAAGCTGGAATCAGTAGCACTCAGGTGAGAAGAACGGGAAGCAGATATACAGAGTCCGCTGGCAGAGTCCTACGGGGACCAGCCTATCTGGCTGCCACGCCTGAATATTTGCAACCGCGGCTGAGCTAGGCAGGCGCAATTGTGCAGCAATGCAAACTGCATAACCTGTCCAAATTTCACGGGTGTACAAGAAACCACGGGGGATTTACAAGGAGATGTTCACCCGGAACAGCCGGAGGCCTGCCGGCAGCAAGATTCCGGAATTCTTCCTGAGAAGCCTTGAAAGCAGTGAAACGCTCCTATGTTGCAATAACTCAGAACCTCATTCTGAGTGTTCCCGGGAGAGGTCATTCGGCTGAACACAACCATGGACTAATTAGAGCCAGATGTAGGCAGTGCCGTCCATAGTGCTGGATGGACAGTGGTGGCGTGCCAAACAACTGAGTTCTAGTGCTCAATACTTACACAAAGTGCCATGAGTTGAGGTTCAAATTAATGCTCCGGTTGAGTAGAGTGTAGCCGACAAAGCTGGAATCAGTAGCACTCAGGTGAGAAGAACGGGAAGCAGATATACCCAGTCCGCTGGCAGTGTCCTACGGGGACCAGCCTATCTGGCTGCCACGCCTGAATGTTTGCAACCGTGGCCTAGCTAGGCAGGCGCAATTGTGAAGCCATGCAAACTGCATAACCTGGCCAAATTTCACGGGTGTACAAGAAACCACGGGGGATTTACAAGGAGATGTTCACCCGGAACAGCCGGAGGCCTGCCGGCAGCAAGATTCCGGAATTCTTCCTGAGAAGCCTTGAAAGCAGTGAAACGCTCCTATGTTGCAATAACTCAGAACCTCATTCTGAGTGTTCCCGGCAGAGGTCATTCGGCTGAACAAAATCGTGGACTAATTAGAGCCAGATGTAGGCAGTTCCGTCCATAGTGCTGGATGGAGAGTGGTGGCGTGGCAAAATACTGAGCTCTAGTTCTCAACACTTTCACAAAGTTCCGTAAGTTGAGGTTCAACTTAATGCTCCGGTTGCGTAGAGTGTAGCCGTCAAAGCTGGAATCAGTAGCACTCAGGAGAGAAGAACGGGAAGCAGATATACCCAATCTGATGGCAGTGTCCTACGGGGACCAGCCGATCTAGCTGCCACGCCTGAATGTTTGCAACCCCGGCCTAGCTAGGCAGACGCAATTGTGCAGCAATGCAAACTGCATAAGCTGGAATATTTCACGGGTGTACAAGAAACCACGGGGAATTTACAAGGAGATGTTCACCCGGAATAGCCGGAGGCATGCCGGCAGCAAGATTCCGGAATTCTTCCTGAGAAGCCTTAAAGCAGTGATAAGCTCCTATGTTGCAATAACTCAGAACCTCATTCTGAGTATTCCCGGCAGAGGTCATTCGGCTGAACACAACCGTGGACTAATTAGAGCCAGATGTAGGCAATGTCGTCCATAGTACTGGATGGACAGTGGTGGCGTGCAAAACATCTGAGCTCTAGTTCTCAACACTTTCACAAAGTGCCATAAGTTGAGTTTCAACTTACTGCTCCGGTTGAGTAGAGTGTAGCCGTCAAAGCTGGAATCAGTAGCACTCAGGTGAGAAGAACGGGAAGCAGATATACCCAGTCCGCTGGCAGTGTCCTATGGGGACCAGCCTATCTGGCTGCCATGCCTGACTGTTTGCAACCGCGGCCGAGCTATGCAGGCGCAATTGTGCAGCAATGCAAACTGCATAACCTGGCCAAATTTCACGGGTGTACAAGAAACCAATGGGGATTTACAAGGAGATGTTCACCCGGAACAGCCGGAGGCCTGCCGGCTGGAAGATTCCGGAATTCTTCCTGAGAAGCCTTGAAAGCAGTGAAACGCTCCTATGTTGCAATAACTCAGAACCTCAATCTGAGTGTTCCCTGCAGATGTCATTCGGCTGAACACAACCGTGGACTAATTAGAGCCAGATGTAGGCAGTGTCGTCCATAGTACTGGATGGACAGTTGTGGCGTGCCAAACATCTGAGCTCTAGTTCTCAACACTTTCACAAAGTGCCATAAGTTGAGGTTCAACTTACTGCTCCGGGTGAGTAGAGTGTAGCCATCAAAGCTGGAATCAGTAGCACTCAGGTGAGAAGAACGGGAAGCAGATATACCCAATCCGCTGGCAGTGTCCTTCGGGGACCAGTCCATCTGACTGCCGCGCCTGAATGTTTGCAACCGCGGCTGAGCTAGGCAGGCGCAATTGTGCAGCCATGCAAACTGCATAACCTGGCCAAATTTCACGGGTGTACAAGAAACCACGGGGGATTTAAAAGGACATGTTCACTTGGAAGAGCCGGAGGCCTGCCGGCAGCAAGATTCCGGAATTCTTCCTGAGAAGCCTTGAAAGCAGTGAAACGCTCCTTTGTTGCAATAACTCAGAACCTCATTCTGAGTGTTCCCGGCAGAGGTCATTCGGCTGAACACAACCATGGACTAATTAGAGCCAGATGTAGGCAGTGCCGTCCATTGTGCTGGATGGACAGTGGTGGCGTGCCAAACAACTGAGTTCTAGTGCTCAACACTTTCACAAAGTGCCATAAGTTGATGTTCAACTTAATGCTCCGGTTGAGTAGAGTGTAGCCGTCAAAGCTGGAATCAGTAGCACTCAGGTGAGAAGAACGGGAAGCAGATATACCCAGTCCGCTGGCAGTGTCCTATGGGGACCAGCCTATCTGGCTGCCACGCCTGAATGTTTGCAACCGTGGCCGAGCTAGGCAGGCGCAATTGTGAAGCCATGCAAACTGCATAACCTGGCCAAATTTCACGGGTGTACAAGAAACCACGGGGGATTTACAAGGAGATGTTCAACTGGAACAGCCGGAGGCCTGCCGGCAGCAAGTTTCCGGAAATCTTCCTGAGAAGCCTTGAAAGCAGTGAAACGCTCCTATGTTGCAATAACTCAGAACCTCATTCTGAGTGTTCCCGGCAGAGGTCATTCGGCTGAACACAACTGTGGCCTAATTAGAGCCAGATGTAGGCAGTGCCGTCCATAGTGCTGGATGGACAGTGGTGGCGTGCCAAACAACTGAGCTCTAGTTCTCATCACTTACACAAAGTGCCCTAAGTTGAGATTCAACTTATTGCTCCGGTTGAGTAGAGTGTAGCCGTCAAAGGTGGAATCAGTAGTACTCAGGTGAGAAAACCGGGAAGCAAATATACCCAATCCGCTGGCAGTGTCCTACGAGGCCCAGCCTATCTGGCTGCCACGCCTGAATGTTTGCAACCGCGGCCGAGCTAGGCAGGCGCAATTGTGCAGCAATGCAAACTGCATAACCTGGCCAAATTTCACGGGTGTACAAGAAACCAATGGGAATTTACAAGGAGATGTTCACGCGGAACTGCCGGAGGCCTGCCGGCAGCAAGATTCCGGAATTCTTCCTGAGAAGCCTTGAAAGCAGTGAAACGCTCCTATGTTGCAATAACTCAGAACCTCATTCTGAGTGTTCCCGGCAGAGGTCATTCGGCTGAACACAACCATGGACTAATTAGAGCCAGATGTAGGCAGTGCCGTCCATAGTGCTGGATGGACAGTGGTGGCGTGCCAAACAACTGAGCTCTAGTTCTCAACACTTTCACAAAGTGCCATAAGTTGAAGTTCAACTTACTGCTCCGGTTGAGTAGAGTGTAGCCGTCAAAGCTGGAATCAGTAGCACTCAGGTGAGAAGAACGGGAAGCAGATATACACAGTCTGCTAGCAGTGTCCTACCGGGACCAGCCTATCTGGCTGCCACGCCTGAATGTTTGCAACCGCGGCCGAGTTAGGCAGGCGGAATTGTGCAGCAATGCAAACTGCATAACCTGGCCAAATTTCACGGGTGTACAAGAAACCACGGGGGAATTACAAGGAGATGTTCACCCGGAACAGCCGGAGGCCTGCCGGCAGCAAGATTCCGGAATTCTTCCTGAGAAGCCTTGAAAGCAGTGAAACGCTCCTATGTTGCAATAACTCAGAACCTCATTCTGAGTGTTCCCGGCAGAGGTCATTCGGCTGAACACAACCGTGGACTAATTAGAGCCAGATGTAGGCAGTGCCGTCCATAGTGCTGGATGGACAGTGGTCGCGTGCCAAACAACCGAGCTCTAGTTCTCCACACTTTGACAAAATGCCATAAGTTGAGGTTCAACTTTCAGCTCCGGTTGAGTAGAGTGTAGACCTCAAAGTTGGAATCAATAGTACTCAGGTGAGAAGAACGGGAAGCAGATATACCCAGTCCGCTGGCAGATGCTACGGGGACCAGCCTATCTGGCTGCCACGTCTGAATGTTTGCAACCGCGGCCGAGCTAGGCAGGCGGAATTGTGCAGAATTGCAAACTGCATAACCTGTCCAAATTTCACGGGTGTACAAGAAACCACGGGGGATTTACAAGGAGATGTTCACCCTGAACTGCCGGAGGCCTGCCGGCAGCAAGATTCCGGAATTCTCCCTGAGAAGCCTTGAAAGCAGTGAAACGCTCCTATGTTGCAATAACTCAGAACCTCATTCTGAGTGTTCCCGGCAGAGGTCATTCGGCTGAACACAACCGTGGACTAATTAGAGCCAGATGTAGGCAGTACAGTCCATAGTGCTGGATGGAGAGTGGTGGCGTGCCAAACAACCGAGCTCTACTTCTCCACACTTTCACAAAGTGCCATAAGTTGAGGTTCAACTTACTGTTTCGGTTGAGTAGAGTGTAGCCGTCAAAGCTGGAATCAGTAGCACTCAGGTGAGAAGAACGGGAAGCAGATATACCCAGTCCGCTGGCAGTGTCCTACGGGGACCAGCCTATCTGGCTGCCACGCCTGAATGTTTGCAAGCGCGGCCGAGCTAGGCAGGCGCAATTGTGCAGCAATGCAAACTGCATAACCTGTCCAAATTTCACGGGTATACAAGAAACCACGGGGGATTTACAAGGAGATGTTCACCCGGTACAGCCCGAGGCCTGCCGGCAGCAAGATTCCGGAATTCTTCCTGAGAAGCCTTGAAAGCAGTGAAACGCTCCTATGTTGCAATAACTCAGAACCTCATTCTGAGTGTTCCCGGCAGAGTTCATTCGGCTGAACACAACCATGGACTAATTAGAGCCAGATGTAGGCAGTGCCGTCCATAGTGCTGGATGGACAGTGGTGGCGTGCCAAACAACTGAGCTCTAGTTCTCAACACTTTCACAAAGTGACCTAAGTAGAGGTTCAACTTACTGCTCCGGTTGAGTAGAGTGTAGCCGTCAAAGCTGGAATCAGTAGCACTCAGGTGAGAAGAACGGGAAGCAGATATACCCAGTCCGCTGGCAGTGTCCTCTTGGGACCAGCCTATCTGGCTGCCACGCCTCAATGGTTGCAACCGCGGCCGAGCTAGGCAGGCGCAATTGTGCAGCAATGCAAACTGCATAACCTGGCCAAATTTCACGGGTGTACAAGAAACCACGGGGGATTTACAAGGAGATGTTCACCCGGAACTCCCGGAGGCCTGCCGGCAGCAAGATTCCGGAATTCTTCCTGAGAAGCCTTGAAAGCAGTAAAACGCTCCTATGTTGCAATAACTCAGAACCTCATTCTGAGTGTTCCCGGCAGAGGTCATTCGGCTGAACACAACTGTCGACTAATTAGAGCCAGATATAGGCAGTGCCGTCCATATTGCTGGATGGACAGTGGTGGCGTGCCAAACAACTGAGCTGTAGTTCTCAACAGTTTCACAAAGTGCCATAAGTTGACGTTCAACTTACTGCTCCGGTTGAGTAGATTGTAGCCGTCAAAGCTGGAATCAGTTGCACTCAGGTGAGAAGAAAGGGAAGCAGATATACCAAGTCCGCTGGCAGAGTCCTACGGGGACCAGCCTATCTGGCTGCCACGCCTGAATGTTTGCAACCGCAGCCGAGCTATGCAGGCCCAATTGTGCAACAATGAAAACTGCATAACCTGGGCAAATATCACGGGTGTACAAGAAACCACGGGGGATTTACAAGGAGATGTTCACCCGGAACAGCTGGACGCCGGCAGGCAGCAAGATTCCGGAACTCTTCCTGAGAAGCCTTGAAAGCAGTGAAACGCTCCTATGTTGCAATAACTCAGAACCTCATTCTGAGTGTTCCCGGCAGAGGTCATTCGGCTGAACACAACCGTGGACTAATTAGAGCCAGATGTATGCACTGCCGTCCATAGTGCTGGATGCAGAGTGGTGGCGTGCCAAACAACTGAGCTCTAGTTCTCAACAGTTTCACAAAGTGCCATAAGTTGAGGTTCAACTTACTGCTCCGGTTGAGTCGAGTGTAGCCGTCAAAGCTGGAATCAGTAGCACTCAGGTGAGAAGAACGGGAAGCAGATATACCCAGTCCGCTGGCAGAGTCCTACGGGCACCAGCCTATCTGGCTGCCACGCCTGTATGTTTGCAACCGCGGCCGAGCTAGGCAGGCGCAATTGTGCAGCAATGCAAACTGCATAACCTGGCCAAATTTCACGGGTGTACAAGAAACCACGGGGGATTTACAAGGAGATGTTCACCCGGAACAGCCGGAGGCCTGCCGGCAGCAAGATTCCGGAATTCTTCCTGAGAAGCCTTAAAGCAGTGAAACGCTCCTATGTTGCAATAACTCAGAACCTCATTCTGAGTATTCCCTGCAGAGGTCATTCGGCTGAACACAATCGTGGAGTAATTAGAGCCAGATGAAGGCAGTACAGTCCATAGTGCTGGATGGAGAGTGGTGGCGTGCCAACCAACTGAGCTCTAGTTCTCAACAGTTTCACAAAGTGCCATAAGTTGAAGTTCAACTTACTGCTCCGGTTGAGTCAAGTGTAGCCGTCAAAGCTGGAATCAGTAGCACTCAGGTGAGAAGAACGGGAAGCAGATATACCCAGTCCACTGGCAGAGTCCTACGGGGACCAGCCTATCTGGATGCCACGCCTGAATGTTTGTAACCGCGGCCGAGCTAGGCAGGCGCAATTGTGCAGCAATGCAAACTGCATAACCTGGCCAAATTTCACGGGTGTACAAGAAACCAATGGGAATTTACAAGGAGATGTTCACCCGGAACAGCCGGAGGCCTGCCGGAAGCAAGATTCCGGAATTCTTCCTGAGAAGCCTTGAAAGCAGTGAAACGATCCTATGTTGCAATAACTCAGAACCTCATTCTGAGTGTTCCCGGCAGAGGTCATTCGGCTGAACACAATCGTGGACTAATTAGAGCCAGATGTATGCAGTGCCGGCCATAGTGCTGGATGGACAGTGGTGGCGTGCCAAACAAGTGAGCTCTAGTTCTCAACATTTTCACAAAGTGCCATAAGTTGAGGTTCAACTTACTGCTCCGGTTGAGTAGAGTGTAGCTGTCAAATCTAGAATCAGTAGAACTCAGCTGAGAAAACGGGAAGAAGATATACCCAGTCCGCTGGCAGTGTCCTACGGGGACCAGCCTATCTGGCTGCCACGCCTGAATGTTTGCAACCGCGGCCGAGCTAGGCAGGCGCAATTGTGCAGCAATGCAAACTGCATAACCTGGCCAAATTTCACGGGTGTACAAGAAACCACGGGGGATTTGCAAGGAGATGTTCACCCGGAACAGCCGGAGGCCTGCCCGCAGCAAGATTCCGGAATTCTTCCTGAGAAGCCTTGAAAGAATTGAAACGCTCCTATGTTGCAATAACTCAGAACGTCATTCTGAGTGTTCCCGGCAGAGGTCATTCGGCTGAACACAACCGTGGACTAATTAGAGCCACATGTAGGCAGTGCCGTCCATAGTGTTGGATGGACAATGGTGGCATGCCAAACAACTGAGCTATAGTTCTCAACAGTTTCACAAACTGCCATAAGTTGAGGTTCAACTTACTGCTCCGGTTGAGTAGAGTGTGGCCCTCAAAGCTGAAATCAGTAGCACTCAGGTGAGAAGAACGGGAAGCAGATATACCCAGTCCGCTGGCAGAGTCCTTCGGGGACCAGCCTATCTGGCTGCCACGCCTGAATATTTCCAACCCCGGCCGAGCTATGCAGGCGCAAATGTGCAGTAATGCAAAGTGTATAAGCTGGGAAATTTCACGGGTGTACAAGAAACCACGGGGGATTTAAAAGGACATGTTCACCCGGAACAGCCGGAGGCCTGCCGGCAGCAAGATTCCGGAATTCTTCCTGAGAAGCCTTGAAAGCAGTGAAACGCTCCTATGTTGCAATAACTCAGAACCTCATTCTCAGTGTTCCCGGCAGAGGTCATTCGGCTGAACACAATCGTGGACTAATTAGAGCTAGATGTAGGCAGTGCCGTCCATAGTGCTGGATGGAGAGTGGTGGCGTGCCAAACAACTGAGCTCTAGTTCTCAACAGTTTCACAAAGTGCCATAAGTTGAGGTTCAACTTAATGCTCCGGTTGAGTAGAGTGTAGCCGTCAAAGCTGGAATCAGTAGCACTCAGGTGAGAAGAACGGGAAGCAGATATACCCAGTCCGCTGGCAGTGTCCTACGGGGACCAGTCCATCAGGCTGCCACGCCTGAATGTTTGCAACCACGGCTGAGCTAGGCAGGCGGAATTGTGCAGCAATGCATAGTGCATAACTTGGCCAAATTTCACGGGTGTACAAGAAACCACGGGGGATTTACAAGGAGATGTTCACCCGGAACAGCCGGAGGCCTGCCCGCAGCAAGATTCTGCAATTCTTCCTGAGAAGCATTGAAAGCAGTGAAACGCTCCTATGTTGCAATAACTCAAAACCTCATTCTAAGTGTTCCCGGCAGAGGTCATTCGGCTGAACACAACCGTGGACTAATTAGAGCCAGATGTAGGCAGTGCCGTCCATAGTGCTGGATGGACAGTGGTGGCGTGCCAAACAACTGAGCTCTAGTTCTCAACACTTTCACAAAGTGACCTAAGTAGAGGTTCAACTTACTGCTCCGGTTGAGTAGAGTGTAGCCGTCAAAGCTGGAATCAGTAGCACTCAGGTGAGAAGAACGGGAAGCAGATATACCCAGTCTGCTGGCAGTGTCCTCTTGGGACCAGCCTATCTGGCTGCCACGCCTCAATGGTTGCAACCGCGGCCGAGCTAGGCAGGCGCAATTGTGCAGCAATGCAAACTGCATAAGCTGGCCAAATTTCACGGGTGTACAAGAAACCACAGGGGATTTACAAGGAGATGTTCACCCGGAACAGCCCGAGGCCTGCCGGCAGCAAGATTCCGGAATTCTTCCTGAGAAGCCTTGAAAGCAGTGAAACGCTCCTACGTTGCAATAACTCAGAACCTCATTCTGAGTGTTCCCGGCAGAGGTCATTCGGCTGAACACAACCGTGGACTAATTAGAGCCAGATGTATGCAGTGCCGTCCATAGTGCTGGATGCAGAGTGGTGGCGTGCCAAACAACTGAGCTCTAGTTCTCAACAGTTTCACAAAGTGCCATAAGTTGAGGTTCAACTTACTGCTCCGGTTGAGTCGAGTGTAGCCGTCAAAGCTGGAATCAGTAGCACTCAGGTGAGAAGAACGGGAAGCAGATATACCCAGTCCGCTGGCAGAGTCCTACGGGCACCAGCCTATCTGGCTGCCACGCCTGTATGTTTGCAACCGCGGCCGAGCTAGGCAGGCGCAATTGTGCAGCAATGCAAACTGCATAACCTGGCCAAATTTCACGGGTGTACAAGAAACCACGGGGGATTTACAAGGAGATGTTCACCCGGAACAGCCGGAGGCCTGCCGGCAGCAAGATTCCGGAATTCTTCCTGAGAAGCCTTAAAGCAGTGAAACGCTCCTATGTTGCAATAACTCAGAACCTCATTCTGAGTATTCCCTGCAGAGGTCATTCGGCTGAACACAATCGTGGAGTAATTAGAGCCAGATGAAGGCAGTACAGTCCATAGTGCTGGATGGAGAGTGGTGGCGTGCCAACCAACTGAGCTCTAGTTCTCAACAGTTTCACAAAGTGCCATAAGTTGAAGTTCAACTTACTGCTCCGGTTGAGTCGAGTGTAGCCGTCAAAGCTGGAATCAGTAGCACTCAGGTGAGAAGAACGGGAAGCAGATATACCCAGTCCACTGGCAGAGTCCTACGGGGACCAGCCTATCTGGATGCCACGCCTGAATGTTTGTAACCGCGGCCGAGCTAGGCAGGCGCAATTGTGCAGCAATGCAAACTGCATAACCTGGCCAAATTTGACGGGTGTACAAGAAACCAATGGGAATTTACAAGGAGATGTTCACCCGGAACAGCCGGAGGCCTGTCGGAAGCAAGATTCCGGAATTCTTCCTGAGAAGCCTTGAAAGCAGTGAAACGATCCTATGTTGCAATAACTCAGAACCTCATTCTGAGTGTTCCCGGCAGAGGTCATTCGGCTGAACACAATCGTGGACTAATTAGAGCCAGATGTATGCAGTGCCGGCCATAGTGCTGGATGGACAGTGGTGGCGTGCCAAACAAGTGAGCTCTAGTTCTCAACATTTTCACAAAGTGCCATAAGTTGAGGTTCAACTTACTGCTCCGGTTGAGTAGAGTGTAGCTGTCAAATCTGGAATCAGTAGAACTCAGCTGAGAAAACGGGAAGAAGATATACCCAGTCCGCTGGCAGTGTCCTACGGGGACCAGCCTATCTGGCTGCCACGCCTGAATGTTTGCAACCGCGGCCGAGCTAGGCAGGCGCAATTGTGCAGCAATTCAAACTGCATAACCTGGCCAAATTTCACGGGTGTACAAGAAACCACGGGGGATTTGAAAGGAGATGTTCACCCGGAACAGCCGGAGGCCTGCCCGCAGCAAGATTCCGGAATTCTTCCTGAGAAGCCTTGAAAGAATTGAAACGCTCCTATGTTGCAATAACTCAGAACCTCATTCTGAGTTTTGCCGGCAGAGGTCATTCGGCTGAACACAACCGTGGACTAATTAGAGCCACATGTAGGCAGTGCCGTCCATAGTGTTGGATGGACAATGGTGGCATGCCAAACAACTGAGCTATAGTTCTCAACAGTTTCACAAACTGCCATAAGTTGAGGTTCAACTTACTGCTCCGGTTGAGTAGAGTGTGGCCCTCAAAGCTGAAATCAGTAGCACTCAGGTGTGAAGAACGGGAAGC
The DNA here is from genome assembly GCF_024711535.1 of Dipodomys merriami. Taxonomy (NCBI): domain Eukaryota; kingdom Metazoa; phylum Chordata; class Mammalia; order Rodentia; family Heteromyidae; genus Dipodomys; species Dipodomys merriami. The sequence goes on along the minus strand of NW_027203704.1, from coordinate 618,595 downwards.
AGATATACCCAGTCCGCTGGCAGAGTCCTTCGGGGACCAGCCTATCTGGCTGCCACGCCTGAATATTTCCAACCCCGGCCGAGCTATGCAGGCGCAAATGTGCAGTAATGCAAAGTGTATAAGCTGGGAAATTTCACGGGTGTACAAGAAACCACGGGGGATTTAAAAGGACATGTTCACCCGGAACAGCCGGAGGCCTGCCGGCAGCAAGATTCCGGAATTCTTCCTGAGAAGCCTTGAAAGCAGTGAAACGATCCTATGTTGCAATAACTCAAAACCTCATTCTCAGTGTTCCCGGCAGAGGTCATTCGGCTGAACACAACCGTGGACTAATTAGAGCCAGATGTAGGGAGTGCCGTCCATAGTGCTGGATGGACAGTGGTGGCGTGCCAAACAACTGAGCTCTAGTTCTCAACACTTTCACAAAGTGCCGTAAGTTGAGGTTCAACTTAATGATCCGGTTGAGTAGAGTGTAGCCGTCAAAGCTGGAATCAGTAGAACTCAGGTGAGAAGAACGGGAAGCAGATATACCCAGTCCGCTGGCAGAGTCCTACGGGGGCCAGGCTATCTGGCTGCCACGCCTGAATGTTTGCAACCGCGGCCGAGCTAGGCTGGCGCAATTGTGCAGCAATGCAAACTGTATAACCTGGCTAAATTTCACGGGTGTACAAGAAACCATGGGGGATTTACAAGGAGATGTTCACCCGGAATAGCCGGAGGCCTGCCGGCAGCAAGTTTCCGGAATTCTTCCTGAGAAGCCTTGAAAGCAGTGAAACGCTCCTATGTTGCAATAACTCAGAACCTCATTCTGAGTGTTCCCGACAGAGGTCATTCGGCTGAACACAACCGTGGACTAATTAGAGCCAGATGTAGGCAGTGCCGTCCATAGTGCTGGATGGACAGTGGTGGCGTGCCAAACAACTGAGCTCTAGTTGTCAACAGTTTCACAAAGTGCCATAAGTTGAGGTTCAACTTACTGCTCCGGTTGAGTCGAGTGTGGCCCTCAAAGCTGAAATCAGTAGCACTCAGGTGAGAAGAACGGGAAGCAGATATACCCAGTCCGCTGGCAGTGTCCTACGGGGACCAGCCTATCTGGCTGCCACGCCTGAATATTTCCAACCCCGGCCGGGCTATGCAGGCGCAATTGTGCAGCAATGCAAACTGTATTAGCTGGGAAATTTCTCGGGTGTACAAGAAAGCACAGGGGATTTAAAAGGAGATGTTCACCCAGAACAGCCGGAGGCCTGCGGGCAGCAAGATTCCGGAATTCTTCCTGAGAAGCCTTGAAAGCAGTAAAACTCTCCTATGTTGCAATAACTCAGAACCTAATTCTGAGTTTTCTCGGCAGAGGTAATTCGGCTGAACACAATCGTGAACTAATTAGAGCCAGATGTAGGCAGTGCCATCCATAGTGCTGGATGCACAGTGGTGGCGTGCCAAACAACTGAGCTCTAGTTCTCAACAGTTTCACAAAGTGCCATAAGTTGAGGTTCAACTTACTGCTCCGGTTGAGTCGAGTGTAGCCGTCAAAGGTGGAATCAGTAGCACTCAGGTGAGAAGAACGGGAAGCAGATATACCCAGTCTGCTGGCAGTGTCCTACGGGGGCCAGCCTATCTGGCTGCCACGCCTGAATGTTTGCAACCGCGGCCGAGCTAGGCTGGCGCAATTGTGGAGCAATGCAAACTGCATAACCTGGCCAAATTTCCCGGGTGTACAGGAAACAAATGGGGATTTACATCGAGATGTTCACCCGGAAGAGCCGGTGGCCTGCCGGCAAGAAGATTCCGGAATTCTTCCTGAGAAGCCTTGAAAGCAGTGAAACGCTCCTATGTTGCAATAACTCAGAACCTCATTCTGAGTGTTCCCAGCAGAGGTCATTCGGCTGAACACAACCATGGACTAATTAGAGCCAGATGTAGGCAGTGCCGTCCATAGTGCTGGATGGACAGTGGTGGCGTGCCAAACAACTGAGCTCTACTTCTCCACACTTTCACAAAGTGCCATAAGTTGAGGTTCAACTTTCGGGTCCGGTTCAGTAGAGTGTAGCCCTCAAAGCTGGAATCAGTAGTAGTCAGGTGAGAAGAACGTGAAGTAGATATCCCCAGTCCGCTGGCAGATGTTACGGGGACCAGCCTATCTGGCTGCCACGCCTGAATGTTTGCAACCGCGGCCAAGCTACACAGGCGGAATTGTGCAGCAATGTAAACTGCATAACCTGTCCAAATTTCACGGGTGTACAAAAAAACCACGGGGGATTTACAAAGAGATGTTCACCCGGAACTGCCAGAGGCCTGGCGGCAGCAAGATTCCGGAATTCTTCCTGAGAAGCCTTGAAAGCAGTGAAACGCTCCTATGTTGCAATAACTCAGAACCTCATTCTCAGTGTTCCCGGCAGAGGTCATTCGGCTGAACACAACCGTGGACTAATTAAAGCCAGATGTAGGCAGTGCCGTCCATAGTGCTGGATGGACAGTGGTGGCGTGCCAAACAACTGAGCTCTAGTTCTCAACACTTTCACAAAGTGTCCTAAGTAGAGGTTCAACTTAATGCTACGGTTGATTAGAGTGTAGCCGTCAAAGCTGGAATCAGTAGCACTCAGGTGAGAAGAACGGGAAGCAGATATACCCAGTCCGCTGGCAGTGTCCTATTGGGACCAGCCTATCTGGCTGCCACGCCTCAATGTTTGCAACCGCGGCCGAGCTAGGCAGGCGCAATTGTGCAGCAAAGCAAACTGCATAACCAGGCCAAATTTCACGGATGTACAAGAAACCACGGGGGATTTACAATGAGATGTTCACCCGGAACTGCCAGAGGCCTGCCGGCAGCAAGATTCAGGAATTCTTCCTGAGAAGCCTTGAAAGCAGTAAAACGCTCCTATGTTGCAATAACTCAGAACCTCATTCTGAGTTTTCCCGGCAGAGGTCATTCGGCTGAACACAACTGTCGACTAATTAGAGCCAGATATAAGCAGTGCCGTCCATAGTGCTGGATGGACAGTGGTGGCGTGCCAAACAACTGAGCTCTAGTTCTCAAAAGTTTCAAAAAGTGCCATAAGTTGAGGTTCAACTTACTGCTCCGGTTGAGTAGAGTGTAGCCGTCAAAGCTGGAATCAGTAGTACTCAGGTGAGAAGAACGGGAAGCAGATATACCAATTCCCTGGCAGTGTCCTATGGGGACCAGCCTATCTGGCTCCCACGCCTGAATGTTTGCAACAGCGGTCGAGCTAGGGAGGCGCAATTGTGCAGCAATGCAAACTGCATAAGCTGGCCAAATTTCACGGGTGTACAAGAAACCACGGGGGATTTACAAGGAGATGTTCACTCGGAACAACCGGAGGCCTGCCGGCAGCAAGATTCCGGAATTCTTCCTGAGAAGCCTTGAAAGCAGTGAAACGCTCCTATGTTGCAATAACTCAGAACCTCATTCTGAGTTTTCCCGGCACAGGTCATTCGGCTGAACACAACCGTGGACTAATTAGAGCCAGATGTAGGCAGTGCCGTCCATTGTGCTGGATGGACAGTGGTGGCGTGCCAAACAACTGAGCTCTAGTTCTCAACAGTTTCACAAAGTGCCCTAATTTGAGGTTGAACTTACTGCTCCGGTTGAGTAGAGTGTAGCCGACAAAGCTGGAATCAGTAGCACTCAGGTGAGAAGAACGGGAAGCAGATATACCCAGTCTGCTGGCAGTGTCCTACTGGGACCAGCCTATCTGGCGGCCACGCCTGAATGTTTGCAACCGCGGCAGAGCTAGGCAGGCGGAATAGTGCAGCAATGCAAACTGCATAACCTGGCCAAATTTCACTGGTGTACAAGAAACCACGGGGGATTTACAAGGAGATATTCACCCGGAACTGCCGGAGGCCTGCAGGCAGCAAGATTCCGGAATTCTTCCTGAGAAGCCTTGAAAGCAGTGAAACGCTCCTATGTTGCAATAACTCAGAACCTCATTCTGAGTGTTCCCGGCAGAGGTCATTCGCCTGAACACAACCGTGGACTAATTAGAGCCAGATGTAGGCAGTGCCGTCCATAGTGCTGGATGGACACTGTTGGCGTGCCAAACAACTGAGCTCTAGTTCTCATCACTTTCACAAAGTGCCATATGTTGAGGTTCAACTTACTGCTCCGTTGAGTAGAGTGCAGCGGTCAAACCTGGAATCAGTTGCACCCAGGTGAGGAGAACGGGAAGCAGATATACCCAGTCCGGTGGCACTGTCCTACGGGGACCAGCCTATCTGGCTGCCACGCCTGAATGTTTGCAACCGCGTCCGAGCTAGGCAGGCACAATTGTGCAGCAGTGCGAACTGCATAATCTGGCCAAATATCATGGATGTACAAGAAACCACGGGGGATTTACAAGGAGATGTTCACCCGGAACTGCCGGAGGCCTGCCGGCAGCAAGATTCCGGAATTCTTCCTGAGAAGCCTTGAAAGCAGTGAAACGCTCATATGTTGCAATAACTCAGAACCTCATTCTGAGTGTTCCCGGCAGAGGTCATTCGGCTGAACACAACCCTGGACTAATTAGTGCCAGATGTAGGCAGTGCCATCCATAGTGCTGGATGGACAGTGGTGGCGTGCCAAACAACTGAGCTCTAGTTCTCAACAGTTTCACAAAGTGCACTAAGTTGAGGTTCAACTTACTGCTCCGGTTGAGTAGAGTGTAGCCGTCAAAGCTGGAATCAGTAGCACTCAGGTGAGAAGAACCGGAACCAGATATACCCAGTCCGCTGGCAGTGTCCTACGGGGACTAGCCTATCTGGATTACATGCCTGAATGTTTGCAACCGCGGCTGAGGTAGGCAGGCGGAATTGTGCAGCAATGCAAACTGCATAACCTGGCCAAATTTCACGGGTGTACAAGAAACCACGGGGGATTTACAAGGAGATGTTCACCCGGAACTGCCGGAGGCCTGCCGGCAGCAAGATTCCGTAATTCTTCCTGAAAAGCCTTGAAAGCAGTGAAACGCTCCTATGTTGCAATAACTCAGAACCTCATTCTGAGTGTTCCCGGCAGAGGTCATTCGGCTGAACACAACCATGGACTAATTAGAGCCAGATGTAGGCAGTGCCGTCCATAGTGCTGGATGGACAGTGGTGGCGTGCCAAACAACTGAGCTCTAGTTCTCAACACTTTCACAAAGTGCCATAAGTTGAGGTTCAACTTACTGCTCCGGTTGAGTAGAGTGTAGCCGACAAAGCTGGAATCAGTAGCACTCAGGTGAGAAGAACGGGAAGCAGATATACCCAGTCTGCTGGCAGTGTCCTACTGGGACCAGCCTATCTGGCAGCCACGCCTGAATGTTTGCAACCGCGGCCGAGCTAGGCAGGCGCAATCGTGCAGCAATGCAAACTGCATAACCTGGCCAAATTTCACGGGTGTACAAGAAACCACGGGGGATTTACAAGGAGATGTTCACCCGGAACAGCCGGAGGCTTGCCGGCAGCAAGATTCCGGAATTCTTCCTGAGAAGCCTTGAAAGCAGTGAAACACTCCTATGTTGCAATAACTCAGAACCTCATTCTGAGTGTTCCCGGCAGAGGTCATTCAGCTGAACACAACCGTGGACTAATTAGAGCCAGATGTAGGCAGTGCCGTCCATAGTGCTGGATGGACAGTGGTGGCGTGCCAAACAACTGAGCTCTAGTTCTCAACAGTTTCACAAAGTGCCCTAAGTTGAGGTTCAACTTACGGCTCCGGTTGAGTAGAGTGTAGCTGTCAAAGCTGGAATCAGTAGCACTCAGGTGAGTAGAACGGGAAGCAGATATACCCAGTCCGCTGGCAGTGTCTACAGGGACCAGCCTATCTGGCTGCCACGCCTGAATGTTTGCAACCGCGGCAGAGCTGGGCAGGTGCAATTGTGCAGCAATGCAAACTGCATAACCTGCCGAAATTTCACGGGTGTACAAGAAACCACCGGGGATTTGCAAGGGGATGTTCCCCGGAACAGTCGGAATACTGCCGGCAGCAACATTCCGGAATTCTTCCTAAGAAGTCTTGAAACAGTGAAACGCTCCTATGTTGCAATAACTCAGAACCTCATTTTGAGTGTTACCGGCAGAGGTCATTTGACTGAACACAACCGTGGAATAATTAGAGCCAGATGTAGGCAGTGCCTTCCATAGTGCTGGATGGACAATGGTGGCGAGCCAAACAACTGAGCTCTAGTTCTGCACACTTTCACAAATTGCCATAAGGTGAGGTTATACTTACTGCTCCGGTTGAGTAGAGTGTAGCCGTCAAAGCTGGAAACAGTAGCACTCCGGTGAGAAGAACGGGAAGCAGATATACCCAGTCCGCTGGCAGAGTCCTACGGGGACCAGCCTATCTGGCTGCCACGCCTGAATGTTTGCAACCGCGGCCGATCTAGGCTTGCGCAATTGTGCAGCAATGCAAACTGCATAACCTGGCCAAATTTCACGGGTGTACAAGAAACCAATTGGGATTTACAAGGAGATGTTCACCCGGAACAGCCGGAGGCCTGCCGGCAGCAAGATTCCGGAGTTCTTCCTGAGAAGCCTTGAAAGCAGTGAAACGCTCCTATGTTGCAATAACTCAGAACCTCATTCTGAGTGTTCCCGGCAGAGGTCATTCGGCTGAACACAACCGTGGACTAATTAGAGCCAGATGTAGGCAGTGCCGTCCATAGTGCTGGATGGACAGTGGTGGCGTGCCAAACAACTGAGCTCTAGTTCTGAACAGTTTCACAAAGTGCCATAAGTTGAGGTTCAACTTACTGCTCCGGTTGAGTAGAGTGCAGCCGTCAAAGCTGGAATCAGTAGCACTCAGGTGAGAAGAACGGGAAGCAGATATACAGAGTCCGCTGGCAGAGTCCTACGGGGACCAGCCTATCTGGCTGCCACGCCTGAATATTTGCAACTGCGGCTGAGCTAGGCAGGCGCAATTGTGCAGCAATGCAAACTGCATAACCTGTCCAAATTTCACGGGTGTACAAGAAACCACGGGGGATTTACAAGGAGATGTTCACCCGGAACAGCCGGAGGCCTGCCGGCAGCAAGATTCCGGAATTCTTCCTGAGAAGCCTTGAAAGCAGTGAAACGCTCCTATGTTGCAATAACTCAGAACCTCATTCTGAGTGTTCCCGGGAGAGGTCATTCGGCTGAACACAACCATGGACTAATTAGAGCCAGATGTAGGCAGTGCCGTCCATAGTGCTGGATGGACAGTGGTGGCGTGCCAAACAACTGAGTTCTAGTGCTCAATACTTACACAAAGTGCCATGAGTTGAGGTTCAAATTAATGCTCCGGTTGAGTAGAGTGTAGCCGACAAAGCTGGAATCAGTAGCACTCAGGTGAGAAGAACGGGAAGCAGATATACCCAGTCCGCTGGCAGTGTCCTACGGGGACCAGCCTATCTGGCTGCCACGCCTGAATGATTGCAACCGTGGCCTAGCTAGGCAGGCGCAATTGTGAAGCCATGCAAACTGCATAACCTGGCCAAATTTCACGGGTGTACAAGAAACCACGGGGGATTTACAAGGAGATGTTCACCCGGAACAGCCGGAGGCCTGCCGGCAGCAAGATTCCGGAATTCTTCCTGAGAAGCCTTGAAAGCAGTGAAACGCTCCTATGTTGCAATAACTCAGAACCTCATTCTGAGTGTTCCCGGCAGAGGTCATTCGGCTGAACAAAATCGTGGACTAATTAGAGCCAGATGTAGGCAGTTCCGTCCATAGTGCTGGATGGACAGTAGTGGTGTGCCAAACAACTGAGCTCTAGTTCTCAACAGTTTCACAAAGTGCCATAAGTTGAGGTTCAACTTACTGCTCCGGTTGAGTCGAGTGTAGCCGTCAAAGCTGGAATCAGTAGCACTCAGGTGAGAAGAACGGGAAGCAGATATACCCAGTCCGCTGGCAGAGTCCTACGGGGACCAGCCTATCTGGCTGCCACGCCTGAATGTTTGCAACCGCGGCCGAGCTAGGCTTGCGCAATTGTGCAGCAATGCAAACTGCATAACCTGGCCAAATTTCACGGGTGTACAAGAAACCAATGGGGATTTACAAGGAGATGTACACCCGGAACAGCCGGAGGCCTGCCGGCAGCAAGATTCTGGAATTCTTCCTGAGAAGCCTTGAAAGCAGTGAAACGCTCCTATGTTGCAATAACTAAGAACCTCATTCTGAGTGTTCCTGGCAGAGGTCATTCGGCTGAACACAACCATGGACTAATTAGAGCCAGATGTAGGCAGTGCCGTCCATAGTGCTGGATGGAGAGTGGTGGCGTGCCAAACAACTGAGTTCTAGTGCTCAACACTTACACAAAGTGCCATGAGTTGAGGTTCAACTTAATGCTCCGGTTGAGTAGAGTGTAGCCGTCAAAGCTGGAATCAGTAGCACTCAGGTGAGAAGAACGGGAAGCAGATATACCCAGTCTGCTGGCAGTGTCCTACGGGGACCAGCCTATCTGGCTCCCACGCCTGAATGTTTGCAACCGTGGGGGAGCTAGGCAGGCGCAATTGTGAAGCCATGCAAACTGCATAACCTGGCCAAATTTCACGGGTGTACAAGAAACCACAGGGGATTTACAAGGAGATGTTCACCCGGAACAGCCGGAGGCCTGCCGGCAGCAAGATTCCGGAATTCTTCCTGAGAAGCCTTGAAAGCAGTGAAACCATCCTATGTTGCAATAACTCAGAACCTCATTCTGAGTGTTGCGGCAGAGGTCATTCGGCTGAACACAATCGTGGACTAATTAGAGCCAGATGTAGGCAGTGCCGGCCATAGTGCTGGATGGACAGTGGTGGCGTGCCAAACAAGTGAGCTCTAGTTCTCATCATTTTCACAAAGTGCCATAAGTTGAGGTTCAACTTACTGCTCCGGTTGAGTAGAGTGTAGCTTTCAAATCTGGAATCAGTAGCACTCAGGTGAGAAGAACGGGAAGCAGATATACCCAGTCCGCTGACAGAGTCCTACGGGGACCAGCCTATATGGCTGCCACGCCTGAATGTTTGCATCCGCGTCCGAGCTTTGTAGGCGCAATTGTGCAGCAATGCAAACTGCATAACCTGTCCAAATTTCACGGGTGTACAAGAAACCACGGGGGATTTACAAGGAGATGTTCACCCGGAACAGCCGGAGGCCTGCCGGCAGCAAGATTCCGGAATTCTTCCTGAGAAGCCTTGAAAGCAGTGAAACGCTCCTATGTTGCAATAACTCAGAACCTCATTCTGAGTGTTCCCGGGAGAGGTCATTCGGCTGAACACAACCATGGACTAATTAGAGCCAGATGTAGGCAGTGCCGTCCATAGTGCTGGATGGACAGTGGTGGCGTGCCAAACAACTGAGTTCTAGTGCTCAATACTTACACAAAGTGCCATGAGTTGAGGTTCAAATTAATGCTCCGGTTGAGTAGAGTGTAGCCGACAAAGCTGGAATCAGTAGCACTCAGGTGAGAAGAACGGGAAGCAGATATACCCAGTCCGCTGGCAGTGTCCTACGGGGACCAGCCTATCTGGCTGCCACGCCTGAATGTTTGCAACCGTGGCCTAGCTAGGCAGGCGCAATTGTGAAGCCATGCAAACTGCATAACCTGGCCAAATTTCACGGGTGTACAAGAAACCACGGGGGATTTACAAGGAGATGTTCACCCGGAACAGCCGGAGGCCTGCCGGCAGCAAGATTCCGGAATTCTTCCTGAGAAGCCTTGAAAGCAGTGAAACGCTCCTATGTTGCAATAACTCAGAACCTCATTCTGAGTGTTCCCGGCAGAGGTCATTCGGCTGAACAAAATCGTGGACTAATTAGAGCCAGATGTAGGCAGTTCCGTCCATAGTGCTGGATGGAGAGTGGTGGCGTGGCAAAATACTGAGCTCTAGTTCTCAACACTTTCACAAAGTTCCGTAAGTTGAGGTTCAACTTAATGCTCCGGTTGCGTAGAGTGTAGCCGTCAAAGCTGGAATCAGTAGCACTCAGGAGAGAAGAACGGGAAGCAGATATACCCAATCTGATGGCAGTGTCCTACGGGGACCAGCCGATCTGGCTGCCACGCCTGAATGTTTGCAACCCCGGCCTAGCTAGGCAGACGCAATTGTGCAGCAATGCAAACTGCATAAGCTGGAATATTTCACGGGTGTACAAGAAACCACGGGGGATTTACAAGGAGATGTTCACTCGGAGAGCCAGAGGCCCGCCGGCAGCAAGATTCCGGAATTCTTCCTGAGAAGCCTTGAAAGCAGTGAAAGGCTCCTATGTTGCAATAACTCAAAACCTCATTCTGAGTGTTCCCGGCAGAGGTCATTCGGCTGAACACAACCGTTGACTAATTAGAGCCAGATATAGGCAGTGCCGTCCATATTGCTGGATGGACACTGGTGGCGTGCCAAACAACTGAGCTCTAGTTCTCAACACTTTCACAAAGTGCCATAAGTTGAGGTTCAACTTAATGCTCCGGTTGAGTAGAATGTAGCCGTCAAAGCTGGAATCAGTAGAACTCAGGTGAGAAGAACGGGAAGCAGATATACCCAGTCCGCTGGCAGTGTCATACGGGGACCAGCCTATCTGGCTGCCACGCCTGAATGTTTGCAACCGCGGCCGAGCTAGGCAGGCGCAATTGTGCAGCAATGCAAACTGCATAACCTGGCCAAATTTCACGGGTGTACAAGAAACCACGGGGGATTTGCAAGGAGATGTTCACCCGGAACAGCCGGAGGCCTGCCCGCAGCAAGATTCCGGAATTCTTCCTGAGAAGCCTTGAAAGCATTGAAACGCTCCTATGTTGCAATAACTCAGAACCTCATTCTGAGTGTTGCCGGCAGAGGTCATTCGGATGAACACAACCGTGGACTAATTAGAGCCAGATGTAGGCAGTGCCGTCCATAGTGCTGGATGCACAGTGGTGGCGTGCCAAACAACTGAGCTCTAGTTGTCAACAGTTTCACAAAGTGCCATAAGTTGAGGTTCAACTTACTGCTCCGGTTGAGTCGAGTGTAGCCGTCAAAGGTGGAATCAGTAGCACTCAGGTGAGAAGAACGGGAAGCAGATATACCCAGTCCGCTGGCAGAGTCCTAAGGGGGCCAGCCTATCTGGCTGCCACGCCTGAATGTTTGCAACCGCGGCCGAGCTAGGCTGGCGCAATTGTGCAGCAATGCAAACTGCATAACCTGGCCAAATTTCACGCGTGTACAAGAAACAAATGGGGATTTAAAAGGAGATGTTCACCCGGAACAGCCGGAGGCCTGCCGGAAGCAAGATTCCGGAATTCTTCCTGAGAAGCCTTGAAAGCAATGAAACGATCCTATGTTGCAATAACTCAGAACCTCATTCTGAGTGTTCCCGGCAGAGGTCATTCGGCTGAACACAAACGTGGACTAATTAGAGCCATATGTAGGGAGTGCCGTCCATAGTGCTGGATGGAGACTGGTGGCGTGCCAAACAACTGAGCTCTAGTTCTGGACAGTTTCACAAAGTGCCATAAGTTGAGGTTCAACTTACTGCTCCGGTTGAGTCGAGTGTAGCCGTCAAAGCTGGAATCAGTAGCACTCAGGTGAGAAGAACGGGAAGCAGATATACCCAGTCCGCTGGCAGAGTCCTACGCGGACCAGCCTATCTGGCTGCCACGCTTGAATATTTGCAACCGCGGCCGAGCTCGGCTGGCGCAATTTTGCAGCAATGCAAACTGCATAACCTGGCCAAATTTCACTGGTGTAGAAGAAACGACAGGGGATTTACAAGGAGATGTTCACCCGGAACAGCCCGAGGCCTGCCGGCAGCAAGATTCCCGAATTCTTCCTGAGAAGCCTTGAAAGCAGTGAAACGCTCCTATGTTGCAATAACTCAGAACATCATTCTGAGTGTTCCCGGCAGAGGTCATTCGGCTGAACACAACCGTGGACTAATTAGAGCCAGATGTAGGCAATGTCGTCCATAGTACTGGATGGACAGTGGTGGCGTGCCAAACATCTGAGCTCTAGTTTTCAACAGTTTCACAAAGTGCCATAAGTTGAGGTTCAACTTACTGCTCATGTTGAGTCGAGTGTAGCCGTCAAAGCTGGAATCAGTAGCACTCCGGTGAGAAGAACGGGAAGCAGATATACCCAGTCCGCTGGCAGAGTCCTACGGGGACCAGCCTATCTGGCTGCCACGCCTGAATGTTTGCAACCGCGGCCGATCTAGGCTTGCGCAATTGTGCAGCAATGCAAACTGCATAACCTGGCCAAATTTCACGGGTGTACAAGAAACCAATTGGGATTTACAAGGAGATGTTCACCCGGAACAGCCGGAGGCCTGCCGGCAGCAAGATTCCGGAGTTCTTCCTGAGAAGCCTTGAAAGCAGTGAAACGCTCCTATGTTGCAATAACTCAGAACCTCATTCTGAGTGTTCCCGGCAGAGGTCATTCGGCTGAACACAACCGTGGACTAATTAGAGCCAGATGTAGGCAGTGCCGTCCATAGTGCTGGATGGACAGTGGTGGCGTGCCAAACAACTGAGCTCTAGTTCTGAACAGTTTCACAAAGTGCCATAAGTTGAGGTTCAACTTACTGCTCCGGTTGAGTAGAGTGCAGCCGTCAAAGCTGGAATCAGTAGCACTCAGGTGAGAAGAACGGGAAGCAGATATACAGAGTCCGCTGGCAGAGTCCTACGGGGACCAGCCTATCTGGCTGCCACGCCTGAATATTTGCAACTGCGGCTGAGCTAGGCAGGCGCAATTGTGCAGCAATGCAAACTGCATAACCTGTCCAAATTTCACGGGTGTACAAGAAACCACGGGGGATTTACAAGGAGATGTTCACCCGGAACAGCCGGAGGCCTGCCGGCAGCAAGATTCCGGAATTCTTCCTGAGAAGCCTTGAAAGCAGTGAAACGCTCCTATGTTGCAATAACTCAGAACCTCATTCTGAGTGTTCCCGGGAGAGGTCATTCGGCTGAACACAACCATGGACTAATTAGAGCCAGATGTAGGCAGTGCCGTCCATAGTGCTGGATGGACAGTGGTGGCGTGCCAAACAACTGAGTTCTAGTGCTCAATACTTACACAAAGTGCCATGAGTTGAGGTTCAAATTAATGCTCCGGTTGAGTAGAGTGTAGCCGACAAAGCTGGAATCAGTAGCACTCAGGTGAGAAGAACGGGAAGCAGATATACCCAGTCCGCTGGCAGTGTCCTACGGGGACCAGCCTATCTGGCTGCCACGCCTGAATGTTTGCAACCGTGGCCTAGCTAGGCAGGCGCAATTGTGAAGCCATGCAAACTGCATAACCTGGCCAAATTTCACGGGTGTACAAGAAACCACGGGGGATTTACAAGGAGATGTTCACCCGGAACAGCCGGAGGCCTGCCGGCAGCAAGATTCCGGAATTCTTCCTGAGAAGCCTTGAAAGCAGTGAAACGCTCCTATGTTGCAATAACTCAGAACCTCATTCTGAGTGTTCCCGGCAGAGGTCATTCGGCTGAACAAAATCGTGGACTAATTAGAGCCAGATGTAGGCAGTTCCGTCCATAGTGCTGGATGGACAGTAGTGGCGTGCCAAACAACTGAGCTCTAGTTCTCAACAGTTTCACAAAGTGCCATAAGTTGAGGTTCAACTTACTGCTCCGGTTGAGTCGAGTGTAGCCGTCAAAGCTGGAATCAGTAGCACTCAGGTGAGAAGAACGGGAAGCAGATATACCCAGTCCGCTGGCAGAGTCCTACGGGGACCAGCCTATCTGGCTGCCACGCCTGAATGTTTGCAACCGCGGCCGAGCTAGGCTTGCGCAATTGTGCAGCAATGCAAACTGCATAACCTGGCCAAATTTCACGGGTGTACAAGAAACCAATGGGGATTTACAAGGAGATGTACACCCGGAACAGCCGGAGGCCTGCCGGCAGCAAGATTCTGGAATTCTTCCTGAGAAGCCTTGAAAGCAGTGAAACGCTCCTATGTTGCAATAACTAAGAACCTCATTCTGAGTGTTCCTGGCAGAGGTCATTCGGCTGAACACAACCATGGACTAATTAGAGCCAGATGTAGGCAGTGCCGTCCATAGTGCTGGATGGAGAGTGGTGGCGTGCCAAACAACTGAGTTCTAGTGCTCAACACTTACACAAAGTGCCATGAGTTGAGGTTCAACTTAATGCTCCGGTTGAGTAGAGTGTAGCCGTCAAAGCTGGAATCAGTAGCACTCAGGTGAGAAGAACGGGAAGCAGATATACCCAGTCTGCTGGCAGTGTCCTACGGGGACCAGCCTATCTGGCTCCCACGCCTGAATGTTTGCAACCGTGGGTGAGCTAGGCAGGCGCAATTGTGAAGTCATGCAAACTGCATAACCTGGCCAAATTTCACGGGTGTACAAGAAACCACAGGGGATTTACAAGGAGATGTTCACCCGGAACAGCCGGAGGCCTGCCGGCAGCAAGATTCCGGAATTCTTCCTGAGAAGCCTTGAAAGCAGTGAAACCATCCTATGTTGCAATAACTCAGAACCTCATTCTGAGTGTTGCGGCAGAGGTCATTCGGCTGAACACAATCGTGGACTAATTAGAGCCAGATGTAGGCAGTGCCGGCCATAGTGCTGGATGGACAGTGGTGGCGTGCCAAACAAGTGAGCTCTAGTTCTCTTCATTTTCACAAAGTGCCCTAAGTTGAGGTTCAACTTACTGCTCCGGTTGAGTAGAGTGTAGCTTTCAAATCTGGAATCAGTAGCACTCAGGTGAGAAGAACGGGAAGCAGATATACCCAGTCCGCTGACAGAGTCCTACGGGGACCAGCCTATATGGCTGCCACGCCTGAATGTTTGCATCCGCGTCCGAGCTTTGTAGGCGCAATTGTGCAGCAATTCAAACTGCATAACTTGTCCAAATTTCACGGGTGTACAAGAAACCACGGGGGATTTACAAGGAGATGTTCACTCGGAGAGCCAGAGGCCCGCCGGCAGGAAGATTCCGGAATTCTTCCTGAGAAGCCTTGAAAGCAGTGAAAGGCTCCTATGTTGCAATAACTCAAAACCTCATTCTGAGTGTTCCTGGCAGAGGTCATTCGGCTGAACACAACCGTTGACTAATTAGAGCCAGATATAGGCAGTGCCGTCCATATTGCTGGATGGACACTGGTGGCGTGCCAAACAACTGAGCTCTAGTTCTCAACACTTTCACAAAGTGCCATAAGTTGAGGTTCAACTTAATGCTCCGGTTGAGTAGAGTGTAGCCGTCAAAGCTGGAATCAGTAGAACTCAGGTGAGAAGAACGGGAAGCAGATATACCCAGTCTGTTGGCAGTGTCCTACGGGGACCAGCCTATCTGGCTGCCACGCCTGAATGTTTGCAACCGCGGCCGAGCTAGGCAGGCGCAATTGTGCAGCAATGTAAACTGCATAACCTGGCCAAATTTCACGGGTGTACAAGAAACCACGGGGGATTTGCAAGGAGATGTTCACCCGGAACAGACGGAGGCCTGCCCGCTGCAAGATTCCGGAATTCTTCCTGAGAAGCCTTGAAAGCAGTGAAACGCTCCTATGTTGCAATAACTCAGAACCTCATTCTGAGTGTTCCCGGCAGAGGTCATTCGGCTGAACACAACCATGGACTAATTAGAGATAGATGTAGGCAGTGCCGTCCATAGTGCTGGATGGACAGTGGTGGCGTGCCAAACAACTGAGCTATAGTTCTCAACAGTTTCACAAAGTGCCATAAGTTGAGGTTCAACTTAATGCTCCGGTTGAGTAGAATGTGGCCCTCAAAGCTGAAATCAGTAGAACTCAGGTGAGAAGAACGGGAAGCAGATATACCCAGTCTGTTGGCAGTGTCCTACGGGGACCAGCCTATCTGGCTGCCACGCCTGAATGTTTGCAACCGCGGCCGAGCTAGGCAGGCGCAATTGTGCAGCAATGTAAACTGCATAACCTGGCCAAATTTCACGGGTGTACAAGAAACCACGGGGGATTTGCAAGGAGATGTTCACCCGGAACAGACGGAGGCCTGCCCGCTGCAAGATTCCGGAATTCTTCCTGAGAAGCCTTGAAAGCAGTGAAACGCTCCTATGTTGCAATAACTCAGAACCTCATTCTGAGTTTTCCCGGCAGAGGTCATTCGGCTGAACACAATCGTGAACTAATTAGAGCCAGATGTAGGCAGTGCCGTCCATAGTGCTGGATGGACAGTGGTGGCGTGCCAAACAACTGAGCTCTAGTTCTCAACAGTTTCACAAAGTGCCATAAGTTGAGGTTCAACTTACTGCTCCGGTTGAGTCGAGTGTAGCCGTCAAAGGTGGAATCAGTAGCACTCAGGTGAGAAGAACGGGAAGCAGATATACCCAGTCCGCTGGCAGAGTCCTACGGGGGCCAGCCTATCTGGCTGCCACGCCTGAATGTTTGCAACCATGGCCGAGCTAGGCTGGCGCAATTGTGCAGCAATGCAAACTGCATAACCTGGCCAAATTTCACGGGTGTACAAGAAACAAATGGGGATTTACAAGGAGATGTTCACCCGGAACAGCCGGAGGCCTGCCGGCAGCAAGATTCCGGAATTCTTCCTGAGAAGCCTTGAAAGCAGTGAAACGCTCCTATGTTGCAATAACTCAGATCCTCATTCTGAGTGTTCCCGGCAGAGGTCATTCGGCTGAACACAAACGTGGACTAATTAGAGCCATATGTAGGGAGTGCCGTCCATAGTGCTGGATGGAGAGTGGTGGCGTGCCAAACAACTGAGCTCTAGTTCTGAACAGTTTCACAAAGTGCCATAAGTTGAGGTTCAACTTACTGCTCCGGTTGAGTCGAGTGTAGCCGTCAAAGCTGGAATCAGTAGCACTCAGGTGAGAAGAACGGGAAGCAGATATACCCAGTCCGCTGGCAGAGTCCTACGGGGACCAGCCTATCTGGCTGCCACGCTTGAATATTTGCAACCGCGGCCGAGCTCGGCTGGCGCAATTTTGCAGCAATGCAAACTGCATAACCTGGCCAAATTTCACTGGTGTAGAAGAAACGACAGGGGATTTACAAGGAGATGTTCACCCGGAACAGCCCGAGGCCGGCCGGCAGCAAGATTCCCGAATTCTTCCTGAGAAGCCTTGAAAGCAGTGAAACGCTCCTATGTTGCAATAACTCAGAACATCATTCTGAGTGTTCCCGGCAGAGGTCATTCGGCTGAACACAACCGTGGACTAATTAGAGCCAGATGTAGGCAATGTCGTCCATAGTACTGGATGGACAGTGGTGGCGTGCCAAACATCTGAGCTCTAGTTTTCAACAGTTTCACAAAGTGCCATAAGTTGAGGTTCAACTTACTGCTCATGTTGAGTCGAGTGTAGCCGTCAAAGCTGGAATCAGTAGCACTCCGGTGAGAAGTACGGGAAGCAGATATACCCAGTCCGCTGGCAGAGTCCTACGGGGACCAGCCTATCTGGCTTCCACGCCTGAATGTTTGCAACCGCGGCCGATCTAGGCTTGCGCAATTGTGCAGCAATGCAAACTGCATAACCTGGCCAAATTTCACGGGTGTACAAGAAACCAATTGGGATTTACAAGGAGATGTTCACCCGGAACAGCCGGAGGCCTGCCGGCAGCAAGATTCCGGAATTCTTCCTGAGAAGCCTTGAAAGCAGTGAAACGCTCCTATGTTGCAATAACTCAGAACCTCATTCTGAGTGTTCCCGGCAGAGGTCATTCGGCTGAACAGAACCGTGGACTAATTAGAGCCAGATGTAGGCAGTGCCGTCCATAGTGCTGGATGGACAGTGGTGGCGTGCCAAACAACTGAGCTCTAGTTCTGAACAGTTTCACAAAGTGCCATAAGTTGAGGTTCAACTTACTGCTCCGGTTGAGTAGAGTGTAGCCGTCAAAGCTGGAATCAGTAGCACTCAGGTGAGAAGAACGGGAAGCAGATATACAGAGTCCGCTGGCAGAGTCCTACGGGGACCAGCCTATCTGGCTGCCACGCCTGAATATTTGCAACCGCGGCTGAGCTAGGCAGGCGCAATTGTGCAGCAATGCAAACTGCATAACCTGTCCAAATTTCACGGGTGTACAAGAAACCACGGGGGATTTACAAGGAGATGTTCACCCGGAACAGCCGGAGGCCTGCCGGCAGCAAGATTCCGGAATTCTTCCTGAGAAGCCTTGAAAGCAGTGAAACGCTCCTATGTTGCAATAACTCAGAACCTCATTCTGAGTGTTCCCGGGAGAGGTCATTCGGCTGAACACAACCATGGACTAATTAGAGCCAGATGTAGGCAGTGCCGTCCATAGTGCTGGATGGACAGTGGTGGCGTGCCAAACAACTGAGTTCTAGTGCTCAATACTTACACAAAGTGCCATGAGTTGAGGTTCAAATTAATGCTCCGGTTGAGTAGAGTGTAGCCGACAAAGCTGGAATCAGTAGCACTCAGGTGAGAAGAACGGGAAGCAGATATACCCAGTCCGCTGGCAGTGTCCTACGGGGACCAGCCTATCTGGCTGCCACGCCTGAATGTTTGCAACCGTGGCCTAGCTAGGCAGGCGCAATTGTGAAGCCATGCAAACTGCATAACCTGGCCAAATTTCACGGGTGTACAAGAAACCACGGGGGATTTACAAGGAGATGTTCACCCGGAACAGCCGGAGGCCTGCCGGCAGCAAGATTCCGGAATTCTTCCTGAGAAGCCTTGAAAGCAGTGAAACGCTCCTATGTTGCAATAACTCAGAACCTCATTCTGAGTGTTCCCGGCAGAGGTCATTCGGCTGAACAAAATCGTGGACTAATTAGAGCCAGATGTAGGCAGTTCCGTCCATAGTGCTGGATGGAGAGTGGTGGCGTGGCAAAATACTGAGCTCTAGTTCTCAACACTTTCACAAAGTTCCGTAAGTTGAGGTTCAACTTAATGCTCCGGTTGCGTAGAGTGTAGCCGTCAAAGCTGGAATCAGTAGCACTCAGGAGAGAAGAACGGGAAGCAGATATACCCAATCTGATGGCAGTGTCCTACGGGGACCAGCCGATCTGGCTGCCACGCCTGAATGTTTGCAACCCCGGCCTAGCTAGGCAGACGCAATTGTGCAGCAATGCAAACTGCATAAGCTGGAATATTTCACGGGTGTACAAGAAACCACGGGGGATTTACAAGGAGATGTTCACCCGGAATAGCCGGAGGCATGCCGGCAGCAAGATTCCGGAATTCTTCCTGAGAAGCCTTAAAGCAGTGATAAGCTCCTATGTTGCAATAACTCAGAACCTCATTCTGAGTATTCCCGGCAGAGGTCATTCGGCTGAACACAACCGTGGACTAATTAGAGCCAGAAGTAGGCAATGTCGTCCATAGTACTGGATGGACAGTGGTGGCGTGCAAAACATCTGAGCTCTAGTTCTCAACACTTTCACAAAGTGCCATAAGTTGAGTTTCAACTTACTGCTCCGGTTGAGTAGAGTGTAGCCGTCAAAGCTGGAATCAGTAGCACTCAGGTGAGAAGAACGGGAAGCAGATATACCCAGTCCGCTGGCAGTGTCCTATGGGGACCAGCCTATCTGGCTGCCATGCCTGACTGTTTGCAACCGCGGCCGAGCTATGCAGGCGCAATTGTGCAGCAATGCAAACTGCATAACCTGGCCAAATTTCACGGGTGTACAAGAAACCAATGGGGATTTACAAGGGGATGTTCACCCGGAACAGCCGGAGGCTTGCCGGCTGGAAGATTCCGGAATTCTTCCTGAGAAGCCTTGAAAGCAGTGAAACGCTCCTATGTTGCAATAACTCAGAACCTCAATCTGAGTGTTCCCTGCAGATGTCATTCGGCTGAACACAACCGTGGACTAATTAGAGCCAGATGTAGGCAGTGTCGTCCATAGTACTGGATGGACAGTTGTGGCGTGCCAAACATCTGAGCTCTAGTTCTCAACACTTTCACAAAGTGCCATAAGTTGAGGTTCAACTTACTGCTCCGGGTGAGTAGAGTGTAGCCATCAAAGCTGGAATCAGTAGCACTCAGGTGAGAAGAACGGGAAGCAGATATACCCAATCCGCTGGCAGTGTCCTTCGGGGACCAGTCCATCTGACTGCCGCGCCTGAATGTTTGCAACCGCGGCTGAGCTAGGCAGGCGCAATTGTGCAGCCATGCAAACTGCATAACCTGGCCAAATTTCACGGGTGTACAAGAAACCACGGGGGATTTAAAAGGACATGTTCACTTGGAAGAGCCGGAGGCCTGCCGGCAGCAAGATTCCGGAATTCTTCCTGAGAAGCCTTGAAAGCAGTGAAACGCTCCTATGTTGCAATAACTCAGAACCTCATTCTGAGTGTTCCCGGCAGAGGTCATTCGGCTGAACACAACCATGGACTAATTAGAGCCAGATGTAGGCAGTGCCGTCCATTGTGCTGGATGGACAGTGGTGGCGTGCCAAACAACTGAGTTCTAGTGCTCAACACTTTCACAAAGTGCCATAAGTTGATGTTCAACTTAATGCTCCGGTTGAGTAGAGTGTAGCCGTCAAAGCTGGAATCAGTAGCACTCAGGTGAGAAGAACGGGAAGCAGATATACGCAGTCCGCTGGCAGTGTCCTATGGGGACCAGCCTATCTGGCTGCCACGCCTGAATGTTTGCAACCGTTGCCGAGCTAGGCAGGCGCAATTGTGAAGCCATGCAAACTGCATAACCTGGCCAAATTTCACGGGTGTACAAGAAACCACGGGGGATTTACAAGGAGATGTTCAACTGGAACAGCCGGAGGCCTGCCGGCAGCAAGTTTCCGGAATTCTTCCTGAGAAGCCTTGAAAGCAGTGAAACGCTCCTATGTTGCAATAACTCAGAACCTCATTCTGAGTGTTCCCGGCAGAGGTCATTCGGCTGAACACAACTGTGGCCTAATTAGAGCCAGATGTAGGCAGTGCCGTCCATAGTGCTGGATGGACAGTGGTGGCGTGCCAAACAACTGAGCTCTAGTTCTCATCACTTACACAAAGTGCCCTAAGTTGAGATTCAACTTATTGCTCCGGTTGAGTAGAGTGTAGCCGTCAAAGGTGGAATCAGTAGTACTCAGGTGAGAAAACCGGGAAGCAGATATACCCAATCCGCTGGCAGTGTCCTACGAGGCCCAGCCTATCTGGCTGCCACGCCTGAATGTTTGCAACCGCGGCCGAACTAGGCAGGCGCAATTGTGCAGCAATGCAAACTGCATAACCTGGCCAAATTTCACGGGTGTACAAGAAACCAATGGGGATTTACAAGGAGATGTTCACGCGGAACTGCCGGAGGCCTGCCGGCAGCAAGATTCCGGAATTCTTCCTGAGAAGCCTTGAAAGCAGTGAAACGCTCCTATGTTGCAATAACTCAGAACCTCATTCTGAGTGTTCCCGGCAGAGGTCATTCGGCTGAACACAACCATGGACTAATTAGAGCCAGATGTAGGCAGTGCCGTCCATAGTGCTGGATGGACAGTGGTGGCGTGCCAAACAACTGAGCTCTAGTTCTCAACACTTTCACAAAGTGCCATAAGTTGAAGTTCAACTTACTGCTCCGGTTGAGTAGAGTGTAGCCGTCAAAGCTGGAATCAGTAGCACTCAGGTGAGAAGAACGGGAAGCAGATATACACAGTCCGCTAACAGTGTCCTACCGGGACCAGCCTATCTGGCTGCCACGCCTGAATGTTTGCAACCGCGGCCGAGTTAGGCAGGCGGAATTGTGCAGCAATGCAAACTGCATAACCTGGCCAAATTTCACGGGTGTACAAGAAACCACGGGGGAATTACAAGGAGATGTTCACCCGGAACAGCCGGAGGCCTGCCGGCAGCAAGATTCCGGAATTCTTCCTGAGAAGCCTTGAAAGCAGTGAAACGCTCCTATGTTGCAATAACTCAGAACCTCATTCTGAGTGTTCCCGGCAGAGGTCATTCGGCTGAACACAACCGTGGACTAATTAGAGCCAGATGTAGGCAGTGCCGTCCATAGTGCTGGATGGACAGTGGTCGCGTGCCAAACAACCGAGCTCTAGTTCTCCACACTTTGACAAAGTGCCATAAGTTGAGGTTCAACTTTCAGCTCCGGTTGAGTAGAGTGTAGACCTCAAAGTTGGAATCAATAGTACTCAGGTGAGAAGAACGGGAAGCAGATATACCCAGTCCGCTGGCAGATGCTACGGGGACCAGCCTATCTGGCTGCCACTTCTGAATGTTTGCAACCGCGGCCGAGCTAGGCAGGCGGAATTGTGCAGAATTGCAAACTGCATAACCTGTCCAAATTTCACGGGTGTACAAGAAACCACGGGGGATTTACAAGGAGATGTTCACCCTGAACTGCCGGAGGCCTGCCGGCAGCAAGATTCCGGAATTCTCCCTGAGAAGCCTTGAAAGCAGTGAAACGCTCCTATGTTGCAATAACTCAGAACCTCATTCTGAGTGTTCCCGGCAGAGGTCATTCGGCTGAACACAACCGTGGACTAATTAGAGCCAGATGTAGGCAGTACAGTCCATAGTGCTGGATGGAGAGTGGTGGCGTGCCAAACAACCGAGCTCTACTTCTCCACACTTTCACAAAGTGCCATAAGTTGAGGTTCAACTTACTGTTCCGGTTGAGTAGAGTGTAGCCGTCAAAGCTGGAATCAGTAGCACTCAGGTGAGAAGAACGGGAAGCAGATATACCCAGTCCGCTGGCAGTGTCCTACGGGGACCAGCCTATCTGGCTGCCACGCCTGAATGTTTGCAAGCGCGGCCGAGCTAGGCAGGCGCAATTGTGCAGCAATGCAAACTGCATAACCTGTCCAAATTTCACGGGTATACAAGAAACCACGGGGGATTTACAAGGAGATGTTCACCCGGTACAGCCCGAGGCCTGCCGGCAGCAAGATTCCGGAATTCTTCCTGAGAAGCCTTGAAAGCAGTGAAACGCTCCTATGTTGCAATAACTCAGAACCTCATTCTGAGTGTTCCCGGCAGAGTTCATTCGGCTGAACACAACCGTGGACTAATTAGAGCCAGATGTAGGCAGTGCCGTCCATAGTGCTGGATGGACAGTGGTGGCGTGCCAAACAACTGAGCTCTAGTTCTCAACACTTTCACAAAGTGACCTAAGTAGAGGTTCAACTTACTGCTCCGGTTGAGTAGAGTGTAGCCGTCAAAGCTGGAATCAGTAGCACTCAGGTGAGAAGAACGGGAAGCAGATATACCCAGTCCGCTGGCAGTGTCCTCTTGGGACCAGCCTATCTGGCTGCCACGCCTCAATGGTTGCAACCGCGGCCGAGCTAGGCAGGCGCAATTGTGCAGCAATGCAAACTGCATAACCTGGCCAAATTTCAAGGATGTACAAGAAACCACGGGGGATTTACAAGGAGATGTTCACCCGGAACTCCCGGAGGCCTGCCGGCAGCAAGATTCCGGAATTCTTCCTGAGAAGCCTTGAAAGCAGTAAAACGCTCCTATGTTGCAATAACTCAGAACCTCATTCTGAGTGTTCCCGGCAGAGGTCATTCGGCTGAACACAACTGTCGACTAATTAGAGCCAGATATAGGCAGTGCCGTCCATATTGCTGGATGGACAGTGGTGGCGTGCCAAACAACTGAGCTGTAGTTCTCAACAGTTTCACAAAGTGCCATAAGTTGACGTTCAACTTACTGCTCCGGTTGAGTAGAGTGTAGCCGTCAAAGCTGGAATCAGTAGCACTCAGGTGAGAAGAAAGGGAAGCAGATATACCAAGTCCGCTGGCAGAGTCCTACGGGCACCAGCCTATCTGGCTGCCACGCCTGAATGTTTGCAACCGCAGCCGAGCTATGCAGGCCCAATTGTGCAACAATGAAAACTGCATAACCTGGGCAAATATCACGGGTGTACAAGAAACCACGGGGGATATACAAGGAGATGTTCACCCGGAACAGCTGGACGCCGGCAGGCAGCAAGATTCCGGAACTCTTCCTGAGAAGCCTTGAAAGCAGTGAAACGCTCCTATGTTGCAATAACTCAGAACCTCATTCTGAGTGTTCCCGGCAGAGGTCATTCGGCTGAACACAACCGTGGACTAATTAGAGCCAGATGTATGCAGTGCCGTCCATAGTGCTGGATGCAGAGTGGTGGCGTGCCAAACAACTGAGCTCTAGTTCTCAACAGTTTCACAAAGTGCCATAAGTTGAGGTTCAACTTACTGCTCTGGTTGAGTCGAGTGTAGCCGTCAAAGCTGGAATCAGTAGCACTCAGGTGAGAAGAACGGGAAGCAGATATACCCAGTCCGCTGGCAGAGTCCTACGGGCACCAGCCTATCTGGCTGCCACGCCTGTATGTTTGCAACCGCGGCCGAGCTAGGCAGGCGCAATTGTGCAGCAATGCAAACTGCATAACCTGGCCAAATTTCACGGGTGTACAAGAAACCACGGGGGATTTACAAGGAGATGTTCACCCGGAACAGCCGGAGGCCTGCCGGCAGCAAGATTCCGGAATTCTTCCTGAGAAGCCTTAAAGCAGTGAAACGCTCCTATGTTGCAATAACTCAGAACCTCATTCTGAGTATTCCCTGCAGAGGTCATTCGGCTGAACACAATCGTGGAGTAATTAGAGCCAGATGAAGGCAGTACAGTCCATAGTGCTGGATGGAGAGTGGTGGCGTGCCAACCAACTGAGCTCTAGTTCTCAACAGTTTCACAAAGTGCCATAAGTTGAAGTTCAACTTACTGCTCCGGTTGAGTCGAGTGTAGCCGTCAAAGCTGGAATCAGTAGCACTCAGGTGAGAAGAACGGGAAGCAGATATACCCAGTCCACTGGCAGAGTCCTACGGGGACCAGCCTATCTGGATGCCACGCCTGAATGTTTGTAACCGCGGCCGAGCTAGGCAGGCGCAATTGTGCAGCAATGCAAACTGCATAACCTGGCCAAATTTCACGGGTGTACAAGAAACCAATGGGAATTTACAAGGAGATGTTCACCCGGAACAGCCGGAGGCCTGCCGGAAGCAAGATTCCGGAATTCTTCCTGAGAAGCCTTGAAAGCAGTGAAACGATCCTATGTTGCAATAACTCAGAACCTCATTCTGAGTGTTCCCGGCAGAGGTCATTCGGCTGAACACAATCGTGGACTAATTAGAGCCAGATGTATGCAGTGCCGGCCATAGTGCTGGATGGACAGTGGTGGCGTGCCAAACAAGTGAGCTCTAGTTCTCAACATTTTCACAAAGTGCCATAAGTTGAGGTTCAACTTACTGCTCCGGTTGAGTAGAGTGTAGCTGTCAAATCTAGAATCAGTAGAACTCAGCTGAGAAAACGGGAAGAAGATATACCCAGTCCGCTGGCAGTGTCCTACGGGGACCAGCCTATCTGGCTGCCACGCCTGAATGTTTGCAACCGCGGCCGAGCTAGGCAGGCGCAATTGTGCAGCAATGCAAACTGCATAACCTGGCCAAATTTCACGGGTGTACAAGAAACCACGGGGGATTTGCAAGGAGATGTTCACCCGGAACAGCCGGAGGCCTGCCCGCAGCAAGATTCCGGAATTCTTCCTGAGAAGCCTTGAAAGAATTGAAACGCTCCTATGTTGCAATAACTCAGAACCTCATTCTGAGTTTTGCCGGCAGAGGTCATTCGGCTGAACACAACCGTGGACTAATTAGAGCCACATGTAGGCAGTGCCGTCCATAGTGTTGGATGGACAATGGTGGCATGCCAAACAACTGAGCTATAGTTCTCAACAGTTTCACAAACTGCCATAAGTTGAGGTTCAACTTACTGCTCCGGTTGAGTAGAGTGTGGCCCTCAAAGCTGAAATCAGTAGCACTCAGGTGAGAAGAACGGGAAGCAGATATACCCAGTCCGCTGGCAGAGTCCTTTGGGGACCAGCCTATCTGGCTGCCACGCCTGAATATTTCCAACCCCGGCCGAGCTATGCAGGCGCAAATGTGCAGTAATGCAAAGTGTATAAGCTGGGAAATTTCACGGGTGTACAAGAAACCACGGGGGATTTAAAAGGACATGTTCACCCGGAACAGCCGGAGGCCTGCCGGCAGCAAGATTCCGGAATTCTTCCTGAGAAGCCTTGAAAGCAGTGAAACGCTCCTATGTTGCAATAACTCAGAACCTCATTCTCAGTGTTCCCGGCAGAGGTCATTCGGCTGAACACAATCGTGGACTAATTAGAGCTAGATGTAGGCAGTGCCGTCCATAGTGCTGGATGGAGAGTGGTGGCGTGCCAAACAACTGAGCTCTAGTTCTCAACAGTTTCACAAAGTGCCATAAGTTGAGGTTCAACTTAATGCTCCGGTTGAGTAGAGTGTAGCCGTCAAAGCTGGAATCAGTAGCACTCAGGTGAGAAGAACGGGAAGCAGATATACCCAGTCCGCTGGCAGTGTCCTACGGGGACCAGTCCATCAGGCTGACACGCCTGAATGTTTGCAACCACGGCTGAGCTAGGCAGGCGGAATTGTGCAGCAATGCATAGTGCATAACTTGGCCAAATTTCACGGGGGTACAAGAAACCACGGGGGATTTACAAGGAGATGTTCACCCGGAACAGCCGGAGGCCTGCCCGCAGCAAGATTCTGCAATTCTTCCTGAGAAGCATTGAAAGCAGTGAAACGCTCCTATGTTGCAATAACTCAAAACCTCATTCTCAGTGTTCCCGGCAGAGGTCATTCGGCTGAACACAACCGTGGACTAATTAGAGCCAGATGTAGGCAGTGCCGTCCATAGTGCTGGATGGACAGTGGTGGCGTGCCAAACAACTGAGCTCTAGTTCTCAACACTTTCACAAAGTGACCTAAGTAGAGGTTCAACTTACTGCTCCGGTTGAGTAGAGTGTAGCCGTCAAAGCTGGAATCAGTAGCACTCAGGTGAGAAGAACGTGAAGCAGATATACCCAGTCTGCTGGCAGTGTCCTCTTGGGACCAGCCTATCTGGCTGCCACGCCTCAATGGTTGCAACCGCGGCCGAGCTAGGCAGGCGCAATTGTGCAGCAATGCAAACTGCATAAGCTGGCCAAATTTCACGGGTGTACAAGAAACCACAGGGGATTTACAAGGAGATGTTCACCCGGAACAGCCCGAGGCCTGCCGGCAGCAAGATTCCGGAATTCTTCCTGAGAAGCCTTGAAAGCAGTGAAACGCTCCTACGTTGCAATAACTCAGAACCTCATTCTGAGTGTTCCCGGCAGAGGTCATTCGGCTGAACACAACCGTGGACTAATTAGAGCCAGATGTATGCAGTGCCGTCCATAGTGCTGGATGCAGAGTGGTGGCGTGCCAAACAACTGAGCTCTAGTTCTCAACAGTTTCACAAAGTGCCATAAGTTGAGGTTCAACTTACTGCTCCGGTTGAGTCGAGTGTAGCCGTCAAAGCTGGAATCAGTAGCACTCAGGTGAGAAGAACGGGAAGCAGATATACCCAGTCCGCTGGCAGAGTCCTACGGGCACCAGCCTATCTGGCTGCCACGCCTGTATGTTTGCAACCGCGGCCGAGCTAGGCAGGCGCAATTGTGCAGCAATGCAAACTGCATAACCTGGCCAAATTTCACGGGTGTACAAGAAACCACGGGGGATTTACAAGGAGATGTTCACCCGGAACAGCCGGAGGCCTGCCGGCAGCAAGATTCCGGAATTCTTCCTGAGAAGCCTTAAAGCAGTGAAACGCTCCTATGTTGCAATAACTCAGAACCTCATTCTGAGTATTCCCTGCAGAGGTCATTCGGCTGAACACAATCGTGGAGTAATTAGAGCCAGATGAAGGCAGTACAGTCCATAGTGCTGGATGGAGAGTGGTGGCGTGCCAACCAACTGAGCTCTAGTTCTCAACAGTTTCACAAAGTGCCATAAGTTGAAGTTCAACTTACTGCTCCGGTTGAGTCGAGTGTAGCCGTCAAAGCTGGAATCAGTAGCACTCAGGTGAGAAGAACGGGAAGCAGATATACCCAGTCCACTGGCAGAGTCCTACGGGGACCAGCCTATCTGGATGCCACGCCTGAATGTTTGTAACCGCGGCCGAGCTAGGCAGGCGCAATTGTGCAGCAATGCAAACTGCATAACCTGGCCAAATTTCACGGGTGTACAAGAAACCAATGGGAATTTACAAGGAGATGTTCACCCGGAACAGCCGGAGGCCTGCCGGAAGCAAGATTCCGGAATTCTTCCTGAGAAGCCTTGAAAGCAGTGAAACGATCCTATGTTGCAATAACTCAGAACCTCATTCTGAGTGTTCCCGGCAGAGGTCATTCGGCTGAACACAATCGTGGACTAATTAGAGCCAGATGTATGCAGTGCCGGCCATAGTGCTGGATGGACAGTGGTGGCGTGCCAAACAAGTGAGCTCTAGTTCTCAACATTTTCACAAAGTGCCATAAGTTGAGGTTCAACTTACTGCTCCGGTTGAGTAGAGTGTAGCTGTCAAATCTGGAATCAGTAGAACTCAGCTGAGAAAACGGGAAGAAGATATACCCAGTGCGCTGGCAGTGTCCTACGGGGACCAGCCTATCTGGCTGCCACGCCTGAATGTTTGCAACCGCGGCCGAGCTAGGCAGGCGCAATTGTGCAGCAATGCAAACTGCATAACCTGGCCAAATTTCACGGGTGTACAAGAAACCACGGGGGATTTGCAAGGAGATGTTCACCCGGAACAGCCGGAGGCCTGCCCGCAGCAAGATTCCGGAATTCTTCCTGAGAAGCCTTGAAAGAATTGAAACGCTCCTATGTTGCAATAACTCAGAACCTCATTCTGAGTTTTGCCGGCAGAGGTCATTCGGCTGAACACAACCGTGGACTAATTAGAGCCACATGTAGGCAGTGCCGTCCATAGTGTTGGATGGACAATGGTGGCATGCCAAACAACTGAGCTATAGTTCTCAACAGTTTCACAAACTGCCATAAGTTGAGGTTCAACTTACTGCTCCGGTTGAGTAGAGTGTGGCCCTCAAAGCTGAAATCAGTAGCACTCAGGTGAGAAGAACGGGAAGCAGATATACCCAGTCCGCTGGCAGAGTCCTTCGGGGACCAGCCTATCTGGCTGCCACGCCTGAATATTTCCAACCCCGGCCGAGCTATGCAGGCGCAAATGTGCAGTAATGCAAAGTGTATAAGCTGGGAAATTTCACGGGTGTACAAGAAACCACGGGGGATTTAAAAGGACATGTTCACCCGGAACAGCCGGAGGCCTGCCGGCAGCAAGATTCCGGAATTCTTCCTGAGAAGCCTTGAAAGCAGTGAAACGCTCCTATGTTGCAATAACTCAGAACCTCATTCTCAGTGTTCCCGGCAGAGGTCATTCGGCTGAACACAATCGTGGACTAATTAGAGCTAGATGTAGGCAGTGCCGTCCATAGTGCTGGATGGAGAGTGGTGGCGTGCCAAACAACTGAGCTCTAGTTCTCAACAGTTTCACAAAGTGCCATAAGTTGAGGTTCAACTTAATGCTCCGGTTGAGTAGAGTGTAGCCGTCAAAGCTGGAATCAGTAGCACTCAGGTGAGAAGAACGGGAAGCAGATATACCCAGTCCGCTGGCAGTGTCCTACGGGGACCAGTCCATCAGGCTGCCACGCCTGAATATTTTCAACCACGGCTGAGCTAGGCAGGCGGAATTGTGCAGCAATGCAAATTGCATAACTTGGCCAAATTTCACGGGTGTACAAGAAACCACGGGGGATTTACAAGGAGATGTTCACCCGGAACAGCCCGAGGCCTGCCGGCAGCAAGATTCCGGAATTCTTCCTGAGAAGCATTGAAAGCAGTGAAACGCTCCTATGTTGCAATAACTCAGAACCTCATTCTGAGTTTTCCCGGCAGAGGTCATTCGGCTGAACACAACCGTGGACTAATTAGAGCCAGATGTAGGCAGTGCCGTCCATAGTGCTGGATGGACAGTGGTGGCGTGCCAAACAACTGAGCTCTAGTTCTCAACACTTTCACAAAGTGACCTAAGTAGAGGTTCAACTTACTGCTCCGGTTGAGTAGAGTGTAGCCGTCAAAGCTGGAATCAGTAGCACTCAGGTGAGAAGAACGGGAAGCAGATATACCCAGTCCGCTGGCAGTGTCCTCTTGGGACCAGCCTATCTGGCTGCCACGCCTCAATGGTTGCAACCGCGGCCGAGCTAGGCAGGCGCAATTGTGCAGCAATGCAAACTGCATAAGCTGGCCAAATTTCACGGGTGTACAAGAAACCACAGGGGATTTACAAGGAGACGTTCACCCGGAACAGCCCGAGGCCTGCCGGCAGCAAGATTCCGGAATTCTTCCTGAGAAGCCTTGAAAGTAGTGAAACGCTCCTACGTTGCAATAACTCAGAACCTCATTCTGAGTGTTCCCGGCAGAGGTCATTCGGCTGAACACAATCGTGGACTAATTAGAGCCAGATGTAGGCAGTGCCGTCCATAGTGCTGGATGGACAGTGGTGGCGTGCCAAACAACTGACCTCTAGTTCTCAACACTTTCACCAAGTGCCATAAGTTGAGGTTCAACTTACGGCTCCGGTTGTGTATAGTGTAGCCGTCAAATCGGGAATCAATAGCACTCAGGTGAGAAGAACGGGAAGCAGATATATCCAGTCCGCTGGCAGAGTACTACGGGGACCAGCCTATCTGGCTGCCACGCCTGAAAGTTTGCAAACGCGTCCGAGCTAGGCAGGCCAATTGTGCAGCAATGCAAACTGCATAACCTGTCCAAATTTCACCGGTGTACAAGAAACCAATGGGGATTTACAAGGAGATGTTCACCCGGAACAGCTGGAGGCCTGCCGGCAGCAAGATTCCGGAATTCTTCCTGAGAAGCCTTGAAAGCAGTGAAATGCTCCTATGTTGCAATAAGTCAGAACCTCCTTCTCAGTGTTCCCGGCAGAGGTCATTCGGCTGAACACAATCGTGGACTAATTAGAGCCAGATGTAGGCAGTGCCGTCCATAGTGCTGGATGGACAGTGGTGGCGTGCCAAACAACTGAGCTCTAGTTCTCAACAGTTTCACAAAGTGCCATAAGTTGAGGTTCAGCTTAATGCTCCGGTTGAGTAGAGTGTAGCCGTCAAAGCTGGAATCAGTAGCACTCAGGTGAGAAGAACGGGAAGCAGATATACCCAGTGCGCTGGCAGTGTCCTACGGGGACCAGCCTATCTGGCTGCCATGCCTGAATGTTTGCAACCGCGGCCTAGCTAGGCAGGCGCAATTGTGCAGCAATGCAAACTGCATAACCTGGCCAAATTTCATGGGTGTACAAGAAACCACGGGGGATTTACAAGGAGATGTTCACCCGGAACAGCAGGAGGCCTGCTGGCAGCAAGAATCCGGAATTCTTCCTGAGAAGCCTTGAAAGCAGTGAAACGCTCCTATGTTGCAATAACTCAGAACCTCATTCTGAGTGTTCCCGACAGAGGTCATTCGGCTGAACACAACCGTGGACTAATTAGAGCCAGATGTAGGCAGTGCCGTCCATAGTGCTGGATGGACAGTGGTGGCGTGCCAAACAACTGAGCTCTAGTTGTCAACAGTTTCACAAAGTGCCATAAGTTGAGGTTCAACTTACTGCTCCGGTTGAGTCGAGTGTGGCCCTCAAAGCTGAAATCAGTAGCACTCAGGTGAGAAGAACGGGAAGCAGATATACCCAGTCCGCTGGCAGTGTCCTACGGGGACCAGCCTATCTGGCTGCCACGCCTGAATATTTCCAACCCCGGCCGGGCTATGCAGGCGCAATTGTGCAGCAATGCAAACTGTATTAGCTGGGAAATTTCTCGGGTGTACAAGAAAGCACGGGGGATTTAAAAGGAGATGTTCACCCGGAACAGCCGGAGGCCTGCGGGCAGCAAGATTCCGGAATTCTTCCTGAGAAGCCTTGAAAGCAGTAAAACTCTCCTATGTTGCAATAACTCAGAACCTAATTCTGAGTTTTCTCGGCAGAGGTAATTCGGCTGAACACAATCGTGAACTAATTAGAGCCAGATGTAGGCAGTGCCATCCATAGTGCTGGATGCACAGTGGTGGCGTGCCAAACAACTGAGCTCTAGTTCTCAACAGTTTCACAAAGTGCCATAAGTTGAGGTTCAACTTACTGCTCCGGTTGAGTCGAGTGTAGCCGTCAAAGGTGGAATCAGTAGCACTCAGGTGAGAAGAACGGGAAGCAGATATACCCAGTCTGCTGGCAGTGTCCTACGGGGGCCAGCCTATCTGGCTGCCACGCCTGAATGTTTGCAACCGCGGCCGAGCTAGGCTGGCGCAATTGTGGAGCAATGCAAACTGCATAACCTGGCCAAATTTCCCGGGTGTACAGGAAACAAATGGGGATTTACATCGAGATGTTCACCCGGAAGAGCCGGTGGCCTGCCGGCAACAAGATTCCGGAATTCTTCCTGAGAAGCCTTGAAAGCAGTGAAACGCTGCTATGTTGCAATAACTCAGAACCTCATTCTGAGTGTTCCCAGCAGAGGTCATTCGGCTGAACACAACCATGGACTAATTAGAGCCAGATGTAGGCAGTGCCGTCCATAGTGCTGGATGGACAGTGGTGGCGTGCCAAACAACTGAGCTCTACTTCTCCACACTTTCACAAAGTGCCATAAGTTGAGGTTCAACTTTCGGGTCCGGTTCAGTAGAGTGTAGCCCTCAAAGCTGGAATCAGTAGTAGTCAGGTGAGAAGAACGTGAAGTAGATATCCCCAGTCCGCTGGCAGATGTTACGGGGACCAGCCTATCTGGCTGCCACGCCTGAATGTTTGCAACCGCGGCCAAGCTACACAGGCGGAATTGTGCAGCAATGTAAACTGCATAACCTGTCCAAATTTCACGGGTGTACAAAAAAACCACGGGGGATTTACAAAGAGATGTTCACCCGGAACTGCCAGAGGCCTGCCGGCAGCAAGATTCCGGAATTCTTCCTGAGAAGCCTTGAAAGCAGTGAAACGCTCCTATGTTGCAATAACTCAGAACCTCATTCTCAGTGTTCCCGGCAGAGGTCATTCGGCTGAACACAACCGTGGACTAATTAAAGCCAGATGTAGGCAGTGCCGTCCATAGTGCTGGATGGACAGTGGTGGCGTGCCAAACAACTGAGCTCTAGTTCTCAACACTTTCACAAAGTGTCCTAAGTAGAGGTTCAACTTAATGCTACGGTTGATTAGAGTGTAGCCGTCAAAGCTGGAATCAGTAGCACTCAGGTGAGAAGAACGGGAAGCAGATATACCCAGTCCGCTGGCAGTGTCCTATTGGGACCAGCCTATCTGGCTGCCACGCCTCAATGTTTGCAACCGCGGCCGAGCTAGGCAGGCGCTATTGTGCAGCAAAGCAAACTGCATAACCAGGCCAAATTTCACGGATGTACAAGAAACCACGGGGGATTTACAATGAGATGTTCACCCGGAACTGCCAGAGGCCTGCCGGCAGCAAGATTCAGGAATTCTTCCTGAGAAGCCTTGAAAGCAGTAAAACGCTCCTATGTTGCAATAACTCAGAACCTCATTCTGAGTTTTCCCGGCAGAGGTCATTCGGCTGAACACAACTGTCGACTAATTAGAGCCAGATATAGGCAGTGCCGTCCATAGTGCTGGATGGACAGTGGTGGCGTGCCAAACAACTGAGCTCTAGTTCTCAACAGTTTCAAAAAGTGCCATAAGTTGAGGTTCAACTTACTGCTCCGGTTGAGTAGAGTGTAGCCGTAAAAGCTGGAATCAGTAGTACTCAGGTGAGAAGAACGGGAAGCAGATATACCAATTCCCTGGCAGTGTCCTATGGGGACCAGCCTATCTGGCTCCCACGCCTGAATGTTTGCAACCGCGGTCGAGCTAGGGAGGCGCAATTGTGCAGCAATGCAAACTGCATAAGCTGGCCAAATTTCACGGGTGTACAAGAAACCACGGGGGATTTACAAGGAGATGTTCACCCGGAATAACCGGAGGCCTGCCGGCAGCAAGATTCCGGAATTCTTCCTGAGAAGCCTTGAAAGCAGTGAAACGCTCCTATGTTGCAATAACTCAGAACCTCATTCTGAGTTTTCCCGGCACAGGTCATTCGGCTGAACACAACCGTGGACTAATTAGAGCCAGATGTAGGCAGTGCCGTCCATTGTGCTGGATGGACAGTGGTGGCGTGCCAAACAACTGAGCTCTAGTTCTCAACAGTTTCACAAAGTGCCCTAATTTGAGGTTGAACTTACTGCTCCGGTTGAGTAGAGTGTAGCCGACAAAGCTGGAATCAGTAGCACTCAGGTGAGAAGAACGGGAAGCAGATATACCCAGTCTGCTGGCAGTGTCCTACTGGGACCAGCCTATCTGGCGGCCACGCCTGAATGTTTGCAACCGCGGCAGAGCTAGGCAGGCGGAATAGTGCAGCAATGCAAACTGCATAACCTGGCCAAATTTCACTGGTGTACAAGAAACCACGGGGGATTTACAAGGAGATATTCACCCGGAACTGCCGGAGGCCTGCAGGCAGCAAGATTCCGGAATTCTTCCTGAGAAGCCTTGAAAGCAGTGAAACGCTCCTATGTTGCAATAACTCAGAACCTCATTCTGAGTGTTCCCGGCAGAGGTCATTCGGCTGAACACAACCGTGGACTAATTAGAGCCAGATGTAGGCAGTGCCGTCCATAGTGCTGGATGGACACTGTTGGCGTGCCAAACAACTGAGCTCTAGTTCTCATCACTTTCACAAAGTGCCATATGTTGAGGTTCAACTTACTGCTCCGTTGAGTAGAGTGCAGCGGTCAAACCTGGAATCAGTTGCACCCAGGTGAGGAAAACGGGAAGCAGATATACCCAGTCCGGTGGCACTGTCCTACGGGGACCAGCCTATCTGGCTGCCACGCCTGAATGTTTGCAACCGCGTCCGAGCTAGGCAGGCACAATTGTACAGCAGTGCGAACTGCATAATCTGGCCAAATATCATGGATGTACAAGAAACCACGGGGATTTACAAGGAGATGTTCACCCGGAACTGCCGGAGGCCTGCCGGCAGCAAGATTCCGGAATTCTTCCTGAGAAGCCTTGAAAGCAGTGAAACGCTCATATGTTGCAATAACTCAGAACCTCATTCTGAGTGTTCCCGGCAGAGGTCATTCGGCTGAACACAACCCTGGACTAATTAGTGCCAGATGTAGGCAGTGCCATCCATAGTGCTGGATGGACAGTGGTGGCGTGCCAAACAACTGAGCTCTAGTTCTCAACAGTTTCACAAAGTGCACTAAGTTGAGGTTCAACTTACTGCTCCGGTTGAGTAGAGTGTAGCGGTCAAAGCTGGAATCAGTAGCACTCCGGTGAGAAGAACCGGAACCAGATATACCCAGTATGCTGGCAGTGTCCTACGGGGACTAGCCTATCTGGATTACATGCCTGAATGTTTGCAACCGCGGCTGAGCTAGGCAGGCGGAATTGTGCAGCAATGCAAACTGCATAACCTGGCCAAATTTCACGGGTGTACAAGAAACCACGGGGGATTTACAAGGAGATGTTCACCCGGAACTGCCGGAGGCCTGCCGGCAGCAAGATTCCGTAATTCTTCCTGAAAAGCCTTGAAAGCAGTGAAACCCTCCTATGTTGCAATAACTCAGAACCTCATTCTGAGTGTTCCCGGCAGAGGTCATTCGGCTGAACACAACCATGGACTAATTAGAGCCAGATGTAGGCAGTGCCGTCCATAGTGCTGGATGGACAGTGGTGGCGTGCCAAACAACTGAGCTCTAGTTCTCAACACTTTCACAAAGTGCCATAAGTTGAGGTTCAACTTACTGCTCCGGTTGAGTAGAGTGTAGCCGACAAAGCTGGAATCAGTAGCACTCAGGTGAGAAGAACGGGAAGCAGATATACCCAGTCTGCTGGCAGTGTCCTACTGGGACCAGCCTATCTGGCAGCCACGCCTGAATGTTTGCAACCGCGGCCGAGCTAGGCAGGCGCAATCGTGCAGCAATGCAAACTGCATAACCTGGCCAAATTTCACGGATGTACAAGAAACCACGGGGGATTTACAAGGAGATGTTCACCCGGAACAGCCGGAGGCCTGCCGGCAGCAAGATTCCGGAATTCTTCCTGAGAAGCCTTGAAAGCAGTGAAACACTCCTATGTTGCAATAACTCAGAACCTCATTCTGAGTGTTCCCGGCAGAGGTCATTCAGCTGAACACAACCGTGGACTAATTAGAGCCAGATGTAGGCAGTGCCGTCCATAGTGCTGGATGGACAGTGGTGGCGTGCCAAACAACTGAGCTCTACTTCTCCACACTTTCACAAAGTGCCATAAGTTGAGGTTCAACTTTCGGGTCCGGTTCAGTAGAGTGTAGCCCTCAAAGCTGGAATCAGTAGTAGTCAGGTGAGAAGAACGTGAAGTAGATATCCCCAGTCCGCTGGCAGATGTTACGGGGACCAGCCTATCTGGCTGCCACGCCTGAATGTTTGCAACCGCGGCCAAGCTACACAGGCGGAATTGTGCAGCAATGTAAACTGCATAACCTGTCCAAATTTCACGGGTGTACAAAAAAACCACGGGGGATTTACAAAGAGATGTTCACCCGGAACTGCCAGAGGCCTGCCGGCAGCAAGATTCCGGAATTCTTCCTGAGAAGCCTTGAAAGCAGTGAAACGCTCCTATGTTGCAATAACTCAGAACCTCATTCTCAGTGTTCCCGGCAGAGGTCATTCGGCTGAACACAACCGTGGACTAATTAAAGCCAGATGTAGGCAGTGCCGTCCATAGTGCTGGATGGACAGTGGTGGCGTGCCAAACAACTGAGCTCTAGTTCTCAACACTTTCACAAAGTGTCCTAAGTAGAGGTTCAACTTAATGCTACGGTTGATTAGAGTGTAGCCGTCAAAGCTGGAATCAGTAGCACTCAGGTGAGAAGAACGGGAAGCAGATATACCCAGTCCGCTGGCAGTGTCCTATTGGGACCAGCCTATCTGGCTGCCACGCCTCAATGTTTGCAACCGCGGCCGAGCTAGGCAGGCGCAATTGTGCAGCAAAGCAAACTGCATAACCAGGCCAAATTTCACGGATGTACAAGAAACCTCGGGGGATTTACAATGAGATGTTCACCCGGAACTGCCAGAGGCCTGCCGGCAGCAAGATTCAGGAATTCTTCCTGAGAAGCCTTGAAAGCAGTAAAACGCTCCTATGTTGCAATAACTCAGAACCTCATTCTGAGTGTTCCCGGCAGAGGTCATTCGGCTGAACACAACTGTCGACTAATTAGAGCCAGATATAGGCAGTGCCGTCCATAGTGCTGGATGGACAGTGGTGGCGTGCCAAACAACTGAGCTCTAGTTCTCAACAGTTTCAAAAAGTGCCATAAGTTGAGGTTCAACTTACTGCTCCGGTTGAGTAGAGTGTAGCCGTCAAAGCTGGAATCAGTAGTACTCAGGTGAGAAGAACGGGAAGCAGATATACCAATTCCCTGGCAGTGTCCTATGGGGACCAGCCTATCTGGCTCCCACGCCTGAATGTTTGCAACCGCGGTCGAGCTAGGGAGGCGCAATTGTGCAGCAATGCAAACTGCATAAGCTGGCCAAATTTCACGGGTGTACAAGAAACCACGGGGGATTTACAAGGAGATGTTCACCCGGAACAACCGGAGGCCTGCCGGCAGCAAGATTCCGGAATTCTTCCTGAGAAGCCTTGAAAGCAGTGAAACGCTCCTATGTTGCAATAACTCAGAACCTCATTCTGAGTTTTCCCGGCACAGGTCATTCGGCTGAACACAACCGTGGACTAATTAGAGCCAGATGTAGGCAGTGCCGTCCATTGTGCTGGATGGACAGTGGTGGCGTGCCAAACAACTGAGCTCTAGTTCTCAACAGTTTCACAAAGTGCCCTAATTTGAGGTTGAACTTACTGCTCCGGTTGAGTAGAGTGTAGCCGACAAAGCTGGAATCAGTAGCACTCAGGTGAGAAGAACGGGAAGCAGATATACCCAGTCTGCTGGCAGTGTCCTACTGGGACCAGCCTATCTGGCGGCCACGCCTGAATGTTTGCAACCGCGGCAGAGCTAGGCAGGCGGAATAGTGCAGCAATGCAAACTGCATAACCTGGCCAAATTTCACTGGTGTACAAGAAACCACGGGGGATTTACAAGGAGATATTCACCCGGAACTGCCGGAGGCCTGCAGGCAGCAAGATTCCGGAATTCTTCCTGAGAAGCCTTGAAAGCAGTGAAACGCTCCTATGTTG
Organism: Dipodomys merriami; assembly: GCF_024711535.1. Classification (NCBI taxonomy): domain Eukaryota; kingdom Metazoa; phylum Chordata; class Mammalia; order Rodentia; family Heteromyidae; genus Dipodomys; species Dipodomys merriami. The sequence continues at coordinate 580,629 of NW_027203704.1, read as the reverse complement.
CAATAACTCAGAACCTCATTCTGAGTGTTCCCGGCAGAGGTCATTCGGCTGAACACAACCGTGGACTAATTAGAGCCAGATGTAGGCAGTGCCGTCCATAGTGCTGGATGGACACTGTTGGCGTGCCAAACAACTGAGCTCTAGTTCTCATCACTTTCACAAAGTGCCATATGTTGAGGTTCAACTTACTGCTCCGTTGAGTAGAGTGCAGCGGTCAAACCTGGAATCAGTTGCACCCAGGTGAGGAAAACGGGAAGCAGATATACCCAGTCCGGTGGCACTGTCCTACGGGGACCAGCCTATCTGGCTGCCACGCCTGAATGTTTGCAACCGCGTCCGAGCTAGGCAGGCACAATTGTGCAGCAGTGCGAACTGCATAATCTGGCCAAATATCATGGATGTACAAGAAACCACGGGGGATTTACAAGGAGATGTTCACCCGGAACTGCCGGAGGCCTGCCGGCAGCAAGATTCCGGAATTCTTCCTGAGAAGCCTTGAAAGCAGTGAAACGCTCATATGTTGCAATAACTCAGAACCTCATTCTGAGTGTTCCCGGCAGAGGTCATTCGGCTGAACACAACCCTGGACTAATTAGTGCCAGATGTAGGCAGTGCCATCCATAGTGCTGGATGGACAGTGGTGGCGTGCCAAACAACTGAGCTCTAGTTCTCAACAGTTTCACAAAGTGCACTAAGTTGAGGTTCAACTTACTGCTCCGGTTGAGTAGAGTGTAGCGGTCAAAGCTGGAATCAGTAGCACTCAGGTGAGAAGAACCGGAACCAGATATACCCAGTATGCTGGCAGTGTCCTACGGGGACTAGCCTATCTGGATTACATGCCTGAATGTTTGCAACCGCGGCTGATCTAGGCAGGCGGAATTGTGCAGCAATGCAAACTGCATAACCTGGCCAAATTTCACGGGTGTACAAGAAACCACGGGGGATTTACAAGGAGATGTTCACCCGGAACTGCCGGAGGCCTGCCGGCAGCAAGATTCCGTAATTCTTCCTGAAAAGCCTTGAAAGCAGTGAAACGCTCCTATGTTGCAATAACTCAGAACCTCATTCTGAGTGTTCCCGGCAGAGGTCATTCGGCTGAACACAACCATGGACTAATTAGAGCCAGATGTAGGCAGTGCCGTCCATAGTGCTGGATGGACAGTGGTGGCGTGCCAAACAACTGAGCTCTAGTTCTCAACACTTTCACAAAGTGCCATAAGTTGAGGTTCAACTTACTGCTCCGGTTGAGTAGAGTGTAGCCGACAAAGCTGGAATCAGTAGCACTCAGGTGAGAAGAACGGGAAGCAGATATACCCAGTCTGCTGGCAGTGTCCTACTGGGACCAGCCTATCTGGCAGCCACGCCTGAATGTTTGCAACCGCGGCCGAGCTAGGCAGGCGCAATCGTGCAGCAATGCAAACTGCATAACCTGGCCAAATTTCACGGATGTACAAGAAACCACGGGGGATTTACAAGGAGATGTTCACCCGGAACAGCCGGAGGCCTGCCGGCAGCAAGATTCCGGAATTCTTCCTGAGAAGCCTTGAAAGCAGTGAAACACTCCTATGTTGCAATAACTCAGAACCTCATTCTGAGTGTTCCCGGCAGAGGTCATTCAGCTGAACACAACCGTGGACTAATTAGAGCCAGATGTAGGCAGGGCCGTCCATAGTGCTGGATGGACAGTGGTGGCGTGCCAAACAACTGAGCTCTAGTTCTCAACAGTTTCACAAAGTGCCCTAAGTTGAGGTTCAACTTACGGCTCCGGTTGAGTAGAGTGTAGCTGTCAAAGCTGGAATCAGTAGCACTCAGGTGAGTAGAACGGGAAGCAGATATACCCAGTCCGCTGGCAGTGTCTACAGGGACCAGCCTATCTGGCTGCCACGCCTGAATGTTTGCAACCGCGGCAGAGCTGGGCAGGTGCAATTGTGCAGCAATGCAAACTGCATAACCTGCCGAAATTTCACGGGTGTACAAGAAACCACCGGGGATTTGCAAGGGGATGTTCCCCGGAACAGTCGGAATACTGCCGGCAGCAACATTCCGGAATTCTTCCTAAGAAGTCTTGAAACAGTGAAACGCTCCTATGTTGCAATAACTCAGAACCTCATTTTGAGTGTTACCGGCAGAGGTCATTCGACTGAACACAACCGTGGAATAATTAGAGCCAGATGTAGGCAGTGCCTTCCATAGTGCTGGATGGACAATGGTGGCGAGCCAAACAACTGAGCTCTAGTTCTCCACACTTTCACAAATTGCCATAAGGTGAGGTTATACTTACTGCTCCGGTTGAGTAGAGTGTAGCCGTCAAAGCTGGAAACAGTAGCACTCAGGTGAGAAGAACGGGAAGCACACATACCCAGTCCGCTGGCAGTGTCCTACGGGGACCAGCCTATATGGCTGCCACGCCTGAATGTTTGCAACCGCCCAAGAGCTAGGTAGGCACAATTGTGCAGCAATGCATACTGCATAACCTGACCAAATATCACGGGTGTACAAGAAACCACGGGGGATTTAAAAGGAGATGTTTACCCGGAACAGCTGGAGGCCTACCGGCAGCAACATTCCGGAATTCTTCCTAAGAAGCCTTGAAAGCAGTGAAACGATCCTATGTTGAAATAACTCAGAACCTCATTCTGAGTGTTCCCGGCAGACGTCATTCGGCTGAAAACAACCATGGACTAATTAGAGCAAGATGTAAGCAGTGCCATCCATAGTGCTGGATGGACAGTGGTGACGTGCCAAACAACTGAGCTCTAGTTCTCAACACTTTCACAAAGTGTCCTTAGTTGAGGTTCAACTTACTGCTCCGGTTGAGTAGAGTGTAGCCGTCAAAGCTGGAATCAGTAGCACTCAGGTGAGAAGAACGGGAAGCACATATACCCAGTCCGCTGGCAGTGTGCTACGGGGACCAGCCTATATGGCTGCCATGCCTGAATATTTGCAACCGCGGAAGAGCTATGCAGGCATAATTGTGCAGCAATGCATACTGCATAACCTGGCCAAATTTCACGGGATTACAAGAAACCACGGGGGATTTAAAAGGAGATATTCACCCGGATCAGCCGGAGGCCTGCCGGCAGCAACCTTCCAAATATCTTCCTAGAAGCCTTGAAAGCAGTGAAACGCTCCTATGTTGCAATAAGTCAGCACCTCATTCTGAGTGTTCCCGGCAGAGGTCATTCGGCTGAACACAACCGTGGACTAATTAGAGCCAGATGTAGGCAGTGCCGTCCATAATGCTGGATGGACAGTGGTGGTTTGCCAAACAACAGAGCTCTAGTTCTCAACACTTTCACAAAGTGCCATTAGTTGAGGTTCAACTTACTGCTCCGCTTGAGTAGAGTGTAGCCGTCAAAGCTGGAATCAGTAGCACTCAGGTGAGAAGAACGGGAAGCAGATATACCCAGTCCTCTGGCAGTGTCTACGGGGACCAGCCTCTATGGCTGCCACGCCTGAATGTTTGCAACCGCGGCAGAGCTAGGCAGGCGCAATTTTGCAGCAATGCAAACTGCATAACGTTTCGAAATTTCACGGGTGTGCAAGAAACCACCGGGGATTTGCAAGGGGATGTTCCCCGGAACAGCCGGAATACTGCCGGCAGCAACATTCCGGAATTCTTCCTAAGAAGCTTTGAAACAGTGAAAGGCTCCTATGTTGCAATAACTCAGAACCTCCTTTTGAGTGTTACCGGCAGAGGTCATTCGGCTGAACACAACCGTGGATTAATTAGAGCCAGATGTAGGCAGTGCCATCCATAGTGCTGGATGGACAGTGGTGGCAAGCCAAACAACTGAGCTCTAGTTCGCAACACTTTCACAAATTGTCCTTAGTTGAGGTTAAACTTACTGCTCCGGTTGAGTAGAGTGTAGCCGTCAAAGCTGGAATCAGTAACACTCAGGTGAGAAGAACCGGAAGCAGATATACCCAGTCCGCTGGCAGTGTCCTACGGGGACCAGCCTATATGGCTGCCACGCCTGAATGTTTGCAACCGGGGAAGGGCTAGGCAAGCGCAATTGTGCAGCAATGCATACTGCATAACCTGGCCAAATTTCACGGGTGTACAAGAAACCACGGGGGATTTACAAGGTGATGTTCACCCGGAACACATGGAGGCCTGCGGGCAGCAAGATTCCGGAATTCTTTCTAAGAAGCCTTGAGAGCAGTGAAACACTCCTATGTTGCAGTAACTCAGAACCTCATTCTGAGTGTTCCCGGCAGAGGTCATTCAGCAGAACACAACCGTGGACTAACTAGAGCCAGATGTAAGCAGTGCTGTCCATAGTGCTCGATGGACAGTGGTGGCGAGCCAATCAACTGAGCTCTAGTTCTCAACACTTTCACAAATTGCCATAAGGTGAGGTTCAACATACTGCTCCGGTTGAGTAGAGTGTAGCCGTCAAAGCTGGAATCAGTAGCACTCAGGTGAGTAGAACGGGAAGAAGATATACCGAGTCCGCTGGCAGTGTCCTACGGGGAACAGCCTATCTCGCTGCCACGTTTGAATGTTTGCAACCGCGGCAGAGTTAGGCAGGCACAATTGTGCAACAATGCAAACTGCATAACCTGGCCAAATTTCACGGGTGTTCAAGAAACCACGGGGGATTTACAAGGAGATGTTAACCCGGAATAGCCGGAGGCCTGCCGACAGCAACATTCCGGAATTCTTCCTAAGAAGCCTTGAAAGCAGTGAAAAGCTCCTATGTTGCAATAACTCAGAACCTCATTCTGAGTGTTCCCGGCAGAGGTCATTCGGCTGAACACAACCGTGGACTAATTAGAGCCAGATGGAGGCAGTGCCGTCCAAAGTGCTGGATGGACTGTGGTGGCATGCCAAACAACTGAGCTCTAGTTCTCAACACTTTCACAAAGTGCCATAAGTTGAGGTTCAACTTACTGCTCCGGTTGAGTAGAGTGTGGCCATCAAAGCTGGAATCAGTAGCACTCAGGTGAGAAGAACGGGAAGCACATGTACCCAGTGCGCTGGCAGTGTCCTACAGGGACCAGCCTATCTGGCTGTCACGCCTGATGTTTGCAACCGCAGTAGAACTAGGAAGGCGCAATTGTGCAGCAATGCAAACTGCATAACCTGGCCAAATTTCACGGGTGTACAAGAAACCAAGGGGGATTTACAAGGAGATGTTCACCCGGAACTCCCGGAGGCATGCCGGTAGCAACATTCCGGAATCCTTCCTAAGAAGCCTTGAAAGCAGTGAAACGCTCCTATGTTGCAACAACTCAGAACCTCATTCTGAGTGTTCCCGGCAGAGGTCATTCGGCTGAACACAACCGTGGACTAATTAGTGCCAGATGTAGGCAGTGCCGTCCATAGTGCTGGATGGAGAGTGGTGGCGTGTCAAACAACTGAGCTCTAGTTCTCAACACTTTCTTATAGTGCCATAAGTTGAGTTTCATCGTACTGCTCCGGTTGAGTAGAGTGTAGCCGTCAAAGCTGGAATCAGTAGCAATCAGGTGAGAAGAACGGGAAGCAGATATATCCAGTCTGCTGGCATTGTCATAAGGGGACCAGTCTATCTGGTTTCCATGCCTGAATATTTGCAACTGCGGCAGAGCAAGGCAGTCACAATTGTGCAGCAATGCAAACTGCATAACCTGGCCAAATTTCACGGGTGTACAAGAAACCATGGGGGATTTACAAGGAGATGTTCACCCGGAACAACCAGAGGCCTGCCAGCAGCAACATTCCGGAATTCTTCCTAAGAAGCCTTGAAAGCAGTGAAACGCTCCTATGTTGCAATAACTTAGAACCTCATTCTGAGTGTTCCCTGCAGAGGTCATTCGGCTGAACACAACCGTGGACTAATTAATGCCAGATGTAGGCAGTGCCGTCCAAAGTGCTGGATGGACTGTGGTGGCATTCCAAACAACTGAGCTCTAGTTCTCCACACTTTCACTACGTACCATAAGTTGAGGTTCAAGTTACTGCTCCGGTTGAGAAGAGTGTAGCTGACAAAGCTGGAATCAATAGCACTCAGGTGAGAAGAAAGGGAAGCAGATATACACAGTCCGCTGGCAGTGCCCTACGGGGACCAGCCTATCTGGCTGCCACGCCTGAATGATTGCAAACGCGGCAGATCTAGGCAAGCGCATTTTTGCAGCAATGCAAACTGCATAACCTGGCCAAATTTCACGGGTGTACAAGAAACTATGGGGGATTTACAAGGAGATGTTCACCCGCAATAGCCGGAGGCCTGCCCGCAGCAAGATTTCGGAATTCTTCCTTGAAAGCAGTGAAACGCACCTATGTTGAAATAACTGAGAACCTCATCCTGAGTGTTCCCGGCAGAGGTCATTCGGCTGAACACAACCGTGCACTAATTAGAGCCAGATGTAGGCAGTGCCCCCTATAGTGCTGGATGGACAGTGGTGGCGTGCCAAACAACTGAGCTCTAGTTCTCAACACTTTCACAAAGTGCCATAAGTTGAGGTTCAAATTACTGCTCCGGTTGGGTAGAGTGTAGCCGTCAAAGCTGGAATCAGTAGCCCTCAGGTGAGGAGTACCGGAAGCAGATATACCCAGTCAGCTGGCAGTGTCTTCCGTGGTCTAGCCTATCTGGTTGCTACGCCTGAATATTTGCAACCGTGGTAGAGCTAGGCAGGCGCAATTGTCCAGCAATACAAACTGCATAACCTGGCCAAATTTCACGGGTGTACAAGAAACAACGGGGGATTTACAAGGAGATGTTCACCCGGAACAGCCGGAAACCTGTCGGCAGCAAGATTCCGGAATTCTTCCTAAGAAGCCTTGAAAGCAGTGAAACGCTCCTATGTTGCAACAACTCAGAACCTCATTCTGAGTGTTCCTGGCAGAGGTCATTCGGCTGAACACGACGGTGGACTAATTAGAGCGAGATGTAGGCAGTGACGTCCATAGTTCTCGATGGACAGTGGTGGCCTGCCAAGCAACTGAGATCTATTTCTCAACACTTTCACAAAGTGCCATAAGTTGAGGTTCAACTTACGGCTCCGGTTGAGTAGAGTGTAGCCGTCAAAGCTGAAATCAGCAGCACTCAGGTGTGAAGAACGGGGAGCAGATATACCCAGTCCACTGGCATTGTCCTACGGGGACCAGCCTATCTCCTCGCATTGTCCTACGGGGACCAGCTGATCTGGCTGCCACGCCTGAATGTTTGCCACCGCGGCAGAGCTAGGCAGGCCCAATTGTGCAGGAATGCAAACTGCATAACCTGGCCAAATTTGACGCGTGTACAAGAAATCACGGGGGATTTACAAGGAGATATTCACCCGGAACAGCCGGAGGCTTGCCGGCAGCAACATTCCAAAAATCTTCCTAAGAAGCCTTGAAAGCAGTGAAACGCTCCTATGTTGCAATAACTCAGCACCTCATTCTGCGTGTTCCCGGCAGAGGTCATTCGGCTGAACACAACCGTGTACTAATTAGAGCCAGATGTAGGCAGTGCCGTCTATAATGCTGGATGGACAGTGGTGGCGTGCCAAACAACAGAGCTCTAATTCTCAACACTTTCACAAAGTGTCTTTAGTTGAGGTTAAACTTACTGCTCGGGTTGAGTAGAGTGTAGCCGTCAAAACTGGAATCAGTAGCACTCAGGTGAGAAGAAGGGGAAGCAGATATACCCAGTCCGCTGGCAGTGTCCTACCGGGACCAGCCTCTATGGCTGCCACGCCTGAATGTTTGCAACCGCGGAAGAGCTAGGCAGGCACAATTGTGAAGCAATGCATACTGCATAACCTAGCCAAATTTCACGGGTGTACAAAAATCCACGGGGGATTTACAAGGAGATGTTCACCCAGAACAGCTGGAGGCCTGCCGGCAGCAAGATTCCGGAATTCTTTCTAAGAAGCCTTTGAAAGCAGTGAAACGCTCCTATGTTGCAATAACTCAGAACCTCATTCTGAGTGTTCCCAGCAGAGGTCATTCGGCTGAACACAACCGTGGACTAATTAGAGCCAGATATAGGCAGTGCCGTCCATAATGCTGGATGGACAGTGGTGGCGTGCTAAACAACAGAGCTCTAGTTCTCAACACTTTCACAAAGTGCCATAAGTTGAGGTTCAACTTACTGCTCCGATTGAGTAGAGTGTAGCTGTCAAAGCTGGAATCAGTAGCACTCAGGTGAGTAGAACGGGAAGCAGATATACCCAGTCCGCTGGCAGTGTCTACAGGGACCAGCCTATCTGGCTGCCACGCCTGAATATTTGCAACCGCGGCAGAGCTGGGCAGGTGCAATTGTGCAGCAATGCAAACTGCATAACCTGCCAAAATTTCACGGGTGTACAAGAAACCACCGGGGATTTGCAAGGGGATGTTCCCCGGAACAGTCGGAATACTGCCGGCAGCAACATTCCGGAATTCTTCCTAAGAAGTCTTGAAACAGTGAAACGCTCCTATGTTGCAATAACTCAGAACCTCATTTTGAGTGTTACCGGCAGAGGTCATTCGACTGAACACAACCGTGGAATAATGAGAGCCAGATGTAGGCAGTGCCTTCCATAGTGCTGGATGGACAATGGTGGCGAGCCAAACAACTGAGCTCTAGTTCTCCACACTTTCACAAATTGCCATAAGGTGAGGTTATACTTACTGCTCCGGTTGAGTAGAGTGTAGCCGTCAAAGCTGGAAACAGTAGCACTCAGGTGAGAAGAACGGGAAGCACACATACCCAGTCCGCTGGCAGTGTCCTACGGGGACCAGCCTATATGGCTGCCACGCCTGAATGTTTGCAACCGCCCAAGAGCTAGGCAGGCACAATTGTGCAGCAATGCATACTGCATAACCTGACCAAATATCACGGGTGTACAAGAAACCACGGGGGATTTAAAAGGAGATGTTTACCCGGAACTGCTGGAGGCCTACCGACAGCAACATTCCGGAATTCTTCCTAAGAAGCCTTGAAAGCAGTGAAACGATCCTATGTTGAAATAACTCAGAACCTCATTCTGAGTGTTCCCGGCAGACGTCATTCGGCTGAAAACAACCATGGACTAATTAGAGCCAGATGTAAGCAGTGCCATCCATAGTGCTGGATGGACAGTGGTGACGTGCCAAACAACTGAGCTCTAGTTCTCAACACTTTCACAAAGTGTCCTTAGTTGAGGTTCAACTTACTGCTCCGGTTGAGTAGAGTGTAGCCGTCAAAGCTGGAATCAGTAGCACTCAGGTGAGAAGAACGGGAAGCAGATATACCCAGTCCGCTGGCAGTGTCCTACGGGGACCAGCCCATATGGCTGCCACGCCTGAATATTTGCAACCGCGGAAGAGCTATGCAGGCACAATTGTGCAGCAATGCATACTGCATAACCTGGCCAAATTTCACGGGTGTACAAGAAACCACGGGGGATTTAAAAGGAGATATTCACCCGGATCAGCCGGAGGCCTGCCGGCAGCAACCTTCCAAATATCTTCCTAGAAGCCTTGAAAGCAGTGAAACGCTCCTATGGTGCAACAACTCAGAATCTCATTCTGAGTGTTCCCGGCAGAGGTCATTCGGCTGAACACAACCGTGGACTAATTAGAGCCAGATGTAGGCAGTGCTGTCCATAGTGCTCGATGGACAGTGGTGGCGAGCCAAACTGAGCTCTAGTTCTCAACACTTTCACAAATTGCCATACGGTGAGGTTCACCTTATTGCTCCGGTTGAGTAGAGTGTAGCCGTCAAAGATGGAATCAGTAGCACTCAGGTGAGAAGAACGGGAAGCAGATATACCCAGTCCGCTGGCAGTGTCCTACGGGAACCTACTTATCTCGCTTCCACGCCTGAATGTTTGCAAACGCGGCAGAGTTAGGCAGGCGCAATTGTGCAGCAATGCAAACTGCATAACCTGGCCAAATTTCACGGGTGTAAAAGAAACCACGGGGGATTTACAAGGAGATGTTCATCCGGACCACCTGGAGGTCAGCCAGCAGCAAGATTGAGGAATTCTTCCTAAGAAGCCTTAAAGCAGTGAAACGCTCCTATGTTGCAATAAGTCAGCACCTCATTCTGAGTGTTCCCGGCAGAGGTCATTCGGCTGAACACAACCGTGGACTAATTAGAGCCAGATGTAGGCAGTGCCGTCCATAATGCTGGATGGACAGTGGTGGTTTGCCAAACAACAGAGCTCTAGTTCTCAACACTTTCACAAAGTGCCATTAGTTGAGGTTCAACTTACTGCTCCGCTTGAGTAGAGTGTAGCCGTCAAAGCTGGAATCAGTAGCACTCAGGTGAGAAGGACGGGAAGCAGATATACCCAGTCCTCTGGCAGTGTCTACGGGGACCAGCCTCTATGGCTGCCACGCCTGAATGTTTGCAACCGCGGCAGAGCTAGGCAGGCGCAATTTTGCAGCAATGCAAACTGCATAACATTTCGAAATTTCATGGGTGTGCAAGAAACCACCGGGGATTTGCAAGGGGATGTTCCCCGGAACAGCCGGAATACTGCCGGCAGCAACATTCCGGAATTCTTCCTAAGAAGCCTTGAAACAGTGAAACGCTCCTATGTTGCAATAACTCAGAACCTCCTTTTGAGTGTTACCGGCAGAGGTCATTCGGCTGAACACAACCGTGGAATAATTAGAGCCAGATGTAGGCAGTGCCATCCATAGTGCTGGATGGACAGTGGTGGCAAGCCAAACAACTGAGCTCTAGTTCTCAACACTTTCACAAATTGTCCTTAGTTGAGGTTAAACTTACTGCTCCGGTTGAGTAGAGTGTAGCCGTCAAAGCTGGAATCAGTAACACTCAGGTGAGAAGAACCGGAAGCAGATATACCCAGTCCGCTGGCAGTGTCCTACGGGGACCAGCCTATATGGCTGCCACGCCTGAATGTTTGCAACCGGGGAAGGGCTAGGCAAGCGCAATTGTGCAGCAATGCATACTGCATAACCTGGCCAAATTTCACGGTTTTACAAGAAACCACGGGGGATTTACAAGGAGATGTTCACCCGGAACACATGGAGGCCTGCGGGCAGCAAGATTCCGGAATTCTTTCTAAGAAGCCTTGAGAGCAGTGAAACACTCCTATGTTGCAGTAACTCAGAACCTCATTCTGAGTGTTCCCGGCAGAGGTCATTCAGCAGAACACAACCGTGGACTAACTAGAGCCAGATGTAAGAAGCGCTGTCCATAGTGCTCGATGGACAGTGGTGGCGAGCCAATCAACTGAGCTCTAGTTCTCAACACTTTCACAAATTGCCATAAGGTGAGGTTCAACATACTGCTCCGGTTGAGTAGAGTGTAGTCGTCAAAGCTGGAATCAGTAGCACTCAGGTGAGGAGAACGGGAAGAAGATATACCGAGTCCGCTGGCAGTGTCCTACGGGGAACAGCCTATCTCGATGCCACGTCTGAATGTTTGCAACCGCGGCAGAGTTAGGCAGGCACAATTGTGCACCAATGCAAACTGCATAACCTGGCCAAATTTCACGGGTGTTCAAGAAACCACGGGGGATTTACAAGGAGATGTTAACCCGGAATAACCGGAGGCCTGCCGACAGCAACATTCGGGAATTCTTCCTAAGAAGCCTTGAAAGCAGTGAAAAGCTCCTATGTTGCAATAACTCAGAACCTCATTCTGAGTGTTCCCGGCAGAGGTCATTCGGCTGAACACAACCGTGGACTAATTAGAGCCAGATGGAGGCAGTGCCGTCCAAAGTGCTGGATGGACTGTGGTGGCGTGCCAAACAACTGAGCTCTAGTTCTCAACACTTTCACAAAGTGCCATAAGTTGAGGTTCAACTAACTGCTCCGGTTGAGTAGAGTGTGGCCATCAAAGCTGGAATCAGTAGCACTCAGGTGAGAAGAACGGGAAGCACATGTACCCAGTGCGCTGGCAGTGTCCTACAGGGACCAGCCTATCTGGCTGTCACGCCTGATGTTTGCAACCGCGGTAGAACTAGGAAGGCGCAATTGTGCAGCAATGCAAACTGCATAACCTGGCCAAATTTCACGGGTGTACAAGAAACCAAGGGGGATTTACAAGGAGATGTTCACCCGGAACTCCCGGAGGCATGCCGGCAGCAACATTCCGGAATCCTTCCTAAGAAGCCTCGAAAGCAGTGAAACGCTCCTATGTTGCAACAACTCAGAACCTCATTCTGAGTGTTCCCGGCAGAGGTCATTCGGCTGAACACAACCGTGGACTAATTAGTGCCAGATGTAGGCAGTGCCGTCCATAGTGCTGGATGGAGAGTGGTGGCGTGTCAAACAACTGAGCTCTAGTTCTCAACACTTTCTTATAGTGCCATAAGTTGAGTTTCATCGTACTGCTCCGGTTGAGTAGAGTGTAGCCGTCAAAGCTGGAATCAGTAGCAATCAGGTGAGAAGAACGGGAAGCAGATATACCCAGTCCGCTGGCATTGTCATAAGGGGACCAGTCTATCTGGTTTCCATGCCTGAATGTTTGCAACTGCGGCAGAGCAAGGCAGTCACAATTGTGCAGCAATGCAAACTGCATAACCTGGCCAAATTTCACGGGTGTACAAGAAACCATGGGGGATTTACAAGGAGATGTTCACCTGGAACAACCAGAGGCCTGCCAGCAGCAACATTCCGGAATTCTTCCTAAGAAGCCTTGAAAGCAGTGAAACGCTTCTATGTTCCAATAACTTAGAACCTCATTCTGAGTGTTCCCTGCAGAGGTCATTCGGCTGAACACAACCGTGGACTAATTAATGCCAGATGTAGGCAGTGCCGTCCAAAGTGCTGGATGGACTGTGGTGGCATTCCAAACAACTGAGTTCTAGTTCTCCACACTTTCACTACGTACCATAAGTTGGGGTTCAAGTTACTGCTCCGGTTGAGAAGAGTGTAGCTGACAAAGCTGGAATCAATAGCACTCAGGTGAGAAGAAAGGGAAGCAGATATACACAGTCCGCTGGCAGTGCCCTACGGGGACCAGCCTATCTGGCTGCCACGCCTGAATGATTGCAAACGCGGCAGATCTAGGCAAGCGCATTTTTGCAGCAATGCAAACTGCATAACCTGGCCAAATTTCACGGGTGTACAAGAAACCACGGGGGATTTGCAAGGGGATGTCCACCCGGAACAGCCGGAGGCATGTCGGCCGAAACATTCCGGAATTCTTCCTCAGAAGCCTTGGAAGCAGTGAAGTGCCCCTATTTTGCAATAACTCAGAACCTCATTCTCAGTGTTCCCCGCAGAGGTATTTGATGGACACAACTGTGGACTAATTAGAGCCAGATGTAAGCAGTGCTGTCCACAGTGCTGGAAGGACAGTGGTGGTGTGCCAAACAACTGAGCTCTAGTTCTGAACACTTTCACAAAGAGCCATAAGTTGAGGTTCAACTTACTGCTCCTGTAGAGTAGAGTGTAGCCGACAAAGCTGGAATCAGTAGCACTCAGGTGAGAAGAAAGGGAAGCAGATAGACCCAGTCCGTTGGCAGTGTCCTACGTGGACCAGCCTATCTGGCTGCCATGCCTGAATGTTTGGAACCGCAGCAGAGCTAGGCAGGCGCAATTGTGCAGCAATGCAAACTGCATAACCTGGCCAAATTTCACGCGTGTTCAAGAAACCACGGGGGATTTACAAGGAGATTTTCACCCAGAACAGCCGGAGGCCTGCCGGCAGCAAGATTCTGGAATTCTTCCTAAGAAGCCTTGAAAGCAGTGAAACGCTCCTATGATGCAATAACTCAGCACCTCATTCTGAGTGTTCCCGGCAGAGGGCATTCGGCTGAACACAACCGTGGACTAATTAGAGCCAGATGTAGGCAGTGCCGTCCATAGTGCTCGATCGAGAGTGGTGGCGTGCCAAACAATTGAGCTCTAGTTCTCAACACTTTCACAAAGCGCCATAAGTTGAGGTTCAAGTTACTGCTCCGGTTGAGTAGAGTGTTGCCGTCAAAGCTGGAATCAGTAGCACTCAGGTGTGAAGAACTGGAAGCAGATATATCCAGTCCGCTGGCAGTGTCCTACGGGGAACAGCCGCTCGGGCTGCCACGCCTGAATGTTTGCAACCGCGGCAGACCTACGCTAGCACAATAGTGCAGCAATGCAAACTGCATGACCTGGCCAAATTTCACGGGTGTACAAGAAACCACTGGGGATATACAAGGAGATGTTCACCCAGAACACCCGAAGGCCTGCCGGCAGCAAGATTCCAGAATTCTTCCTAAGAAGCCTTGAAAGTAGTGAAACGCTCCTATGTTGCAATAACTCAGAACCTCATTCTGAGTGTTCCCGGCAGAGGTCATTCGGCTGAACAGAACCGTGGACTAATTAGAGCCAGATGTAGGCAGTGCCGTCCATAGTGCTCGATCGAGAGTGGTGGCGTGCCAAACAATTGAGCTCTAGTTCTCAACACTTTCACAAAGCGCCATAAGTAGAGGTTCAAGTTACTGCTCCGGTTGAGTAGAGTGTTGCCGTCAAAGCTGGAATCAGTAGCACTCAGGTGTGAAGAACTGGAAGCAGATATATCCAGTCCGCTGGCAGTGTCCTACGGGGAACAGCCGCTCGGGCTGCCACGCCTGAATGTTTGCAACCGCGGCAGACCTACGCTAGCACAATAGTGCAGCAATGCAAACTGCATGACCTGGCCAAATTTCACGGGTGTACAAGAAACCACTGGGGATATACAAGGAGATGTTCACCCAGAACACCCGAAGGCCTGCCGGCAGCAAGATTCCAGAATTCTTCCTAAGAAGCCTTGAAAGTAGTGAAACGCTCCTATGTTGCAATAACTCAGAACCTCATTCTGAGTGTTCCCGGCAGAGGTCATTCGGCTGAACAGAACCGTGGACTAATTAGAGCCAGATGTAGGCAGTGCCGTCCACAGTGCTGGATGGAGAGTGGTGGCGTGCCAAACAACTGAGCTCTAGTTCTCAACACTTTCACAAAGTGCCATAAGTTGAGGTTCTACTTACTGCGCCGGTTGAGTAGATTGTAGCCGTCAAAGCTGAAATCAGTAGCACTCAGGTGAGAAGGACGGGAAGCCGATATACCCAGTCCGCTGGCAGTGTCCTACGGGCACCAGCCTACCTGGCTGCCACACCTGAATATTTGCAACCGCGGCAGAGCTAGTCAGGCGGAATTGTGCAGTAATGCAAACTGCATGACCTGGCCAAATTTCACGGGTGTACAAGACACCACTGGGGATTTACAAGGAGGTGTTCACCCGGAATAGCCGGAGGCTTGCCGGCAGCAAGGTTCCGGAATCCTTCCTAAGAAGCCTTGAAAGCAGTGAAAGGCTCCTATGTTGCAATATCTCAGAACCTCATTCTGAGTGTTCCCGGCAGAGGTCATTCGGCTGAACACAACCGTGGACTAATTAGAGCCAGATGTACGCAGTGGCGTCCATAGTGCTGGATGGACATTGGTGGCGTGACAAACAACTGAGCTCTACTTCTCAACACTTTCACAAAGTGCCATAACTTGAGGATCAACTTACTGCTCCGGTTGAGTAGAGTGTAGCCATCAAAGCTGGAATCAGTAGCACTCAGGTGAGAAGAACGGGCAGCAGATATACCCAGTCCGCTTGCAGTGACCTACGGGGACCAACCTATCTGGCTGCCACACCTGAATGTTTCCAACCGTGGCACAGCTAGGCAGGCGCAATGGTGCAGCAATGCAAACTGCATAACCTGGCCAAATTTCACGGGTGTACAAGAAACCACGGGGGATATACAAGGAGATGTTTACCCCGAAAAGCCGGAGACCTGCCACCAGCAACATTCCGGAATACTTCCTAAGAAGCCTTGAAAGAAGTGAAACGCTCCTATGTTGCAATAACTCAGAACCTCATTCTGAGTGTTCCTGGCAGAGGTCATTCGGCTGAACACAACCGTGGACTAATTAGAGCAAGATATGGCAGTGCCGTCCATAGCGCTGGACAGTGGTGGCGTGCCAAACAACTGAGCTCTACTTCTCAACACTTTCACAAAGTGCGATAAGTTGAGAGTCAACTTACTGCTCCGGTTGAGTAGAGTGTAGCCATCAAAGCTGGAATCAGTAACACTAAGGTGAGAAGAATGGGAAGCAGATATACCCAGTCGGCTTGCAGTGTCCATGGGGGACAAAGTATCTGGCTGCCACGCCGAATGTTTGCAACCGCGACAGATCTAGACAGGCGCAATTGTGCAACAATGCAAACTGCATAACCTGGCCAAATTTCACGGGTTTACAAGAAATCACGTGGGATTTACAAGCAGATGTTCACCCGGAACAGCCGGAGGCCGGCCAGCAACATCTTTCCGGAATTCTTCCTAAGAAGCCTTGAAAGCAGTGAAACGCTCCTATGTTGCAATAACTCAGAACCTCATTTTGAGTGTTCCCGGCAGAGGTCATTCGGCTGAACACAACCGTGGACTAAATAGAGCCAGGTGTAGGCAGTGCCGTCCATAGTGCCCGACAGTGATGTCGTGCCAAAAAACTGAGCTCTGGTTCTCAACACTTTCACAAAGTGCCATAAGTTGAGGTTCAACTTACTGCTCCGGTTGAGTAGAGTGTAGCCGTCAAAGCTGCAATCAGTAGCACTCAGGTGAGAAGAACGGGAAGCAGATATACCCATTGCGCTGGCAGTGTCCTACGGGGACCAGCCTATCTGGCTGCCACAACTGAATGTTTGCCACCGCGGCATAGCTAGGCAGGCATGATTGTGCAGCAATGCAAACTGCATAACCTAGGCAAATTTCATTGGTGTAGAAGAAACCTCGGGGGATTTACAAGGAGATGTTCACCCGGAACAGCTGGAGGCCTGCCGGCAGCAACATTCCGGTATTCTTCCTAAGAAGCCTTGAAAGCAGTGAAACGCTCCTATATTGCAATAACTCAGAACCTCATTCTGAGTGTTCCCGCCAGAGGTCATTCGGCTGAACACAACCGTGGACTAATTAGAGCCAGATGTAGGCAGTGCCGTCCATAGTGCTGGATGGACAGTGGTGGCGTGCCAAACAACTGAGCTCTGGTTCTCAACACTTTCACAAAGTGCCATAAGTTGAGGTTCAACTTACTGCTCCGGTTGAGTAGAGTGTAGCCGTCAAAGCTGGAATCAGTAGCACTCAGGTGAGAAGAACAGGAAGCAGATATACCCAGTCCGCTGGCAGTGTCCTACGGTGAGCAAACTATATGGCTGCCAAGCCTGAATGTTTGCAACCGCTGCAGAGCTAGGCAGGCGCAATTGTGCAACAATGCAAACTGCATAACCTGGCCAAATTTCATCGGTGTACAAGAAACCACGGGGGATTCACAAGGAGATGTTCACCCGGAACAGCCGGAGGCCTGTCGGCAGCAACATTCCGGAATGATTCCTAAGAAGCCTTGAAAGAAGTGAAACGCTCCTATGTTGCAATAACTCAGAACCTCATTCTGAGTGTTCCCCGCAGAGGTCATTCGGCTGAATACAACCGTGGACTAATTAGAGCCAGATGTAGGCAGTGCCGTCCATTGTGCTAGACGGACTGTGGAGTTGTGCCAAACTACTGAGCTCTAGTTCTCAACACTTTCACAAAGTCCCATAAGTTGAGGTTCAACTTACTGCTCCGGTTGAGTAGAGTGTAGCCCTCAAAGCTGGAATCAGTAGCACTCAGGTGATAAGTACGGGAAGCAGATATACCCAGTCTGCTGGCAGTGTCGTACTGGGACCAGCCTATCTGGCTGCCACGCCTGAATGTTTGCCAGCGCGGCAGAGCTAGGCAGGCGCAATTGTGGAGCAATGCAAACTGCATAACCTTGCCAAATTTCACAGGTTTACAAGAAACCACGGGGCATTTACAAGGAGATGTTCACCCGGAACAGCCGGAGGCCTGCCGGCAGCAAGATTCCGGAATTCTTCCTAAGATGCTATGAAAGCAATGAAACGCTCCTATGTTGCAATAACTCAGAAACTCATTCTGAGTGTTCCCGGCAGAGTTCATTCGGCTGAACACAACCGTGGACTAATTAGAGCCAGATGTATGCAGTGCGTCCATAGTGCTGGATGGACTGTTGTGGCCTGCCAAACAACTGAGCTCTAGTTCTCAACACTTTCACAAATTGCCATGAGTTGAGGTTCAACTTAATATTCCGGTTGAGTAGAGTGTAGCCGTCAAAGCTGGAATCAATAGCACTCAGGTGAGAAGAACGGGAATCACATATACCCAGTCCGCTGGCAGTGTCTTACGGTAACCAGCCTATCTGGTAGCCACGACTGAATGTTTGCCAGCACGACAGAGCTAGGCAGGCGCAATTGTGCAGCAATGCAAACTGCATAACCTGGCCAAATTTCACGGGTGTACAAGATACCACGGGGGATTTACACATAGATGTTCACCCGGATCAGCCGGAAGCCTGCCGGCAGCAATATTCCGAAATTCTTCCAAAGAAGGCGTGAAAGCAGTGAAACGCTCCTATGTTGCAACAACTCAGAACCTCATTCTGTGTGTTCCCGGCAGAGGTCATTCGGCTGAACACAACCGTGGACTAATTAGAGCCAGATGTAGGTACTTCCGTCCGTAGTGATGGATGGACAGTGGTGGCGTGCCAAACAACTGAGCTCTAGTTCTCAACACTTTCACAAATTGCCATAAGTTGAGGTTCAACTTACTGCTCCGGTTGAATAGAGTGTAGCTGTCAAAGCGGGAATCAGTAGCACTCAGGTGAGAAGAACGGGAAGCAGATATACCCAGTCCGCTGGCAGAGTCCTACGGGAACCAGCCTGTATGGCTGCCACGCCTGAATGTTTGCAACCTCGGCAGAGCTAGGCAGGCGTAATTGTGCAGCAATGCAAACTGCATAACCTGGCCAAATTTCACGGGTGTACAAGAAACCATGGGGCATTTACAAGGAGATGTTCACCCGGAGCAGCCGGAGGTTGTTGGCAGCAAGAATACGGAATACTTCCTAAGAAGCCTTGAAAGCAGTGAAACGCTCCTATGTTGCAATAACTCAGAACCTCATTCTGAGTGTTCCCGGCAGAGGTCATTCGGCTGAACACAACCGTGGACTAATTAGAGCCAGATGTAGGCAGTGCCGTCCATAGTGCTGGATGGACAGTGGTGGCGTGCTAAACAACTGAGCTCGAGTTCTTAACACTTTCACAAAGTATTATAAGTTGAGGTCCAACTTACTTCTCCGGTTGAGTAGAGTGTAGCCGTCAAAGCTGGAATCAGAAGCACTCAGGTGAGAAGAGCGGGACCAGTCCGCTGGCAGTGTCCTACGGGGACCAGCCTATCTGGATGCCATGCCTGAATGTTTGCGACCCAGGCAAAGCTAGGCAGGGGCCATTAAACAGCAATGCAAACTGCATATCCTGGCCAAATTTCAGGGTTGTACAAGAAACCACGGGGGATTTACAAGGAGATGTTGACCCGGAACAGCCGGAGGCCTGCCGGCAGCAAGATTCCGGAATGCTTCCTAAGAAGCCTTGAAAGCAGTGAAACGTTCCTATGTTGCAATAACTCAGAACCTCATTCTGAGTGTTCCCGTCAGAGGTCATTAGGCTGAACACAACCTTGGACTAATTAGAACCAGATGTAAGCAATGCAGTCCATAGTGCTGGATGGACAGTGGTGGCATGCCAAACAACTGAGCTCTAGTTCAGAACACTTTAACAAAGTGCCATAGGTTGCGGTTCAACTTACTGCTCCGGTTGAGTAGAGTGTAACCGTCAAAGCTGGAATCAGAAGCACTCACTTGAGAAGAACGGGAAGCAGATATACCCAGTCCGCTGGCAGTGTTTTACGGGGACCAGCCTATCTGGCTGCCACGCCTGAATGTTTGCCTGCGCGGCAGAGCTAGGCAGGCGTAATTGTCCAGCAATGCAAACTGCATAACCTGCCCAAATTTCACGGGTGTACAAGAAACCACGGGAGATTTACAAGGAGATGTTCACCCTGAACAGCCGGAGGCCTGCCGGCAGCAAGATTCCGGAATTCTTCCTTAGAAGCCTTGAAAGCAGTAAAACGCTCCTGTGTTGCAATAACTCAGAACCTCATTCTGAGTGTTCCCGGCAGAGGTCATTCGGCTGAACACAAACGTGGACTAATTAGAACCAGATGTAGGCAATGCCATCCATATATGCTGGATGGACAGTGGTGACGTGCCAAACAACTGAGCTCTAGCTCTCAACACTTTCACAAAGTTCCATGAGTTGAGGTTCAATTTACTGCTCCGGTTGAGGAGAGTGTAGCTGTCAAAGCTGGAATCAGTAGCACTCAGATGAGAAGAACGGGAAGCAGATATACACAGTCCGCTGGCAATGTCCTACGGGGACCAGCCTATCTGGCTGCCACGCCTGAATTTTTGCAACCGTGGCAGAACTAGGCAGGCGCAATTGTACAGCAATGCAAACTGCATAACCTGGCTAAATTTCAAAGGGTGTACAAGAAACCACAGGGGATTTACAAGGAGATGTTCACCCGGAATAGCCGGAAGCCTGCCCGCAGCAAGATTCCGGAATTCTTCCTAAGAAGCCTTGAAAGCAGTGAAAAGCTCCTATGTTGCAATAACTCAGAACCTCATTCTGAGTGTTCCAGGCAGAGGTCATTCGGTTCAACACAACCGTGGACTAATTAGAGCCAGATGTAGGCAATGCCGTCCATAGTGCTGGATGGACAGAGTTGGCGTGAGAAACAACTGAGCTCTAGTTCTCAACACTTTCACAAAGTGCCATGAGTTGAGGTTCAACATACTGCTGCGGTTGAGTAGAGTGTAGCCGTCAAAACTGGAATCAGTAGCACGCAGATGAGAAGAACAGGAAGCAGATATACCCAGTCCGCTGGCAGTGTCCTACGGGGACAAGCATATCTGGCTGCCACCGCTGAATGTGTGCAACCGCGGCAGAGCTAGGCAGGCACAATTGTGCAGCAATGCAAACTGCAGAACCTGGCCAAATTTCACGGGTGTACAAGAAACCACGGGGGATTTACAAGGAGATGTTCACTCGGAAAAGCCGGAGGCCTGCCGGTAGCACAATTCTGGAATTCTTCCTGTGAAGCCTTGAAAGCAGTGAAACGCTCCTATGTTGCAACAACTCAGAACCTCATTCTGAGTGTTCCCGGCAGAGGTCATTCGGCTGAACACAACCGTGGACTAATTAGAGCCAGATGTAGGCAGTGCCGTCCATAGTGCTCGATCGAGAGTGGTGGCGTGCCAAACATCTGAGCTCTAGTTCTCAACACTTTCACAAAGTGCCATGAGTTGAGGTTCAAATTACTGCTCCGGTTGAGTACAGTGTAGCCGTCAAAACTGGAATTAGTAGCACTCAGGTGAGAAGATCGGGACCCAGATATACCCAGTCCGCTGGCAGTGTCCTACGGGGACCAGCCTATATGGCTGCCACGCCTGAATGTTTGCACCCGCGGCAGAGTTAGGAAGGCGCAATTGTGCAGCAATGCAAACTGCATAACCTGGCCAAATTTCACAGGTGTCCAAGAAACCACTGGGGATTTACAAGGAGATGTTCACCCGGAACAGCCGGAGGCCTGCCGGCAGCAAGATTCTGGAATTCTTCCCGAGAAGTCTTGAAAGCAGTGAAACGCTCCTATGTTGCAACAACTCAGAACCTCATTCTGAGTGGTCCCGGCAGAGGTCATTCGGCTGAACACAACCGTGGACTAATTAGAGCCATATGTAGGCAGTGCCGTCCATAGTGCTGGATGGACAGTGGTGGGGTGGCAAACAACTGAGCTCTAGTTCTCAACACTTTCACAAAATGCCATAAGTTGAGGTTCAACTTACTCCTCCGGTTGAGTAGAGTGTAGCCGTCAAAGCTGGAATCACTAGCACTCAGGTGAGAAGAACGGGAAGCAGATATAAACAGTTCGCTGGCAGTGTCCTACGGGGACCAGCCTATCTGGCTGCCACGCCTGAATGTTTGCAACCGCGGCAGAGCTAGGCAAGCGCAATTATGCAGCAATGCAAACTGCATAAGCTGGCCAAATTTCACGGTTGTACAAGAAAACACGGGGGATTTACAAATAGATGTTCACCCGGAACAGTCGGAGGCCTGCTGGAAGCAAGTTTGAGGAATTCTTCCTAAGAAGCCTTGAAAGCAGTGAAAGGCTCCTATGTTGCAATAACTCAGAACCTCATTCTGAGTGTTTCCGGCTGAGGTCATTCAGCTGAACACAACAGTGGACTAATTAGAGCCAGATGTATGCAGTGCCGTCCATAGTGCTGCTTGGACAGTGGTGGCGTGCCAAACAACTGAGCTCTAGTTCTGAACACTTTCACAAAGTGCCATAAGTTGAGGTTCAACTTACTGCTCAGGTTGAGTAGAGTGTAGCCGTCAAAGCTGGAATCAGTAGAAGTCAGGTGGGAAGAACGGGAAGCAGATATACCCATTGCGCTGGCAGTGTCCTACGGGGACCCGCCTATCTGGCTGCCACGCCTGAATGTTTGCAACCGCGGCAGAGCTAGGCATGCGTATTTGTGCAGCAATGCAAACTGCATAACCTGGCCAAATTTCAAGGGTGTTCAAGAAACCATGGGGGATTTACAAGGAGATGTTCACCCGGAGCAGCCCGAGGTTGCCGGCAGCAAGAATACGGAATTCTTCCTAAGAAGCCTTGAAAGCAGTGAAAAGCTCCTATGTTGCAATAACTCAGAACCTCATTCTGAGTGTTCCCCGCAGAGGTCATTCGGCTGAACACAACCGTGGACTAATTAGAGCCAGATGTAGGCAGTGCCGTCCATAATGCTGTATGGACAGTGGTGGCGGGCCAAACAACTGAGCTCTAATTCTTAACACTTTCACCTAGCACCATAAGTTCAGGTCCAACTTAATGCTCCGCTTGAGTACAGTGTAGCCGTGAAAGCTGGAATCAGTAGCACTCAGGTGAGAAGAACAGGACCAGTCCACTGGCAGTGTCCTACGGTGGCCAGCCTATCTGGCTGTCACGCCTGAATGTTTGTGACCGCGGCAGAAATAGGCAGGGGCCATTGAACAGCAATGCAAACTGCATAAGCTGGACAAATTTCACGGGTGTACAAGAAACCATGGGGGATTTACAAGAAGATGTTCACACAGAACAGCCGGAGGCCTGCCGGCAGCAAGATTCCAGAATTCTTACTAAGAAGCCATGAATGCATTGAAATGTTCCTATGTTGCAATAACTCAACCTCATTCTGAGTGTTCCTGGCAGAGGTCATTAGGCTGAACACAACCGTGGACTAATTAGAAACAGATGTATGCAATGCAGTCCATAGTGCTGGATGGACAGTGGTGGCATGCCAAACAACTGAGCTCAAGTTCTCAATACTTACACAAAGTGCCATAAGTTGAGGTTCAACTTACTGCTCCGTTTGAGTAGAGTGTAGCCGTCAAAGCTGGAATCAGTAGCACTCACGTGAGAAGAACGGGAAGCAGATATAAACAGTTCGCTGGCAGTGTCCTACGGGAACCAGCTTTTCTGGCTGCCATGCCTGAATGTATGCAACTGCGGCAGAGCTAGGCAGGCGCAATTGTGCAGCAATGCAAACTGCATAACCTGGCCAAATTTCACGGGTGTACAAGAAACCAAGGGGGATTTACAAATAGATGTTCACCCAGAACAGTCGGAGGCCTGCCGGAAGCAAAATTGAGGAATTCTTCCGAAGAAGCATGAAAGCAGTGAAACGCTCCTATGTTGCAATAACTCAGAACCTTGTTCTGAGTGTTCCCGGCAGAGGTCATTCGGCTGAACACAAGCATGGACTAATTAGAGCCAGATGTAGGCAGTGCCGTCCATAGTGCTGGATGGACTGTGGTGGCGTGCCCAACAACTGAGCTCTAGTTCTCAACACTTTCACAAAGTGTCATAAGTTGAGGTTCAACTTACTGCTCCGGTTGAGTAGAGTGTAGCCGTGAAAGCTGGAATCAGTAGCACTCAGGTGAGAAGAAAGGGAAGCAGATATACCGAGTCCGCTGGCAGTGTCCTACGGGGACCAGCCTATCTGGCTGCCACGCCTGAATGTTTGCAACCACAGCAGAGCTAGGCAGGCGCAATTGTGCAGCAATGCAAACTGCATAACCTGGCCAAATTTCACGGGTGTAAAAGAAAGCACGGGGGATTTACAAGGAGATGGTCACCCGGAACATCCGGAGGCCTGCCGGCAGCAAGATTCTGGAATTCTTCCTAAGAAGCCTTGAAAGCAGTGAAACGCTCCTATGTTGGAACAACTCAGAACCTCATTCTGAGTGTTCCCGGTAGAGGTCATTCGGCTGAACACAACCGTGGACTACTTAGAGCCAGATGTAGGCAGTGCCGTCCATAGTGCTCGATTGAGAGTGGTGGCGTGACAAACAACTGAGCTCTAGTTCTCAACACTTTCACAAAGTGCCGTAAGTTGAGGTTCAACTTACTGCTCCTGTTGAGTAGAGTGTAGCCGTCAAAGCTGGAATCAGAAGCACTCAGGTGAGAAGAACCGGAAGCAGATATACCCAGTCCGCTGGCAGTGTCTTCCGTGGTCTAGCCTATCTGGCTGCCATGACTGAATGTTTGCCACCGTGGCAGAGCTAGGCAGGCGCAATTGTACAGCAATGCAAACTGCATAACCTGGCCAAATTTCACGCGTGTACAAGAAACCACGGGGGATTTACAAGGAGATGTTCACCCGGAACAGCCGGAGGACTGTTGGCAGCAAGATTCCAGAATTCTTCCTAAGAATCCTTGAAAGCAGTGAAACGCTCCTATGTTGCAATATCTCAGAACCTCATTCTGAGTGTTCCCGGCAGAGGTCATTCGGCTGAACACAACCGTGGACTAATTAGAGCCAGATGTAAGCAGTGCCGTCCACAGTGCTGGATGGACAGTGGTGGCGTGCCAAACAACTGAGCTCTAGTTCTCAACACTTTCACAAAGTGCCATAAGTTGAGGTTCTACATACTGCACTGGTTGAATAGAGTGTAGCCGTCAAAGCTGGAATCAGTAACACTCAGGTGAGAAGAACGGGAAGCAGATATAGCCAGTCCGCTTGCAGTGTCCTACGGGGACCAGCCTACCTGGCTGCCACACCTGAATATTTGCAACCGCGGCAGAGCTAGTCAGGGGCAATTGTGTAGCAATGCAAACTACATAACCTGGCCAAACTTCACGGGTGTACAAGAAACAAAGGGGGATTTACAAGGAGGTGTTCACCCGGAACAGCCGGAGGCTTGCCGGCAGCAAGATTCCGGAATTCTTCCTAAGAAGCCTTGAAGGCAGTGAAACGCTCCTATGTTGCAATATCTCAGAACCTCATTCTGAGTGTTCCCGGCAGAGTTCATTCGGCTGAACACAACCGTGGACTAATTAGAGCCAGATGTAGGCAGTGCCGTCCATAGTGCTGGATGGACTGTGGTGGCATGCCAAAGAACTGAGCTCTAGTTCTCAACACTTTCACAAAGTGCCAAAAGTTGAGGTTGAACTTACTGCTCCTGTTGAGTAGAGTGTAGCCCTCAAAGCTGGAATCAGTAACACTCAGGTGTGAAGAACGGTAAGCAGATATATCCAGTCCGCATGCAGTGTTCTACGGGGACCAGCCTCTCTGGCTGCAACGTGTGAATGTTTGCAACCGCGGCAGAGCTACGCTAGCACAATAGTTCAGCAATGCAAACTGCATGACCTGGCCAAATTTCACGGGTGTACAAGAAACCACGAGGGATTTACAAGGAGATGTTCACCTGGAACAGCCAGACGCCTGCCGGCAGCAACTTTCCGGAATTCTTCCTAAGAATCCTTGAAAGCAGTGAAACGCTCCTATGTTGCAATAACTCAGAACCTCATTCTTAGTGTTGCAGGCAGAGGTCATTCGGCTGAACACAGCCATGGACTAATTAGAGCCAGATGTAGGCAGTGCCGTCAATAGTGCTGGAGGACTGTAGTGGCGAGCCAAACTGAGCTCTAGTTCTCAACACTTTCACAAATTGCCATAAAGTGAGGTTCAACTTACTGCTCCGGTTGAGTAGAGTGTAGCCGTCAAAGCTGGAATCAGTAGCACTCAGGTGAGAAGAACGGGAAGCAGATATACCCAGTCCGCTGGCAGTGTCCTACGGGAACCTTCCTATCTCGCTTCCACGCCTGAATGTTTGCAACCGCGGCAGAGTTATGCAGGCGTAATTGTGCAGCAATGCAATCTGCATAACCTGGCCAAATTTCACGGGTGTACAGAAACCACGGGGGATTTACAAGGAGATGTTCATCCAGAACACCCGGAGTCCAGCCAGCAGCAAGATTGAGGAATTCTTCCTAAGAAGCCTTGAAAGCAGTGAAACGCTCCTATGTTGCAATAACTCAGCACCTCATTCTGAGTGTTCCCGGCAGAGGTCATTCGGCTGAACACAACCGTGGACTAATTAGAGCCAGATGTAGGCAGTGCCGTCCATAATGCTGGATGGACAGTGGTGGCGTGCTAAACAACAGAGCTCTAGTTCTCAACACTTTCACAAAGTGCCATAAGTTGAGGTTCAACTTACTGCTCCGATTGAGTAGAGTGTAGCTGTCAAAGCTGGAATCAGTAGCACTCAGGTGAGTAGAACGGGAAGCAGATATACCCAGTCCGCTGGCAGTGTCTACAGGGACCAGCCTATCTGGCTGCCACGCCTGAATGTTTGCAACCGCGGCAGAGCTGGGCAGGTGCAATTGTGCAGCAATGCAAACTGCATAAATTGCCAAAATTTCACGGGTGTACAAGAAACCACCGGGGATTTGCAAGGGGATGTTCCCCGGAACAGTCGGAATACTGCCGGCAGCAACATTCCGGAATTCTTCCTAAGAAGTCTTGAAACAGTGAAACGCTCCTATGTTGCAATAACTCAGAACCTCATTTTGAGTGTTACCGGCAGAGGTCATTCGACTGAACACAACCGTGGAATAATTAGAGCCAGATGTAGGCAGTGCCTTCCATAGTGCTGGATGGACAATGGTGGCGAGCCAAACAACTGAGCTCTAGTTCTCCACACTTTCACAAATTGCCATAAGGAGAGGTTATACTTACTGCTCCGGTTGAGTAGAGTGTAGCCGTCAAAGCTGGAAACAGTAGCACTCAGGTGAGAAGAACGGGAAGCACACATACCCAGTCCGGTGGCAGTGTCCTACGGGGACCAGCCTATATGGCTGCCACGCCTGAATGTTTGCAACCGCCCAAGAGCTAGGCAGGCACAATTGTGCAGCAATGCATACTGCATAACCTGACCAAATATCACGGGTGTACAAGAAACCAATGGGGATTTAAAAGGAGATGTTTACCCAAAACAGCTGGAGGCCTACCGGCAGCAACATTCCGGAATTCTTCCTAAGAAGCCTTGAAAGCAGTGAAACGATCCTATGTTGAAATAACTCAGAACCTCATTCTGAGTTTTCCCGGCAGACGTCATTCGGCTGAAAACAACCATGGACTAATTAGAGCCAGATGTAAGCAGTGCCATCCATAGTGCTGGATGGACAGTGGTGACGTGCCAAACAACTGAGCTCTAGTTCTCAACACTTTCACAAAGTGTCCTTAGTTGAGGTTCAACTTACTGCTCCGGTTGAGTAGAGTGTAGCCATCAAAGCTGGAATCAGTAGCACTCAGGTGAGAAGAACGGGAAGCAGATATACCCAGTCCGCTGGCAGTGTCCTACGGGGACCAGCCTATATGGCTGCCACGCCTGAATATTTGCAACCGCGGAAGAGCTATGCAGGCATAATTGTGAAGCAATGCATACTGCATAACCTGGCCAAATTTCACGGGTGTACAAGAAACCACGGGGGATTTAAAAGGAGATATTCACCCGGATCAGCCGGAGGCCTGCCAGCAGCAACCTTCCAAATATCTTCCTAGAAGCCTTGAAAGCAGTGAAACGCTCCTATGGTGCAACAACTCAGAACCTCATTCTGAGTGTTCCCGGCAGAGGTCATTCGGCTGAACACAACCGTGGACTAATTAGAGCCAGATGTAGGCAGTGCTGTCCATAGTGCTCGATGGACAGTGGTGGCGAGCCAAACTGAGCTCTAGTTCTCAACACTTTCACAAATTGCCATAAGGTGAGGTTCAACTTATTGCTCCGGTTGAGTAGAGTGTAGCCGTCAAAGATGGAATCAGTAGCACTCAGGTGAGAAGAACGGGAAGGAGATATACCCAGTCCGCTGGCAGTGTCCTACGGGAACCTACTTATCTCGCTTCCACGCCTGAATGTTTGCAAACGCGGCAGAGTTAGGCAGGCGCAATTGTGCAGCAATGCAAACTGCATAACCTGGCCAAATTTCACGGGTGTAAAAGAAACCACGGGGGATTTACAAGGAGATGTTCATCCGGACCACCTGGAGGTCAGCCAGCAGCAAGATTGAGGAATTCTTCCTAAGAAGCCTTAAAGCAGTGAAACGCTCCTATGTTGCAATAAGTCAGCACCTCATTCTGAGTGTTCCCGGCAGAGGTCATTCGGCTGAACACAACCGTGGACTAATTAGAGCCAGATGTAGGCAGTGCCGTCCATAATGCTGGATGGACAGTGGTGGTTTGCCAAACAACAGAGCTCTAGTTCTCAACACTTTCACAAAGTGCCATTAGTTGAGGTTCAACTTACTGCTCCGCTTGAGTAGAGTGTAGCCGTCAAAGCTGGAATCAGTAGCACTCAGGTGAGAAGAACGGGAAGCAGATATACCCAGTCCTCTGGCAGTGTCTACGGGGACCAGCCTCTATGGCTGCCACGCCTGAATGTTTGCAACCGCGGCAGAGCTAGGCAGGCGTAATTTTGCAGCAATGCAAACTGCATAACGTTTCGAAATTTCACGGGTGTGCAAGAAACCACCGGGGATTTGCAAGGGGATGTTCCCCGGAACAGCCGGAATACTGCCGGCAGCAACATTCCGGAATTCTTCCTAAGAAGCCTTGAAACAGTGAAACGCTCCTATGTTGCAATAACTCAGAACCTCCTTTTGAGTGTTACCGGCAGAGGTCATTCGGCTGAACACAACCGTGGAATAATTAGAGCCAGATGTAGGCAGTGCCATCCATAGTGCTGGATGGACAGTGGTGGCAAGCCAAACAACTGAGCTCTAGTTCTCAACACTTTCACAAATTGTCCTTAGTTGAGGTTAAACTTACTGCTCCGGTTGAGTAGAGTGTAGCCGTCAAAGCTGGAATCAGTAACACTCAGGTGAGAAGAACCGGAAGCAGATATACCCAGTCCGCTGGCAGTGTCCTACGGGGACCAGCCTATATGGCTGCCACGCCTGAATGTTTGCAACCGGGGAAGGGCTAGGCAAGCGCAATTGTGCAGCAATGCATACTGCATAACCTGGCCAAATTTCACGGGTGTACAAGAAACCACGGGGGATTTACAAGGAGATGTTCACCCGGAACACATGGAGGCCTGCGGGCAGCAAGATTCCGGAATTCTTTCTAAGAAGCCTTGAGAGCAGTGAAACACTCCTCTGTTGCAGTAACTCAGAACCTCATTCTGAGTGTTCCCGGCAGCGGTCATTCAGCAGAACACAACCGTGGACTAACTAGAGCCAGATGTAAGAAGCGCTGTCCATAGTGCTCGATGGACAGTGGTGGCAAGCCAATCAACTGAGCTCTAGTTCTCAACACTTTCACAAATTGCCAAAAGGTGAGGTTCAACATACTGCTCCGGTTGAGTAGAGTGTAGTCGTCAAAGCTGGAATCAGTAGCACTCAGATGAGGAGAACGGGAAGAAGATATACCGAGTCCGCTGGCAGTGTCCTACGGGGAACAGCCTATCTCGATGCCACGTCTGAATGTTTGCAGCCGCGGCAGAGTTAGGCAGGCACAATTGTGCAACAATGCAAACTGCATAACCTGGCCAAATTTCACGGGTGTTCAAGAAACCACGGGGGATTTACAAGGAGATGTTAACTCGGAATAGCCGGAGGCCTGCCGACAGCAACATTCCGGAATTCTTCCTAAGAAGCCTTGAAAGCAGTGAAAAGCTCCTATGTTGCAATAACTCAGAACCTCATTCTGAGTGTTCCCGGCAGAGGTCATTCGGCTGAACACAACCGTGGACTAATTAGAGCCAGATGGAGGCAGTGCCGTCCAAAGTGCTGGATGGACTGTGGTGGCGTGCCAAACAACTGAGCTCTAGTTCTCAACACTTTCACAAAGTGCCATAAGTTGAGGTTCAACTTACTGCTCCGGTTGAGTAGAGTGTGGCCATCAAAGCTGGAATCAGTAGCACTCAGGTGAGAAGAACGGGAAGCACATGTACCCAGTGCGCTGGCAGTGTCCTACAGGGACCAGCCTATCTGGCTGTCACGCCTGATGTTTGCAACCGCGGTAGAACTAGGAAGGCGCAATTGTGCAGCAATGCAAACTGCATAACCTGGCCAAATTTCACGGGTGTACAAGAAACCAAGGGGGATTTACAAGGAGATGTTCACCCGGAACTCCCGGAGGCATGCCGGCACCAACATTCCGGAATCCTTCCTAAGAAGCCTCGAAAGCAGTGAAACGCTCCTATGTTGCAACAACTCAGAACCTCATTCTGAGTGTTCCCGGCAGAGGTCATTCGGCTGAACACAACCGTGGACTAATTAGTGCCAGATGTAGGCAGTGCCGTCCATAGTGCTGGATGGAGAGTGGTGGCGTGTCAAACAACTGAGCTCTAGTTCTCAACACTTTCTTATAGTGCCATAAGTTGAGTTTCATCGTACTGCTCCGGTTGAGTAGAGTGTAGCCGTCAAAGCTGGAATCAGTAGCAATCAGGTGAGAAGAACGGGAAGCAGATATACCCAGTCCGCTGGCATTGTCATAAGGGGACCAGTCTATCTGGTTTCCATGCCTGAATGTTTGCAACTGCGGCAGAGCAAGGCAGTCACAATTGTGCAGCAATGCAAACTGCATAACCTGGCCAAATTTCACGGGTGTACAAGA
The DNA here is from genome assembly GCF_024711535.1 of Dipodomys merriami. NCBI lineage: Eukaryota > Metazoa > Chordata > Mammalia > Rodentia > Heteromyidae > Dipodomys > Dipodomys merriami. The sequence continues at coordinate 549,881 of NW_027203704.1, read as the reverse complement.
AACCATGGGGGATTTACAAGGAGATGTTCACCCGGAACAACCAGAGGCCTGCCAGCAGCAACATTCCGGAATTCTTCCTAAGAAGCCTTGAAAGCAGTGAAACGATTCTATGTTGCAATATCTTAGAACCTCATTCTGAGTGTTCCCTGCAGAGGTCATTCGGCTGAACACAACCGTGGACTAATTAATGCCAGATGTAGGCAGTGCCGTCCAAAGTGCTGGATGGACTGTGGTGGCATTCCAAACAACTGAGCTCTAGTTCTCCACACTTTCACTACGTACCATAAGTTGAGGTTCAAGTTACTGCTCCGGTTGAGAAGAGTGTAGCTGACAAAGCTGGAATCAATAGCACTCAGGTGAGAAGAAAGGGAAGCAGATATACACAGTCCCCTGGCAGTGCCCTACGGGGACCATCCTATCTGGCTGCCACGCCTGAATGATTGCAAACGCGGCAGATCTAGGCAAGCGCATTTTTGCAGCAATGCAAACTGCATAACCTGGCCAAATTTCACGGGTGTACAAGAAACCACGGGGGATTTGCAAGGGGATGTCCACCCGGAACAGCCGGAGGCATGTCGGCCGAAACATTCCGGAATTCTTCCTAAGAAGCCTTGGAAGCAGTGAAGTGCCCCTATTTTGCAATAACTCAGAACCTCATTCTCAGTGTTCCCCGCAGAGGTATTTGGCTGAACACAACTGTGGACTAATTAGAGCCAGATGTAAGCAGTGCTGTCCACAGTGCTGGAAGGACAGTGGTGGTGTGCCAAACAACTGAGCTCTAGTTCTGAACACTTTCACAAAGAGCCATAAGTTGAGGTTCAACTTACTGCTCCTGTAGAGTAGAGTGTAGCCGACAAAGCTGGAATCAGTAGCACTCAGGTGAGAAGAAAGGGAAGCAGATAGACCCAGTCCGTTGGCAGTGTCCTACGTGGACCAGCCTATCTGGCTGCCATGCCTGAATGTTTGGAACCGCAGCAGAGCTAGGCAGGCGCAATTGTGCAGCAATGCAAACTGCATAACCTGGCCAAATTTCACGCGTGTTCAAGAAACCACGGGGGATTTACAAGGAGATTTTCACCCAGAACAGACGGAGGCCTGCCGGCAGCAAGATTCTGGAATTCTTCCTAAGAAGCCTTGAAAGCAGTGAAACGCTCCTATGATGCAATAACTCAGCACCTCATTCTGAGTGTTCCCGGCAGAGGTCATTCGGCTGAACACAACCGTGGACTAATTAGAGCCAGATGTAGGCAGTGCCGTCCATAGTGCTCGATCGAGAGTGGTGGCGTGCCAAACAATTGAGCTCTAGTTCTCAACACTTACACAAAGCGCCATAAGTTGAGGTTCAAGTTACTGCTCCGGTTGAGTAGAGTGTTGCCGTCAAAGCTGGAATCAGTAGCACTCAGGTGTGAAGAACTGGAAGCAGATATATCCAGTCCGCTGGCAGTGTCCTACGGGGAACAGCCGCTCGGGCTGCCACGCCTGAATGTTTGCAACCGCGGCAGAGCTACGCTAGCACAATAGTGCAGCAATGCAAACTGCATGAACTGGCCAAATTTCACGGGTGTACAAGAAACCACGGGGGATATACAAGGAGATGTTCACCCAGAACACCCGAAGGCCTGCCGGCAGCAAGATTTCAGAATTCTTCTTAAGAAGCCTTGAAAGTAGTGAAACGCTCCTATGTTGCAATAACTCAGAACCTCATTCTGAGTGTTCCCGGCAGAGGTCATTCGGCTGAACAGAACCGTGGACTAATTAGAGCCAGATGTAGGCAGTGCCGTCCACAGTGCTGGATGGAGAGTGGTGGCGTGCCAAACAACTGAGCTCTAGTTCTCAACACTTTCACAAAGTGCCATAAGTTGAGGTTCTACTTACTGCGCCGGTTGAGTAGATTGTAGCCGTCAAAGCTGAAATCAGTAGCACTCAGGTGAGAAGGACGGGAAGCCGATATACCCAGTCCGCTGGCAGTGTCCTACGGGCACCATCCTACCTGGCTGCCACACCTGAATATTTGCAACCGCGGCAGAGCTAGTCAGGCGGAATTGTGCAGCAATGCAAACTGCATGACCTGGCCAAATTTCACGGGTGTACAAGACACCACTGGGGATTTACAAGGAGGTGTTCACCCGGAATAGCCGGAGGCTTGCCGGCAGCAAGGTTCCGGAATCCTTCCTAAGAAGCCTTGAAAGCAGTGAAAGGCTCCTATGTTGCAATATCTCAGAACCTCATTCTGAGTGTTCCCAGCAGAGGTCATTCGGCTGAACACAACCGTGGACTAATTAGAGCCAGATGTACGCAGTGGCGTCCATAGTGCTGGATGGACATTGGTGGCGTGACAAACAACTGAGCTCTACTTCTCAACACTTTCACAAAGTGCCATAACTTGAGGATCAACTTACTGCTCCGGTTGAGTAGAGTGTAGCCATCAAAGCTGGAATCAGTAGCACTCAGGTGAGAAGAACGGGCAGCAGATATACCCAGTCCGCTTGCAGTGACCTACGGGGACCAACCTATCTGGCTGCCACACCTGAATGTTTCCAACCGTGGCACAGCTAGGCAGGCGCAATGGTGCAGCAATGCAAACTGCATAACCTGGCCAAATTTCACGGGTGTACAAGAAACCACGGGGGATATACAAGGAGATGTTTACCCCGAAAAGCCGGAGACCTGCCACCAGCAACATTCCGAAATACTTACTAAGAAGCCTTGAAAGAAGTGAAACGCTCCTATGTTGCAATAACTCAGAACCTCATTCTGAGTGTTCCTGGCAGAGGTCATTCGGCTGAACACAACCGTGGACTAATTAGAGCAAGATATGGCAGTGCCGTCCATAGCGCTGGACAGTGGTGGCGTGCCAAACAACTGAGCTCTACTTCTCAACACTTTCACAAAGTGCGATAAGTTGAGAGTCAACTTACTGCTCCGGTTGAGTAGAGTGTAGCCGTCAAAGCTGGAATCAGTAACACTAAGGTGAGAAGAATGGGAAGCAGATATACCCAGTCGGCTTGCAGTGTCCAAAGGGGACAAAGTATCTGGCTGCCACGCCGAATGTTTGCAACCGCGACAGATCTAGACAGGCGCAATTGTGCAACAATGCAAACTGCATAACCTGGCCAAATTTCATGGGTTTACAAGAAATCACGTGGGATTTACAAGCAGATGTTCACCCGGAACAGCCGGAGGCCGGCCAGCAACATCTTTCCGGAATTCTTCCTAAGAAGCCTTGAAAGCAGTGAAACGCTCCTATCTTGCAATAACTCAGAACCTCATTTTGAGTGTTCCCGGCAGAGGTCATTCGGCTGAACACAACCGTGGACTAATTAGAGCCAGATGTAGGCAGTGCCGTCCATAGTGCTGGATGGACAGTGGTGGCGTGCCAAACAACTGAGCTCTAGTTCTCAACACTTTCACAAAGTGCCATAAGTTGAGGTTCAACTTACTGCTCCGGTTGAGTAGAGTGTAGCCGTCAAAGCTGGAATCAGTAGCACTCAGGTGAGAAGAACGGGAAGCAGATATACCCATTGCGCTGGCAGTGTCCTACGGGGACCAGCCTATCTGGCTGCCACAACTGAATGTTTGCCACCGCGGCATAGCTAGGCAGGCATGATTGTGCAGCAATGCAAACTGCATAACCTAGGCAAATTTCATTGGTGTTGAAGAAACCTCGGGGGATTTACAAGGAGATGTTCACCCGGAAAAGCTGGAGGCCTGCCGGCAGCAACATTCCGGAATTCTTCCTAAGAAGCCTTGAAAGAAGTGAAACGCTCCTATGTTGCAATAACTCAGAACCTCATTCTGAGTGTTCCCCGCAGAGGTCATTCGGCTGAATACAACCGTGGACTAATTAGAGCCAGATGTAGGCAGTGCCGTCCATTGTGCTAGACGGACTGTGGAGTTGTGCCAAACTACTGAGCTCTAGTTCTCAACACTTTCACAAAGTCCCATAAGTTGAGGTTCAACTTACTGCTCCAGTTGAGTAGAGTGTAGCCGTCAAAGCTGGAATCAGTAGCACTCAGGTGATAAGTACGGGAAGCAGATATACCCAGTCTGCTGGCAGTGTCGTACTGGGACCAGCCTATCTGGCTGCCACGCCTGAATGTTTGCCAGCGCGGCAGAGCTAGGCAGGCGCAATTGTGGAGCAATGCAAACTGCATAACCTTGCCAAATTTCACAGGTTTACAAGAAACCACGGGGCATTTACAAGGAGATGTTCACCCGGAACAGCCGGAGGCCTGCCGGCAGCAAGATTCCGGAATTCTTCCTAAGATGCTATGAAAGCAATGAAACGCTCCTATGTTGCAATAACTCAGAAACTCATTCTGAGTGTTCCCGGCAGAGTTCATTCGGCTGAACACAACCGTGGACTAATTAGAGCCAGATGTATGCAGTGCGTCCATAGTGCTGGATGGACTGTTGTGGCGTGCCAAACAACTGAGCTCTAGTTCTCAACACTTTCACAAATTGCCATGAGTTGAGGTTCAACTTAATATTCCGGTTGAGTAGAGTGTAGCCGTCAAAGCTGGAATCAATAGCACTCAGGTGAGAAGAACGGGAATCACATATACCCATTCCGCTGGCAGTGTCTTACGGTAACCAGCCTATCTGGTAGCCACGACTGAATGTTTGCCAGCACGACAGAGCTAGGCAGTCGCAATTGTGCAGCAATGCAAACTGCATAACCTGGCCAAATTTCACGGGTGTACAAGATACCACGGGGGATTTACACATAGATGTTCACCCGGATCAGCCGGAAGCCTGCCGGCAGCAATATTCCGAAATTCTTCCAAAGAAGGCGTGAAAGCAGTGAAACGCTCCTATGTTGCAACAACTCAGAACCTCATTCTGTGTGTTCCCGGCAGAGGTCATTCGGCTGAACACAACCGTGGACTAATTAGAGCCAGATGTAGGTACTTCCGTCCGTAGTGATGGATGGACAGTGGTGGCGTGCCAAACAACTGAGCTCTAGTTCTCAACACTTTCACAAATTGCCATAAGTTGAGGTTCAACTTACTGCTCCGGTTGAGTAGAGTGTAGCTGTCAAAGCGGGAATCAGTAGCACTCAGGTGAGAAGAACGGGAAGCAGATATACCCAGTCCGCTGGCAGAGTCCTACGGGAACCAGCCTGTATGGCTGCCACGCCTGAATGTTTCCAACCTCGGCAGAGCTAGGCAGGCGTAATTGTGCAGCAATGCAAACTGCATAACCTGGCCAAATTTCACGGGTGTACAAGAAACCATGGGGCATTTACAAGGAGATGTTCACCCGGAGCAGCCGGAGGTTGTTGGCAGCAAGAATACGGAATACTTCCTAAGAAGCCTTGAAAGCAGTGACACGCTCCTATGTTGCAATAACTCAGAACCTCATTCTGAGTGTTCCCGGCAGAGGTCATTCGGCTGAACACAACCGTGGACTAATTAGAGCCAGATGTAGGCAGTGCCGTCCATAGTGTTGGATGGACAGTGGTGGCGTGCTAAACAACTGAGCTCGAGTTCTTAACACTTTCACAAAGTATTATAAGTTGAGGTCCAACTTACTTCTCCGGTTGAGTAGAGTGTAGCCTTCAAAGCTGGAATCAGAAGCACTCAGGTGAGAAGAACGGGACCAGTCCGCTGGTAGTGTTCTACGGGGACCAGCCTATCTGGATGACATGCCTGAATGTTTGCGACCCAGGCAAAGCTAGGCAGGGGCCATTAAACAGCAATGCAAACTGCATATCCTGGCCAAATTTCAGGGTTGTACAAGAAACCACGGGGGATTTACAAGGAGATGTTGACCCGGAACAGCCGGAGGCCTGCCGGCAGCAAGATTCCGGAATGCTTCCTAAGAAGCCTTGAAAGCAGTGAAACGTTCCTATGTTGCAATAACTCAGAACCTCATTCTGAGTGTTCCCGTCAGAGGTCATTAGGCTGAACACAACCTTGGACTAATTAGAACCAGATGTAAGCAATGCAGTCCATAGTGCTGGATGGACAGTGGTGGCATGCCAAACAACTGAGCTCTAGTTCAGAACACTTTAACAAAGTGCCATAGGTTGCGGTTCAACTTACTGCTCCGGTTCAGTAGAGTGTAACCGTCAAAGCTGGAATCAGAAGCACTCACTTGAGAAGAACGGGAAGCAGATATACCCAGTCCGCTGGCAGTGTTTTACGGGGACCAGCCTATCTGACTGCCACGCCTGAATGTTTGCCTGCGCGGCAGAGCTAGGCAGGCGTAATTGTCCAGCAATGCAAACTGCATAACCTGCCCAAATTTCACGGGTGTACAAGAAACCACGGGGGATTTACAAGGAGATGTTCACCCTGAACAGCCGGAGGCCTGCCGGCAGCAAGATTCCGGAATTCTTCTTAGAAGCCTTGAAAGCAGTAAAACGCTCCTGTGTTGCAATAACTCAGAACCTCATTCTGAGTGTTCCCGGCAGAGGTCATTCGGCTGAACACAAACGTGGACTAATTAGAACCAGATGTAGGCAATGCCATCCGTATATGCTGGATGGACAGTGGTGACGTGCCAAACAACTGAGCTCTAGCTCTCAACACTTTCACAAAGTTCCATGAGTTGAGGTTCAACTTACTGCTCCGGTTGAGGAGAGTGTAGCTGTCAAAGCTGGAATCAGTAGCACTCAGATGAGAAGAACGGGAAGCAGATATACACAGTCCGCTGGCAATGTCCTACGGGGACCAGCATATCTGGCTGCCACCGCTGAATGTGTGCAACCGCGGCAGAGCTAGGCAGGCACAATTGTGCAGCAATGCAAACTGCAGAACCTGGCCAAATTTCACGGGTGTACAAGAAACCACGGGGGATTTACACGGAGATGTTCACTCGGAAAAGCCGGAGGCCTGCCGGTAGCAAAATTCTGGAATTCTTCCTGTGAAGCCTTGAAAGCAGTGAAACGCTCCTATGTTGCAACAACTCAGAACCTCATTCTGAGTGTTCCCGGCAGAGGTCATTCGGCTGAACACAACCGTGGACTAATTAGAGCCAGATGTAGGCAGTGCCGTCCATAGTGCTCGATCGAGAGTGGTGGCGTGCCAAACATCTGAGCTCTAGTTCTCAACACTTTCACAAAGTGCCATGAGTTGAGGTTCAAATTACTGCTCCGGTTGAGTACAGTGTAGCCGTCAAAACTGGAATTAGTAGCACTCAGGTGAGAAGATCGGGAACCAGATATACCCAGTCCGCTGGCAGTGTCCTACGGGGACCAGCCTATATGGCTGCCACGCCTGAATGTTTGCACCCGCGGCAGAGTTAGGAAGGCGCAATTGTGCAGCAATGCAAACTGCATAACCTGGCCAAATTTCACAGGTGTCCAAGAAACCACTGGGGATTTACAAGGAGATGTTCACCCGGAACAGCCGGAGGCCTGCCGGCAGCAAGATTCTGGAATTCTTCCCGAGAAGTCTTGAAAGCAGTGAAACGCTCCTATGTTGCAACAACTCAGAACCTCATTCTGAGTGGTCCCGGCAGAGGTCATTCGGCTGAACACAACCGTGGACTAATTAGAGCCATATGTAGGCAGTGCCGTCCATAGTGCTGGATGGACAGTGGTGGGGTGGCAAACAACTGAGCTCTAGTTCTCAACACTTTCACAAAGTGCCATAAGTTGAGGTTCAACTTACTCCTCCGGTTGAGTAGAGTGTAGCCGTCAAAGCTGGAATCACTAGCACTCAGGTGAGAAGAACGGGAAGCAGATATAAACAGTTCGCTGGCAGTGTCCTACGGGGACCAGCCTTTCTGGCTGCCACGCCTGAATGTTTGCAACCGCGGCAGAGCTAGGCAAGCGCAATTATGCAGCAATGCAAACTGCATAAGCTGGCCAAATTTCACGGTTGTACAAGAAAACACGGGGGATTTACAAATAGATGTTCACCCGGAACAGTCGGAGGCCTGCTGGAAGCAAGTTTGAGGAATCCTTCCTAAGCAGCCTTGAAAGCAGTGAAAGGCTCCTATGTTGCAATAACTCAGAACCTCATTCTGAGTGTTTCCGGCAGAGGTCATTCAGCTGAACACAACAGTGGACTAATTAGAGCCAGATGTAGGCAGTGCCGTCCATATTGCTGCTTGGACAGTGGTGGCGTGCCAAACAACTGAGCTCTAGTTCTCAACACTTTCACAAAGTGCCATAAGTTGAGGTTCAACTTACTGCTCGGGTTGAGTAGAGTGTAGCCGTCAAAGCTGGAATCAGTAGAAGTCAGGTGGGAAGAACGGGAAGCAGATATACCCAGTACGCTGGCAGTGTCCTACCGGGACCCGCCTATCTGGCTGCCACGCCTGAATGTTTGCAACCGCGGCAGAGCTAGGCATGCGTATTTGTGCAGCAATGCAAACTGCATAACCTGGCCAAATTTCAAGGGTGTTCAAGAAACCATGGGGGATTTACAAGGAGATATTCACCCGGAGCAGCCCGAGGTTGCCGGCAGCAAGAATACGGAATTCTTCCTAAGAAGCCTTGAAAGCAGTGAAAAGCTCCTATGTTACAATAACTCAGAACCTCATTCTGAGTGTTCCCCGCAGAGGTCATTCGGCTGAACACAACCGTGGACTAATTAGAGCCAGATGTAGGCAGTGCCGTCCATAATGCTGTATGGACAGTGGTGGCGGGCCAAACAACTGAGCTCTAGTTCTTAACACTTTCACCTAGCACCATAAGTTCAGGTCCAACTTAATGCTCCGCTTGAGTACAGTGTAGCCGTGAAAGCTGGAATCAGTAGTACTCAGGTGAGAAGAACAGGACCAGTCCACTGGCAGTGTCCTACGGTGACCAGCCTATCTGGCTGTCACGCCTGAATGTTTGTGACCGCGGCAGAAATAGGCAGGGGCCATTGAACAGCAATGCAAACTGCATAAGCTGGACAAATTTCACGGGTGTACAAGAAACCATGGGGGATTTACAAGAAGATGTTCACACAGAACAGCCGGAGGCCTGCCGGCAGCAAGATTCCAGAATTCTTACTAAGAAGCCTTGAATGCATTGAAATGTTCCTATATTGCAATAACTCAACCTCATTCTGAGTGTTCCTAGCAGAGGTCATTAGGCTGAACACAACCGTGGACTAATTAGAAACAGATGTATGCAATGCAGTCCATAGTGCTGGATGGACAGTGGTGGCATGCCAAACAACTGAGCTCAAGTTCTCAATACTTACACAAAGTGCCATAAGTTGAGGTTCAACTTACTGCTCCGTTTGAGTAGAGTGTAGCCGTCAAAGCTGGAATCAGTAGCACTCACGTGAGAAGAACGGGAAGCAGATATAAACAGTTCGCTGGCAGTGTCCTACGGGAACCAGCTTTTCTGGCTGCCATGCCTGAATGTATGCAACTGCGGCAGAGCTAGGCAGGCGCAATTGTGCAGCAATGCAAACTGCATAACCTGGCCAAATTTCACGGGTGTACAAGAAACCAAGGGGGATTTACAAATAGATGTTCACCCAGAACAGTAGGAGGCCTGCCGGAAGCAAAATTGAGGAATTCTTCCTAAGAAGCATGAAAGCAGTGAAACGCTCCTATGTTGCAATAACTCAGAACCTTATTCTGAGTGTTCCCGGCAGAGGTCATTCGGCTGAACACAAGCATGGACTAATTAGAGCCAGATGTAGGCAGTGCCGTCCATAGTGCTGGATGGACTGTGGTGGCGTGCCCAACAACTGAGCTCTAGTTCTCAACACTTTCACAAAGTGTCATAAGTTGAGGTTCAACATACTGCTCCGGTTGAGTACAGTGTAGCCGGCAAAGCTGGAATCAGTAGCACTCATGTGAGAAGAACGGGAAGCAGATATACACAGTCCGCTGGCAGTGTCCTACGGGGACTAGCATTTCTGGCTGCCACGCCTGTATGTTTGCAACTGCGGTAGAGCTAGGCAGGCTCAATTGTACAGCAATGCAAACTGCATAACCTGGCCAAATTTCACCGGTGTACAAGAAACCACGGGGGATTTACAAGGAGATTTTCACCCTGAACAGCCGGAGGCCTGTCGGCAGCAAGATTCCGGAATTCTTCCTAAGAAGCCTTGAAAGCCTTGAAACGCACCTATGTTGCAATAATTCAGAACCTCATTCTGAGTGTTCCCGGCAGAGGTCATTCGGCTGAAAACAACCGTGGACTATTTAGAGCCAGATGTATGCAGTGCCGTCCATAGTGCTGGAAGGACAGTGGTGGCGTGCCAAACAACTGAGCTCTAGTTCTCAACATTTTCACAAACTGCCATAAGTTGAGGTTCAACTTGCTGCTCCGTTTGATTAGAGTGTAGCCGTCAAAGCTGGCATCAGTAGCACTCAGCTGAGAAGAACGGGAAGCAGATATACCCAGTCCTCTGGCAGTGTCCTACGGGGACCAGCCCATCTGGCTGCCACACTTGAATGTTTGCCAGCTCGGCAGAGCTAGGCAGGCGCAATTGTGCAGCAATGGAAACTGCATAAGCTGGCCAAATTTCACGGGTGTACAAGAAACCACGGGGGATTTACAAGGAGATGTTCACCCGGAACAGCCGGAGGCCTGCGGGCAGCAACATTACGGAATTCTTCCTAAGAAGCCTTGAAAGCAGTGAAACGCTCCTATGTTGCAATAACTCAGAACCTCATTCTGAGTGTTCCCGGCAGAGGTCATTCGGCTGAACACAACCCTGGACTAATTAGAGCCAGATGTAAGCAGTGACGTCCATCGTGCTGTATGGACTGTGGTGGCGTGCCAAACGACTGAGCTCTAGTTCTCAACACTTTCACAAAGTTCCATAAGTTGAGGTTCAACGTACTGCTCCGTTTGAGTAGAGTGTAGCCGTCAAAGCTGGAATCAGTAGCACTCAGGTGAGATGAACGGGAAGCAGATACAAACAGGTTGCTGGCAGTGTCCTATGGGGACCAGCCTTTCTGGCTGCCACGCCTGAAAGTTTTCAACCGCGGCAGAGCTAGGCAAGCGCAATTGTGCAGCAATGCAAAGTGCATAAGCTGGCCAAATTTCACGGTTGTACAAGAAACCACGGGGGATTTACAAATAGATGTTCACCCGGAACAGTCGGAGGCCTGACGGAAGCAAGATTGAGGAATTCTTCCTAAGAAGCCTTGAAAGCAGTGAAACGCTCCTATGTTGCAATAACTCAGCACATCATTCTGAGTGTTCCCCGCAGAGGTCATTCGGCTGAACACAACCGTGGACTAATTAGAGCCAGATGTAGGCAATGCCGTCCATAGTGCTGGATGGACAGTGGTGGCGTGCCAAACAACTGAGCTTTGGTTCTTAACACTTACACAAAGTACCATAAGTTGAGGTCCAACTTAATGCTCCGCTTGAGTACAGTGTAGCCGTCAAAGCTGGAATCAGTAGCACTCAGGTGAGAAAAACGGGACCAGTCCGCTGGCAGTGACCTACGGGGACCAGCTTATATGGCTGCCTCGCCTGAATGTTTACGACCGCGGCAGAGCTAGGCAGGGGCCATTCAACAGCAATTCAAACTGTATAACCTGGCCAAATTGCACGGGTGTATAAGAAACCACGGGGGATTTACAAGGAGATGTTCACCCGGAACAGCCCGAGGCCTGCCGGCAGCAAGATTCCGGAATTCTTCCTAAGAAGACTTGAAAGCAGTGAAACGTTCCTATGTTGCAATAACTCAGAACCTCATTCTGAGTGTTCCTGGCAGAGGTCATTAGGCTGAACACAACCGTGGACTAATTAGAACCAGATGTAAGCAATGCAGTCCATAATGCTGGATGGACAGTGGTGTCATGCCAAACAACTGAGCTCTGGTTCTCAGCACTTTCACAAAGTGCCATAAGTTGAGGTTCAACTTACTGCTCCGGTTGAGTAGAGTGTAGCCATCAAAGCTGGAACCAGTAGCACTCAGGTGAGAAGAACGGGAAGCAGATATACCCAGTCCGCTGGCAGTGTCCTACGGGGACCAGCCTGTCTGGTTGCCACGCCTGAATGTTTGCAAAAGCGCTAGAGCTAGGCAGGCGCAATTGTGCAGCAATGCAAACTGCATAACCTGGCCAAATTTCACAGATGTACAGGAAACCACAGCGGATTTACAAGGAGATGTTCACCCAGAACAGCCGGAGGCCTGGCGGCAGCAACATTCCGGAATTCTTCCTAAGAAGCCTTGAAAGCAGTGAAATGCTCCTATGTTGCAACAACTCAAAACCTCATTCTGAGTGTTCCCGGCAAAGGTCATTCGGCTGAACACAACCGTGGACAAATTAGAGCCAGATGTAGGCAGTGCCGTCCATAGTGCTGGATGGACAGTGGTGGCGTGCCAAACAACTGAGCTCTAGTTCTCAACACTTTCACAAAGGGCCATAAGTTGAGGTTAAACTTCCTGCTCCGGTTGAGTAGAATGTAGCCGTCAAAGCTGGAATCAGTAACACTAACCTGAGAAAAACGGGAAGCACATATACCCAGTTCGCTGGCAGTGTCCTATGGGGACCAACCTATCCGGCTGCCATGCCTGAATGTTTACAACCTCGGCAGAGCTAGGCAAGCGCAATTGTGCAGCAATGCAAACTGCATAACCTCGCGAAATTTCACGGGTGTACAAGAAACCACGGGGGATTTTCAAGGAGATGTTCACTCGGAACAGCCGGAGGCATTATGGCAGTAAGATTCCGAAATTCTTCCTAATAAGCCTTGAAAGCAGTGAAACGCTCCTATGTTGCAATAACTCAGAACCTCATTCTGAGTGTTCCCGGCAGAGGTCTTTCGGCTGAACACAACCGTGGACTAATTAGAGCCATATGTAGGCTGTGCCGTCCATAGTGCTGGATGGACAGTGGTGGGGTGGAAAACAACTGAGCTCTAGTTCTCAACACTTTCACAAAATGTCATAAGTTGAGGTTCAACTTACTGCTCCGGTTGAGTAAAGTGTAGCCGGCAAAGCTGGAATCAGTAGCACTCATGTGAGAAGAACGGGAACAGATATACACAGTCCGCTGGCAGTGTCCTACGGGGACCAGCCCATCTGGCTGCCACACCTGAATATTTGCCAGCGCTGCAGAGCTTGGCAGGCGCAATTGTGCAGCAATGGAAACTGCATAAGCTGGCCAAATTTCAGGTGTGTACAAGAAACCACGGGGGATTTACAAGGAGATGTTCACCCGGAACAACCCAAGGCCTGCTGGCAGCAACATTCCGGAATTCTTCCTAAGAAGCCTTGAGAGCAGTGAAACGCTCCTATGTTGCAATAACTCAGAACCTCATTCTGAGTGTTCCCGGCAGAGGTCATTCGGCTGAACACAACCATGGACTAATTAGAGCCAGATGTAGGCAGTGCCGTCCATAGTGTTGCATGGACAGTGGTGGCTTGCCAAACACTGAGCTCTAGTTCTCAACACTTTCACAAAGTGCCATAAGTGGAGGTTCAACTTACTGCTCTGGTTGAGTCTAGTGTAGCCGTCAAAGCTGGAATCAGTAGTACTCAGGTGAGAAGAACGGGAAGCAGATACAAACAGTTCGCTGGCAGTGTCCTATGGGGACCAGACTTTCTGGCTGCCACGCCTGAATGTTTTCAACTGCGGCAGAGCTAGGCAAGCGCAATAGTGCAGCAATGCAAACTGCATAACCTGGCCAAATTTCACGGGTGTACAAGAAACAATGGGGGATTTACAAATAGTTGTTCACCCGGAACAGTCGGAGGCCTGCCGGAAGCAAGATTGAGGAATTCTTCCTAAGAAGCCTTGAAAGCAGTGAAACACTCATATGTTGCAATAAGTCATAACCTCATTCTGAGTGTTCCCGGGAGAGGTCCTTCAGCTGAACACAACAATGGACTAATTAGAGCCAGATGTAGGCAGGGCCGTCCATAGTGCTGGTTGAACAATGGTGACGTGCCAAACAACAGAGCTCTAGTTCTCAACACTTTCACAAAATGTCATAAGTTGAGGTTCAACTTACTGCTTCGGTTGAGTAGAGTGTAGTCCTCAAAGCTGGAATCAGTTGCACTCAGGTGAGAAGAACGGGAAGCAGATATACCCAGTCCGCTGGCAGTGTCCTACGGCGACGAGCCTATCTGGCTGCCACGCCTCAATGTTTGCCAGCGTGGCAGAGCTAGGCAGCCGCAATTGTGCAGCAATGCAAACTGCATAACCTGGTCAAATTTCACGGGTGTACAAGAAACCACGGGGGATTTACAAGGAGATGTTCACCCGGAGCAACCAGAGGTTGCCGGCAGCAAGAATACGGAATTCTTCCTAAGAAGCCTTGAAAGCAGTGAAACGCTCCTATGTTGCAATAACTCAGAACCTCATTCTGAGTGTTCCCCGCAGAAGTCATTCGGCTCAACACAACCGTGGACTAATTAGAGCCAGATGTAGGCAGTGCCTTCCATAGTGCTGAATGGACAGTGGTGGCGTGCCAAAGAACTGAGGTCTAGTTCTCAACACTTTCACAAAGTGTCATAAGTTGAGGTTCAAATTACTGCTCCGGTTGAGTACACTGTAGCCGTCAAAGCTGGAATCATTAGCACTTAAGAGACAGGAATGGGAAGCAGATATACCCAGTCCGCTGGCAATGTCCTACGAGGACCAGCCTATCTGGCTGCCACGTCTGAATGTTTGCCGGCGGGGCAGAGCTAGGCAGGCGAATTTGTGCAACAATGCAAACGGCATAACCTGGTAAATTTTCACGGGTGTACAAGAAACCACGGGGGATTTAGAAGGAGATGTTCACCCGGAACAACCCGAGGCCTGCCGGCAGCAAGATTCCGGAATTCTTCCTAAGAAGCCTTGAAAGCATTGAAACATTCCTATGTTGCAATAACTCAGAACCTCATTCTGAGTGTTCCCGGCAGAGGTCATTAGGCTGAACACAACCGTGGACTAATTAGAACCAGATGTAAGCAATGCAGTCCATAGTGCTGGATGGACAGTGGTGTCATGCCAAACAACTGAGCTCAAGTTCTCAATACTTACACAAAGTGCCATAAGTTGAGGTTCAACTTACTGCTCCGGTTGAGTAGAGTGTAGCCGTCAAAGCTGGAATCAGTAGCACTCAGGAGAGAAGAACGGGAAGCAGATATATCCAGTCCGCTGGCAGTGTACTACGGGGACTAGCCTAACTGGCTGCCACGCCTGAATATTTGCAACTGCAGCAGAGCTCGGCAGGCGCAATTGTGCAGCAATACAAACTGCATAACCTGGCCAAATTTCACGGGTGTACAAGAAACCACGGGGGATTTACAAGGAGATGTTCACCCGGAACAGCCTGAGACTTGTTGGAAGCAACATTCCGGAATTCTTCCTAAGAAGCCTTGAAAGCAGTGAAACTCCCCTATGTTGTAACAACTCAGAAACTCATTCTGAGTGTTCCCGGCAGAGTACATTCCGCTGAACACAACCGTGGACTAATTAGAGCCAGATGTAGACAGTGCCGTCCATAGTGCTGGATGGATATTGGTGGGGTGCCAAACAACTGAGCTCTAGTTCTCAATACTTTCACAATTCCATAAGTTGAGGTTCAAGTTACTGCTCTGGTTGAGTAGGGCTTAGCCGTCAAAGCAGTAATCAGTAGAACTCAGGTGAGAAGAACGGGAAGCAGATATATCCAGTTCGCGTGCAGTGTCCTATGTGGACTAGCCTATCTGGTTGCCACGCTTGAATGTTTGCAACCCCGGCAGAGCTATGCAGGCGCAATTGTGCAGCAGTGCAAACTGCATAACCTGGCCAAATTTCACGGGTGTACAAGAAACCACGGGGGATTTAGAAGGAGATGTTCACCCGGGAGAGCCGGAGGCCTGCCGGCAGCAAGATTTTGGAATTCTTCCTAAGAAGCCTTGAAAGCAGTGAAACGCTCTGATGTTGCAATAACTCAGAACCTCATTCTGAATGTTCCCGGCAGAGGTCATGCGGCTGAACACAACCGTGGACTAATTAGAGCCATATGTAGGCAGTGCCGTCCATAGTGCTGGATGGACAGTGGTGGCGTGCCAAACAACTGAGCTCTAGTTCTCAACACTTTCACAAAGTGCCATAAATTGAGGTTCAATTTACTGCTCCGGTTGAGTAGAGTGTAGCCGTCAAAGCTGCAATCAGTAGCACTCATGTGAGACGAACGTGAAACACATATACCCATGACGCTGGCAGTGTCCAAGGGGACCAAACTATCTAGCTGCCACGCCTGAATGTTTGCAACCGCGGCAGAGCTAGGCCGGCGCAATTGTGCAGCAATGCAAACTGCATAAGCTGGCCAAATTTCACGGGTGTACAAGAAACCACGGAGGATTTACAAGGAGGTGTTCACCCGGAACAGCTGGAGTCCTGCCGGCAGCAAGATTCCGGAATTCTTCCTAAAAAGCCTTGAAAGCAGTGAAACGCTCCTATGTTGCAACAACTAAGAACCTCATTCTGAGTGTTCCCGGCAGAGGTCATTCAGCTGAACACAACCGTGGAGTAATTAGAGAAAGATGTAGGCAGTGCCGTCCATAGTGCTGGATAGACAGTGGTGGCGTGCCAAACAACTGAGCTCTAGTTCTCCACAATTTCACAAAGTGCCATGAGTTGAGGTTCAACTTACTGCTCCGGTTGTGTAGAGTGTGGCCGTCAAAGCTGGAATCAGTATCACTCAGATGAGAAGAACGTGAAGCAGATATACCCAGTCCTCTGGCAGTGTCCTACGGGGTCCAGCCTATCTGGCTGCCACGCCTGAATGTTTGCAACCGCGGCAGAGCTAGGCAGGCGCAATTGTGCAGCAATGCAAACTGCATAACCTGGCCAAATTTCACGGGTGTACAAGAAACCACGGGGGATTTACAAGGAGAAGTTCACCCAGAACAGCCGGAGGCCTGCCGGCAGCAACATTCCGGAATTCTTCCTAAGAAGCCTTGAAAGCAGTGAAACGCTCCTATGTTGCAACAACTCAGAACCTCATTCTGAGTGTTCCCGGCAGTGGTCATTCGGCTGAACACAACCATGGATTAATTAGAGCCAGATGTAGGCAGTGCCGTCCATAGTGCTGCATGGACAGTGGTGGCGTGCCAAACAACTGAGCTCTAGCTCTCAACACTTTCACAAAGTTCCATGAGTTGAGGTTCAACTTACTGCTCCGGTTGAGGAGAGTGTAGCTGTCAAAGCTGGAATCAGTAGCACTCAGGTGAGAAGAACGGGAAGCAGATATACCCAGTCCGCTGGCAGTGTCCTACGGCGACGAGCCTATCTGGCTGCCACGCCTCAATATTTGCAACCGGGGTAGAGATAGGCTGGCCTACTTGTGCAGCATTGCAAACTGCATAACCTGGCCAAATTTCACGGGTGTACAAGAAACCATGGGGGATTTACAAGGAGATGTTCTCCCGGAACAGCCGCAGGCCTGCCGGAAGCAAGATTCCGGAATTCTTCCTAAGAAGCCTTGAAAGCAGTGAAACGCTCCTATGTTGCAATAAGTCATAACCTCATTCTGAGTGTTCCCGGCAGAGGTCATTCGGCTGAACACAACCGTGGACTAATTAGAGCCAGATGTATTCAGTGCCGTAAATCGTGCTGGATGGACAGTGGTGGCGTGCCAAACAACTGAGCTCTAGTTCTCAACACTTCCACAAAGTGCCATAAGTTGAGGTTCAACTTACTGCTCCAGTTGAGTAGAGTGTAGCCGTCAAAGCTGGAATCAGTAGCACTCATGTGAGAAGAACGGGAAGCAGATATACCCAGTCGGCTGGCTGTGTCCTACGGGGACCAGCCTTTCTGGATGCCAGGCCTGAATGTTTACAACCGTGGCAGAGCTAAGTAGGCGCAATTGTGGAGCAATGCAAACTGCATAAACTGGCCAAATTTCACGGGTATACAAGAAACCACGGGGGATTTTCATGGAGATGTTCACCCGGAACTGCCGGAGGCCTGCCGGAAGCAAGATTCCGGAATTCTTCCTAAGAGGCCTTGAAAGCAGTGAAACGCTCCTATGTTGCAATAACTCAGAACATCATTCTGAGTGTTCCTGGCAGAGGTCATTCGGCTGAACAGAACCGTGGACTAATTAGAGCCAGATGTAGGCAGTGCCGTCCATATTGCTGGACCGTGGTGCCGTGCCAAACAACTGAGCTCTAGTTCTCAACACTTTTACAAAGTGCCATAAGTTGAGGCTCAACTTATTGTTCCGTTTGAGTAGAGTGTCGCCGTCAAAGCTGGAATCAGTCGCACTCAGGTGAGAAGAAAAGAAAGCAGATATACCCCGTCCGCTGGGAGTGTCCTACGGGGATCAGCCTATCTCGCTGCCACGCCTGAATGTTTGCAACCGGGGCAGAGCTAGGCATTCGCAATTGTGAAGCAATGCAAACTGCATAACCTCGCCAAATTTCACGGGTGTACAAGAAACCACGGAGGATTTACAAGGATATGTTCACCCGGAATAGCGGGAAGCCTGCCGGCAGCAAGATTCCGGAATTCTTCCTAAGAAGCCTTGAAAGCAGTGAAACGCTCCTATGTTGCAATAACTCAGAACCTCATTCTGAGTGTTCCCGGCAGAGGTGATTCGGCTGAACACAACCGGGGACTAATTAGAGTCAGATGTAGGCAGTGCTGTCCATAGTGCTGGATGGACAATTGTGGCATGCCAAACAACTGAGCTCTAGTTCTCAAGACTTTCACAAAGTGCCATAAGTTGAGGTTCAACTTACTGCTCCGGTTGAGTCTAGTGTAGACGTCAAAGCTGGAATCAGTAGCACTAAGGTGAGAAAAATGGGAAGAAGATAGACCACCCGCTGGCAGTGTCCTACTGGGATCAGCCTATCTGGCTGCCACGCCTGAATGTTTGCAAGCGCGGCAGAGCTAGGCATTCGCAATTGTGCAGCAATGCAAACTGCATAACCTGGCCAAATTTCACGGGTGTACAAGAAACCACGGGGGATATACAAGGAGATGTTCACCCTTAACAGCCGGAGGCCTGCCGGTAGCAAGATTCCGGAATTCTTCCTAAGAAGCCTTGAAAGCAGTGAAACGCTCCTATGTTGCAATAAGTCATAACCTTATTCTGAGTGATCCCGGCAGAGGTCATTCGGCTGAACACAACCATGGACTAATTAGAGCCAGATGTAGTTAGTGCCGTCCATAGTGCTGGAACGTGGTGGCGTGCCAAACAACTGAGCTCTAGTTCTCAACACTTTCACAAAGTGCCATAAGTTGAGGATCAACTTACTGTTCTGGTTGAGTAGAGTGTCGCCGTCAAAGCTGGAATCAGTAGCATTCAGGTGAGAAGAACGCAAGCAGATATACCCAGTCCGCTGGGAGTGTCATACGGGGACCAGCCTATCTGGCTGTCACGCCTGAATGTTTGCAAGCGGGGCAGAGCTAGGGAGGTGCAATTGTGGAGCAATGCAAACTGTATAACCTGGCCAAATTTCACGGGTGTACAAGAAACCACGGGGGATTTACAAGGAGAAGTTCACCCGGAACAGCCAGAGGCCTGCCGGACGCAAGATTCCGGAATTCTTCCTAAGAAGCCTTGAAAGCAGTGAAATGCTCCTATGTTGAAACAACTCAGAACCTCAATCTCAGTGTTCCCGGCAGAGGTCATTCGGCTAAACACAACCGTGGAGTAATTAGAACCAGATGTAGGCAGTGCCGTCCATGATGCTGGACAGTGGTGGCGTGCCAAACAACGGAGCTCTAGTTCACAACACTTTCACAAAGTGCCATAATTTGAGGTTCAAATTACTGCTCCGGTTGAGTAGAGTGTAGCCGTCAAAGCTGGAATCAGTAGCACTCAGGTGAGAAGAACGGGAAACACATATACCCAGTCCGCTGGCAGTATCCTACGGGGACCAGCCTATCTGGCTTCCACGCCTGAATGTTTGCAACTACGGCAGAGCTAGGCAGGCGCAATTGTGCAGCAATGCAAACTGCATAACCCGGCCAAATTTCAGGGGTGTACAAGATAACACGGGGGATTTACAAGGAGATGTTCACCCGGAACAGCCGGAGCCCTGCGGGCAGCAAGATTCCGGAATTCTTCCTAAGAAGTCTTGAAAGCAGTGAAACACTCCTATGTTGCAATGACTCAGAACATTATAGTGTTCCCAGCAGCGGTCATTCGGCTGAACACAACCGTGGACTAATTAGAGCGAGATGTAGGCAGCGCCATCCATAGTGCTGGATGGACAGTGGTGGCGCGCCAAACAACTGAGCTCTAGTTCTTAACACTTTCACAAAGTGCCATAAGTTGAGGTTCAACTTACTGCTCCGGTTGAGTAGAGTGTAGCCGTCAAAGCTGGAATCATTAGAACTCAGGTGAGAAGAACGGTAAGCAGATATACGCAGTCCGCTGGCATTGTCCTACGGGGACCAGACTATCTGGCTGCCAGGCCTGAATGTTTGCAACTGCAGCAGAGCTAGGCAGGCGCAATTGTGCACCAATGCAAACTGCATAACCTGGCCAAATTTCACGGGTTTACAAGAAACCACGGGGGATTTACAAGGAGATATTCACATAGAACAGCCGGAGGCCTGCCGGAAGCAACATTATGGAATTCTTCCTAAGAAGCTTTGAAAGCAGTTAAAAGCTCCTATGTTGCAATAACTCAGAACCTCATTCTGAGTGTTCCCGGCAGAGGTCATTCGGCTGGGCACAACCGTGGACTAATTTGAGCCAGATGTATGCAGTGCCGTCCATAGTGCTGGAAGGACAGTGGTGGCGTGCCAAACAACTGAGCTCTAGTTCTCAACACTTTCACAAAGTGCCATAAGTTGGGGTTCAACTGACTGCTCCGGTTGAGTAGATTGTAGCCGTCAATACTGGAATCAGTAGCACTCAGGTGAGAAGAAAGGGAAGCAGATATACCCAGTGCGCTGGCAGTGTCTTACAGGGACCATCCTATCTGGCGGCCCCGCCTGAATATTTGCAACCGCGGCAGAGCTAGGCAGGCACAATTGTGCAGCAATGCAAACTGCATAACCTGGCCAAATTTCACGGGTATACAAGAAACCACCGGGGATTTACAAGGAGATGTTCACCCGGAACAGCGAGAGGCTTGCCAGCAGCAAGATTCCGGAATCCTTCCTAAGAAGCGTTACAAGCATTGAAACGCTCCTATGTTGAAAAACTCAGATCCTCATTCTGAGTGTTCCCGGCAGAGGTCATTCGGCTGAATACAACCGTTGACCAATTAGAGCCAGATGTAAGCAGTGCCGTCCATAGTGCAGGATGGATAGTGCTGGCATGCCAAACAACTGAGCTCTAGTT
Source organism: Dipodomys merriami (assembly GCF_024711535.1). NCBI lineage: Eukaryota > Metazoa > Chordata > Mammalia > Rodentia > Heteromyidae > Dipodomys > Dipodomys merriami. Next base: position 528,733 of record NW_027203704.1, on the reverse strand, counting down.
CTCAACACTTTCACAAAGTGCCATAAGTTGAGGTTCAACATACTCCTCCGGTTGAGTAGAGTGTAGCCGTCAAAGCTGGAATCATTAGAACTCAGGTGAGAAGAACGGGAAGCAGATATACCCAGTCCGCTGGGAGTGTCCTACGGGGACCAGCCTATCTGGCTGCCACGCCTGAATATTTGCAACCGCGGCAGAGCTAGGCAGGAGCAATTTTGCAGCAATGCAAACTGCATAACCTGGCCAAATTTCACGGGTATACAAGAAACCACGGGGGATTTACAAGGAGATGTTCACCTGGAACAGCCAGAGGCCTGCCTGAAGCAACATTCTGGAATTCTTCCTAAGAAGCCTTGAAAGCAGTGAAAAGCTCCTATGTTGCAATAACTCAGAACCTCATTCTGAGTGGTCCCGGCAGAGGTCAATCTGCTGAACACACCATGGACTAATTAGAGCCAGATGTAGGCAGTGCCGTCCATAATGCTGGATGGACAGTGATGGCCTGCCAAACAACTGAGCTCTAGTTCTCAACACTTTCACAAAGTGCCATAAGTTGAGGTTCAACTTTCTGCTCCGGTTTAGTAGAGTGTAGCCGTCAAAGCTGGAATCAGTAGCACTCAGGTGAGAAAAACGGAAAGCAGATATACCCAGTCCGCTGGCAGTGTCTTACGGGGACCAGCCTATCTGGCTGCCACGCCTGAATGTTTGCAACCGTGGCTGAGCTAGGCAGGCACAATTGTGCAGCCATGCAAACTGCATAACCTGGCCAAATTTCACGGGTGTACAAGAAACCACGGGGGACTTACAAGGAGATGTTCACCCGGAACAGCCAGATGCCTGCCAGAAGCAAGATTCCGGAATTCTTCCTGTGAAGCCTTGAAAGCCCTGAAACGCTCCTATGTTGCAATAACTCAGAACCTCATTCTGAGTGTTCCCGGCAGAGGTCATTCGGCTGGGCACAACCGTGGACTAATTTGAGCCAGATGTATGCAGTGCCGTCCATAGTGCTGGAAGGACAGTGGTGGCGTGCCAAACAACTGAGCTCTAGTTCTCAACACTTTCACAAAGTGCCATAAGTTGGGGTTCAACTGACTGCTCCGGTTGCGTAGATTGTAGCCGTCAATACTGGAATCAGTAGCACTCAGGTGAGAAGAATGGGAAGCAGATATACCCAGTGCGCTGGCAGTGTCTTACAGGGACCATCCTATCTGGCGGCCCCGCCTGAATGTTTGCAACCGCGGCAGAGCTAGGCAGGCACAATTGTGCAGCAATGCAAACTGCATAACCTGGCCAAATTTCACGGGTATACAAGAAACTACCGGGGATTTACAAGGAGATGTTCACCCGGAACAGCGAGAGGCTTGCCAGCAGCAAGATTCCGGAATCCTTCCTAAGAAGCGTTACAAGCGGTGAAACGCTCCTATGTTGCAACAACTCAGAACCTCATTCTGAGTGTTCCAGGCAGAGGTCATTCGGCTGAACACAACCGTGGACTAATTAGAGCCAGATGTAGGCAGTGCCGTCCATTGTCCTGGATGGAGAGTGGTGGCGTGCCAAACAACTGAGCTCTAGTTCTCAACACTTTCACAAAGTGTCATAACTTGAGGTTCAACTTACTGCTCCGGTTGAGTAGAGTGTAGCTGTCAAAGCTGGAATCAGTAGAACTCAGGGGAGAAGTACTGGAAGCACATATACCCAGTTCGCTGCCAGTGTCTTACGGGGACCAGACTATCTTGCTGCCATGCCTGAATGTTTGCAACCGCGGGAGAGCTAGGCAGGCGCAATTGTGCAGCAAGGCAAACTGCATAACCTGCCCAAATATCACGGGTGTACAGGAAACCACGGGGGATTTACAAGGAGAAGTTCACCCGGAACAGCCGGAGCCCTGCCCTGAGCAAGATTCCGGAATTCTTCCTAAGAAGCCTTGAAAGCATTGAAACGCTCCTAGGTTGCAACAACTAAGAACCTCATTCTGAGTGTTCCCGGCCGAGGTCATTCGGCTAAACACAACCGTGGACTAATTAGAGCCAGATGTAGGCAGTGCCGTCCATAGTGCTGGATGGACAGTGTTGGCGTGCCAAACAACTGAGCTCTAATTCTCAACACTTTCACAAAGTGCCCGAAGTTGAGGTTGAACTTACTGCTCTGGTTGAGTAGAGTGTAGCCGTCAAAGGTGGAATCAGTAGCACTCAGGTGAGAAGAACGGGAAACAGATATACCCAGTCAGGTGGCAGTGCCCTACGGGTACCAGCCTATCTGTCTGCCACGCCTGAATGTTTGCAACCGCAGCAGAGGTAGGAGGCACAATTGTGCAGCAATGCAAACTGCATAACCTGGACAAATTTCACGGGGTACAAGAAACCACTGGGGATTTACAAGGAGAAGTTCACCCGGAACAGCCCGAGGCCTGCCGGCACCAACATTGCGGAATTCTTCCTAAGAAGCATTGAAACCAGTGAAACGCTCCTATGTTGCAATAACTCAGAACCTCATTCTGAGTGTTGCCGGCAGAGGTCATTCGGCTGAACACAACCGTGGACTAATTAGAGCCAGATGTAGGCAGTGCCGTCCATAGTGCTGGATGGACAGTCGTGGCGTGTCAAACAACTGATATCTAGTTCTCAACACTTTCACAAAGTGCCATGAGTTGAGGTTCAACTTACTGCTCTGGTTGAGTAGAGTGTAGCCGTCAAAGCTTGAATCATTAGCACTCAGGTGAGTAGAACGGTAAGCAGATATCCCCAGTTCGCTGGCAGTGTCCTACGGGGACAAGCCTATCTGGCTGCCACGCCTGAATCTTTGCAACCGCGGCAGAACTAGGCAGGCGCAATTGTGCAGCAATGCAAACTGCACAACCTGACCAAATTTCAAGGGTATACAAGAACCCACGGGGGATTTACAAGATGTTAACCCGGAACAGCCGGAGGCCTGCTGGCAGCAAGATTCCGGAATTCTTCCTAAGAAGCCTTGAAAGCAGTGAAATGCTCCTATGTTGCACTCACTAAGAATCTCATTCTGAGTGTTCCCGGCAGAGGTCATTTGGCTGAACACAACCGTGGACCAAATAGACCCACGTGTAGGCAGTGCTGTCCAAAGTGCTGGACAGTGTTGGCGTGCCAAACAACTGAGCTCAAGTTCTCAACACTTTCACAAAGTGCCATAAGTTGAGGTTCAACTTACTGCTCCAGTTGAGTAGAGTGTAGCCGTCAAAGCTGGAATCAGTAGCACTCATGTGAGAAGAACGGGAAGCAGATATACCCAGTCCGCTGGCAGTGTCCTACGGGGACCAGCCTTTCTGGATGCCAGGCCTGAATGTTTGCAACCGTGGCAGAGCTAGGTAGGCGCAATTGTGGAGCAATGCAAACTGCATAACCTGGCCAAATTTCACGGGTATACACGAAACCACTGGGGATTTTCAAGGAGATGTTCACCCGGAACAGCCGGAGACCTGCTGGCTGAAACATTGCGGAATTCTTCCCAAGAAGCCTTGAAAGCACTGAAAAGCTCCTATGTTGCAACAACTCAGAACCTCATTCTGAGTGTTCCCGGGAGAGGCCATTCAGCTGAACACAACCGTGGACCAATTAGAGCCTGATGTAAACACTGCCGTCCATAGTGGTGGATGGACAGTGTTGGCGTGCCAAACAACTGAGCTATACTTCTCAACACTTTCACAAAGTGCCATAAGTTGAGGTTCAACTGACTGCTCTGGTTGAATAGAGTGTAGCCGTTAAAGCTGGAATCACTAGCACTCAGGTGAGAGAACGGGATCAGATATACCCAGTCGGCTGGAAGGGTCCTACGGGGACCAGCCTATCTGGCTGCCACGTCTGAATGTTTGTTTGCCAGCGCGACATAGCTACGCAGGCACAATTGTGCAGCAATGCAAATTGCATAACATGGTCAAATTTCACGGGTGTACAAGAAACCACGGGTGATTTAAAAGGAGATGTTCACCGGGAAAAGCCGGAGGCCTGCCGGCAGCAAGATTCCGGAATTCTTCCTAAGAGGCCTTGAAAGCAGTGAAACGTTCCTATGTTGCAATAATGCAGAACCTCATTCTGAGTGTTCCTGGCAGAGGTCATTCGGCTGAACAGAACCGTGGACTAATTAGAGCCAGATGTATGCAGTGCCGTCCATAGTGCTGGACCGTGGTGGCGTGCCAAACAACTGAGATCTAGTTCTGAACAATTTTACAAAGTGCCATAAGTTGAGGCTCAACTTACTGCTCCGGTTGAGTAGAGTGTCGCCGTCAAAGCTGGAATCAGTAGCACTCAGGTGAGAAGAAAGGAAAGCAGATATACCCAGTCCGCTGGGAGTGTCCTATGGGAACCAGCCTATCTCGCTGCCACGCCTGAATGTTTGCAACCGCGGCAGAGCTAGGCAGGCGCAATTGTGCAGCAATGCAAACTGCATAACCTGGCCAAATTTCACGGGTGTACAAGAAACCACGGAGGATTTACAAGGAGATGTTTACCCAGAATAGCGGGAGGCCTGCCGGCAGCAAGATTCCGGAATTCTTCCTAAGAAGCCTTGAAAGCAGTGAAATGCTCCTATGTTGCAATATCTCAGAACCTCATTCTGAGTGTTCCTGGCAGAAGTCATTCGGCTGAACACAACCGGGGACTAATTAGAGTCAGATGTAGGCAGTGCTGTCCATAGTGCTGGATGGACCGTGGTGGCATGCCAAACAACTGAGCTCTAGTTCTCAAGACTTTCGCAAAGTGCCATAAGTTGAGGTTCAACTTACTGCTCCGATTGAGTCTAGTGTAGCCGTCAAAGCTGGAATCAGTAGCACTAAGGTGAGAAAAATGGGAAGAAGATAGACCAGTCCCCTGGCAGTGTCCTACTGGGATCAGCCTATCTGGCTGCCACGCCTGAATGTTTGCAACCGCGGCAGAGCTTGGCATTCGCAATTGTGCAGCAATGCAAACTGCATAACCTGGCCAAATTTAACGGGTGCACAATAAACCACGGGGGATTTACAAGGAGATGTTCACCCGGAACAGCCCGAGACCTGCCGGTAGCAAGATTCCGGAATTCTTCCTAAGAAGCCTTGAAACCAGTGAAACGCTCCTATGTTGCAATAAGTCATAACCTCATTCTGAGTGTTCCCGGCATAGGTCATTCGGCTGAACACAACCGTGGACTAATTAGAGCCAGATGTAAGCAGTGCCGTCCACATTGCTGGATGGAGAGTGGTGTCGTGCCAACCAACTGAGCTCTAGTTCTCAACACTTTCACAAAGTGCCATAAGTTGAGGATCTACTATCTGTTCCGGTTGAGTAGAGTGTCGCCATGAAAGCTGGAATCAGTAGAACTCAGGTGAGAAGAACGGGAAGCAGATATACCCAGTCCGCTGGCAGTGTCCTACGGGGACCAGCCTATCTGGGTGCCACCCCTGAATGTTTGCAACCGCGGCAGAGCTAGGCAGGCATAATTGTGCAGCAATGCAAACTGCATAACCTGGCCAAATTTCACGGGTATACAGGAAACCAGGGGGATGTACAAGGAGATGTTCACACAGAACAGCCGGAGGTCTTCCCGCAGCAAGATTCCGGAATTCTTCCTAAGAAGCCTTGAAATCAGTGAAACGCTCCTATGTTGCAATAACTCAGAACCTCATTCTGAGTGTTCCCGGCAGAGGTCATTCGGCTGAACACAACCGAGGACTAATTAGAGCCAGGTGTAGGCAGTGCCATCCATAGTGCTGGATGGACAGTGGTGGCGTGCCAAACAACTGAGCTCTAGTTCTCAACACTTTCACAAAGTGCCATAAGTTGAGGTTCAACTTACTGCTCCGGTTGAGTAGAGTGTAGCCGTCAAAGCTGGAATCAGTAGCACTCAGGTGAGAAGAACCGGAAGCACATATACCCAGTCGGCTGGCAGTTTCCTACGGGGATCAGCCTATCTGGCTGCCACGCCTGAACTTTTGCAACCGTGGCAGAGCTAGGCAGGCGAAATAGTGCAGCAATGCAAACAGCACAACCTGGCCAAATTTCACGGGTGTACAGGAAACCAGGGGGATGTACATGGAGATGTTCACCCGGAACACCCGGAGGCCTGCCGGAAGCAAGATTCCGGAATTCTTCCTAAGAAGCCTTGAAAGCAGTGAAACGCTCCTATGTTGCAATAACTCAGAACCTCATTCTGAGTGTTCCCGGCAGAGGTCATTTGGCTGAACACAACTGTGGACTAATTAGAACCAGATGTAAGCAATGCAGTCCATAGTGCTGGATGGACAGTGGTGGCGTGCCAAACAACTGAGCTCTAGTTCTCAACACATTCACAAAGTGCCATAAGTTGATGTTCAACTTACTGCTCCGGTTAATTAGAATGTAGCCGTCAAAGCTGGAATCAGTAGCACTCAGGTGAGAAGAACGGGAAGCAGATACACGCGTCCGCTGGCAGTGTCTTACGGGGACCAGCCTATCTGGCTGCCAGGCCTGAATGTTTGCAACCGCGGCAGAGCTAGGCAGGCGGAATTGTGCAGCAATGCAAACTGCATAACCTGGCCAAATTTCATGGGTGTAGAAGAAACCACGGGGGATTTACAAGGAGATGTTCACCCGGAAGACCCGGAGGCCTTCTGGCAGCAACATTCCGGAATTCTTCCTACGAAGCCTGGAAAGCAGTGAAACACTCCTATGTTGCAACAATTCAGAACATCATTCTGAGTGTTCCCGGAAGAGGTCATTCGGCTGAATACAAACGTGGACTAATTAGACCCAGATGTAGGCAGTGCCGTCCATATTGCTGCTTGGACAGTGGTGGCCTGCCAAACAACTGAGCTCTAGTTCTCAACACTTTCACAAAGTGCCATAAGTTGAAGTTCAACTTACTGCTCCGGTTGAGTAGAGTGCAGCTCTCAAAGCTGGAATCATGAGCACTCAGGTGAGAAGAACTGGAAGCAGATAGTCCCAGTCCGCTGGCAGTGTCCTGCGGGGACCAGCCTATGTGGATGCCACGCCTGAATATTTGCAACCGTAGTAGAGCTAGGCAGGCGCAATTGTGCAGCAATGCAAACTGCATAACCTGGCCAAATTTTATGGGTGTACAAGGAACCACGGGGGATTTACAAGGAGATGTTCACCCTGAACAGCCGGAGGCCTGCGGGCAGCAAGATTCCGAAATTAATTCTAGAAGCCTTGATAGCAGTGGAATGCTCCTATGTTGCAACAACACAGAACCTCATTCTGAGTGTTCCCGGCAGAGGTCATTCGGCTGAACACAACCCTGGACTAATTAGAGCCAGATGTAGGCAGTGCCGTCCATAGTGCTGGATGGACAGTGGTGTCGTGCCAAACAACTGAGCTCTATTTCTCAACACTTTCACAAAGTGCCATAATTTTAGGTTCAACTTACTGCTCCGGTTGAGTAGAGTGTAGCCGTCAAAGCTGGAATCAGTAGCACTCAGGTGAGAAGAACGGGAAACAGATATACCCAGTCCGCTGGCAGTATCCTACGGGGACCAGCCTATCTGGCTTCCACGCCTGAATGTTTGCAACTACGGCAGAGCTAGGCAGGCGCAATTGTGCAGCAATGCAAACTGCATAACCCGGCCAAATTTCACGGGTGTACAAGAAAACACGGGGGATTTACAAGGAGATGTTCACCCGGAACAGCCGGAGCCCTGCAGGCAGCCAGGTTCCGGAATTCTTCATAAGAAGTCTTGAAAGCAGTGAAACGCCCCTATGTTGCAACAACTAAGAACCTCATTCTGAGTGTTATCGGCATAGGTCATTCAGCTGAACACAACCGTGGACTAATTAGAGCCAGAAGTAGGCAGTGCCGTCCATAGTGCGGGATGGACAGTGGTGGCGTGCCAAAAAACTGAGCTCTACTGTTCAACACTTTCACAAAGTGCCATAAGTTGAGGTTCAACATACTGCTCCAGTTGAGTAGAGTGTAGCCATGAAAGCTGGAATCAGTAGCACTCAGGTGATAAAAACAGGAAGCAGATATACCCAGTCTGCTGGCAGTGTCCTACGGGGACCAGCCTACCTGGCTCCCACGCCAGAATGTTTCCAACCGCGGCAGAGCTAGGCAGGCGCAATTGTTCAGCAATGCAAACTGCATCACCTGGCCAAATTTCACGGATGTACAAGAAATCAAGGGGGATTTACAAGGAGATGTTCACCTCGAACAGCCGGAGGCCTGCTGGCAGCAACATTCCGGAATCCTTCCTGAGAATCCTTGAAAGCAGTGATACGCTCCTATGTTGCAATAACTCAGAACCTCATTCTGAATGTTCCCGGCAGAGGTCATTTGGCTGAACACAACCGTGGACTAATTAGAGCCAGATGTAGGCATTGCCGTCCATAGTTCTGGATGGAGAGTGGTGGCATGCCAAACAACTGAGCTCTAGTTCTCAACACTTTCACAAATTGCCATAAGTTGAGGTTCAACTTACTGCTCCGGTTGAGTAGAGTGTAGCCGTCAAAGCTGGAATCAGTACCACTCAGGTATGAAGAACGGGACGCAGATATACCCAATCCGCTGGTAGTGTCCTACGGGGACCAGCCTATCTGGCTGTCACGCCTGAATGTTGGCAACCACGGCAGAGCTAGGAGGCCCAATTGTGCAGCAATGCAAACTGCATAACCGCGCCAAATCTCACGGGTGTACAAGAAACCACGGGGGATTTTAAAGGAGATGTTCATCCGAAACAGCCGGAGGCCTGCTGGCACCAACATTGCAGAATTCTTCCTAAGAAGCCTTGAAAGCAGTGAAACGCTCCTATGTTGCAACAACTCAGAACCTCATTCTGAGTGTTCCCGGCAGAGGTCATTCGGCTGAACACAACCGTGGACTAATTAGATCCAGATGTAGGCAGTGCTGTCCATAGTGCTGGATGGACAGTGGTGGCGTGCCAAAAAACTGAGCTCTAGTTCTCAACACTTTCACGAAGCGCCATAAGTTGAGGTTCAACTTACTGCTCCGGTTGAGTAGAGTGTAGCCATCAAAGCTGGAATCACTAGCACTCAGGTGAGAAGAAAGGGAAGTAGATAGACCCAGTCCGCTGGCAGTGTCCTACGGGGACCAGCACATGTGGCTGCCATGCCTGAATGTTCACAACCCTGGCACAGCTAGGCAGGCGCAATTGTTCAGCAATGCAAACTGCATCACCTGGCCAAATTTCACGGGTGTACAAGAAACCACGGGGGATTTACAAGGAGATGTTCACCCGGAACATCCAGAGGCCTGCTGCCAGCATCATTCCGGAATTCTTCCTAAGAAGCCTTGAAAGCAGTGAAACGCTCCTATGTTGCAATAACTCAGAACCTCATTCTGAGTGTTCCCGGCAGAGGTCATTCGGCTGAAAACAACTGTGGGCTAATTAGAGCCAGATGTAGGCAATGACGTAAATAGTGCAGGATGGACAGTGGTGGCGTGCCAAACAACTGAGCTCTAGTTCTCAACACTTTAACAAAGTGCCATAAGTTGAGGTTCAACTTACTGCTCCGATTGAGTAGAGTGTAGCCGTCAAAACTGGAATCAGTAGCACTCAGGTGAGAAGAACGGGAAACAGATATACGCAGTGAGCTGGCAATGTCCGACGGGGCCAGCCTATCTGGCTGCCACCCCTGAATGTTTGCAACCGCGGCAGAGCTATGCAGGCACAATTGTGCAGAAATGCAAACTGCATAACCTGGCCAAATTTCACGGGTGTACAAGAAACCACGGGGGATTTACAAGGAGATCTTCACCCAGAATAGCTGGAGGACTACCGGCAGCAATATTCCGGAATTTTTCCTAAGAAGGCTTGAAAGCAGTGAAACGCTCCTATGTTGCCATCTCTCAGAATCTCATTCTGAGTGTTCCCGGCAGAGGTCATTCGGCTGAACACAACCGTGGACTAATTAAAGCCAGATGTAGGCAGTGCCGTCCATAGTGCTGGATGGAGAGTGGTGGCGTGCCAAAAAACTGAGCTCTAGTTCTCCATACTTTCACAAAGTACCATAAGTTGAGGTTCAACTTACTGCTCCGGTTGAGTAGAGTGTAGCCGTCAAAGCTGGAATCAGTAGCACTCAGGTGAGAAGAACTGGAAACAGATATACCCTGTCAGCTCGCAGGGTCCTACGGGGACGAGACTGTCTGGATGCCACGCCTGAATGTTTGCAACCGCGGCAGAGTTAGGCAGGCGCAATTTTGCAGCAATGCAAACTGCATAACCTGGCCAAATTTCACGTGTGTAGAAGAAATAACGGGGGATATACAAGGACATGTTGACCCCGAACAGCCTGAGGCCTGCCGGCAGCAACATTCCAGAATTCTTCCTGAGAAGCCTTGAAAGCAGTGAAACGCTCCTATGTTGCAAGAACTCAGAACCTCATACTGAATGTTCCCGGCACAGGTAATTAGGCTGAACACAACCATGGACTAATTAGAGCCAGATGTAGGCACTGGCGTCCATAGTGCTGGACAGTGGTGGCGTGCCAAACAACTGAGCTCTAGTTCTCAACACTTTCACAAAATGCCATAAGTTGAGGTTCAACTTACTGCTCCGGTGGAGTAGAGTGTAGCCGTCAAAGCTGGAATCAGTAGCACTCAGGTGAGAAGAACGGGAAGCAGATATACCCAATCCGCTGGCAGTGTCCTACAGGGACCAGCCTATCTGGCTGCCACGCCTGAATGTTTGCAACTGAGGCAGAGCTAGGAGGCCCAATTGTGCAGCAATGCAAACTGCATAACCGTGCCAAATTTCACCAGTGTACAAGAAACTACGGGGGATTTACAAGGAGATGTTCACCCGGAAAAGCCGGAGGCCTGCCGGCACCAACATTGGGGAATTCTTCCTAAGAAGCCTTGAAAGCAGTGAAACGCTCCTATGTTGCAACAACTCATAACCTCATTCTGAGTGTTCTCGGCAGAGGTCATTCGGCTGAACACAGCCGTGGACTTAATAGAGCCAGATGTAGGCAGTGCCGTCCATAGTGCTGGATGGACAGTGGTGGCATGCCAAACAACTGAGCTCTAGTTCTCAAGACTTTCACAAAGTGCCATAAGTTGAGGTTCAACTTACTGCTCCGGTTGAGTACAGTGTAGCCGTCAAAGCTGGAATCACTAGCACTCAGGTGAGTAGAACGGGAAGCAGATAGACCCAGTCCGCTGGCAGTGTCCTACGGGGACCAGCCCATGTGGCTGCCACGCCTCAATATTTGCAACCGTGGCACAGCTAGGCAGGCGCAATTGTTCAGCAATGCAAACTGCATCACCTGGCCAAATTTCACGGGCGTACAAGAAACCACGGTGGATTTACAAGGAGATGTTCACCCGGAACATCCGGAGGCCTGCTGCCAGCATCATTCCGGAATTCTTCCTAAGATGCATTGAAAGCAGTGAAACGCTCCTATGTTGCAATAACTCAGAACCTCATTCTGAGTGTTCCCGGCAGAGGTCATTCGGCTGAACACAACCGTGGACTAATTAGAGCCAGATGTAGGCAGTGCCGTCCATTGTCCTGGATGGAGAGTGGTGGCGTGCCAAACAACTGAGCTCTAGTTCTCAACACTTTCACAAAGTGTCATAACTTGAGGTTCAACTTACTGCTCCGGTTGAGTAGAGTGTAGCTGTCAAAGCTGGAATCAGTAGAACTCAGGGGAGAAGTACTGGAAGCACATATACCCAGTTCGCTGCCAGTGTCTTACGGGGACCAGACTATCTTGCTGCCATGCCTGAATGTTTGCAACCGCGGGAGAGCTAGGCAGGCGCAATTGTGCAGCAAGGCAAACTGCATAACCTGCCCAAATATCACGGGTGTACAGGAAACCACGGGGGATTTACAAGGAGAAGTTCACCCGGAACAGCCGGAGCCCTGCCCTGAGCAAGATTCCGGAATTCTTCCTAAGAAGCCTTGAAAGCATTGAAACGCTCCTAGGTTGCAACAACTAAGAACCTCATTCTGAGTGTTCCCGGCCGAGGTCATTCGGCTAAACACAACCGTGGACTAATTAGAGCCAGATGTAGGCAGTGCCGTCCATAGTGCTGGATGGACAGTGTTGGCGTGCCAAACAACTGAGCTCTAATTCTCAACACTTTCACAAAGTGCCCGAAGTTGAGGTTGAACTTACTGCTCCGGTTGAGTAGAGTGTAGCCGTCAAAGGTGGAATCAGTAGCACTCAGGTGAGAAGAACGGGAAACAGATATACCCAGTCAGGTGGCAGTGCCCTACGGGGACCAGCCTATCTGTCTGCCACGCCTGAATGTTTGCAACCGCAGCAGAGGTAGGAGGCACAATTGTGCAGCAATGCAAACTGCATAACCTGGACAAATTTCACGGGGGAACAAGAAACCACTGGGGATTTACAAGGAGAAGTTCACCCGGAACAGCCCGAGGCCTGCCGGCACCAACATTGCGGAATTCTTCCTAAGAAGCATTGAAACCAGTGAAACGCTCCTATGTTGCAATAACTCAGAACCTCATTCTGAGTGTTGCCGGCAGAGGTCATTCGGCTGAACACAACCGTGGACTAATTAGAGCCAGATGTAGGCAGTGCCGTCCATAGTGCTGGATGGACAGTCGTGGCGTGTCAAACAATTGATATCTAGTTCTCAACACTTTCACAAAGTGCCATGAGTTGAGGTTAAACTTACTGCTCCGGTTGAGTAGAGTGTAGCCGTCAAAGCTTGAATCATTAGCACTCAGGTGAGTAGAACGGTAAGCAGATATCCCCAGTTCGCTGGCAGTGTCCTACGGGGACAAGCCTATCTGGCTGCCACGCCTGAATCTTTGCAACCGCGGCAGAACTAGGCAGGCGCAATTGTGCAGCAATGCAAACTGCACAACCTGACCAAATTTCAAGGGTATACAAGAACCCACGGGGGATTTACAAGATGTTAACCCGGAACAGCCGGAGGCCTGCTGGCAGCAAGATTCCGGAATTCTTCCTAAGAAGCCTTGAAAGCAGTGAAATGCTCCTATGTTGCACTCACTAAGAATCTCATTCTGAGTGTTCCCGGCAGAGGTCATTTGGCTGAACACAACCGTGGACCAAATAGACCCACGTGTAGGCAGTGCTGTCCAAAGTGCTGGACAGTGTTGGCGTGCCAAACAACTGAGCTCAAGTTCTCAACACTTTCACAAAGTGCCATAAGTTGAGGTTCAACTTACTGCTCCAGTTGAGTAGAGTGTAGCCGTCAAAGCTGGAATCAGTAGCACTCATGTGAGAAGAACGGGAAGCAGATATACCCAGTCCGCTGGCAGTGTCCTACGGGGACCAGCCTTTCTGGATGCCAGGCCTGAATGTTTGCAACCGTGGCAGAGCTAGGTAGGCGCAATTGTGGAGCAATGCAAACTGCATAACCTGGCCAAATTTCACGGGTATACACGAAACCACTGGGGATTTTCAAGGAGATGTTCACCCGGAACAGCCGGAGACCTGCTGGCTGAAACATTGCGGAATTCTTCCCAAGAAGCCTTGAAAGCACTGAAAAGCTCCTATGTTGCAACAACTCAGAACCTCATTCTGAGTGTTCCCGGGAGAGGCCATTCAGCTGAACACAACCGTGGACCAATTAGAGCCTGATGTAAACACTGCCGTCCATAGTGGTGGATGGACAGTGTTGGCGTGCCAAACAACTGAGCTATACTTCTCAACACTTTCACAAAGTGCCATAAGTTGAGGTTCAACTGACTGCTCTGGTTGAATAGAGTGTAGCCGTTAAAGCTGGAATCACTAGCACTCAGGTGAGAGAACGGGATCAGATATACCCAGTCGGCTGGAAGGGTCCTACGGGGACCAGCCTATCTGGCTGCCACGTCTGAATGTTTGTTTGCCAGCGCGACATAGCTACGCAGGCACAATTGTGCAGCAATGCAAACTGCATAACATGGTCAAATTTCACGGGTGTACAAGAAACCACGGGTGATTTAAAAGGAGATGTTCACCGGGAAAAGCCGGAGGCCTGCCGGCAGCAAGATTCCGGAATTCTTCCTAAGAGGCCTTGAAAGCAGTGAAACGTTCCTATGTTGCAATAATGCAGAACCTCATTCTGAGTGTTCCTGGCAGAGGTCATTCGGCTGAACAGAACCGTGGACTAATTAGAGCCAGATGTATGCAGTGCCGTCCATAGTGCTGGACCGTGGTGGCGTGCCAAACAACTGAGATCTAGTTCTGAACAATTTTACAAAGTGCCATAAGTTGAGGCTCAACTTACTGCTCCGGTTGAGTAGAGTGTCGCCGTCAAAGCTGGAATCAGTAGCACTCAGGTGAGAAGAAAGGAAAGCAGATATACCCAGTCCGCTGGGAGTGTCCTATGGGAACCAGCCTATCTCGCTGCCACGCCTGAATGTTTGCAACCGCGGCAGAGCTAGGCAGGCGCAATTGTGCAGCAATGCAAACTGCATAACCTGGCCAAATTTCACGGGTGTACAAGAAACCACGGAGGATTTACAAGGAGATGTTTACCCAGAATAGCGGGAGGCCTGCCGGCAGCAAGATTCCGGAATTCTTCCTAAGAAGCCTTGAAAGCAGTGAAATGCTCCTATGTTGCAATATCTCAGAACCTCATTCTGAGTGTTCCTGGCAGAAGTCATTCGGCTGAACACAACCGGGGACTAATTAGAGTCAGATGTAGGCAGTGCTGTCCATAGTGCTGGATGGACCGTGGTGGCATGCCAAACAACTGAGCTCTAGTTCTCAAGACTTTCGCAAAGTGCCATAAGTTGAGGTTCAACTTACTGCTCCGATTGAGTCTAGTGTAGCCGTCAAAGCTGGAATCAGTAGCACTAAGGTGAGAAAAATGGGAAGAAGATAGACCAGTCCCCTGGCAGTGTCCTACTGGGATCAGCCTATCTGGCTGCCACGCCTGAATGTTTGCAACCGCGGCAGAGCTTGGCATTCGCAATTGTGCAGCAATGCAAACTGCATAACCTGGCCAAATTTAACGGGTGCACAATAAACCACGGGGGATTTACAAGGAGATGTTCACCCGGAACAGCCCGAGACCTGCCGGTAGCAAGATTCCGGAATTCTTCCTAAGAAGCCTTGAAACCAGTGAAACGCTCCTATGTTGCAATAAGTCATAACCTCATTCTGAGTGTTCCCGGCATAGGTCATTCGGCTGAACACAACCGTGGACTAATTAGAGCCAGATGTAAGCAGTGCCGTCCACATTGCTGGATGGAGAGTGGTGTCGTGCCAACCAACTGAGCTCTAGTTCTCAACACTTTCACAAAGTGCCATAAGTTGAGGATCTACTATCTGTTCCGGTTGAGTAGAGTGTCGCCATGAAAGCTGGAATCAGTAGAACTCAGGTGAGAAGAACGGGAAGCAGATATACCCAGTCCGCTGGCAGTGTCCTACGGGGACCAGCCTATCTGGGTGCCACCCCTGAATGTTTGCAACCGCGGCAGAGCTAGGCAGGCATAATTGTGCAGCAATGCAAACTGCATAACCTGGCCAAATTTCACGGGTATACAGGAAACCAGGGGGATGTACAAGGAGATGTTCACACAGAACAGCCGGAGGTCTTCCCGCAGCAAGATTCCGGAATTCTTCCTAAGAAGCCTTGAAATCAGTGAAACGCTCCTATGTTGCAATAACTCAGAACCTCATTCTGAGTGTTCCCGGCAGAGGTCATTCGGCTGAACACAACCGAGGACTAATTAGAGCCAGGTGTAGGCAGTGCCATCCATAGTGCTGGATGGACAGTGGTGGCGTGCCAAACAACTGAGCTCTAGTTCTCAACACTTTCACAAAGTGCCATAAGTTGAGGTTCAACTTACTGCTCCGGTTGAGTAGAGTGTAGCCGTCAAAGCTGGAATCAGTAGCACTCAGGTGAGAAGAACCGGAAGCACATATACCCAGTCGGCTGGCAGTTTCCTACGGGGATCAGCCTATCTGGCTGCCACGCCTGAACTTTTGCAACCGTGGCAGAGCTAGGCAGGCGAAATAGTGCAGCAATGCAAACAGCACAACCTGGCCAAATTTCACGGGTGTACAGGAAACCAGGGGGATGTACATGGAGATGTTCACCCGGAACACCCGGAGGCCTGCCGGAAGCAAGATTCCGGAATTCTTCCTAAGAAGCCTTGAAAGCAGTGAAACGCTCCTATGTTGCAATAACTCAGAACCTCATTCTGAGTGTTCCCGGCAGAGGTCATTTGGCTGAACACAACTGTGGACTAATTAGAACCAGATGTAAGCAATGCAGTCCATAGTGCTGGATGGACAGTGGTGGCGTGCCAAACAACTGAGCTCTAGTTCTCAACACATTCACAAAGTGCCATAAGTTGATGTTCAACTTACTGCTCCGGTTAATTAGAATGTAGCCGTCAAAGCTGGAATCAGTAGCACTCAGGTGAGAAGAACGGGAAGCAGATACACGCGTCCGCTGGCAGTGTCTTACGGGGACCAGCCTATCTGGCTGCCAGGCCTGAATGTTTGCAACCGCGGCAGAGCTAGGCAGGCGGAATTGTGCAGCAATGCAAACTGCATAACCTGGCCAAATTTCATGGGTGTAGAAGAAACCACGGGGGATTTACAAGGAGATGTTCACCCGGAAGACCCGGAGGCCTTCTGGCAGCAACATTCCGGAATTCTTCCTACGAAGCCTGGAAAGCAGTGAAACACTCCTATGTTGCAACAATTCAGAACATCATTCTGAGTGTTCCCGGAAGAGGTCATTCGGCTGAATACAAACGTGGACTAATTAGACCCAGATGTAGGCAGTGCCGTCCATATTGCTGCTTGGACAGTGGTGGCCTGCCAAACAACTGAGCTCTAGTTCTCAACACTTTCACAAAGTGCCATAAGTTGAAGTTCAACTTACTGCTCCGGTTGAGTAGAGTGCAGCTCTCAAAGCTGGAATCATGAGCACTCAGGTGAGAAGAACTGGAAGCAGATAGTCCCAGTCCGCTGGCAGTGTCCTGCGGGGACCAGCCTATGTGGATGCCACGCCTGAATATTTGCAACCGTAGTAGAGCTAGGCAGGCGCAATTGTGCAGCAATGCAAACTGCATAACCTGGCCAAATTTTATGGGTGTACAAGGAACCACGGGGGATTTACAAGGAGATGTTCACCCTGAACAGCCGGAGGCCTGCGGGCAGCAAGATTCCGAAATTAATTCTAGAAGCCTTGATAGCAGTGGAATGCTCCTATGTTGCAACAACACAGAACCTCATTCTGAGTGTTCCCGGCAGAGGTCATTCGGCTGAACACAACCCTGGACTAATTAGAGCCAGATGTAGGCAGTGCCGTCCATAGTGCTGGATGGACAGTGGTGTCGTGCCAAACAACTGAGCTCTATTTCTCAACACTTTCACAAAGTGCCATAATTTTAGGTTCAACTTACTGCTCCGGTTGAGTAGAGTGTAGCCGTCAAAGCTGGAATCAGTAGCACTCAGGTGAGAAGAACGGGAAACAGATATACCCAGTCCGCTGGCAGTATCCTACGGGGACCAGCCTATCTGGCTTCCACGCCTGAATGTTTGCAACTACGGCAGAGCTAGGCAGGCGCAATTGTGCAGCAATGCAAACTGCATAACCCGGCCAAATTTCACGGGTGTACAAGAAAACACGGGGGATTTACAAGGAGATGTTCACCCGGAACAGCCGGAGCCCTGCAGGCAGCCAGGTTCCGGAATTCTTCATAAGAAGTCTTGAAAGCAGTGAAACGCTCCTATGTTGCAACAACTAAGAACCTCATTCTGAGTGTTATCGGCATAGGTCATTCAGCTGAACACAACCGTGGACTAATTAGAGCCAGAAGTAGGCAGTGCCGTCCATAGTGCGGGATGGACAGTGGTGGCGTGCCAAAAAACTGAGCTCTACTGTTCAACACTTTCACAAAGTGCCATAAGTTGAGGTTCAACATACTGCTCCAGTTGAGTAGAGTGTAGCCATGAAAGCTGGAATCAGTAGCACTCAGGTGATAAAAACAGGAAGCAGATATACCCAGTCTGCTGGCAGTGTCCTACGGGGACCAGCCTACCTGGCTCCCACGCCAGAATGTTTCCAACCGCGGCAGAGCTAGGCAGGCGCAATTGTTCAGCAATGCAAACTGCATCACCTGGCCAAATTTCACGGATGTACAAGAAATCAAGGGGGATTTACAAGGAGATGTTCACCTCGAACAGCCGGAGGCCTGCTGGCAGCAACATTCCGGAATCCTTCCTGAGAATCCTTGAAAGCAGTGATACGCTCCTATGTTGCAATAACTCAGAACCTCATTCTGAATGTTCCCGGCAGAGGTCATTTGGCTGAACACAACCGTGGACTAATTAGAGCCAGATGTAGGCATTGCCGTCCATAGTTCTGGATGGAGAGTGGTGGCATGCCAAACAACTGAGCTCTAGTTCTCAACACTTTCACAAATTGCCATAAGTTGAGGTTCAACTTACTGCTCCGGTTGAGTAGAGTGTAGCCGTCAAAGCTGGAATCAGTACCACTCAGGTATGAAGAACGGGACGCAGATATACCCAATCCGCTGGTAGTGTCCTACGGGGACCAGCCTATCTGGCTGTCACGCCTGAATGTTGGCAACCACGGCAGAGCTAGGAGGCCCAATTGTGCAGCAATGCAAACTGCATAACCGCGCCAAATCTCACGGGTGTACAAGAAACCACGGGGGATTTTAAAGGAGATGTTCATCCGAAACAGCCGGAGGCCTGCTGGCACCAACATTGCAGAATTCTTCCTAAGAAGCCTTGAAAGCAGTGAAACGCTCCTATGTTGCAACAACTCAGAACCTCATTCTGAGTGTTCCCGGCAGAGGTCATTCGGCTGAACACAACCGTGGACTAATTAGATCCAGATGTAGGCAGTGCTGTCCATAGTGCTGGATGGACAGTGGTGGCGTGCCAAAAAACTGAGCTCTAGTTCTCAACACTTTCACGAAGCGCCATAAGTTGAGGTTCAACTTACTGCTCCGGTTGAGTAGAGTGTAGCCATCAAAGCTGGAATCACTAGCACTCAGGTGAGAAGAAAGGGAAGTAGATAGACCCAGTCCGCTGGCAGTGTCCTACGGGGACCAGCACATGTGGCTGCCATGCCTGAATGTTCACAACCCTGGCACAGCTAGGCAGGCGCAATTGTTCAGCAATGCAAACTGCATCACCTGGCCAAATTTCACGGGTGTACAAGAAACCACGGGGGATTTACAAGGAGATGTTCACCCGGAACATCCAGAGGCCTGCTGCCAGCATCATTCCGGAATTCTTCCTAAGAAGCCTTGAAAGCAGTGAAACGCTCCTATGTTGCAATAACTCAGAACCTCATTCTGAGTGTTCCCGGCAGAGGTCATTCGGCTGAAAACAACTGTGGGCTAATTAGAGCCAGATGTAGGCAATGACGTAAATAGTGCAGGATGGACAGTGGTGGCGTGCCAAACAACTGAGCTCTAGTTCTCAACACTTTAACAAAGTGCCATAAGTTGAGGTTCAACTTACTGCTCCGATTGAGTAGAGTGTAGCCGTCAAAACTGGAATCAGTAGCACTCAGGTGAGAAGAACGGGAAACAGATATACGCAGTGAGCTGGCAATGTCCGACGGGGCCAGCCTATCTGGCTGCCACCCCTGAATGTTTGCAACCGCGGCAGAGCTATGCAGGCACAATTGTGCAGAAATGCAAACTGCATAACCTGGCCAAATTTCACGGGTGTACAAGAAACCACGGGGGATTTACAAGGAGATCTTCACCCAGAATAGCTGGAGGACTACCGGCAGCAATATTCCGGAATTTTTCCTAAGAAGGCTTGAAAGCAGTGAAACGCTCCTATGTTGCCATCTCTCAGAATCTCATTCTGAGTGTTCCCGGCAGAGGTCATTCGGCTGAACACAACCGTGGACTAATTAAAGCCAGATGTAGGCAGTGCCGTCCATAGTGCTGGATGGAGAGTGGTGGCGTGCCAAAAAACTGAGCTCTAGTTCTCCATACTTTCACAAAGTACCATAAGTTGAGGTTCAACTTACTGCTCCGGTTGAGTAGAGTGTAGCCGTCAAAGCTGGAATCAGTAGCACTCAGGTGAGAAGAACTGGAAACAGATATACCCTGTCAGCTCGCAGGGTCCTACGGGGACGAGACTGTCTGGATGCCACGCCTGAATGTTTGCAACCGCGGCAGAGTTAGGCAGGCGCAATTTTGCAGCAATGCAAACTGCATAACCTGGCCAAATTTCACGTGTGTAGAAGAAATAACGGGGGATATACAAGGACATGTTGACCCCGAACAGCCTGAGGCCTGCCGGCAGCAACATTCCAGAATTCTTCCTGAGAAGCCTTGAAAGCAGTGAAACGCTCCTATGTTGCAAGAACTCAGAACCTCATACTGAATGTTCCCGGCACAGGTAATTAGGCTGAACACAACCATGGACTAATTAGAGCCAGATGTAGGCACTGGAGTCCATAGTGCTGGACAGTGGTGGCGTGCCAAACAACTGAGCTCTAGTTCTCAACACTTTCACAAAATGCCATAAGTTGAGGTTCAACTTACTGCTCCGGTGGAGTAGAGTGTAGCCGTCAAAGCTGGAATCAGTAGCACTCAGGTGAGAAGAACGGGAAGCAGATATACCCAATCCGCTGGCAGTGTCCTACAGGGACCAGCCTATCTGGCTGCCACGCCTGAATGTTTGCAACTGAGGCAGAGCTAGGAGGCCCAATTGTGCAGCAATGCAAACTGCATAACCGTGCCAAATTTCACCAGTGTACAAGAAACTACGGGGGATTTACAAGGAGATGTTCACCCGGAAAAGCCGGAGGCCTGCCGGCACCAACATTGGGGAATTCTTCCTAACAAGCCTTGAAAGCAGTGAAACGCTCCTATGTTGCAACAACTCATAACCTCATTCTGAGTGTTCTCGGCAGAGGTCATTCGGCTGAACACAGCCGTGGACTTAATAGAGCCAGATGTAGGTAGTGCCGTCCATAGTGGTGGATGGACAGTGGTGGCATGCCAAACAACTGAGCTCTAGTTCTCAAGACTTTCACAAAGTGCCATAAGTTGAGGTTCAACTTACTGCTCCGGTTGAGTACAGTGTAGCCGTCAAAGCTGGAATCACTAGCACTCAGGTGAGTAGAACGGGAAGCAGATAGACCCAGTCCGCTGGCAGTGTCCTACGGGGACCAGCCCATGTGGCTGCCACGCCTCAATATTTGCAACCGTGGCACAGCTAGGCAGGCGCAATTGTTCAGCAATGCAAACTGCATCACCTGGCCAAATTTCACGGGCGTACAAGAAACCACGGTGGATTTACAAGGAGATGTTCACCCGGAACATCCGGAGGCCTGCTGCCAGCATCATTCCGGAATTCTTCCTAAGAAGCATTGAAAGCAGTGAAACCCTCCTATGTTGCAATAACTCAGAACCTCATTCTGAGTGTTCCCGGCAGAGGTCATTCGGCTGAAAACAACTGTGGGCTAATTAGAGCCAGATGTAGGCAATGACGTCCATAGTGCTGGATGGACAGTGGTGGCGTGCCAAACAACTGAGCTCTAGTTCTCAACACTTTAACAAAGTGCCATAAGTTGAGGTTCAACTTACTGCTCCGATTGAGTAGAGTGTAGCCGTCAAAACTGGAATCAGTAGCACTCAGGTGAGAAGAACGGGAAACAGATATACGCAGTGAGCTGGCAGTGTCCTACGGGGCCAGCCTGTCTGGCTGCCACCCCTGAATGTTTGCAACCGCGGCAGAGCTATGCAGGCACAATTGTGCAGAAATGCAAACTGCATAACCTGGCCAAATTTCACGGGTGTACAAGAAACCACGGGGGATTTACAAGGAGATATTCACCCAGAATAGCTGGAGGACTACCGGCAGCAATATTCCGGAATTTTTCCTAAGAAGGCTTGAAAGCAGTGAAACGCTCCTATGTTGCAATCACTCAGAATCTCATTCTGAGTGTTCCCGGCAGAGGTCATTCGGCTGAACACAACCGTGGACTAATTAAAGCCAGATGTAGGCAGTGCCGTCCATAGTGCTGGATGGAGAGTGGTGGCGTGCCAAAAAACTGAGCTCTAGTTCTCCATACTTTCACAAAGTACCATAAGTTGAGGTTCAACTTACTGCTCCGGTTGAGTAGAGTGTAGCCGTCAAAGCTGGAATCAGTAGCACTCAGGTGAGAAGAACTGGAAACAGATATACCCAGTCAGCTCGCAGGGTCCTACGGGGACGAGACTGTCTGGATGCCACGCCTGAATGTTTGCAACCGCGGCAGAGTTAGGCAGGCGCAATTTTGCAGCAATGCAAACTGCATAACCTGGCCAAATTTCACGTGTGTAGAAGAAATAACAGGGGATATACAAGGACATGTTGACCCCGAACAGCCTGAGGCCTGCCGGCAGCAACATTCCAGAATTCTTCCTGAGAAGCCTTGAAAGCAGTGAAATGCTCCTATGTTTCAAGAACTCAGAACCTCATACTGAATGTTCCCGGCAGAGGTCATTAGGCTGAACACAACCATGGACTAATTAGAGCCAGATGTAGGCACTGGCGTCCATAGTGCTGGACAGTGGTGGCGTGCCAAACAACTGAGCTCTAGTTCTCAAAACTTTCACAAAGTGCCATAAGTTGAGGTTCATCTTACTGCTCCGGTTGAGTAGAGTGTAGCCGTCAAAGCTGGAATCAGTAGCACTCAGGTGAGAAGAACGGGAAGCACATATACCCAGTCCGCTGGCAGTGTCCTACGGGGACCAGCCTATCTGGGTGCCACGCCTAATGTTTGCCACCGCGGCAGAGCTAGGCAGGCGGAATTGTGCACCAATGCAAACAGCATAACCTGCCCAAATGTCACGGGTGTACAAGAAACCACGTGGGATTTACAAGGAGATGTTCACCCGGAAGAGCCGGAGCTCTGCCGGCAGAAAGATTCCGGAATTCTTCCTGTAAAGCCTTGAAAGCAGTGAAACCCTCCTATGTTGCAATAACTCAGAACCTCATTCTGAGTGTTCCCGGAAGAGGTCATTCGGCTGAAAACAACCGTGGACTAATTAGAGCCAGATGTAGGCATTGCCTTGCATAGTGTTGGATGGACTGTGGAGGCGTGCCAAACAACTGAGCTCTAATTCTCAACACTTTCACAAAGTGCCATAAGTTGAGGTTCAACTTACTGCTTCGGTTGAGTAGAGTGTAGCCGTCAAAGTTGGAATCACTAGCACTCAGGTGAGAAGAACAGGAATTAGATAGACCCAGTCCACTGGCAGTGTCCTACGGGGACCAGCCCATGTGGCTGCTACGCCTGAATGTTTGCAACCGCGGCACAGCTAGGCAGGCGCAATTGTTCAGCAATGCAAACTGCATAACCTGGCCAAATTTCACGGGTGTATAAGAAACCACGGGGGATTTACAAGGAGATGTTCACCCGGAACATCCGGAGGCCTGCTGCCAGCATCATTCCGGAATTCTTCCTAAGAAGCCTTGAAAGCAGTGAAACGCTCCCATGTTGCAATAACTCAGAACCTGATTCTGAGTGTTCCCGGCAGAGTTCATTCGGCTGAACACAACCGTGTACTAAATAGAGCCTGATGTAGGCAGTGCCGTCCATAGTGCTGGATGGACACTGGTGGCGTGCCAAACAACTGAGCTCTAGTTCTCAAAACTATCACAAAGTGCCATAAGTTGAGGTTCATCTTACTGCTCCGGTTGAGTAGAGTGTAGCCGTCCAAGCTGGAATCAGTAGCACTCAGGTGAGAAGAACGTGAAGCAGATATACCCATTCCGCTGGCCGTGTCCTACGGGGACCAGCCTATCTGGCTGCCACGCCAAATGTTTGCCACCGCGGCAGAGCTAGGCAGGCAGAATTGTGCAGCAAGGCAAACTGTATAACCTGGCCAAATTTCACCGGTGTACAAGGAACCACGTGGGATTTACAAAAAGATGTTCACCCGGAACAGTCGGAGCCCTGCCGGCAGCAAAATTCCGGAATTCTTCCTGTCAAGCCTTGAAAGCAGTGTAACGGTCCTATGTTGCAATAACTCAGAACCTCATTCTGAGTGTTCCCGGAAGGGGTAATTCGGCTGAACACAACCGTGGACTAATTACAGCCAGATGTAGACAGTGCCGTGCATAGTGATGGATGGACTGTGGTGGCGTGCCAAACAACTGAGCTCTAATTCTCAACACTTTTACAAAGTGCCATAAGTTGAGGTTCAACTTACTGCTCCGGTTGAGTAGAGTGTAGCCGTCAAAGCTGGAATCAGTAGCACTAAGGTGAGAAGAACGGGAAGCAGATAAACCCAGTCAGCTGGCATTGTTCTATGGGGACCAGCCTATCTGGCTGCCACGCCTGAATGTTTGCAACCGTGCCCGAGCTAGGCAGGCCCAATTGTGCAGCTATGAAAACTGCATTACCTGGCCAAATTTTACGGGGGTACAAGAAACCACAGGGGATGTACAAGGAGATGTTCACCCGGAACAGCCCGAGACCTGCCGGCAGCAACATTCCGGAATTCTTCCTAAGATGCCTTGAAAGCAATGAAACTCTCCTATGTTGCAATAACTCAGAACCTCATTCTGAGTGTTCCCAGCACAGGTCATTCGGCTGAACACAACCGTGGACTAATTAGAGCCAGATGTAGGCAATTCCGTCCATAGTGCTGGATGTTCATTGGTGGCGTGCTAAACAACTGAGCTCTAGTTCTCAACACTTTAACAAAGTGCCATAAGATGAGGTTCAACTTACTGCTCCGGTTGAGTAGAGTGTAGCCGTCAAAGCTGGAATCAGTAGCACTCAGGTGAGAAGAACGGGAAGCACATATACCCAGTCCGCTGGCAGTGTCCTACGTATACCAGCCTATCTGGCTGCCACGCCTGAATGTTTGGAACCGCGGCAGAGCTAGGCAGGCGCAATTGTGCAGCAATGCAAACTGCATACCCTGGCCAAATTTCATGGGTGTACAAGAAACCACGGGGGATTTACAAGGAGAAGTTCACCCGGAACAGCCGGAGCCCTGCCGGCAGCAAGATTCCGGAATTCTTCCTAAGAAGACTTGAAAGCAGTGAAACGCTCCTATGTTGCAATAACTCAGAACCTCATTCTGAGTGTTCCCGGCAGAGCTCATTCGGCTGAACACAACCGGGGACTAATTAGAGTCAGATGTAGACAGTGCCGTTCATAGTGCTGGATGGACACTGGTGGCGTGCCAAACAACTGAGCTCTAGTTCTCAAAACTTTCACAAAGTGCCATAAGTTGAGGTTCATCTTACTAATCCGATTGAGTAGAGTGTAGCCGTCCAACCTGGAATCAGTAGCACTCAGGTGAGAAGAACGGGAAGCAGATATACTCAGTCCACTGGCAGTGTCCTATTTTGATCAGCCTATCTGGCTGCCATGCCTGAATGCAACCGCGGCAGAGCTAGGCAGGCACAATTGTGCAGCAATGCAAACCGCATAACGTGGCTAAATTTCAAGGTTGTACAAGAAACCACGGGGGATTTACAAGGAGATGTTCACCCGGAACAGCCGGAGCCATGCCGGCAGCAAGATTCCTGAATTCTTCCTAAGAAGCCTTGAAAGCAGTGAAACGCTCCTATGTTGCAACAACTAAGAACCACATTCTGAGGGGTCCCGGAAGAGGGCATTCAGCTGAACACAACCGTGGAGTAATTAGAGCCAGATGTAGACAATGCCGACCATAGTGCTGCATGGACAGTGGTGGCGTGCCAAACAACTGAGCTCTAGTTCTCAACACTTTAACAAAGTGCCATA
The DNA here is from genome assembly GCF_024711535.1 of Dipodomys merriami. Classification (NCBI taxonomy): domain Eukaryota; kingdom Metazoa; phylum Chordata; class Mammalia; order Rodentia; family Heteromyidae; genus Dipodomys; species Dipodomys merriami. The sequence goes on along the minus strand of NW_027203704.1, from coordinate 503,089 downwards.
AGTTGAGGTTCAACTTACTGCTCCGATTGAGTAGAGTGTAGCCGTCAAAACTGGAATCAGTAGCACTCAGGTGAGAAGAACGGGAAACAGATATACGCAGTGAGCTGGCAGTGTCCTACGGGGCCAGCCTGTCTGGCTGCCACCCCTGAATGTTTGCAACCGCGGCAGAGCTATGCAGGCACAATTGTGCAGAAATGCAAACTGCATAACCTGGCCAAATTTCACGGGTGTACAAGAAACCACGGGGGATTTACAAGGAGATATTCACCCAGAATAGCTGGAGGACTACCGGCAGCAATATTCCGGAATTTTTCCTAAGAAGGCTTGAAAGCAGTGAAACGCTCCTATGTTGCAATCACTCAGAATCTCATTCTGAGTGTTCCCGGCAGAGGTCATTCGGCTGAACACAACCGTGGACTAATTAAAGCCAGATGTAGGCAGTGCCGTCCATAGTGCTGGATGGAGAGTGGTGGCGTGCCAAAAAACTGAGCTCTAGTTCTCCATACTTTCACAAAGTACCATAAGTTGAGGTTCAACTTACTGCTCCGGTTGAGTAGAGTGTAGCCGTCAAAGCTGGAATCAGTAGCACTCAGGTGAGAAGAACTGGAAACAGATATACCCAGTCAGCTCGCAGGGTCCTACGGGGACGAGACTGTCTGGATGCCACGCCTGAATGTTTGCAACCGCGGCAGAGTTAGGCAGGCGCAATTTTGCAGCAATGCAAACTGCATAACCTGGCCAAATTTCACGTGTGTAGAAGAAATAACAGGGGATATACAAGGACATGTTGACCCCGAACAGCCTGAGGCCTGCCGGCAGCAACATTCCAGAATTCTTCCTGAGAAGCCTTGAAAGCAGTGAAATGCTCCTATGTTTCAAGAACTCAGAACCTCATACTGAATGTTCCCGGCAGAGGTCATTAGGCTGAACACAACCATGGACTAATTAGAGCCAGATGTAGGCACTGGCGTCCATAGTGCTGGACAGTGGTGGCGTGCCAAACAACTGAGCTCTAGTTCTCAAAACTTTCACAAAGTGCCATAAGTTGAGGTTCATCTTACTGCTCCGGTTGAGTAGAGTGTAGCCGTCAAAGCTGGAATCAGTAGCACTCAGGTGAGAAGAACGGGAAGCACATATACCCAGTCCGCTGGCAGTGTCCTACGGGGACCAGCCTATCTGGGTGCCACGCCTAATGTTTGCCACCGCGGCAGAGCTAGGCAGGCGGAATTGTGCACCAATGCAAACAGCATAACCTGCCCAAATGTCACGGGTGTACAAGAAACCACGTGGGATTTACAAGGAGATGTTCACCCGGAAGAGCCGGAGCTCTGCCGGCAGAAAGATTCCGGAATTCTTCCTGTAAAGCCTTGAAAGCAGTGAAACCCTCCTATGTTGCAATAACTCAGAACCTCATTCTGAGTGTTCCCGGAAGAGGTCATTCGGCTGAAAACAACCGTGGACTAATTAGAGCCAGATGTAGGCATTGCCTTGCATAGTGTTGGATGGACTGTGGAGGCGTGCCAAACAACTGAGCTCTAATTCTCAACACTTTCACAAAGTGCCATAAGTTGAGGTTCAACTTACTGCTTCGGTTGAGTAGAGTGTAGCCGTCAAAGTTGGAATCACTAGCACTCAGGTGAGAAGAACAGGAATTAGATAGACCCAGTCCACTGGCAGTGTCCTACGGGGACCAGCCCATGTGGCTGCTACGCCTGAATGTTTGCAACCGCGGCACAGCTAGGCAGGCGCAATTGTTCAGCAATGCAAACTGCATAACCTGGCCAAATTTCACGGGTGTATAAGAAACCACGGGGGATTTACAAGGAGATGTTCACCCGGAACATCCGGAGGCCTGCTGCCAGCATCATTCCGGAATTCTTCCTAAGAAGCCTTGAAAGCAGTGAAACGCTCCCATGTTGCAATAACTCAGAACCTGATTCTGAGTGTTCCCGGCAGAGTTCATTCGGCTGAACACAACCGTGTACTAAATAGAGCCTGATGTAGGCAGTGCCGTCCATAGTGCTGGATGGACACTGGTGGCGTGCCAAACAACTGAGCTCTAGTTCTCAAAACTATCACAAAGTGCCATAAGTTGAGGTTCATCTTACTGCTCCGGTTGAGTAGAGTGTAGCCGTCCAAGCTGGAATCAGTAGCACTCAGGTGAGAAGAACGTGAAGCAGATATACCCATTCCGCTGGCCGTGTCCTACGGGGACCAGCCTATCTGGCTGCCACGCCAAATGTTTGCCACCGCGGCAGAGCTAGGCAGGCAGAATTGTGCAGCAAGGCAAACTGTATAACCTGGCCAAATTTCACCGGTGTACAAGGAACCACGTGGGATTTACAAAAAGATGTTCACCCGGAACAGTCGGAGCCCTGCCGGCAGCAAAATTCCGGAATTCTTCCTGTCAAGCCTTGAAAGCAGTGTAACGGTCCTATGTTGCAATAACTCAGAACCTCATTCTGAGTGTTCCCGGAAGGGGTAATTCGGCTGAACACAACCGTGGACTAATTACAGCCAGATGTAGACAGTGCCGTGCATAGTGATGGATGGACTGTGGTGGCGTGCCAAACAACTGAGCTCTAATTCTCAACACTTTTACAAAGTGCCATAAGTTGAGGTTCAACTTACTGCTCCGGTTGAGTAGAGTGTAGCCGTCAAAGCTGGAATCAGTAGCACTAAGGTGAGAAGAACGGGAAGCAGATAAACCCAGTCAGCTGGTATTGTTCTATGGGGACCAGCCTATCTGGCTGCCACGCCTGAATGTTTGCAACCGTGCCCGAGCTAGGCAGGCCCAATTGTGCAGCTATGAAAACTGCATTACCTGGCCAAATTTTACGGGGGTACAAGAAACCACAGGGGATGTACAAGGAGATGTTCACCCGGAACAGCCCGAGACCTGCCGGCAGCAACATTCCGGAATTCTTCCTAAGATGCCTTGAAAGCAATGAAACTCTCCTATGTTGCAATAACTCAGAACCTCATTCTGAGTGTTCCCAGCACAGGTCATTCGGCTGAACACAACCGTGGACTAATTAGAGCCAGATGTAGGCAATTCCGTCCATAGTGCTGGATGTTCATTGGTGGCGTGCTAAACAACTGAGCTCTAGTTCTCAACACTTTAACAAAGTGCCATAAGATGAGGTTCAACTTACTGCTCCGGTTGAGTAGAGTGTAGCCGTCAAAGCTGGAATCAGTAGCACTCAGGTGAGAAGAACGGGAAGCACATATACCCAGTCCGCTGGCAGTGTCCTACGTATACCAGCCTATCTGGCTGCCACGCCTGAATGTTTGGAACCGCGGCAGAGCTAGGCAGGCGCAATTGTGCAGCAATGCAAACTGCATACCCTGGCCAAATTTCATGGGTGTACAAGAAACCACGGGGGATTTACAAGGAGAAGTTCACCCGGAACAGCCGGAGCCCTGCCGGCAGCAAGATTCCGGAATTCTTCCTAAGAAGACTTGAAAGCAGTGAAACGCTCCTATGTTGCAATAACTCAGAACCTCATTCTGAGTGTTCCCGGCAGAGCTCATTCGGCTGAACACAACCGGGGACTAATTAGAGTCAGATGTAGACAGTGCCGTTCATAGTGCTGGATGGACACTGGTGGCGTGCCAAACAACTGAGCTCTAGTTCTCAAAACTTTCACAAAGTGCCATAAGTTGAGGTTCATCTTACTAATCCGATTGAGTAGAGTGTAGCCGTCCAACCTGGAATCAGTAGCACTCAGGTGAGAAGAACGGGAAGCAGATATACTCAGTCCACTGGCAGTGTCCTATTTTGATCAGCCTATCTGGCTGCCATGCCTGAATGCAACCGCGGCAGAGCTAGGCAGGCACAATTGTGCAGCAATGCAAACCGCATAACGTGGCTAAATTTCAAGGTTGTACAAGAAACCACGGGGGATTTACAAGGAGATGTTCACCCGGAACAGCCGGAGCCATGCCGGCAGCAAGATTCCTGAATTCTTCCTAAGAAGCCTTGAAAGCAGTGAAACGCTCCTATGTTGCAACAACTAAGAACCACATTCTGAGGGGTCCCGGAAGAGGGCATTCAGCTGAACACAACCGTGGAGTAATTAGAGCCAGATGTAGACAATGCCGACCATAGTGCTGCATGGACAGTGTTGGCATGCCAAAAAACTGAGCTCTAGTGTTCAACAGTTTCCCAAAGTGCCATAAGTTGAGGTTCAACTTACTGCTCCGGTTGAGTAGAGTGTAGCCGTAAAAGCTGGAATCAGTAGCACTCAAGTGAGAAGAACAGGAAGCAGATATACCCAGTCCGCTGGCAGTGTCCTAAGGGGACTAACCTTTCTGGGTGCCACGCCTGAATGTTTGCAACCGCGGCATAGCTAGGCAGGAGCAATTGTGCAGCAATGCAAACTGCATAACCTGGCCAAATTTCACGGGAATACAAGAAACCAGGGGGGATATACTAGGACATGTAGACCCCGAAAAGCCGGAGGCCTGCCGGCAGCAACATTCCTGAATTCTTCCTAAGAAGCCTAGAAAGCAGTGAAACGCTCCAAAGTTGCAATAACTCCGAACCTCATTCTGAATGTTCCCGGCCGAGGTCATTCATCTGAACACAACCGTGGACTAATTAGAGCCAGATGTAGGCAGTGCCGTCCATAAGCTGGAATCAGTAGCACTCAGGTGAGAAGAACGGGAAGCAGATATAGCCAGTCTGCTGGCAATGTCCTACGGGGACCAGCCTATCTGGCTGCCACGACTGAATCTTTGCAACCGCGGCAGAGCTAGGCAGGCGCAATTGTGCAGCAATGCAAACTGCATAACCTGGCCAAATTTCTTGGGTATACAAGAAACCACTGGGGATTTACAAGGAGATATTCAACTGGAACAGCCTGAGGCTTGCCGGTAGCAACATTCCGGAATTCTTCCTAAGAAGCCTTGAAAGCAGTGAAATCCTCCTATGTTGCAATAACTCAGAACCTCATTCTTAGTGTTTCCGGCAGAGGTCATTCGGCTGAACACAACCGTGGACTAATTAGAGCCAGATGTAGGCAGTGCCGTCCATAGTGCTGGATGGACATTGATGGCGTGCCAAATAACTGAGCTCTAGTTCTCAACACTTTCACAAAGTGCCATAAGTTGAGGTTCAACTTACTGCTCCGGTTGAGTAGAGTGTAGCCCTCAACGCTGGAATCAGTAGCACTCAGGTGAGAAGAACGGGAAGCAGATATAGCCAGGCCCCAGGCAGTGTCCTACGGCGACAGCCTATCTGGCTGCCACCCCTTAATGTTAGCAACCGGGGCAGAGCTAGGCAGGCGCAATTGTGCAGCAATGCAAACTGCATAACCTGGCCAAATTTCACGGTGTACAAGAAAACACGGGGGATTTACAAGGAGATGTTCACCCGGAAGAGCCGGAGGCCCGCCGGCAGCAAGATTCTGGAATTCTTCCTAAGAAGCCTTGAAAGCAGTGCAACGCTGCTATGTTGCAATAACTCAGAAACTCATTTTGAGTGTTCCCGGCAGAGGTCATTCGGCTGAAAACAACCATGGACTAATTAGAGCCAGATGTATACAGTGAAGTCCATAGTGCTGGATGGACAGTGGTGGAGTGCCAAACAACTGAGCTCTAGTTCTCAACACTTTCACAAAGTGCCATAAGTTGAGGTTCAACTTACTGCTCCGGTTAACTAGAATGTAGCCCTGAAAGCTGGAATCAGAAGCACTCAGGTGAGCAGAACGGGAAGCAGATACACCCAGTCCGCTGGAAGTGCCCTACGGTGACCAGCCTATCTGGCTGCCACGCCTGAATGTTTGCAACCAAGGCAGAGCTAGGCAGGCGCAATTGTGCAGCAATGCAAACTGCATAACCTGCCCAAATATCACGGGTGTACAAGAAACCATGGGGGATTTACAAGGAGATGTTCACCCGGAACAGCCGGAGGCCTGCCGATAAGCAACATTCCAGAATTCTTCCTAAGAAGCCTTGAAAGCAGTGAAACGCTCCTATGTTGCAATAATTCAGAACCTCATTCTGAGTGTTCCCGGCAGAGGTCACTCGGCTGAACACAACCGTGGACTAATTAGAGCCAGATGTAGGCAGTGCCGTCCATAGTGCTGGATGGACAGTTGTGGCGTGCCAAACAACTGAGCTCTAGTTCTCAACACTTTCACAAACTGCCATAAGTTGAGGTTCAACTTACTGCTCTGGTTGAGTAGAGTGTAGCCGTCAAAGCTAGAATCAGTAGCACTCAAGTGAGAAGAACGGGAAGCACATATAACCAGTCGGCTGGCAGTGTCCTACGGGGATCAGCCTATATGGTTACCATGCCTGAACGTTTCCAACCGCGATAGAGCTAGGCAGGCGGAAGTGTGCAGCAATGCAAACTGCATACCCTGGCCACATTTCACGGGTGTACAAGAAACCACGGGAGATTTACAAGCAGATGTTCACCCGGAACAGGTGGAGGCTTGTGGGCAGCAATTTTCCGGAATTCTTCCTAAGAAGCCTGGAAAGTAGTGAAACGTTCCTATGTTGCAACAACTCAGAACCTCATTCTGAGTGTTCCCGGCAGAGGTCAGTCTGCTGAAAACTACCGTGCACTAATTATAGCCAGATGTACCCCGTGAAGTCCATAGTGCCGGATGGATTGAGGTGGCGTGCCAAGCAACTGAGCTCTAGTTCTCAACACTTTCACAAAGTGCCATAAGTTGAGGTTCACCTTACTGCTCCGGTTAATTAGAATGTAGCCGTCAAAGCTGGAATCAGTAGCACTCAGGTGAGAAGAACGGGAAGGAGATACACGAAGTCCGCTGTCAGTGTCCTACAGGGACCAGCCTATCTGGCTGCCACCACTGAATGTTTGCAACCGCGGTAGAACTAGGCAGGCGGAATTGTGCAGCAATGCAAACTGCATAACCTGGCCAAAATTCACAGGTGTACAAGAAAGCACGGGGGATATACAAGGAGATGTTCACCCGGAATAGCTGGAGTCCTGCCTGCAGCAAGATTCGGGAATTCTTCATGTGAAGCCTTGAAAGCAGTGAAAAGCTCCTATGTTGCAATAACTCAGAACCTCATTCTGAGTTTTTCCGGCAGAGGTCATTCAGCTGAACACAACCGTGGACTAATTAGAGCCAGATGTAGGAACTGCCGTCCATAGAGCTGGATGGACAGTGGTGGCGTGCCAAACAACTGAGCTCTAGTTCTCAACACTTTCACAAAGTGCCATAAGTAGAGGTTCAATTTACTGATACCGTTGAGTAGAGTGTAGCCGTCAAAGCTGGAATCAGTAGCACTCAGGTGAGAAGAACGGGAAGCAGGGAGACCCAGTCCGCTGGCAGTGTCCTACGGGGACCAGCCTATCTGGCTGCCTTGCCAAAATATTTGCAACCGTGGCAAAGCTATGCAGGCGCAATTGTGCAGCAATGCAAACTGCATAACCTGGCCAAATTTCACGGGTGTACAGGAAACCACGGGGGATTTACAAGGAGATGTTCACCCGGAACAGTCGGAGGCCTGCCGGCTGCAAGATTCCGGAATTCTTCTTGTGAAGCCTTGAGAGCAGTGAAACGCTCCTATGTTGCAATAACTCAGAACCTCATTCTGAGTGTTCCCGGCAGAGGTCATTCGGCTGAACACAACCGTGGACTAATTAGAGCCAGATGTAGGCAGTGCCGTCCATAGTGCTGATGGACAGTGATGGCGTGCCAAACAACTGAGCTCTAGTTCTCAACACTTTCACAAAGTGCCATAAGTTGAGGTTCAACTTACTGCTCCAGTTGAGTAGAGAGTGTAGCCGTCAAAGCTGGAATCAGTAGCACTCAGGTGAGAAGAACGGGAAGCAGACCGCTGGCCGTGTCCTACAGGGACCAGCCTATAAGGCTGCCACGCCAGAATGTTTGCAACCACGGCAGAGCTAGGCAGGCACAATTGTGCAGCAATGCAAACTGCATAACCTGGCCAAATTTCACGGGTATACAAGAAACCAAAGAGGATTTACATGGAACACTCGGAACAACCGGAGGCCTGCTGGCAGCAATATTCCGGAATTCTTCCTAAGAAGCCTTGAAAGCAGTGAAACTCTCCTATGTTGAAATAACTCAGAACCTTATTCTGAGTGTTCCCGGCAGAGGTCATTCGGCTGAACACAACCGTGGACTAATTAGATCCAGATGTATACAGTGCAGTCCATAGTGCTGGATGGACAGTGGTGGCGTGCCAAACAACTGAGCTCTAGTTCTCAACACTTTCACAAAGTGCCATGAGTTGAGGTTCAACTTACGGCTCCGGTTGAGTAGAGTGTAGCCGTGAAATCTGGAATCAGTAGCACTGAGTGAGAAGAACGGGAAGCAGATATACCCAGTCCGCGGGCAGTGTCCTACGGGGACCAGCCTATCTGGCTGCCACGCCTGAGTGTTTGCAACCGCGGCAGGGCTAGGCAGGCACAATTGTGCAGCAATGCAAACAGCATAACCTGGCCAAATTCACGGATGACAAAGAAACCACGGGGGATTTTCAAGAAGATGTTCACCCAGAACAGCCGGACGCCTGCCAGTAGCAATTACCGGAATTCTTCCTAAGAAGCCTTTAAAGGAGTGAAACGCTCCTATGTTGCAATAACTCAGAAGCTCGTTCTGAGTGTTCCTGGCAGAGGGCATTCGGCTGAACACAACTGTGGATGAATTAGAGTCAGATGTAGGCAGTGCCGTCCATAGTGCTGGATGGACAGTGGTGGCGTGCCAAACAACTGAGCTCTAGTTTTCAACACTTTCACAAAGTGCCATAAGTTGAGGTTCAACTTACTGCTGCGGTTGAGTAGAGTGTAGCCGTCAAAGCTGGAATCAGTAGCACTCAGGTGAGAAGAACGGGAAGCAGATATACCCAGTCCGCTTGCAGTGTCCTACGGGGACCAGCCTATCTGGCTGCCACGTCTGAATGTTTGCAACCGCGGCAGAGCTAGGCAGGCGCAATTGTGCAGCAATGCAAACTGCATAACCTGGCCTAATTTCACGGGTGTACAAGAAACCACGGGGGATTTACTAGCAGAAGTTCACCCGGAACAGACAGAGGCCTGCCGGAAGCAAGATTCCGGAATTGTTCCTGTGAAGCCTTGAAAGCAGTGAAAGGCTCCAATGTTGCAATAACTCATAACCTCATTCTGAGTGTTCCCGGCAGAGGTCATTCAGCTGAACACAACCGTGGCCTAATTAGAGCCAGATGTAGGCCGTGCCGCCATAGTGCTGGATGGACAGTGGTGGCGTTCCATAAAACTGAGCTCTAGTTTTCAACACTCACAAAGTGCCATAAGTTGAGGTTGAACTTACTGTTCTGGTTGAGGAGAGTGTAGCGGTCAAAGCAGGAATTAGTAGCACTCAGGTGAGAAGAACGGGAAGCAGATACAACCAGTCGGCTGGCAGTGTCCTACCGGGACCAGCCTATCTGGCTGCCACGCCTGAATGTTTGCAACCGCGTCAGAGCTTGGCAGGAACAATTGTGCAGCAATGCAAACTGAATAACCTGGCCAAATTTCACGTGTGTACAAGAAACCACGGGGGATTTACATGGAGATTTTCACCCGAAACAACCGGAGGCCTGCCTGCAGCAATATTCCGGAACACTTCCTAAGAAGCCTTGAAAGCAGTGAAACTCTCCTATGTGACAACAACTCAGAACCTCATTCTGAATGTTCCCAGCAGAGGTCATTCGGCGGATCACAACCGTGGATTAATTAGAGCCAGATGTAGACAGTGCCGTGCATAGTGCTGGATGGACAATGGTGGCTTGCAAAACAACTGAGCTCTAGTTCTCAACACTTTCACAAAGTGCCATAAGTTGAGATTCAACTTACTGCTCTGGTTGAGTAGAGTGTAGCCGTCAAAGCTGGAATCAGTACCACTCAGTTGAGAAGAACGGGAAGCAGATATCCCCAGTCAGCTGGCAGCGTCCTACGGGGACCAGCCTATCTAGCTGCCATGTCTGAAGGTTTGCAACCGCGGCAGAGCTAGGCAGGCGCAATTGTGCAGAAATGCAAACTGCATAACCTGGTCAAATTTCAAGGGTGTACAAGAAACCACGGGGGATTTACAAGGAGATGTTCACCCGGGACAGCCGGAGACCTGTCGACAGCAAATTTCCGGAATTCTTCCTGTGAAGCCTTGAAAGCAGTGAAAAGCTCCTATGTTGCAATAACTCATAACCTTATTCTGAGTGTTCCCGGCAGAGGTCATTCGGCTGAACCCAAGCGTGGACTAATTAGAGCCAGATGTAGGCAGTGCCTTCCATAGTCCTGGATGGATAGTGGTGGCGTGCCAAACAACTGAGCTCTAGTTCCCAACACTTTCACAATGTGCCATAAGTTGAGGTTCAACTTACTGCTCCGGTTGAGTAGAGTGTAGCCATCAAAGCTGGAATCAGTAGCACTCAGGTGAGAAGAACGGGAAGCAGATTGACCCAGTCCGCTGGCAGTGTCCTACGGAGACCAGACGATCTGGCTGCCTCGCCTGAATGTTTGCAACCGCGGCAGAGCTAGGCAGGCGCAATTGTGCAGCAATGCAAACTACATAACCTGGTCAAATTTCACGGGTGACAAGGAAACCACGGGGGATTTTCAAGGAGATGTTCACCCGGAACAGCCGGAGGCCTGCCCCCAGGAAGATTCCGCAATTCTTCCTTTGAAGCCTTGAAAGCAGTGAAACGCTCCTATGTTGCAATAACTCAGAACCTCATTTTGAGTGTTCCCGGCAGAGGTCCTTCGGCTGAACACAACCGTGGATTAATTAGAGCCAGATGTAGGCAGTGCCGTCCATAGTGCTGGATGGACATTGGTGGCGTGCCAAACAACTGAGCTCTAGTTCTAAACACTTTCACAAAGTGCCATAAGTTGAGGTTCAACTTACTGCTCTGGTTGAGTAGAGTGTAGCAGTCAAAGCTGGAATCAGTTTCGCTCAGGTTTGAAGAACTGGAAGCAGATACACCCAGTTAGCTGGCAGTGTCCTACCGGGACCAGCCTATCTGGCTGCCACGCCTGAATGTTTGCCTCCGTGGCAGAGCTAGGCAGGCGCAATTGTGCAGCAATGCAAACTGCATAACCTGGCCAAATTTCACGGGTGTACAAGAAACCACGGGGGATTTACAAGGAGATGTTCACCAACAGCCGGAGGCCTGCCGGCAGCAACATTCCAGAATCCATCCTGAGAAGCCTTGAAAGCAGTGAAAAGCTCCTATGTTGCAATAACTCAGAACCTCATTCTGAGTGTTCCTGGTAGAGGTCATTCGGCTGAACACAACCGTGGACTAATTAGAGCCAGATGTAAGCAGTGCTGTCCTTAGTGCTGGATGGACAGTGGTGGCGTGCCAAACAACTGAGCTCTAGTTCTCAACACTTTCAAAAAGTGTCATAAGTTGAGGTTCAACTTACAACTGCGGTTGAGTAGAGTGTAGCCGTCAAAGCAGGAATCAGGAGCACGCAGGTGAGAAGAATGGGAAGCAGATATAAACAGTCCGCTTGCAGTGTCCTACTGGGTCCAGCCTATCTGGCTGCCACGACTGAATGTTTGCAACCTCGGCAGAGCTAGGCAGGCACAATTGTGCAGTAATGCAAACTGCATAACCTGGCCAAAATTCACGGGTGTACAAGAAACCACGGGGGATTTACAAGGAGCGGTTCACCCGGAACAGCCGGAGGCCTGCCGGCAGCAACATTTAGGAATCCTTCCTAAGAAGCCTTGAAAGCAGTGAAACGCTCCTATGTTGCAATAACACAGAACCTCATTCTGAGTGTTCCCGTCAGAGGTCATTCGGCTGAACTCAACCATGGATTAATAGAGCCCAATGTAGGCAGTGCTGTCCATACTGCTGGATGGACACTGCCGGTTGAGTAGAGTGTAGCCGTCAAAGCTGGAATCAGTAGCACTCAGGTGAGAAGAACGGGAAGCAGATATACACAGTCCGCTGGCAATGTCCTACGGGGACCAACCTATCTGGCTGCCACGCCTGAATGTTTGCAACTGCGGCAGAGCTAGGCAGGCACAATTGTGCAGCAATGCAAACTGCATAACCTGGCAAAAACTCACGGGTGTAAAATAAACCACGGGGGATTTAGAAGGAGATGTTCACCCAGAACAGCCGGAGGCCTGCCGGCAGCAAGATTCCGGAATTCATCCTAAGAAGCCGTGAAAGCAGTGAAACGCTCCTATGTTGCAATAACTCAGAACCTCATTCTGAGTGTTCCCGGCAGAGGTCATTCGGCTGAACACAACCGTGGACTAATTAGAGCCACATGTAGACAGTGCCGTCCATAGTGCTGGGTGGACAGTGGTCGCATGCCCAACATCTGAGCTCCAGTTCTCAACAGTTTCAGAAAGTGCCCTAAGTTGAGGTTCAACTTACTGCTGCGGTTGAGTAGAGCGCAGCCGTCAAAGCTGGAATCAGTAGCACACAGGTGAGAAGAACAGGAAGCAGATACACCCAGTCCGCTGGCAGTGTCCTATGGGGAGCAGCCTATCTGGCTGGAATGCCTGAATGTTTGCCACCGCGGCAGAGGTAGGCAGGCGCAATTGTGCAGCAAAGCAAACTGCATAACCTGGCCAAATTTCACGGGTGTACAAGAAACAACTCGGATTTACAAGGAGATGTTCACCCAGAACAGCCGGAGGCCTACCGACAGCAAGATTCCAGAATCCTTCCTGAGAAGCCTTGAAAGCAGTGAAACGCTCCTATGTTACAATAACTCAGAACCTCATTCTGAGTGTTCCCAGCAGAGGTCATTCGGCTGAACTCATCCGTGAACTAATTAGAGCCAGATGTAGGCAGTTGACTAATTAGAGCCAGATGTAGGCAATGGAGTAATTAGAGCCAGATATAGGCAGTGTTTTCGATTGGAAAACAACTGAGCTTTAGTTCTCCAAACTTTCACAAAGTGCCATATGTTGAGGTTCAACTTATTGCTCCGGTTGAGTAGAGTGTAGGCAACAAAGCTGGAATCAGTAGCACTCAGGTGAGAAGAACGGGAAGCAGATAGACCCAGTCCGCTGGCAGTGTCCTACGGGGACCAGCCTATCTGGCTGCCACGCCTGAATGTTTGCAACCGCGGCAGAGCTAGGCAGGCGCAATTGTGCACCCATGCAAACTGCATAACCTGGCCAAATTTCACGGGTGTACAAGAAACCACGGGGGATTTACAAGTATCTGTTCACCAGGAACAGCCGGAGGCCTGCCGCCAGCAACATTCCGGAATTCTTCCTAAGAAGCCTTGAAAGCAGTGAAACGCTCCTATGTTGCGATAACTCAGAACCTCATTCTGAGTGTTCCCGGAAGAGGTCATTCGGCTGAACATAAACGTGGAAAAATTAGAGCCAGATGTAGGCAGTGCCGTCCATAGTGCTGGGCGGAGAGTTGTAGCATGCTAAATAACTGAGCTCTAGTTCTCCAAACGTTCCGAAAGTGCCATAAGTTGAGGTTCAACTTACTGCTCCGTTTGAGTAGAGTGTAGCCGTCCAAGCTGGAATCAGTAGCACTCAGGTGAGAAGAACGGGAAGCAGATATACCCAGTCTGCTGGCAGTGTCCTACGGGGAAAAGCCTATCTGACTGATACGCCTGAATGTTTGCAACCGTGACAGAGCTAGACAGTCGCAATTATGCAGCAATGCAAACTGCATAACCTTGCCAAATTTCACGGGTGTACAACAAACCAGGAGGAAATACAAGATGTTCACCCGGAAGAGCCGGAGGCCTGCCGGCAACAAGATTCGGGAATTCTTCCTAAGTAGCATTGAACGCAGTGAAACACTCCTATGTTGCAATAACTCAGCACCTCATTCTGAGTGATCCCGGCAGAGGTCATTTGGCTGAACACAACCGTGGACTAATTAGAGCCAGATGTAAGCAGTGCTGTCCATAGTGCTGGATGGACAGTGGTCGCGTGCCAAACAACTGAGCTCTAGTTCTCCAAACTTTAACAGAGTGCCATAAGTAGAGGTTCAACTTACTGCTTAGGTTGAGTATAGTGTAGCCGTCAAAGCGGGAATCAGAAGCACTCAGGTGAGAAGAATGGAAAGCAGATATACCCAGTCCGCTGTCCCTGGCCTTCGGGACCAGCCTATCTGGCTGCCACGCCTGAATGTTTGCAACCGCGGCATAGCTAGGCAGGGGCAATTATGCAGCAATACATACTGCATAATCTAGCCAAATTTCACGGGTGTACAAGAAACCACGGGGGATTTAGAAGGAGATGTTCCCTCGGAACAACCGGAGGCCTGCCGGCAGCAAGATTCTAGAATTCTTCCTAAGAAGCCTTGAAAGCAGTGAAACACTCCTATGTTGCAATAACTCAGAACCTCATTGTGAGTGTTCCCGGCAGAGCTCATTCGGCTGAACACAACCGTGGACTAACTATAGCCAGATGCATGCAGTGCCATCCATAGTGCTGGTTGGACAGTGGTGGTGTGCCAAACAAGTGAGCTCTAGTTCTCAACACTTTCACAAAGTGCCATAAGTTGAGGATCAACTTACTGCTCTGGTTGAGTAGAGTGTAGCCATCAAAGCTAGAATCAGCAGCACTCAGGTGAGAACAGGAAGCAGATATACCCAGTCTGCTGGCAGTGTCCTACGTTGTCCAGCCTATCTGGCTGCCACGCCTCAATGTTTGCACCCGCGGCAGAGCTAAGCACTCCCAATTATGCAGCAATGCAAACTGCATAACATGGCCAAATTTCACGGGTGTGCAAGAAACCACAAGAGATTTACAAGGACATGTTTACTCGGAACAGCCGGAGACCTGCCGGCAGCAAGATTCCGGAATTCTTCCTAAGAAGCCTTGAAAGCAGTGAAACGCTCGTAAGTTGCAACAATTCAGAATCTCATTTTGAGTGTTTCCAGCAGAGGTTATTCGGCTGAACAGAACCGTGGACTACTTAGAGCCAGAAGTAGGCAGTGACGTCCATAGTGCTGGATAGACTGTGGACGGATGCCCAACATCTGAGCTCTAGTGCACTAAGTTGAGCTTCAACTTACTGCTCCGGTTGACTAGAGTGTAGCTGTCAAAGCTGAAATCAGTAGCACTCAGGTGAGAAGAACGGGAAGCAGATATACCCGATCCGCTGGCAGTGTCCTATGGGGAGCAGCCTATCTGGCTGCCGTGCCTGATTGTTTGCCAACGCGACAGAGCTAGTCAGGCGCAATTGTGCAGCAAAGCAAACTGCATAACCTGGCCAAATTTCACTAGTGTACAAGAAACAACGCGGGATTTACAAGGAGATCTTAACCCAGATCAGTCGGAAACCTACCCACAGCAAGATTCCGGAAACCTTCCTGAGAAGCCTTGAAAGTAGTGAAACGCTCCTATGTTGGAATAACTCAGTACCGCATTCTGAGTGTTCCCGGCAGAGGTCATTCGGATGAACACAACCGTGGAATAATTAGAGCCAGATGTAGGCAGTGGACTAATTAGAGCCACATGTAGGCAATGGACTAATTAGAGCCAGATATAGGCAGTGTTTTCGATTGGAAAACAACTGAGCTTTAGTTCTCCAAACTTTCACAAAGTGCCAGAAGTTGAGGTTCAACTTACTGCTCCGGTTGAGTAGAGTGTAGCCGTCAAAGCTGGAATCAGTAGCTCTTAGGTGAGAAGAACGGGAAGCAGATATACGCAGTCCGCTGGCAGTGTCCTACAGGGAGCAGCCTATCTGCTTGCCACGCCTGAATATTTACAACCGCGGCAGAGCTACGAGGGCGCATTTGTGCATGAATCCAAACTGCATAACCTGGCCAAATTTCACGGGTGTACAAGAAACCACGGGGGATTAAAAAGGAGATGTTCACCCGGAACAGCCCAAGGCCTGCCGGCAGCAAGATTCCTGAATTCTTCCTGTGAAGCCTTGAAAGCAGTGAAACGCTCCTATATTGCAATAACTCAGAACCTCATTCTGAGTGTTCCCGGCAGAGGTCATTGGGCTGAACACAACCGTGGACTAATTAGAGCCAGATGTTGGCAGTGCGGTCCATAGTGCTGGAGGGACAGTGGTGGCGTGCCAAACAACTGAGCTCTAGTTCTCAACACTTTCACAAAGTGCCATAAGTTGAGGTTCTACTTACTGGTCCTGTTGAGTACAGTGTAGCCGTCAAAGCTGGAATCAGTAGCACTCAGGAGAGAAGAACCGGAAGCAGTTATACCAGTGTGCTGGCAGTGTCCTACGGGGACCAGCCTATCTTGCTGCCACGCCTGAATGTTTGCAACCGCGGCAAAGCTAGCCAGGCGCAATTGTGCAGTAATGCAACCTGCATAATCGGGCTCAATTTCACGGGTGTACAAGAAACCACGGGGAATTTACAAAGAGATGTTCACCCAGAACAGCCGGAGGCCTGCCTGCAGCAAGATTCCGGAATCCTTCTGAAGAAGCCTTGAAAGCAGTGAATCCCTCCTATGTTGCAATAACTCAGAACCTCATTCTGAGTGTTCCCAGCAGAGGTCATTCGGCTGAACACAACAGTGGACTAATTAGAGCCAGATGTAGGCATTGCCATCCATAGTGCTAGATGGACAGTGGTGGCGTGCCAAACAACTGAGCTCTAGTTCTCAACACTTTCACAAAGTGCCATAAGTTGAGGTTCAACTTACTTCTCCCGTTGAATAGAGTGTAGCCGTCAAAGCTGGAATCAGTAGCACTGAGGTAAGAACGGGAAGCAGATTGACCCAGTCCGCTGGCAGTGTCCTATGGGGAGCAGCCTATCTGGCTGCCTCGCCTGAATGTTTGCAACCGCGGCAGGGGTAGGCAGGAACAATTGTGCAGCAATTCAAACCGCATAACATGGCCAAATTTCACGGGTGACCAAGAAACCACGGGGGATTTTCAAGGAGATGTTCACCCGGAACAGCCGGAGGCCTGCCGGAAACAAGATTCCGGAATTTTTCCTGTGAAGCCTTGAAAGCAGTGAAACGCTCCTATGTTGCAATAACTCAAAACCTCATTCTGAGTGTTCCCGGCAGAGGTCATTCGGCTGAACACAACCGTGGACTAATTAGAGCCAGATGTAGACAGTGCCGTCCATAGTGCTGGATGTACAGTGGGGGCGTGCCAAACAACTGAGCTCTAGTTCTCCACACTTTCACAAAGTGCCATAAGTTGAGGTTCAACTTACTGCTCCGGTTGAGTAGAGTGTAGTCGTCAAAGCTGGAATCAGTAGCACTCTGGTGAGAAGAACGGGAGCAGATAGACCCAGTCCGCTGGCAGTGTCCTACCGGGACCATCCTATCTGCCTGCCACGCCTGAATGTTTTCATCTGCGGCAGAGCTAGGCAGGCACAATTGGACAGCAATGCAAACTGCATAACCTGGACAAATTTCACGGGTGTACAAGAAACCACCGGTGATTTACAAAGAGATATTCACCCGGAACAGACGGAGGCATCTCGGCAGCAAGATTCCAGAATCCTTCCTAAGAAGCTTCGATAGCTGTGAAACGCTCCTATGTTGCAATAACTCAGAACCTCATTCTGTGTGTTCCCCGCAGAGGTCATTCGGCTGAACACAACCGTGGATTAATAGAGCCAGAGGAAGGCAGTGGCGTCCATGGTGCTGGATGGACAGTGGTAGCGTGCCAAACAACTGAGCTCTAGTTCTCAACACTTTCACAAAGTGCCATAAGTTGAGGTTCAACTTACTGCTCCGGTTTAGTAGAGTGTAGCCATCAAAGCTGGAATCAGTAGCACTCAGGTTAGAAGAACGGGAATCATATATACCCAGTCCGCTGACAGTTCCGACGGGACCAGCCTATCTGGCTGCCAAGCCTGAATGTTTGCAACCGCGGCAGAGCTAGGCAGGCGCCATTTTGCAGCAATGCAAACTGCATAACTTGGCCAAATTTCACGGGTGTACAAGAAACCACGGGGGATTTACAAGGAGATGTTCACCCGGAATAGCCTTAGGCTTGCCACCATAAGATTCCGGAATTCTTCCTGTAAAGCCTTGAAAACAGTCAAACGCTCCTATGTGGCAATAAATCAGAACCTCATTCTGAGTGTTCCCCGCAGAAGTCATTCGGCTGACGACAACCGTGGACTAATTAGAGCCAGATGTAGGCAGTGCCGTACATAGTGCTGGATGGACACTGCCGGTTTAGTAGAGTGTAGCCATCAAAGCTGGAATCAGTAGCACTGAGGTGAGAAGAACGGGAAGCTGATATACGCAATCTGCTGGGAGAGTCCTACGGGGACCCGCCTATTTGCCTGTCACGTCTGAATGTTTGCCACTGCGGCAGAGCTAGGCAGGCACAATTGTGCAGCAATGCAAACTGTATATCCTGGCCAAATTTCACGGGTGTACAAGAAACCACGGGGGATTTACAAGGAGATGTTCACCCGGAACAGCCGGTGGCCTGCCGGCAGGAAGATTCTGGAATCCTTCCGAAGAAGCCTTGAAAGCAGTGAATCGCTCCTATGTTGCAATATCTCAGAACCTCATTCTGAGTGTTCCCAGCAGAGGTCATTCGGCTGAACACAACAGTGGACTAATTATAGCCAGATGTAGGTAGTGCCGTCCATAGTGCTTGATGGACAGTGTTTGCGTGCCAAACAACTGAGCTCTAGTTCGCAACACTTTCACAAAGTGCCATAAGTTGAGTTTCATCTTACTGCTCCGGTTGAGGAGAGTTTTGCCATCAAAGCTGAAAGCAGTAGCACTCATGTGAGAAGAACACGAAGCCAATAGACCCAGTACGCTGGCAGCGTCCAATGGGGACCAGCCTATCTGGCTGCCACGCCTGAATGTTTGCAACCGCGGCAGAGCTAGGCAGGCGCAATTGTGCAGCAATGGAAACTGCATAACCTGGCCAAATTTCACGGGTGTACAAGAAAACAGGGGGGATTTACAAGGAGATGTTCACCCGGAACAGCCGGAGGCCTGCTGGCAGCAAGATTCCGGAATCCTTCCTAAGAAGCCTTGAAAGCAATGAAATGCTCCTATGTTGCCATAACTCAGAACCTCATTCTGAGTGTTCCCGGCAGAGGTCATTAGGTTGACCACAACCGTGGACTAATTACAGCCAGATGTATGCAGCGCCGTCCATAGTGCTGGATGGACAGTGGTGGCGTGCCAAACAACTGAGCTCTATTTCTCAACATTTTCACAAAGTGCCATAAGTTCAGGTTCAACTTACTGCTCCGGTTGAGTAGAGTGTAGCCGTCAAAGCTGGAATCAGTAGCACTAAAGTGAGAAGAAAGGGAAGCAGATAGACCCAGTCCGCTGGCAGTGTCCTATGGGAACCAGCCTATCTAGCTGCCACACGTGAATGTTTGCAACCGCGGCAGAGCAAGGCTGGAGCAATTGTGCAGCAATGCAAACTGCATAACCTGGCCAAATTTCACGGGTGTACAAGAAACCACGTGGCATTTACGAGGATATGATCATCCGGAACAGCCGGAGGCCTGCCGGCAGCAATATTCCGTAATCCTTCCTAAGGAGCCTTGAAAGCAGTGAAATGCTCCTATGTTGCAATAACTCAGAACCCCATTCTGAGTGTTCCCGGCAGAGGTCATTCGGCTGAACACAACCATGAACTTATTAGAGCCAGATACAGGCAGTGCCGTCCAAAGTGCGGGATGGACTGTGGTGGCGTGCCAAACAACTGAACTCTAGTTCTCAACACTTTCACAAAGTGCCATAAGTTGAGGTTCAACTTACTGCTCCGGTTTAGTAGAGTAGCCATCAAAGCTGGAATCAGTAGCACTCAGGTTAGAACAACGGGAATCAGATATACCCAGTCTGCTGACAGTGTCCTACGGGACCAGCCTATCTGGCTGCCACGCCTGAATGTTTCCAACCGCGGCAGAGCTAGGCAGGCGCCATTTTGCAGCAATGCAAACTGCATAACCTGGCAAAATTTCACGGGTGTACAAGAAACCACGGGGGATTTACAAGGAGATGTTCACCCGGAACAGCCGAAGACTTGCCACCAGTAAGATTCCGGAATTCTTCCTGTGAAGCCTTGAAAACAGTGAAACGCTCCTATGTGGCAATAACTCAGAACCTCATTCTGAGTGTTCCCGGCAGAGGTCATTCGGCTGAACACAACCGTGGACTAATTAGAGCCTGATGTATGCAGTGCCGTCCATAGTGCAGGATGGACAGTTGTGGTGTGCCAAACAACTGAGCTCCAGTTCTCCACACTTTCACAAAGTGCCATAAGTTGAGGTTCAACTTACTGCTGCGGTTGAGTAGAGTGTAGCCGTCAAAGCTGGAATCAGTAGCTCTCAGGTGAGAAGAACGGGAAGCAGATATACCCAGTCCGCTGGCAATGTCTTACGGGGACCAGCCTATCTGGCTGCCACGCCTGAATGTTTGCAACCGCGGCAGAGCTAGGTAGGCGCAATTGTGCAGCAATGCAAACTGCATAACCTGGCCAAATTTCACGGGTTTATAAGAAACCTCGGGGGATTTACAAGGAGATGTTCACCCGGAACAGCCGGAGGCCTGCCGGCAGCAAGATTCCGGAATCTTTCCTGACAAGCCTTGAAAGCAGTGAAAGGCTCCTATGTTGCAATAACTCAGAACTTCATTCTGAGTGTTCCCGGCAGACGTCATTCGGCTGAACACAACCGTGGACTAATTAGAGCCAGATGTAGGCAGTGCTGTCCATAGTACTGGATGGACAGTGGTGGCGTGACAAACAATTGAGCTCTATTTCTCAACACTTTCACAAAGTGCCATAAGTTGACGTTCAAATTACTGCTCCCGTTGAGTAGAGTGTAGCCGTCTAAGCTGGAATCAGTAGCACTCAGGTGAGAAGAACGGGAAGGAGATATACCCAGTCCGCTGGCAGTGTCCTACGGTGTCCAGCCTATCTGGCTGCTACGCCTCAATGTTTGCAAAAGCAGCAGAGCTAAGCAGTCGCAATTATGCAGCAATGCAAACGGCATAACCTGGCCAAATTTCACGGGTGTGCAAGAAAACCCGGGAGATTTACAAGGACATGTTTACCTGGAACCGCCGGAGACCTGCTGGCAGTAAGATTCCGGAATTCTTCATAAGAAGCCTTTAAAGCAGTGAAACGCTCCTATGTTGCGATAACTCAGAATCTCATTTTGAGTGTTCCCAGCAGAGGTCATTCGGCTGAACACAACCGTGGACTAATTAGAGCCAGATGTAGGCAGTGCCGTCCATAGTGCTGGATGGACTGTGGACGCATGCCCAACATCTGAGTTCTAGTTCTCAACACTTTGAGAAAGTGCACTAAGTTGAGGTTCAACTTACTGCTGCGGTTGACTAGAGTGTAGCTGTCAAAGCTGAAATCAATAGCACTCAGGTGAGAAGAACGGGAAGCAGATATACACAATCCGCTGGCAGTGTCCTATGGGGAGCAGCCTATCTGGCTGCCATGCCTGAATGTTTGCCAAGGCGACAGAGCTAGGCAGGCGCAATTGTGCAGCAGAACAAACTGCATAACCTGGCCAAATTACACGGGTGTACAAGAAACAACGCGGGATTTACCAGGAAATCTTAACCCAGATCAGTCGGAAACCTACCGACAGCAAGATTCCGGAATCCTTCCTGAGAAGCCTTGAAAGCAGTGAAACGCTCCTATGTTGGAATAACTCAGAACCTCATTCTGAGTGTTCCCGGCAGAGGCCATTCGGCTAAACACAACCGTGGACTAATTAGAGCCAGATGTAGGTTCTGCTGTCCATAGTGCTGGATGGACAGTGGTGGCGTGCCAAACAACTGAGCTCTAGTTCTCAACACTTTCACAAAGTGCCATAAGTTGAGATTCAACTTAGTGCTCCGGTTGAGTAGAGTGTAGCCGTCAAAGCTGGAATCAGGAGCACTCATGTGAGAAGAATGGGAAACAGATATATCCAGTTCGCTTGCAATGTCTTACGGGGACCAGCCTATCTGGCTGCCACGCCTGAATGTTTGCAACCGCGGCAGAGCTAGGCAGGCGAAATTGTGCAGCAATGCAAACTGCATAACGTGGCCAAATTTCACGGGTGTACAAGAAACCAGGGGGGATTTACAAGGAGATGTTCACCCGGAACAGCTGGAAGCCTGACGGCAGCAAGATTCCGGAATTCTTCCTAAGAAGCCTTGAAAGCAGTGAAACGCTCCTATGTTGCAATAACTCAGAACCTCATTCTGAGTGTTCCCGGCAGAGCTCATTCAGCTGAACACAACCGTGGACTAATTAGAGCCAGACGTAGGCAGTGCCGTCCATAGTGTGGATGGAGAGTGCTGGCGTGCCAAACAACTGAGCTCTAGTTCTCAACACTTTCACAAAGTACCATAAGTTGAGGTTCAACTTACTGCTCCGGTTGACTAGAGTGTAGCCGTCAAAGCTGGAATCAGTAGCACTCAGTTGAGAAGAACGGAATGCAGATATACCCAGTCCGCTGGCAGTGTCCTAGGGGACCAGTCTATCTGGCTGCCAGACCTGAATGTTTGCAACCCCCGCAGAGCTACGCAGGCGCAATTGTGCAGCAAAGCAAACTGCATAACCTGGCCAAATTTCACGGGTGTACAAGAAACCACCAAGGATTTACAAGGAGATATTCACCCGGAAAAGACGGAGGCCTCCCGGCAACAAGATTCCAGAATCCTTCCTAAGAAGCTTCAATAGCAGTGAAAAGCTCCTATGTTGCAATAACTCAGAACCTCATTCTGTGCGTTCCCGGCAGAGGTTATTCGGCTGAACACAACCGTGGACTAACTAGAGCCAGATGTAGGCAGCGCCGTCCATAGTGTTGGATGGACAACGGTGGCGTGCCAAACAACTGAGCTCTAGTTCTCAACACTTTCACAAAGTGCCAGAAGTTGAGGTTCAACTTACTGCTCCGGTTAAGTAGAGAGTAGCCGTCAAAGGTGGAATCAGTACCACTCAGGTGAGAAGAATGGGAAGCAGATAGACCCAGTCCGCTGGCAGTGTCCTACGGGGACCAGACTATCTAGCTGCCATGCCTGAATGTTTGCAACTGCGGCAGAGCAAGACTGGAGCAATTGTGCAGCAATGCAAACTGCATAACCTGGCCAAATTTCACGGGTGTACAAGAAACCACGGGGCATTTACTAGGACATGATCACCCCGAACAGCCGGAGGCCTGCCGGCAGCAATATTCCGTAATTCTTCTTAAGAAGCCTTGAAAGAAGTGAAATGCTCCTATGTTGCAATAACTCAGAACCTCATTCTGAGTGTTACCGGCAGAGGTCATTCGGCTGAACACAAACATGAACTTATTAGAGCCAGATGTAGGCAGTGCCGTCCATAGTGCTGGATGGACTGTGGTGGCGTGCCAAACAAGTGAGCTCTAGTTCTCAATACTTTCACAAAGTGCCATAAGTTGAGGTTCAACTTACTGCTCCGGTTGAGTAGAGTGTAGCTGTCAAACCTGCAATCACTAGCACTCAGGTGAGAAGAACGGGAAGCAGATATACCCAATCCGCTGGCAGTGTCCTACGGGGACCAGCCTATCTGGCTGCCACGCATGAATGTTTGCCACCGTGGCTGAGCTAGGCAGGCGCAATTGTGCAACAGTGCAAACTGCATAACCTGGCCAAATTTCACGGCTGTACAAGAAACCATGGGTGATTTACAAGGAGATGTTCACTCGGAACAGCCTGAGGCCTGCCGGGAGCAACATTCCGGAATCCTTCCTGAGAAGACTTGAAAGCAGTGAAAGTCTCCTATTTTGCAATAACTCTGAACCTCATTGTGAGTGTTCCAGGCAGAGGTCATTCGGCTGATCCCAACCTAGGACTAATTATAGCCACATGTAGGCAGTGCCGTACATAGTGCTGCATGGACACTGCCGGTTTAGTAGCGTGTAGCCATCAAAGCTGGAATCAGTTGCACTCAGGTGAGAAGAACGGGAAGCAGATATACCCAGTCCGCTGACAGTGTCCTACGGGGACCAGACTATCTGGCTGCCACGCCTGAATGTTTGCAACCCTGGCAGAGCTAGGCAGGCGCAATTGTGCAGCAATGCAAACTGCATAACCTCGCCAAATTTCACGGGTGTACAAGAAACCACGGGGGATTTACAAGGAGATGTTCACCCCGAACAGCCGGAGGCCTGCCAGCAGCAAGTTTCCGGAATCCTTCCTAAGAAGCCTTGAAAGCAGTGAAACGCTTCCATGTTGCAATAACACAGAACCTCATTCTGAGTGTTCCCGGAAGAGGTCATTCCCCTGAACACAACCGTGGATTAATAGAGCCAGATGTAGGCAGTGCCGTCCATAGTGCTGGATGGATTGTGGTGGCGTGCCAAACAACTAAGCTCTAGTTCTCAACACTTTCACAAAGTGCCATAAGTTGAAGTTCAACTTACTGCTCCGGTTGAGTAGAGTGTAGCCATCAAAGCTGGAATCAGTAGCACTCAGGAGAGAAGAATGGGAAGCAGATATACCCATTCCGCTGTCAGTGTCCTACGGGGACCAGCCTATCTGGCTACCACGCCTGAATGTTTGCAACCGTGGCAGGGGTAGGCAGGCGCAATTGTGTAGCAATGCAAACTGCATAACCTCCCCAAATTTCAGGGGTGTACAAGAAACCACGGGGGATTTACAAGGACATGTTTACCCGGAACAGCCGTAGGCCTGCGGGCAGCAACATTCCGGAATTCTTCCTAAGAAGCCTTGACAGCAGTGAAACTCTCCTATGTGCGAATAACTCAGAACCTCATTCTGAGTGTTCCCGGCAGAGGTCATTTTGCTGAACACAACCATGGACTAATTAGAGCCAGATGTAGGCAGTGCCGTCCATAGTGCTGGATGGACAGTGGTCGCATGCCCAACAACTGAGCTGTAGTTCTCAACACTTTCAGAAAGTGCCCTAAGTTGAGCTTCACCTTACTGCTCCGGTTGAGTAGAGTGTACCTGTCAAAGCTTGAATCAGTAGCACTCAGGTGAGAAGAACGGGAAGCAGGTAGACCCAGTCCGCTGGCAGTGTCCTACGGGGACCAGCCTTTCTGGCTGCCACGCCTGAATGTTTGTAACCACGGCAGAGCTATGCAGGCAGAATTGTGCAGCAATGCAACCTGCATAACCTGGCCAAATTTCACGGGTGTAAAAGAAACCACGGAGGATTTACAAGGGGATTTCACCTGGAACAGGCGGAGGCCGACCAGCAGCAAGATTCCGGAATTCTTCCTGTGAAACCTTGAAAGTAGTGAAACGCACCTAGTTTGCAATAACTCAGAAGCTCATTCTGAGTGTTCCCGGCAGAGATCATTCGGCTGAACACAACTGTGGACTAATTAGAGCCAGATATAGGCAGTGCCGTCCATAGTGCTGGATGGATATTGGTGGCGTGCCAAACACCTGAGATCTAGTTCACAACACTTTCACAATGTGCCATACGTGGAGGTTCTACTTACTGCTCCGGTTGAGTAGAGTGTAGCCGTCAAAGCTGGAATCAGTAGCACTCAGGTGAGAAGAACGGAAAGCAGATATACCCAGTCCCTGGCAGTGTCTTACGGGGACCAGCCTATCTGGCTGCCACGCCTGAATGTTTGCAACCGCAGCAGGGGTAGGCAGGCGCAATTGTGCAGCAATGCAAACCTCCCCAAATTTCACAGGTGTACAAGAAACCACGGGGGATTTACAAGGAGATGTTCACCCTGAACAGCAGGAGGCCTGCCGGCAGCAAGATTCTGGAATTCTTACTAAGAAGCCTTGAAAGCAGTGAAACGCTCCTATGTTGCAATATCTCAGAACCTCATTCTGACTGTTCCCGGCAGAGGTCATTGGGCTGAACACAACCGTGGACTATATTAGATGTAGGCAGTGCCGTCCATAGTGGTGGATGGAGAGTGGTGGCGTGCCAAACAACTGAGCTCTAGTTCTCAACACTTGCACAAAGTGCCATAAGTTGAGGTTCTAGTTACTGCTCCGGTTGAGTAGAGTGTAGCCATCAAAGCTGGAATCAGTATCACTCAGGTGAGAAGAACAGGAAGCAGATATACCCAGTCGGCTGGCAGTGTCCTACGGGGACCAGACTATCTGGCAGCCATGCCTGAATGTTTGTAACCCCGGCAGAGATAGGCAGTCGAAATTATGCAGCAATGCAAACTGCATAACTTGGCCAAATTTCACGGGTGTACAAGAAACCACGGGGGATTTACTAGGAGATGTTCAACCGGAACATCCGGAGGCCAGCCGGCAGCAAGATTCTGGAATCTCCCTAAGAAATCTTGAACGCAGTGAAACGCTCCTATGTTGCAATAACTCAGAACCTCATTTTGAGTGTTCCCGACAGAGGTCATTCGGCTGAACACAACCGAGGACTAATTAGAGCCAGATGTAGGCAGTGCCGTCCATAGTGCTGGATGGACAGTGGTCGGGTGCCAAACAATTGAGCTCTATTTCTCCAAACTTTAACAGAGTGCCATAAGTTGAGGTTCAACTTACTGCTTCGCATGAGTAGAGTGTAGCCGTCAAACTGGAATCAGTAGCAATCAGGTGAGAAGAACGAGAAGCAGATATACCCACTCTGCTGGCAGTGACCTACGGGGACCAGCCTATCTGGCTGATACGCCTGAATGTTTACAACCGCGACAGAGCTAGACAGTCGCAATTATGCAGCAATGCAAACTGCATAACCTGGCCAAATTTCACGGGTGTACAAGAAACCTCGAGGAAATACCAGGAGATGTTCACCCGGAACAGCCGGAGGTCTGCCAGCAGCAAGATTCCGGAATTATTCCTAAGAAGCCTTGAACGCAGTGAAACGCTCCTATGTTGCAATAACTCAGCAGCTCATTCTGAATGTTCTCGGCAGAAGTCATTCGGCTGAACACAATCGTGGACTAATTAGAGCCAGATGTAGGCAGTGCCGTCCATAGTGCTGGATGGACAGTGGTCGGGTGCCAAACAATTGAGCTCTATTTCTCCAAACTTTAACAGAGTGCCATAAGTAGAGGTTCAACTTACTGCTTCGGTTGAGTAGAGTGTAGCCGTCAAAGCGGGAATCAGAAGCACTCAGGTGAGAAGAATGGGAAGCAGATATACCCAGTCCGCCTGCAGTGTCTTACGGGGACCCGCCTATCTGGCTGCCACGCCTGAATGTTTACAACCGCGGCAGAACTAGGCAGGCGCAATTGTGCAGCAATGCACAAAGCATAACCTGGCCAAATTTCATGGGTGTACAAGAAACCAAGGAGGATTCACAAGACGATGTTCACCCAGAACAGCCAGAGGCCTGCCGGCATCAAGATTCCGGAATTCTTCCAGTGAAGCCCTCAAAGCAGTGAAATGCTCCTATGTTGCAATAACTCAGAACCTCTTTCTGAGTGTTTCCAGCAAAGGTCATTCGGCTGAACACAACCGTGGACTAATTAGAGCCAGATGTATGCAGTGCCGGCCATAGTGCTGGATGGACAGTGGTGGCGTGTCAAACAACTGCGCTCTAGTTCTCAACACTTTCAGAAAGTGCCATGAGTTGAGGTTCAACTTACTGCTCCGGTTAAGTAGAGTGTAGCCGTCAAAGCTTTAATCAGTAGCACTCAGGTGAGAAGAACCGGAAGCAGATAGACCCAGTCCTCTGGGAGTGTCCTATGGGGACCAGCCTATCTGGCTGCCACGCCTGAATGTTTGCAACCGTGGCAGAGCCAGGCAGGCACAATTGTGTAGCAATGCAAACTGCATAACCTGGCCAAATTTCACCGGTGTACAAGAAACCACGGGGGATTTACATGGAGATGTTCACTCGGAACAGCCAGAGACCTGCCGGCAGCAATATTCCGGAATTCTTCCTAAGAAGCCTTGAAAGCAGTGAAACGCTCCTATGTTGCAACAGCTCAGAACCTCATTCTGAGTGTTTCCGGGAGAGACTGAACACAACCGCGGACTATTTAGAGCAAAATGTAGACAGTGCCGTCCATACTGCTGGATGGACAGTGGTGGCTAGCCAAACAACTGCGCTCTAGTTCTTAGCACTTTCACAAAGTGCCATAAGTTGAGGTTCAAATT
This sequence comes from Dipodomys merriami, assembly GCF_024711535.1. Classification (NCBI taxonomy): domain Eukaryota; kingdom Metazoa; phylum Chordata; class Mammalia; order Rodentia; family Heteromyidae; genus Dipodomys; species Dipodomys merriami. The sequence goes on along the minus strand of NW_027203704.1, from coordinate 475,166 downwards.
ACTGCTCCGGTTGAGTAGAGTGTAGCCGTCAAAGCTGGAATCAGTAGCACTCAGGTGAGAAGAACAGGAAGCAGATATACCCAGTCCACTGGCAGTGTCCTTCGGGGACCAGCCTATCTGGCTGCCACGCCTGAATGTTTGCAACCGAGACAGAGCAAGGCAGGCACAATTGTGCCTCAATGCAAACTGCATAACTTGGCCAAATTTCACATGTATAAAAGAAACCACGGGGGATGTACAAGGAGATGTTCACCCGGAACAGCCAGAGGCCTGCTGGCAGCAAGATTCCGGAATTCTTCCTAAGAAGCCTGGAAAGCAGTGAAACGCTCCTATGTTGCAATAACTCAGAACCTCATTCTGCGTGTTCCCGGCAGAGGTCATTCGGCTGAACACAACCGTGGACTAATTAGAGCCAGATGTAGGCAATAGACTAATTAGAGCCAGATATAGGCAGTGTTTTCGATTGGAAACAACTGAGCTTTAGTTCTTCAAACTTTCACAAAGTGCCATAAGTTGAGGTTGAACTTACTCCTCCGATTGAGTAGATTATACTCGTCAAAGCTGGAATCAGTAGCAGTCAGGTGAGAAGAAGGGGAAGCAAGTAGACCAAGTCCGATGGCAGTGTCCTACGGGAACCAGCCTTTCTGCCTGCCACGCCTGAATGTTTGTAACCGTGGCAGAGCTATGCAGGCAGAATTGTGCAGCAATGCAAACTGCTGGCCATTTTTCACCGGTGTACAAGAAACCACGGGGGATTTACATGGGGATTTCACCCGGAACAGCTGGAGGCCTGCCGGCAGCAAGATTCCAGAATTCTTCCTAAGAAGCCTTGAAACCAGTGAAACTCTCCTATGTTGCAATAACTCAGAACCTCATTCTGAGTTTTCCTGGCAGAGATCATTCGGCTGAACACAACTGTGGACTAATTAGGGCCAGATATAGGCAGTGCCGTCCATAGTGTTGGATGGACATTGGTGGCGTGCCAAACACCTGAGATCTAGTTCACAACACTTTCACAAAGTGCCATAAGTTGAGGTTCTACTTACTGCTCTGGTTGAGTAGAGTGTAGCCGTCAAAGCTGGAATCAGTAGCACTCAGGTGAGAAGAACGGGAAGCAGATAGACCCAGTCTGCTGGGAGTGTCCTATGGGGACCAGCCTATCTGGCTGCCACGCCTGAATGTTTGCAACCGTGGCAGAGCCAGGCAGGCACAATTGTGCAGCAATGCAAACTGCATAACCTGGCCAAATTTCACGGGTGTACAAGAAACCACGGGGGATTTTCAAGGAGATGTTCACCTGGAACAGCCCAGGCTTGCCGGCAGCAAGATTCCAAAATTCTTCCTGTGAAGCTTGAAAGCAGTGAAACGCTCCTATGTTGCAATAAGTCAGAACCACATTCTTAGTGTTCCCGGCAGAGGCTGAACACAACCGTGAACTATTTAGAGCAAGATGTAGACAGTGCGGTCCATACTGCTGGATGGACAGTGGTGGCTAGCAAAACAACTGTGCTCTCGTTCTCACCACTTTCACAAAGTGCCATAAGTTGAGGTGCAAATTACTGCTCCGGTTGAGTAGAGTGTAGCCGTTAAAGCTGGAATCAGTAGCACTCAGGTGAGAAGAACAGGAAGCAGATATACCCAGTCCGCTGGCAGTGTCCTTCGGGGACCAGCCTATCTGGCTGCCACGCCTGAATGTTTGCAATCGCTGCAGAGCTAGGCAGGCGCAATTGTGCAGCAATGCAAACTGCATAACCTGGCCAAATTTCACGGGTGTACAAGAAACCACGGGGGATTTACAAGGAGATGTTCACCCGGAACAGCCGGAGGCCTGCAGGCAGCAAAATTCCGGAATCCTTCTGAAGAAGCCTTGAAAGCAATGAAACGCTCTTATGTTGCCATAACTCAGAACCTCATTCTGAGTGTTCCCAGCACAGATCATTCGGCTGAACACAACCGTGGACTAATTAGAGCCAGATGTAAGCAGTGCCGTCCATAGTGCTGGATGGACAGTGGTCGCATGACCAACAACTGAGCTGTAGTTCTCAACACTTTCAGAAAGTGCCCTAAGTTTAGCTTCAGCTTACTGCTCCGGTTGAGTCGATTGTAGCTGGCAAAGCTGGAATCATTAGCACTCAGGTGAGAAGAATGGGAAGCAGATATACTCAGTCCGCTGGCAGTGTCCTACAGGGAAAAGTCTATCTGGCTGCCACGCCTGAAAGTTTGTAACCGGGGCAGAGCTAGGCAGGCGCAATTGTGCAACAGTGCAAACTGCATAACCTGGCCAAATTTGACGGGTGTACAAGAAACAACGGGGGATGTACAAGGAGATGTTCACCCGGCACAGCCAGAGGCCTGCCGGCAGCAATATTCCGGAATTCTTCTTAAGAAGCCTTGAAAGCAGTGAAACTCTCCTATGTTGCAATAACTCAGAACCTCATTCTGAGTGTTCCCGGCAGAGGTCATTTGGCTGAACTCATCCGTGGACTAATTAGAGCCAGATGTAGGCAGTAGAATAATTAGAGCCAGATGTGGGCAATGGACTAATTAGAGCCAGATATAGGCAGTGTTTTCGATCGGAAAACAACTGAGCTTTAGTTCTCCAAACTTTCACAAATTGCCATAAGTTGAGGTTCAACTTACTGCTCCGGTTGAGTAGAATGTAGCCTTCAAAGCTGGAATCAGTAGCACTCAGGTGAGAAGAACGAGAAGCAGGTAGACCCAGTCCGCTGGCAGTGTCCTACGGGGAGCAGCCTTTCTGGCTGCCACGCCTGAATGTTTGTAACCACAGCAGAGCTATGCAGGCGGAATTGTGCAGCAATGCAAACTGCATAACCTGGCCAAATTTCACGGGTGTACAAGAAACCACGGAGGATTTACAAGGGGATTTCACCTGGAACAGGCAGAGGCCTGCCGGAAGCAAGATTCCGGAATTCTTCCTGTGAAACCTTGAAAGCAGTGAAACGCACCTAGTTTGCAAGAACTCAGAACCTCATTCTGAGTGTTCCCGGCAGAGATCATTCGGCTGAACACAACTGTTTACTAATTAGAGCCAGATATAGGCAGTGCCGTCCATAGTGCTGGATGGATATTGGTGGCGTGCCAAACACCTGAGATCTAGTTCACAACACTTTCACAAAGTGCCATACGTTGAGGTTCTACTTACTGCTCCGGTTGAGTAGAGTGTAGCCGTCAAAGGTGGAATCAGTAGCACTCATGTGATAAGAATGGAAAGCAGATATACCCAGTTCCTGGCAGTGTCTTACGGGGACCAGCCTATCTGGCTGCCACGCCTGATTGTTTGCAACCGCGGCAGCGGTACACAGGCGCAATTGTGCAGTAATGCAAACTGCATAACCTCCCCAAATTTCAGGGGTGTACAAGAAACCACGGGGGATTTACAAGATGTTCACCCTGAACTGCAGGAGGCCTGGCGGCAGCAAGATTCTGTAATTCTTCCTAAGAAGTCTTGAAAGCAGTGAAACGCTCCTATGTTGCAATAACTCAAAACCTCATTTTGAGTGCTCCCGACAGAGGTCATTCGGCTGAACACAACCGAGGACTAATTATAGCTAGATGTAGGCAGTGCCGTCCATAGTGCTGGGCGGACAGTGGTCGCATGCTAAACAACTGAGGTCTAGTTCTCCAAACGTTCACATAGTGCCATAAGTTGAGGTTCAACTTACTGCTTCGGTTGAGTAGAGTGTAGCCGTCAAACTGGAATCAGTAGCACTCAGGTGAGAAGAACGAGAAGCAGATATACCCACTCCGCTGGCAGTGACCTACGGGGAACAGCCTATCTGGCTGATACGTCTGAATGTTTACAACCGCGACAGAGCTAGACAGTCGCAATTATGCAGCAATGCAAACTGCATAACCTGGCCAAATTTCACGGGTGTACAAGAAACCTCGAGGAAATACAAGGAGATGTTCACCCGGAACAGCCGGATTTCTGCCGGCAGCAATTTCCGGAATTCTTAATAAGAAGCATTGAACGCAGTGAAACGCTCCTATGTTGCAATAACTCAGCACCTTATTCTGAGTGTTCCCGGCAGAGGTCATTCGGCTGAACACAACCGTGGACTAATTAGAGCCAGATGTATGCAGTGTCGTCCATAGTGCTGGTTGGACAGTGGTGGCGTGTCAAACAACTGCGATCTAGTTCTCAACACTTTCACAAAGTGCCATAAATTGAGGTTCAACTTACTCCTCCGGTTGAGTAGAGTGTAGCCGTCAAAGCTGGAATCAGTAGCACTCAGGTGAGAAGAACGGGAAGCAGATAGACCCAGTCCGCTGGTAGTGTCCTATGGGGACCAGCCTATCTGGCTGCCACGCCTGAATGTTTGCAACCGTGGCAGAGCCAGGCAGGCACAATTGTGCAGCAATGCAAACTGCATAACCTGGCCAAATTTCACGGGTGTACAAGAAACCACGGGGGATTTTCAAGGAGATGTTCACCTGGAACAGCCGGAGGCTTGCCCGCAGCAAGATTCCGGAATTCTTCCTGTGAAGCCTTGAAAGCAGTGAAACGCTCCTCTGTTGCAATAAGTCAGAACCTTATTCTGAGTGTTCCCGGCAGAGGTCATTCGGCTGATCCCAACCGTGAACAAACTAGAGCCAGATGTATGCATTGCCGTCCATACTGCTGGATGGACACTGCCGGTTAAATGGAGTATAGCCGTCAAAGCTAGAATCAGTAGCACTCAGGTGAGAAGAACGGGAAGCAGATATACCCAGTCCGCTGGCAGTGTCCTACAGGGACCAGCCTATCTGGCTGCCACGCCAGAATGTTTACAACCGCGGCAGAGCTACGAGGGCGCAATTGTGCAGCAATGCAAACTGCATAACCTGGCCAAATTTCACGGGTGTACAAGAAACCACGGGGGATTTACAAAGAGATGTTCACCCGGAACAGCCGGAGGCCTGCCGGCAGCAAGATTCCGGAATTCTTCCTGTGAAGCCTTGAAAGCAGTTAAACGCTCCTATGTTGCAATAACTCAGAACCTGATTCTGAGTGTTCCCAGCAGAGGTCATTCGGCTGAAGACAACCATGGACTAATTACAGCCAAATGTAGGCAGTGCCGTCCATAGTGCTGGATGGACAATGGTGGCGTGCCAAAAAACAGAGCTCTAGTTCTCAACACTTGTACAAAGTGCCCTAATTTGAGGTTCAACTTACTGTTCCGGTTGAGTAGAGTGTCGCCGTCAAAGCTGGCATCAGTAGCACTCCGGTGAGAAGATCGGGAAGCAGATATACCCAGTCTGCTGGCAGTGTCCTACGGGGACCAGCCTATCTGGCTGCCACGCCTGAATGTTTGCAATCGCGACAGAGTTTGGCAGGCGCAATTGTGCAGCAATGCAAACTGCATAACCTGGCCAAATTTCATGGGTGTACAAGAAACTACGGGGGATTTACAAGGCGATGTCCACCCGGAACAGCCAGAGGCCTGTCGGCAGCAACATTCCGGAATCCTTCCTAAGAAACCTTGAAAGCAGTGAAACGCTCCTATGTGGCAATAACTCAGAACCTCATTCTGAGTGTTCCCGGCAGAGGTCATTCGACTGAACACAACCGTGGACTACTTAGAGCCTGATGTATGCAGTGCCGTCCATAGCGCAGGATGGACAGTGGTGGTGTGCAAAACAACTGAGCTCTAGTTCTCAACACTTTCACAAAGTGCCATAAGTTGAGGTTCAACTTACTGCTGCGGTTGAGTAGAGTGTAGCCGTCAAAGCTGGAATCAGTAGCACTCAGGTGAGAAGAACGGGAAGCAGATATACCCAGTCCGCTGGCAATGTCTTACGGGGACCAGCCTATCTGGCTGCCACGCCTGAATGTGTGCAACCCCGGCAGAGCTAGGCAGGCGCAATTGTGCAGCAATGCAAACTGCATAACCTGGCCAAATTTCATGGGTGTACAAGAAACCACAGGGATTTACAAGGAGATGTTCACCCGGAACAGCCGGAGACCTGCTGGCAGCAAAATTCCGGAATTCTTGTAAGAAGCCTTGAAAGCAGTGAAACGCTCCTAGTTTGCAATAACTCAGAACTTCATTCTGAGTGTTCCCGGCAGAGTTCATTCGGCTGAACACAACTGTGGACTAATTAGAGCCAGATGTAGTCAGTGCCGTCCATAGTGCTGGATGTACAGTGGTGGCGTGCCAAACACCTGAGATCTAGTTCTCAACAGTTTCACAAAGTGCCATAATTTGAGGTTCAACCTACTACTCCGGTTGAGTAGAGTGTAGCCGTCAAAGCTCGAATCAGTAGCACTCAGGTGAGAAGAATGGGAAGCAGATATACCCAGTCCGCTGGCAGTGTCCTACAGGGACCAGCCCATCTGGCTGCCACGCCTAAATGTTTGCAACCGTGGCAGGGGTAGACAGGCGCAATTGTGTAGCAATGCAAAGTGCATAACCTCCCCAAATTTCAGGGGTGTACAAGAAACCACGGGGCATTTACATGGACATGTTCACCCGGAACAGCCGGAGGCCTGCCGGCAGCAACCTTCCAGAATCCATCATGAGAAGCCTTGAAAGCATTGAAACGCTCCTATGTTGCAATAACTCACAACCTCATTCCGAGTGTTCCCGGCAGAGGTCATTCGGCTGAACACAACCGTGGACTAATTAGAGCCAGATGTAGGCACTGTTGTCCTTAGTGCTGGATGGACAGTGTTGGCGTGCCAAACAACCGAGCCCTAGTTCTCAACACTTTCACAAAGTGCCATAAGTTGAGGTAAAACTTACTGCTCCCGTTGAGTAGAGTGTAGCCGTCAAAGCAGGAATCAGGAGCACGCAGGTGAGAAGAATGGGAAGCAGATATACCCAGTCCGCTTGTAGTGTCCTACTGGGTCCAGCCTATCTGGCTGCCACGACTGAATGTTTGCAACCTCGGCAGAGCTAGGCAGGCACAATTGTGCAGCAATGCAAACTGCATAACCTGGCCAAAATTCACGGGTGTACAAGAAACCACGGGGGACTTACAAGGAGATGTTCACCCGGAACAGCCGGACTCGTGCCGGCAGCAACATTTCGGAATCCTTCCTAAGAAACCTTGAAAGCATTGAAACGCTCCTATGTTGCAATAACACAGAACCTCATTCTGAGTGTTCCCGGCAGAGGTCATTCGGCTGAACACAACCGTAGACTAATTAGAGCCAGATGTAGGCAGGGCCTTCCATAGCGCTGGATGGACAGTGGTCGCATGCCCAACATCTGAGCTCTAGTTCTCAACAGTTTCAGAAAGTGCCCTAAGTTGAAGTTCAACTTACTGCTGCGGTTGAGTAGAGTGTAGCCGTCAAAGCTGGAATCAGTAGCACACAGGTGAGAAGAACGTGAAGCAGATACACCCAGTCCGCTGGCAGTGTCCTATGGGGAGCAGCCTATCTGGCGGGAATGTCTGAATGTTTGCCACCGCGGCAGAGCTAGGCAGGCGCAATTGTGCAGGAAAGCAAACTGCATAACCTGGCCAAATTTCACGGGTGTACAAGAAACAACGCGCATTTACAAGCAGATGTTCACCCAGAACAGCCGGAGGCCTACAGACAGCAAGATTCCAGAATCCTTCCTGAGAAGCCTTGAAAGCAGTGAAACGCTCCTAGTTTGCAATAACTCAGAACCTCATTCTGAGTTTTCCCAGCAGAGGTCATTCGGCTGAACTCATCCGTGGACTAATTAGAGCCAGATGTAGGCAGTGGACTAATTAGAGCCAGATGTAGGCAATGGAATAATTAGAGCCAGATATAGGCAGTGTTTTCGATTGGAAAACAACTGAGCTTTAGTTCTCCAAACTTCCACAAAGGGCCATAAGTTGAGGTTCAACTTACTGCTGCGGTTGAGTAGAGTGTAGCCGTCAAAGCTGGAATCAGTAGCACTCAGGTGAGAAGAACGGGAAGCAGATATACCCAGTCCGCTGGCAGTGTCCTACGGGGACCAGCCTATCTGGCTGCCACGCCTGAATGTTTGCAACCGCGGAAGCGCAAGGCAGTCACAATTGTGCAGCAATGCAAACTGCATAACCTGGCCAAATTTCACGGGTGTACAAGAAACCCCGGGGAATTACATGGAGATGTTCACCCGGAACAGTCGGAGGCCTGCCGGAGGCAACATTCCGGGGTTCTTCCTAAGAAGCCTTGAAAGCAATGAAACGCTCCTATGTTGCAATAACTCAGAACTTCATTCTGAGTTTCCCGGCAGAGGTCATTGGGCTGAAGACAACCGTGGACGAATTACAGCCAGATGTAGGCTCTGCTGTCCATAGTGCTGGATGGAATGTTGTGGCGTGCCAAACAACTGAGCTCTAGTTCTCAACACTTTCTCAAAGTGCCATAAGTTGAGGTTCAACTTACTGGTCCGGTTTAGTAGAGTGTAGCGGTCAAAGCTGGAATCAGTAGCACTCAGTTGAGAACAACGGGAAGCACATAGACCCAGTCCGCTGGCAGTGTCCTACAGGATCAAGCCTATCTGGCTGCCACGCCTGAATGTTTCCAACCGTGGCAGAGCTAGGCAGGCACAATTGTGCAGCCATGCAAACTGCATAAGCTGGCCAAATTAAACAGGTGTACAAGAAACCACGGGGGATTTACCAGGAGATGTTCACCCGGAACAGCCGGAGGCCTGCCGGCAGCAAGATTCCGGAATTCTTCCTGTGAAGCCTTGAAAGCAGTGAAACGCTCCTGTTTAGCAATAACTCAGAATCTCATTCTGAGTGTTCTCGGCAGAGGTCATTCGGCTGAACACAACTATGGACTACTTAGAGATAGACGTAGGCAGTGCCGTCCATAGTGCTGGATTTACAGTGGTGGCATGCCAAACAACTGAGCTCTAGTTCTCAACACTTATACAAAGTGCCATAAGTTGAGGTTCAACTTACGGCTCCGGTTGAGTAGAGTGTAGCCGACAAAGCTGGAATCAGTAGCACTCAAGTGAGAAGAACGGGAAGCAGATATACCCAGTCTGCTGGCAGTGTCCTACGGGGACCAGCCTATCTGGCTGCCACGCCCGAATGTTTGCAACCGCGGCATAGCTAGGCAGACGCAATTATGCAGCAATACAAACTGCATAATCTAGCCAAATTTCACGGGTGTACAAGAAACCACGGGGGATTTAGAAGGAGATGTTCACTCGGAACAACCAGAGGCCTGCCGCCAGCAAGATTCTAGAATTCTTCCTAAGAAGCCTTGAAAGCAGTGAAACACTCCTATGTTGGAATAACTCAGAACCTCATTGTGAGTGTTCCAGGCAGAGCTCATTCGGCTGAACTAACCGTGGACTAACTATAGCCAGATGCATGCAGTGCCGTCCATAGTGCTGGATGGACAGTGGTGGTGTGCCAAACAAGTGAGCTCTAGTTCTCAACACTTTCACAAAGTGCCATAAGTTGAGGATCAACTTACTGCTCTGGTTGAGTAGAGTGTAGCTGTCAAAGCTATAATCAGCAGCACTCAGGTGAGAACAGGAAGCAGATATACCCAATCAGCTGGCAGGGTGCTACGGTGTCCAGCCTATCTGGCTGCCACGCCTCAATGTTTGCAACCACGGCAGAGCTAAGCAGTCGCAATTATGCAGCAATGCAAACTGCATAACCTGGCCAAATTACACGGGTGTACAAGAAACAACGCAGGATTTACAAGGAGATCTTAACCTCATTCTGAGTGTTCCCGGCAGAGGTCATTCGGCTGAACACAACCGTGGACTAATTAGAGCCAGATGTAGGCAGTGCCGTCCATAGTGCTGGATGGACAGTGGTCGCATGCCCAACAACTGAGCTGTAGTTCTCAACACTTTCAGAAAGTGCCCTAAGTTGAGCTTTACCTTACTTCTCCGGTTGAGTAGATTGTAGCTGTCAAAGCTGGAATCAGTAGCACTCAGGTGAGAAGAATGGGAAGCAGATATACCCAGTCTGCTGGCAGTGTCTTACGGGGACCAGGCTATCTTTCTGCCATGCCTGAATGTTTGCAACCCCGGCAGAGATAGGCAGTAGCAATTTTGCAGCAATGCAAACTGCATAACTTGGCAAAATTTCACAGGTGTACAAGAAACCACGGGGGATTTACAAGGAGATGTTCACCCGGAACAGCCGGAGGCCAGCCGGCAGCAAGATTCCGGAATTCTTTCTAAGAAACCTTGAATGCAGTGAAACGCTCCTAAGTTGCAATAACTCAGAACCTCATTTTGAGTGTTCCCGACAGAGGTCATTCGGATGAAAACAACCGAGGACTAATTAGAGACAGATGTAGGCACTGCCGTCCATAGTGCTGGGCGGACAGTGGTCGCATGCTTAACAACTGAGCTCTAGTTCTCCAAACGTTCACAAAGTGCCATAAGTTGAGGTTCAACTTACTGCTTCGGTGGAGTAGGGTGTAGCCGTCAGCGCTGGAATCAGTAGCACTCAGGCGAGAAGAACGAGAAGCAGATATACCCACTCCGCTGGCAGTGTCCTTCGGGGACTAGCCTATCTGGCTGATACGCCTGAATGTTTGCAACCGCGACATAGCCAGACAATCGCAATTATGCAGCAATGCAAACTGCATGACCTGGCCAAATTTCACGGGTGTACAAGAAACCACGAGGAAATACAAGGAGATGTTCACCCGGAACAATTGGAGGCCTGCCTGTAGCAAGATTCCGGTATTCTTCCTAAGAAGCCTTGAACGCAGTGAAACGCTCCTATGTTTTTAGAACTCAGAACCTCATTCTGAATGTTCCCGGCAGAGGTCATTTGGCTGAACACAACCGTGGACTAATTAGAGCCAGATGTAGGCAGTGCCGTCCATAGTGCTGGATGGACAGTGGTCGCGTGCCGAACAAGTGAGCTCTAGTTCTCCAAACTTTAATAGAGTGATATAAGTAGAGGTTCAACTTACTGTTTCGGTAGAGTAGAGTGTAGCCGTCAATCCGGGAATCAGAAGCACTCAGGAGGGAAGAATGGGAAGCAGATATACCCAGTCCGCTGGCAGTGTCCTACGGAGACCAGCCTATCTGGCTGCCACGCCTGAATGTTTGCAACCGCGGCAGAGCTAGGCAGGCGCAATTATGCAGCAATGCAAACTGCATAACCTAGCCAAATTTCACGGGTGTACAAGAAACCACGGGGGATTTACAAGGACATGTTCACCCGGAACAGCCGGAGTCCTGTCCCCAGCAAGATTCCGGAATTCTTCCTGTGAAGCCTTGAAAGCAGTGAAACGCTCCTCTATTGCAATAATTCAGAACCTCATTCTGAGTGTTCCCGGCAGAGGTCATTCGGCTGAACACAACCGTGGACTAATTAGAGCCAGATGTAGGCAGTGCCGTCCATAGTGCTGCATGTACACTGGTGGCGGGCCAAACAACTGAGCTCTAGTTCTCAACACTTTCACAAAGTGCCATAAGTTGAGGTTCAACTTACTGCTCCGGTTGAGTACAGTGTAGCCGTCAAAGCTGGAATCAGTAGCACTCAGGTGAGAATATCGGGAAGCAGATATACCCAGTCTGCAGGCAGTGTCCTACGGGGATCAGCCTATCTGGCTGCTACGCCTGAATGTTTGCAATCACGGCAGAGCTTGGCAGGCGCAATTGTGCAGCAATGCAAACTGCATAACCTGGCCCAATTTCACGGGTGTACAAGAAACCACGGGGGATTTACAAGGAGATGTTCACCCGGAACAGACGGAGGCCTGCTGGCAGCAAAATTCCGGAATTCTTCCTGTGAAGCCTTGAAAGCAGTGAAACGCTCCTATGTTGCAATAACTCAGAACCTCATTCTGAGTGTTCCCAGCAGATATCATTGGGCTGAACACAACTGTGGACTAATTAGAGCCAGACTTAGGCAGTGCCATCCATAGTGCAGGATGGACAGTGGTGGTGTGCCAAACAACTAAGCTCTAGTACTCAACACTTTCACAAAGTGCCATAAGTTGAGGTTCAACTTACTGCTCCGGTTGAGTAGAGTGCAGCCGTCAAAGCTGGAATCAGTAGCACTCAGGTGAGAAGAATGGGAAGCAGATATACTCAGTCCGCTGGCAGTGTCCTACCGGGATCAGCCTATCAGGCTGCCACGCCTGAATGTTTGCAACCGTGGCAGGGGTAGGCAGGCGCAATTGTGTAGCAATGCAAACTGCATATCCTCCCCAAATTTCAAGGGTGTACAAGAAACCACGGGGGATTTACAAGGACATGATTACCCGGAACAGCCAGAGGCCTGCCGGCAGCAACATTCCAGAATTCTTCCTAAGAAGCCTTGAAAGCAGTGAAACTCTCTGATGTTGGAATAACTTAGAACCTCATTCTGAGTATTCCCGGCAGAGGTCATTCGGCTGAACACAACCGTGGACTAATTAGAGCTAGATGTAGGCAGTGCCGTCCATAGTGCTGGATGGACAGGGGTTGCATGCCCAACAACTGAGCTGTAGTTCTCAACACTTTGAGACAATGCCCTAAGTTGAGCTTCACCTTACTGCTCCGGTTGAGTAGATTGTAGCCGTCAAAGCTGTAATCAGTAGCACTCAGGTGAGAAGAACGGGAAGCAGATATACCCGGTCCGCTGGCAGGGTCCTACAGGGACCAGTCTATCTGGCTGCCACGCCTGAATGTTTGTAACCGGGGCAGAGCTAGGCAGGCGCAATTGTCCAGCAGTGCAAACTGCATAACCTGGCCAAATTTCACGGGTGTACAAGAAACCACGGGGGATGTACAAGGAGATGTTCACCGGAACAGCCAGAGGCCTGCCAGCAACAAGATTCCGGAATTCTTCCTAAGACGCCTTGAAAGCAGTGAAACGCTTCTACGTTGCAATAACTCAGAACCTCATTCTGAGTGTTCCCGGCAGAGGTCATTCGACTGAACTCATCCGTGGACTAATTAGAGCCAGATGTAGGCAGTGGACTAATTAGAGCCAGATGTAGGCAGTGGACTAAATAGAGCCAGATGTCGGCAATGGACTAATTAGAGTGAGATATAGGCAGTGTTTTCGATTGGAAAACAACTGAGCTTTAGTTCTCCAAACTTTCACAAAGTGCCATAAGTTGAGGTTCAACTTACTGCTCCGGTTGATTAGAGTGTAGCCGTCTAAGCTGGAATCAGTAGCACTCAGGTGAGAAGAATGGGAAACAGATATATCCAGTTCGCTGGCAATGTCTTACGGATACCAGCCTATCTGGCTGCCACGCTTGAATGTTTGCAATCGCGGCAGAGCTTGGCAGGCGCAATTGTGCAGCAATGCAAACTGCATAACCTGGCCAAATTTTACGGGTGTACAAGAAACCACGGGGGATTTACAAGGAGATGTTCACCCGGAACAGCCAGAGGCCTGCCGGCAGCAACATTCCGGAATCCTTCCTAAGAAGCCTTGAAAGCAGTGAAACGCTCCTATGTTGCAAGAACTCAGAACCTCATTCTGAGTGTTCCCGGCAGAGGTCATTCGACTGAAGACAACCATGGACTAATTAGTCCCAGATGGAGGCATTGCAGTCCATAGTGCTGGATGGACAGTTTTGGCGTGCCAAGAAACTGAGCTCTAGTTCTCCACACTTTCACAGAGTGCCATAACTTGAAGTTCAACTTACTGCTCCGGTTGAGTAGAGTGTACCCGTCAAAGCTGGAATCAGTAGGACTCAGGTGAGAAGAAGGGGAAGCAGATATACCCAGTCCGCTGGCAGTGTCTTACGTGGACCAGCCTATCTGGTTGCCACGCCTGAACGTTTGCAACCGCGGCAGAGCTAGGCAGACGCAATTGTGCAGCAATGCAAACTGCATAACCTGGACAAATTTCACAGGTGTACAAGAAAGCACGGGGGATTTACAAGGAGATGTTCACCCGGAACAGCTGGAGTCCTGCCTGCAGCAAGATTCGGGAATTCTTCATGTGAAGTCTTGAAAGCAGTGAAAAGCTCCTATGTTGCAATAACTCACAACTTCATTCTGAGTGTTCCTGGCAGAGGTCATTCGGCTGAACACAACCGTTGTATAATTAGAGCCAGATGTACGCAGTGCCATCCATAGTGCAGAATGGACAGTGGTGGCGTGCCAAAAAACTGAGCTCTAGTTCTCAACACTGTCACAAAGTGCCATAAGTTGAGGTTCAACTTACTGCTTCGGTTGAGTAGAGTGTAGCCGTTAAAGCTGGAATCAGTAGCACTCAGGTGAGAAGAACGGGAAGCAGATATACCCAGTCCGCTGGCAGTGTCCTACAGAGACCAGCCTATCTGGCTGCCACGCCTGAATGTTTGCAACCGCGGCAGAGCTAGGCAGGGGTAATTGTGCAGCAATGCAAACTGCATAACCTGGCCAAATTTCACGGGTGTCGGACCAACCACTGGGGATTTACAAGGAGATGTTCACCCGGAACAGCCGGAGGCCTGCTGGCAGCAAAATTCCGGAATTTTTCCTAAGAAGCCTTGAAAGCAGGAAAACGCTCCTATGTTGCAATAACTCAGAACCTCATTCTGAGTTTTCCCGGCAGAGATCATTCTGCTGAACACAACTGTGGAGTAATTAGAGCCAGATGTAGGCAGTGCCGTCCATAGTGCTGGATGGACAGTGTTGGCGTGCCAAACACCTGAGATCTAGTTCTCAACACTATCACAAAGTGCCATAATTTGAGGTTCAACTTACTGCTCCAGTTGAGTAGAGTGTAGCCGTCAAAGCTGGAATCAGTAGCACTCATGTGACACGAACGGGAAGTAGATATACCCAGTCCGCTGGCAGTGTCCTACGGGGACCAACCTATCTGGTTGATACGCCTGAATGTTTGCAACCGCGACAGAGCTAGACAGTCGGAATTATGCAGCAATGCAAACTGCATAACCTGGCCAAATTTCACGGGTGTACAAGTAACCACGAGGAAATACAAGGAGATGTTCACCCGGTACAACTGGAGGCCTGCCGGCAGCAAGATTACGGAATTCTTCCTAACAAGCCTTGAACACAGTGAAACGCTCCTATGTTGCAATAACTCAGATCTTCATTCTGAGTGTTCCCGGCAGAGGTCATTCGGCTGAACATACCCGTGGACTAATTAGAGCCAGATGTTGGCAGTGCCGTCCAATGTGCTGGATGTACAGTGGTCGCTTGCCAAACAACTGAGCTCTAGTTCTCCAGACTTTAATAGAGTGCCATAAGTAGAGGTTCAACTTGCTACTTCGGTTGAGTAGAGTGTAGCAGTCAAAGCGGAAATCAGAAGCACTCAAGTGAGAAGAATCGGAAGCAGATATACCCAGTCCCGCTGACAGTGTCTTACAGGGAACAGCCTCTCTGGCTGCCACACCTGAATGTTTACAAGCGTGGCAGAGCTAGGTAGGCACAATTGTGCAGCAAGGCAAACTCCATAACCTGGCCAAATTTCACGGGTGTACAAGAAACCACGGGAGATTTACAAGGAGATGCTCACCCGGAACAGCCGGAGGCCTGCCGGTACCAAGTTTCCGGAATTCTTCCTGAGAAGCCTTGAAAGCAGTGAAACACTCCTATGTTGCAATAACTCAGAACCTCATTCTGAGTGTTCCCGGCAGAGCTCATTCGGCTGAACTAACCGTGGACTAACTATAGCCAGATTCATGCAGTGCCGTCCATAGTGCTGGATGGACAGTGGTGGTGTGCCAAACAAGTGAGCTCTAGTTCTCAACACTTTCACAAAGTGCCATAAGTTGAGGATCAACTTACTGCTCTGGTTGAGTAGAGTGTAGCTGTCAAAGCTATAATCAGCAGCACTCAGGTGAGAACAGGAAGCAGATATACCCAATCAGCTGGCAGGGTGCTACGGTGTCCAGCCTATCTGGCTGCCACGCCTCAATGTTTGCAACCACGGCAGAGCTAAGCAGTCGCAATTATGCAGCAATGCAAACTGCATAACCTGGCCAAATTACACGGGTGTACAAGAAACAACGCGGGATTTACAAGGAGATCTTAACCCAGATCAGCGGGAAACCTACCGACAGCAAGATTCCGGAATCCTTCCTGAGAAGTTCACCCAGGACAGCCGGAGGCCTGCCGGTTGCAAGGTTCCGGAATTTTTCATAAGAAGCCTTGAAAGCAGTGAAACGCTCCTATGTTGCAATAACTCAGAACCTCATTCTGAGTGTTCCCCGCAGAGGTCATTCGGCTGAACACAACCGTGGACTAATTACAGCCAGATGTATGCAGCGCCGTCCATAGTGTTGGATGGACAATGCTGGCGTGCCAAACAACTGAGCTCTAGTTCTCAACACTTTCACAAAGTGCCATAAGTTGAGGTTCAACTTACTGCTCCGGTTGAGTAGAGTGTAGCCGTCAAAGCTGTAATCAGTAGCACTCAGGTGAAAAGAACGGGAAGCAGATAGACCCAGTCGGCTGGCAGTGTCCTACGGGAACCAGCCTATCTAGCTGCCACGCGTGATTGTTTGCAACCGCGGCAGAGCTAGGCAGGCACAATTGTTCAGCAATGCCAACTGCATAACCTGTCCAAATTTCATGGGTGTAAAAGAACCCATGGGTGATTTACAAGGAGATGTTCACTCGGAACAGCCGGAGGCCTGCCGGGAGCAACATTCCGGAATCCTTCCTGAGAAGACTTGAAAGCAGTGAAAGTCTCCTATTTTGCAATAACTCTGAACCTCATTCTGAGTGTTCCGGGCAGAGGTCATTCGGCTGATCCCAACCGAGGACTAATTATAGCCACATGTAGGCAGAGCCGTACATAGTGCTGGATGGACACTGCTGGTTTAGTAAAGTGTAGCCATCAAAGCTGGAATCAGTAGCACTCAGGAGAGAAGAACGGAAAGCAGATATACCCAGTCCCCTGGCAGTGTCCTACTGGGACCAGCCTATCTGGCTTCCAAGCCTGAATGTTTGCAACCGCGTCAGGGGAAGGCAGGCGCAATTGTGTAGCAATGCAAACTGCATAACCTCCCCAAATTTCAGGGGTGTACAAGAAACCACGGGGGATTTACAAGGACATGTTTACCCGGAACAGCCGGAGGCCTGCCGGCAGCAACATTCCCGAATTCTTCCTAAGAAGCCTTGAAAGCAGTGAAACTCTCCTACGTTGGAATAACTCAGAACCTCATTCTGAGTGTTCCCGGCAGAGGTCATTCGGCTGAACACAACCGTGGACTAATTAGAGCCAGATGTAGGCAGTGCCGTCCATAGTGCTGGATGGACAGTGGTCGCATGCCCAACAACTGAGCTGTAGTTCTCAACACTTTCAGAAAGTGCCCTAAGTTGAGCTTTACCTTACTGCTCCGGTTGAGTAGATTGTAGCTGTCAAAGCTGGAATCAGTAGCACTCAGGTGAGAAGAATGGGAAGCAGATATACCCAGTCTGCTGGCAGTGTCTTACGGGGACCAGGCTATCTTTCTGCCATGCCTGAATGTTTGCAACCCCGGCAGAGATAGGCAGTAGCAATTTTGCAGCAATGCAAACTGCATAACTTGGCAAAATTTCACAGGTGTACAAGAAACCACGGGGGATTTACAAGGAGATGTTCACCCGGAACAGCCGGAGGCCAGCCGGCAGCAAGATTCCGGAATTCTTTCTAAGAAACCTTGAATGCAGTGAAACGCTCCCAAGTTGCAATAACTCAGAACCTCATTTTGAGTGTTCCCGACAGAGGTCATTCGGATGAAAACAACCGAGGACTAATTAGAGACAGATGTAGGCACTGCCGTCCATAGTGCTGGGCGGACAGTGGTCGCATGCTTAACAACTGAGCTCTAGTTCTCCAAACGTTCACAAAGTGCCATAAGTTGAGGTTCAACTTACTGCTTTGGTGGAGTAGGGTGTAGCCGTCAACGCTGGAATCAGTAGCACTCAGGCGAGAAGAACGAGAAGCAGATATACCCACTCCGCTGGCAGTGTCCTTCGGGGACTAGCCTATCTGGCTGATACGCCTGAATGTTTGCAACCGCGACATAGCCAGACAATCGCAATTATGCAGCAATGCAAACTGCATGACCTGGCCAAATTTCACGGGTGTACAAGAAACCACTTGGGATTTAAAAGGAGATGTTCACCCGGAAAAGACGGAGGCCTGCCGGCATCAAGTTTCTGTAATTCTTCCTAAGAAGCCTTGAAAGCAGTGAAACGCTCCTATGTTGCAATAACTCCGATCCTCATTCTGAGTGTTACCGGCAGAGGTCATTCGGCTGAACACAACCGTGGACTAATTAGATCCAGATGTAGGCACTGCTGTCCATAGTGCTCAATGGACTGTGGTGGCGTGCCAACCAACTGAGCTCTAGTTCTCAACACTTTCACAAAATGCCATAAATTGAGGTTCACCTTACTGCTGCGGTTGAGTAGAGTGTAGCCGTCAAAGCTGGAATCAGTAGCACTCAGGTGAGAAGACCTTGAAGCAGATAGAAACAGTCCACTGGCAGTGTCCTACGGGCACCAGCCTATCTGGCTGCCACGCCTGAATGTTTGCAACCGTGGCAGAGCTACGCAGGCGTAATTGTGCAGCAATGCAAACTGCCTAACCTTGCCAAATTTCACAGATGTACAAGAAAGCATGGGGGAATTACAAGGAGATGTTCACCCGGAACAGCTGGAGTCCTGCCTGCAACAAGATGCGGGAATTCTTCATGTGAAGCCTTGAAAGCAGTGAAACGCTCCTATGTTGCAATATCTCAGAACCTCATTCTGAGTGTTCCCGGCAGAGGTCATTCGGCTTAACACAACCGTGGACTAATTAGAGCCAGATGTACACAGTGCCGTCCATAGTGCGGGATGGACAGTGGTTGCGTGCCAAACAACTTAGCTGTAGTTCTCAACACTGTAACAAAATGCCATAAGTTTAGGTTCAAATTACTGCTCCAGTTGAGTAGAGAGTGTAGCCGTCAAAGCTGGAATCAGTAGCACTCAGGTGCGAAGAAGGGGAAGCAGATATAACCAGTACGCTGGCAGTGTCCTACGGGGACCAGCCTATGTGGCTGCCACGCCTGAATGTTTGCAACCGTGGCAGAGCTAGGCAGGGACAATTGTGCAGCAAGGCAAACTGCATAACCTGGCCAAATTTCACGGGTGTACAAGAAACCACGGGGGATTTACAAGGAGATGTTCACCCGGAACAGCGGGAGTTCTTCCGGTACCAAGTTTCCGGAATTCTTAATGAGAAGCCTTGAAAGCAGTGAAACGCCCTATGTTGCATTAACTCAGAACCTCATTCTGAGTGTTCCCGGCAGAGGTCATTTGGCTGAACAAAACCGTGGACTAATTAGAGCCAGATGTAGGCAGTGCCGTCCATAGTGCTGGATGGACAGTTTTGGCGGTCCAAGCAACTGAGCTCTAGTTCTCAACACTTTCACAGAGTGCCATAAGTTGAGGTTCAACTTACTGCTCCGGTTGAGTAGAGTGTAGATCTCAAAGCTGGAATTAGTAGCACTCAGGTGAGAAAAACGGGAAGCAGATAGACCCAGTCCGCTGGCAGTGTACTACGGGGACCAGCCTACCTGGGGGCCACGCCTGAATGTTTGCAACCGCGGCAGAGCTAGGCAGGCGCAATTGTGCAGCAATTCAAACTGCAAAACCTGGCCAAATTTCACGGGTGTACAAGAAACAACGGGGTATTTACAACTATATGTTCACCCGGGACAGCCGGAGGCCTGCCTTCAGCAAGATTCCGGAATCCATCCTGTGAAGACTTGAAAGCAGTGAAACGCTCCTATGTTGCAATAATTCAGAACCTCATTCTGAGTCTTCCCGGCAGAGATCATTCGCCTGAACACAACCGTGGACTAATTAGAGCCAGATGTAGGCAGTGCCGTCCGTAGTGCTGGATGGACAGTGGTGGCGTGCCAAACAATTGAGCTCTAGTTCTCAACACTTTCACAAAGTGCCATAAGTTGAGGTTCAAATTACTGCTCCGGTTGAGTAGAGTGTAGCCGTCAAAGTTGGAATCAGTAGTACTCAGTTGAGAACAACGGGAATCACATAGACCCAGTCCGCTGGCAGTGTCCTACGGGGACCAGCCTATCTGGCTGCCACACCTGCATGTTTGCAACCGTGGCAGAGCTAGGCAGGCACAATTGTGCAGAAATGCAAACTGCATAACCTGGCCAAATTTCACAGGTGTACAAGAAAGCACGGGGGATATACAAGGAGATGTTCGCCCGGAATAGCTGGAGTCCTGCCTGCAGCAAGATTCGGGAATTCTTCATGTGAAGTCTTAAAAGCAGTGACACGCTCCTATGTTGCCATAACTCAGAACCTCATTCTGAGTGTTCCCGGCAGAGGTCATTTGGCTGAACATAACCGTGGACTAATTAGAGCCAGATGTAGGCAGTGCCGTATATAATGCTGGATGGACAGTTTTGGCGTGGAAAACAACTGAGCTCTAGTTCTCAACACTTTCACAAATTGCCATAAGGTGAGGTTCAACTTACTGCTCTGGTTGAGTAGAGTGTAGCCGTCAAAGCTGGAATCAGTAGCACTCAGGTGAGAAGAACGGGAAGCACATATACCCAGTCCGCTGGCAGTGTCCTAGGTGGACCAGCCTACCTGGGGGCCACGCCTGAATTTTTGCAACCGCGTCAGAGCTTGGCAGGAACAATTGTGCAGCAATGCAAACTGCATAACCTGGCCAAATTTCACGTGTGTATAAGAAACCACGGGGGATTTAAATGGAGATGTTTACCCGAAGCAGCCGGAGGATTGCCTGCAGCAACATTCCGGAATACTTCCTAAGAAGCCTTGAAAGCAGTGAAACGCTCCTATGTGACAACAACTCAGAACCTCATTCTGAATGTTTCCGGCAGAGGTCATTCGGTGGAACACAACCGTGGAATAATTAGAGCCAGATGTAGGCAGTGCCGTCCATAGTGCTGGATTGACAGTGGTGGCGTTCCAAACAAGTGACCTCTAATTCTCAACACTTTCACAAAGTGCCATAAGTTGAGGTTCAACTTACTGCTCCGGTTGAGTAGAGTGTAGCCGACAAATCTGTAATCAGTAGCACTCAGGTGAGAAGAACCGGAAGCAGATCTACCCAGTCTGCCTGCAGTGTCCTACGGGGAACAGCTTATCTGGCTGCCCCGCCTGAATGTTTGCAACCGCGGAAGAGCTAGGCAGGCGCAATTGGGCAGCAATGCAAACTGCATAACCAGGCCAAATTTCACGGGTGTTCACGAAACCACGGGGGATTTACAAGATGTTCACCCAGAAGAGCCGGAGGCCTGCCAGCACCAACATTGCGGAATTCCTGGGGTCTGCCGGCAACCCCGAACCTCATTCTGAGTATTCCCGGCAGAGGTCATTCGGCTGAACACAACCGTGCACGAATTAGAGCCAGATGTAGGCAGTGCCGTCCATAGTGCTGGATGGACAGTGGTGGCGTGCCAAACAACTGAGCTCTAGTTCCCAACACTTACACAATGTGCCATAAGTTGAGGTTCAACTTACTGCTCTGGTTGAGTAGAGTGTAGCCGTCAAAGCTGGAATCAGTAGCACTCAGGTGAGAAGAATGGGAAGCAGAAATACCCAGTCCGCTGGCAGTGTCCTAGGAAGACCAGACGATCTGGCTGCCTCGCCTGAATGTTTGAAACCGCGGCAGAGCTAGGCAGGCGCAATTGTGCAGCAATGCAAACTGCATAACCTGGCCAAATTTCACGGGTGACAAAGAAACCACGGGGGATTTTCAAGGAGATGTTCACCCGGAACAGCCGGAGGCCTGCCCCCAGCAAGATTCCGCAATTCTTCCTTTGAAGCCTTGAAAGCAGTGAAACGCTCCTATGTTGCAATAACTCAGAACCTAATTCTGAGTGTTCCCGGCAGAGGTCATTCGGCTGAACACAACTGTGGACTAATTGGAGCCAGATGTAGACAGTGCCGTGCATAGTGCTGGATGGACAATGGTGGCTTGCCAAACAACTGCTCTCTTGTTCTCAACACTTTCACAAAGTGCCAAAAGTTGAGATTCAACTTACTGTTCTGGTTGAGTAGAGTGTAGCCTTCAAAGCTGGAATCAGTACCTTCAGTTGAGAAGAACGGGAAGCAGATATCCCCAGTCCGCTGGCAGGGTCCTACGGGGACCAGCCTATCTAGCTGCCATGTCTGAATGTTTGCAACCGCGGCAGAGCTAGGCAGGCGCAATTGTGCAGCAATTCAAACTGCATAACCTGGCCAAATTTCAAGGGTGTACAAGAAAACACGGGGGATTTACAAGGACATTTTCACCTGGAACAGCCGAAGGCCTGCCGGCAGCAAGATTCCGGAATTCTTCCTGTGAAGCCTTGAAAGCAGTGAAACGCTCCTATGTTGCAATAACTCAGAACCTCATAATGAGTGTTCCCGGCAGAGGTCATTCGGCTGAACACAACCGTGGACTAATTAGAGCCAGATGTAGGCAGTGCCGTCCATAGTGCTGGATGGACAGTTGTGGCGTGCCAAACAACTGAGCTCTAGTTCTCAACACTTTCACAAAGTGCCATAAGTTGAGGTTCAACTTACTGCTCCGGTTGAGTAGAGTGTAGCCGTCAAAGCTGGAATCAGTAGCACTCAGGTGAGAAGAACGGGAAGCAGATAGACCAAGTCCGCTGGCAGCGTCCAACGGGGACCAGCCTATCTAGCTGCCAGGCCTGAATGTTTGCAACTGCGGCAGAGCAAGGCAGGCACAACTGTGCAGCAATGCAAACTGCATAACCTGGCCAAATTTCACGGGTATACAAGAAACCAAATGGGATTTACATGGAGATGTTCACTCGAAACAGCCGGAGGCCTGCTGCCATCAACATTCCGGAATTCTTCTTAAGAAGCCTTGAAAGCACTGAAACTCTCCCATGTTGCAATAACTCAGAATCTCATTCTGAGTGTTCCCGGCAGAGGCCATTCGGCTGAACACATCCGTGGACTAATTAGAGCCAGATGTAGGCAGTGCCGTCCATAGTGTTGGATGGACAGTGTTGGCGTGCCAAACAACTGAGCTCTAGTTCTCAACACTTTCACAAAGTGCCATAAGTTGAGGTTCAACTTACTGCTCCGGTTGATTAGAGTGTAGCCGTCAAAGCTGGAATCAGTATCACTCAGTTGAGAAGAGCGTGAACCAGATATACCCAGTCCGCTGGCAGTGTCCTACGGGGATCAGCCTATCTAGCTGCCATGCCTGAATGTTTGCAACCGTGGCAGAGCTAGGCAGGCGCAATTGTGCAGCAAAGCAAACTGCATAACCTGCCGAAATTTCACGGATGTAAAAGAAACCAAGGGGGATTTACAAGCAGATGTTCACCCAGAAGAGCCGGAGGCCTGCCGGCAGCAAGATTCCGGAATTCTTCCAGTGAAGCCATGAAAGCAGTATAACTCTCCTATTTTGCAATAACTCAGAACCTCATTCTGATTGTTCCCGGCAGATATTATTCCGATGAATACAACCGTGGACTAATTAGAGAGAGATGTATGCAGTGCCGTCCATAGTGCTGGATGGACAGTGGTGGCGTGCCAAACAACTGAGCTCTAGTTCTCAACACTTTCACAAAGTGCCATAAGTTGAGGTTCAACTTACTGCTCCGGGTGAGTAGAGTGTAGCCATCACAGCTGGAAACAGTAGCACTCAGGTGAGAAGAACGGTGAGCAGATAGACCCAGTCCGCTGGCAGTGTCAAATGGGGACAAGCCTATCTGGCTGTACGCCTGAATGTTTTCAACCGTGGCAGAGCTAGGCAGGCGCAATTGTGCAGCAATGCAAACTGCATAACCTGGCCAAATTTCAGGAGTGTACAAGAAACCACGGGGGATTTACCTGGAGATGTTCACTCGGAACAGCCGGAGGCCTGCCGGCCGCAACATTCCGGAATTCTTCCTATGAAGCCTTGAAAGCAGTGAAACGCTCCTATGTTGCAATAACTCAGAACCTCATTCTGAGTGTTCCCGGCAGAGGTCATTCGGCTGAACACAACCGTGGACTAATTAGAGCCAGATGAAGGCAGTGCCCCCTATAGTGCTGGATGAACAGTTGTGGCGTGCCAAGCAACTGAGCTCTAGTTCTCAACACTTTCACAAAGTGCCATAAGTTGAGGTTCCACTTACTGCTCCGGTTGCTGCGGTTCAGTAGAGTGTAGCCGTCAAAGCTGGAATCATGAGCACTCAGGAGAGAAGAACCGGAAGCAGATAGTCCCAGTCCGATGGCAGTGTCCTACGGGGACCAGCCTATCTGGCTGCCACGCCTGAATGTTTGCAACCGCGGCAGAGCTAGGCAGGCGCAATTGTGCAGCAATGCAAACTGCATAACCTGGCCAAATTTCACGGGTGTACAAGAAAACACCGGGGATTTACAGGGGGATGTTCCCCGGAACCGCCGGACTACTGCCGGCAGCAACATTCCAGAATTCTTCCTAAGAAGCCTTGAAACAGTGAAACGCTCCTATGTTGCAATAACTCAGAAACTCATTTTGAGTGTTACCGGCAGAGGTCATTCGACTGAACACAACCGTGGAATAATTAGAGCCAGATGTAGGCAGTGCCTTCCATAGTGCTGGATGGACAGTGGTGGCGAGCCAAACAACTGAGCTCTAGTTCTCAACACTTTCACAAAGTGTCCTTAGTTGAGGTTCAACTTATTGCTCCGGTTGAGTAGAGTGTAGCCATGAAAGCTGGAATCAGTAGCACTCAGGTGAGAAGAACGGGAAGCAGATAT
Organism: Dipodomys merriami; assembly: GCF_024711535.1. Lineage (NCBI taxonomy): Eukaryota > Metazoa > Chordata > Mammalia > Rodentia > Heteromyidae > Dipodomys > Dipodomys merriami. The sequence continues at coordinate 450,591 of NW_027203704.1, read as the reverse complement.
ACTCAGTCCGCTGGCAGTGTCCTACGGGGACCAGCCTATATGGCTGCCACACCTGAATGTTTGCAACAGCGGCAGAGCTAGGCAGGCGCAGTTGTGCAGCAATGCAAACTGCATAACCTGGCCAAATTTCACGGGTGTACAAGAAACCCCGGGGGATTTACAAGGAGATGATCACCCGGAACAGCCGGAGGCCTGTCGGCAGCAAGATTCCGGAAATCTTCGTAAGAATCCTTCAAAGCAGTGAAACGCTCCTATGTTGCAATATCTCAGAACCTCATTCTGAGTGTTCCCGGCAGAGGTCATTCGGCTGAACACAACTGTGGACTAATTAGAGCCAGATGTAGGCAGTGCCGTCCATAGTGCTGGATGGACTGTGGTGGCATGCCAAACAACTGAGCTCTAGTTCTCCACACTTTCACAACGTACCATAAATTGAGTTTCAAGTTACTGCTCCGGTTGAGAAGAGTGTAGCGGACCAAGCTGGAATCAATAGCACTCAGGTGAGAAGAATGGGAAGCAGATATACCCAGTCCGCTGGCAGTGTCCTACGGGGACCAGCCTATCTGGCTGCCACGCCTGAATGATTGCAAACGAGGGAGAGCTAGGCAGGCGCAATTGTGCAGCAATGCAACCTGCATAACCTGGCCAAATTTCACGGGTGGAAAAGAAACCACGGGGGATTTACAAGGAGATCTTCACCCAGAGTAGCCGGAGGACTGCCGGCAGCAATATTCCAGAATTTTTCATGAGAAGGCTTGAAAGCAGTGAAACGCTCCTACGTTGCAAACACTCAGAATCTCATTCTGAGTGTTCCCGGCAGAGGTCATTCGGCTGAACACAACCGTGGACTAATTAAAGCCAGATGTAGGCAGTGCCGTCCATAGTGCTAGATGGACAGTGGTGGCGTGCCAAACAACTGAGCTCTAGTTCTCAACAGTTTCACAAAGTACCATAAGTTGAGGTTCACCTTACTGCTCCGGTTGAGTAGAGGATCGCCGTCAAAGCTGGAATCAGTAGCACTCAGGTGAGAAGAAAGGGAAGCAGATATACCCAGTCCGCTGGCAGTGTCCTACGAGGACCAGCCTATTTGGCTGCCACGCCTGAATGTTTGCAACCGCGGCAGAGCTAGGCAGGCGCAATTGTGCAGCAATGCAAACTGCATAAACTGGCTAAATTCCACGGGTGTACAAGAAACCACACGGGATTTAAAAGGAGATGTTCATCCGGAACTCCCGGAGGCCAGCCAGCAGCAAGATTGAGGAATTCTTCCTAAGAAGCCTTGAAAGCAGTGAAACGCTCCTATGTTGCAATAACTCAGCACCTCATTCTGAGTGTTCCCACCACAGGTCATTCGGCTGAATAAAACCGTGCACTAATTAGAGCCAGATGTAGGCAGTGCCCCCTATAGTGCTGGATGGACAGTGGTGGCGTGCCAAACAACTGAGCTCTAGTTCTCAACACTTTCACAAAGTGCCATAAGTAGTGGTTCAACTTACTGCTCCTGTTGAGTAGAGTGTAGCCGTCAAAGCTGGAATCAGAAGCACTCAGGTGAGAAGAACCGGAAGCAGATATACCCAGTCCGCTGGCAGTGTCTTCCGTGGTCTAGACTATCTGGCTGCCACGACTGAATGTTTGCAACCGTGGCAGGTCTAGGCAGGCACAAATGTGCAGCAATGCAAACTGCATAACCTGGCCAAATTTCACGGGTGTACAAGAAACCACTTGGGATTTACAAGGAGATGATCACCCGGAACAGCCGGAGGCCTGTCGGCAGCAAGATTCTGGAATTCTTCCTAAGAATCCTTGAAAGCAGTGAAATCCTCCTATGTTGCAATAACTCAGAACCTCATTCTGAGTGTTCTCGGCAGAGGTCATTCGGCTGAACACAACCGTGGACTAATTAGTGCCAGATGTAGGCAGTACCGTCCATAGTGCTGGATGGACAGTGGTGGCGTGCCAAAGAACTGAGCTCTAGTTCTCAACAGTTTCACAAAGTGCCAAAGTTGAGGTTCAACTTACTGCTCCTGTTGAGTAGAGTGTAGCTGTCAAAGCTGGAATCGGTAGCACTCAGGTGTGAAGAACGGGAAGTAGATATACCCAGTCCGCTGGCAGTGTCTTCCCTGGTCTAGCCTATCTGGCTGCCACGCCTGAATGTTTGCAACCGCGGCAGAGCTAGGCAGGCGCAATTGTGCAGCAATGCAAACTGCATAACCTGGCTAAATTCCACGGGTGTACATGAAACCAAGCGGGATTTACAAGGAGATGTTCATCCAGAACACCCGGAGGCCAGCCAGCAGCAAGATTGAGGAATTCTTCCTAAGAAGCCTTGAAAGCAGTTAAACGCACCTATGTTGCAATAACTCAGCACCTCATTCTGAGTGTTCCCCCCACAGGTCATTCGGCTGAATAAAACCGTGCACTAATGAGAGCCAGATGTAGGCAGTGCCCCCTATAGTGTTGGATGGACAGTGGTGGCGTGCCAAACAACTGAGCTCTAGTTCTGAACACTTTCACAAAGTGCCATAAGTTGTGGTTCAACTTACTGCTCCTGTTGAGTTGAGTGTAGCCGTCAAAGTTGGAATCAGAAGCACTCAGGTGAGAAGAAGGGAAGCAGATATACCCAGTCCGCTGGCAGTGTCCTACGGGGACCAGCCTATTTGGCTGCCACGCCTGAATATTTGCAACCGAGGCAGAGCTAGTCAGGCGCAATTGTGCAGCAATGCAAACTGCATAACCTGGCCAAATTTCACGGGTGTACAAGAAACTACGGGGTATTTACAAGGAGATGTTCACCCAGAACACCGGAAGGCCTGCCGGCAGCAAGATTCCAGAATTCTTCCTAACAAGCCTTGAAAGAAGTGAAACGCTCCTATGTTGCAATAACTCAGAACCTCATTCTGAGTGTTCCAGGCAGAGGTCATTCTGCTGAACACAACCGAGGACTCATTAGAGCCAGATGTAGGCAGTGCCGTCCACAGTGCTGAATGGACAGTGGTGACGTGCCAAACAACTGAGCTCTAGTTCTCAACACTTTCACAAAGTGCTATAAGTTGAGGTTCTACTTACTGCGCCGGTTGAGTAGAGTGTAGCCGTCAAAGCTGAAATCAGTAGCACTCAGGTGAGAAGAACGGACAGCAGATATACACAATCCGCTGGCAGTGTCCTACGGAGACCAGCCTACCTGGCTGCCACACCTGAATATTTGCAACCGCGGCAGAGCTAGGCAGGGGCAATTGTGCAGCAATGCAAACTGCATAACCTGGCCAAATTTCACGGGTGTACAAGAAACCACGGGGGATTTACAAAGAGATGTTCACCCGGAATAACCGGAAGGTTGCCGGAAGCAAGATTCCGTAATTCTTCCTAAGAAGCCTTGAAAGCAGTGAAACGCTCCTATGTTGCAATATCTCAGAACCTCATTCTGAGTGTTCCTGGCAGAGGTCATTCTGCTGAACACAACCGTGGACTAATTAGAGCCAGATGTAGACAGTGCCGTCCATAGTGATGGATGGACTGTGGTGGCATGCCAAACAACTGAGCTCTAGTTCTCAACACTTTCACAAAGTGCCAAAAGTTGAGGTTCAACTTACTGCTCCTGTTGAGTAGAGTGTAGCCTTCAAAGCTGGAATCAGTACCTTCAGATGGGAAGAACGGGAAGCAGATATCCCCAGTCCGCTGGCAGTGTCCTACGGAGACCAGCCTCTCTGGCTACCACGCCTGAATGTTTGCAACCGCGGCAGAGCTACGCTAGCACAATAGTGCAGCAATGCAAACTGCACGACCTGGCCAAATTTCAAGGGTGTACAAGAAACCACGAGGGATTTACAAGGAGATGTTCACCCGGAACCGCCCGACGCCTGCTGGCAGCAACTTTCCGGAATTCTTCCTAAGAAGCCTTGAAAGCAGTGAAACACTCCTATGTTGCAATAACTCAGAACCTCATTCTGAGTGTTCCAGGCAGAGGTCATTCGGCTGAACACAGCCGTGGACTAATTAGAGCCAGATGTAGGCAGTGCCGTCCATAGTGCTGGATGGACTGTAGTGGCGTGCCAAACAACTGAGCTCTAGTTCTCAACACTTTCACAAAGTGCCATAAGTTGAGGTTCTACTTACTACACGGGTTGAGTAGAGTGTAGCCGTCAAAGCTGAAATCAGTAGCACTCAGATGAGAAGAACGGGAAGCAGATATACCCAGTCCGCTGGCAGTGTCCTACGGGGACCAGCCTATCTGGCTGCCATGCCTGAATGATTGCAAACGCGGCAGAGCTAGGCAGGCGCAATTGTGCAGCAATATAAACTGCATAACCTGGCCAAATTTCAAGGGTGTACAAGAAACCACGGGGGATTTACAAGGCTATGTTCACCCGGAACAGCCGGAGGCATGTCGGCCAAAACATTCCGGAATTCTTCCTAAGAAGCCTTGGAAGCAGTGAAGTGCTCCTATTTTGCAATAACTCAGAACCTCATTCTCAGTGTTCCCCGCAGAGGTCATTTGGCTGAACACAACTGTGGACTAATTAGAGCCAGATGTAAGCAGTGCTGTCCACAGTGCTGGAAGGACAGTGGTGGCGTGCCAAACAACTGAGCTCTAGTTCTCAACACTTTCACAAAGAGCCATAAGTTCAGGTTCAACTTACTGCTCCGATTGAGTAGAGTGTAGCCGTCAAAGCTGGAATCAGTAGCACTCAGGGGAGAAGAACGGGAAGCAGATATACCCAGTCCGCTGTAAGTGTCCTATGGGGACCAGCCTATCTGGCTACCACGCCTGAGTGATTGCAAACGCGGCAGAGCTACGCAGGCGCAATTGTGCAGCAATGCAAACTGCATAACCTGGCTAAATTCCACGGGTATACAAGAAACCACGGGGGATTTACAAGCAGATGTTCATCCGGAACACCCGGAGGCCAGTCAGCAGCAAGATTGAGGAATTCTTCCTAAGAAGCCTTGAAAGCAGTGAAACGCTCCTATGTTGCAATAACTCAACACCTCATTCTGAGTTTTCCCGGCACAGGTCATTCGGCTGAACACAACCGTGCACTAATGAGAGCCAGATGTAGGCAGTGCCCCCTATAGTGCTGGATGGACAGTGGTGGCGTGCCAAACAATGAGCTCTAGTTCTCAACACTTTCACAAAGTGCCATAAGTTGAGGTTCAACTTACTGCTCCTGTTGAGTAGAGTATAGCCGTGAAAGCTGGAATCAGTAGCACTCAGATGTGAAGAACGGGAAGCAGATATATCCAGTCCGCTGGCAGTGTCCTACGGGGACCAGCCTCTCTGGCTGCCACGCCTGAATGTTTCCAACCGCGGCAGAGCTACATTAGCACAATAGTGCAGCAATGCAAACTGCATGACCTGGCCAAATTTCACGGGTGTACAAGAAACCACGAGGGATTTACAAGGAGATGTTCACCCGGAATAGCCCGACGCTTGCCGGTAGCAACTTTCCGGAATATTTCCTAAGAAGCCTTGAAAGCAGTGAGACGCTCCTATGATGCAATAACTCAGAACCTCATTCTGAGTGTCACAGGCAGAGGTCATTCGGCTGAACACAACCGTGGACTAATTAGAGCCAGATGTAGGCAGTGCCGTCCATAGTGCTGGATGGACTGTGGTGGCGTGCCAAACACCTGAGCTCTAGTTCTCAACACTTTCACAAATTGCCATAAATTGAAGTTCAACATACTGCTCCGGTAGAGTAGAGTGTAGCCGTCAAAGCTGGAATCAGTAGCACTCAGGTGAGAAAAACGGGAAGCAGATATACCCAGTCCGCTGGAAGTGTCCTACGGGGACCAGCCTATTTGGCTGCCACGCCTGAATATTTGCAACCGAGGCAGAGCAGCATTGCAAACTGCATAACCTGGCCAAATTTCACGGGTGTACAAGAAACCACGGGGGATTTACAAGGAGATGTTCATCCGGAACACCCGGAGGCCAGCCAGCAGCAAGATTGAGGAATTCTTCCAAAGAAGCCTTGAAAGCAGTGAAACGCTCCTATGTTGCAATAAGTCAGAACCTCATTCTGAGTGTTACAGGCAGAGGTCATTCGGCTGAACACAACCTTGGACTAATTAGAGCCAGATGTATGCAGTTCCGTCCATAGTGCTGCATGGACTTGGTTGCATGCCAAACAACTGAGCTCTAGTTCTCCACACTTTCACAACGTACCATAAATTGAAGTTCAAGTTACTGCTCCGGTTGAGAAGAGTGTAGCCGACAAAGCTGGAATCAATAGCACTGAGATGAGAAGAACGGGAAGCAGATATACCCAGTCCGCTGGCAGTGTCCTACGGGGACCAGCCTATCTGGCTGCCATGCCTGAATGATTGCAAACGCGGCAGAGCTAGGCAGGCGCAATTGTGCAGCAATATAAACTGCATAACCTGGCCAAATTTCAAGGGTGTACAAGAAACCACGTGGGATTTACAAGGCTATGTTCACCCGGAACAGCCGGAGGCATGTCAGCCGAAACATTCCGGAATTCTTCCTAAGAAGCCTAGGAAGCAGTGAAGTGCTCCTATTTTGCAATAACTCAGAACCTCATTCTCAGTGTTCCCCGCAGAGGTCATTTGGCTGAACACAACTGTGGACTAATTAGAGACAGATGTAAGCAGTGCTGTCCACAGTGCTGGAAGGACAGTGGTGGCGTGCCAAACAACTGAGCTCTAGTTCTCAACACTTTCACAAAGAGCCATAAGTTCAGGTTCAACTTACTGCTCCGATTGAGTAGAGTGTAGCCGTCAAAGCTGGAATCAGTAGCACTCAGGTGAGAAGAACGGGAAGCAGATATACCCAATCCGCTGTAAGTGTCCTATGGGGACCAGCCTATCTGGCTAACACGCCTATGTGATTGCAAACGCGACAGAGCTAGGCAGGCGCAATTGTGCAGCAATGCAAACTGCATAACCTGGCTAAATTCCACGGGTATACAAGAAACCACGGGGGATTTACAAACAGATGTTCATCCGGAACACCCGGAGGCCAGCCAGTAGCAAGATTGAGGAATTCTTCCTAAGAAGCCTTGAAAGCAGTGAAACGCTCCTATGTTGCAATAACTCAGCACCTCATTCTGAGTTTTCTCGGCACAGGTCATTCGGCTGAACACAACCGTGCACTAATTAGAGCCAGATGTAGGCAGTGCCCCCTATAGTGCTGGATGGACAGTGGTGGCGTGCCAAACAATGAGCTCTAGTTCTCAACACTTTAAAAAAGTGCCATAAGTTGAGATTCAACTTACTGCTCCGATTGAGTAGAGTGTAGCCGTGAAAGCTGGAATCAGTAGCACTCAGATGTGAAGAACGGGAAGCAGATATATCCAGTCCGCTGGCAGTGTCCTACGGGGACCAGCCTCTCTGGCTGCCACGCCTGAATGTATCCAACCGTGGCAGAGCTACATTAGCACAATAGTGCAGCAAGGCAAACTGCATGACCTGGCCAAATTTCACGGGTGTACAAGAAACCACGAGGGATTTACAAGGAGATGTTCACCCGGAACAGCCCGACGCTTGCCGGCAGCAACTTTCTGGAATATTTCCTAAGAAGCCTTGAAAGCAGTGAGACGCTCCTATGATGCAATAACTCAGAACCTCATTCTGAGTGCTCCAGGCAGAGGTCATTCGGCTGAACACAACCGTGGACTAATTAGAGCCAGATGTAGGCAGTGCCGTCCATAGTGCTGGATGGACTGTGGTGGCGTGCCAAACACCTGAGCTCTAGTTCTCAACACTTTCACAAATTGCCATAAATTGAAGTTCAACATACTGCTCCGGTAGAGTAGACTGTAGCCGTCAAAGCTGGAATCAGTAGCACTCAGGTGAGAAGAACGGGAAGGAGATATACCCAGTCCGCTGGAAGTGTCCTACGGGGACCAGCCTATTTGGCTGCCACGCCTGAATATTTGCAACCGAGGCAGAGCAGCATTGCAAACTGCATAACCTGGGCAAATTTCACGGGTGTACAAGAAACCACGGGGGATTTACAAGGAGATGTTCATCCGGAACACCCGGAGGCCAGCCAGCAGCAAGATTGAGGAATTCTTCCAAAGAAGCCTTGAAAGCAGTGAAACGCTCCTATGTTGCAAAAAGTCAGAACCTCATTCTGAGTGTTCCCGGCAGAGGTCATTCGGCTGAACACAACCTTGGACTAATTAGAGCCAGATGTATGCAGTGCCGTCCATAGTGCTGGATGGACTTGGTGGCATGCCAAACAACTGAGCTCTAGTTCTCCACACTTTCACAACGTACCATAAGTTGAGGTTCAAGTTACTGCTGCGGTTGAGAAGAGTGTAGCCAACATAGCTGGAATCAATGGCACTCAGGTGAGAAGATCGGGAAGCAGATATACCCAGTCCGCTGGCAGTGTCCTACGTTGACCAGCCTATCTGGCTGCCACGCCTGAATGATTGCAAACGCGGCAGAGCTAGGCAGGCGCAATTGTGCAGCAATGCAATCTGCACAACCTGACCAAATTCAACGGGTGTATAAGAAATCACGGGGGATTTACAAGGAGATGTTGATTCGGAACAGCCGGAGGCATGTCGGCCGAAACATTCCGGAATTCTTCCTAAGAAGTGATGGAAGCAGTGAAATGCTCCTATTTTGCAATAACTCATAACCTCATTCTCAGTGTTCCCCGCAGAGGTCATTCGGCTGAACACAACCGTGGACTAATTAGATCCAGATGGAAGCAGTGCTGTCCACAGTGCTGGAAGGACAGTGGTGGCGTGCCAAACAACTGAGCTCTAGTTCTCAACACTTTCACAAAGAGCCATAAGTTGAGGATCATCTTACTGCTGCGATTGAGTAGGGTGTAGCCGTCAAAGCTGGAATCAGTAGCACTCAGGTGAGTAGAACGGGAAGCAGATAGACCCAGTCGGCTGGCAGTGTCCCACGGGGATCAGCCTTTCTGGATGCCACGCCTGTATGTTTGCAACCGCGGCAGAGCGAGGCAGGTGCAATTGTGCAGCAATGCAAACTGCATAACCTGGCCAAACTTCACGGGTGTACAAGAATCCACGGGGGATTTACAAGGAGATATTCACACGTAACAGCCGGAGTCCTGCCGGCAGCAACATTCCAAAAATCTTCCTAAGAAACCTTGAAAGCAGTGAAACGCTCCTATGTTGCAACAACTCAGAACCTCATTCTGAGTGTTCCCGGCAGAGGTCATTCGCCTGAACACAACGGTGGACTAATTAGAGCCAGATGTATGCAGTGCTGTTCATAGTGCTCGATGGACAGTGGTGGCGAGCCAAACAACAAAACTCTAGATCTCAACACTTTCACAAATTGCCATAAGGTTAGGTTCAACTTACTGCTCCGGTTGAGTAGAGTGTAGCCGTAAAAGCTGGAATCAGTAGCACTCAGGTGAGAAGAACGGGAAGCAGATATACCCAGTCCGCTGGCAGTGTCCTACGGGGACCACACTATCACGCTTCCACGCCTGAATGTTTGCAACCGCGGCAGAGTTAGGCAGGCGCAATTGTGCAGCAATGCAAACTGCATAACCTCGCCAAATTTCACGGGTGTACAAGAAACCACGGGGGATTTACAAGGAGATGTTCATCCGGAACACCCGGAGGCCAGCCAGCAGCAAGATTGAGGAATTCTTCCTAAGAAGCCTTGAAAGCAGTGAAACGCTCCTATGTTGCAATAACTCAGCACCTCATTCTGAGTGTTCCCGGCAGAGGTCATTCGGCTGAACACAACCGTGGACTAATTAGAGCCAGATGTAGGCAGTGCCGTCCATAGTGCTGGATGGACTTTGGTGGCATGCCAAACAACTGAGCTCTAGTTCTCAACACTTTCACAAAGTGCCATAAGTTGAGGTTCAACTTACTGCTCCGGTTGAGTAGAGTGTGGCCATCAAAGCTGGAATCAGTAGAACTAAGGTGAGAAGAACGGGAAGCACATGTACCCAGTGCCCTGGCAGTGTCCTACAGGGACCAGCCTATCTGGCTGTCACGCCTGTTGTTTGCAACCGCGGCAGAACTAGGAAGGCGCAATTGTGCAGCAATGCAAAGTGCATAAACTGGCCAAATTTCAAGGGTGTACAAGAAACCAAGGGGGATTTACAAGGAGATTTTCACCCGGAACTGCCCGAGGCCTGCCGGCAGCAACATACCGGAATCCTTCCTGAGAAGCCTTGAAAGCAGTGAAACGCTCCTATGTTGCAACAACTCAGAACCTCATTCTGAGTGTTCCCGGCAGAGGTCATTCGGCTGAACACAACCGTGGACTAATTAGTGCCACATGTAGGCAGTGCCGTCCATAGTGCTGGATGGACAGTGGTGGCGTGCCAAACAACTGAGCTCTAGTTCTCAACACTTTCTTGTAGTGCCATAAGTTGAGTTTCATCGTATTGCTCCGGTTGAGTAGAGTGTAGCCGTCAAAGCTGAAATCAGTAGCACTCAGGTGAGAAGAACGGGAAGCAGATATACCCAGTCCGCTGGCAGTGTCCTATGTGACCATCCTATCTGGCTGCCTCGCCTGAATGTTTGCAACCGCGGCAGAGCTAGGCAGGCACAATTGTGCAGCAATACAAACTGCATAACCTGGCCAAATTTCACGAGTGTACAAGAAACCACGGGGATTTACAAGGAGATGTTCACCCAGAACAACCAGAGGCCTACCGGCAGCAAGATTCCGGAATTCTTTCTAAGAAGCCTTGAAAGCAGTGAAATGCTCCTATGTTGCAATAAGTCAGAACCTCATTCTGAGTGTTCCCGGCAGAGGTCATTCCGCTGAACACAACCGTGGACTAATTAGAGCCAGATGTAGGCAGTGCCGTCCATAATGCTGGATGTACTGTGGTGGCGTGCCAAACAACTGAGCTCTATCTAGTTCTCAACACTTTCACAAAGTGCCATAAGTTGAGGTTCAACTTACTGCTCCGGTTGAGTAGAGTGTGGCCATCAAAGCTGGAATCAGTAGCACTCATTTGAGAAGAACGGGAAGCACATGTACCCAGTGCGCTGGCAGTGTCCTACAGGGACCAGCCTATCTGGCTGTCACGCCTGAATGTTTGGAACCGCGGCAGAACTAGGAAGGCGCAATTGTGCAGCAATGCAAACTGCATAACCTGGCCAAATTTCACGGTTGTACAAGAAACTACGGGGGATTTACAAGGAGATGTTCACCCGCAATAGCCGGAGGCCTGCCCGCAGCAAGATTCCGGAATTCTTCCTTGAAAGCAGTGAAACGCACCTATGTTGCAATAACTGAGAACCTCATCCTGAGTGTTCCCGGCAGAGGTCATTCGGCTGAACACAACCGTGAACTAATTAGAGCCAGATGTAGGCAGTTCCCCCTATAGTGCTGGATGGACAGTGGTGGCGTTCCAAACAACTGAGCTCTAGTTCTCAACACTTTCACAAAGTGCCATAAGTAGTGGTTCAACTTACTGCTCCTGTTGAGTAGAGTGTAGCCGTCAAAGCTGGAATCAGAAGCACTCAGGTGAGAAGAACCGGAAGCAGATATACCCAGTCCGCTGGCAGTGTCTTCCGTGGTCTAGACTATCTGGCTGCCACGACTGAATGTTTGCAACCGTGGCAGGTCTAGGCAGGCACAAATGTGCAGCAATGCAAACTGCATAACCTTGCCAAATTTCACGGGTGTACAAGAAACCACTTGGGATTTACAAGGAGATGATCACCCGGAACAGCCGGAGGCCTGTCGGCAGCAGGATTCTGGAATTCTTCCTAAGAATCCTTGAAAGCAGAGAAATGCTCCTATGTTGCAATAACTCAGAACCTCATTCTGAGTGTTCTCGGCAGAGGTCATTCGGCTGAACACAACCGTGGACTAATTAGTGCCAGATGTAGGCAGTACCGTCCATAGTGCTGGATGGACAGTGGTGGCGTGCCAAAGAACTGAGCTCTAGTTCTCAACAGTTTCACAAAGTGCCAAAGTTGAGGTTCAACTTACTGCTCCTGTTGAGTAGAGTGTAGCTGTCAAAGCTGGAATCGGTAGCACTCAGGTGTGAAGAACGGGAAGTAGATATACCCAGTCCGCTGGCAGTGTCTTCCCTGGTCTAGCCTATCTGGCTGCCACGCCTGAATGTTTGCAACCGCGGCAGAGCTAGGCAGGCGCAATTGTGCAGCAATGCAAACTGCATAACCTGGCTAAATTCCACGGGTGTACATGAAACCTAGCGGGATTTACAAGGAGATGTTCATCCGGAACACCCGGAGGCCAGCCAGCAGCAAGATTGAGGAATTCTTCCTAAGAAGCCTTGAAAGCAGTTAAACGCACCTATGTTGCAATAACTCAGCACCTCATTCTGAGTGTTCCCCCCACAGGTCATTCAGCTGAATAAAACCGTGCACTAATGAGAGCCAGATGTAGGCAGTGCCCCCTATAGTGCTGGATGGACAGTGGTGGCGTGCCAAACAACTGAGCTCTAGTTCTGAACACTTTCACAAAGTGCCATAAGTTGTGGTTCAACTTACTGCTCCTGTTGAGTTGAGTGTAGCCGTCAAAGTTGGAATCAGAAACACTCAGGTGAGAAGAAGGGAAGCAGATATACCCAGTCCGCTGGCAGTGTCCTACGGGGACCAGCCTATTTGGCTGCCACGCCTGAATATTTGCAACCGAGGCAGAGCTAGTCAGGCGCAATTGTGCAGCAATGCAAACTGCATAACCTGGCCAAATTTCACGGGTGTACAAGAAACTACGGGGTATTAACAAGGAGATGTTCACCCAGAACACCGGAAGGCCTGCCGGCAGCAAGATTCCAGAATTCTTCCTAACAAGCCTTGAAAGAAGTGAAACGCTCCTATGTTGCAATAACTCAGAACCTCATTCTGAGTGTTCCAGGCAGAGGTCATTCTGCTGAACACAACCGAGGACTCATTAGAGCCAGATGTAGGCAGTGCCGTCCACAGTGCTGAATGGACAGTGGTGACGTGCCAAACAACTGAGCTCTAGTTCTCAACACTTTCACAAAGTGCTATAAGTTGAGGTTCTACTTACTGCGCCGGTTGAGTAGAGTGTAGCCGTCAAAGCTGAAATCAGTAGCACTCAGGTGAGAAGAACGGAAAGCAGATATACACAATCCGCTGGCAGTGTCCTACGGAGACCAGCCTACCTGGCTGCCACACCTGAATATTTGCAACCGTGGCAGATCTAGGCAGGGGCAATTGTGCAGCAATGCAAACTGCATAACCTGGCCAAATTTCACGGGTGTACAAGAAACCACGGGGGATTTACAAAGAGATGTTCACCCGGAATAACCGGAAGGTTGCCGGAAGCAAGATTCCGTAATTCTTCCTAAGAAGCCTTGAAAGCAGTGAAACGCTCCTATGTTGCAATATCTCAGAACCTCATTCTGAGTGTTCCTGGCAGAGGTCATTCTGCTGAACACAACCGTGGACTAATTAGAGCCAGATGTAGACAGTGCCGTCCATAGTGATGGATGGACTGTGGTGGCATGCCAAACAACTGAGCTCTAGTTCTCAACACTTTCACAAATTGCCAAAAGTTGAGGTTCAACTTACTGCTCCTGTTGAGTAGAGTGTAGCCTTCAAAGCTTGAATCAGTAGCACTCAGGTGTGAAGTAAGGGAAGCAGATATATCCAGTCTGAAAGCAGTGTCCTACGGAGACCAGCCTCTCTGGCTACCACGCCTGAATGTTTGCAACCGCGGCAGAGCTACGCTAGCACAATAGTGCAGCAATGCAAACTGCACGACCTGGCCAAATTTCACGGGTGTACAAGAAACCACGAGGGATTTACAAGGAGATGTTCACCCGGAACCGCCCGACGCCTGCTGGCAGCAACTTTCCGGAATTCTTCCTAAGAAGCCTTGAAAGCAGTGAAACACTCCTATGTTGCAATAACTCAGAACCTCATTCTGAGTGTTCCAGGCAGAGGTCATTCGGCTGAACACAGCCGTGGACTAATTAGAGCCAGATGTAGGCAGTGCCGTCCATAGTGCTGGATGGACTGTAGTGGCGTGCCAAACAACTGAGCTCTAGTTCTCAACACTTTCACAAAGTGCCATAAGTTGAGGTTCTACTTACTACGCCGGTTGAGTAGAGTGTAGCCGTCAAAGCTGAAATCAGTAGCACTCAGATGAGAAGAACGGGAAGCAGATATACCCAGTCCGCTGGCAGTGTCCTACGGGGACCAGCCTATCTGGCTGCCATGCCTGAATGATTGCAAACGCGGCAGAGCTAGGCAGGCGCAATTGTGCAGCAATATAAACTGCATAACCTGGCCAAATTTCAAGGGTGTACAAGAAACCACGGGGGATTTACAAGGCTATGTTCACCCGGAACAGCCGGAGGCATGTCGGCCAAAACATTCCGGAATTCTTCCTAAGAAGCCTTGGAAGCAGTGAAGTGCTCCTATTTTGCAATAACTCAGAACCTCATTCTCAGTGTTCCCCGCAGAGGTCATTTGGCTGAACACAACTGTGGACTAATTAGAGCCAGATGTAAGCAGTGCTGTCCACAGTGCTGGAAGGACAGTGGTGGCGTGCCAAACAACTGAGCTCTAGTTCTCAACACTTTCACAAAGAGCCATAAGTTCAGGTTCAACTTACTGCTCCGATTGAGTAGAGTGTAGCCGTCAAAGCTGGAATCAGTAGCACTCAGGGGAGAAGAACGGGAAGCAGATATACCCAGTCCGCTGTAAGTGTCCTATGGGGACCAGCCTATCTGGCTACCACGCCTGAGTGATTGCAAACGCGGCAGAGCTACGCAGGCGCAATTGTGCAGCAATGCAAACTGCATAACCTGGCTAAATTCCACGGGTATACAAGAAACCACGGGGGATTTACAAGCAGATGTTCATCCGGAACACCCGGAGGCCAGCCAGCAGCAAGATTGAGGAATTCTTCCTAAGAAGCCTTGAAAGCAGTGAAACGCTCCTATGTTGCAATAACTCAACACCTCATTCTGAGTTTTCCCGGCACAGGTCATTCGGCTGAACACAACCGTGCACTAATTAGAGCCAGATGTAGGCAGTGCCCCCTATAGTGCTGGATGGACAGTGGTGGCGTGCCAAACAATGAGCTCTAGTTCTCAACACTTTCACAAAGTGCCATAAGTTGAGGTTCAACTTACTGCTCCTGTTGAGTAGAGTATAGCCGTGAAAGCTGGAATCAGTAGCACTCAGATGTGAAGAACGGGAAGCAGATATATCCAGTCCGCTGGCAGTGTCCTACGGGGACCAGCCTCTCTGGCTGCCACGCCTGAATGTTTCCAACCGCGGCAGAGCTACATTAGCACAATAGTGCAGCAATGCAAACTGCATGACCTGGCCAAATTTCACGGGTGTACAAGAAACCACGAGGGATTTACAAGGAGATGTTCACCCGGAACAGCCCGACGCTTGCCGGTAGCAACTTTCCGGAATATTTCCTAAGAAGCCTTGAAAGCAGTGAGACGCTCCTATGATGCAATAACTCAGAACCTCATTCTGAGTGTCACAGGCAGAGGTCATTCGGCTGAACACAACCGTGGACTAATTAGAGCCAGATGTAGGCAGTGCCGTCCATAGTGCTGGATGGACTGTGGTGGCGTGCCAAACACCTGAGCTCTAGTTCTCAACACTTTCACAAATTGCCATAAATTGAAGTTCAACATACTGCTCCGGTAGAGTAGAGTGTAGCCGTCAAAGCTGGAATCAGTAGCACTCAGGTGAGAAAAACGGGAAGCAGATATACCCAGTCCGCTGGAAGTGTCCTACGGGGACCAGCCTATTTGGCTGCCACGCCTGAATATTTGCAACCGAGGCAGAGCAGCATTGCAAACTGCATAACCTGGCCAAATTTCACGGGGGTACAAGAAACCACGGGGGATTTACAAGGAGATGTTCATCCGGAACACCCGGAGGCCAGCCAGCAGCAAGATTGAGGAATTCTTCCAAAGAAGCCTTGAAAGCAATGAAACGCTCCTATGTTGCAATAAGTCAGAACCTCATTCTGAGTGTTACAGGCAGAGGTCATTCGGCTGAACACAACCTTGGACTAATTAGAGCCAGATGTATGCAGTTCCGTCCATAGTGCTGCATGGACTTGGTTGCATGCCAAACAACTGAGCTCTAGTTCTCCACACTTTCACAACGTACCATAAATTGAAGTTCAAGTTACTGCTCCGGTTGAGAAGAGTGTAGCCGACAAAGCTGGAATCAATAGCACTGAGATGAGAAGAACGGGAAGCAGATATACCCAGTCCGCTGGCAGTGTCCTACGGGGACCAGCCTATCTGGCTGCCATGCCTGAATGATTGCAAACGCGGCAGAGCTAGGCAGGCGCAATTGTGCAGCAATATAAACTGCATAACCTGGCCAAATTTCAAGGGTGTACAAGAAACCACGTGGGATTTACAAGGCTATGTTCACCCGGAACAGCCGGAGGCATGTCGGCCGAAACATTCCGGAATTCTTCCTAAGAAGCCTAGGAAGCAGTGAAGTGCTCCTATTTTGCAATAACTTAGAACCTCATTCTCAGTGTTCCCCGCAGAGGTCATTTGGCTGAACACAACTGTGGACTAATTAGAGACAGATGTAAGCAGTGCTGTCCACAGTGCTGGAAGGACAGTGGTGGCGTGCCAAACAACTGAGCTCTAGTTCTCAACACTTTCACAAAGAGCCATAAGTTCAGGTTCAACTTACTGCTCCGATTGAGTAGAGTGTAGCCGTCAAAGCTGGAATCAGTAGCACTCAGGTGAGAAGAACGGGAAGCAGATATACCCAATCCGCTGTAAGTGTCCTATGGGGACCAGCCTATCTGGCTAACACGCCTATGTGATTGCAAACGCGACAGAGCTAGGCAGGCGCAATTGTGCAGCAATGCAAACTGCATAACCTGGCTAAATTCCACGGGTATACAAGAAACCACGGGGGATTTACAAGCAGATGTTCATCCGGAACACCCGGAGGCCAGCCAGTAGCAAGATTGAGGAATTCTTCCTAAGAAGCCTTGAAAGCAGTGAAACGCTCCTATGTTGCAATAACTCAGCACCTCATTCTGAGTTTTCTCGGCACAGGTCATTCGGCTGAACACAACCGTGCACTAATTAGAGCCAGATGTAGGCAGTGCCCCCTATAGTGCTGGATGGACAGTGGTGGCGTGCCAAACAATGAGCTCTAGTTCTCAACACTTTCACAAAGTGCCATAAGTTGAGATTCAACTTACTGCTCCGATTGAGTAGAGTGTAGCCGTGAAAGCTGGAATCAGTAGCACTCAGATGTGAAGAACGGGAAGCAGATATATCCAGACCGCTGGCAGTGTCCTACGGGGACCAGCCTCTCTGGCTGCCACGCCTGAATGTATCCAACCCTGGCAGAGCTACATTAGCACAATAGTGCAGCAAGGCAAACTGCATGACCTGGCCAAATTTCACGGGTGTACAAGAAACCACGAGGGATTTACAAGGAGATGTTCACCCGGAACAGCCCGACGCTTGCCGGCAGCAACTTTCTGGAATATTTCCTAAGAAGCCTTGAAAGCAGTGAGACGCTCCTATGATGCAATAACTCAGAACCTCATTCTGAGTGTTGCAGGCAGAGGTCATTCGGCTGAACACAACCGTGGACTAATTAGAGCCAGATGTAGGCAGTGCCGTGCATAGTGCTGGATGGACTGTGGTGGCGTGCCAAACACCTGAGCTCTAGTTCTCAACACTTTCACAAATTGCCATAAATTGAAGTTCAACATACTGCTCCGGTAGAGTAGAGTGTAGCCGTCAAAGCTGGAATCAGTAGCACTCAGGTGAGAAGAACGGGAAGGAGATATACCCAGTCCGCTGGAAGTGTCCTACGGGGACCAGCCTATTTGGCTGCCACGCCTGAATATTTGCAACCGAGGCAGAGCAGCATTGCAAACTGCATAACCTGGCCAAATTTCACGGGTGTACAAGAAACCATGGGGGATTTACAAGGAGATGTTCATCCGGAACACCCGGAGGCCAGCCAACAGCAAGATTGAGGAATTCTTCCAAAGAAGCCTTGAAAGCAGTGAAACGCTCCTATGTTGCAAAAAGTCAGAACCTCATTCTGAGTGTTCCCGGCAGAGGTCATTCGGCTGAACACAACCTTGGACTAATTAGAGCCAGATGTATGCAGTGCCGTCCATAGTGCTGGATGGACTTGGTGGCATGCCAAACAACTGAGCTCTAGTTCTCCACACTTTCACAACGTACCATAAGTTGAGGTTCAAGTTACTGCTGCGGTTGAGAAGAGTGTAGCCAACATAGCTGGAATCAATGGCACTCAGGTGAGAAGATCGGGAAGCAGATATACCCAGTCCGCTGGCAGTGTCCTACGTTGACCAGCCTATCTGGCTGCCACGCCTGAATGATTGCAAATGCGGCAGAGCTAGGCAGGCGCAATTGTGCAGCAATGCAATCTGCACAACCTGACCAAATTCAACGGGTGTACAAGAAATCACGGGGGATTTACAAGGAGATGTTGATTCGGAACAGCCGGAGGCATGTCGGCCGAAACATTCCAGAATTCTTCCTAAGAAGTGATGGAAGCAGTGAAATGCTCCTATTTTGCAATAACTCAGAACCTCATTCTCAGTGTTCCCCGCAGAGGTCATTCGGCTGAACACAACCGTGGACTAATTAGATCCAGATGGAAGCAGTGCTGTCCACAGTGCTGGAAGGACAGTGGTGGCGTGCCAAACAACTGAGCTCTAGTTCTCAACACTTTCACAAAGAGCCATAAGTTGAGGATCATCTTACTGCTGCGATTGAGTAGGGTGTAGCCGTCAAAGCTGGAATCAGTAGCACTCAGGTGAGTAGAACGGGAAGCAGATAGACCCAGTCGGCTGGCAGTGTCCCACGGGGATCAGCCTTTCTGGATGCCACGCCTGTATGTTTGCAACCGCGGCAGAGCGAGGCAGGTGCAATTGTGCAGCAATGCAAACTGCATAACCTGGCCAAACTTCACGGGTGTACAAGAATCCACGGGGGATTTACAAGGAGATATTCACACGTAACAGCCGGAGTCCTGCCGGCAGCAACATTCCAAAAATCTTCCTAAGAAACCTTGAAAGCAGTGAAACGCTCCTATGTTGCAACAACTCAGAACCTCATTCTGAGTGTTCCCGGCAGAGGTCATTCGCCTGAACACAACGGTGGACTAATTAGAGCCAGATGTATGCAGTGCTGTTCATAGTGCTCGATGGACAGTGGTGGCGAGCCAAACAACAAAACTCTAGATCTCAACACTTTCACAAATTGCCATAAGGTTAGGTTCAACTTACTGCTCCGGTTGAGTAGAGTGTAGCCGTAAAAGCTGGAATCAGTAGCACTCAGGTGAGAAGAACGGGAAGCAGATATACCCAGTCCGCTGGCAGTGTCCTACGGGGACCAGACTATCACGCTTCCACGCCTGAATGTTTGCAACCGCGGCAGAGTTAGGCAGGCGCAATTGTGCAGCAATGCAAACTGCATAACCTCGCCAAATTTCACGGGTGTACAAGAAACCACGGGGGATTTACAAGGAGATGTTCATCCGGAACACCCGGAGGCCAGCCAGCAGCAAGATTGAGGAATTCTTCCTAAGAAGCCTTGAAAGCAGTGAAACGCTCCTATGTTGCAATAACTCAGCACCTCATTCTGAGTGTTCCCGGCAGAGGTCATTCGGCTGAACACAACCGTGGACTAATTAGAGCCAGATGTAGGCAGTGCCGTCCATAGTGCTGGATGGACTTTGGTGGCGTGCCAACAACTGAGCTCTAGTTCTCAACACTTTCACAAAGTGCCATAAGTTGAGGTTCAACTTACTGTTCCGGTTGAGTAGAGTGTGGCCATCAAAGCTGGAATCAGTAGCACTCAGGTGAGAAGAACGGGAAGCACATGTACCCAGTGCCCTGGCAGTGTCCTACAGGGACCAGCCTATCTGGCTGTCACGCCTGATGTTTGCAACCGCGGCAGAACTAGGAAGGCGCAATTGTGCAGCAATGCAAACTGCATAACCTGGCCAAATTTCACGGGTGTACAAGAAACCAGGGGGGATTTACAAGGAGATGTTCACCCGGAATTGCCGGAGGCATGCCGGCAGCAACATTCCGGAATCCTTCCTAAGAAGCCTTGAAAGCAGTGAAAGGCTCGTATGTTGCAACAACTCAGAACCTCATTCTGAGTGTTCCCGGCAGAGGTCATTCGGCTGAACACAACCGTGGACTAATTAGTGCCAGTTGTAGGCAGTGCCGTCCATAGTGCTGGATGGAGAGTGGTGGCGTGCCAAACAACTGAGCTCTAGTTCTCAACCCTTTCTTATAGTGCCATAAGTTGAGTTTCATCGTACTGCTCCGGTTGAGTAGAGTGTAGCCGTCAAAGCTGGAATCAGTAACACTCAGGTGAGAAGAACGGGAAGCAGATAAACCCAGTCCGCTGGCATTGTCATAAGGGGACCAGTCTATCTGGTTGCCACGCCTGAATGTTTGGAAACGCAGCAGAGCTAGGCAGGCGTAATTGTGCAGAAATGCAAACTGCATAACCTGGCCAAATTTCACGGGTGTTCAAGAAACCACGGGGGATTTACAAGGAGATGTTCACCCGGAACACCCGGAGGCCTGCCGGCAGCAAGATTCTGGAATTCTTACTAAGAAGCCTTGAAAGCAGTGAAACGCTCCTATGTTGCAATAACTGAGAACCTCATTCTGAGTGTTCCCGGCAGAGGTCATTCGGCTGAACACAACCGTGGACTAATTAGAGCCAGATGTAGGCAGTGCCGTCCATAGTGCTCGATCGAGAGTGGTGGCGTGCCAAACAACTGAGCTCTATCTAGTTCTCAACACTTTCACAAAGTGCCATAAGTTGAGGTTCAACTTACTGCTCCGGTTGAGTAGAGTGTTGCCGTCAAAGCTAGAATCAGTAGCACTCAGGTGAGAAGAATGGGAAGCACATATATACAGTCCGCTGGCAGTGTCATACAGGGACCAGCCTATCTGGATGCCACGCCTGAATGTTTGCAACCCCGGCAGAGCTAGGCAGGCGCAATTGTGCAGCAATGCAAACTGCATAACCTGGCCAAATTTCACGGGTGTACAAGAAACCACGGGGGATTTACAAGGAGATGTTCACCCGGAACAGCCGGAGGCCTGTCGGCAGCAAGATTCCGGAATTCTTCCTAAGAATCCTTGAAAGCTGTGAAACGCTCCTATGTTGCAATAACTCAGAACCTCATTCTGAGTGTTCCCGGCAGAGGTCATTCGGCTGAACACAACCGTGGACTAATTAGCGCCAGATGTAGGCAGTGCAGTTCCATAGTGCTGGATGGACAGTGGTGGCGTGCCAAACAACTGAGCTCTAGTTCTCAACAGTTTAACAAAGTGCCAAAAGTTGAGGTTCAACTTACTGCTCCTGTTGAGTAGAGTGTAGCCGTCAAAGCTGGAATCAGTAGCACTCAGGTGTGAAGAACTGGAAGCAGATATATCCAGTCCGCTGGCAGTGTCCTACAAGGAACAGCCTCTCAGCCTGCCACGCCTGAATGTTTGCAACCGCGGCAGAGCTACGCTACCACAATAGTGCAGCAATGCAAACTGCATGACCTGGCCAAATTTCACCGGTGTACAAGAAACCACGGGGAATTTACAAGGAGATGTTCACCCAGAACACCCGAAGGCCTGCCGGCAGCAAGATTCCAGAATTCTTCCTAAGAAGCCTTGAAAGTAGTGAAACGCTCCTATGTTGCAATAACTCAGAACCTCATTCTCAGTGTTCCCCGCAGAGGTCATTTGTCTGAACACAACCGTGGACTAATTAGAGCCAGATGTAAGCAGTGCCGTCCACAGTGCTGGAAGGACAGTGGTGGCGTGCCAAACAACTGAGCTCTAGTTCTCAACACTTTCACAAAATGCCATCAGTTGAGATTCAAATTACTGCTCCGATTGAGTAGAGTGTAGCCGTCAAAGCTGGAATCAGTAGCACTCAGGTGAGAAGAACGGGAAGCAGATAGACCCAGTACGCTGGCAGTATCCCACGAGGATCAGCCTATCTGGCTGCCACGCCTGAATGTTTGCAACCGCAGCAGAGCTAGGCAGGCGCAATTGTGCAGCAATGCAAACAGCATAACCTGGCCAAATTTCAAAGGTGTACAAGAAACCACGGGGGATTTACAAGGAGATATTCACCCGGAACAGCCTGAGGCCTGCCGGCAGCAACATTCCAAAAATCTTCCTAAGAAGCCTTGAAAGCAGTGAAACGCTCCTATGGTGCAACAACTCAGAACCTCATTGTGAGTGTTCCCGGCAGTGGTCATTCGGCTGAACACAACCGTGGACTAATTAGAACCAGATGTAGGCAGTGCTGTCCATAGTGCTCGATGGACAGCGGTGGCGAGCCAAACTGAGCTCTAGTTTTCAACACTTTCACAAATTGCCATAACGTGAGGTTTAACTTACTGCTTCGGTTGAGTAGAGTGTAGCCGTCAAAGCTGGAATCAGTAGCACTCAGGTAAGAAGAACGGGAAGCAGATATACCCAGTCCGGTGGCAGTGACCTACGGGAACCTTCCTATCTCGCTTCCACGCCTGAATGTTTGCAACCGCGGCAGAGTTAGGCAGGCACAATTGTGCAGCAATGCAAAAAGCATAACCTGGCCAAATTTCACGGGTGTACAAGAAACCACGGGGGATTTACAAGGAGATGTTCATCCGGAACACCCGGAGGCCAGCCAGCAGCAAGATTGAGGAATTCTTCCTAAGAAGCCTAGAAAGCAGTGAAACGCTCCTATGTTGCAATAACTCAGCACCTCATTCTGAGTGTTCCCGGCAGAGGTCATTCGGCTGAACACAACCGTGGACTAATTAGAGCTAGATGTAGGCAGTGCCGTCCATAATGCTGGATGGACAGTGGTGGCGTGCTAAACAACAGAGCTCTAGTTCTCAACACTTTCACAAAGTGCCATAAGTTGAGGTTCAACTTACTGCTCCGATTGAGTAGAGTGTAGCTGTCAAAGCTGGAATCAGTAGCTCTCAGGTGAGTAGAACGGGAAGCAGATATACCCAGTCCGCTGGCAGTGTCTACGGGGACCAGACTATCTGGCTGCCACGCCTGAATGTTTGCAACCCCGGCAGAGCTGGGCAGGCGCAATTGTGCAGCAATGCAAACTGCATAACCTGCCGAAATTTCACGAGTGTTCAAGAAACCACCGGGGATTTGCAAGGGGATGTTCCCCGGAACAGCCGGAATACTGCCGACAGCAACATTCCGGAATTCTTCCTAAGAAGCCTTGAAACAGTGAAACGCTCCTATGTTGCAATAACTCAGAACCTCATTTTGAATGTTACCGGCAGAGGTCATTCGGGTGAACACAACCGTGGAATAATTAGAGCCAGATATAGGCATTGCCTTCCATAGTGCTGGATGGACAATGGTGGCGAGCCAAACAACTGAGCTCTAGTTCTCAACACCTTCACAAATTGCCATAAGGTGAGGTTATACTTACTGCTCCGGTTGAGTAGAGTGTAGCCGTCAAAGCTGGAAACAGTAGCACTCAGGTGAGAAGAACGGGAAGCAGATATACCCAGTCCGCTGGCAGTGTCCTACGGGGACCAGCCTATATGTCTGCCACGCCTGAATGTTTGCAACCGCCCAAGATCTAGGCAGTCGCAATTGTGCAGCAATGCATACTGCCTAACCTGACCAAATTTCACGGGTGTACAAGAAACCACGGGGGATTTACAAGGAGATGTTCACCCGGAACAGCTGGAGGCCTACAGGCAGCAACATTCCGGAATTCTTCCTAAGAAGCCTTGAAAGCAGTGAAACGATCCTATGTTGCAATAACTCAGAACCTCATTCTGAGTGTTCCCGGCAGAGGTCATTCGGCTGAAAACAACCGTGGACTAATTGGAGCCAGATGTAAGCAGTGCCATCCATAGTGCTGGATGGACAGTGGTGACGTGCCAAACAACTGAGCTCTAGTTCTCAACACTTTCACAAAGTGTCCTTAGTTGAGGTTCAACTTACTGCTCCGGTTGAGTAGAGTGTAGCAGTCAAAGCTAGAATCAGTAGCACTCAGGTGAGAAGAATGGGAATCAGATATACTCAGTAAGCTGGTGTTTTCTACGGGGACCAGCCTATCTGGCTGCCACGCCTGAATGTTTGTAACCGCGGCAGAGCTTGGCAGGCGAAATTGTGCAGAAATGCAAACTGCATAACCTGGCCAAATTTCACGGGTGTACAAGAAACCACGGCGGATTTACAAGGGGATGTTCCCCCGGAACTGTCGGAGGCCTGCCGGCAGCAATATTCCGGAATCCTTTCTAAGAAGCCTTGAAAGCAGTGAAACGCTCCTATATTGCAATAACTCAGCACCTCATTCTGAGTGTTCCCGGGAGAGGTCATTCGGCTGAACACAACCGTGGACTAATTAGAGCCAGATGTAGGCAGTGACGTCCATAATGCTGGATGGACAGTGGTGGCGTGCTAAACAACAGAGCTCTAGTTCTCAACACTTTCACAAAGTGGCATAAGTTGAGGTTCAACTTACTGCTCCGATTGAGTAGAGTGTAGCCGTCAAAGCTGGAATCAGTAGCATTCAGGTGAGTAGAACGGGAAGCAGATATACCCAGTCCGCTGGCAGTGTCTACGGGGACCAGCCTATCTGGCTGCCACGCCTGAATGTTTGCAGCCGCGGCAGAGCTAGGCAGGCGCAATTGTGCAGCAATGCAAACTGCATAACCTGCCGAAATTTCACGGGTGTACAAGAAACCACCGGGGATTTGCAAGGGGATGCTCCCCGGAACAGCCGGAATTCTGCCGGCAGCAACATTCCGGAATTCGTCCTAAGAAGCCTTGAAACAGTGAAACGCTCCTATGTTGCAATAACTCAGAACCTCATTTTGAGTGTTACCGGCAGAGGTCATTCGGCTGAACACAACCGTGGACTAATTAGAGCCAGATGTAGGTAGTGCCGTCCATAGAGATGGATGGACATGGGTGGTGTGCCAAACAAGTGAACTGTAGTTCTCAAAACTTTCACAAATTGCCATAAGTTGAGATTCAACTTACTGCTCCGGTTGAATAGAGTGTAGCCGACAAAGCTGGAATCAGTAGCACTCAGGTGAGAAGAACGGGAAGCAGATATACCTAGTCCACTGGCATTTTGCTACGGGGACCAGCCTATCTGGCTGCCACGCCTGAATGTTTGCAACCGCGGCAGAGCTAGGCAGGCGTAATTGTGCAGCAATGCAAACTGCATAACCTGGCCAAATTTCACGGGTGTACAAGAAACCACGGGGGATTTACAAGGAGATGTTCATCCGGAAAATTTGGCGGCCTGCCCGAAGCAAGATTGAGGAATTCTTCCTGTGAAGCCTTGAAAGCAGTGAAACGCTGCTATGTTGCAATAACTCAGAAGCTCATTCTGAGTGTTCCGGGCAGATGTCATTCGGCTGACCACAACCGTGGACTAAATGGAGCCAGATGTATGCAGTGCCGTCCATAGTGCTGCATGGACTTGGTTGCATGCCAAACAACTGAGCTCTAGTTCTCCACACTTTCACAAAGTGCCATAAGTTGAGGTTCAACTTACTGCCCCGGTTGAATAGAGTGCAGCCTTCAAAGCTGGAATCGGTGGCACTCAGGTGAGAAGAACGGAAAGCAGATATATCGTCCGCTGGCAGTGTCCTACGGGGATCAGCCTATCTGGCTGCCACGCATGAATGTTTGCAACCGCGGCAGAGCTAGGCAGGCGCAATAGTGCAGCAATGCATACTGCATTACCTGGCCAAATTTCACGGTATACAAGAAACCATGAGAGATTTACAAGGAGATGTTCACCCGGAACAGCCGGAGGCCTGCCGGCAGCAACATTCCGGAATCCTTTCTAAGAAGCCTTGAAAGCAGTGAAACGCTCCTATGTTGCAACAACTCAGAACCTCATTCTGAGTGTTCCCGGCAGAGGTCATTCGGCTGAACACAACCGTGGACTAATTAGAGCCAGATGTAGGCCGTGTCGTCCATAGTGCTGGATGGACAGTGGTGGGGTGGCAAACAACTGAGCTTTACTTCTCAACATTTTCACAAAGTGCGATGAGTTGAGGTTCAACTTACTGCTCCAGTTGAGTAGAGTGTAGCCGTCAAAGCTGGAATCAATAGAACTCAGATGAGAAGAACGGGAAGCAGATATACCCAGTCCACTGGCAGTGTCTTACGGGGACCAGCATATCAGGCTGCCACGCCTGAATGTTTGCAACCGCGGCAGAGCTAGGCAGGCGCAATTGTATAGCAATGGAAACTGCATAACCTGGCTAAACTTCACGGGTGTACAAGAAACCACAGGGGATTTACAAGGAGATGTTAACCTGGAATAGCCGGAAGCCTGCCGGCACCATGATTCCGGAATTCTTCTTACGAAGCCTTGAAAGCAGTGAAACGCTCCTATGTTGCAATAACTCAGAACCTCATTCTAAGTGTTCCGGGCAGAAGTCATTCGGCTGAACACAACCGTTTCCTAATTAGAGCCAGATGTATGCAATGCTGTCTATAGTGCTGGATGGACAGTTGTGGCATGCCAAACAACTGAGCTCTAGTTCTCAACACTTTCACAAAGTGCCATGAGTTGAGGTTCAACATACTGCTCCGGTTGAGTAGAGTGTAGCCATCAAAGCTGGAATCAGTAGCACTCAGATGAGAAGAACGGGAAGCAGATATACCCAGTCCGCTGGCAGTGTCCTACGGGGACCAGCCTATCTGGCTGCCACGCCTGAATGTTTGCAACCGCGGCAGAGCTAGGCAGGCGCAATTGTGCAGCAATGCAAACTGCATAACCTGGCCAAATTTCACGGATGTACAAGCAACCACAGGGGATTTACAAGGAGATGTTCACCCAAAACAGCCGGAGGCCTGCCGGCAGCAACATTAAGGAAATCTTCCTAAGAAGCCTTGAAAGCAGTGAAATGCTCCTATGTTGCAACAACTCAAAACCTCATTCTGAGTGTTCCAGGCAAAGGTCATTCGGCTGAACACAACTGGAACTAATTAGCGGCAGATGTAGTCAGTGCCATCCATAGTGCTGGATGGACAGTGGTGGCGTGCCAAACAACTGAGCTCTAGTTATCAACACTTTCACAAATTGCCATAAGTTGAGGTTCTACTTACTGCTCCGGTTGACTAGAGTGTATCCGTCAAAGCTGGAATCAGTAACACTCACGTGAGAAAAATGGGAAGCACATATACCAGTCCGCTGGCAGTGTACTACGGGGACCAAACTATCTGGCTGCCATGCCTTAATGTTTACAACCGTGGCAGAGCTAGGCAAGCGCAATTGTGCAGCAATGGAAACTGCATAACCTGGCTAAATTTCACGGGTGTACAAGAAACCACGGGGGATTTACAAGGAGATGTTCACTCGGAACAGCCGGAGGCCTGCCGGCAGCAAGATTATGGAATTCTTCCTGTGAAGCCTTGAAAGCAGTGAAACGCTCCTATGTTGCAACAACTCAGAACCTCATTCTGAGTGTTCCCGGCAGAGGTCTTTCGGCTGAACACAACCGTGGACAAATTAGAGCCAGATGTAGGCAATGCTGTCCATAATGCTGGATGGACAGTGGTGGCGTGTCAAACAACTGAGCTCTACTTCTCAACACTTTTACAAAGTGCCATGAGTTGAGGTTCAAATTACTGTTCCGGTTGAGTAGAGTATAGCCCGCAAAGCTGGAATCAGTAGCACTCAGGTGAGAAGAACGGGATGCAGATATACCCAGTCTGCTAGCAGTGTCCTACGGGGACCAGCCTATCTGGCTGCCACTCCTGAATGTTTGCCAGCGCGACAGAGCTAGGCAGGCGCAATTGTGCAGCAATGCAAACTGCATAACCATGCCAAATTTCCCGGGTGTACAAGATACCACGGGGGATTTACAAGGAGATGTTCACCCGGAACAGCCGTAGGCCTGCAAGCAGCAAGATTCTGGAATTCTTCCTGTGAAGCCTTGAAAGCAGTGAAACGCTCCTATGTTGCAACAACTCAGAAACTCATTTTGAGTGTTCCCGGTAGAGGTCATTCGGCTGAAAACAACCATGGACTAATTAGAGCCATATGTATGCCGTGCCGTCCATAGTGCTGGATGGACAGTTGTGGGGTGCCAAACAACTGAGCTCTAGTGCTCAACACTTTCACAAAGTGCCATGAGTTGAGGTTCATCTTACTGTTCCGGTTGAGTAGAGTGTAGCCGTCAAAGCTGGAATCAGTTGCGCTCAGGTGAGAAGAACGGGATGCAGATATACCCAGTCTGCTGGCATTGTCCTATGGGGACCAGCCTATCTGGCTGCCACGCCTGAATATTTGCAAGCACGGCAGAGCTCGGCAGGCACAATTGTAAAGGAATACAAACTGCATAACCTAGCCAAATTTCACGGATGTACAAGAAACCACGGGGGATTTACAAGGGGATGTTCACCCGGAACAGCAGGAGGATTGCCAGCAGCAACATTCCGGAATTCTTCCTAAGAAGCCTTGAAAGAAGTGAAACGCTCCTATGTTGCAATAACTCAGAACCTCATTCTGAGTATTCCCGGCAGATGTCATTCTGCTGAACACAACCGTGGACTAATTAGAGCCAGATGTAGGCAGTGCCGTCCATAGTGCAGGATGGACAGTGGTGGCGTGCCAAACAACTGAGCTCTAGTTCTCAACACTTTCAAAAAGTGCCATAAGTTGAGGTTCAACTTACTGCTCCGGTTGAGTAGAGTGTAGCCGTCAAAGCTGGAATCAGTAGCACTCAGGTGAGAAGAACAGGAAGGAGATATACCCAGTCCGCTGGCAGTGTACTACGGGGACCACCCTATCTGGCTGGATGCCTGAATGTTTGCCACCGTGGCAGAGCTAGGCAGGCGCAATTGTGCAGCAATGCAAACTGCATAACCTGGACAAATTTAACGGGTGTAGAAGAAACCACGGGGGATTTACAAGGAGATGTTCACCCAGAACAGCTGAGGCCTGCCGGCAGCAAAATTCCGGAATTCTTCCTAAGAAGCCTTGAAAGCAGTGAAACGCTCCTATGTTGCAATAACTCAGATACTCATTCTGAGTGTTCCAGGCAGAGGTCATTCGGCTGAACACAACCGTGGACTAATTAGAGCCAGATGTATGCAGTGCGTCCATAGTGCTGGATGGACTGTGGTGGCTTGCCAAACAACTGACTCTAGTTCTCAACACTTTCACAAATTGCCATGAGTTGAGGTTCAACTTAATATTCCGGTTGAGTAGAGTGTAGCCGTCAAAGCTGGAATGAATAGCACTCAGGTGAGAAGAACGGGAAGCACATATACCCAGTCCGCTGGCAGTGTCTTACGGGCACCAGCCTATCTGGTTGCCACGTCTGAATGTTTGCCAGCGCGACAGAGCTAGGCAGGCGCAATTGTGCAGCCATGCAAACTGCATAACCTGGCCAAATTTCACGGGTGTACAAGATACCACGGGGGATTTACAAATAGATGTTCACCCGGATCAGCCGGAAGCCTGCCGGCAGCAATATTCCGAAATTCTTCCAAAGATGCCTTGAAAGCAGTGAAACGCTCCTATGTTGCAACAACTCAGAACCTCATTCTGAGTGTTCCCGGCAGAGGTCATTCGGCTGAACACAACCGTGGACTAATTAGAGCCAGATGTAGGTACTTCCGTCTGTAGTGATGGATGGACAGTGGTGGCGTGCCAAACAACTGAGCTCTAGTTCTCAACACTTTCACCAATTGCCATAAGTTGAGGTTCAACTTACTGCTCCGGTTGAGTAGAGTGTAGCCATCAAAGCTGGAATCAGTAGCACTCAGGTGAGAAGAACGGGAAGCACATATACCCAGTCCGCTTGCAGAGTCCTACGGGAACCAGCCTGTATGGCTGCCACGCCTGAATGTTTGCAACCTCGGCAGAGCTAGGCAGGCGTAATTGTGCAGCAATGCAAACTGCATAACCTGGCCAAATTTCACGGGTGTACAAGAAACCATGGGGCATTTACAAGGAGATGTTCACCCGGAAGAGTCGGCGGACAGCCGGAAGCAAGATTGAGGAATTCTTCCTGGGAAGCCTTGAAAGCAGTGAAATGCTCCTATGTTGCAATAACTCAGAAGCTCATTCTGAGTGTTCCCGGCAGAGGTCATTCGGCTGAACATGACCGTGGACTAATTAGAGACAGATGTAGGCAGTTCCGTCCACAGTGCTGGATGGACTTGGGTGTCGTGACAAACAACTGAGCTCTAGTTCCCAACACTTTCACGAATTTCCATAAGTAGAGGTTCAACTTACTGCCCCGGTTGAATAGATTGTAGCCGTCAAAGATGGAATCAGTAGCACTCAGGTGAGAAGAACGGGAAACAGATATACCCAGTCCGCTGGCAGTGTCCTACGGGGACCAGCCTATCTGGCTGCCACGTCTGAATGTTTGCAACCGCGGCAGAGCTTGGCAGGCGCCATTGTGCAGCAATGCAAACTGCATAACCTGGCCAAATTTCACGGGTGTACAAGAAACCACGGGGGATTTACAAGGAGATGTTCACCTGGAACAGCCGGAGGCCTGCCAACAGCAAGATTCCGGAAATCTTCCTAAGAAGCCTTGAAAGCAGTGAAACGCTCCTATGTTGCAATAACTCAGAACCTCATTCTGAGTGTTCCCGGCAGAGGTCATTCGGCTGAACACAAACGTGGACTAATTAGAGCCAGATGTAGGCAATGCCATCCATAGTGCTGGATGGACAGTGGTGACGTGCGAAACAACTGAGCTCTACTTCTCAACCCTTTAACAAAGTGCCATAAGTTGAGGTTCAACTTACTTTTCCAGTTGAGTAGAGTGTAGCCGTGAAAGCTGGAATCAGTAGCACTCAGGTGAGAAGAACAGGAAGCAGATATACCCAGTCCGCTGGCAGTGTCCTACAGGGACCAGCCTATATGGCTGCCACGCCTGAATATTTGCAACCGCGGCACAGCTAGGCAGGGGCAATTTTGCAGCAATTCAAACTGCATAACCTGGCCAAATTTCACGGGTGTACAAGAAACCACGGGGGATTTACAAGGAGATGTTCACACGGAACAGCCGGAGGCCTGCCAGCAACAACATTCCAAAATTCTTCGTAAGTAGCCTTGAAAGCAGTGCAACGCTCCTATGTTGCAATAACTCCGAACCTCATAGTGTTCTCGGCAGATGTCATTAGGCTGAACACAACCGTGGACTAATTAGAGCCAGATGTAGGCAGTGACGTCCATTGTGCTGGATGTACTGTGGTGGCGTGCCAATCAATTGAGCTCTAGTTCTCAACACTTTCACAAAGTGCCATAAGTTGAGGTTCCACTTACTGTTCCGGTTGAGTAGAGTTTAGCCCTCAAAGCTGGAATCAGAAGAACTCAGGTGAGAAGAAGGGGAAGCACATATGCCCAGTCCGCTGGCAGAGTCCTACGGGGACCAGCCTATCTGGCTGCCACGCCTGAATGTTTGCAACCGCGGCAGAGATAGGCAGGCGCAATTGTGCAGCAATGCATACTGCATAACCTGGCCAAATTTCACGGGTGTACAAGAAACCACGGGGGATTTACAAGGAGATGTTCACCTGGAACAGCCGGAGGCCTGCCAACAGCAAGATTCCGGAAATCTTCCTAAGAAGCCTTGAAAGCAGTGAAACGCTCCTATGTTGCAATAACTCAGAACCTCATTCTGAGTGTTTCCGGCAGAGGTCATTCGGCTGAACACAACCGTGGCCTAATTAGAGCCAGATGTAGGCAGTGCCGTCCATAGTGCTGGATGGACTGTGGTGACGTGCCAAGCAACTGAGCTCTAATTCTCAACCCTTTCACAAAGTGCCATAAGTTGAGTTTCAACTTATTGCTCCGGTTGAGTAGAGTGTAGCCGTCAAAGCTGATATCATTAGCACCCAGGTGAGAAGAACAGGAAGCAGATATACCCAGTCCGCCGGCAGTGTCCTACGGGGACCAGCCTATCTGGCTGCCACGCCTGAATGTTTGCCAGCGCGCCAGAGGTAGACACGCACAATTGTGCAGCAATGCAAACTGCATAACCTGGCCAAATTTCACGGGTGTACAAGAAACCATGGGGGATTTATAAGGAGATGTTCACCGGGAACAGCCGGAGGCCTGCCGGCAACAAGATTCCAGAATTCTTCCAAAGAAGCCTTGAAAGCACTGAAACGCTCCTACGTTGCAATAATTCAGAACCTCATTGTGAGTGTTCCCGGCAGAGGTCATTCGGCTGAACACAACCGTTGACTAATTAGAGCCAGATGTAGGCAGTGCCGTCCATAGTGCTTCTTGGACAGTGGTGGCGTGCCAAACAACTGAGAGCTAGTTCTCAACACTTTCACAAAGTGCCTTAAGTTGAGGTTCAACTTACTACTCCGGTTGAGTAGAGTGTAGCCGTCAAAGCTGGAATCAGTAGCATTTAGATGAGAAGAATGGGACCAGTCCGCTTGCAGTGTCCTACGGGGACCAGCCTATCTGGCTGCCATGCCTGAATGTTTGCAACTGCGGCAGAGCTAGGCAGGCGCAATTGTACAGCAATGCAAACTGCATAACCTGGCTAAATTTCACGGGTGTACAAGAAACCAAGGGGATTTACAAGGAGATGTTCACCCGGAACAGCCGGAGGCCTGCCGGCAGCAACATTCCGGAATTCTTCCTAAGAAGCCTTGAAAGCAGTGAAAATTTCCTATGTTGAAATAACTCAGAACCTCATTCTGAGTGTTTCCGGCAGAGGTCATTCGGCTGAACACAACCATGGACTAATTAGAGCCAGATGTAGGTAGTGACGTATATAGTGTTGGTTGAAGAGTGGTGACGTGCCAAACAACTGAGCTCTAGTTCTCAACACTTTCACAAAGTGCCATAAGTTGAGGTTCAACTTACAGCTCCGATTGAGTAGAGTGTAGCCGTCAAAAGTGGAATCAGTCGCACTCATGTGAGAAGAACGGGAAGCACATATAACCAGGCCGCTAGCAGTGTCCTACGGGGACCAGACTATCTGGCTGCCACGCCTGAATGTTTGCAACCGCGGCAGAGCTAGGCAGGCGCAATTGTGTAAAAATGCAAACTGCATAACCTGGCCAAATTTCACGGGTGTACAAGAAACCACGGGGGATTTACAAGGAGATGTCCACCCGGAGCAGCCGGAGGTTGTCGGCAGCAAGAATACGGAATACTTCCTAAGAAGCCTTGAAAGCAGTGAAACGCTCCTATGTTGCAATAACTCAGAACCTCATTCTGAGTGTTCCACGCAGAGGTCATTCGGCTGAACACAACCGTGGACTAATTAGAGCCAGATGTAGGCAGTGCCGTCCATAGTGCTGGATGGACAATGGTGGCGTGCTAAACAACTGAGCTCTAGTTCTTAACACTTTCACAAAGTATTATAAGTTGAGGTCCAACTTACTTCTCCGGTTGAGTAGAGTGTAGCCGTCAAAGCTGGAATCAGTAGCACTCAGGTGAGAAGAACGGGACCAGTCCACTGGCAGTGTCCTACGGGGACCAGCCTATCTGGATGCCACGCCTGAATGTTTGCGACCCAGGCAAAGCTAGGCAGGGGCCATGAAACAGCAATGCAAACTGCATATCCTGGCCAAATTTCAGGGTTGTACAAGAAACCACGGTGGATTTACAAGGAGATGTTGACCCGGAACAGCCGGAGGCCTGCCGGCAGCAAGATTCCGGAATGCTTCCTAAGAAGCCTTGAAAGCAGTGAAACGTTCCTATGTTGCAATAACTCAGAACCTCATTCTGAGTTTTCCCGGCAGAGGTCATTAGGCTGAACACAACCTTGGACTAATTAGAACCAGATGTAAGCAATGCAGTCCATAGTGCTGGATGGAAAGTGGTGGCATGCCAAACAACTGAGCTCTAGTTCAGAACACTTTAACAAAGTGCCATAGGTTGAGGTTCAACTTACTGCTCCGGTTGAATAGAGTGTAGCCGTCAAAGCTGGAATCAGTAGCACTCAGGAGAGAAGAATGGGAAGCAGATATACCCAATTCCGCTGGCAGTGTTTTACGGGGACCAGCCTATCTGGCTGCCACGCCTGAATGTTTGCCTGCGCGGCAGAGCTAGGCAGGAGTAATTGTCCAGCAATGCAAACTGCATAACCTGGCCAAATTTCACTGGTGTGCAAGAAACTACGGGGGATTTACAAGGAGATGTTCACCCTGAACAGCCGGAGGCCTGCCGGCAGCAAGATTCCGGAATTCTTCCTCAGAAGCCTTGAAAGCAGTGAAATGCTCCTGTGTTGCAATAACTCAGAACCTCATTCTGAGTGTTCCCGGCAGAGGTCATTCGGCTGAACACAAACGTGGACTAATTAGACCGAGATGTAGGCAATGCCATCCATAGTGCTGGATGGACAGTGGTGACGTGCCAAACAACTGAGCTCTAGCTCTCAACACTTTCACAAAGTTCCATGAGTTTAGGTTCAACTTACTGCTCCGGTTGAGGAGAGTATAGCTGTCAAAGCTGGAATCAGTAGCACTCAGATGAGAAGAACGGGAAGCAGATATACACAGTCCGTTGGCAATGTCCTACGGGGACCAGCCTATCTGGCTGCCACGCCTGAATGTTTGGAACCGTGGCAGAGCTAGCAGGCGCAATTGTACAGCAATGCAAACTGCATAACCTGGCTAAATTTCACGGGTGTACAAGAAACCACAGGGGATTTACAAGGAGATGTTCACCCGGAATAGCCGGAAGCCTGCCCACAGCAAGATTCCGGAATTCTTCCCAAGAAGCCTTGAAAGCAGTGAAACGCTCCTATGTTGCAACAACTCAGAACCTCATTCTGAGTGGTCCCGGCAGAGGTCATTCGGCTGAACACAACCGTGGACTAATTAGAGCCATATGTAGGCAGTGCCCTCCATAGTGCTGGATGGACAGTGGTGGGGTGGCAAACACCTGAGCTCTAGTTCTCAACACTTTCACAAAGTGCCATAAATTGAGGTTAAACTTCCTGCTCCGGTTGAGTAGAGTGTAGCCGTCAAAGCTGGAATCAGTAACACTAACGTGAGAAAAACGGGAAGCACATATACCCAGTCCGCTGGCATTGTCCTACGGGAACCAACCTATCCGGCTGCCATGCATGAATGTTTACAACCGCGGCAGAGCTAGGCAAGCGCAATTGTGCAGCAATGCAAACTGCATAACCTGGCCAAATTTCCCGGTTGTACAAGAAACCACGGGGGATTTACAAGGAGATGATCACCCGGAACAGCCGGAGGCCTGCCAGCAGCAAGATTCTGGAATTCTTCCTGTGAAGCCTTGAAAGCAGTGAAACGCTCCTATGTTGCAACAACTCAGAACCTCATTCTGAGTGTTACCGGCAGAGGTCATTCGGCTGAACACAACCGTGGATTAATTAGAGCCAGATGTACGCAGTGCTGTCCATAGTGCTGGATGGACAGTGGTGGCGTGCCAAACAACTGAGCTCTAGTTCTCAACACTTTCACAAAGTGCCATAAGTTGAGGTTCAACTTACTGCTCTGGTTGAGTAGAGTGTAGCCGTCCAAGCTGGAATCAGTAACACTAACGTGAGAAAAACGGGAAGCACATATACCCAGTCCGCTGGCAGTGTCCTACGGGAACCAACCTATCTGTCTGCCACGCCTGAATGTTTGCAACCGCGGCAGAGCTAGGAGGCCCAATTGTGCAGCAATGCAAACTGCATAACCTGGCCAAATTTCACGGGTGTACAAGAAACCACGGGGGATTTACAAGGAGAAGTTCACCCGGAACAGCCCGAGGCCTGCCGGCACCAACATTGCGGAATTCTTCCTAAGAAGCATTGAAAGCAGTGAAACGCTCCTATGTTGCAATAACTCAGAACCTCATTCTGAGTGTTGGCGGCAGAGGTCATTCGGCTGAACACAACCGTGGACTAATTAGAGCCAGATGTAG
This sequence comes from Dipodomys merriami, assembly GCF_024711535.1. Classification (NCBI taxonomy): domain Eukaryota; kingdom Metazoa; phylum Chordata; class Mammalia; order Rodentia; family Heteromyidae; genus Dipodomys; species Dipodomys merriami. The sequence goes on along the minus strand of NW_027203704.1, from coordinate 414,758 downwards.
GCAGTGCCGTCCATAGTGCTGGATGGACAGCCGTGGCGTGTCAAACAACTGAGCTCTAGTTCTCAACACTTTCACAAAGTGCCATAAGTTGAGGTTCAACTTACTGCTCCGGTTGAGTAGAGTGTAGCCGTCAAAGCTTGAATCATTAGCACTCAGGTGAGTAGAACGGTAAGCAGATATCCCCAGTTCGCTGGCAGTGTCCTAAGGGGACGAGCCTATCTGGCTGCCACGCCTGAATCTTTGCAACCGTGGCAGAACTAGGCAGGCGCATTTGTGCAGCAATTCAAACTGCATAACCTGACCAAATTTCACGGGTATACAAGAACCCATGGGGGATTTACAAGATGTTAACCCGGAACAGCCGGAGGCCTGCTGGCAGCAAGATTCCGGAATTCTTCCTAAGAAGCCTTGAAAGCAGTGAAATGCTCCTATGTTACACTCACTAAGAATCTCATTCTGAGTGTTCCCGGCAGAGGTCATTCGGCCGAACACAACCGTGGACTAAATAGACCCACGTGTAGGCAGTGCTGTCCATAGTGCTGGACAGTGTTGGCGTTCCAAACAACTGAGCTCTAGTTATCAACACTTTTACAAAGTGCCATAAGTTGAGGTTCAACTTACTGCTCCAGTTGAGTAGAGTGTAGCCGTCAAAGCTGGAATCAGTAGCACTCATGTGAGAAGAACGGGAAGCAGATATACCCAGTCCGCTGGCTGTGTCCTACGGGGACCAGCCTTTCTGGATGCCAGGCCTGAATGTTTGCAACCGTGGCAGAGCTAGGTAGGCGCAATTGTGGAGCAATGCAAACTGCATAACCTGGCCAAATTTCACGGGTATACACGAAACCACGGGGGATTTTCAAGGAGATGTTCACCCGGAACAGCCGGAGACCTGCTGGCTGCAACATTGCGGAATTCTTCCCAAGAAGCCTTGAAAGCACTGAAAAGCTCCTATGTTGCAACAACTCAGAACCTCATTCCGAGTGTTCCCGGGAGAGGCCATTCAGCTGAACACAACCGTGGACTAATTAGAGCCTGATGTAAACACTGCCGTCCATAGTGGTGGATGGACAGTGTTGGCGTGCCAAACAACTGAGCTATACTTCTCAACACTTTCACAAAGTGCCATAAGTTGAGGTTCAACTGACTGCTCCGGTTGAATAGAGTGTAGCCGTCAAAGCTGGAATCACTAGCACTCAGGTGAGAGAACGGGAAGCAGATATACCCAGTCGGCTGGAAGGGTCCTACGGGGACCAGCCTATCTGGCTGCCACGTCTGAATGTTTGTTTGCCAGCGCGACATAGCTACGCAGGCACAATTGTGCAGCAATGCAAACTGCATAACATGGTCAAATTTCACGGGTGTACAAGAAACCACGGGTGATTTAAAAGGAGATGTTCACCGGGAACAGCCGGAGGCCTGCCGGCAGCAAGATTCCGGAATTTTTCCTAAGAGGCCTTGAAAGCAGTGAAACGCTCCTATGTTGCAATAACGCAGAACCTCATTCTGAGTGTTCCTGGCAGAGGTCATTCGGCTGAACAGAACCGTGGACTAATTAGAGCCAGATGTAGGCAGTGCCGTCCATAGTGCTGGACCGTGGTGGCGTGCCAAACAACTGAGCTCTAGTTCTCAACACTTTCACAAAGTGCCATAAGTTGAGGATCAACTTACTGTTCCGGTTGAGTAGAGTGTCACCATGAAAGCTGGAATCAGTAGCACTCAGGTGAGAAGAACGGGAAGCAGATATACCCAGTCCGCTGGGAGTGTCCTACGGGGAGCAGCCTATCTGGCTGCCACGCCTGAATGTTTGCAACCGCGGCAGAACTAGGCAGGCACAATTGTGCAGCAATGCAAACTGCATAACCTGGCCAAATTTCACGGGTGTACAGGAAACCAGGGGGATGTACATGGAGATGTTCACCCGGAACACCCGGAGGCCTGCCGGAAGCAAGATTCCTGAATTCTTCCTAAGAAGCCTTGAAAGCATTGAAATGCTCCTATGTTGCAATAACTCAGAACCTCATTCTGAGTGTTCCCTGCAGAGGTCATTCGGCTGAACACAACCCTGGACTAATTAGAGATAGTTGTAGGCATTGCCGTCCATAGGGCTGGATGGACTGTGGTGGCGTGCCAAACAACTGAGCTCTAGTTCTCAACACTTTCACAAAGTGCCATAAGTTGAGGTTCAACTTACTCCTGCGGTTGAGTAGAATGTAGCCGTCAAAGCTGGAATCAGTAGCACTCAGGTGAGAAGAACGGGAAGCAGATATACCCAGACCGCAGGGAGTGTCCTACGTGGACGAGCCTATCTGGCTGCCACGCCTGAATGTTTGCAACCGCGGCAGAGCTAGACAGGCGGAATTGTGCAGCAATGCAAACTGCATCACCTGGCCAAATTTCACGTGTGTACAAGAAACCACGGTGGATTTACAAGGAGATGTTCACCCGGAACAGCCGGAGCCCTGCCGGCAGCAAGATTCCGAAATTCTTCCTAAGAAGCTTTGAAAGCAGTGAAACGATTCTATGTTGCAATAACTCAGAACCTCATTCTGAGTGTTCCCGGCAGAGGTCATTCGGCTGAACACAACCGAGGACTAATTAGAGCCAGATGTAGGCAGTGCCATCCATAGTGCAGGATGGACAGTGGTGGCGTGCCAAACAACTGAGCTCTAGTTCTCAACACTTTCACAAAGTGCCATAAGTTGAGGTTCAACTTACTGCTCGGGTTGATTAGAGTGTAGCCGTCAAAGCTGGAATCAGTAGCACTCAGGTGAGAAGAACCGGAAGCACATATACCCAGTCGGCTGGCAGTTTCCTACGGGGACCAGCCTATCTGGTTGCCACGCCTGAAGGTTTGCAACCGTGGCAGAGCTAGGCAGGCGCAATAGTGCAGCAATGCAAACAGCACAACCTGGCCAAATTTCACGGGTGTACAGGAAACCAGGAGGATGTACATGGAGATGTTCACCCGGAACACCCGGAGGCCTGCCAGAAGCAAGATTCCGGAATTCTTCCTAAGAAGCCTTGAAAGCAGTGAAACGCTCCTATGTTGCAATAACTCAGAACCTCATTCTGAGTGTTCCTGGCAGAGGTCATTTGGCTGAACACAACTGTGGACTAATTAGAGCCAGATTTAGGTAGTGGCGTCCATAGTGCTGGACGGGCAGTGGTGGCGTGCCAAACAACTGAGCTCTAGTTCTCAACACTTTCACAAAGTGCCCGAAGTTGAGGTTGAACTTACTGCTCCGGTTAATTAGAATGTAGCCGTCAAAGCTGGAATAAGTAGCACTCAGGTGAGAAGAACGGGAATCAGATACACGAGTCCGCTGGCAGTGTCTTACGGGGACCAGCCTATCTGGCTACCAGGCCTGAATGCAACCGCGGCAGAGCTAGGCAGGCGGAATTGTGCAGCAATGCAAACTGCATAACCTGGCCAAATTTCATGGGTGTAGAAGAAACCACGGGGGATTTACAAGGAGATGTTCACCCGGAAGACCCGGAGGCCTTCTGGCAGCAACATTCCGGAAATCTTCCTAAGAAGCCTTGAAAGCAGTGAAACACTCCTATGTTGCAACAATTCAGAACATCATTCTGAGTGTTCCCGGAAGAGGTCATTCGGCTGAATACAAACGTGGACTAATTAGACCAAGATGTAGGCAGTGCCGTCCATATTGCTGCTTGGACAGTGGTGGCCTGCCAAACAACTTGGCTCTAGTTCTCAACACTTTCACAAAGTGCCATAAGTTGAAGTTCAACTTACTGCTCCGTTTGAGTAGAGTGTAGCTGTCAAAGCTGGAATCAGTAGCACTCAGGTGAGAAGAACGTGAAGCAGATAGACCCAGTCCGCTGGCAGTGTCCTGCGGGGACCAGCCTATGTGGATGCCACGCCTGAATATTTGCAACTACGGCAGAGCTAGGCAGGCGCAATTGTGCAGCAATGCAAACTTCATAACCTGGCCGAATTTTACGGGTGTACAAGGAACCACGGGAGATTTACAAGGAGATGTTCACCCTGAACAGCCGGAGGCCTGCCGGCAGCAAGATTCCGAAATTCTTTCTAAGAAGCCTTGAAAGCAGTGGAATGCTGCTCTTTTGCAACAACACAGAACCTCATTCTGAGTGTTCCCGGCAGAGGTCATTCGGCTGAACACAACCCTGGACTAATTAGAGCCAGATGTAGGCAGTGCCGTCCATAGTGCTGGATGGACAGTGGTGTCGTGCCAAACAACTGAGCTCTAGTTCTCAACACTTTCACAAAGTGCCATAATTTTAGGTTCAACATACTGCTCCGGTTGAGTAGAGTGTAGCCGTCAAAGCTGGAATCAGTAGCACTCAGGTGAGAAGAACGGGAAACAGATATACCCAGTCCGCTGGCAGTATCCTACGGGGACGAGCCTATCTGGCTTCCACGCCTGAATGTTTGCAACGACGGCAGAGCTAGGCAGGCGCAATTGTGCAGCAATGCAAACTGCATAACCCGGCCAAATTTCACGGGTGTACAAGAAAACACGGGGGATTTACAAGGAGATGTTCACCCGGAACAGCCGGAGCCCTGCAGGCAGCAAGATTCCGGAATTCTTCCTAAGAAGTCTTGAAAGCAGTGAAACGCTCCTATGTTGCAACAACTAAGAACCTCATTCTGAGTGTTCCCGGCATAGGTCATTCAGCTGAACACAACCGTGGACTAATTAGAGCCAGAAGTAGGCAGTGCCGTCCATAGTGCTGGATGGACAGTGGTGGCGTGCCAAAAAACTGAGCTCTACTGTTCAACACTTTCACAAAGTGCCATAAGTTGAGGTTCAACATACTGCTCCGGTTGAGTAGAGTGTAGCCATCAAAGCTGGAATCAGTAGCACTCAGGTGATAAAAACAGGAAGCAGATATACCCAGTCCGCTGGCAGTGTCCTACGGGGACCAACCTATCTGGCTCCCACGCCTGAATGTTTGCAACTGCGGCAGAGCTAGGCAGGCGTAATTGTGCAGCAATGCAAACTACATAACCTGGCCAAATTTCACGGGTGTACAAGAAACCACGGGGGATTTACAAGGAGATGTTCACCCGGAACAGTCGGAGGCCTGCCGGCAGCAAGATTCCGGAATTCTTCCTGTGAAGACTTGAAAGCAGTGAAACGCTCCTATGTTGCAATAACTCAGAACCTCATTCTGAGTGTTCCCGGAAGAGGTCATTCGGCTGAACACAACCGTGGACTAATTAGAGCCAGATGTAGGCAGTGCCGTCCATAGTGCTGATGGACAGTGGTGGCGTGCCAAACAACTGAGCTCTAGTTCTCAACACTTTCACAAAGTGCCATAAGTTGAGGTTAAACTTACTGCTCCAGTTGAGTAGAGAGTGTAGCCGTCAAAGCTGGAATCAGTAGCACTCAGGTGAGAAGAACGGGAAGCAGATATAACCAGTCCGCTGGCAGTGTCCTACGGGGACCAGCCTATAAGGCTGCCACGCCAGAATGTTTGCCACCACGGCAGAGCTAGGCAGGCACAATTGTGCAGCAATGCAAACTGCATAACCTGGCCAAATTTCACGGGTGTACAAGAAAACACGGGGGATTTACATGGAACACTCGGAACAGCCGGAGGCCTGCTGGCAGCAATATTCCGGAATTCTTCCTAAGAAGCCTTGAAAGCAGTGAAACTCTCCTATGTTGCAATAACTCAGAACCTCATTCTGAGTGTTCTCGGCAGAGGTTATTCGGCTGAACACAACCGTGGACGAATTAGAGCCAGATGTATGCATTGCCGTCCATAGTGCTGGATGGACAGTGGTGGCGTGCCAAACAACTTAGCTCCAGTTCCCAACACTTTCACAAATTGCCATAAGTTGAGGTTCAACTTACAGCTCCGGTTGAGTAGAGTGTAGCCGTCAAAGCTGGAATCAGTAGCAGTCAGGTGAGATTAACGGGAAGCACATATACCCAGTCCGATGGCAGTGTCCTACGGGGACCAGCCCATCTGGCTGCCACGCCTGAATGTTTGCAACCGCGGCAGAGATAGGCATGTGCAATTGTTTAGCAATGTAAACTGCATAACCTGGCCAAATTTCACGAGTGTACAAGAAACCACGGGGATTTAAAAGGACATGTTCACCTGGAGCAGCTGGAGGCTGGCCGGCAGCAACATTCCAAAATTCTTCCTAAGTAACCTTGAAATCAGTGAAAGGCTCCTATGATGCAAAAACTGAGAACTTCATTCTTAGTGTTCCAGGCAGAGGTCATTCGGCTGAACACAACCGTGGACTAAATAGAGCCAGATGTACGCAGTGCTGTCAATAGTGCTGGATGGACAGTGGTTGCGTGCCAAACAACTGAGCTCTAGTTCTCAACACTTTCAAAAAGTGCCATAAGTTGAGGTTCAACTTACTGCTCCGGTTGAGTAGATTGTAGTCATCAAAACTAGAATCAGTAGCACTCAGGTGAGAAGAACGGGAAGCAGATATACCCAGTCGGCTGGCAATGTCCTACAGGGACCAGCCTATCTGGCTGCCACGCCTGAATGTTTCCAACCGCGGCAGAGCTAGGCAGGTGCAATTGTGCAGCAATGCAAACTGCATAACCTGGCAAAATTTCACGGGTGTACAAGAAACCAAGGGGGATTTACAAAGAGATGTTCACCCGTAACAGCCGGAGGCCTGCCGGCAGCAACATTCTGCAATTCTTCCTAAGAAGCCTTGAAAGCAGTGGAACGCTCCTATGTTGCAACAACTCAGAACCTCATTCTGAGTGTTCCCGGCAGAGGTCATTCGGCTGAACACAACCCTGGACTAATTAGAGCCAGATGTATGCAGTGCCGTCCATAGTGCTGGATGGTCTGTGGTGGCGTGCCAAACAACTGAGGTATAGTTCTCAACACTTTCACAAAATGCCATGAGTTGAGGTTCAACTTAGTGCTCCGGTTGACTAGAGTGTAGCCGTCAAAGGTGGAATCAGCAGCACTCAGATGAGAAGAACGGGAAGCACATATACCCAGTCCGCTGGCACTTTCCTGCGGGGACAAGAGTAACTGGCTGCCACGCCTGAACGTTTGCAACCGCGGCAGAGCTAGGCAGGCGCAATTGTGCAGCAATGCAAACTGCATAACCTGGCCAAATTTCACGGGTGTACAAGAAACCACGGGGGAAATTACAAGGAGATTTTCACCCGGAACACCCGGAGGCCTGCTGGTACCAACATTGCGGAATTCTACCTAAAAAGCGTTGAAAGCAGTGAAACGCTCTTATTTTGCAATAACTCAGAACCTCATTCTGAATTTTCCCGGCAGAGGTCATTCTGCTGAACACAACCGTGGACTAATTAGAGCCAGATGTAGGAAGTGCGGTCCATAGTGCGGGATGGACAGTGGTGCCGTGCAAAACAATTAAGCTCTGGTTCTCAACACTTTCACAAAGTGCCATAAGTTGAGGTTCAACTTACTGCTCTTGTTGAGTAGAGTGTAGCCGTCAAAGCTGGAATCAGTAACACTCAGGTGAGAAGAACGGGAAGCACATATATCCAGTCCGCTGGCAGTGACCTATGGGGACCAGCATATGTGGCTGCCACGCCTGAATGTTTGCAACCGCGGCAGAGCTAGGCAGGCGCAATTGTGCAGCAATTGAAACTGCATAACCTGGCCAAATTAAACCGGTGTACAAGAAACCACCAGGGATTTACGTGGAGAAGTTCACCCGAAACAGCCGGAGGCCTGCCGGCAGCAAGATTCCGGAAATATTTCTAAGAAGCCTTGAAAGAAGTGAAACGCTCCTATTTTGCAATAGCTCAGAACCTCATTCTGAGTCTTCCCGGCAGAGGTTATTCGGCTGAACACAACCGTGGACGAATTAGAGCCAGATGTAGGCAGTGCCGTCCATAGTGCTGGATGAACAGTGGTGACGTGCCAAACAACTGAGCTCTAGTTCTCAACAATTTCACAAAGTGCCATAAGTTGAGTTTCAACTTACAGCTCCGGTTGAGTAGAGTGTAGCCGTCAAAGCTGGAATCAGTAGCACTCAGGTGAGAAGAACGGGAAGCAGATAAACCCAGTCTGCTGGCATTGTTCTATGGGGACCAGCCTATCTGGCTGCCACGCCTGAATGTTTGCAACCGTGGCCGAGCTAGGCAGGCGCAATTGTGCAGCTATGAAAACTGCATTACCTGGCCAAATTTCACGGGGGTACAAGAAACCACAGGGGATTTACAAGGAGATGTTCACCCGGAACAGCCCGAGACCTGCCGGCAGCAACATTCTGGAATTCTTCCTAAGATGCCTTGAAAGCAATGAAACGCTCCTATGTTGCAATAACTCAGAACCTCATTCTGAGTGTTCCCAGCACAGGTCATTCGGCTGAACACAACCGTGGACTAATTAGAGCCAGATGTAGGCAATTCCGTCCATAGTGCTGGATGTTCATTGGTGGCGTGCTAAACAACTGAGCTCTAGTTCTCAACACTTTCACAAAGTGTTATAAGTTGAGGTTCAACTTACTGCTCCGGTTGAGTAGAGTGTAGCCGTCAAACCTGGAATCAGTAGCTCTTCGGTGAGAAGAACGGGAAGCAGATATACAGAGTCCGCTGTCAGTGTCCTTCGGGGACCAGCCTATCTGGCTGCGACGCTTGAATGTTTGCAACCGCGGCAAAGCTAGGCAGGAGCAATTGTGCAGCAATGCAAACCACGTAAATTGGCCAAATTTCACCGGTATACAAGAAACCATAGGGGATTTACAAGGAGATGTTCACCCGGCATGCGCGGAGGCCTGCTGGCAGCAAGGTCCTGGAATTCTTCCTAAGAAACCTTGAAAACAGTGTAACGGTCCTATGTTGCAATAACTCAGAACCTCATTCTGAGTGTTCCCGGCAGAGGTCATTCGGCTGAATACAAACGTGGACTAATTAGACCCAGATGTAGGCAGTGCCGTCCATATTGCTGCTTGGACAGTGGTGGCGTGCCAAACAACTGAGCTCTAGTTCTCAACACTTTCACAAAGTGCCATAAGTTGATGTTCAACTTACTGCTCCGGTTGAGTAGAGTGTAGCCGTCAAAGCTGGAATCAGTAGCACTCAGGTGAGAAGAACGGGAAGCAGATATACCCAATTTGCTGGCAGTGTCCTACAGGGACCAGCCTCTCTGGCTGCCACGCCTGAATGTTTGCAACCGCGGCAGAACTAGGAGGCCCAATTGTGCAGCAATGCAAACTGCATAACCGGGCCAAATTTCACCAGTGTACAAAAAACTACGGGGGATTTACAAGGAGATGTTCACCCGGAAAAGCCGGAGGCCTGCCGGTACCAACATTGTGGAATTCTTCCTAAGAAGCCTTGAAAGCAGTGAAACGCTCCTATGTTGCAATAACTCAGAACGTCATTCTGAATGTTCCTAGCAGAGGTCATTCGGTTGAACACAACCGTGGACTAATTAGAGCCAGATGTAGGCAGTGCCGTCCATAGTGCTGGAGAGTGGTGGCGTGCCAAACAACTGAGCTCTAGTTCTCAAGACTTTAACAAAGTGCCATAAGATGAGGTTCAAATTACTGCTCCGGATGAGTAGAGTGTAGCCGTCAAAGCTGGAATCAGTACCACTCAGGTGAGAAGAACGGGAAGCACATACACCCAGTCCGCTGGCAGTGTCCTACGTGGACCAGCCTATCTGGTTGCCACGCCTGAATTTTTGGAACCGCGGCAGAGCTAGGCAGGCACAATTGTGCAGCAATGCAAACTGCATAGCCTGGCCAAATTTCACGGGTGTACAAGAAACCACGGGGGATTTACAAGGAGAAGTTCACCGGGAACAGCCGGAGTCCTGACGGCAGCAAGATTCCGGAATTCTTCCTAAGAAGACTTGAAAGCAGTGAAACGCTCCTATGTTGCAACAACTAAAAACCACATTCTGAGTGTTCCCGGCAGAGGTCATTGAGCTGAACACAACCATGGACTAATTAGAGCCAGATGTAGACAGTGACGTCCATAGTGCTGGATGGACAGTGTTGGCGTGCTAAAAAACTGAGCTCTAGTTCTCAACACTTACACAAAGTCCCATAAGTTGAGGTTCAACTTACTGCTCCGGTTGAGTAGACTGTAGCCATCAAAACTGGAATTAGTAGCCCTCAGGTGAGAACTGGAAACAGATATACCCAGTCAGCTGGCAATGTCCTACGGGGCCAGCCTATCTGGCTGCCACGCCTGAATGTTTGCAACCGTGGCAGAGCTACGCAGGCGCAATTGTGCAGCAATGCAAACTGCATAACCTGGTCAAATTTCACGGGTGTACAACAAACCACGGGGGATATACAAGGACATCTTGACCACGAACAGCCGGAGGCCTGCCGGCAGCAACATTCCAGAATCATCCTAAGAAGCCTTGAACGCAGTGAAACGCTGCTATGTTGCAACAACTCAGAACCTCATTCTCAGTGTTGCCGGCTGAGGTCATTGGGCTGAACACAACCGTGGACTAATTAGAGCCAGATGCAGGCCGTGTTGTCCATAGTGCTGGATGGACAGTGGTGGCGTGCCAAACAACTGAGCTCTAGTTCTCAACACTTTCAGAAAGTGCCATAAGTTGAGGTTCAACTTATTGCGCCGGTTGAGTAGAGTGTAGCCGTCAAAGCTGGAATCTGTAGCACTCAGGTGAGAAGAACGGGAAGCAGATATACACAGTCCGCTGGCAGTGACCTATGGGGACCATCCGATGTGGCTGCCACGCCTGAATGTTTGCAACCCCGGCAGAGCTAGGCAGGCGCAATTGTGCAGCAATGCAAACTGCATAACTTGGCCAAATTTCACGGGTGTACAAGAAACCCCCGGGGATTTACATGGAGAAGTTCACCCGGAACAGACGGAGGCCTGCCGGCAACAAGATTCCGGAATTCTTACTAAGAAGCCTTGAAAGCAGTGAAACGCTCCTATGTTGCAATAACTCAGAACCTCATTCTGAGTTTTCCCGGCAGAGGTCATTCGGCTGAACACAACTGTGGACTAATTAGAGCCAGATGTATGCAGTGGCGTCCATAGTGGTGGATTGTTGTGGGGTGCCAAACAACTGAGCTCTAGTTCTCAACACTTTCACAAAGTGCCATAAGTTGAGGTTCATCTTACTGCTGCGGTTGAGTAGAGTGTAGTCGTCAAAGATGGAATCAGTAGCACTCAGGTGAGAAGAACGGGAAGCAGATAGACCCAATCCGCTGGCAGTGTCCTACGGGGACCAGCCCATCTGGCTGCCACGCTTGAATATTTGCAACCGCAAAAGAGATAGGAGGCCCAATTGTGCAGCAATGCAAACTGCATAACCTGGCCAAATTTCACGGGTGTACAAGAAACCACGGGGATTTACAAGGAGATGTTCACAAGGAACACCCGGAGGCCTGCCGGAACCAACATTGCTGAATTGTTCCTAAGAAGCCTTGAGAGCAGTGAAACGCTCCTATGTCGCAACAACTCAGAACCTCATTCTGAGTGTTCCCGGCAGAGGTCATTCCGCTGAACACAACCGTGGACTAATTAGAGCCAGATATAGGCAGTGCAGTCCGTAGGGCTGGATGGACAGTAGTGGCGTGCCAAACAACTGAGCTCTAGTTCTCAACACTTTTACAAAGTTCCATGAGTTGAGGTTCAACTTACTGCTCTGGTTGAGTAGAGTGTTGTGTCAAAGATGGAATCAGTAGCACTCAGGTGAGAAGAACGGGAAGCAGATATACCCAGTCCGTTGGCAGTGTCCTAAGTGGTCCAGCCTACCTGACTGCCACGCCTGAATAGTTGCAACCACGGCAGAGCTAGGCAGGCACAATTGTGCAGCAATGCAAATTGCATAACCTGGCCAAATTTCACGAGTGTACAAGAAACCACGGGGGATTTACAAGGAGATGTTCACCCGGAACAGCTGGAGGCCTGCCGGCAGCAAGATTCCGGAATTCATCCTAAGAAGCCTTGAAAGCAGTGAAACGCTCCTATGTTACAATAACTCAGAACATCATTCTGAGTGTTCCCGGCAGAGGTCATTCGGCTGAACACAACCGTGGACTAAATAGAGCCAGGTGTAGGCAGTGCCGTCCATAGTGCTGGATGGACACTGGTGGCGTGCCAAACAACTGAGCTCTACTTCTCAACACTTTCACAAAGTGCCATAAGTTGAGGTTCAAGTTACTGCTCCGGGTGAGTAGAGTGTAGCCGTCAAAACTGGAATCAGTAGCACTAAGGTGAGAAGAACGGGAAGCAGATATTCCCAGCGGAAAGCAGATATACCCAGTCCGCAGGCAGTGTCTTACGGGCAGCAGCATATCTGGCTGCCACGCCTGAATGTTTGCAACCGCGGCAGAGGTAGGCAGGAGCAATTGTGCAGCAATGCAAACTGCATAACTTGGCCAAATTTCACGGGTGTACAAGAAACCATGGGGGATTTACAAGCAGATGTTCACCCGGAAAATTTGGGGCCTGCCCGCAGCAAGATTCCGGTTCTCTTCCTTAGAAGCTTGAAAGCACTGAAACGCTCCTATGTTGCAATAACTCAGAAACTCATTCTGAGTGTTCCCGGCAGAGGTCATTCGGCTGAACACAACTGTGGACTAATTAGAGCCAGGTGTAGGCAGTGCCGTCCATAGTGCTGGATGAACAGTGGTGGCATGCCAAACAACTGAGCTGTAGTTCTCAACACTTTCACAAAGTGCCATAAGTTGAGGTTCAACTTACTGTTCCGGGTGAGTAGAGTGTAGCCGTCAAAGCAGGAATCAGTAGCACTAAGGTGAGAAGAACGGGAAGCAGATATATCCAGTCCGCTGGCAGTGACTTATGGGGACCAGCCGATGTGGCTGCCACGCCTGAATGTTTGCAACCCCGGCAGAACTAGGCAGGCGCAATTGTGCAGCAATGCAAACCGCATAACCTGGCCAAATTTCACGGGTGTACAAGAAACCCCCGGGGATTTACATGGAGAAGTTAACCCGGAACAGACGGAGGCCTGCCAGCAACAAGATTGCGGAATTCTTACTAAGAAGCCTTGAAAGCAGTGAAACGCTCCTATGTTGCAATAACTCAGAACCTCATTCTGAGTGTTCCCGGCAGAGGTCATTCGGCTGAACACAACTGTGGACTAATTAGAGCCAGATGTATGCAGTGCCGTCCATAGTGCTGCATGGACTGTGGTGGCGTGCCAAACAACTGAGCTGTAATTCTCAACACTTTCACAAAATGCCATAAGTTTAGGTTCAACTTACTGCTCCGGTTGAGTAGAGTGTAGCCGTCAAAGGTGGAATCAGTAGCACTCAGGTGAGAAGAACGGGAAGCAGATATACCCAGTCCACTGGCAGTGTCCTATTTTGATCAGCCTATGTGGATGCCCTGCCTGAATGCAACCGCGGCAGAGCTAGGCAGGCGCAATTGTGCAGGAATGCAAACCGCATAACGTGGCTAAATTTCACGGTTGTGCAAGAAACCACGGGGGATTTACAAGGAGATGTTCACCCGGAACAGCCGGAGCCATGCCGGCAGCAAGACTCCGGAATTCTTCCTAAGAAGCCTTGAAAGAAGTGAAACGCTCCTATGTTGCAATAACTCAGAACCTCATTCTGAGTGTTCCCGGCAGAGGTCATTCGGCTGAACACAACCGTGGACTAATTAGAGCCAGATGTATGCATTGCCGTCCATAGTGCTGGATGGACAGTGGTGGCGTGCCAAACAACTGAGCTCCAGTTCCCAACACTTTCACAAATTGCCATAAGTTGAGGTTCAACTTACAGCTCCGGTTGAGTAGAGTGTTGCCGTCAAAGCTGGAATCAGTAGCAGTCAGGTGAGATTAACGGGAAGCACATATACCCAGTCCGCTGGCAGTGTCCTACGGGGACCAGCCCATCTGGCTGCCACGCCTCAATGTTTGCAACCGCGGCAGAGATAGGCATGTGCAATTGTTTAGCAATGCAAACTGCATAACCTGGCAAAATTTCACGGGTGTACAAGAAACCAAGGGGGATTTACAAAGAGATGTTCACCCGTAACAGCCGGAGGCCTGCCGGCAGCAACATTCCGCAATTCTTCCTAAGAAGCCTTGAAAGCAGTGGAACGCTATTCTGTTGCAACAACTCAGAACCTCATTCTGAGTGTTCACGGCAGAGGTCATTCGGCTGAACACAACCCTGGACTAATTAGAGCCAGATGTATGCAGTGCCGTCCATAGTGCTGGATGGTCTGTGGTGGCGTGCCAAACAACTGAGGTATAGTTCTCAACACTTTCACAAAATGCCATGAGTTGAGGTTCAACTTAGTGCTCCGGTTGACTAGAGTGTAGCCGTCAAAGGTGGAATCAGCAGCACTCAGATGAGAAGAACGGGAAGCACATATACCCAGTCCGCTGGCACTTTCCTGCGGGGACAAGAGTAACTGGCTGCCACGCCTGAACGTTTGCAACCGCGGCAGAGCTAGGCAGGCGCAATTGTGCAGCAATGCAAACTGCATAACCTGGCCAAATTTCACGGGTGTACAAGAAACCACGGGGGAAATTACAAGGAGATTTTCACCCGGAACCCCCGGAGGCCTGCTGGTACCAACATTGCGGAATTCTACCTAAAAAGCGTTGAAAGCAGTGAAACGCTCTTATTTTGCAATAACTCAGAACCTCATTCTGAATTTTCCCGGCAGAGGTCATTCTGCTGAACACAACCGTGGACTAATTAGAGCCAGATGTAGGAAGTGCGGTCCATAGTGCGGGATGGACAGTGGTGCCGTGCAAAACAATTAAGCTCTGGTTCTCAACACTTTCACAAAGTGCCATAAGTTGAGGTTCAACTTACTGCTCTTGTTGAGTAGAGTGTAGCCGTCAAAGCTGGAATCAGTAACACTCAGGTGAGAAGAACGGGAAGCACATATATCCAGTCCGCTGGCAGTGACCTATGGGGACCAGCATATGTGGCTGCCACGCCTGAATGTTTGCAACCGCGGCAGAGCTAGGCAGGCGCAATTGTGCAGCAATTGAAACTGCATAACCTGGCCAAATTAAACCGGTGTACAAGAAACCACCAGGGATTTACGTGGAGAAGTTCACCCGAAACAGCCGGAGGCCTGCCGGCAGCAAGATTCCGGAAATATTTCTAAGAAGCCTTGAAAGAAGTGAAACGCTCCTATTTTGCAATAGCTCAGAACCTCATTCTGAGTCTTCCCGGCAGAGGTTATTCGGCTGAACACAACCGTGGACGAATTAGAGCCAGATGTAGGCAGTGCCGTCCATAGTGCTGGATGAACAGTGGTGACGTGCCAAACAACTGAGCTCTAGTTCTCAACAATTTCACAAAGTGCCATAAGTTGAGTTTCAACTTACAGCTCCGGTTGAGTAGAGTGTAGCCGTCAAAGCTGGAATCAGTAGCACTCAGGTGAGAAGAACGGGAAGCAGATAAACCCAGTCTGCTGGCATTGTTCTATGGGGACCAGCCTATCTGGCTGCCACGCCTGAATGTTTGCAACCGTGGCCGAGCTAGGCAGGCGCAATTGTGCAGCTATGAAAACTGCATTACCTGGCCAAATTTCACGGGGGTACAAGAAACCACAGGGGATTTACAAGGAGATGTTCACCCGGAACAGCCCGAGACCTGCCGGCAGCAACATTCTGGAATTCTTCCTAAGATGCCTTGAAAGCAATGAAACGCTCCTATGTTGCAATAACTCAGAACCTCATTCTGAGTGTTCCCAGCACAGGTCATTCGGCTGAACACAACCGTGGACTAATTAGAGCCAGATGTAGGCAATTCCGTCCATAGTGCTGGATGTTCATTGGTGGCGTGCTAAACAACTGAGCTCTAGTTCTCAACACTTTCACAAAGTGTTATAAGTTGAGGTTCAACTTACTGCTCCGGTTGAGTAGAGTGTAGCCGTCAAACCTGGAATCAGTAGCTCTTCGGTGAGAAGAACGGGAAGCAGATATACAGAGTCCGCTGTCAGTGTCCTTCGGGGACCAGCCTATCTGGCTGCGACGCTTGAATGTTTGCAACCGCGGCAAAGCTAGGCAGGAGCAATTGTGCAGCAATGCAAACCACGTAAATTGGCCAAATTTCACCGGTATACAAGAAACCATAGGGGATTTACAAGGAGATGTTCACCCGGCATGCGCGGAGGCCTGCTGGCAGCAAGGTCCTGGAATTCTTCCTAAGAAACCTTGAAAACAGTGTAACGGTCCTATGTTGCAATAACTCAGAACCTCATTCTGAGTGTTCCCGGCAGAGGTCATTCGGCTGAATACAAACGTGGACTAATTAGACCCAGATGTAGGCAGTGCCGTCCATATTGCTGCTTGGACAGTGGTGGCGTGCCAAACAACTGAGCTCTAGTTCTCAACACTTTCACAAAGTGCCATAAGTTGATGTTCAACTTACTGCTCCGGTTGAGTAGAGTGTAGCCGTCAAAGCTGGAATCAGTAGCACTCAGGTGAGAAGAACGGGAAGCAGATATACCCAATTTGCTGGCAGTGTCCTACAGGGACCAGCCTCTCTGGCTGCCACGCCTGAATGTTTGCAACCGCGGCAGAACTAGGAGGCCCAATTGTGCAGCAATGCAAACTGCATAACCGGGCCAAATTTCACCAGTGTACAAAAAACTACGGGGGATTTACAAGGAGATGTTCACCCGGAAAAGCCGGAGGCCTGCCGGTACCAACATTGTGGAATTCTTCCTAAGAAGCCTTGAAAGCAGTGAAACGCTCCTATGTTGCAATAACTCAGAACGTCATTCTGAATGTTCCTAGCAGAGGTCATTCGGTTGAACACAACCGTGGACTAATTAGAGCCAGATGTAGGCAGTGCCGTCCATAGTGCTGGAGAGTGGTGGCGTGCCAAACAACTGAGCTCTAGTTCTCAAGACTTTAACAAAGTGCCATAAGATGAGGTTCAAATTACTGCTCCGGATGAGTAGAGTGTAGCCGTCAAAGCTGGAATCAGTACCACTCAGGTGAGAAGAACGGGAAGCACATACACCCAGTCCGCTGGCAGTGTCCTACGTGGACCAGCCTATCTGGTTGCCACGCCTGAATTTTTGGAACCGCGGCAGAGCTAGGCAGGCGCAATTGTGCAGCAATGCAAACTGCATAGCCTGGCCAAATTTCACGGGTGTACAAGAAACCACGGGGGATTTACAAGGAGAAGTTCACCGGGAACAGCCGGAGTCCTGACGGCAGCAAGATTCCGGAATTCTTCCTAAGAAGACTTGAAAGCAGTGAAACGCTCCTATGTTGCAACAACTAAAAACCACATTCTGAGTGTTCCCGGCAGAGGTCATTGAGCTGAACACAACCATGGACTAATTAGAGCCAGATGTAGACAGTGACGTCCATAGTGCTGGATGGACAGTGTTGGCATGCTAAAAAACTGAGCTCTAGTTCTCAACACTTACACAAAGTCCCATAAGTTGAGGTTCAACTTACTGCTCCGGTTGAGTAGACTGTAGCCGTCAAAACTGGAATTAGTAGCCCTCAGGTGAGAACTGGAAACAGATATACCCAGTCAGCTGGCAATGTCCTACGGGGCCAGCCTATCTGGCTGCCACGCCTGAATGTTTGCAACCGTGGCAGAGCTACGCAGGCGCAATTGTGCAGCAATGCAAACTGCATAACCTGGTCAAATTTCACGGGTGTACAACAAACCACGGGGGATATACAAGGACATCTTGACCACGAACAGCCGGAGGCCTGCCGGCAGCAACATTCCAGAATCATCCTAAGAAGCCTTGAACGCAGTGAAACGCTGCTATGTTGCAACAACTCAGAACCTCATTCTCAGTGTTGCCGGCTGAGGTCATTGGGCTGAACACAACCGTGGACTAATTAGAGCCAGATGCAGGCCGTGTTGTCCATAGTGCTGGATGGACAGTGGTGGCGTGCCAAACAACTGAGCTCTAGTTCTCAACACTTTCAGAAAGTGCCATAAGTTGAGGTTCAACTTATTGCGCCGGTTGAGTAGAGTGTAGCCGTCAAAGCTGGAATCTGTAGCACTCAGGTGAGAAGAACGGGAAGCAGATATACACAGTCCGCTGGCAGTGACCTATGGGGACCATCCGATGTGGCTGCCACGCCTGAATGTTTGCAACCCCGGCAGAGCTAGGCAGGCGCAATTGTGCAGCAATGCAAACTGCATAACTTGGCCAAATTTCACGGGTGTACAAGAAACCCCCGGGGATTTACATGGAGAAGTTCACCCGGAACAGACGGAGGCCTGCCGGCAACAAGATTCCGGAATTCTTACTAAGAAGCCTTGAAAGCAGTGAAACGCTCCTATGTTGCAATAACTCAGAACCTCATTCTGAGTTTTCCCGGCAGAGGTCATTCGGCTGAACACAACTGTGGACTAATTAGAGCCAGATGTATGCAGTGGCGTCCATAGTGGTGGATTGTTGTGGGGTGCCAAACAACTGAGCTCTAGTTCTCAACACTTTCACAAAGTGCCATAAGTTGAGGTTCATCTTACTGCTGCGGTTGAGTAGAGTGTAGTCGTCAAAGATGGAATCAGTAGCACTCAGGTGAGAAGAACGGGAAGCAGATAGACCCAGTCCGCTGGTAGTGTCCTATGGGGACCAGCCTATCTGGCTGCCACGCCTGAATGTTTGCAACCGTGGCAGAGCCAGGCAGGCACAATTGTGCAGCAATGCAAACTGCATAACCTGGCCAAATTTCACGGGTGTACAAGAAACCACGGGGGATTTTCAAGGAGATGTTCACCTGGAACAGCCGGAGGCTTGCCCGCAGCAAGATTCCGGAATTCTTCCTGTGAAGCCTTGAAAGCAGTGAAACGCTCCTCTGTTGCAATAAGTCAGAACCTTATTCTGAGTGTTCCCGGCAGAGGTCATTCGGCTGATCCCAACCGTGAACAAACTAGAGCCAGATGTATGCATTGCCGTCCATAGTGCTGGATGGACACTGCCGGTTAAATGGAGTATAGCCGTCAAAGCTAGAATCAGTAGCACTCAGGTGAGAAGAACGGGAAGCAGATATACCCAGTCCGCTGGCAGTGTCCTACAGGGACCAGCCTATCTGGCTGCCACGCCAGAATGTTTACAACCGCGGCAGAGCTACGAGGGCGCAATTGTGCAGCAATGCAAACTGCATAACCTGGCCAAATTTCACGGGTGTACAAGAAACCACGGGGGATTTACAAAGAGATGTTCACCCGGAACAGCCGGAGGCCTGCCGGCAGCAAGATTCCGGAATTCTTCCTGTGAAGCCTTGAAAGCAGTTAAACGCTCCTATGTTGCAATAACTCAGAACCTGATTCTGAGTGTTCCCAGCAGAGGTCATTCGGCTGAAGACAACCATGGACTAATTACAGCCAAATGTAGGCAGTGCCGTCCATAGTGCTGGATGGACAATGGTGGCGTGCCAAAAAACAGAGCTCTAGTTCTCAACACTTGTACAAAGTGCCCTAATTTGAGGTTCAACTTACTGTTCCGGTTGAGTAGAGTGTCGCCGTCAAAGCTGGCATCAGTAGCACTCCGGTGAGAAGATCGGGAAGCAGATATACCCAGTCTGCTGGCAGTGTCCTACGGGGACCAGCCTATCTGGCTGCCACGCCTGAATGTTTGCAATCGCGACAGAGTTTGGCAGGCGCAATTGTGCAGCAATGCAAACTGCATAACCTGGCCAAATTTCATGGGTGCACAAGAAACTACGGGGGATTTACAAGGCGATGTCCACCCAGAACAGCCAGAGGCCTGTCGGCAGCAACATTCCGGAATCCTTCCTAAGAAACCTTGAAAGCAGTGAAACGCTCCTATGTGGCAATAACTCAGAACCTCATTCTGAGTGTTCCCGGCAGAGGTCATTCGACTGAACACAACCGTGGACTACTTAGAGCCTGATGTATGCAGTGCCGTCCATAGCGCAGGATGGACAGTGGTGGTGTGCAAAACAACTGAGCTCTAGTTCTCAACACTTTCACAAAGTGCCATAAGTTGAGGTTCAACTTACTGCTGCGGTTGAGTAGAGTGTAGCCGTCAAAGCTGGAATCAGTAGCACTCAGGTGAGAAGAACGGGAAGCAGATATACCCAGTCCGCTGGCAATGTCTTACGGGGACCAGCCTATCTGGCTGCCACGCCTGAATGTGTGCAACCCCGGCAGAGCTAGGCAGGCGCAATTGTGCAGCAATGCAAACTGCATAACCTGGCCAAATTTCATGGGTGTACAAGAAACCACAGGGATTTACAAGGAGATGTTCACCCGGAACAGCCGGAGACCTGCTGGCAGCAAAATTCCGGAATTCTTGTAAGAAGCCTTGAAAGCAGTGAAACGCTCCTAGTTTGCAATAACTCAGAACTTCATTCTGAGTGTTCCCGGCAGAGTTCATTCGGCTGAACACAACTGTGGACTAATTAGAGCCAGATGTAGTCAGTGCCGTCCATAGTGCTGGATGTACAGTGGTGGCGTGCCAAACACCTGAGATCTAGTTCTCAACACTTTCACAAAGTGCCATAATTTGAGGTTCAACCTACTACTCCGGTTGAGTAGAGTGTAGCCGTCAAAGCTCGAATCAGTAGCACTCAGGTGAGAAGAATGGGAAGCAGATATACCCAGTCCGCTGGCAGTGTCCTACAGGGACCAGCCCATCTGGCTGCCACGCCTAAATGTTTGCAACCGTGGCAGGGGTAGACAGGCGCAATTGTGTAGCAATGCAAACTGCATAACCTCCCCAAATTTCAGGGGTGTACAAGAAACCACGGGGCATTTACATGGACATGTTCACCCGGAACAGCCGGAGGCCTGCCGGCAGCAACCTTCCAGAATCCATCATGAGAAGCCTTGAAAGCATTGAAACGCTCCTATGTTGCAATAACTCACAACCTCATTCCGAGTGTTCCCGGCAGAGGTCATTCGGCTGAACACAACCGTGGACTAATTAGAGCCAGATGTAGGCACTGTTGTCCTTAGTGCTGGATGGACAGTGTTGGCGTGCCAAACAACCGAGCCCTAGTTCTCAACACTTTCACAAAGTGCCATAAGTTGAGGTAAAACTTACTGCTCCCGTTGAGTAGAGTGTAGCCGTCAAAGCAGGAATCAGGAGCACGCAGGTGAGAAGAATGGGAAGCAGATATACCCAGTCCGCTTGTAGTGTCCTACTGGGTCCAGCCTATCTGGCTGCCACGACTGAATGTTTGCAACCTCGGCAGAGCTAGGCAGGCACAATTGTGCAGCAATGCAAACTGCATAACCTGGCCAAAATTCACGGGTGTACAAGAAACCACGGGGGACTTACAAGGAGATGTTCACCCGGAACAGCCGGACTCGTGCCGGCAGCAACATTTCGGAATCCTTCCTAAGAAACCTTGAAAGCATTGAAACGCTCCTATGTTGCAATAACACAGAACCTCATTCTGAGTGTTCCCGGCAGAGGTCATTCGGCTGAACACAACCGTAGACTAATTAGAGCCAGATGTAGGCAGGGCCTTCCATAGCGCTGGATGGACAGTGGTCGCATGCCCAACATCTGAGCTCTAGTTCTCAACAGTTTCAGAAAGTGCCCTAAGTTGAAGTTCAACTTACTGCTGCGGTTGAGTAGAGTGTAGCCGTCAAAGCTGGAATCAGTAGCACACAGGTGAGAAGAACGTGAAGCAGATACACCCAGTCCGCTGGCAGTGTCCTATGGGGAGCAGCCTATCTGGCGGGAATGTCTGAATGTTTGCCACCGCGGCAGAGCTAGGCAGGCGCAATTGTGCAGGAAAGCAAACTGCATAACCTGGCCAAATTTCACGGGTGTACAAGAAACAACGCGCATTTACAAGCAGATGTTCACCCAGAACAGCCGGAGGCCTACAGACAGCAAGATTCCAGAATCCTTCCTGAGAAGCCTTGAAAGCAGTGAAACGCTCCTAGTTTGCAATAACTCAGAACCTCATTCTGAGTTTTCCCAGCAGAGGTCATTCGGCTGAACTCATCCGTGGACTAATTAGAGCCAGATGTAGGCAGTGGACTAATTAGAGCCAGATGTAGGCAATGGAATAATTAGAGCCAGATATAGGCAGTGTTTTCGATTGGAAAACAACTGAGCTTTAGTTCTCCAAACTTCCACAAAGGGCCATAAGTTGAGGTTCAACTTACTGCTGCGGTTGAGTAGAGTGTAGCCGTCAAAGCTGGAATCAGTAGCACTCAGGTGAGAAGAACGGGAAGCAGATATACCCAGTCCGCTGGCAGTGTCCTACGGGGACCAGCCTATCTGGCTGCCACGCCTGAATGTTTGCAACCGCGGAAGCGCAAGGCAGTCACAATTGTGCAGCAATGCAAACTGCATAACCTGGCCAAATTTCACGGGTGTACAAGAAACCCCGGGGAATTACATGGAGATGTTCACCCGGAACAGTCGGAGGCCTGCCGGAGGCAACATTCCGGGGTTCTTCCTAAGAAGCCTTGAAAGCAATGAAACGCTCCTATGTTGCAATAACTCAGAACTTCATTCTGAGTTTCCCGGCAGAGGTCATTGGGCTGAAGACAACCGTGGACGAATTACAGCCAGATGTAGGCTCTGCTGTCCATAGTGCTGGATGGAATGTTGTGGCGTGCCAAACAACTGAGCTCTAGTTCTCAACACTTTCTCAAAGTGCCATAAGTTGAGGTTCAACTTACTGGTCCGGTTTAGTAGAGTGTAGCGGTCAAAGCTGGAATCAGTAGCACTCAGTTGAGAACAACGGGAAGCACATAGACCCAGTCCGCTGGCAGTGTCCTACAGGATCAAGCCTATCTGGCTGCCACGCCTGAATGTTTCCAACCGTGGCAGAGCTAGGCAGGCACAATTGTGCAGCCATGCAAACTGCATAAGCTGGCCAAATTAAACAGGTGTACAAGAAACCACGGGGGATTTACCAGGAGATGTTCACCCGGAACAGCCGGAGGCCTGCCGGCAGCAAGATTCCGGAATTCTTCCTGTGAAGCCTTGAAAGCAGTGAAACGCTCCTGTTTAGCAATAACTCAGAATCTCATTCTGAGTGTTCTCGGCAGAGGTCATTCGGCTGAACACAACTATGGACTACTTAGAGATAGACGTAGGCAGTGCCGTCCATAGTGCTGGATTTACAGTGGTGGCATGCCAAACAACTGAGCTCTAGTTCTCAACACTTATACAAAGTGCCATAAGTTGAGGTTCAACTTACGGCTCCGGTTGAGTAGAGTGTAGCCGACAAAGCTGGAATCAGTAGCACTCAAGTGAGAAGAACGGGAAGCAGATATACCCAGTCTGCTGGCAGTGTCCTACGGGGACCAGCCTATCTGGCTGCCACGCCCGAATGTTTGCAACCGCGGCATAGCTAGGCAGACGCAATTATGCAGCAATACAAACTGCATAATCTAGCCAAATTTCACGGGTGTACAAGAAACCACGGGGGATTTAGAAGGAGATGTTCACTCGGAACAACCAGAGGCCTGCCGCCAGCAAGATTCTAGAATTCTTCCTAAGAAGCCTTGAAAGCAGTGAAACACTCCTATGTTGGAATAACTCAGAACCTCATTGTGAGTGTTCCAGGCAGAGCTCATTCGGCTGAACTAACCGTGGACTAACTATAGCCAGATGCATGCAGTGCCGTCCATAGTGCTGGATGGACAGTGGTGGTGTGCCAAACAAGTGAGCTCTAGTTCTCAACACTTTCACAAAGTGCCATAAGTTGAGGATCAACTTACTGCTCTGGTTGAGTAGAGTGTAGCTGTCAAAGCTATAATCAGCAGCACTCAGGTGAGAACAGGAAGCAGATATACCCAATCAGCTGGCAGGGTGCTACGGTGTCCAGCCTATCTGGCTGCCACGCCTCAATGTTTGCAACCACGGCAGAGCTAAGCAGTCGCAATTATGCAGCAATGCAAACTGCATAACCTGGCCAAATTACACGGGTGTACAAGAAACAACGCAGGATTTACAAGGAGATCTTAACCTCATTCTGAGTGTTCCCGGCAGAGGTCATTCGGCTGAACACAACCGTGGACTAATTAGAGCCAGATGTAGGCAGTGCCGTCCATAGTGCTGGATGGACAGTGGTCGCATGCCCAACAACTGAGCTGTAGTTCTCAACACTTTCAGAAAGTGCCCTAAGTTGAGCTTTACCTTACTTCTCCGGTTGAGTAGATTGTAGCTGTCAAAGCTGGAATCAGTAGCACTCAGGTGAGAAGAATGGGAAGCAGATATACCCAGTCTGCTGGCAGTGTCTTACGGGGACCAGGCTATCTTTCTGCCATGCCTGAATGTTTGCAACCCCGGCAGAGATAGGCAGTAGCAATTTTGCAGCAATGCAAACTGCATAACTTGGCAAAATTTCACAGGTGTACAAGAAACCACGGGGGATTTACAAGGAGATGTTCACCCGGAACAGCCGGAGGCCAGCCGGCAGCAAGATTCCGGAATTCTTTCTAAGAAACCTTGAATGCAGTGAAACGCTCCTAAGTTGCAATAACTCAGAACCTCATTTTGAGTGTTCCCGACAGAGGTCATTCGGATGAAAACAACCGAGGACTAATTAGAGACAGATGTAGGCACTGCCGTCCATAGTGCTGGGCGGACAGTGGTCGCATGCTTAACAACTGAGCTCTAGTTCTCCAAACGTTCACAAAGTGCCATAAGTTGAGGTTCAACTTACTGCTTCGGTGGAGTAGGGTGTAGCCGTCAGCGCTGGAATCAGTAGCACTCAGGCGAGAAGAACGAGAAGCAGATATACCCACTCCGCTGGCAGTGTCCTTCGGGGACTAGCCTATCTGGCTGATACGCCTGAATGTTTGCAACCGCGACATAGCCAGACAATCGCAATTATGCAGCAATGCAAACTGCATGACCTGGCCAAATTTCACGGGTGTACAAGAAACCACGAGGAAATACAAGGAGATGTTCACCCGGAACAATTGGAGGCCTGCCTGTAGCAAGATTCCGGTATTCTTCCTAAGAAGCCTTGAACGCAGTGAAACGCTCCTATGTTTTTAGAACTCAGAACCTCATTCTGAATGTTCCCGGCAGAGGTCATTTGGCTGAACACAACCGTGGACTAATTAGAGCCAGATGTAGGCAGTGCCGTCCATAGTGCTGGATGGACAGTGGTCGCGTGCCGAACAAGTGAGCTCTAGTTCTCCAAACTTTAATAGAGTGATATAAGTAGAGGTTCAACTTACTGTTTCGGTAGAGTAGAGTGTAGCCGTCAATCCGGGAATCAGAAGCACTCAGGAGGGAAGAATGGGAAGCAGATATACCCAGTCCGCTGGCAGTGTCCTACGGAGACCAGCCTATCTGGCTGCCACGCCTGAATGTTTGCAACCGCGGCAGAGCTAGGCAGGCGCAATTATGCAGCAATGCAAACTGCATAACCTAGCCAAATTTCACGGGTGTACAAGAAACCACGGGGGATTTACAAGGACATGTTCACCCGGAACAGCCGGAGGCCTGTCCCCAGCAAGATTCCGGAATTCTTCCTGTGAAGCCTTGAAAGCAGTGAAACGCTCCTCTATTGCAATAATTCAGAACCTCATTCTGAGTGTTCCCGGCAGAGGTCATTCGGCTGAACACAACCGTGGACTAATTAGAGCCAGATGTAGGCAGTGCCGTCCATAGTGCTGCATGTACACTGGTGGCGGGCCAAACAACTGAGCTCTAGTTCTCAACACTTTCACAAAGTGCCATAAGTTGAGGTTCAACTTACTGCTCCGGTTGAGTACAGTGTAGCCGTCAAAGCTGGAATCAGTAGCACTCAGGTGAGAATATCGGGAAGCAGATATACCCAGTCTGCAGGCAGTGTCCTACGGGGATCAGCCTATCTGGCTGCTACGCCTGAATGTTTGCAATCACGGCAGAGCTTGGCAGGCGCAATTGTGCAGCAATGCAAACTGCATAACCTGGCCCAATTTCACGGGTGTACAAGAAACCACGGGGGATTTACAAGGAGATGTTCACCCGGAACAGACGGAGGCCTGCTGGCAGCAAAATTCCGGAATTCTTCCTGTGAAGCCTTGAAAGCAGTGAAACGCTCCTATGTTGCAATAACTCAGAACCTCATTCTGAGTGTTCCCAGCAGATATCATTGGGCTGAACACAACTGTGGACTAATTAGAGCCAGACTTAGGCAGTGCCATCCATAGTGCAGGATGGACAGTGGTGGTGTGCCAAACAACTAAGCTCTAGTACTCAACACTTTCACAAAGTGCCATAAGTTGAGGTTCAACTTACTGCTCCGGTTGAGTAGAGTGCAGCCGTCAAAGCTGGAATCAGTAGCACTCAGGTGAGAAGAATGGGAAGCAGATATACTCAGTCCGCTGGCAGTGTCCTACCGGGATCAGCCTATCAGGCTGCCACGCCTGAATGTTTGCAACCGTGGCAGGGGTAGGCAGGCGCAATTGTGTAGCAATGCAAACTGCATATCCTCCCCAAATTTCAAGGGTGTACAAGAAACCACGGGGGATTTACAAGGACATGATTACCCGGAACAGCCAGAGGCCTGCCGGCAGCAACATTCCAGAATTCTTCCTAAGAAGCCTTGAAAGCAGTGAAACTCTCTGATGTTGGAATAACTTAGAACCTCATTCTGAGTATTCCCGGCAGAGGTCATTCGGCTGAACACAACCGTGGACTAATTAGAGCTAGATGTAGGCAGTGCCGTCCATAGTGCTGGATGGACAGGGGTTGCATGCCCAACAACTGAGCTGTAGTTCTCAACACTTTGAGACAATGCCCTAAGTTGAGCTTCACCTTACTGCTCCGGTTGAGTAGATTGTAGCCGTCAAAGCTGTAATCAGTAGCACTCAGGTGAGAAGAACGGGAAGCAGATATACCCGGTCCGCTGGCAGGGTCCTACAGGGACCAGTCTATCTGGCTGCCACGCCTGAATGTTTGTAACCGGGGCAGAGCTAGGCAGGCGCAATTGTCCAGCAGTGCAAACTGCATAACCTGGCCAAATTTCACGGGTGTACAAGAAACCACGGGGGATGTACAAGGAGATGTTCACCGGAACAGCCAGAGGCCTGCCAGCAACAAGATTCCGGAATTCTTCCTAAGACGCCTTGAAAGCAGTGAAACGCTTCTACGTTGCAATAACTCAGAACCTCATTCTGAGTGTTCCCGGCAGAGGTCATTCGACTGAACTCATCCGTGGACTAATTAGAGCCAGATGTAGGCAGTGGACTAATTAGAGCCAGATGTAGGCAGTGGACTAAATAGAGCCAGATGTCGGCAATGGACTAATTAGAGTGAGATATAGGCAGTGTTTTCGATTGGAAAACAACTGAGCTTTAGTTCTCCAAACTTTCACAAAGTGCCATAAGTTGAGGTTCAACTTACTGCTCCGGTTGATTAGAGTGTAGCCGTCTAAGCTGGAATCAGTAGCACTCAGGTGAGAAGAATGGGAAACAGATATATCCAGTTCGCTGGCAATGTCTTACGGATACCAGCCTATCTGGCTGCCACGCTTGAATGTTTGCAATCGCGGCAGAGCTTGGCAGGCGCAATTGTGCAGCAATGCAAACTGCATAACCTGGCCAAATTTTACGGGTGTACAAGAAACCACGGGGGATTTACAAGGAGATGTTCACCCGGAACAGCCAGAGGCCTGCCGGCAGCAACATTCCGGAATCCTTCCTAAGAAGCCTTGAAAGCAGTGAAACGCTCCTATGTTGCAAGAACTCAGAACCTCATTCTGAGTGTTCCCGGCAGAGGTCATTCGACTGAAGACAACCATGGACTAATTAGTCCCAGATGGAGGCATTGCAGTCCATAGTGCTGGATGGACAGTTTTGGCGTGCCAAGAAACTGAGCTCTAGTTCTCCACACTTTCACAGAGTGCCATAACTTGAAGTTCAACTTACTGCTCCGGTTGAGTAGAGTGTACCCGTCAAAGCTGGAATCAGTAGGACTCAGGTGAGAAGAAGGGGAAGCAGATATACCCAGTCCGCTGGCAGTGTCTTACGTGGACCAGCCTATCTGGCTGCCACGCCTGAACGTTTGCAACCGCGGCAGAGCTAGGCAGACGCAATTGTGCAGCAATGCAAACTGCATAACCTGGACAAATTTCACAGGTGTACAAGAAAGCACGGGGGATTTACAAGGAGATGTTCACCCGGAACAGCTGGAGTCCTGCCTGCAGCAAGATTCGGGAATTCTTCATGTGAAGTCTTGAAAGCAGTGAAAAGCTCCTATGTTGCAATAACTCACAACTTCATTCTGAGTGTTCCTGGCAGAGGTCATTCGGCTGAACACAACCGTTGTATAATTAGAGCCAGATGTACGCAGTGCCATCCATAGTGCAGAATGGACAGTGGTGGCGTGCCAAAAAACTGAGCTCTAGTTCTCAACACTGTCACAAAGTGCCATAAGTTGAGGTTCAACTTACTGCTTCGGTTGAGTAGAGTGTAGCCGTTAAAGCTGGAATCAGTAGCACTCAGGTGAGAAGAACGGGAAGCAGATATACCCAGTCCGCTGGCAGTGTCCTACAGAGACCAGCCTATCTGGCTGCCACGCCTGAATGTTTGCAACCGCGGCAGAGCTAGGCAGGGGTAATTGTGCAGCAATGCAAACTGCATAACCTGGCCAAATTTCACGGGTGTCGGACCAACCACTGGGGATTTACAAGGAGATGTTCACCCGGAACAGCCGGAGGCCTGCTGGCAGCAAAATTCCGGAATTTTTCCTAAGAAGCCTTGAAAGCAGGGAAACGCTCCTATGTTGCAATAACTCAGAACCTCATTCTGAGTTTTCCCGGCAGAGATCATTCTGCTGAACACAACTGTGGAGTAATTAGAGCCAGATGTAGGCAGTGCCGTCCATAGTGCTGGATGGACAGTGTTGGCGTGCCAAACACCTGAGATCTAGTTCTCAACACTATCACAAAGTGCCATAATTTGAGGTTCAACTTACTGCTCCAGTTGAGTAGAGTGTAGCCGTCAAAGCTGGAATCAGTAGCACTCATGTGACACGAACGGGAAGTAGATATACCCAGTCCGCTGGCAGTGTCCTACGGGGACCAACCTATCTGGTTGATACGCCTGAATGTTTGCAACCGCGACAGAGCTAGACAGTCGGAATTATGCAGCAATGCAAACTGCATAACCTGGCCAAATTTCACGGGTGTACAAGTAACCACGAGGAAATACAAGGAGATGTTCACCCGGTACAACTGGAGGCCTGCCGGCAGCAAGATTACGGAATTCTTCCTAACAAGCCTTGAACACAGTGAAACGCTCCTATGTTGCAATAACTCAGATCTTCATTCTGAGTGTTCCCGGCAGAGGTCATTCGGCTGAACATACCCGTGGACTAATTAGAGCCAGATGTTGGCAGTGCCGTCCAATGTGCTGGATGTACAGTGGTCGCTTGCCAAACAACTGAGCTCTAGTTCTCCAAACTTTAACAGAGTGCCATAAGTAGAGGTTCAACTTGCTACTTCGGTTGAGTAGAGTGTAGCAGTCAAAGCGGAAATCAGAAGCACTCAAGTGAGAAGAATCGGAAGCAGATATACCCAGTCCCGCTGACAGTGTCTTACGGGGAACAGCCTCTCTGGCTGCCACGCCTGAATGTTTACAAGCGTGGCAGAGCTAGGTAGGCACAATTGTGCAGCAAGGCAAACTCCATAACCTGGCCAAATTTCACGGGTGTACAAGAAACCACGGGAGATTTACAAGGAGATGCTCACCCGGAACAGCCGGAGGCCTGCCGGTACCAAGTTTCCGGAATTCTTCCTGAGAAGCCTTGAAAGCAGTGAAACACTCCTATGTTGCAATAACTCAGAACCTCATTCTGAGTGTTCCCGGCAGAGCTCATTCGGCTGAACTAACCGTGGACTAACTATAGCCAGATTCATGCAGTGCCGACCATAGTGCTGGATGGACAGTGGTGGTGTGCCAAACAAGTGAGCTCTAGTTCTCAACACTTTCACAAAGTGCCATAAGTTGAGGATCAACTTACTGCTCTGGTTGAGTAGAGTGTAGCTGTCAAAGCTATAATCAGCAGCACTCAGGTGAGAACAGGAAGCAGATATACCCAATCAGCTGGCAGGGTGCTACGGTGTCCAGCCTATCTGGCTGCCACGCCTCAATGTTTGCAACCACGGCAGAGCTAAGCAGTCGCAATTATGCAGCAATGCAAACTGCATAACCTGGCCAAATTACACGGGTGTACAAGAAACAACGCGGGATTTACAAGGAGATCTTAACCCAGATCAGCGGGAAACCTACCGACAGCAAGATTCCGGAATCCTTCCTGAGAAGTTCACCCAGGACAGCCGGAGGCCTGCCGGTTGCAAGGTTCCGGAATTTTTCATAAGAAGCCTTGAAAGCAGTGAAACGCTCCTATGTTGCAATAACTCAGAACCTCATTCTGAGTGTTCCCCGCAGAGGTCATTCGGCTGAACACAACCGTGGACTAATTACAGCCAGATGTATGCAGCGCCGTCCATAGTGTTGGATGGACAATGCTGGCGTGCCAAACAACTGAGCTCTAGTTCTCAACACTTTCACAAAGTGCCATAAGTTGAGGTTCAACTTACTGCTCCGGTTGAGTAGAGTGTAGCCGTCAAAGCTGTAATCAGTAGCACTCAGGTGAAAAGAACGGGAAGCAGATAGACCCAGTCGGCTGGCAGTGTCCTACGGGAACCAGCCTATCTAGCTGCCACGCGTGATTGTTTGCAACCGCGGCAGAGCTAGGCAGGCACAATTGTTCAGCAATGCCAACTGCATAACCTGTCCAAATTTCATGGGTGTAAAAGAACCCATGGGTGATTTACAAGGAGATGTTCACTCGGAACAGCCGGAGGCCTGCCGGGAGCAACATTCCGGAATCCTTCCTGAGAAGACTTGAAAGCAGTGAAAGTCTCCTATTTTGCAATAACTCTGAACCTCATTCTGAGTGTTCCGGGCAGAGGTCATTCGGCTGATCCCAACCGAGGACTAATTATAGCCACATGTAGGCAGAGCCGTACATAGTGCTGGATGGACACTGCTGGTTTAGTAAAGTGTAGCCATCAAAGCTGGAATCAGTAGCACTCAGGTGAGAAGAACGGAAAGCAGATATACCCAGTCCCCTGGCAGTGTCCTACTGGGACCAGCCTATCTGGCTTCCAAGCCTGAATGTTTGCAACCGCGTCAGGGGAAGGCAGGCGCAATTGTGTAGCAATGCAAACTGCATAACCTCCCCATATTTCAGGGGTGTACAAGAAACCACGGGGGATTTACAAGGACATGTTTACCCGGAACAGCCGGAGGCCTGCCGGCAGCAACATTCCCGAATTCTTCCTAAGAAGCCTTGAAAGCAGTGAAACTCTCCTACGTTGGAATAACTCAGAACCTCATTCTGAGTGTTCCCGGCAGAGGTCATTCGGCTGAACACAACCGTGGACTAATTAGAGCCAGATGTAGGCAGTGCCGTCCATAGTGCTGGATGGACAGTGGTCGCATGCCCAACAACTGAGCTGTAGTTCTCAACACTTTCAGAAAGTGCCCTAAGTTGAGCTTTACCTTACTGCTCCGGTTGAGTAGATTGTAGCTGTCAAAGCTGGAATCAGTAGCACTCAGGTGAGAAGAATGGGAAGCAGATATACCCAGTCTGCTGGCAGTGTCTTACGGGGACCAGGCTATCTTTCTGCCATGCCTGAATGTTTGCAACCCCGGCAGAGATAGGCAGTAGCAATTTTGCAGCAATGCAAACTGCATAACTTGGCAAAATTTCACAGGTGTACAAGAAACCACGGGGGATTTACAAGGAGATGTTCACCCGGAACAGCCGGAGGCCAGCCGGCAGCAAGATTCCGGAATTCTTTCTAAGAAACCTTGAATGCAGTGAAACGCTCCCAAGTTGCAATAACTCAGAACCTCATTTTGAGTGTTCCCGACAGAGGTCATTCGGATGAAAACAACCGAGGACTAATTAGAGACAGATGTAGGCACTGCCGTCCATAGTGCTGGGCGGACAGTGGTCGCATGCTTAACAACTGAGCTCTAGTTCTCCAAACGTTCACAAAGTGCCATAAGTTGAGGTTCAACTTACTGCTTTGGTGGAGTAGGGTGTAGCCGTCAACGCTGGAATCAGTAGCACTCAGGCGAGAAGAACGAGAAGCAGATATACCCACTCCGCTGGCAGTGTCCTTCGGGGACTAGCCTATCTGGCTGATACGCCTGAATGTTTGCAACCGCGACATAGCCAGACAATCGCAATTATGCAGCAATGCAAACTGCATGACCTGGCCAAATTTCACGGGTGTACAAGAAACCACTTGGGATTTAAAAGGAGATGTTCACCCGGAAAAGACGGAGGCCTGCCGGCATCAAGTTTCTGTAATTCTTCCTAAGAAGCCTTGAAAGCAGTGAAACGCTCCTATGTTGCAATAACTCCGATCCTCATTCTGAGTGTTACCGGCAGAGGTCATTCGGCTGAACACAACCGTGGACTAATTAGATCCAGATGTAGGCACTGCTGTCCATAGTGCTCAATGGACTGTGGTGGCGTGCCAACCAACTGAGCTCTAGTTCTCAACACTTTCACAAAATGCCATAAATTGAGGTTCACCTTACTGCTGCGGTTGAGTAGAGTGTAGCCGTCAAAGCTGGAATCAGTAGCACTCAGGTGAGAAGACCTTGAAGCAGATAGAAACAGTCCACTGGCAGTGTCCTACGGGCACCAGCCTATCTGGCTGCCACGCCTGAATGTTTGCAACCGTGGCAGAGCTACGCAGGCGTAATTGTGCAGCAATGCAAACTGCCTAACCTTGCCAAATTTCACAGATGTACAAGAAAGCATGGGGGAATTACAAGGAGATGTTCACCCGGAACAGCTGGAGTCCTGCCTGCAACAAGATGCGGGAATTCTTCATGTGAAGCCTTGAAAGCAGTGAAACGCTCCTATGTTGCAATATCTCAGAACCTCATTCTGAGTGTTCCCGGCAGAGGTCATTCGGCTTAACACAACCGTGGACTAATTAGAGCCAGATGTACACAGTGCCGTCCATAGTGCGGGATGGACAGTGGTTGCGTGCCAAACAACTTAGCTGTAGTTCTCAACACTGTAACAAAATGCCATAAGTTTAGGTTCAAATTACTGCTCCAGTTGAGTAGAGAGTGTAGCCGTCAAAGCTGGAATCAGTAGCACTCAGGTGCGAAGAAGGGGAAGCAGATATAACCAGTACGCTGGCAGTGTCCTACGGGGACCAGCCTATGTGGCTGCCACGCCTGAATGTTTGCAACCGTGGCAGAGCTAGGCAGGGACAATTGTGCAGCAAGGCAAACTGCATAACCTGGCCAAATTTCACGGGTGTACAAGAAACCACGGGGGATTTACAAGGAGATGTTCACCCGGAACAGCGGGAGTTCTTCCGGTACCAAGTTTCCGGAATTCTTAATGAGAAGCCTTGAAAGCAGTGAAACGCCCTATGTTGCATTAACTCAGAACCTCATTCTGAGTGTTCCCGGCAGAGGTCATTTGGCTGAACAAAACCGTGGACTAATTAGAGCCAGATGTAGGCAGTGCCGTCCATAGTGCTGGATGGACAGTTTTGGCGGTCCAAGCAACTGAGCTCTAGTTCTCAACACTTTCACAGAGTGCCATAAGTTGAGGTTCAACTTACTGCTCCGGTTGAGTAGAGTGTAGATCTCAAAGCTGGAATTAGTAGCACTCAGGTGAGAAAAACGGGAAGCAGATAGACCCAGTCCGCTGGCAGTGTACTACGGGGACCAGCCTACCTGGGGGCCACGCCTGAATGTTTGCAACCGCGGCAGAGCTAGGCAGGCGCAATTGTGCAGCAATTCAAACTGCAAAACCTGGCCAAATTTCACGGGTGTACAAGAAACAACGGGGTATTTACAACTATATGTTCACCCGGGACAGCCGGAGGCCTGCCTTCAGCAAGATTCCGGAATCCATCCTGTGAAGACTTGAAAGCAGTGAAACGCTCCTATGTTGCAATAATTCAGAACCTCATTCTGAGTCTTCCCGGCAGAGATCATTCGCCTGAACACAACCGTGGACTAATTAGAGCCAGATGTAGGCAGTGCCGTCCGTAGTGCTGGATGGACAGTGGTGGCGTGCCAAACAATTGAGCTCTAGTTCTCAACACTTTCACAAAGTGCCATAAGTTGAGGTTCAAATTACTGCTCCGGTTGAGTAGAGTGTAGCCGTCAAAGTTGGAATCAGTAGTACTCAGTTGAGAACAACGGGAATCACATAGACCCAGTCCGCTGGCAGTGTCCTACGGGGACCAGCCTATCTGGCTGCCACACCTGCATGTTTGCAACCGTGGCAGAGCTAGGCAGGCACAATTGTGCAGAAATGCAAACTGCATAACCTGGCCAAATTTCACAGGTGTACAAGAAAGCACGGGGGATATACAAGGAGATGTTCGCCCGGAATAGCTGGAGTCCTGCCTGCAGCAAGATTCGGGAATTCTTCATGTGAAGTCTTAAAAGCAGTGACACGCTCCTATGTTGCCATAACTCAGAACCTCATTCTGAGTGTTCCCGGCAGAGGTCATTTGGCTGAACATAACCGTGGACTAATTAGAGCCAGATGTAGGCAGTGCCGTATATAATGCTGGATGGACAGTTTTGGCGTGGAAAACAACTGAGCTCTAGTTCTCAACACTTTCACAAATTGCCATAAGGTGAGGTTCAACTTACTGCTCTGGTTGAGTAGAGTGTAGCCGTCAAAGCTGGAATCAGTAGCACTCAGGTGAGAAGAACGGGAAGCACATATACCCAGTCCGCTGGCAGTGTCCTAGGTGGACCAGCCTACCTGGGGGCCACGCCTGAATTTTTGCAACCGCGTCAGAGCTTGGCAGGAACAATTGTGCAGCAATGCAAACTGCATAACCTGGCCAAATTTCACGTGTGTATAAGAAACCACGGGGGATTTAAATGGAGATGTTTACCCGAAGCAGCCGGAGGATTGCCTGCAGCAACATTCCGGAATACTTCCTAAGAAGCCTTGAAAGCAGTGAAACGCTCCTATGTGACAACAACTCAGAACCTCATTCTGAATGTTTCCGGCAGAGGTCATTCGGTGGAACACAACCGTGGAATAATTAGAGCCAGATGTAGGCAGTGCCGTCCATAGTGCTGGATTGACAGTGGTGGCGTTCCAAACAAGTGACCTCTAATTCTCAACACTTTCACAAAGTGCCATAAGTTGAGGTTCAACTTACTGCTCCGGTTGAGTAGAGTGTAGCCGACAAATCTGTAATCAGTAGCACTCAGGTGAGAAGAACCGGAAGCAGATCTACCCAGTCTGCCTGCAGTGTCCTACGGGGAACAGCTTATCTGGCTGCCCCGCCTGAATGTTTGCAACCGCGGAAGAGCTAGGCAGGCGCAATTGGGCAGCAATGCAAACTGCATAACCAGGCCAAATTTCACGGGTGTTCACGAAACCACGGGGGATTTACAAGATGTTCACCCAGAAGAGCCGGAGGCCTGCCAGCACCAACATTGCGGAATTCCTGGGGTCTGCCGGCAACCCCGAACCTCATTCTGAGTATTCCCGGCAGAGGTCATTCGGCTGAACACAACCGTGCACGAATTAGAGCCAGATGTAGGCAGTGCCGTCCATAGTGCTGGATGGACAGTGGTGGCGTGCCAAACAACTGAGCTCTAGTTCCCAACACTTACACAATGTGCCATAAGTTGAGGTTCAACTTACTGCTCTGGTTGAGTAGAGTGTAGCCGTCAAAGCTGGAATCAGTAGCACTCAGGTGAGAAGAATGGGAAGCAGAAATACCCAGTCCGCTGGCAGTGTCCTAGGAAGACCAGACGATCTGGCTGCCTCGCCTGAATGTTTGAAACCGCGGCAGAGCTAGGCAGGCGCAATTGTGCAGCAATGCAAACTGCATAACCTGGCCAAATTTCACGGGTGACAAAGAAACCACGGGGGATTTTCAAGGAGATGTTCACCCGGAACAGCCGGAGGCCTGCCCCCAGCAAGATTCCGCAATTCTTCCTTTGAAGCCTTGAAAGCAGTGAAACGCTCCTATGTTGCAATAACTCAGAACCTAATTCTGAGTGTTCCCGGCAGAGGTCATTCGGCTGAACACAACTGTGGACTAATTGGAGCCAGATGTAGACAGTGCCGTGCATAGTGCTGGATGGACAATGGTGGCTTGCCAAACAACTGCTCTCTTGTTCTCAACACTTTCACAAAGTGCCAAAAGTTGAGATTCAACTTACTGTTCTGGTTGAGTAGAGTGTAGCCTTCAAAGCTGGAATCAGTACCTTCAGTTGAGAAGAACGGGAAGCAGATATCCCCAGTCCGCTGGCAGGGTCCTACGGGGACCAGCCTATCTAGCTGCCATGTCTGAATGTTTGCAACCGCGGCAGAGCTAGGCAGGCGCAATTGTGCAGCAATTCAAACTGCATAACCTGGCCAAATTTCAAGGGTGTACAAGAAAACACGGGGGATTTACAAGGACATTTTCACCTGGAACAGCCGAAGGCCTGCCGGCAGCAAGATTCCGGAATTCTTCCTGTGAAGCCTTGAAAGCAGTGAAACGCTCCTATGTTGCAATAACTCAGAACCTCATAATGAGTGTTCCCGGCAGAGGTCATTCGGCTGAACACAACCGTGGACTAATTAGAGCCAGATGTAGGCAGTGCCGTCCATAGTGCTGGATGGACAGTTGTGGCGTGCCAAACAACTGAGCTCTAGTTCTCAACACTTTCACAAAGTGCCATAAGTTGAGGTTCAACTTACTGCTCCGGTTGAGTAGAGTGTAGCCGTCAAAGCTGGAATCAGTAGCACTCAGGTGAGAAGAACGGGAAGCAGATAGACCAAGTCCGCTGGCAGCGTCCAACGGGGACCAGCCTATCTAGCTGCCAGGCCTGAATGTTTGCAACTGCGGCAGAGCAAGGCAGGCACAACTGTGCAGCAATGCAAACTGCATAACCTGGCCAAATTTCACGGGTATACAAGAAACCAAATGGGATTTACATGGAGATGTTCACTCGAAACAGCCGGAGGCCTGCTGCCATCAACATTCCGGAATTCTTCTTAAGAAGCCTTGAAAGCACTGAAACTCTCCCATGTTGCAATAACTCAGAATCTCATTCTGAGTGTTCCCGGCAGAGGCCATTCGGCTGAACACATCCGTGGACTAATTAGAGCCAGATGTAGGCAGTGCCGTCCATAGTGTTGGATGGACAGTGTTGGCGTGCCAAACAACTGAGCTCTAGTTCTCAACACTTTCACAAAGTGCCATAAGTTGAGGTTCAACTTACTGCTCCGGTTGATTAGAGTGTAGCCGTCAAAGCTGGAATCAGTATCACTCAGTTGAGAAGAGCGTGAAGCAGATATACCCAGTCCGCTGGCAGTGTCCTACGGGGATCAGCCTATCTAGCTGCCATGCCTGAATGTTTGCAACCGTGGCAGAGCTAGGCAGGCGCAATTGTGCAGCAAAGCAAACTGCATAACCTGCCGAAATTTCACGGATGTAAAAGAAACCAAGGGGGATTTACAAGCAGATGTTCACCCAGAAGAGCCGGAGGCCTGCCGGCAGCAAGATTCCGGAATTCTTCCAGTGAAGCCATGAAAGCAGTATAACTCTCCTATTTTGCAATAACTCAGAACCTCATTCTGATTGTTCCCGGCAGATATTATTCCGATGAATACAACCGTGGACTAATTAGAGAGAGATGTATGCAGTGCCGTCCATAGTGCTGGATGGACAGTGGTGGCGTGCCAAACAACTGAGCTCTAGTTCTCAACACTTTCACAAAGTGCCATAAGTTGAGGTTCAACTTACTGCTCCGGGTGAGTAGAGTGTAGCCATCACAGCTGGAAACAGTAGCACTCAGGTGAGAAGAACGGTGAGCAGATAGACCCAGTCCGCTGGCAGTGTCAAATGGGGACAAGCCTATCTGGCTGTACGCCTGAATGTTTTCAACCGTGGCAGAGCTAGGCAGGCGCAATTGTGCAGCAATGCAAACTGCATAACCTGGCCAAATTTCAGGAGTGTACAAGAAACCACGGGGGATTTACCTGGAGATGTTCACTCGGAACAGCCGGAGGCCTGCCGGCCGCAACATTCCGGAATTCTTCCTATGAAGCCTTGAAAGCAGTGAAACGCTCCTATGTTGCAATAACTCAGAACCTCATTCTGAGTGTTCCCGGCAGAGGTCATTCGGCTGAACACAACCGTGGACTAATTAGAGCCAGATGAAGGCAGTGCCCCCTATAGTGCTGGATGAACAGTTGTGGCGTGCCAAGCAACTGAGCTCTAGTTCTCAACACTTTCACAAAGTGCCATAAGTTGAGGTTCCACTTACTGCTCCGGTTGCTGCGGTTCAGTAGAGTGTAGCCGTCAAAGCTGGAATCATGAGCACTCAGGAGAGAAGAACCGGAAGCAGATAGTCCCAGTCCGATGGCAGTGTCCTACGGGGACCAGCCTATCTGGCTGCCACGCCTGAATGTTTGCAACCGCGGCAGAGCTAGGCAGGCGCAATTGTGCAGCAATGCAAACTGCATAACCTGGCCAAATTTCACGGGTGTACAAGAAAACACCGGGGATTTACAGGGGGATGTTCCCCGGAACCGCCGGACTACTGCCGGCAGCAACATTCCAGAATTCTTCCAAAGAAGCCTTGAAACAGTGAAACGCTCCTATGTTGCAATAACTCAGAAACTCATTTTGAGTGTTACCGGCAGATGTCATTCGACTGAACACAACCGTGGAATAATTAGAGCCAGATGTAGGCAGTGCCTTCCATAGTGCTGGATGGACAGTGGTGGCGAGCCAAACAACTGAGCTCTAGTTCTCAACACTTTCACAAAGTGTCCTTAGTTGAGGTTCAACTTATTGCTCCGGTTGAGTAGAGTGTAGCCATGAAAGCTGGAATCAGTAGCACTCAGGTGAGAAGAACGGGAAGCAGATATACTCAGTCCGCTGGCAGTGTCCTACGGGGACCAGCCTATATGGCTGCCACACCTGAATGTTTGCAACAGCGGCAGAGCTAGGCAGGCGCAGTTGTGCAGCAATGCAAACTGCATAACCTGGCCAAATTTCACGGGTGTACAAGAAACCCCGGGGGATTTACAAGGAGATGATCACCCGGAACAGCCGGAGGCCTGTCGGCAGCAAGATTCCGGAAATCTTCGTAAGAATCCTTCAAAGCAGTGAAACGCTCCTATGTTGCAATATCTCAGAACCTCATTCTGAGTGTTCCCGGCAGAGGTCATTCGGCTGAACACAACTGTGGACTAATTAGAGCCAGATGTAGGCAGTGCCGTCCATAGTGCTGGATGGACTGTGGTGGCATGCCAAACAACTGAGCTCTAGTTCTCCACACTTTCACAACGTACCATAAATTGAGTTTCAAGTTACTGCTCCGGTTGAGAAGAGTGTAGCGGACCAAGCTGGAATCAATAGCACTCAGGTGAGAAGAATGGGAAGCAGATATACCCAGTCCGCTGGCAGTGTCCTACGGGGACCAGCCTATCTGGCTGCCACGCCTGAATGATTGCAAACGAGGGAGAGCTAGGCAGGCGCAATTGTGCAGCAATGCAACCTGCATAACCTGGCCAAATTTCACGGGTGGAAAAGAAACCACGGGGGATTTACAAGGAGATCTTCACCCAGAGTAGCCGGAGGACTGCCGGCAGCAATATTCCAGAATTTTTCATGAGAAGGCTTGAAAGCAGTGAAACGCTCCTACGTTGCAAACACTCAGAATCTCATTCTGAGTGTTCCCGGCAGAGGTCATTCGGCTGAACACAACCGTGGACTAATTAAAGCCAGATGTAGGCAGTGCCGTCCATAGTGCTAGATGGACAGTGGTGGCGTGCCAAACAACTGAGCTCTAGTTCTCAACAGTTTCACAAAGTACCATAAGTTGAGGTTCACCTTACTGCTCCGGTTGAGTAGAGGATCGCCGTCAAAGCTGGAATCAGTAGCACTCAGGTGAGAAGAAAGGGAAGCAGATATACCCAGTCCGCTGGCAGTGTCCTACGAGGACCAGCCTATTTGGCTGCCACGCCTGAATGTTTGCAACCGCGGCAGAGCTAGGCAGGCGCAATTGTGCAGCAATGCAAACTGCATAAACTGGCTAAATTCCACGGGTGTACAAGAAACCACACGGGATTTAAAAGGAGATGTTCATCCGGAACTCCCGGAGGCCAGCCAGCAGCAAGATTGAGGAATTCTTCCTAAGAAGCCTTGAAAGCAGTGAAACGCTCCTATGTTGCAATAACTCAGCACCTCATTCTGAGTGTTCCCACCACAGGTCATTCGGCTGAATAAAACCGTGCACTAATTAGAGCGAGATGTAGGCAGTGCCCCCTATAGTGCTGGATGGACAGTGGTGGCGTGCCAAACAACTGAGCTCTAGTTCTCAACACTTTCACAAAGTGCCATAAGTAGTGGTTCAACTTACTGCTCCTGTTGAGTAGAGTGTAGCCGTCAAAGCTGGAATCAGAAGCACTCAGGTGAGAAGAACCGGAAGCAGATATACCCAGTCCGCTGGCAGTGTCTTCCGTGGTCTAGACTATCTGGCTGCCACGACTGAATGTTTGCAACCGTGGCAGGTCTAGGCAGGCACAAATGTGCAGCAATGCAAACTGCATAACCTGGCCAAATTTCACGGGTGTACAAGAAACCACTTGGGATTTACAAGGAGATGATCACCCGGAACAGCCGGAGGCCTGTCGACAGCAAGATTCTGGAATTCTTCCTAAGAATCCTTGAAAGCAGTGAAATCCTCCTATGTTGCAATAACTCAGAACCTCATTCTGAGTGTTCTCGGCAGAGGTCATTCGGCTGAACACAACCGTGGACTAATTAGTGCCAGATGTAGGCAGTACCGTCCATAGTGCTGGATGGACAGTGGTGGCGTGCCAAAGAACTGAGCTCTAGTTCTCAACAGTTTCACAAAGTGCCAAAGTTGAGGTTCAACTTACTGCTCCTGTTGAGTAGAGTGTAGCTGTCAAAGCTGGAATCGGTAGCACTCAGGTGTGAAGAACGGGAAGTAGATATACCCAGTCCGCTGGCAGTGTCTTCCCTGGTCTAGCCTATCTGGCTGCCACGCCTGAATGTTTGCAACCGCGGCAGAGCTAGGCAGGCGCAATTGTGCAGCAATGCAAACTGCATAACCTGGCTAAATTCCACGGGTGTACATGAAACCAAGCGGGATTTACAAGGAGATGTTCATCCAGAACACCCGGAGGCCAGCCAGCAGCAAGATTGAGGAATTCTTCCTAAGAAGCCTTGAAAGCAGTTAAACGCACCTATGTTGCAATAACTCAGCACCTCATTCTGAGTGTTCCCCCCACAGGTCATTCGGCTGAATAAAACCGTGCACTAATGAGAGCCAGATGTAGGCAGTGCCCCCTATAGTGTTGGATGGACAGTGGTGGCGTGCCAAACAACTGAGCTCTAGTTCTGAACACTTTCACAAAGTGCCATAAGTTGTGGTTCAACTTACTGCTCCTGTTGAGTTGAGTGTAGCCGTCAAAGTTGGAATCAGAAGCACTCAGGTGAGAAGAAGGGAAGCAGATATACCCAGTCCGCTGGCAGTGTCCTACGGGGACCAGCCTATTTGGCTGCCACGCCTGAATATTTGCAACCGAGGCAGAGCTAGTCAGGCGCAATTGTGCAGCAATGCAAACTGCATAACCTGGCCAAATTTCACGGGTGTACAAGAAACTACGGGGTATTTACAAGGAGATGTTCACCCAGAACACCGGAAGGCCTGCCGGCAGCAAGATTCCAGAATTCTTCCTAACAAGCCTTGAAAGAAGTGAAACGCTCCTATGTTGCAATAACTCAGAACCTCATTCTGAGTGTTCCAGGCAGAGGTCATTCTGCTGAACACAACCGAGGACTCATTAGAGCCAGATGTAGGCAGTGCCGTCCACAGTGCTGAATGGACAGTGGTGACGTGCCAAACAACTGAGCTCTAGTTCTCAACACTTTCACAAAGTGCTATAAGTTGAGGTTCTACTTACTGCGCCGGTTGAGTAGAGTGTAGCCGTCAAAGCTGAAATCAGTAGCACTCAGGTGAGAAGAACGGACAGCAGATATACACAATCCGCTGGCAGTGTCCTACGGAGACCAGCCTACCTGGCTGCCACACCTGAATATTTGCAACCGCGGCAGAGCTAGGCAGGGGCAATTGTGCAGCAATGCAAACTGCATAACCTGGCCAAATTTCACGGGTGTACAAGAAACCACGGGGGATTTACAAAGAGATGTTCACCCGGAATAACCGGAAGGTTGCCGGAAGCAAGATTCCGTAATTCTTCCTAAGAAGCCTTGAAAGCAGTGAAACGCTCCTATGTTGCAATATCTCAGAACCTCATTCTGAGTGTTCCTGGCAGAGGTCATTCTGCTGAACACAACCGTGGACTAATTAGAGCCAGATGTAGACAGTGCCGTCCATAGTGATGGATGGACTGTGGTGGCATGCCAAACAACTGAGCTCTAGTTCTCAACACTTTCACAAAGTGCCAAAAGTTGAGGTTCAACTTACTGCTCCTGTTGAGTAGAGTGTAGCCTTCAAAGCTGGAATCAGTACCTTCAGATGGGAAGAACGGGAAGCAGATATCCCCAGTCAGCTGGCAGTGTCCTACGGAGACCAGCCTCTCTGGCTACCACGCCTGAATGTTTGCAACCGCGGCAGAGCTACGCTAGCACAATAGTGCAGCAATGCAAACTGCACGACCTGGCCAAATTTCAAGGGTGTACAAGAAACCACGAGGGATTTACAAGGAGATGTTCACCCGGAACCGCCCGACGCCTGCTGGCAGCAACTTTCCGGAATTCTTCCTAAGAAGCCTTGAAAGCAGTGAAACACTCCTATGTTGCAATAACTCAGAACCTCATTCTGAGTGTTCCAGGCAGAGGTCATTCGGCTGAACACAGCCGTGGACTAATTAGAGCCAGATGTAGGCAGTGCCGTCCATAGTGCTGGATGGACTGTAGTGGCGTGCCAAACAACTGAGCTCTAGTTCTCAACACTTTCACAAAGTGCCATAAGTTGAGGTTCTACTTACTACACCGGTTGAGTAGAGTGTAGCCGTCAAAGCTGAAATCAGTAGCACTCAGATGAGAAGAACGGGAAGCAGATATACCCAGTCCGCTGGCAGTGTCCTACGGGTCCAGCCTATCTGGCTGCCATGCCTGAATGATTGCAAACGCGGCAGAGCTAGGCAGGCGCAATTGTGCAGCAATATAAACTGCATAACCTGGCCAAATTTCAAGGGTGTACAAGAAACCACGGGGGATTTACAAGGCTATGTTCACCCGGAACAGCCGGAGGCATTTCGGCCGAAACATACCGGAATTCTTCCTAAGAAGCCTTGGAAGCAGTGAAGTGCTCCTATTTTGCAATAACTCAGAACCTCATTCTCAGTGTTCCCCGCAGAGGTCATTTGGCTGAACACAACTGTGGACTAATTAGAGCCAGATGTAAGCAGTGCTGTCCACAGTGCTGGAAGGACAGTGGTGGCGTGCCAAACAACTGAGCTCTAGTTCTCAACACTTTCACAAAGAGCCATAAGTTCAGGTTCAACTTACTGCTCCGATTGAGTAGAGTGTAGCCGTCAAAGCTGGAATCAGTAGCACTCAGGGGAGAAGAACGGGAAGCAGATATACCCAGTCCGCTGTAAGTGTCCTATGGGGACCAGCCTATCTGGCTACCACGCCTGAGTGATTGCAAACGCGGCAGAGCTACGCAGGCGCAATTGTGCAGCAATGCAAACTGCATAACCTGGCTAAATTCCACGGGTATACAAGAAACCACGGGGGATTTACAAGCAGATGTTCATCCGGAACACCCGGAGGCCAGTCAGCAGCAAGATTGAGGAATTCTTCCTAAGAAGCCTTGAAAGCAGTGAAACGCTCCTATGTTGCAATAACTCAACACCTCATTCTGAGTTTTCCCGGCACAGGTCATTCGGCTGAACACAACCGTGCACTAATTAGAGCCAGATGTAGGCAGTGCCCCCTATAGTGCTGGATGGACAGTGGTGGCGTGCCAAACAATGAGCTCTAGTTCTCAACACTTTCACAAAGTGCCATAAGTTGAGGTTCAACTTACTGCTCCTGTTGAGTAGAGTATAGCCGTGAAAGCTGGAATCAGTAGCACTCAGATGTGAAGAACGGGAAGCAGATATATCCAGTCCGCTGGCAGTGTCCTACGGGGACCAGCCTCTCTGGCTGCCACGCCTGAATGTTTCCAACCGCGGCAGAGCTACATTAGCACAATAGTGCAGCAATGCAAACTGCATGACCTGGCCAAATTTCACGGGTGTACAAGAAACCACGAGGGATTTACAAGGAGATGTTCACCCGGAATAGCCCGACGCTTGCCGGTAGCAACTTT
This sequence comes from Dipodomys merriami, assembly GCF_024711535.1. NCBI lineage: Eukaryota > Metazoa > Chordata > Mammalia > Rodentia > Heteromyidae > Dipodomys > Dipodomys merriami. Next base: position 370,534 of record NW_027203704.1, on the reverse strand, counting down.
CCGGAATATTTCCTAAGAAGCCTTGAAAGCAGTGAGACGCTCCTATGATGCAATAACTCAGAACCTCATTCTGAGTGTCACAGGCAGAGGTCATTCGGCTGAACACACCGTGGACTAATTAGAGCCAGATGTAGGCAGTGCCGTCCATAGTGCTGGATGGACTGTGGTGGCGTGCCAAACACCTGAGCTCTAGTTCTCAACACTTTCACAAATTGCCATAAATTGAAGTTCAACATACTGCTCCGGTAGAGTAGAGTGTAGCCGTCAAAGCTGGAATCAGTAGCACTCAGGTGAGAAAAACGGGAAGCAGATATACCCAGTCCGCTGGAAGTGTCCTACGGGGACCAGCCTATTTGGCTGCCACGCCTGAATATTTGCAACCGAGGCAGAGCAGCATTGCAAACTGCATAACCTGGCCAAATTTCACGGGTGTACAAGAAACCACGGGGGATTTACAAGGAGATGTTCATCCGGAACACCCGGAGGCCAGCCAGCAGCAAGATTGAGGAATTCTTCCAAAGAAGCCTTGAAAGCAGTGAAACGCTCCTATGTTGCAATAAGTCAGAACCTCATTCTGAGTGTTACAGGCAGAGGTCATTCGGCTGAACACAACCTTGGACTAATTAGAGCCAGATGTATGCAGTTCCGTCCATAGTGCTGCATGGACTTGGTTGCATGCCAAACAACTGAGCTCTAGTTCTCCACACTTTCACAACGTACCATAAATTGAAGTTCAAGTTACTGCTCCGGTTGAGAAGAGTGTAGCCGACAAAGCTGGAATCAATAGCACTGAGATGAGAAGAACGGGAAGCAGATATACCCAGTCCGCTGGCAGTGTCCTACGGGGACCAGCCTATCTGGCTGCCATGCCTGAATGATTGCAAACGCGGCAGAGCTAGGCAGGCGCAATTGTGCAGCAATATAAACTGCATAACCTGGCCAAATTTCAAGGGTGTACAAGAAACCACGTGGGATTTACAAGGCTATGTTCACCCGGAACAGCCGGAGGCATGTCAGCCGAAACATTCCGGAATTCTTCCTAAGAAGCCTAGGAAGCAGTGAAGTGCTCCTATTTTGCAATAACTCAGAACCTCATTCTCAGTGTTCCCCGCAGAGGTCATTTGGCTGAACACAACTGTGGACTAATTAGAGACAGATGTAAGCAGTGCTGTCCACAGTGCTGGAAGGACAGTGGTGGCGTGCCAAACAACTGAGCTCTAGTTCTCAACACTTTCACAAAGAGCCATAAGTTCAGGTTCAACTTACTGCTCCGATTGAGTAGAGTGTAGCCGTCAAAGCTGGAATCAGTAGCACTCAGGTGAGAAGAACGGGAAGCAGATATACCCAATCCGCTGTAAGTGTCCTATGGGGACCAGCCTATCTGGCTAACACGCCTATGTGATTGCAAACGCGACAGAGCTAGGCAGGCGCAATTGTGCAGCAATGCAAACTGCATAACCTGGCTAAATTCCACGGGTATACAAGAAACCACGGGGGATTTACAAACAGATGTTCATCCGGAACACCCGGAGGCCAGCCAGTAGCAAGATTGAGGAATTCTTCCTAAGAAGCCTTGAAAGCAGTGAAACGCTCCTATGTTGCAATAACTCAGCACCTCATTCTGAGTTTTCTCGGCACAGGTCATTCGGCTGAACACAACCGTGCACTAATTAGAGCCAGATGTAGGCAGTGCCCCCTATAGTGCTGGATGGACAGTGGTGGCGTGCCAAACAATGAGCTCTAGTTCTCAACACTTTAAAAAAGTGCCATAAGTTGAGATTCAACTTACTGCTCCGATTGAGTAGAGTGTAGCCGTGAAAGCTGGAATCAGTAGCACTCAGATGTGAAGAACGGGAAGCAGATATATCCAGTCCGCTGGCAGTGTCCTACGGGGACCAGCCTCTCTGGCTGCCACGCCTGAATGTATCCAACCGTGGCAGAGCTACATTAGCACAATAGTGCAGCAAGGCAAACTGCATGACCTGGCCAAATTTCACGGGTGTACAAGAAACCACGAGGGATTTACAAGGAGATGTTCACCCGGAACAGCCCGACGCTTGCCGGCAGCAACTTTCTGGAATATTTCCTAAGAAGCCTTGAAAGCAGTGAGACGCTCCTATGATGCAATAACTCAGAACCTCATTCTGAGTGCTCCAGGCAGAGGTCATTCGGCTGAACACAACCGTGGACTAATTAGAGCCAGATGTAGGCAGTGCCGTCCATAGTGCTGGATGGACTGTGGTGGCGTGCCAAACACCTGAGCTCTAGTTCTCAACACTTTCACAAATTGCCATAAATTGAAGTTCAACATATTGCTCCGGTAGAGTAGACTGTAGCCGTCAAAGCTGGAATCAGTAGCACTCAGGTGAGAAGAACGGGAAGGAGATATACCCAGTCCGCTGGAAGTGTCCTACGGGGACCAGCCTATTTGGCTGCCACGCCTGAATATTTGCAACCGAGGCAGAGCAGCATTGCAAACTGCATAACCTGGGCAAATTTCACGGGTGTACAAGAAACCACGGGGGATTTACAAGGAGATGTTCATCCGGAACACCCGGAGGCCAGCCAGCAGCAAGATTGAGGAATTCTTCCAAAGAAGCCTTGAAAGCAGTGAAACGCTCCTATGTTGCAAAAAGTCAGAACCTCATTCTGAGTGTTCCCGGCAGAGGTCATTCGGCTGAACACAACCTTGGACTAATTAGAGCCAGATGTATGCAGTGCCGTCCATAGTGCTGGATGGACTTGGTGGCATGCCAAACAACTGAGCTCTAGTTCTCCACACTTTCACAACGTACCATAAGTTGAGGTTCAAGTTACTGCTGCGGTTGAGAAGAGTGTAGCCAACATAGCTGGAATCAATGGCACTCAGGTGAGAAGATCGGGAAGCAGATATACCCAGTCCGCTGGCAGTGTCCTACGTTGACCAGCCTATCTGGCTGCCACGCCTGAATGATTGCAAACGCGGCAGAGCTAGGCAGGCGCAATTGTGCAGCAATGCAATCTGCACAACCTGACCAAATTCAACGGGTGTATAAGAAATCACGGGGGATTTACAAGGAGATGTTGATTCGGAACAGCCGGAGGCATGTCGGCCGAAACATTCCGGAATTCTTCCTAAGAAGTGATGGAAGCAGTGAAATGCTCCTATTTTGCAATAACTCATAACCTCATTCTCAGTGTTCCCCGCAGAGGTCATTCGGCTGAACACAACCGTGGACTAATTAGATCCAGATGGAAGCAGTGCTGTCCACAGTGCTGGAAGGACAGTGGTGGCGTGCCAAACAACTGAGCTCTAGTTCTCAACACTTTCACAAAGAGCCATAAGTTGAGGATCATCTTACTGCTGCGATTGAGTAGGGTGTAGCCGTCAAAGCTGGAATCAGTAGCACTCAGGTGAGTAGAACGGGAAGCAGATAGACCCAGTCGGCTGGCAGTGTCCCACGGGGATCAGCCTTTCTGGATGCCACGCCTGTATGTTTGCAACCGCGGCAGAGCGAGGCAGGTGCAATTGTGCAGCAATGCAAACTGCATAACCTGGCCAAACTTCACGGGTGTACAAGAATCCACGGGGGATTTACAAGGAGATATTCACACGTAACAGCCGGAGTCCTGCCGGCAGCAACATTCCAAAAATCTTCCTAAGAAACCTTGAAAGCAGTGAAACGCTCCTATGTTGCAACAACTCAGAACCTCATTCTGAGTGTTCCCGGCAGAGGTCATTCGCCTGAACACAACGGTGGACTAATTAGAGCCAGATGTATGCAGTGCTGTTCATAGTGCTCGATGGACAGTGGTGGCGAGCCAAACAACAAAACTCTAGATCTCAACACTTTCACAAATTGCCATAAGGTTAGGTTCAACTTACTGCTCCGGTTGAGTAGAGTGTAGCCGTAAAAGCTGGAATCAGTAGCACTCAGGTGAGAAGAACGGGAAGCAGATATACCCAGTCCGCTGGCAGTGTCCTACGGGGACCACACTATCACGCTTCCACGCCTGAATGTTTGCAACCGCGGCAGAGTTAGGCAGGCGCAATTGTGCAGCAATGCAAACTGCATAACCTCGCCAAATTTCACGGGTGTACAAGAAACCACGGGGGATTTACAAGGAGATGTTCATCCGGAACACCCGGAGGCCAGCCAGCAGCAAGATTGAGGAATTCTTCCTAAGAAGCCTTGAAAGCAGTGAAACGCTCCTATGTTGCAATAACTCAGCACCTCATTCTGAGTGTTCCCGGCAGAGGTCATTCGGCTGAACACAACCGTGGACTAATTAGAGCCAGATGTAGGCAGTGCCGTCCATAGTGCTGGATGGACTTTGGTGGCATGCCAAACAACTGAGCTCTAGTTCTCAACACTTTCACAAAGTGCCATAAGTTGAGGTTCAACTTACTGCTCCGGTTGAGTAGAGTGTGGCCATCAAAGCTGGAATCAGTAGAACTAAGGTGAGAAGAACGGGAAGCACATGTACCCAGTGCCCTGGCAGTGTCCTACAGGGACCAGCCTATCTGGCTGTCACGCCTGTTGTTTGCAACCGCGGCAGAACTAGGAAGGCGCAATTGTGCAGCAATGCAAAGTGCATAAACTGGCCAAATTTCAAGGGTGTACAAGAAACCAAGGGGGATTTACAAGGAGATTTTCACCCGGAACTGCCCGAGGCCTGCCGGCAGCAACATACCGGAATCCTTCCTGAGAAGCCTTGAAAGCAGTGAAAGGCTCGTATGTTGCAACAACTCAGAACCTCATTCTGAGTGTTCCCGGCAGAGGTCATTCGGCTGAACACAACCGTGGACTAATTAGTGCCACATGTAGGCAGTGCCGTCCATAGTGCTGGATGGACAGTGGTGGCGTGCCAAACAACTGAGCTCTAGTTCTCAACACTTTCTTGTAGTGCCATAAGTTGAGTTTCATCGTATTGCTCCGGTTGAGTAGAGTGTAGCCGTCAAAGCTGAAATCAGTAGCACTCAGGTGAGAAGAACGGGAAGCAGATATACCCAGTCCGCTGGCAGTGTCCTATGTGACCATCCTATCTGGCTGCCTCGCCTGAATGTTTGCAACCGCGGCAGAGCTAGGCAGGCACAATTGTGCAGCAATACAAACTGCATAACCTGGCCAAATTTCACGAGTGTACAAGAAACCACGGGGATTTACAAGGAGATGTTCACCCAGAACAACCAGAGGCCTACCGGCAGCAAGATTCCGGAATTCTTTCTAAGAAGCCTTGAAAGCAGTGAAATGCTCCTATGTTGCAATAAGTCAGAACCTCATTCTGAGTGTTCCCGGCAGAGGTCATTCCGCTGAACACAACCGTGGACTAATTAGAGCCAGATGTAGGCAGTGCCGTCCATAATGCTGGATGTACTGTGGTGGCGTGCCAAACAACTGAGCTCTATCTAGTTCTCAACACTTTCACAAAGTGCCATAAGTTGAGGTTCAACTTACTGCTCCGGTTGAGTAGAGTGTGGCCATCAAAGCTGGAATCAGTAGCACTCATTTGAGAAGAACGGGAAGCACATGTACCCAGTGCGCTGGCAGTGTCCTACAGGGACCAGCCTATCTGGCTGTCACGCCTGAATGTTTGGAACCGCGGCAGAACTAGGAAGGCGCAATTGTGCAGCAATGCAAACTGCATAACCTGGCCAAATTTCACGGTTGTACAAGAAACTACGGGGGATTTACAAGGAGATGTTCACCCGCAATAGCCGGAGGCCTGCCCGCAGCAAGATTCCGGAATTCTTCCTTGAAAGCAGTGAAACGCACCTATGTTGCAATAACTGAGAACCTCATCCTGAGTGTTCCCGGCAGAGGTCATTCGGCTGAACACAACCGTGAACTAATTAGAGCCAGATGTAGGCAGTTCCCCCTATAGTGCTGGATGGACAGTGGTGGCGTTCCAAACAACTGAGCTCTAGTTCTCAACACTTTCACAAAGTGCCATAAGTAGTGGTTCAACTTACTGCTCCTGTTGAGTAGAGTGTAGCCGTCAAAGCTGGAATCAGAAGCACTCAGGTGAGAAGAACCGGAAGCAGATATACCCAGTCCGCTGGCAGTGTCTTCCGTGGTCTAGACTATCTGGCTGCCACGACTGAATGTTTGCAACCGTGGCAGGTCTAGGCAGGCACAAATGTGCAGCAATGCAAACTGCATAACCTTGCCAAATTTCACGGGTGTACAAGAAACCACTTGGGATTTACAAGGAGATGATCACCCGGAACAGCCGGAGGCCTGTCGGCAGCAGGATTCTGGAATTCTTCCTAAGAATCCTTGAAAGCAGAGAAATGCTCCTATGTTGCAATAACTCAGAACCTCATTCTGAGTGTTCTCGGCAGAGGTCATTCGGCTGAACACAACCGTGGACTAATTAGTGCCAGATGTAGGCAGTACCGTCCATAGTGCTGGATGGACAGTGGTGGCGTGCCAAAGAACTGAGCTCTAGTTCTCAACAGTTTCACAAAGTGCCAAAGTTGAGGTTCAACTTACTGCTCCTGTTGAGTAGAGTGTAGCTGTCAAAGCTGGAATCGGTAGCACTCAGGTGTGAAGAACGGGAAGTAGATATACCCAGTCCGCTGGCAGTGTCTTCCCTGGTCTAGCCTATCTGGCTGCCACGCCTGAATGTTTGCAACCGCGGCAGAGCTAGGCAGGCGCAATTGTGCAGCAATGCAAACTGCATAACCTGGCTAAATTCCACGGGTGTACATGAAACCTAGCGGGATTTACAAGGAGATGTTCATCCGGAACACCCGGAGGCCAGCCAGCAGCAAGATTGAGGAATTCTTCCTAAGAAGCCTTGAAAGCAGTTAAACGCACCTATGTTGCAATAACTCAGCACCTCATTCTGAGTGTTCCCCCCACAGGTCATTCAGCTGAATAAAACCGTGCACTAATGAGAGCCAGATGTAGGCAGTGCCCCCTATAGTGCTGGATGGACAGTGGTGGCGTGCCAAACAACTGAGCTCTAGTTCTGAACACTTTCACAAAGTGCCATAAGTTGTGGTTCAACTTACTGCTCCTGTTGAGTTGAGTGTAGCCGTCAAAGTTGGAATCAGAAACACTCAGGTGAGAAGAAGGGAAGCAGATATACCCAGTCCGCTGGCAGTGTCCTACGGGGACCAGCCTATTTGGCTGCCACGCCTGAATATTTGCAACCGAGGCAGAGCTAGTCAGGCGCAATTGTGCAGCAATGCAAACTGCATAACCTGGCCAAATTTCACGGGTGTACAAGAAACTACGGGGTATTAACAAGGAGATGTTCACCCAGAACACCGGAAGGCCTGCCGGCAGCAAGATTCCAGAATTCTTCCTAACAAGCCTTGAAAGAAGTGAAACGCTCCTATGTTGCAATAACTCAGAACCTCATTCTGAGTGTTCCAGGCAGAGGTCATTCTGCTGAACACAACCGAGGACTCATTAGAGCCAGATGTAGGCAGTGCCGTCCACAGTGCTGAATGGACAGTGGTGACGTGCCAAACAACTGAGCTCTAGTTCTCAACACTTTCACAAAGTGCTATAAGTTGAGGTTCTACTTACTGCGCCGGTTGAGTAGAGTGTAGCCGTCAAAGCTGAAATCAGTAGCACTCAGGTGAGAAGAACGGAAAGCAGATATACACAATCCGCTGGCAGTGTCCTACGGAGACCAGCCTACCTGGCTGCCACACCTGAATATTTGCAACCGTGGCAGATCTAGGCAGGGGCAATTGTGCAGCAATGCAAACTGCATAACCTGGCCAAATTTCACGGGTGTACAAGAAACCACGGGGGATTTACAAAGAGATGTTCACCCGGAATAACCGGAAGGTTGCCGGAAGCAAGATTCCGTAATTCTTCCTAAGAAGCCTTGAAAGCAGTGAAACGCTCCTATGTTGCAATATCTCAGAACCTCATTCTGAGTGTTCCTGGCAGAGGTCATTCTGCTGAACACAACCGTGGACTAATTAGAGCCAGATGTAGACAGTGCCGTCCATAGTGATGGATGGACTGTGGTGGCATGCCAAACAACTGAGCTCTAGTTCTCAACACTTTCACAAATTGCCAAAAGTTGAGGTTCAACTTACTGCTCCTGTTGAGTAGAGTGTAGCCTTCAAAGCTTGAATCAGTAGCACTCAGGTGTGAAGTAAGGGAAGCAGATATATCCAGTCTGAAAGCAGTGTCCTACGGAGACCAGCCTCTCTGGCTACCACGCCTGAATGTTTGCAACCGCGGCAGAGCTACGCTAGCACAATAGTGCAGCAATGCAAACTGCACGACCTGGCCAAATTTCACGGGTGTACAAGAAACCACGAGGGATTTACAAGGAGATGTTCACCCGGAACCGCCCGACGCCTGCTGGCAGCAACTTTCCGGAATTCTTCCTAAGAAGCCTTGAAAGCAGTGAAACACTCCTATGTTGCAATAACTCAGAACCTCATTCTGAGTGTTCCAGGCAGAGGTCATTCGGCTGAACACAGCCGTGGACTAATTAGAGCCAGATGTAGGCAGTGCCGTCCATAGTGCTGGATGGACTGTAGTGGCGTGCCAAACAACTGAGCTCTAGTTCTCAACACTTTCACAAAGTGCCATAAGTTGAGGTTCTACTTACTACGCCGGTTGAGTAGAGTGTAGCCGTCAAAGCTGAAATCAGTAGCACTCAGATGAGAAGAACGGGAAGCAGATATACCCAGTCCGCTGGCAGTGTCCTACGGGGACCAGCCTATCTGGCTGCCATGCCTGAATGATTGCAAACGCGGCAGAGCTAGGCAGGCGCAATTGTGCAGCAATATAAACTGCATAACCTGGCCAAATTTCAAGGGTGTACAAGAAACCACGGGGGATTTACAAGGCTATGTTCACCCGGAACAGCCGGAGGCATGTCGGCCAAAACATTCCGGAATTCTTCCTAAGAAGCCTTGGAAGCAGTGAAGTGCTCCTATTTTGCAATAACTCAGAACCTCATTCTCAGTGTTCCCCGCAGAGGTCATTTGGCTGAACACAACTGTGGACTAATTAGAGCCAGATGTAAGCAGTGCTGTCCACAGTGCTGGAAGGACAGTGGTGGCGTGCCAAACAACTGAGCTCTAGTTCTCAACACTTTCACAAAGAGCCATAAGTTCAGGTTCAACTTACTGCTCCGATTGAGTAGAGTGTAGCCGTCAAAGCTGGAATCAGTAGCACTCAGGGGAGAAGAACGGGAAGCAGATATACCCAGTCCGCTGTAAGTGTCCTATGGGGACCAGCCTATCTGGCTACCACGCCTGAGTGATTGCAAACGCGGCAGAGCTACGCAGGCGCAATTGTGCAGCAATGCAAACTGCATAACCTGGCTAAATTCCACGGGTATACAAGAAACCACGGGGGATTTACAAGCAGATGTTCATCCGGAACACCCGGAGGCCAGCCAGCAGCAAGATTGAGGAATTCTTCCTAAGAAGCCTTGAAAGCAGTGAAACGCTCCTATGTTGCAATAACTCAACACCTCATTCTGAGTTTTCCCGGCACAGGTCATTCGGCTGAACACAACCGTGCACTAATTAGAGCCAGATGTAGGCAGTGCCCCCTATAGTGCTGGATGGACAGTGGTGGCGTGCCAAACAATGAGCTCTAGTTCTCAACACTTTCACAAAGTGCCATAAGTTGAGGTTCAACTTACTGCTCCTGTTGAGTAGAGTATAGCCATGAAAGCTGGAATCAGTAGCACTCAGATGTGAAGAACGGGAAGCAGATATATCCAGTCCGCTGGCAGTGTCCTACGGGGACCAGCCTCTCTGGCTGCCACGCCTGAATGTTTCCAACCGCGGCAGAGCTACATTAGCACAATAGTGCAGCAATGCAAACTGCATGACCTGGCCAAATTTCACGGGTGTACAAGAAACCACGAGGGATTTACAAGGAGATGTTCACCCGGAACAGCCCGACGCTTGCCGGTAGCAACTTTCCGGAATATTTCCTAAGAAGCCTTGAAAGCAGTGAGACGCTCCTATGATGCAATAACTCAGAACCTCATTCTGAGTGTCACAGGCAGAGGTCATTCGGCTGAACACAACCGTGGACTAATTAGAGCCAGATGTAGGCAGTGCCGTCCATAGTGCTGGATGGACTGTGGTGGCGTGCCAAACACCTGAGCTCTAGTTCTCAACACTTTCACAAATTGCCATAAATTGAAGTTCAACATACTGCTCCGGTAGAGTAGAGTGTAGCCGTCAAAGCTGGAATCAGTAGCACTCAGGTGAGAAAAACGGGAAGCAGATATACCCAGTCCGCTGGAAGTGTCCTACGGGGACCAGCCTATTTGGCTGCCACGCCTGAATATTTGCAACCGAGGCAGAGCAGCATTGCAAACTGCATAACCTGGCCAAATTTCACGGGGGTACAAGAAACCACGGGGGATTTACAAGGAGATGTTCATCCGGAACACCCGGAGGCCAGCCAGCAGCAAGATTGAGGAATTCTTCCAAAGAAGCCTTGAAAGCAGTGAAACGCTCCTATGTTGCAATAAGTCAGAACCTCATTCTGAGTGTTACAGGCAGAGGTCATTCGGCTGAACACAACCTTGGACTAATTAGAGCCAGATGTATGCAGTTCCGTCCATAGTGCTGCATGGACTTGGTTGCATGCCAAACAACTGAGCTCTAGTTCTCCACACTTTCACAACGTACCATAAATTGAAGTTCAAGTTACTGCTCCGGTTGAGAAGAGTGTAGCCGACAAAGCTGGAATCAATAGCACTGAGATGAGAAGAACGGGAAGCAGATATACCCAGTCCGCTGGCAGTGTCCTACGGGGACCAGCCTATCTGGCTGCCATGCCTGAATGATTGCAAACGCGGCAGAGCTAGGCAGGCGCAATTGTGCAGCAATATAAACTGCATAACCTGGCCAAATTTCAAGGGTGTACAAGAAACCACGTGGGATTTACAAGGCTATGTTCACCCGGAACAGCCGGAGGCATGTCGGCCGAAACATTCCGGAATTCTTCCTAAGAAGCCTAGGAAGCAGTGAAGTGCTCCTATTTTGCAATAACTTAGAACCTCATTCTCAGTGTTCCCCGCAGAGGTCATTTGGCTGAACACAACTGTGGACTAATTAGAGACAGATGTAAGCAGTGCTGTCCACAGTGCTGGAAGGACAGTGGTGGCGTGCCAAACAACTGAGCTCTAGTTCTCAACACTTTCACAAAGAGCCATAAGTTCAGGTTCAACTTACTGCTCCGATTGAGTAGAGTGTAGCCGTCAAAGCTGGAATCAGTAGCACTCAGGTGAGAAGAACGGGAAGCAGATATACCCAATCCGCTGTAAGTGTCCTATGGGGACCAGCCTATCTGGCTAACACGCCTATGTGATTGCAAACGCGACAGAGCTAGGCAGGCGCAATTGTGCAGCAATGCAAACTGCATAACCTGGCTAAATTCCACGGGTATACAAGAAACCACGGGGGATTTACAAGCAGATGTTCATCCGGAACACCCGGAGGCCAGCCAGTAGCAAAATTGAGGAATTCTTCCTAAGAAGCCTTGAAAGCAGTGAAACGCTCCTATGTTGCAATAACTCAGCACCTCATTCTGAGTTTTCTCGGCACAGGTCATTCGGCTGAACACAACCGTGCACTAATTAGAGCCAGATGTAGGCAGTGCCCCCTATAGTGCTGGATGGACAGTGGTGGCGTGCCAAACAATGAGCTCTAGTTCTCAACACTTTCACAAAGTGCCATAAGTTGAGATTCAACTTACTGCTCCGATTGAGTAGAGTGTAGCCGTGAAAGCTGGAATCAGTAGCACTCAGATGTGAAGAACGGGAAGCAGATATATCCAGACCGCTGGCAGTGTCCTACGGGGACCAGCCTCTCTGGCTGCCACGCCTGAATGTATCCAACCCTGGCAGAGCTACATTAGCACAATAGTGCAGCAAGGCAAACTGCATGACCTGGCCAAATTTCACGGGTGTACAAGAAACCACGAGGGATTTACAAGGAGATGTTCACCCGGAACAGCCCGACGCTTGCCGGCAGCAACTTTCTGGAATATTTCCTAAGAAGCCTTGAAAGCAGTGAGACGCTCCTATGATGCAATAACTCAGAACCTCATTCTGAGTGTTGCAGGCAGAGGTCATTCGGCTGAACACAACCGTGGACTAATTAGAGCCAGATGTAGGCAGTGCCGTGCATAGTGCTGGATGGACTGTGGTGGCGTGCCAAACACCTGAGCTCTAGTTCTCAACACTTTCACAAATTGCCATAAATTGAAGTTCAACATACTGCTCCGGTAGAGTAGAGTGTAGCCGTCAAAGCTGGAATCAGTAGCACTCAGGTGAGAAGAACGGGAAGGAGATATACCCAGTCCGCTGGAAGTGTCCTACGGGGACCAGCCTATTTGGCTGCCACGCCTGAATATTTGCAACCGAGGCAGAGCAGCATTGCAAACTGCATAACCTGGCCAAATTTCACGGGTGTACAAGAAACCATGGGGGATTTACAAGGAGATGTTCATCCGGAACACCCGGAGGCCAGCCAACAGCAAGATTGAGGAATTCTTCCAAAGAAGCCTTGAAAGCAGTGAAACGCTCCTATGTTGCAAAAAGTCAGAACCTCATTCTGAGTGTTCCCGGCAGAGGTCATTCGGCTGAACACAACCTTGGACTAATTAGAGCCAGATGTATGCAGTGCCGTCCATAGTGCTGGATGGACTTGGTGGCATGCCAAACAACTGAGCTCTAGTTCTCCACACTTTCACAACGTACCATAAGTTGAGGTTCAAGTTACTGCTGCGGTTGAGAAGAGTGTAGCCAACATAGCTGGAATCAATGGCACTCAGGTGAGAAGATCGGGAAGCAGATATACCCAGTCCGCTGGCAGTGTCCTACGTTGACCAGCCTATCTGGCTGCCACGCCTGAATGATTGCAAATGCGGCAGAGCTAGGCAGGCGCAATTGTGCAGCAATGCAATCTGCACAACCTGACCAAATTCAACGGGTGTACAAGAAATCACGGGGGATTTACAAGGAGATGTTGATTCGGAACAGCCGGAGGCATGTCGGCCGAAACATTCCAGAATTCTTCCTAAGAAGTGATGGAAGCAGTGAAATGCTCCTATTTTGCAATAACTCAGAACCTCATTCTCAGTGTTCCCCGCAGAGGTCATTCGGCTGAACACAACCGTGGACTAATTAGATCCAGATGGAAGCAGTGCTGTCCACAGTGCTGGAAGGACAGTGGTGGCGTGCCAAACAACTGAGCTCTAGTTCTCAACACTTTCACAAAGAGCCATAAGTTGAGGATCATCTTACTGCTCCGATTGAGTAGGGTGTAGCCGTCAAAGCTGGAATCAGTAGCACTCAGGTGAGTAGAACGGGAAGCAGATAGACCCAGTCGGCTGGCAGTGTCCCACGGGGATCAGCCTTTCTGGATGCCACGCCTGTATGTTTGCAACCGCGGCAGAGCGAGGCAGGTGCAATTGTGCAGCAATGCAAACTGCATAACCTGGCCAAACTTCACGGGTGTACAAGAATCCACGGGGGATTTACAAGGAGATATTCACACGTAACAGCCGGAGTCCTGCCGGCAGCAACATTCCAAAAATCTTCCTAAGAAACCTTGAAAGCAGTGAAACGCTCCTATGTTGCAACAACTCAGAACCTCATTCTGAGTGTTCCCGGCAGAGGTCATTCGCCTGAACACAACGGTGGACTAATTAGAGCCAGATGTATGCAGTGCTGTTCATAGTGCTCGATGGACAGTGGTGGCGAGCCAAACAACAAAACTCTAGATCTCAACACTTTCACAAATTGCCATAAGGTTAGGTTCAACTTACTGCTTCGGTTGAGTAGAGTGTAGCCGTAAAAGCTGGAATCAGTAGCACTCAGGTGAGAAGAACGGGAAGCAGATATACCCAGTCCGCTGGCAGTGTCCTACGGGGACCAGACTATCACGCTTCCACGCCTGAATGTTTGCAACCGCGGCAGAGTTAGGCAGGCGCAATTGTGCAGCAATGCAAACTGCATAACCTCGCCAAATTTCACGGGTGTACAAGAAACCACGGGGGATTTACAAGGAGATGTTCATCCGGAACACCCGGAGGCCAGCCAGCAGCAAGATTGAGGAATTCTTCCTAAGAAGCCTTGAAAGCAGTGAAACGCTCCTATGTTGCAATAACTCAGCACCTCATTCTGAGTGTTCCCGGCAGAGGTCATTCGGCTGAACACAACCGTGGACTAATTAGAGCCAGATGTAGGCAGTGCCGTCCATAGTGCTGGATGGACTTTGGTGGCGTGCCAACAACTGAGCTCTAGTTCTCAACACTTTCACAAAGTGCCATAAGTTGAGGTTCAACTTACTGTTCCGGTTGAGTAGAGTGTGGCCATCAAAGCTGGAATCAGTAGCACTCAGGTGAGAAGAACGGGAAGCACATGTACCCAGTGCCCTGGCAGTGTCCTACAGGGACCAGCCTATCTGGCTGTCACGCCTGATGTTTGCAACCGCGGCAGAACTAGGAAGGCGCAATTGTGCAGCAATGCAAACTGCATAACCTGGCCAAATTTCACGGGTGTACAAGAAACCAGGGGGGATTTACAAGGAGATATTCACCCGGAATTGCCGGAGGCATGCCGGCAGCAACATTCCGGAATCCTTCCTAAGAAGCCTTGAAAGCAGTGAAAGGCTCGTATGTTGCAACAACTCAGAACCTCATTCTGAGTGTTCCCGGCAGAGGTCATTCGGCTGAACACAACCGTGGACTAATTAGTGCCAGTTGTAGGCAGTGCCGTCCATAGTGCTGGATGGAGAGTGGTGGCGTGCCAAACAACTGAGCTCTAGTTCTCAACCCTTTCTTATAGTGCCATAAGTTGAGTTTCATCGTACTGCTCCGGTTGAGTAGAGTGTAGCCGTCAAAGCTGGAATCAGTAACACTCAGGTGAGAAGAACGGGAAGCAGATAAACCCAGTCCGCTGGCATTGTCATAAGGGGACCAGTCTATCTGGTTGCCACGCCTGAATGTTTGGAAACGCAGCAGAGCTAGGCAGGCGTAATTGTGCAGAAATGCAAACTGCATAACCTGGCCAAATTTCACGGGTGTTCAAGAAACCACGGGGGATTTACAAGGAGATGTTCACCCGGAACACCCGGAGGCCTGCCGGCAGCAAGATTCTGGAATTCTTACTAAGAAGCCTTGAAAGCAGTGAAACGCTCCTATGTTGCAATAACTGAGAACCTCATTCTGAGTGTTCCCGGCAGAGGTCATTCGGCTGAACACAACCGTGGACTAATTAGAGCCAGATGTAGGCAGTGCCGTCCATAGTGCTCGATCGAGAGTGGTGGCGTGCCAAACAACTGAGCTCTATCTAGTTCTCAACACTTTCACAAAGTGCCATAAGTTGAGGTTCAACTTACTGCTCCGGTTGAGTAGAGTGTTGCCGTCAAAGCTAGAATCAGTAGCACTCAGGTGAGAAGAATGGGAAGCACATATATACAGTCCGCTGGCAGTGTCATACAGGGACCAGCCTATCTGGATGCCACGCCTGAATGTTTGCAACCCCGGCAGAGCTAGGCAGGCGCAATTGTGCAGCAATGCAAACTGCATAACCTGGCCAAATTTCACGGGTGTACAAGAAACCACGGGGGATTTACAAGGAGATGTTCACCCGGAACAGCCGGAGGCCTGTCGGCAGCAAGATTCCGGAATTCTTCCTAAGAATCCTTGAAAGCTGTGAAACGCTCCTATGTTGCAATAACTCAGAACCTCATTCTGAGTGTTCCCGGCAGAGGTCATTCGGCTGAACACAACCGTGGACTAATTAGCGCCAGATGTAGGCAGTGCAGTTCCATAGTGCTGGATGGACAGTGGTGGCGTGCCAAACAACTGAGCTCTAGTTCTCAACAGTTTAACAAAGTGCCAAAAGTTGAGGTTCAACTTACTGCTCCTGTTGAGTAGAGTGTAGCCGTCAAAGCTGGAATCAGTAGCACTCAGGTGTGAAGAACTGGAAGCAGATATATCCAGTCCGCTGGCAGTGTCCTACAAGGAACAGCCTCTCAGCCTGCCACGCCTGAATGTTTGCAACCGCGGCAGAGCTACGCTACCACAATAGTGCAGCAATGCAAACTGCATGACCTGGCCAAATTTCACCGGTGTACAAGAAACCACGGGGGATATACAAGGAGATGTTCACCCAGAACACCCGAAGGCCTGCCGGCAGCAAGATTCCAGAATTCTTCCTAAGAAGCCTTGAAAGTAGTGAAACGCTCCTATGTTGCAATAACTCAGAACCTCATTCTCAGTGTTCCCCGCAGAGGTCATTTGTCTGAACACAACCGTGGACTAATTAGAGCCAGATGTAAGCAGTGCCGTCCACAGTGCTGGAAGGACAGTGGTGGCGTGCCAAACAACTGAGCTCTAGTTCTCAACACTTTCACAAAATGCCATCAGTTGAGATTCAAATTACTGCTCCGATTGAGTAGAGTGTAGCCGTCAAAGCTGGAATCAGTAGCACTCAGGTGAGAAGAACGGGAAGCAGATAGACCCAGTACGCTGGCAGTATCCCACGAGGATCAGCCTATCTGGCTGCCACGCCTGAATGTTTGCAACCGCAGCAGAGCTAGGCAGGCGCAATTGTGCAGCAATGCAAACAGCATAACCTGGCCAAATTTCAAAGGTGTACAAGAAACCACGGGGGATTTACAAGGAGATATTCACCCGGAACAGCCTGAGGCCTGCCGGCAGCAACATTCCAAAAATCTTCCTAAGAAGCCTTGAAAGCAGTGAAACGCTCCTATGGTGCAACAACTCAGAACCTCATTGTGAGTGTTCCCGGCAGTGGTCATTCGGCTGAACACAACCGTGGACTAATTAGAGCCAGATGTAGGCAGTGCTGTCCATAGTGCTCGATGGACAGCGGTGGCGAGCCAAACTGAGCTCTAGTTTTCAACACTTTCACAAATTGCCATAACGTGAGGTTTAACTTACTGCTTCGGTTGAGTAGAGTGTAGCCGTCAAAGCTGGAATCAGTAGCACTCAGGTAAGAAGAACGGGAAGCAGATATACCCAGTCCGGTGGCAGTGACCTACGGGAACCTTCCTATCTCGCTTCCACGCCTGAATGTTTGCAACCGCGGCAGAGTTAGGCAGGCACAATTGTGCAGCAATGCAAAAAGCATAACCTGGCCAAATTTCACGGGTGTACAAGAAACCACGGGGGATTTACAAGGAGATGTTCATCCGGAACACCCGGAGGCCAGCCAGCAGCAAGATTGAGGAATTCTTCCTAAGAAGCCTAGAAAGCAGTGAAACGCTCCTATGTTGCAATAACTCAGCACCTCATTCTGAGTGTTCCCGGCAGAGGTCATTCGGCTGAACACAACCGTGGACTAATTAGAGCTAGATGTAGGCAGTGCCGTCCATAATGCTGGATGGACAGTGGTGGCGTGCTAAACAACAGAGCTCTAGTTCTCAACACTTTCACAAAGTGCCATAAGTTGAGGTTCAACTTACTGCTCCGATTGAGTAGAGTGTAGCTGTCAAAGCTGGAATCAGTAGCTCTCAGGTGAGTAGAACGGGAAGCAGATATACCCAGTCCGCTGGCAGTGTCTACGGGGACCAGACTATCTGGCTGCCACGCCTGAATGTTTGCAACCCCGGCAGAGCTGGGCAGGCGCAATTGTGCAGCAATGCAAACTGCATAACCTGCCGAAATTTCACGAGTGTTCAAGAAACCACCGGGGATTTGCAAGGGGATGTTCCCCGGAACAGCCGGAATACTGCCGACAGCAACATTCCGGAATTCTTCCTAAGAAGCCTTGAAACAGTGAAACGCTCCTATGTTGCAATAACTCAGAACCTCATTTTGAATGTTACCGGCAGAGGTCATTCGGGTGAACACAACCGTGGAATAATTAGAGCCAGATGTAGGCATTGCCTTCCATAGTGCTGGATGGACAATGGTGGCGAGCCAAACAACTGAGCTCTAGTTCTCAACACCTTCACAAATTGCCATAAGGTGAGGTTATACTTACTGCTCCGGTTGAGTAGAGTGTAGCCGTCAAAGCTGGAAACAGTAGCACTCAGGTGAGAAGAACGGGAAGCAGATATACCCAGTCCGCTGGCAGTGTCCTACGGGGACCAGCCTATATGTCTGCCACGCCTGAATGTTTGCAACCGCCCAAGATCTAGGCAGTCGCAATTGTGCAGCAATGCATACTGCCTAACCTGACCAAATTTCACGGGTGTACAAGAAACCACGGGGGATTTACAAGGAGATGTTCACCCGGAACAGCTGGAGGCCTACAGGCAGCAACATTCCGGAATTCTTCCTAAGAAGCCTTGAAAGCAGTGAAACGATCCTATGTTGCAATAACTCAGAACCTCATTCTGAGTGTTCCCGGCAGAGGTCATTCGGCTGAAAACAACCGTGGACTAATTGGAGCCAGATGTAAGCAGTGCCATCCATAGTGCTGGATGGACAGTGGTGACGTGCCAAACAACTGAGCTCTAGTTCTCAACACTTTCACAAAGTGTCCTTAGTTGAGGTTCAACTTACTGCTCCGGTTGAGTAGAGTGTAGCAGTCAAAGCTAGAATCAGTAGCACTCAGGTGAGAAGAATGGGAATCAGATATACTCAGTAAGCTGGTGTTTTCTACGGGGACCAGCCTATCTGGCTGCCACGCCTGAATGTTTGTAACCGCGGCAGAGCTTGGCAGGCGAAATTGTGCAGAAATGCAAACTGCATAACCTGGCCAAATTTCACGGGTGTACAAGAAACCACGGCGGATTTACAAGGGGATGTTCCCCCGGAACTGTCGGAGGCCTGCCGGCAGCAATATTCCGGAATCCTTTCTAAGAAGCCTTGAAAGCAGTGAAACGCTCCTATATTGCAATAACTCAGCACCTCATTCTGAGTGTTCCCGGGAGAGGTCATTCGGCTGAACACAACCGTGGACTAATTAGAGCCAGATGTAGGCAGTGACGTCCATAATGCTGGATGGACAGTGGTGGCGTGCTAAACAACAGAGCTCTAGTTCTCAACACTTTCACAAAGTGGCATAAGTTGAGGTTCAACTTACTGCTCCGATTGAGTAGAGTGTAGCCGTCAAAGCTGGAATCAGTAGCATTCAGGTGAGTAGAACGGGAAGCAGATATACCCAGTCCGCTGGCAGTGTCTACGGGGACCAGCCTATCTGGCTGCCACGCCTGAATGTTTGCAGCCGCGGCAGAGCTAGGCAGGCGCAATTGTGCAGCAATGCAAACTGCATAACCTGCCGAAATTTCACGGGTGTACAAGAAACCACCGGGGATTTGCAAGGGGATGCTCCCCGGAACAGCCGGAATTCTGCCGGCAGCAACATTCCGGAATTCGTCCTAAGAAGCCTTGAAACAGTGAAACGCTCCTATGTTGCAATAACTCAGAACCTCATTTTGAGTGTTACCGGCAGAGGTCATTCGGCTGAACACAACCGTGGACTAATTAGAGCCAGATGTAGGTAGTGCCGTCCATAGAGATGGATGGACATGGGTGGTGTGCCAAACAAGTGAACTGTAGTTCTCAAAACTTTCACAAATTGCCATAAGTTGAGATTCAACTTACTGCTCCGGTTGAATAGAGTGTAGCCGACAAAGCTGGAATCAGTAGCACTCAGGTGAGAAGAACGGGAAGCAGATATACCTAGTCCACTGGCATTTTGCTACGGGGACCAGCCTATCTGGCTGCCACGCCTGAATGTTTGCAACCGCGGCAGAGCTAGGCAGGCGTAATTGTGCAGCAATGCAAACTGCATAACCTGGCCAAATTTCACGGGTGTACAAGAAACCACGGGGGATTTACAAGGAGATGTTCATCCGGAAAATTTGGCGGCCTGCCCGAAGCAAGATTGAGGAATTCTTCCTGTGAAGCCTTGAAAGCAGTGAAACGCTGCTATGTTGCAATAACTCAGAAGCTCATTCTGAGTGTTCCGGGCAGATGTCATTCGGCTGACCACAACCGTGGACTAAATGGAGCCAGATGTATGCAGTGCCGTCCATAGTGCTGCATGGACTTGGTTGCATGCCAAACAACTGAGCTCTAGTTCTCCACACTTTCACAAAGTGCCATAAGTTGAGGTTCAACTTACTGCCCCGGTTGAATAGAGTGCAGCCTTCAAAGCTGGAATCGGTGGCACTCAGGTGAGAAGAACGGAAAGCAGATATATCGTCCGCTGGCAGTGTCCTACGGGGATCAGCCTATCTGGCTGCCACGCATGAATGTTTGCAACCGCGGCAGAGCTAGGCAGGCGCAATAGTGCAGCAATGCATACTGCATTACCTGGCCAAATTTCACGGTATACAAGAAACCATGAGAGATTTACAAGGAGATGTTCACCCGGAACAGCCGGAGGCCTGCCGGCAGCAACATTCCGGAATCCTTTCTAAGAAGCCTTGAAAGCAGTGAAACGCTCCTATGTTGCAACAACTCAGAACCTCATTCTGAGTGTTCCCGGCAGAGGTCATTCGGCTGAACACAACCGTGGACTAATTAGAGCCAGATGTAGGCCGTGTCGTCCATAGTGCTGGATGGACAGTGGTGGGGTGGCAAACAACTGAGCTTTACTTCTCAACATTTTCACAAAGTGCGATGAGTTGAGGTTCAACTTACTGCTCCAGTTGAGTAGAGTGTAGCCGTCAAAGCTGGAATCAATAGAACTCAGATGAGAAGAACGGGAAGCAGATATACCCAGTCCACTGGCAGTGTCTTACGGGGACCAGCATATCAGGCTGCCACGCCTGAATGTTTGCAACCGCGGCAGAGCTAGGCAGGCGCAATTGTATAGCAATGGAAACTGCATAACCTGGCTAAACTTCACGGGTGTACAAGAAACCACAGGGGATTTACAAGGAGATGTTAACCTGGAATAGCCGGAAGCCTGCCGGCACCATGATTCCGGAATTCTTCTTACGAAGCCTTGAAAGCAGTGAAACGCTCCTATGTTGCAATAACTCAGAACCTCATTCTAAGTGTTCCGGGCAGAAGTCATTCGGCTGAACACCACCGTTTCCTAATTAGAGCCAGATGTATGCAATGCTGTCTATAGTGCTGGATGGACAGTTGTGGCATGCCAAACAACTGAGCTCTAGTTCTCAACACTTTCACAAAGTGCCATGAGTTGAGGTTCAACATACTGCTCCGGTTGAGTAGAGTGTAGCCATCAAAGCTGGAATCAGTAGCACTCAGATGAGAAGAACGGGAAGCAGATATACCCAGTCCGCTGGCAGTGTCCTACGGGGACCAGCCTATCTGGCTGCCACGCCTGAATGTTTGCAACCGCGGCAGAGCTAGGCAGGCGCAATTGTGCAGCAATGCAAACTGCATAACCTGGCCAAATTTCACGGATGTACAAGCAACCACAGGGGATTTACAAGGAGATGTTCACCCAAAACAGCCGGAGGCCTGCCGGCAGCAACATTAAGGAAATCTTCCTAAGAAGCCTTGAAAGCAGTGAAATGCTCCTATGTTGCAACAACTCAAAACCTCATTCTGAGTGTTCCAGGCAAAGGTCATTCGGCTGAACACAACTGGAACTAATTAGCGGCAGATGTAGTCAGTGCCATCCATAGTGCTGGATGGACAGTGGTGGCGTGCCAAACAACTGAGCTCTAGTTATCAACACTTTCACAAATTGCCATAAGTTGAGGTTCTACTTACTGCTCCGGTTGACTAGAGTGTATCCGTCAAAGCTGGAATCAGTAACACTCACGTGAGAAAAATGGGAAGCACATATACCAGTCCGCTGGCAGTGTACTACGGGGACCAAACTATCTGGCTGCCATGCCTTAATGTTTACAACCGTGGCAGAGCTAGGCAAGCGCAATTGTGCAGCAATGGAAACTGCATAACCTGGCTAAATTTCACGGGTGTACAAGAAACCACGGGGGATTTACAAGGAGATGTTCACTCGGAACAGCCGGAGGCCTGCCGGCAGCAAGATTATGGAATTCTTCCTGTGAAGCCTTGAAAGCAGTGAAACGCTCCTATGTTGCAACAACTCAGAACCTCATTCTGAGTGTTCCCGGCAGAGGTCTTTCGGCTGAACACAACTGTGGACAAATTAGAGCCAGATGTAGGCAATGCTGTCCATAATGCTGGATGGACAGTGGTGGCGTGTCAAACAACTGAGCTCTACTTCTCAACACTTTTACAAAGTGCCATGAGTTGAGGTTCAAATTACTGTTCCGGTTGAGTAGAGTATAGCCCGCAAAGCTGGAATCAGTAGCACTCAGGTGAGAAGAACGGGATGCAGATATACCCAGTCTGCTAGCAGTGTCCTACGGGGACCAGCCTATCTGGCTGCCACTCCTGAATGTTTGCCAGCGCGACAGAGCTAGGCAGGCGCAATTGTGCAGCAATGCAAACTGCATAACCATGCCAAATTTCCCGGGTGTACAAGATACCACGGGGGATTTACAAGGAGATGTTCACCCGGAACAGCCGTAGGCCTGCAAGCAGCAAGATTCTGGAATTCTTCCTGTGAAGCCTTGAAAGCAGTGAAACGCTCCTATGTTGCAACAACTCAGAAACTCATTTTGAGTGTTCCCGGTAGAGGTCATTCAGCTGAAAACAACCATGGACTAATTAGAGCCATATGTATGCCGTGCCGTCCATAGTGCTGGATGGACAGTTGTGGGGTGCCAAACAACTGAGCTCTAGTGCTCAACACTTTCACAAAGTGCCATGAGTTGAGGTTCATCTTACTGTTCCGGTTGAGTAGAGTGTAGCCGTCAAACCTGGAATCAGTTGCGCTCAGGTGAGAAGAACGGGATGCAGATATACCCAGTCTGCTGGCATTGTCCTATGGGGACCAGCCTATCTGGCTGCCACGCCTGAATATTTGCAAGCACGGCAGAGCTCGGCAGGCACAATTGTAAAGGAATACAAACTGCATAACCTAGCCAAATTTCACGGATGTACAAGAAACCACGGGGGATTTACAAGGGGATGTTCACCCGGAACAGCAGGAGGATTGCCAGCAGCAACATTCCGGAATTCTTCCTAAGAAGCCTTGAAAGAAGTGAAACGCTCCTATGTTGCAATAACTCAGAACCTCATTCTGAGTATTCCCGGCAGATGTCATTCTGCTGAACACAACCGTGGACTAATTAGAGCCAGATGTAGGCAGTGCCGTCCATAGTGCAGGATGGACAGTGGTGGCGTGCCAAACAACTGAGCTCTAGTTCTCAACACTTTCAAAAAGTGCCATAAGTTGAGGTTCAACTTACTGCTCCGGTTGAGTAGAGTGTAGCCGTCAAAGCTGGAATCAGTAGCACTCAGGTGAGAAGAACAGGAAGGAGATATACCCAGTCCGCTGGCAGTGTACTACGGGGACCACCCTATCTGGCTGGATGCCTGAATGTTTGCCACCGTGGCAGAGCTAGGCAGGCGCAATTGTGCAGCAATGCAAACTGCATAACCTGGACAAATTTAACGGGTGTAGAAGAAACCACGGGGGATTTACAAGGAGATGTTCACCCAGAACAGCTGAGGCCTGCCGGCAGCAAAATTCCGGAATTCTTCCTAAGAAGCCTTGAAAGCAGTGAAACGCTCCTATGTTGCAATAACTCAGATACTCATTCTGAGTGTTCCAGGCAGAGGTCATTCGGCTGAACACAACCGTGGACTAATTAGAGCCAGATGTATGCAGTGCGTCCATAGTGCTGGATGGACTGTGGTGGCTTGCCAAACAACTGACTCTAGTTCTCAACACTTTCACAAATTGCCATGAGTTGAGGTTCAACTTAATATTCCGGTTGAGTAGAGTGTAGCCGTCAAAGCTGGAATGAATAGCACTCAGGTGAGAAGAACGGGAAGCACATATACCCAGTCCGCTGGCAGTGTCTTACGGGCACCAGCCTATCTGGTTGCCACGTCTGAATGTTTGCCAGCGCGACAGAGCTAGGCAGGCGCAATTGTGCAGCCATGCAAACTGCATAACCTGGCCAAATTTCACGGGTGTACAAGATACCACGGGGGATTTACAAATAGATGTTCACCCGGATCAGCCGGAAGCCTGCCGGCAGCAATATTCCGAAATTCTTCCAAAGATGCCTTGAAAGCAGTGAAACGCTCCTATGTTGCAACAACTCAGAACCTCATTCTGAGTGTTCCCGGCAGAGGTCATTCGGCTGAACACAACCGTGGACTAATTAGAGCCAGATGTAGGTACTTCCGTCTGTAGTGATGGATGGACAGTGGTGGCGTGCCAAACAACTGAGCTCTAGTTCTCAACACTTTCACCAATTGCCATAAGTTGAGGTTCAACTTACTGCTCCGGTTGAGTAGAGTGTAGCCGTCAAAGCTGGAATCAGTAGCACTCAGGTGAGAAGAACGGGAAGCACATATACCCAGTCCGCTTGCAGAGTCCTACGGGAACCAGCCTGTATGGCTGCCACGCCTGAATGTTTGCAACCTCGGCAGAGCTAGGCAGGCGTAATTGTGCAGCAATGCAAACTGCATAACCTGGCCAAATTTCACGGGTGTACAAGAAACCATGGGGCATTTACAAGGAGATGTTCACCCGGAAGAGTCGGCGGACAGCCGGAAGCAAGATTGAGGAATTCTTCCTGGGAAGCCTTGAAAGCAGTGAAATGCTCCTATGTTGCAATAACTCAGAAGCTCATTCTGAGTGTTCCCGGCAGAGGTCATTCGGCTGAACATGACCGTGGACTAATTAGAGACAGATGTAGGCAGTTCCGTCCACAGTGCTGGATGGACTTGGGTGTCGTGACAAACAACTGAGCTCTAGTTCCCAACACTTTCACGAATTTCCATAAGTAGAGGTTCAACTTACTGCCCCGGTTGAATAGATTGTAGCCGTCAAAGATGGAATCAGTAGCACTCAGGTGAGAAGAACGGGAAACAGATATACCCAGTCCGCTGGCAGTGTCCTACGGGGACCAGCCTATCTGGCTGCCACGTCTGAATGTTTGCAACCGCGGCAGAGCTTGGCAGGCGCCATTGTGCAGCAATGCAAACTGCATAACCTGGCCAAATTTCACGGGTGTACAAGAAACCACGGGGGATTTACAAGGAGATGTTCACCTGGAACAGCCGGAGGCCTGCCAACAGCAAGATTCCGGAAATCTTCCTAAGAAGCCTTGAAAGCAGTGAAACGCTCCTATGTTGCAATAACTCAGAACCTCATTCTGAGTGTTCCCGGCAGAGGTCATTCGGCTGAACACAAACGTGGACTAATTAGAGCCAGATGTAGGCAATGCCATCCATAGTGCTGGATGGACAGTGGTGACGTGCGAAACAACTGAGCTCTACTTCTCAACCCTTTAACAAAGTGCCATAAGTTGAGGTTCAACTTACTTTTCCAGTTGAGTAGAGTGTAGCCGTGAAAGCTGGAATCAGTAGCACTCAGGTGAGAAGAACAGGAAGCAGATATACCCAGTCCGCTGGCAGTGTCCTACAGGGACCAGCCTATATGGCTGCCACGCCTGAATATTTGCAACCGCGGCACAGCTAGGCAGGGGCAATTTTGCAGCAATTCAAACTGCATAACCTGGCCAAATTTCACGGGTGTACAAGAAACCACGGGGGATTTACAAGGAGATGTTCACACGGAACAGCCGGAGGCCTGCCAGCAACAACATTCCAAAATTCTTCGTAAGTAGCCTTGAAAGCAGTGCAACGCTCCTATGTTGCAATAACTCCGAACCTCATAGTGTTCTCGGCAGATGTCATTAGGCTGAACACAACCGTGGACTAATTAGAGCCAGATGTAGGCAGTGACGTCCATTGTGCTGGATGTACTGTGGTGGCGTGCCAATCAATTGAGCTCTAGTTCTCAACACTTTCACAAAGTGCCATAAGTTGAGGTTCCACTTACTGTTCCGGTTGAGTAGAGTTTAGCCCTCAAAGCTGGAATCAGAAGAACTCAGGTGAGAAGAAGGGGAAGCACATATGCCCAGTCCGCTGGCAGAGTCCTACGGGGACCAGCCTATCTGGCTGCCACGCCTGAATGTTTGCAACCGCGGCAGAGATAGGCAGGCGCAATTGTGCAGCAATGCATACTGCATAACCTGGCCAAATTTCACGGGTGTACAAGAAACCACGGGGGATTTACAAGGAGATGTTCACCTGGAACAGCCGGAGGCCTGCCAACAGCAAGATTCCGGAAATCTTCCTAAGAAGCCTTGAAAGCAGTGAAACGCTCCTATGTTGCAATAACTCAGAACCTCATTCTGAGTGTTTCCGGCAGAGGTCATTCGGCTGAACACAACCGTGGCCTAATTAGAGCCAGATGTAGGCAGTGCCGTCCATAGTGCTGGATGGACTGTGGTGACGTGCCAAGCAACTGAGCTCTAATTCTCAACCCTTTCACAAAGTGCCATAAGTTGAGTTTCAACTTATTGCTCCGGTTGAGTAGAGTGTAGCCGTCAAAGCTGATATCATTAGCACCCAGGTGAGAAGAACAGGAAGCAGATATACCCAGTCCGCCGGCAGTGTCCTACGGGGACCAGCCTATCTGGCTGCCACGCCTGAATGTTTGCCAGCGCGCCAGAGGTAGACACGCACAATTGTGCAGCAATGCAAACTGCATAACCTGGCCAAATTTCACGGGTGTACAAGAAACCATGGGGGATTTATAAGGAGATGTTCACCGGGAACAGCCGGAGGCCTGCCGGCAACAAGATTCCAGAATTCTTCCAAAGAAGCCTTGAAAGCACTGAAACGCTCCTACGTTGCAATAATTCAGAACCTCATTGTGAGTGTTCCCGGCAGAGGTCATTCGGCTGAACACAACCGTTGACTAATTAGAGCCAGATGTAGGCAGTGCCGTCCATAGTGCTTCTTGGACAGTGGTGGCGTGCCAAACAACTGAGAGCTAGTTCTCAACACTTTCACAAAGTGCCTTAAGTTGAGGTTCAACTTACTACTCCGGTTGAGTAGAGTGTAGCCGTCAAAGCTGGAATCAGTAGCATTTAGATGAGAAGAATGGGACCAGTCCGCTTGCAGTGTCCTACGGGGAACAGCCTATCTGGCTGCCATGCCTGAATGTTTGCAACTGCGGCAGAGCTAGGCAGGCGCAATTGTACAGCAATGCAAACTGCATAACCTGGCTAAATTTCACGGGTGTACAAGAAACCAAGGGGATTTACAAGGAGATGTTCACCTGGAACAGCCGGAGGCCTGCCAACAGCAAGATTCCGGAAATCTTCCTAAGAAGCCTTGAAAGCAGTGAAACGCTCCTATGTTGCAATAACTCAGAACCTCATTCTGAGTGTTTCCGGCAGAGGTCATTCGGCTGAACACAACCGTGGCCTAATTAGAGCCAGATGTAGGCAGTGCCGTCCATAGTGCTGGATGGACTGTGGTGACGTGCCAAGCAACTGAGCTCTAATTCTCAACCCTTTCACAAAGTGCCATAAGTTGAGTTTCAACTTATTGCTCCGGTTGAGTAGAGTGTAGCCGTCAAAGCTGATATCATTAGCACCCAGGTGAGAAGAACAGGAAGCAGATATACCCAGTCCGCCGGCAGTGTCCTACGGGGACCAGCCTATCTGGCTGCCACGCCTGAATGTTTGCCAGCGCGCCAGAGGTAGACACGCACAATTGTGCAGCAATGCAAACTGCATAACCTGGCCAAATTTCACGGGTGTACAAGAAACCATGGGGGATTTATAAGGAGATGTTCACCGGGAACAGCCGGAGGCCTGCCGGCAACAAGATTCCAGAATTCTTCCAAAGAAGCCTTGAAAGCACTGAAACGCTCCTACGTTGCAATAATTCAGAACCTCATTGTGAGTGTTCCCGGCAGAGGTCATTCGGCTGAACACAACCGTTGACTAATTAGAGCCAGATGTAGGCAGTGCCGTCCATAGTGCTTCTTGGACAGTGGTGGCGTGCCAAACAACTGAGAGCTAGTTCTCAACACTTTCACAAAGTGCCTTAAGTTGAGGTTCAACTTACTACTCCGGTTGAGTAGAGTGTAGCCGTCAAAGCTGGAATCAGTAGCATTTAGATGAGAAGAATGGGACCAGTCCGCTTGCAGTGTCCTACGGGGACCAGCCTATCTGGCTGCCATGCCTGAATGTTTGCAACTGCGGCAGAGCTAGGCAGGCGCAATTGTACAGCAATGCAAACTGCATAACCTGGCTAAATTTCACGGGTGTACAAGAAACCAAGGGGATTTACAAGGAGATGTTCACCCGGAACAGCCGGAGGCCTGCCGGCAGCAACATTCCGGAATTCTTCCTAAGAAGCCTTGAAAGCAGTGAAAATTTCCTATGTTGAAATAACTCAGAACCTCATTCTGAGTGTTTCCGGCAGAGGTCATTCGGCTGAACACAACCATGGACTAATTAGAGCCAGATGTAGGTAGTGACGTATATAGTGTTGGTTGAAGAGTGGTGACGTGCCAAACAACTGAGCTCTAGTTCTCAACACTTTCACAAAGTGCCATAAGTTGAGGTTCAACTTACAGCTCCGGTTGAGTAGAGTGTAGCCGTCAAAAGTGGAATCAGTCGCACTCATGTGAGAAGAACGGGAAGCACATATAACCAGGCCGCTAGCAGTGTCCTACGGGGACCAGACTATCTGGCTGCCACGCCTGAATGTTTGCAACCGCGGCAGAGCTAGGCAGGCGCAATTGTGTAAAAATGCAAACTGCATAACCTGGCCAAATTTCACGGGTGTACAAGAAACCACGGGGGATTTACAAGGAGATGTCCACCCGGAGCAGCCGGAGGTTGTCGGCAGCAAGAATACGGAATACTTCCTAAGAAGCCTTGAAAGCAGTGAAACGCTCCTATGTTGCAATAACTCAGAACCTCATTCTGAGTGTTCCACGCAGAGGTCATTCGGCTGAACACAACCGTGGACTAATTAGAGCCAGATGTAGGCAGTGCCGTCCATAGTGCTGGATGGACAATGGTGGCGTGCTAAACAACTGAGCTCTAGTTCTTAACACTTTCACAAAGTATTATAAGTTGAGGTCCAACTTACTTCTCCGGTTGAGTAGAGTGTAGCCGTCAAAGCTGGAATCAGTAGCACTCAGGTGAGAAGAACGGGACCAGTCCACTGGCAGTGTCCTACGGGGACCAGCCTATCTGGATGCCACGCCTGAATGTTTGCGACCCAGGCAAAGCTAGGCAGGGGCCATGAAACAGCAATGCAAACTGCATATCCTGGCCAAATTTCAGGGTTGTACAAGAAACCACGGTGGATTTACAAGGAGATGTTGACCCGGAACAGCCGGAGGCCTGCCGGCAGCAAGATTCCGGAATGCTTCCTAAGAAGCCTTGAAAGCAGTGAAACGTTCCTATGTTGCAATAACTCAGAACCTCATTCTGAGTTTTCCCGGCAGAGGTCATTAGGCTGAACACAACCTTGGACTAATTAGAACCAGATGTAAGCAATGCAGTCCATAGTGCTGGATGGAAAGTGGTGGCATGCCAAACAACTGAGCTCTAGTTCAGAACACTTTAACAAAGTGCCATAGGTTGAGGTTCAACTTACTGCTCCGGTTGAATAGAGTGTAGCCGTCAAAGCTGGAATCAGTAGCACTCAGGAGAGAAGAATGGGAAGCAGATACACCCAATTCCGCTGGCAGTGTTTTACGGGGACCAGCCTATCTGGCTGCCACGCCTGAATGTTTGCCTGCGCGGCAGAGCTAGGCAGGAGTAATTGTCCAGCAATGCAAACTGCATAACCTGGCCAAATTTCACTGGTGTGCAAGAAACTACGGGGGATTTACAAGGAGATGTTCACCCTGAACAGCCGGAGGCCTGCCGGCAGCAAGATTCCGGAATTCTTCCTCAGAAGCCTTGAAAGCAGTGAAATGCTCCTGTGTTGCAATAACTCAGAACCTCATTCTGAGTGTTCCCGGCAGAGGTCATTCGGCTGAACACAAACGTGGACTAATTAGACCGAGATGTAGGCAATGCCATCCATAGTGCTGGATGGACAGTGGTGACGTGCCAAACAACTGAGCTCTAGCTCTCAACACTTTCACAAAGTTCCATGAGTTTAGGTTCAACTTACTGCTCCGGTTGAGGAGAGTATAGCTGTCAAAGCTGGAATCAGTAGCACTCAGATGAGAAGAACGGGAAGCAGATATACACAGTCCGTTGGCAATGTCCTACGGGGACCAGCCTATCTGGCTGCCACGCCTGAATGTTTGGAACCGTGGCAGAGCTAGCAGGCGCAATTGTACAGCAATGCAAACTGCATAACCTGGCTAAATTTCACGGGTGTACAAGAAACCACAGGGGATTTACAAGGAGATGTTCACCCGGAATAGCCGGAAGCCTGCCCACAGCAAGATTCCGGAATTCTTCCCAAGAAGCCTTGAAAGCAGTGAAACGCTCCTATGTTGCAACAACTCAGAACCTCATTCTGAGTGGTCCCGGCAGAGGTCATTCGGCTGAACACAACCGTGGACTAATTAGAGCCATATGTAGGCAGTGCCCTCCATAGTGCTGGATGGACAGTGGTGGGGTGGCAAACACCTGAGCTCTAGTTCTCAACACTTTCACAAAGTGCCATAAATTGAGGTTAAACTTCCTGCTCCGGTTGAGTAGAGTGTAGCCGTCAAAGCTGGAATCAGTAACACTAACGTGAGAAAAACGGGAAGCACATATACCCAGTCCGCTGGCATTGTCCTACGGGAACCAACCTATCCGGCTGCCATGCATGAATGTTTACAACCGCGGCAGAGCTAGGCAAGCGCAATTGTGCAGCAATGCAAACTGCATAACCTGGCCAAATTTCCCGGTTGTACAAGAAACCACGGGGGATTTACAAGGAGATGATCACCCGGAACAGCCGGAGGCCTGCCAGCAGCAAGATTCTGGAATTCTTCCTGTGAAGCCTTGAAAGCAGTGAAACGCTCCTATGTTGCAACAACTCAGAACCTCATTCTGAGTGTTACCGGCAGAGGTCATTCGGCTGAACACAACCGTGGATTAATTAGAGCCAGATGTACGCAGTGCTGTCCATAGTGCTGGATGGACAGTGGTGGCGTGCCAAACAACTGAGCTCTAGTTCTCAACACTTTCACAAAGTGCCATAAGTTGAGGTTCAACTTACTGCTCTGGTTGAGTAGAGTGTAGCCGTCAAAGCTGGAATCAGTAACACTAACGTGAGAAAAACGGGAAGCACATATACCCAGTCCGCTGGCAGTGTCCTACGGGAACCAACCTATCTGTCTGCCACGCCTGAATGTTTGCAACCGCGGCAGAGCTAGGAGGCCCAATTGTGCAGCAATGCAAACTGCATAACCTGGCCAAATTTCACGGGTGTACAAGAAACCACGGGGGATTTACAAGGAGAAGTTCACCCGGAACAGCCCGAGGCCTGCCGGCACCAACATTGCGGAATTCTTCCTAAGAAGCATTGAAAGCAGTGAAACGCTCCTATGTTGCAATAACTCAGAACCTCATTCTGAGTGTTGGCGGCAGAGGTCATTCGGCTGAACACAACCGTGGACTAATTAGAGCCAGATGTAGGCAGTGCCGTCCATAGTGCTGGATGGACAGCCGTGGCGTGTCAAACAACTGAGCTCTAGTTCTCAACACTTTCACAAAGTGCCATAAGTTGAGGTTCAACTTACTGCTCCGGTTGAGTAGAGTGTAGCCGTCAAAGCTTGAATCATTAGCACTCAGGTGAGTAGAACGGTATGCAGATATCCCCAGTTCGCTGGCAGTGTCCTAAGGGGACGAGCCTATCTGGCTGCCACGCCTGAATCTTTGCAACCGTGGCAGAACTAGGCAGGCGCATTTGTGCAGCAATTCAAACTGCATAACCTGACCAAATTTCACGGGTATACAAGAACCCATGGGGGATTTACAAGATGTTAACCCGGAACAGCCGGAGGCCTGCTGGCAGCAAGATTCCGGAATTCTTCCTAAGAAGCCTTGAAAGCAGTGAAATGCTCCTATGTTACACTCACTAAGAATCTCATTCTGAGTGTTCCCGGCAGAGGTCATTCGGCCGAACACAACCGTGGACTAAATAGACCCACGTGTAGGCAGTGCTGTCCATAGTGCTGGACAGTGTTGGCGTTCCAAACAACTGAGCTCTAGTTATCAACACTTTTACAAAGTGCCATAAGTTGAGGTTCAACTTACTGCTCCAGTTGAGTAGAGTGTAGCCGTCAAAGCTGGAATCAGTAGCACTCATGTGAGAAGAACGGGAAGCAGATATACCCAGTCCGCTGGCTGTGTCCTACGGGGACCAGCCTTTCTGGATGCCAGGCCTGAATGTTTGCAACCGTGGCAGAGCTAGGTAGGCGCAATTGT
This sequence comes from Dipodomys merriami, assembly GCF_024711535.1. NCBI lineage: Eukaryota > Metazoa > Chordata > Mammalia > Rodentia > Heteromyidae > Dipodomys > Dipodomys merriami. Next base: position 338,319 of record NW_027203704.1, on the reverse strand, counting down.
GGAGCAATGCAAACTGCATAACCTGGCCAAATTTCACGGGTATACACGAAACCACGGGGGATTTTCAAGGAGATGTTCACCCGGAACAGCCGGAGACCTGCTGGCTGCAACATTGCGGAATTCTTCCCAAGAAGCCTTGAAAGCACTGAAAAGCTCCTATGTTGCAACAACTCAGAACCTCATTCCGAGTGTTCCCGGGAGAGGCCATTCAGCTGAACACAACCGTGGACTAATTAGAGCCTGATGTAAACACTGCCGTCCATAGTGGTGGATGGACAGTGTTGGCGTGCCAAACAACTGAGCTATACTTCTCAACACTTTCACAAAGTGCCATAAGTTGAGGTTCAACTGACTGCTCCGGTTGAATAGAGTGTAGCCGTCAAAGCTGGAATCACTAGCACTCAGGTGAGAGAACGGGAAGCAGATATACCCAGTCGGCTGGAAGGGTCCTACGGGGACCAGCCTATCTGGCTGCCACGTCTGAATGTTTGTTTGCCAGCGCGACATAGCTACGCAGGCACAATTGTGCAGCAATGCAAACTGCATAACATGGTCAAATTTCACGGGTGTACAAGAAACCACGGGTGATTTAAAAGGAGATGTTCACCGGGAACAGCCGGAGGCCTGCCGGCAGCAAGATTCCGGAATTTTTCCTAAGAGGCCTTGAAAGCAGTGAAACGCTCCTATGTTGCAATAACGCAGAACCTCATTCTGAGTGTTCCTGGCAGAGGTCATTCGGCTGAACAGAACCGTGGACTAATTAGAGCCAGATGTAGGCAGTGCCGTCCATAGTGCTGGACCGTGGTGGCGTGCCAAACAACTGAGCTCTAGTTCTCAACACTTTCACAAAGTGCCATAAGTTGAGGATCAACTTACTGTTCCGGTTGAGTAGAGTGTCACCATGAAAGCTGGAATCAGTAGCACTCAGGTGAGAAGAACGGGAAGCAGATATACCCAGTCCGCTGGGAGTGTCCTACGGGGAGCAGCCTATCTGGCTGCCACGCCTGAATGTTTGCAACCGCGGCAGAACTAGGCAGGCACAATTGTGCAGCAATGCAAACTGCATAACCTGGCCAAATTTCACGGGTGTACAGGAAACCAGGGGGATGTACATGGAGATGTTCACCCGGAACACCCGGAGGCCTGCCGGAAGCAAGATTCCGGAATTCTTCCTAAGAAGCCTTGAAAGCATTGAAATGCTCCTATGTTGCAATAACTCAGAACCTCATTCTGAGTGTTCCCTGCAGAGGTCATTCGGCTGAACACAACCCTGGACTAATTAGAGATAGTTGTAGGCATTGCCGTCCATAGGGCTGGATGGACTGTGGTGGCGTGCCAAACAACTGAGCTCTAGTTCTCAACACTTTCACAAAGTGCCATAAGTTGAGGTTCAACTTACTCCTGCGGTTGAGTAGAATGTAGCCGTCAAAGCTGGAATCAGTAGCACTCAGGTGAGAAGAACGGGAAGCAGATATACCCAGACCGCAGGGAGTGTCCTACGTGGACGAGCCTATCTGGCTGCCACGCCTGAATGTTTGCAACCGCGGCAGAGCTAGACAGGCGGAATTGTGCAGCAATGCAAACTGCATCACCTGGCCAAATTTCACGTGTGTACAAGAAACCACGGTGGATTTACAAGGAGATGTTCACCCGGAACAGCCGGAGCCCTGCCGGCAGCAAGATTCCGAAATTCTTCCTAAGAAGCTTTGAAAGCAGTGAAACGATTCTATGTTGCAATAACTCAGAACCTCATTCTGAGTGTTCCCGGCAGAGGTCATTCGGCTGAACACAACCGAGGACTAATTAGAGCCAGATGTAGGCAGTGCCATCCATAGTGCAGGATGGACAGTGGTGGCGTGCCAAACAACTGAGCTCTAGTTCTCAACACTTTCACAAAGTGCCATAAGTTGAGGTTCAACTTACTGCTCGGGTTGATTAGAGTGTAGCCGTCAAAGCTGGAATCAGTAGCACTCAGGTGAGAAGAACCGGAAGCACATATACCCAGTCGGCTGGCAGTTTCCTACGGGGACCAGCCTATCTGGTTGCCACGCCTGAAGGTTTGCAACCGTGGCAGAGCTAGGCAGGCGCAATAGTGCAGCAATGCAAACAGCACAACCTGGCCAAATTTCACGGGTGTACAGGAAACCAGGAGGATGTACATGGAGATGTTCACCCGGAACACCCGGAGGCCTGCCAGAAGCAAGATTCCGGAATTCTTCCTAAGAAGCCTTGAAAGCAGTGAAACGCTCCTATGTTGCAATAACTCAGAACCTCATTCTGAGTGTTCCTGGCAGAGGTCATTTGGCTGAACACAACTGTGGACTAATTAGAGCCAGATTTAGGTAGTGGCGTCCATAGTGCTGGACGGGCAGTGGTGGCGTGCCAAACAACTGAGCTCTAGTTCTCAACACTTTCACAAAGTGCCCGAAGTTGAGGTTGAACTTACTGCTCCGGTTAATTAGAATGTAGCCGTCAAAGCTGGAATAAGTAGCACTCAGGTGAGAAGAACGGGAATCAGATACACGAGTCCGCTGGCAGTGTCTTACGGGGACCAGCCTATCTGGCTACCAGGCCTGAATGCAACCGCGGCAGAGCTAGGCAGGCGGAATTGTGCAGCAATGCAAACTGCATAACCTGGCCAAATTTCATGGGTGTAGAAGAAACCACGGGGGATTTACAAGGAGATGTTCACCCGGAAGACCCGGAGGCCTTCTGGCAGCAACATTCCGGAAATCTTCCTAAGAAGCCTTGAAAGCAGTGAAACACTCCTATGTTGCAACAATTCAGAACATCATTCTGAGTGTTCCCGGAAGAGGTCATTCGGCTGAATACAAACGTGGACTAATTAGACCAAGATGTAGGCAGTGCCGTCCATATTGCTGCTTGGACAGTGGTGGCCTGCCAAACAACTTGGCTCTAGTTCTCAACACTTTCACAAAGTGCCATAAGTTGAAGTTCAACTTACTGCTCCGTTTGAGTAGAGTGTAGCTGTCAAAGCTGGAATCAGTAGCACTCAGGTGAGAAGAACGTGAAGCAGATAGACCCAGTCCGCTGGCAGTGTCCTGCGGGGACCAGCCTATGTGGATGCCACGCCTGAATATTTGCAACTACGGCAGAGCTAGGCAGGCGCAATTGTGCAGCAATGCAAACTTCATAACCTGGCCGAATTTTACGGGTGTACAAGGAACCACGGGAGATTTACAAGGAGATGTTCACCCTGAACAGCCGGAGGCCTGCCGGCAGCAAGATTCCGAAATTCTTTCTAAGAAGCCTTGAAAGCAGTGGAATGCTGCTCTTTTGCAACAACACAGAACCTCATTCTGAGTGTTCCCGGCAGAGGTCATTCGGCTGAACACAACCCTGGACTAATTAGAGCCAGATGTAGGCAGTGCCGTCCATAGTGCTGGATGGACAGTGGTGTCGTGCCAAACAACTGAGCTCTAGTTCTCAACACTTTCACAAAGTGCCATAATTTTAGGTTCAACATACTGCTCCGGTTGAGTAGAGTGTAGCCGTCAAAGCTGGAATCAGTAGCACTCAGGTGAGAAGAACGGGAAACAGATATACCCAGTCCGCTGGCAGTATCCTACGGGGACGAGCCTATCTGGCTTCCACGCCTGAATGTTTGCAACGACGGCAGAGCTAGGCAGGCGCAATTGTGCAGCAATGCAAACTGCATAACCCGGCCAAATTTCACGGGTGTACAAGAAAACACGGGGGATTTACAAGGAGATGTTCACCCGGAACAGCCGGAGCCCTGCAGGCAGCAAGATTCCGGAATTCTTCCTAAGAAGTCTTGAAAGCAGTGAAACGCTCCTATGTTGCAACAACTAAGAACCTCATTCTGAGTGTTCCCGGCATAGGTCATTCAGCTGAACACAACCGTGGACTAATTAGAGCCAGAAGTAGGCAGTGCCGTCCATAGTGCTGGATGGACAGTGGTGGCGTGCCAAAAAACTGAGCTCTACTGTTCAACACTTTCACAAAGTGCCATAAGTTGAGGTTCAACATACTGCTCCGGTTGAGTAGAGTGTAGCCATCAAAGCTGGAATCAGTAGCACTCAGGTGATAAAAACAGGAAGCAGATATACCCAGTCCGCTGGCAGTGTCCTACGGGGACCAACCTATCTGGCTCCCACGCCTGAATGTTTGCAACTGCGGCAGAGCTAGGCAGGCGTAATTGTGCAGCAATGCAAACTACATAACCTGGCCAAATTTCACGGGTGTACAAGAAACCACGGGGGATTTACAAGGAGATGTTCACCCGGAACAGTCGGAGGCCTGCCGGCAGCAAGATTCCGGAATTCTTCCTGTGAAGACTTGAAAGCAGTGAAACGCTCCTATGTTGCAATAACTCAGAACCTCATTCTGAGTGTTCCCGGAAGAGGTCATTCGGCTGAACACAACCGTGGACTAATTAGAGCCAGATGTAGGCAGTGCCGTCCATAGTGCTGATGGACAGTGGTGGCGTGCCAAACAACTGAGCTCTAGTTCTCAACACTTTCACAAAGTGCCATAAGTTGAGGTTAAACTTACTGCTCCAGTTGAGTAGAGAGTGTAGCCGTCAAAGCTGGAATCAGTAGCACTCAGGTGAGAAGAACGGGAAGCAGATATAACCAGTCCGCTGGCAGTGTCCTACGGGGACCAGCCTATAAGGCTGCCACGCCAGAATGTTTTCCACCACGGCAGAGCTAGGCAGGCACAATTGTGCAGCAATGCAAACTGCATAACCTGGCCAAATTTCACGGGTGTACAAGAAAACACGGGGGATTTACATGGAACACTCGGAACAGCCGGAGGCCTGCTGGCAGCAATATTCCGGAATTCTTCCTAAGAAGCCTTGAAAGCAGTGAAACTCTCCTATGTTGCAATAACTCAGAACCTCATTCTGAGTGTTCTCGGCAGAGGTTATTCGGCTGAACACAACCGTGGACGAATTAGAGCCAGATGTATGCATTGCCGTCCATAGTGCTGGATGGACAGTGGTGGCGTGCCAAACAACTTAGCTCCAGTTCCCAACACTTTCACAAATTGCCATAAGTTGAGGTTCAACTTACAGCTCCGGTTGAGTAGAGTGTAGCCGTCAAAGCTGGAATCAGTAGCAGTCAGGTGAGATTAACGGGAAGCACATATACCCAGTCCGATGGCAGTGTCCTACGGGGACCAGCCCATCTGGCTGCCACGCCTGAATGTTTGCAACCGCGGCAGAGATAGGCATGTGCAATTGTTTAGCAATGTAAACTGCATAACCTGGCCAAATTTCACGAGTGTACAAGAAACCACGGGGATTTAAAAGGACATGTTCACCTGGAGCAGCTGGAGGCTGGCCGGCAGCAACATTCCAAAATTCTTCCTAAGTAACCTTGAAATCAGTGAAAGGCTCCTATGATGCAAAAACTGAGAACTTCATTCTTAGTGTTCCAGGCAGAGGTCATTCGGCTGAACACAACCGTGGACTAAATAGAGCCAGATGTACGCAGTGCTGTCAATAGTGCTGGATGGACAGTGGTTGCGTGCCAAACAACTGAGCTCTAGTTCTCAACACTTTCAAAAAGTGCCATAAGTTGAGGTTCAACTTACTGCTCCGGTTGAGTAGATTGTAGTCATCAAAACTAGAATCAGTAGCACTCAGGTGAGAAGAACGGGAAGCAGATATACCCAGTCGGCTGGCAATGTCCTACAGGGACCAGCCTATCTGGCTGCCACGCCTGAATGTTTCCAACCGCGGCAGAGCTAGGCAGGTGCAATTGTGCAGCAATGCAAACTGCATAACCTGGCAAAATTTCACGGGTGTACAAGAAACCAAGGGGGATTTACAAAGAGATGTTCACCCGTAACAGCCGGAGGCCTGCCGGCAGCAACATTCTGCAATTCTTCCTAAGAAGCCTTGAAAGCAGTGGAACGCTCCTATGTTGCAACAACTCAGAACCTCATTCTGAGTGTTCCCGGCAGAGGTCATTCGGCTGAACACAACCCTGGACTAATTAGAGCCAGATGTATGCAGTGCCGTCCATAGTGCTGGATGGTCTGTGGTGGCGTGCCAAACAACTGAGGTATAGTTCTCAACACTTTCACAAAATGCCATGAGTTGAGGTTCAACTTAGTGCTCCGGTTGACTAGAGTGTAGCCGTCAAAGGTGGAATCAGCAGCACTCAGATGAGAAGAACGGGAAGCACATATACCCAGTCCGCTGGCACTTTCCTGCGGGGACAAGAGTAACTGGCTGCCACGCCTGAACGTTTGCAACCGCGGCAGAGCTAGGCAGGCGCAATTGTGCAGCAATGCAAACTGCATAACCTGGCCAAATTTCACGGGTGTACAAGAAACCACGGGGGAAATTACAAGGAGATTTTCACCCGGAACCCCCGGAGGCCTGCTGGTACCAACATTGCGGAATTCTACCTAAAAAGCGTTGAAAGCAGTGAAACGCTCTTATTTTGCAATAACTCAGAACCTCATTCTGAATTTTCCCGGCAGAGGTCATTCTGCTGAACACAACCGTGGACTAATTAGAGCCAGATGTAGGAAGTGCGGTCCATAGTGCGGGATGGACAGTGGTGCCGTGCAAAACAATTAAGCTCTGGTTCTCAACACTTTCACAAAGTGCCATAAGTTGAGGTTCAACTTACTGCTCTTGTTGAGTAGAGTGTAGCCGTCAAAGCTGGAATCAGTAACACTCAGGTGAGAAGAACGGGAAGCACATATATCCAGTCCGCTGGCAGTGACCTATGGGGACCAGCATATGTGGCTGCCACGCCTGAATGTTTGCAACCGCGGCAGAGCTAGGCAGGCGCAATTGTGCAGCAATTGAAACTGCATAACCTGGCCAAATTAAACCGGTGTACAAGAAACCACCAGGGATTTACGTGGAGAAGTTCACCCGAAACAGCCGGAGGCCTGCCGGCAGCAAGATTCCGGAAATATTTCTAAGAAGCCTTGAAAGAAGTGAAACGCTCCTATTTTGCAATAGCTCAGAACCTCATTCTGAGTCTTCCCGGCAGAGGTTATTCGGCTGAACACAACCGTGGACGAATTAGAGCCAGATGTAGGCAGTGCCGTCCATAGTGCTGGATGAACAGTGGTGACGTGCCAAACAACTGAGCTCTAGTTCTCAACAATTTCACAAAGTGCCATAAGTTGAGTTTCAACTTACAGCTCCGGTTGAGTAGAGTGTAGCCGTCAAAGCTGGAATCAGTAGCACTCAGGTGAGAAGAACGGGAAGCAGATAAACCCAGTCTGCTGGCATTGTTCTATGGGGACCAGCCTATCTGGCTGCCACGCCTGAATGTTTGCAACCGTGGCCGAGCTAGGCAGGCGCAATTGTGCAGCTATGAAAACTGCATTACCTGGCCAAATTTCACGGGGGTACAAGAAACCACAGGGGATTTACAAGGAGATGTTCACCCGGAACAGCCCGAGACCTGCCGGCAGCAACATTCTGGAATTCTTCCTAAGATGCCTTGAAAGCAATGAAACGCTCCTATGTTGCAATAACTCAGAACCTCATTCTGAGTGTTCCCAGCACAGGTCATTCGGCTGAACACAACCGTGGACTAATTAGAGCCAGATGTAGGCAATTCCGTCCATAGTGCTGGATGTTCATTGGTGGCGTGCTAAACAACTGAGCTCTAGTTCTCAACACTTTCACAAAGTGTTATAAGTTGAGGTTCAACTTACTGCTCCGGTTGAGTAGAGTGTAGCCGTCAAACCTGGAATCAGTAGCTCTTCGGTGAGAAGAACGGGAAGCAGATATACAGAGTCCGCTGTCAGTGTCCTTCGGGGACCAGCCTATCTGGCTGCGACGCTTGAATGTTTGCAACCGCGGCAAAGCTAGGCAGGAGCAATTGTGCAGCAATGCAAACCACGTAAATTGGCCAAATTTCACCGGTATACAAGAAACCATAGGGGATTTACAAGGAGATGTTCACCCGGCATGCGCGGAGGCCTGCTGGCAGCAAGGTCCTGGAATTCTTCCTAAGAAACCTTGAAAACAGTGTAACGGTCCTATGTTGCAATAACTCAGAACCTCATTCTGAGTGTTCCCGGCAGAGGTCATTCGGCTGAATACAAACGTGGACTAATTAGACCCAGATGTAGGCAGTGCCGTCCATATTGCTGCTTGGACAGTGGTGGCGTGCCAAACAACTGAGCTCTAGTTCTCAACACTTTCACAAAGTGCCATAAGTTGATGTTCAACTTACTGCTCCGGTTGAGTAGAGTGTAGCCGTCAAAGCTGGAATCAATAGCACTCAGGTGAGAAGAACGGGAAGCAGATATACCCAATTTGCTGGCAGTGTCCTACAGGGACCAGCCTCTCTGGCTGCCACGCCTGAATGTTTGCAACCGCGGCAGAACTAGGAGGCCCAATTGTGCAGCAATGCAAACTGCATAACCGGGCCAAATTTCACCAGTGTACAAAAAACTACGGGGGATTTACAAGGAGATGTTCACCCGGAAAAGCCGGAGGCCTGCCGGTACCAACATTGTGGAATTCTTCCTAAGAAGCCTTGAAAGCAGTGAAACGCTCCTATGTTGCAATAACTCAGAACGTCATTCTGAATGTTCCTAGCAGAGGTCATTCGGTTGAACACAACCGTGGACTAATTAGAGCCAGATGTAGGCAGTGCCGTCCATAGTGCTGGAGAGTGGTGGCGTGCCAAACAACTGAGCTCTAGTTCTCAAGACTTTAACAAAGTGCCATAAGATGAGGTTCAAATTACTGCTCCGGATGAGTAGAGTGTAGCCGTCAAAGCTGGAATCAGTACCACTCAGGTGAGAAGAACGGGAAGCACATACACCCAGTCCGCTGGCAGTGTCCTACGTGGACCAGCCTATCTGGTTGCCACGCCTGAATTTTTGGAACCGCGGCAGAGCTAGGCAGGCGCAATTGTGCAGCAATGCAAACTGCATAGCCTGGCCAAATTTCACGGGTGTACAAGAAACCACGGGGGATTTACAAGGAGAAGTTCACCGGGAACAGCCGGAGTCCTGACGGCAGCAAGATTCCGGAATTCTTCCTAAGAAGACTTGAAAGCAGTGAAACGCTCCTATGTTGCAACAACTAAAAACCACATTCTGAGTGTTCCCGGCAGAGGTCATTGAGCTGAACACAACCATGGACTAATTAGAGCCAGATGTAGACAGTGACGTCCATAGTGCTGGATGGACAGTGTTGGCGTGCTAAAAAACTGAGCTCTAGTTCTCAACACTTACACAAAGTCCCATAAGTTGAGGTTCAACTTACTGCTCCGGTAGAGTAGACTGTAGCCGTCAAAACTGGAATTAGTAGCCCTCAGGTGAGAACTGGAAACAGATATACCCAGTCAGCTGGCAATGTCCTACGGGGCCAGCATATCTGGCTGCCACGCCTGAATGTTTGCAACCGTGGCAGAGCTACGCAGGCGCAATTGTGCAGCAATGCAAACTGCATAACCTGGTCAAATTTCACGGGTGTACAACAAACCACGGGGGATATACAAGGACATCTTGACCACGAACAGCCGGAGGCCTGCCGGCAGCAACATTCCAGAATCATCCTAAGAAGCCTTGAACGCAGTGAAACGCTGCTATGTTGCAACAACTCAGAACCTCATTCTCAGTGTTGCCGGCTGAGGTCATTGGGCTGAACACAACCGTGGACTAATTAGAGCCAGATGCAGGCCGTGTTGTCCATAGTGCTGGATGGACAGTGGTGGCGTGCCAAACAACTGAGCTCTAGTTCTCAACACTTTCAGAAAGTGCCATAAGTTGAGGTTCAACTTATTGCGCCGGTTGAGTAGAGTGTAGCCGTCAAAGCTGGAATCTGTAGCACTCAGGTGAGAAGAACGGGAAGCAGATATACACAGTCCGCTGGCAGTGACCTATGGGGACCATCCGATGTGGCTGCCACGCCTGAATGTTTGCAACCCCGGCAGAGCTAGGCAGGCGCAATTGTGCAGCAATGCAAACTGCATAACTTGGCCAAATTTCACGGGTGTACAAGAAACCCCCGGGGATTTACATGGAGAAGTTCACCCGGAACAGACGGAGGCCTGCCGGCAACAAGATTCCAGAATTCTTACTAAGAAGCCTTGAAAGCAGTGAAACGCTCCTATGTTGCAATAACTCAGAACCTCATTCTGAGTTTTCCCGGCAGAGGTCATTCGGCTGAACACAACTGTGGACTAATTAGAGCCAGATGTATGCAGTGGCGTCCATAGTGGTGGATTGTTGTGGGGTGCCAAACAACTGAGCTCTAGTTCTCAACACTTTCACAAAGTGCCATAAGTTGAGGTTCATCTTACTGCTGCGGTTGAGTAGAGTGTAGTCGTCAAAGATGGAATCAGTAGCACTCAGGTGAGAAGAACGGGAAGCAGATAGACCCAATCCGCTGGCAGTGTCCTACGGGGACCAGCCCATCTGGCTGCCACGCTTGAATATTTGCAACCGCAAAAGAGATAGGAGGCCCAATTGTGCAGCAATGCAAACTGCATAACCTGGCCAAATTTCACGGGTGTACAAGAAACCACGGGGATTTACAAGGAGATGTTCACAAGGAACACCCGGAGGCCTGCCGGAACCAACATTGCTGAATTGTTCCTAAGAAGCCTTGAGAGCAGTGAAACGCTCCTATGTCGCAACAACTCAGAACCTCATTCTGAGTGTTCCCGGCAGAGGTCATTCCGCTGAACACAACCGTGGACTAATTAGAGCCAGATATAGGCAGTGCAGTCCGTAGGGCTGGATGGACAGTAGTGGCGTGCCAAACAACTGAGCTCCAGTTCTCAACACTTTTACAAAGTTCCATGAGTTGAGGTTCAACTTACTGCTCTGGTTGAGTAGAGTGTTGTGTCAAAGATGGAATCAGTAGCACTCAGGTGAGAAGAACGGGAAGCAGATATACCCAGTCCGTTGGCAGTGTCCTAAGTGGTCCAGCCTACCTGACTGCCACGCCTGAATAGTTGCAACCACGGCAGAGCTAGGCAGGCACAATTGTGCAGCAATGCAAATTGCATAACCTGGCCAAATTTCACGAGTGTACAAGAAACCACGGGGGATTTACAAGGAGATGTTCACCCGGAACAGCTGGAGGCCTGCCGGCAGCAAGATTCCGGAATTCATCCTAAGAAGCCTTGAAAGCAGTGAAACGCTCCTATGTTACAATAACTCAGAACATCATTCTGAGTGTTCCCGGCAGAGGTCATTCGGCTGAACACAACCGTGGACTAAATAGAGCCAGGTGTAGGCAGTGCCGTCCATAGTGCTGGATGGACACTGGTGGCGTGCCAAACAACTGAGCTCTACTTCTCAACACTTTCACAAAGTGCCATAAGTTGAGGTTCAAGTTACTGCTCCGGGTGAGTAGAGTGTAGCCGTCAAAACTGGAATCAGTAGCACTAAGGTGAGAAGAACGGGAAGCAGATATTCCCAGCGGAAAGCAGATATACCCAGTCCGCAGGCAGTGTCTTACGGGCAGCAGCATATCTGGCTGCCACGCCTGAATGTTTGCAACCGCGGCAGAGGTAGGCAGGAGCAATTGTGCAGCAATGCAAACTGCATAACTTGGCCAAATTTCACGGGTGTACAAGAAACCATGGGGGATTTACAAGCAGATGTTCACCCGGAAAATTTGGGGCCTGCCCGCAGCAAGATTCCGGTTCTCTTCCTTAGAAGCTTGAAAGCACTGAAACGCTCCTATGTTGCAATAACTCAGAAACTCATTCTGAGTGTTCCCGGCAGAGGTCATTCGGCTGAACACAACTGTGGACTAATTAGAGCCAGGTGTAGGCAGTGCCGTCCATAGTGCTGGATGAACAGTGGTGGCATGCCAAACAACTGAGCTGTAGTTCTCAACACTTTCACAAAGTGCCATAAGTTGAGGTTCAACTTACTGTTCCGGGTGAGTAGAGTGTAGCCGTCAAAGCAGGAATCAGTAGCACTAAGGTGAGAAGAACGGGAAGCAGATATATCCAGTCCGCTGGCAGTGACCTATGGGGACCAGCCGATGTGGCTGCCACGCCTGAATGTTTGCAACCCCGGCAGAACTAGGCAGGCGCAATTGTGCAGCAATGCAAACCGCATAACCTGGCCAAATTTCACGGGTGTACAAGAAACCCCCGGGGATTTACATGGAGAAGTTAACCCGGAACAGACGGAGGCCTGCCAGCAACAAGATTCCGGAATTCTTACTAAGAAGCCTTGAAAGCAGTGAAACGCTCCTATGTTGCAATAACTCAGAACCTCATTCTGAGTGTTCCCGGCAGAGGTCATTCGGCTGAACACAACTGTGGACTAATTAGAGCCAGATGTATGCAGTGCCGTCCATAGTGCTGCATGGACTGTGGTGGCGTGCCAAACAACTGAGCTGTAATTCTCAACACTTTCACAAAATGCCATAAGTTTAGGTTCAACTTACTGCTCCGGTTGAGTAGAGTGTAGCCGTCAAAGGTGGAATCAGTAGCACTCAGGTGAGAAGAACGGGAAGCAGATATACCCAGTCCACTGGCAGTGTCCTATTTTGATCAGCCTATGTGGATGCCCTGCCTGAATGCAACCGCGGCAGAGCTAGGCAGGCGCAATTGTGCAGGAATGCAAACCGCATAACGTGGCTAAATTTCACGGTTGTGCAAGAAACCACGGGGGATTTACAAGGAGATGTTCACCCGGAACAGCCGGAGCCATGCCGGCAGCAAGACTCCGGAATTCTTCCTAAGAAGCCTTGAAAGAAGTGAAACGCTCCTATGTTGCAATAACTCAGAACCTCATTCTGAGTGTTCCCGGCAGAGGTCATTCGGCTGAACACAACCGTGGACTAATTAGAGCCAGATGTATGCATTGCCGTCCATAGTGCTGGATGGACAGTGGTGGCGTGCCAAACAACTGAGCTCCAGTTCCCAACACTTTCACAAATTGCCATAAGTTGAGGTTCAACTTACAGCTCCGGTTGAGTAGAGTGTTGCCGTCAAAGCTGGAATCAGTAGCAGTCAGGTGAGATTAACGGGAAGCACATATACCCAGTCCGCTGGCAGTGTCCTACGGGGACCAGCCCATCTGGCTGCCACGCCTCAATGTTTGCAACCGCGGCAGAGATAGGCATGTGCAATTGTTTAGCAATGCAAACTGCATAACCTGGCAAAATTTCACGGGTGTACAAGAAACCAAGGGGGATTTACAAAGAGATGTTCACCCGTAACAGCCGGAGGCCTGCCGGCAGCAACATTCCGCAATTCTTCCTAAGAAGCCTTGAAAGCAGTGGAACGCTATTCTGTTGCAACAACTCAGAACCTCATTCTGAGTGTTCACGGCAGAGGTCATTCGGCTGAACACAACCCTGGACTAATTAGAGCCAGATGTATGCAGTGCCGTCCATAGTGCTGGATGGTCTGTGGTGGCGTGCCAAACAACTGAGGTATAGTTCTCAACACTTTCACAAAATGCCATGAGTTGAGGTTCAACTTAGTGCTCCGGTTGACTAGAGTGTAGCCGTCAAAGGTGGAATCAGCAGCACTCAGATGAGAAGAACGGGAAGCACATATACCCAGTCCGCTGGCACTTTCCTGCGGGGACAAGAGTAACTGGCTGCCACGCCTGAACGTTTGCAACCGCGGCAGAGCTAGGCAGGCGCAATTGTGCAGCAATGCAAACTGCATAACCTGGCCAAATTTCACGGGTGTACAAGAAACCACGGGGGAAATTACAAGGAGATTTTCACCCGGAACACCCGGAGGCCTGCTGGTACCAACATTGCGGAATTCTACCTAAAAAGCGTTGAAAGCAGTGAAACGCTCTTATTTTGCAATAACTCAGAACCTCATTCTGAATTTTCCCGGCAGAGGTCATTCTGCTGAACACAACCGTGGACTAATTAGAGCCAGATGTAGGAAGTGCGGTCCATAGTGCGGGATGGACAGTGGTGCCGTGCAAAACAATTAAGCTCTGGTTCTCAACACTTTCACAAAGTGCCATAAGTTGAGGTTCAACTTACTGCTCTTGTTGAGTAGAGTGTAGCCGTCAAAGCTGGAATCAGTAACACTCAGGTGAGAAGAACGGGAAGCACATATATCCAGTCCGCTGGCAGTGACCTATGGGGACCAGCATATGTGGCTGCCACGCCTGAATGTTTGCAACCGCGGCAGAGCTAGGCAGGCGCAATTGTGCAGCAATTGAAACTGCATAACCTGGCCAAATTAAACCGGTGTACAAGAAACCACCAGGGATTTACGTGGAGAAGTTCACCCGAAACAGCCGGAGGCCTGCCGGCAGCAAGATTCCGGAAATATTTCTAAGAAGCCTTGAAAGAAGTGAAACGCTCCTATTTTGCAATAGCTCAGAACCTCATTCTGAGTCTTCCCGGCAGAGGTTATTCGGCTGAACACAACCGTGGACGAATTAGAGCCAGATGTAGGCAGTGCCGTCCATAGTGCTGGATGAACAGTGGTGACGTGCCAAACAACTGAGCTCTAGTTCTCAACAATTTCACAAAGTGCCATAAGTTGAGTTTCAACTTACAGCTCCGGTTGAGTAGAGTGTAGCCGTCAAAGCTGGAATCAGTAGCACTCAGGTGAGAAGAACGGGAAGCAGATAAACCCAGTCTGCTGGCATTGTTCTATGGGGACCAGCCTATCTGGCTGCCACGCCTGAATGTTTGCAACCGTGGCCGAGCTAGGCAGGCGCAATTGTGCAGCTATGAAAACTGCATTACCTGGCCAAATTTCACGGGGGTACAAGAAACCACAGGGGATTTACAAGGAGATGTTCACCCGGAACAGCCCGAGACCTGCCGGCAGCAACATTCTGGAATTCTTCCTAAGATGCCTTGAAAGCAATGAAACGCTCCTATGTTGCAATAACTCAGAACCTCATTCTGAGTGTTCCCAGCACAGGTCATTCGGCTGAACACAACCGTGGACTAATTAGAGCCAGATGTAGGCAATTCCGTCCATAGTGCTGGATGTTCATTGGTGGCGTGCTAAACAACTGAGCTCTAGTTCTCAACACTTTCACAAAGTGTTATAAGTTGAGGTTCAACTTACTGCTCCGGTTGAGTAGAGTGTAGCCGTCAAACCTGGAATCAGTAGCTCTTCGGTGAGAAGAACGGGAAGCAGATATACAGAGTCCGCTGTCAGTGTCCTTCGGGGACCAGCCTATCTGGCTGCGACGCTTGAATGTTTGCAACCGCGGCAAAGCTAGGCAGGAGCAATTGTGCAGCAATGCAAACCACGTAAATTGGCCAAATTTCACCGGTATACAAGAAACCATAGGGGATTTACAAGGAGATGTTCACCCGGCATGCGCGGAGGCCTGCTGGCAGCAAGGTCCTGGAATTCTTCCTAAGAAACCTTGAAAACAGTGTAACGGTCCTATGTTGCAATAACTCAGAACCTCATTCTGAGTGTTCCCGGCAGAGGTCATTCGGCTGAATACAAACGTGGACTAATTAGACCCAGATGTAGGCAGTGCCGTCCATATTGCTGCTTGGACAGTGGTGGCGTGCCAAACAACTGAGCTCTAGTTCTCAACACTTTCACAAAGTGCCATAAGTTGATGTTCAACTTACTGCTCCGGTTGAGTAGAGTGTAGCCGTCAAAGCTGGAATCAGTAGCACTCAGGTGAGAAGAACGGGAAGCAGATATACCCAATTTGCTGGCAGTGTCCTACAGGGACCAGCCTCTCTGGCTGCCACGCCTGAATGTTTGCAACCGCGGCAGAACTAGGAGGCCCAATTGTGCAGCAATGCAAACTGCATAACCGGGCCAAATTTCACCAGTGTACAAAAAACTACGGGGGATTTACAAGGAGATGTTCACCCGGAAAAGCCGGAGGCCTGCCGGTACCAACATTGTGGAATTCTTCCTAAGAAGCCTTGAAAGCAGTGAAACGCTCCTATGTTGCAATAACTCAGAACGTCATTCTGAATGTTCCTAGCAGAGGTCATTCGGTTGAACACAACCGTGGACTAATTAGAGCCAGATGTAGGCAGTGCCGTCCATAGTGCTGGAGAGTGGTGGCGTGCCAAACAACTGAGCTCTAGTTCTCAAGACTTTAACAAAGTGCCATAAGATGAGGTTCAAATTACTGCTCCGGATGAGTAGAGTGTAGCCGTCAAAGCTGGAATCAGTACCACTCAGGTGAGAAGAACGGGAAGCACATACACCCAGTCCGCTGGCAGTGTCCTACGTGGACCAGCCTATCTGGTTGCCACGCCTGAATTTTTGGAACCGCGGCAGAGCTAGGCAGGCGCAATTGTGCAGCAATGCAAACTGCATAGCCTGGCCAAATTTCACGGGTGTACAAGAAACCACGGGGGATTTACAAGGAGAAGTTCACCGGGAACAGCCGGAGTCCTGACGGCAGCAAGATTCCGGAATTCTTCCTAAGAAGACTTGAAAGCAGTGAAACGCTCCTATGTTGCAACAACTAAAAACCACATTCTGAGTGTTCCCGGCAGAGGTCATTGAGCTGAACACAACCATGGACTAATTAGAGCCAGATGTAGACAGTGACGTCCATAGTGCTGGATGGACAGTGTTGGCGTGCTAAAAAACTGAGCTCTAGTTCTCAACACTTACACAAAGTCCCATAAGTTGAGGTTCAACTTACTGCTCCGGTTGAGTAGACTGTAGCCGTCAAAACTGGAATTAGTAGCCCTCAGGTGAGAACTGGAAACAGATATACCCAGTCAGCTGGCAATGTCCTACGGGGCCAGCCTATCTGGCTGCCACGCCTGAATGTTTGCAACCGTGGCAGAGCTACGCAGGCGCAATTGTGCAGCAATGCAAACTGCATAACCTGGTCAAATTTCACGGGTGTACAACAAACCACGGGGGATATACAAGGACATCTTGACCACGAACAGCCGGAGGCCTGCCGGCAGCAACATTCCAGAATCATCCTAAGAAGCCTTGAACGCAGTGAAACGCTGCTATGTTGCAACAACTCAGAACCTCATTCTCAGTGTTGCCGGCTGAGGTCATTGGGCTGAACACAACCGTGGACTAATTAGAGCCAGATGCAGGCCGTGTTGTCCATAGTGCTGGATGGACAGTGGTGGCGTGCCAAACAACTGAGCTCTAGTTCTCAACACTTTCAGAAAGTGCCATAAGTTGAGGTTCAACTTATTGCGCCGGTTGAGTAGAGTGTAGCCGTCAAAGCTGGAATCTGTAGCACTCAGGTGAGAAGAACGGGAAGCAGATATACACAGTCCGCTGGCAGTGACCTATGGGGACCATCCGATGTGGCTGCCACGCCTGAATGTTTGCAACCCCGGCAGAGCTAGGCAGGCGCAATTGTGCAGCAATGCAAACTGCATAACTTGGCCAAATTTCACGGGTGTACAAGAAACCCCCGGGGATTTACATGGAGAAGTTCACCCGGAACAGACGGAGGCCTGCCGGCAACAAGATTCCGGAATTCTTACTAAGAAGCCTTGAAAGCAGTGAAACGCTCCTATGTTGCAATAACTCAGAACCTCATTCTGAGTTTTCCCGGCAGAGGTCATTCGGCTGAACACAACTGTGGACTAATTAGAGCCAGATGTATGCAGTGGCGTCCATAGTGGTGGATTGTTGTGGGGTGCCAAACAACTGAGCTCTAGTTCTCAACACTTTAACAAAGTGCCATAAGTTGAGGTTCATCTTACTGCTGCGGTTGAGTAGAGTGTAGTCGTCAAAGATGGAATCAGTAGCACTCAGGTGAGAAGAACGGGAAGCAGATAGACCCAGTCCGCTGGTAGTGTCCTATGGGGACCAGCCTATCTGGCTGCCACGCCTGAATGTTTGCAACCGTGGCAGAGCCAGGCAGGCACAATTGTGCAGCAATGCAAACTGCATAACCTGGCCAAATTTCACGGGTGTACAAGAAACCACGGGGGATTTTCAAGGAGATGTTCACCTGGAACAGCCGGAGGCTTGCCCGCAGCAAGATTCCGGAATTCTTCCTGTGAAGCCTTGAAAGCAGTGAAACGCTCCTCTGTTGCAATAAGTCAGAACCTTATTCTGAGTGTTCCCGGCAGAGGTCATTCGGCTGATCCCAACCGTGAACAAACTAGAGCCAGATGTATGCATTGCCGTCCATAGTGCTGGATGGACACTGCCGGTTAAATGGAGTATAGCCGTCAAAGCTAGAATCAGTAGCACTCAGGTGAGAAGAACGGGAAGCAGATATACCCAGTCCTCTGGCAGTGTCCTACAGGGACCAGCCTATCTGGCTGCCACGCCAGAATGTTTACAACCGCGGCAGAGCTACGAGGGCGCAATTGTGCAGCAATGCAAACTGCATAACCTGGCCAAATTTCACGGGTGTACAAGAAACCACGGGGGATTTACAAAGAGATGTTCACCCGGAACAGCCGGAGGCCTGCCGGCAGCAAGATTCCGGAATTCTTCCTGTGAAGCCTTGAAAGCAGTTAAACGCTCCTATGTTGCAATAACTCAGAACCTGATTCTGAGTGTTCCCAGCAGAGGTCATTCGGCTGAAGACAACCATGGACTAATTACAGCCAAATGTAGGCAGTGCCGTCCATAGTGCTGGATGGACAATGGTGGCGTGCCAAAAAACAGAGCTCTAGTTCTCAACACTTGTACAAAGTGCCCTAATTTGAGGTTCAACTTACTGTTCCGGTTGAGTAGAGTGTCGCCGTCAAAGCTGGCATCAGTAGCACTCCGGTGAGAAGATCGGGAAGCAGATATACCCAGTCTGCTGGCAGTGTCCTACGGGGACCAGCCTATCTGGCTGCCACGCCTGAATGTTTGCAATCGCGACAGAGTTTGGCAGGCGCAATTGTGCAGCAATGCAAACTGCATAACCTGGCCAAATTTCATGGGTGTACAAGAAACTACGGGGGATTTACAAGGCGATGTCCACCCGGAACAGCCAGAGGCCTGTCGGCAGCAACATTCCGGAATCCTTCCTAAGAAACCTTGAAAGCAGTGAAACGCTCCTATGTGGCAATAACTCAGAACCTCATTCTGAGTGTTCCCGGCAGAGGTCATTCGACTGAACACAACCGTGGACTACTTAGAGCCTGATGTATGCAGTGCCGTCCATAGCGCAGGATGGACAGTGGTGGTGTGCAAAACAACTGAGCTCTAGTTCTCAACACTTTCACAAAGTGCCATAAGTTGAGGTTCAACTTACTGCTGCGGTTGAGTAGAGTGTAGCCGTCAAAGCTGGAATCAGTAGCACTCAGGTGAGAAGAACGGGAAGCAGATATACCCAGTCCGCTGGCAATGTCTTACGGGGACCAGCCTATCTGGCTGCCACGCCTGAATGTGTGCAACCCCGGCAGAGCTAGGCAGGCGCAATTGTGCAGCAATGCAAACTGCATAACCTGGCCAAATTTCATGGGTGTACAAGAAACCACAGGGATTTACAAGGAGATGTTCACCCGGAACAGCCGGAGACCTGCTGGCAGCAAAATTCCGGAATTCTTGTAAGAAGCCTTGAAAGCAGTGAAACGCTCCTAGTTTGCAATAACTCAGAACTTCATTCTGAGTGTTCCCGGCAGAGTTCATTCGGCTGAACACAACTGTGGACTAATTAGAGCCAGATGTAGTCAGTGCCGTCCATAGTGCTGGATGTACAGTGGTGGCGTGCCAAACACCTGAGATCTAGTTCTCAACACTTTCACAAAGTGCCATAATTTGAGGTTCAACCTACTACTCCGGTTGAGTAGAGTGTAGCCGTCAAAGCTCGAATCAGTAGCACTCAGGTGAGAAGAATGGGAAGCAGATATACCCAGTCCGCTGGCAGTGTCCTACAGGGACCAGCCCATCTGGCTGCCACGCCTAAATGTTTGCAACCGTGGCAGGGGTAGACAGGCGCAATTGTGTAGCAATGCAAACTGCATAACCTCCCCAAATTTCAGGGGTGTACAAGAAACCACGGGGCATTTACATGGACATGTTCACCCGGAACAGCCGGAGGCCTGCCGGCAGCAACCTTCCAGAATCCATCATGAGAAGCCTTGAAAGCATTGAAACGCTCCTATGTTGCAATAACTCACAACCTCATTCCGAGTGTTCCCGGCAGAGGTCATTCGGCTGAACACAACCGTGGACTAATTAGAGCCAGATGTAGGCACTGTTGTCCTTAGTGCTGGATGGACAGTGTTGGCGTGCCAAACAACCGAGCCCTAGTTCTCAACACTTTCACAAAGTGCCATAAGTTGAGGTAAAACTTACTGCTCCCGTTGAGTAGAGTGTAGCCGTCAAAGCAGGAATCAGGAGCACGCAGGTGAGAAGAATGGGAAGCAGATATACCCAGTCCGCTTGTAGTGTCCTACTGGGTCCAGCCTATCTGGCTGCCACGACTGAATGTTTGCAACCTCGGCAGAGCTAGGCAGGCACAATTGTGCAGCAATGCAAACTGCATAACCTGGCCAAAATTCACGGGTGTACAAGAAACCACGGGGGACTTACAAGGAGATGTTCACCCGGAACAGCCGGACTCGTGCCGGCAGCAACATTTCGGAATCCTTCCTAAGAAACCTTGAAAGCATTGAAACGCTCCTATGTTGCAATAACACAGAACCTCATTCTGAGTGTTCCCGGCAGAGGTCATTCGGCTGAACACAACCGTAGACTAATTAGAGCCAGATGTAGGCAGGGCCTTCCATAGCGCTGGATGGACAGTGGTCGCATGCCCAACATCTGAGCTCTAGTTCTCAACAGTTTCAGAAAGTGCCCTAAGTTGAAGTTCAACTTACTGCTGCGGTTGAGTAGAGTGTAGCCGTCAAAGCTGGAATCAGTAGCACACAGGTGAGAAGAACGTGAAGCAGATACACCCAGTCCGCTGGCAGTGTCCTATGGGGAGCAGCCTATCTGGCGGGAATGTCTGAATGTTTGCCACCGCGGCAGAGCTAGGCAGGCGCAATTGTGCAGGAAAGCAAACTGCATAACCTGGCCAAATTTCACGGGTGTACAAGAAACAACGCGCATTTACAAGCAGATGTTCACCCAGAACAGCCGGAGGCCTACAGACAGCAAGATTCCAGAATCCTTCCTGAGAAGCCTTGAAAGCAGTGAAACGCTCCTAGTTTGCAATAACTCAGAACCTCATTCTGAGTTTTCCCAGCAGAGGTCATTCGGCTGAACTCATCCGTGGACTAATTAGAGCCAGATGTAGGCAGTGGACTAATTAGAGCCAGATGTAGGCAATGGAATAATTAGAGCCAGATATAGGCAGTGTTTTCGATTGGAAAACAACTGAGCTTTAGTTCTCCAAACTTCCACAAAGGGCCATAAGTTGAGGTTCAACTTACTGCTGCGGTTGAGTAGAGTGTAGCCGTCAAAGCTGGAATCAGTAGCACTCAGGTGAGAAGAACGGGAAGCAGATATACCCAGTCCGCTGGCAGTGTCCTACGGGGACCAGCCTATCTGGCTGCCACGCCTGAATGTTTGCAACCGCGGAAGCGCAAGGCAGTCACAATTGTGCAGCAATGCAAACTGCATAACCTGGCCAAATTTCACGGGTGTACAAGAAACCCCGGGGAATTACATGGAGATGTTCACCCGGAACAGTCGGAGGCCTGCCGGAGGCAACATTCCGGGGTTCTTCCTAAGAAGCCTTGAAAGCAATGAAACGCTCCTATGTTGCAATAACTCAGAACTTCATTCTGAGTTTCCCGGCAGAGGTCATTGGGCTGAAGACAACCGTGGACGAATTACAGCCAGATGTAGGCTCTGCTGTCCATAGTGCTGGATGGAATGTTGTGGCGTGCCAAACAACTGAGCTCTAGTTCTCAACACTTTCTCAAAGTGCCATAAGTTGAGGTTCAACTTACTGGTCCGGTTTAGTAGAGTGTAGCGGTCAAAGCTGGAATCAGTAGCACTCAGTTGAGAACAACGGGAAGCACATAGACCCAGTCCGCTGGCAGTGTCCTACAGGATCAAGCCTATCTGGCTGCCACGCCTGAATGTTTCCAACCGTGGCAGAGCTAGGCAGGCACAATTGTGCAGCCATGCAAACTGCATAAGCTGGCCAAATTAAACAGGTGTACAAGAAACCACGGGGGATTTACCAGGAGATGTTCACCCGGAACAGCCGGAGGCCTGCCGGCAGCAAGATTCCGGAATTCTTCCTGTGAAGCCTTGAAAGCAGTGAAACGCTCCTGTTTAGCAATAACTCAGAATCTCATTCTGAGTGTTCTCGGCAGAGGTCATTCGGCTGAACACAACTATGGACTACTTAGAGATAGACGTAGGCAGTGCCGTCCATAGTGCTGGATTTACAGTGGTGGCATGCCAAACAACTGAGCTCTAGTTCTCAACACTTATACAAAGTGCCATAAGTTGAGGTTCAACTTACGGCTCCGGTTGAGTAGAGTGTAGCCGACAAAGCTGGAATCAGTAGCACTCAAGTGAGAAGAACGGGAAGCAGATATACCCAGTCTGCTGGCAGTGTCCTACGGGGACCAGCCTATCTGGCTGCCACGCCCGAATGTTTGCAACCGCGGCATAGCTAGGCAGACGCAATTATGCAGCAATACAAACTGCATAATCTAGCCAAATTTCACGGGTGTACAAGAAACCACGGGGGATTTAGAAGGAGATGTTCACTCGGAACAACCAGAGGCCTGCCGCCAGCAAGATTCTAGAATTCTTCCTAAGAAGCCTTGAAAGCAGTGAAACACTCCTATGTTGGAATAACTCAGAACCTCATTGTGAGTGTTCCAGGCAGAGCTCATTCGGCTGAACTAACCGTGGACTAACTATAGCCAGATGCATGCAGTGCCGTCCATAGTGCTGGATGGACAGTGGTGGTGTGCCAAACAAGTGAGCTCTAGTTCTCAACACTTTCACAAAGTGCCATAAGTTGAGGATCAACTTACTGCTCTGGTTGAGTAGAGTGTAGCTGTCAAAGCTATAATCAGCAGCACTCAGGTGAGAACAGGAAGCAGATATACCCAATCAGCTGGCAGGGTGCTACGGTGTCCAGCCTATCTGGCTGCCACGCCTCAATGTTTGCAACCACGGCAGAGCTAAGCAGTCGCAATTATGCAGCAATGCAAACTGCATAACCTGGCCAAATTACACGGGTGTACAAGAAACAACGCAGGATTTACAAGGAGATCTTAACCTCATTCTGAGTGTTCCCGGCAGAGGTCATTCGGCTGAACACAACCGTGGACTAATTAGAGCCAGATGTAGGCAGTGCCGTCCATAGTGCTGGATGGACAGTGGTCGCATGCCCAACAACTGAGCTGTAGTTCTCAACCCTTTCAGAAAGTGCCCTAAGTTGAGCTTTACCTTACTTCTCCGGTTGAGTAGATTGTAGCTGTCAAAGCTGGAATCAGTAGCACTCAGGTGAGAAGAATGGGAAGCAGATATACCCAGTCTGCTGGCAGTGTCTTACGGGGACCAGGCTATCTTTCTGCCATGCCTGAATGTTTGCAACCCCGGCAGAGATAGGCAGTAGCAATTTTGCAGCAATGCAAACTGCATAACTTGGCAAAATTTCACAGGTGTACAAGAAACCACGGGGGATTTACAAGGAGATGTTCACCCGGAACAGCCGGAGGCCAGCCGGCAGCAAGATTCCGGAATTCTTTCTAAGAAACCTTGAATGCAGTGAAACGCTCCTAAGTTGCAATAACTCAGAACCTCATTTTGAGTGTTCCCGACAGAGGTCATTCGGATGAAAACAACCGAGGACTAATTAGAGACAGATGTAGGCACTGCCGTCCATAGTGCTGGGCGGACAGTGGTCGCATGCTTAACAACTGAGCTCTAGTTCTCCAAACGTTCACAAAGTGCCATAAGTTGAGGTTCAACTTACTGCTTCGGTGGAGTAGGGTGTAGCCGTCAGCGCTGGAATCAGTAGCACTCAGGCGAGAAGAACGAGAAGCAGATATACCCACTCCGCTGGCAGTGTCCTTCGGGGACTAGCCTATCTGGCTGATACGCCTGAATGTTTGCAACCGCGACATAGCCAGACAATCGCAATTATGCAGCAATGCAAACTGCATGACCTGGCCAAATTTCACGGGTGTACAAGAAACCACGAGGAAATACAAGGAGATGTTCACCCGGAACAATTGGAGGCCTGCCTGTAGCAAGATTCCGGTATTCTTCCTAAGAAGCCTTGAACGCAGTGAAACGCTCCTATGTTTTTAGAACTCAGAACCTCATTCTGAATGTTCCCGGCAGAGGTCATTTGGCTGAACACAACCGTGGACTAATTAGAGCCAGATGTAGGCAGTGCCGTCCATAGTGCTGGATGGACAGTGGTCGCGTGCCGAACAAGTGAGCTCTAGTTCTCCAAACTTTAATAGAGTGATATAAGTAGAGGTTCAACTTACTGTTTCGGTAGAGTAGAGTGTAGCCGTCAATCCGGGAATCAGAAGCACTCAGGAGGGAAGAATGGGAAGCAGATATACCCAGTCCGCTGGCAGTGTCCTACGGAGACCAGCCTATCTGGCTGCCACGCCTGAATGTTTGCAACCGCGGCAGAGCTAGGCAGGCGCAATTATGCAGCAATGCAAACTGCATAACCTAGCCAAATTTCACGGGTGTACAAGAAACCACGGGGGATTTACAAGGACATGTTCACCCGGAACAGCCGGAGGCCTGTCCCCAGCAAGATTCCGGAATTCTTCCTGTGAAGCCTTGAAAGCAGTGAAACGCTCCTCTATTGCAATAATTCAGAACCTCATTCTGAGTGTTCCCGGCAGAGGTCATTCGGCTGAACACAACCGTGGACTAATTAGAGCCAGATGTAGGCAGTGCCGTCCATAGTGCTGCATGTACACTGGTGGCGGGCCAAACAACTGAGCTCTAGTTCTCAACACTTTCACAAAGTGCCATAAGTTGAGGTTCAACTTACTGCTCCGGTTGAGTACAGTGTAGCCGTCAAAGCTGGAATCAGTAGCACTCAGGTGAGAATATCGGGAAGCAGATATACCCAGTCTGCAGGCAGTGTCCTACGGGGATCAGCCTATCTGGCTGCTACGCCTGAATGTTTGCAATCACGGCAGAGCTTGGCAGGCGCAATTGTGCAGCAATGCAAACTGCATAACCTGGCCCAATTTCACGGGTGTACAAGAAACCACGGGGGATTTACAAGGAGATGTTCACCCGGAACAGACGGAGGCCTGCTGGCAGCAAAATTCCGGAATTCTTCCTGTGAAGCCTTGAAAGCAGTGAAACGCTCCTATGTTGCAATAACTCAGAACCTCATTCTGAGTGTTCCCAGCAGATATCATTGGGCTGAACACAACTGTGGACTAATTAGAGCCAGACTTAGGCAGTGCCATCCATAGTGCAGGATGGACAGTGGTGGTGTGCCAAACAACTAAGCTCTAGTACTCAACACTTTCACAAAGTGCCATAAGTTGAGGTTCAACTTACTGCTCCGGTTGAGTAGAGTGCAGCCGTCAAAGCTGGAATCAGTAGCACTCAGGTGAGAAGAATGGGAAGCAGATATACTCAGTCCGCTGGCAGTGTCCTACCGGGATCAGCCTATCAGGCTGCCACGCCTGAATGTTTGCAACCGTGGCAGGGGTAGGCAGGCGCAATTGTGTAGCAATGCAAACTGCATATCCTCCCCAAATTTCAAGGGTGTACAAGAAACCACGGGGGATTTACAAGGACATGATTACCCGGAACAGCCAGAGGCCTGCCGGCAGCAACATTCCAGAATTCTTCCTAAGAAGCCTTGAAAGCAGTGAAACTCTCTGATGTTGGAATAACTTAGAACCTCATTCTGAGTATTCCCGGCAGAGGTCATTCGGCTGAACACAACCGTGGACTAATTAGAGCTAGATGTAGGCAGTGCCGTCCATAGTGCTGGATGGACAGGGGTTGCATGCCCAACAACTGAGCTGTAGTTCTCAACACTTTGAGACAATGCCCTAAGTTGAGCTTCACCTTACTGCTCCGGTTGAGTAGATTGTAGCCGTCAAAGCTGTAATCAGTAGCACTCAGGTGAGAAGAACGGGAAGCAGATATACCCGGTCCGCTGGCAGGGTCCTACAGGGACCAGTCTATCTGGCTGCCACGCCTGAATGTTTGTAACCGGGGCAGAGCTAGGCAGGCGCAATTGTCCAGCAGTGCAAACTGCATAACCTGGCCAAATTTCACGGGTGTACAAGAAACCACGGGGGATGTACAAGGAGATGTTCACCGGAACAGCCAGAGGCCTGCCAGCAACAAGATTCCGGAATTCTTCCTAAGACGCCTTGAAAGCAGTGAAACGCTTCTACGTTGCAATAACTCAGAACCTCATTCTGAGTGTTCCCGGCAGAGGTCATTCGACTGAACTCATCCGTGGACTAATTAGAGCCAGATGTAGGCAGTGGACTAATTAGAGCCAGATGTAGGCAGTGGACTAAATAGAGCCAGATGTCGGCAATGGACTAATTAGAGTGAGATATAGGCAGTGTTTTCGATTGGAAAACAACTGAGCTTTAGTTCTCCAAACTTTCACAAAGTGCCATAAGTTGAGGTTCAACTTACTGCTCCGGTTGATTAGAGTGTAGCCGTCTAAGCTGGAATCAGTAGCACTCAGGTGAGAAGAATGGGAAACAGATATATCCAGTTCGCTGGCAATGTCTTACGGATACCAGCCTATCTGGCTGCCACGCTTGAATGTTTGCAATCGCGGCAGAGCTTGGCAGGCGCAATTGTGCAGCAATGCAAACTGCATAACCTGGCCAAATTTTACGGGTGTACAAGAAACCACGGGGGATTTACAAGGAGATGTTCACCCGGAACAGCCAGAGGCCTGCCGGCAGCAACATTCCGGAATCCTTCCTAAGAAGCCTTGAAAGCAGTGAAACGCTCCTATGTTGCAAGAACTCAGAACCTCATTCTGAGTGTTCCCGGCAGAGGTCATTCGACTGAAGACAACCATGGACTAATTAGTCCCAGATGGAGGCATTGCAGTCCATAGTGCTGGATGGACAGTTTTGGCGTGCCAAGAAACTGAGCTCTAGTTCTCCACACTTTCACAGAGTGCCATAACTTGAAGTTCAACTTACTGCTCCGGTTGAGTAGAGTGTACCCGTCAAAGCTGGAATCAGTAGGACTCAGGTGAGAAGAAGGGGAAGCAGATATACCCAGTCCGCTGGCAGTGCCTTACGTGGACCAGCCTATCTGGCTGCCACGCCTGAACGTTTGCAACCGCGGCAGAGCTAGGCAGACGCAATTGTGCAGCAATGCAAACTGCATAACCTGGACAAATTTCACAGGTGTACAAGAAAGCACGGGGGATTTACAAGGAGATGTTCACCCGGAACAGCTGGAGTCCTGCCTGCAGCAAGATTCGGGAATTCTTCATGTGAAGTCTTGAAAGCAGTGAAAAGCTCCTATGTTGCAATAACTCACAACTTCATTCTGAGTGTTCCTGGCAGAGGTCATTCGGCTGAACACAACCGTTGTATAATTAGAGCCAGATGTACGCAGTGCCATCCATAGTGCAGAATGGACAGTGGTGGCGTGCCAAAAAACTGAGCTCTAGTTCTCAACACTGTCACAAAGTGCCATAAGTTGAGGTTCAACTTACTGCTTCGGTTGAGTAGAGTGTAGCCGTTAAAGCTGGAATCAGTAGCACTCAGGTGAGAAGAACGGGAAGCAGATATACCCAGTCCGCTGGCAGTGTCCTACAGAGACCAGCCTATCTGGCTGCCACGCCTGAATGTTTGCAACCGCGGCAGAGCTAGGCAGGGGTAATTGTGCAGCAATGCAAACTGCATAACCTGGCCAAATTTCACGGGTGTCGGACCAACCACTGGGGATTTACAAGGAGATGTTCACCCGGAACAGCCGGAGGCCTGCTGGCAGCAAAATTCCGGAATTTTTCCTAAGAAGCCTTGAAAGCAGGGAAACGCTCCTATGTTGCAATAACTCAGAACCTCATTCTGAGTTTTCCCGGCAGAGATCATTCTGCTGAACACAACTGTGGAGTAATTAGAGCCAGATGTAGGCAGTGCCGTCCATAGTGCTGGATGGACAGTGTTGGCGTGCCAAACACCTGAGATCTAGTTCTCAACACTATCACAAAGTGCCATAATTTGAGGTTCAACTTACTGCTCCAGTTGAGTAGAGTGTAGCCGTCAAAGCTGGAATCAGTAGCACTCATGTGACACGAACGGGAAGTAGATATACCCAGTCCGCTGGCAGTGTCCTACGGGGACCAACCTATCTGGTTGATACGCCTGAATGTTTGCAACCGCGACAGAGCTAGACAGTCGGAATTATGCAGCAATGCAAACTGCATAACCTGGCCAAATTTCACGGGTGTACAAGTAACCACGAGGAAATACAAGGAGATGTTCACCCGGTACAACTGGAGGCCTGCCGGCAGCAAGATTACGGAATTCTTCCTAACAAGCCTTGAACACAGTGAAACGCTCCTATGTTGCAATAACTCAGATCTTCATTCTGAGTGTTCCCGGCAGAGGTCATTCGGCTGAACATACCCGTGGACTAATTAGAGCCAGATGTTGGCAGTGCCGTCCAATGTGCTGGATGTACAGTGGTCGCTTGCCAAACAACTGAGCTCTAGTTCTCCAAACTTTAACAGAGTGCCATAAGTAGAGGTTCAACTTGCTACTTCGGTTGAGTAGAGTGTAGCAGTCAAAGCGGAAATCAGAAGCACTCAAGTGAGAAGAATCGGAAGCAGATATACCCAGTCCCGCTGACAGTGTCTTACGGGGAACAGCCTCTCTGGCTGCCACGCCTGAATGTTTACAAGCGTGGCAGAGCTAGGTAGGCACAATTGTGCAGCAAGGCAAACTCCATAACCTGGCCAAATTTCACGGGTGTACAAGAAACCACGGGAGATTTACAAGGAGATGCTCACCCGGAACAGCCGGAGGCCTGCCGGTACCAAGTTTCCGGAATTCTTCCTGAGAAGCCTTGAAAGCAGTGAAACACTCCTATGTTGCAATAACTCAGAACCTCATTCTGAGTGTTCCCGGCAGAGCTCATTCGGCTGAACTAACCGTGGACTAACTATAGCCAGATTCATGCAGTGCCGACCATAGTGCTGGATGGACAGTGGTGGTGTGCCAAACAAGTGAGCTCTAGTTCTCAACACTTTCACAAAGTGCCATAAGTTGAGGATCAACTTACTGCTCTGGTTGAGTAGAGTGTAGCTGTCAAAGCTATAATCAGCAGCACTCAGGTGAGAACAGGAAGCAGATATACCCAATCAGCTGGCAGGGTGCTACGGTGTCCAGCCTATCTGGCTGCCACGCCTCAATGTTTGCAACCACGGCAGAGCTAAGCAGTCGCAATTATGCAGCAATGCAAACTGCATAACCTGGCCAAATTACACGGGTGTACAAGAAACAACGCGGGATTTACAAGGAGATCTTAACCCAGATCAGCGGGAAACCTACCGACAGCAAGATTCCGGAATCCTTCCTGAGAAGTTCACCCAGGACAGCCGGAGGCCTGCCGGTTGCAAGGTTCCGGAATTTTTCATAAGAAGCCTTGAAAGCAGTGAAACGCTCCTATGTTGCAATAACTCAGAACCTCATTCTGAGTGTTCCCCGCAGAGGTCATTCGGCTGAACACAACCGTGGACTAATTACAGCCAGATGTATGCAGCGCCGTCCATAGTGTTGGATGGACAATGCTGGCGTGCCAAACAACTGAGCTCTAGTTCTCAACACTTTCACAAAGTGCCATAAGTTGAGGTTCAACTTACTGCTCCGGTTGAGTAGAGTGTAGCCGTCAAAGCTGTAATCAGTAGCACTCAGGTGAAAAGAACGGGAAGCAGATAGACCCAGTCGGCTGGCAGTGTCCTACGGGAACCAGCCTATCTAGCTGCCACGCGTGATTGTTTGCAACCGCGGCAGAGCTAGGCAGGCACAATTGTTCAGCAATGCCAACTGCATAACCTGTCCAAATTTCATGGGTGTAAAAGAACCCATGGGTGATTTACAAGGAGATGTTCACTCGGAACAGCCGGAGGCCTGCCGGGAGCAACATTCCGGAATCCTTCCTGAGAAGACTTGAAAGCAGTGAAAGTCTCCTATTTTGCAATAACTCTGAACCTCATTCTGAGTGTTCCGGGCAGAGGTCATTCGGCTGATCCCAACCGAGGACTAATTATAGCCACATGTAGGCAGAGCCGTACATAGTGCTGGATGGACACTGCTGGTTTAGTAAAGTGTAGCCATCAAAGCTGGAATCAGTAGCACTCAGGTGAGAAGAACGGAAAGCAGATATACCCAGTCCCCTGGCAGTGTCCTACTGGGACCAGCCTATCTGGCTTCCAAGCCTGAATGTTTGCAACCGCGTCAGGGGAAGGCAGGCGCAATTGTGTAGCAATGCAAACTGCATAACCTCCCCAAATTTCAGGGGTGTACAAGAAACCACGGGGGATTTACAAGGACATGTTTACCCGGAACAGCCGGAGGCCTGCCGGCAGCAACATTCCCGAATTCTTCCTAAGAAGCCTTGAAAGCAGTGAAACTCTCCTACGTTGGAATAACTCAGAACCTCATTCTGAGTGTTCCCGGCAGAGGTCATTCGGCTGAACACAACCGTGGACTAATTAGAGCCAGATGTAGGCAGTGCCGTCCATAGTGCTGGATGGACAGTGGTCGCATGCCCAACAACTGAGCTGTAGTTCTCAACACTTTCAGAAAGTGCCCTAAGTTGAGCTTTACCTTACTGCTCCGGTTGAGTAGATTGTAGCTGTCAAAGCTGGAATCAGTAGCACTCAGGTGAGAAGAATGGGAAGCAGATATACCCAGTCTGCTGGCAGTGTCTTACGGGGACCAGGCTATCTTTCTGCCATGCCTGAATGTTTGCAACCCCGGCAGAGATAGGCAGTAGCAATTTTGCAGCAATGCAAACTGCATAACTTGGCAAAATTTCACAGGTGTACAAGAAACCACGGGGGATTTACAAGGAGATGTTCACCCGGAACAGCCGGAGGCCAGCCGGCAGCAAGATTCCGGAATTCTTTCTAAGAAACCTTGAATGCAGTGAAACGCTCCCAAGTTGCAATAACTCAGAACCTCATTTTGAGTGTTCCCGACAGAGGTCATTCGGATGAAAACAACCGAGGACTAATTAGAGACAGATGTAGGCACTGCCGTCCATAGTGCTGGGCGGACAGTGGTCGCATGCTTAACAACTGAGCTCTAGTTCTCCAAACGTTCACAAAGTGCCATAAGTTGAGGTTCAACTTACTGCTTTGGTGGAGTAGGGTGTAGCCGTCAACGCTGGAATCAGTAGCACTCAGGCGAGAAGAACGAGAAGCAGATATACCCACTCCGCTGGCAGTGTCCTTCGGGGACTAGCCTATCTGGCTGATACGCCTGAATGTTTGCAACCGCGACATAGCCAGACAATCGCAATTATGCAGCAATGCAAACTGCATGACCTGGCCAAATTTCACGGGTGTACAAGAAACCACTTGGGATTTAAAAGGAGATGTTCACCCGGAAAAGACGGAGGCCTGCCGGCATCAAGTTTCTGTAATTCTTCCTAAGAAGCCTTGAAAGCAGTGAAACGCTCCTATGTTGCAATAACTCCGATCCTCATTCTGAGTGTTACCGGCAGAGGTCATTCGGCTGAACACAACCGTGGACTAATTAGATCCAGATGTAGGCACTGCTGTCCATAGTGCTCAATGGACTGTGGTGGCGTGCCAACCAACTGAGCTCTAGTTCTCAACACTTTCACAAAATGCCATAAATTGAGGTTCACCTTACTGCTGCGGTTGAGTAGAGTGTAGCCGTCAAAGCTGGAATCAGTAGCACTCAGGTGAGAAGACCTTGAAGCAGATAGAAACAGTCCACTGGCAGTGTCCTACGGGCACCAGCCTATCTGGCTGCCACGCCTGAATGTTTGCAACCGTGGCAGAGCTACGCAGGCGTAATTGTGCAGCAATGCAAACTGCCTAACCTTGCCAAATTTCACAGATGTACAAGAAAGCATGGGGGAATTACAAGGAGATGTTCACCCGGAACAGCTGGAGTCCTGCCTGCAACAAGATGCGGGAATTCTTCATGTGAAGCCTTGAAAGCAGTGAAACGCTCCTATGTTGCAATATCTCAGAACCTCATTCTGAGTGTTCCCGGCAGAGGTCATTCGGCTTAACACAACCGTGGACTAATTAGAGCCAGATGTACACAGTGCCGTCCATAGTGCGGGATGGACAGTGGTTGCGTGCCAAACAACTTAGCTGTAGTTCTCAACACTGTAACAAAATGCCATAAGTTTAGGTTCAAATTACTGCTCCAGTTGAGTAGAGAGTGTAGCCGTCAAAGCTGGAATCAGTAGCACTCAGGTGCGAAGAAGGGGAAGCAGATATAACCAGTACGCTGGCAGTGTCCTACGGGGACCAGCCTATGTGGCTGCCACGCCTGAATGTTTGCAACCGTGGCAGAGCTAGGCAGGGACAATTGTGCAGCAAGGCAAACTGCATAACCTGGCCAAATTTCACGGGTGTACAAGAAACCACGGGGGATTTACAAGGAGATGTTCACCCGGAACAGCGGGAGTTCTTCCGGTACCAAGTTTCCGGAATTCTTAATGAGAAGCCTTGAAAGCAGTGAAACGCCCTATGTTGCATTAACTCAGAACCTCATTCTGAGTGTTCCCGGCAGAGGTCATTTGGCTGAACAAAACCGTGGACTAATTAGAGCCAGATGTAGGCAGTGCCGTCCATAGTGCTGGATGGACAGTTTTGGCGGTCCAAGCAACTGAGCTCTAGTTCTCAACACTTTCACAGAGTGCCATAAGTTGAGGTTCAACTTACTGCTCCGGTTGAGTAGAGTGTAGATCTCAAAGCTGGAATTAGTAGCACTCAGGTGAGAAAAACGGGAAGCAGATAGACCCAGTCCGCTGGCAGTGTACTACGGGGACCAGCCTACCTGGGGGCCACGCCTGAATGTTTGCAACCGCGGCAGAGCTAGGCAGGCGCAATTGTGCAGCAATTCAAACTGCAAAACCTGGCCAAATTTCACGGGTGTACAAGAAACAACGGGGTATTTACAACTATATGTTCACCCGGGACAGCCGGAGGCCTGCCTTCAGCAAGATTCCGGAATCCATCCTGTGAAGACTTGAAAGCAGTGAAACGCTCCTATGTTGCAATAATTCAGAACCTCATTCTGAGTCTTCCCGGCAGAGATCATTCGCCTGAACACAACCGTGGACTAATTAGAGCCAGATGTAGGCAGTGCCGTCCGTAGTGCTGGATGGACAGTGGTGGCGTGCCAAACAATTGAGCTCTAGTTCTCAACACTTTCACAAAGTGCCATAAGTTGAGGTTCAAATTACTGCTCCGGTTGAGTAGAGTGTAGCCGTCAAAGTTGGAATCAGTAGTACTCAGTTGAGAACAACGGGAATCACATAGACCCAGTCCGCTGGCAGTGTCCTACGGGGACCAGCCTATCTGGCTGCCACACCTGCATGTTTGCAACCGTGGCAGAGCTAGGCAGGCACAATTGTGCAGAAATGCAAACTGCATAACCTGGCCAAATTTCACAGGTGTACAAGAAAGCACGGGGGATATACAAGGAGATGTTCGCCCGGAATAGCTGGAGTCCTGCCTGCAGCAAGATTCGGGAATTCTTCATGTGAAGTCTTAAAAGCAGTGAAACGCTCCTATGTTGCCATAACTCAGAACCTCATTCTGAGTGTTCCCGGCAGAGGTCATTTGGCTGAACATAACCGTGGACTAATTAGAGCCAGATGTAGGCAGTGCCGTATATAATGCTGGATGGACAGTTTTGGCGTGGAAAACAACTGAGCTCTAGTTCTCAACACTTTCACAAATTGCCATAAGGTGAGGTTCAACTTACTGCTCTGGTTGAGTAGAGTGTAGCCGTCAAAGCTGGAATCAGTAGCACTCAGGTGAGAAGAACGGGAAGCACATATACCCAGTCCGCTGGCAGTGTCCTAGGTGGACCAGCCTACCTGGGGGCCACGCCTGAATTTTTGCAACCGCGTCAGAGCTTGGCAGGAACAATTGTGCAGCAATGCAAACTGCATAACCTGGCCAAATTTCACGTGTGTATAAGAAACCACGGGGGATTTAAATGGAGATGTTTACCCGAAGCAGCCGGAGGATTGCCTGCAGCAACATTCCGGAATACTTCCTAAGAAGCCTTGAAAGCAGTGAAACGCTCCTATGTGACAACAACTCAGAACCTCATTCTGAATGTTTCCGGCAGAGGTCATTCGGTGGAACACAACCGTGGAATAATTAGAGCCAGATGTAGGCAGTGCCGTCCATAGTGCTGGATTGACAGTGGTGGCGTTCCAAACAAGTGACCTCTAATTCTCAACACTTTCACAAAGTGCCATAAGTTGAGGTTCAACTTACTGCTCCGGTTGAGTAGAGTGTAGCCGAAAAATCTGTAATCAGTAGCACTCAGGTGAGAAGAACCGGAAGCAGATCTACCCAGTCTGCCTGCAGTGTCCTACGGGGAACAGCTTATCTGGCTGCCCCGCCTGAATGTTTGCAACCGCGGAAGAGCTAGGCAGGCGCAATTGGGCAGCAATGCAAACTGCATAACCAGGCCAAATTTCACGGGTGTTCACGAAACCACGGGGGATTTACAAGATGTTCACCCAGAAGAGCCGGAGGCCTGCCAGCACCAACATTGCGGAATTCCTGGGGTCTGCCGGCAACCCCGAACCTCATTCTGAGTATTCCCGGCAGAGGTCATTCGGCTGAACACAACCGTGCACGAATTAGAGCCAGATGTAGGCAGTGCCGTCCATAGTGCTGGATGGACAGTGGTGGCGTGCCAAACAACTGAGCTCTAGTTCCCAACACTTACACAATGTGCCATAAGTTGAGGTTCAACTTACTGCTCTGGTTGAGTAGAGTGTAGCCGTCAAAGCTGGAATCAGTAGCACTCAGGTGAGAAGAATGGGAAGCAGAAATACCCAGTCCGCTGGCAGTGTCCTAGGAAGACCAGACGATCTGGCTGCCTCGCCTGAATGTTTGAAACCGCGGCAGAGCTAGGCAGGCGCAATTGTGCAGCAATGCAAACTGCATAACCTGGCCAAATTTCACGGGTGACAAAGAAACCACGGGGGATTTTCAAGGAGATGTTCACCCGGAACAGCCGGAGGCCTGCCCCCAGCAAGATTCCGCAATTCTTCCTTTGAAGCCTTGAAAGCAGTGAAACGCTCCTATGTTGCAATAACTCAGAACCTAATTCTGAGTGTTCCCGGCAGAGGTCATTCGGCTGAACACAACTGTGGACTAATTGGAGCCAGATGTAGACAGTGCCGTGCATAGTGCTGGATGGACAATGGTGGCTTGCCAAACAACTGCTCTCTTGTTCTCAACACTTTCACAAAGTGCCAAAAGTTGAGATTCAACTTACTGTTCTGGTTGAGTAGAGTGTAGCCTTCAAAGCTGGAATCAGTACCTTCAGTTGAGAAGAACGGGAAGCAGATATCCCCAGTCCGCTGGCAGGGTCCTACGGGGACCAGCCTATCTAGCTGCCATGTCTGAATGTTTGCAACCGCGGCAGAGCTAGGCAGGCGCAATTGTGCAGCAATTCAAACTGCATAACCTGGCCAAATTTCAAGGGTGTACAAGAAAACACGGGGGATTTACAAGGACATTTTCACCTGGAACAGCCGAAGGCCTGCCGGCAGCAAGATTCCGGAATTCTTCCTGTGAAGCCTTGAAAGCAGTGAAACGCTCCTATGTTGCAATAACTCAGAACCTCATAATGAGTGTTCCCGGCAGAGGTCATTCGGCTGAACACAACCGTGGACTAATTAGAGCCAGATGTAGGCAGTGCCGTCCATAGTGCTGGATGGACAGTTGTGGCGTGCCAAACAACTGAGCTCTAGTTCTCAACACTTTCACAAAGTGCCATAAGTTGAGGTTCAACTTACTGCTCCGGTTGAGTAGAGTGTAGCCGTCAAAGCTGGAATCAGTAGCACTCAGGTGAGAAGAACGGGAAGCAGATAGACCAAGTCCGCTGGCAGCGTCCAACGGGGACCAGCCTATCTAGCTGCCAGGCCTGAATGTTTGCAACTGCGGCAGAGCAAGGCAGGCACAACTGTGCAGCAATGCAAACTGCATAACCTGGCCAAATTTCACGGGTATACAAGAAACCAAATGGGATTTACATGGAGATGTTCACTCGAAACAGCCGGAGGCCTGCTGCCATCAACATTCCGGAATTCTTCTTAAGAAGCCTTGAAAGCACTGAAACTCTCCCATGTTGCAATAACTCAGAATCTCATTCTGAGTGTTCCCGGCAGAGGCCATTCGGCTGAACACATCCGTGGACTAATTAGAGCCAGATGTAGGCAGTGCCGTCCATAGTGTTGGATGGACAGTGTTGGCGTGCCAAACAACTGAGCTCTAGTTCTCAACACTTTCACAAAGTGCCATAAGTTGAGGTTCAACTTACTGCTCCGGTTGATTAGAGTGTAGCCGTCAAAGCTGGAATCAGTATCACTCAGTTGAGAAGAGCGTGAAGCAGATATACCCAGTCCGCTGGCAGTGTCCTACGGGGATCAGCCTATCTAGCTGCCATGCCTGAATGTTTGCAACCGTGGCAGAGCTAGGCAGGCGCAATTGTGCAGCAAAGCAAACTGCATAACCTGCCGAAATTTCACGGATGTAAAAGAAACCAAGGGGGATTTACAAGCAGATGTTCACCCAGAAGAGCCGGAGGCCTGCCGGCAGCAAGATTCCGGAATTCTTCCAGTGAAGCCATGAAAGCAGTATAACTCTCCTATTTTGCAATAACTCAGAACCTCATTCTGATTGTTCCCGGCAGATATTATTCCGATGAATACAACCGTGGACTAATTAGAGAGAGATGTATGCAGTGCCGTCCATAGTGCTGGATGGACAGTGGTGGCGTGCCAAACAACTGAGCTCTAGTTCTCAACACTTTCACAAAGTGCCATAAGTTGAGGTTCAACTTACTGCTCCGGGTGAGTAGAGTGTAGCCATCACAGCTGGAAACAGTAGCACTCAGGTGAGAAGAACGGTGAGCAGATAGACCCAGTCCGCTGGCAGTGTCAAATGGGGACAAGCCTATCTGGCTGTACGCCTGAATGTTTTCAACCGTGGCAGAGCTAGGCAGGCGCAATTGTGCAGCAATGCAAACTGCATAACCTGGCCAAATTTCAGGAGTGTACAAGAAACCACGGGGGATTTACCTGGAGATGTTCACTCGGAACAGCCGGAGGCCTGCCGGCCGCAACATTCCGGAATTCTTCCTATGAAGCCTTGAAAGCAGTGAAACGCTCCTATGTTGCAATAACTCAGAACCTCATTCTGAGTGTTCCCGGCAGAGGTCATTCGGCTGAACACAACCGTGGACTAATTAGAGCCAGATGAAGGCAGTGCCCCCTATAGTGCTGGATGAACAGTTGTGGCGTGCCAAGCAACTGAGCTCTAGTTCTCAACACTTTCACAAAGTGCCATAAGTTGAGGTTCCACTTACTGCTCCGGTTGCTGCGGTTCAGTAGAGTGTAGCCGTCAAAGCTGGAATCATGAGCACTCAGGAGAGAAGAACCGGAAGCAGATAGTCCCAGTCCGATGGCAGTGTCCTACGGGGACCAGCCTATCTGGCTGCCACGCCTGAATGTTTGCAACCGCGGCAGAGCTAGGCAGGCGCAATTGTGCAGCAATGCAAACTGCATAACCTGGCCAAATTTCACGGGTGTACAAGAAAACACCGGGGATTTACAGGGGGATGTTCCCCGGAACCGCCGGACTACTGCCGGCAGCAACATTCCAGAATTCTTCCTAAGAAGCCTTGAAACAGTGAAACGCTCCTATGTTGCAATAACTCAGAAACTCATTTTGAGTGTTACCGGCAGAGGTCATTCGACTGAACACAACCGTGGAATAATTAGAGCCAGATGTAGGCAGTGCCTTCCATAGTGCTGGATGGACAGTGGTGGCGAGCCAAACAACTGAGCTCTAGTTCTCAACACTTTCACAAAGTGTCCTTAGTTGAGGTTCAACTTATTGCTCCGGTTGAGTAGAGTGTAGCCATGAAAGCTGGAATCAGTAGCACTCAGGTGAGAAGAACGGGAAGCAGATATACTCAGTCCGCTGGCAGTGTCCTACGGGGACCAGCCTATATGGCTGCCACACCTGAATGTTTGCAACAGCGGCAGAGCTAGGCAGGCGCAGTTGTGCAGCAATGCAAACTGCATAACCTGGCCAAATTTCACGGGTGTACAAGAAACCCCGGGGGATTTACAAGGAGATGATCACCCGGAACAGCCGGAGGCCTGTCGGCAGCAAGATTCCGGAAATCTTCGTAAGAATCCTTCAAAGCAGTGAAACGCTCCTATGTTGCAATATCTCAGAACCTCATTCTGAGTGTTCCCGGCAGAGGTCATTCGGCTGAACACAACTGTGGACTAATTAGAGCCAGATGTAGGCAGTGCCGTCCATAGTGCTGGATGGACTGTGGTGGCATGCCAAACAACTGAGCTCTAGTTCTCCACACTTTCACAACGTACCATAAATTGAGTTTCAAGTTACTGCTCCGGTTGAGAAGAGTGTAGCGGACCAAGCTGGAATCAATAGCACTCAGGTGAGAAGAATGGGAAGCAGATATACCCAGTCCGCTGGCAGTGTCCTACGGGGACCAGCCTATCTGGCTGCCACGCCTGAATGATTGCAAACGAGGGAGAGCTAGGCAGGCGCAATTGTGCAGCAATGCAACCTGCATAACCTGGCCAAATTTCACGGGTGGAAAAGAAACCACGGGGGATTTACAAGGAGATCTTCACCCAGAGTAGCCGGAGGACTGCCGGCAGCAATATTCCAGAATTTTTCATGAGAAGGCTTGAAAGCAGTGAAACGCTCCTACGTTGCAAACACTCAGAATCTCATTCTGAGTGTTCCCGGCAGAGGTCATTCGGCTGAACACAACCGTGGACTAATTAAAGCCAGATGTAGGCAGTGCCGTCCATAGTGCTAGATGGACAGTGGTGGCGTGCCAAACAACTGAGCTCTAGTTCTCAACAGTTTCACAAAGTACCATAAGTTGAGGTTCACCTTACTGCTCCGGTTGAGTAGAGGATCGCCGTCAAAGCTGGAATCAGTAGCACTCAGGTGAGAAGAAAGGGAAGCAGATATACCCAGTCCGCTGGCAGTGTCCTACGAGGACCAGCCTATTTGGCTGCCACGCCTGAATGTTTGCAACCGCGGCAGAGCTAGGCAGGCGCAATTGTGCAGCAATGCAAACTGCATAAACTGGCTAAATTCCACGGGTGTACAAGAAACCACACGGGATTTAAAAGGAGATGTTCATCCGGAACTCCCGGAGGCCAGCCAGCAGCAAGATTGAGGAATTCTTCCTAAGAAGCCTTGAAAGCAGTGAAACGCTCCTATGTTGCAATAACTCAGCACCTCATTCTGAGTGTTCCCACCACAGGTCATTCGGCTGAATAAAACCGTGCACTAATTAGAGCCAGATGTAGGCAGTGCCCCCTATAGTGCTGGATGGACAGTGGTGGCGTGCCAAACAACTGAGCTCTAGTTCTCAACACTTTCACAAAGTGCCATAAGTAGTGGTTCAACTTACTGCTCCTGTTGAGTAGAGTGTAGCCGTCAAAGCTGGAATCAGAAGCACTCAGGTGAGAAGAACCGGAAGCAGATATACCCAGTCCGCTGGCAGTGTCTTCCGTGGTCTAGACTATCTGGCTGCCACGACTGAATGTTTGCAACCGTGGCAGGTCTAGGCAGGCACAAATGTGCAGCAATGCAAACTGCATAACCTGGCCAAATTTCACGGGTGTACAAGAAACCACTTGGGATTTACAAGGAGATGATCACCCGGAACAGCCGGAGGCCTGTCGGCAGCAAGATTCTGGAATTCTTCCTAAGAATCCTTGAAAGCAGTGAAATCCTCCTATGTTGCAATAACTCAGAACCTCATTCTGAGTGTTCTCGGCAGAGGTCATTCGGCTGAACACAACCGTGGACTAATTAGTGCCAGATGTAGGCAGTACCGTCCATAGTGCTGGATGGACAGTGGTGGCGTGCCAAAGAACTGAGCTCTAGTTCTCAACAGTTTCACAAAGTGCCAAAGTTGAGGTTCAACTTACTGCTCCTGTTGAGTAGAGTGTAGCTGTCAAAGCTGGAATCGGTAGCACTCAGGTGTGAAGAACGGGAAGTAGATATACCCAGTCCGCTGGCAGTGTCTTCCCTGGTCTAGCCTATCTGGCTGCCACGCCTGAATGTTTGCAACCGCGGCAGAGCTAGGCAGGCGCAATTGTGCAGCAATGCAAACTGCATAACCTGGCTAAATTCCACGGGTGTACATGAAACCAAGCGGGATTTACAAGGAGATGTTCATCCAGAACACCCGGAGGCCAGCCAGCAGCAAGATTGAGGAATTCTTCCTAAGAAGCCTTGAAAGCAGTTAAACGCACCTATGTTGCAATAACTCAGCACCTCATTCTGAGTGTTCCCCCCACAGGTCATTCGGCTGAATAAAACCGTGCACTAATGAGAGCCAGATGTAGGCAGTGCCCCCTATAGTGTTGGATGGACAGTGGTGGCGTGCCAAACAACTGAGCTCTAGTTCTGAACACTTTCACAAAGTGCCATAAGTTGTGGTTCAACTTACTGCTCCTGTTGAGTTGAGTGTAGCCGTCAAAGTTGGAATCAGAAGCACTCAGGTGAGAAGAAGGGAAGCAGATATACCCAGTCCGCTGGCAGTGTCCTACGGGGACCAGCCTATTTGGCTGCCACGCCTGAATATTTGCAACCGAGGCAGAGCTAGTCAGGCGCAATTGTGCAGCAATGCAAACTGCATAACCTGGCCAAATTTCACGGGTGTACAAGAAACTACGGGGTATTTACAAGGAGATGTTCACCCAGAACACCGGAAGGCCTGCCGGCAGCAAGATTCCAGAATTCTTCCTAACAAGCCTTGAAAGAAGTGAAACGCTCCTATGTTGCAATAACTCAGAACCTCATTCTGAGTGTTCCAGGCAGAGGTCATTCTGCTGAACACAACCGAGGACTCATTAGAGCCAGATGTAGGCAGTGCCGTCCACAGTGCTGAATGGACAGTGGTGACGTGCCAAACAACTGAGCTCTAGTTCTCAACACTTTCACAAAGTGCTATAAGTTGAGGTTCTACTTACTGCGCCGGTTGAGTAGAGTGTAGCCGTCAAAGCTGAAATCAGTAGCACTCAGGTGAGAAGAACGGACAGCAGATATACACAATCCGCTGGCAGTGTCCTACGGAGACCAGCCTACCTGGCTGCCACACCTGAATATTTGCAACCGCGGCAGAGCTAGGCAGGGGCAATTGTGCAGCAATGCAAACTGCATAACCTGGCCAAATTTCACGGGTGTACAAGAAACCACGGGGGATTTACAAAGAGATGTTCACCCGGAATAACCGGAAGGTTGCCGGAAGCAAGATTCCGTAATTCTTCCTAAGAAGCCTTGAAAGCAGTGAAACGCTCCTATGTTGCAATATCTCAGAACCTCATTCTGAGTGTTCCTGGCAGAGGTCATTCTGCTGAACACAACCGTGGACTAATTAGAGCCAGATGTAGACAGTGCCGTCCATAGTGATGGATGGACTGTGGTGGCATGCCAAACAACTGAGCTCTAGTTCTCAACACTTTCACAAAGTGCCAAAAGTTGAGGTTCAACTTACTGCTCCTGTTGAGTAGAGTGTAGCCTTCAAAGCTGGAATCAGTACCTTCAGATGGGAAGAACGGGAAGCAGATATCCCCAGTCCGCTGGCAGTGTCCTACGGAGACCAGCCTCTCTGGCTACCACGCCTGAATGTTTGCAACCGCGGCAGAGCTACGCTAGCACAATAGTGCAGCAATGCAAACTGCACGACCTGGCCAAATTTCAAGGGTGTACAAGAAACCACGAGGGATTTACAAGGAGATGTTCACCCGGAACCGCCCGACGCCTGCTGGCAGCAACTTTCCGGAATTCTTCCTAAGAAGCCTTGAAAGCAGTGAAACACTCCTATGTTGCAATAACTCAGAACCTCATTCTGAGTGTTCCAGGCAGAGGTCATTCGGCTGAACACAGCCGTGGACTAATTAGAGCCAGATGTAGGCAGTGCCGTCCATAGTGCTGGATGGACTGTAGTGGCGTGCCAAACAACTGAGCTCTAGTTCTCAACACTTTCACAAAGTGCCATAAGTTGAGGTTCTACTTACTACACCGGTTGAGTAGAGTGTAGCCGTCAAAGCTGAAATCAGTAGCACTCAGATGAGAAGAACGGGAAGCAGATATACCCAGTCCGCTGGCAGTGTCCTACGGGTCCAGCCTATCTGGCTGCCATGCCTGAATGATTGCAAACGCGGCAGAGCTAGGCAGGCGCAATTGTGCAGCAATATAAACTGCATAACCTGGCCAAATTTCAAGGGTGTACAAGAAACCACGGGGGATTTACAAGGCTATGTTCACCCGGAACAGCCGGAGGCATTTCGGCCGAAACATACCGGAATTCTTCCTAAGAAGCCTTGGAAGCAGTGAAGTGCTCCTATTTTGCAATAACTCAGAACCTCATTCTCAGTGTTCCCCGCAGAGGTCATTTGGCTGAACACAACTGTGGACTAATTAGAGCCAGATGTAAGCAGTGCTGTCCACAGTGCTGGAAGGACAGTGGTGGCGTGCCAAACAACTGAGCTCTAGTTCTCAACACTTTCACAAAGAGCCATAAGTTCAGGTTCAACTTACTGCTCCGATTGAGTAGAGTGTAGCCGTCAAAGCTGGAATCAGTAGCACTCAGGGGAGAAGAACGGGAAGCAGATATACCCAGTCCGCTGTAAGTGTCCTATGGGGACCAGCCTATCTGGCTACCACGCCTGAGTGATTGCAAACGCGGCAGAGCTACGCAGGCGCAATTGTGCAGCAATGCAAACTGCATAACCTGGCTAAATTCCACGGGTATACAAGAAACCACGGGGGATTTACAAGCAGATGTTCATCCGGAACACCCGGAGGCCAGTCAGCAGCAAGATTGAGGAATTCTTCCTAAGAAGCCTTGAAAGCAGTGAAACGCTCCTATGTTGCAATAACTCAACACCTCATTCTGAGTTTTCCCGGCACAGGTCATTCGGCTGAACACAACCGTGCACTAATTAGAGCCAGATGTAGGCAGTGCCCCCTATAGTGCTGGATGGACAGTGGTGGCGTGCCAAACAATGAGCTCTAGTTCTCAACACTTTCACAAAGTGCCATAAGTTGAGGTTCAACTTACTGCTCCTGTTGAGTAGAGTATAGCCGTGAAAGCTGGAATCAGTAGCACTCAGATGTGAAGAACGGGAAGCAGATATATCCAGTCCGCTGGCAGTGTCCTACGGGGACCAGCCTCTCTGGCTGCCACGCCTGAATGTTTCCAACCGCGGCAGAGCTACATTAGCACAATAGTGCAGCAATGCAAACTGCATGACCTGGCCAAATTTCACGGGTGTACAAGAAACCACGAGGGATTTACAAGGAGATGTTCACCCGGAATAGCCCGACGCTTGCCGGTAGCAACTTTCCGGAATATTTCCTAAGAAGCCTTGAAAGCAGTGAGACGCTCCTATGATGCAATAACTCAGAACCTCATTCTGAGTGTCACAGGCAGAGGTCATTCGGCTGAACACAACCGTGGACTAATTAGAGCCAGATGTAGGCAGTGCCGTCCATAGTGCTGGATGGACTGTGGTGGCGTGCCAAACACCTGAGCTCTAGTTCTCAACACTTTCACAAATTGCCATAAATTGAAGTTCAACATACTGCTCCGGTAGAGTAGAGTGTAGCCGTCAAAGCTGGAATCAGTAGCACTCAGGTGAGAAAAACGGGAAGCAGATATACCCAGTCCGCTGGAAGTGTCCTACGGGGACCAGCCTATTTGGCTGCCACGCCTGAATATTTGCAACCGAGGCAGAGCAGCATTGCAAACTGCATAACCTGGCCAAATTTCACGGGTGTACAAGAAACCACGGGGGATTTACAAGGAGATGTTCATCCGGAACACCCGGAGGCCAGCCAGCAGCAAGATTGAGGAATTCTTCCAAAGAAGCCTTGAAAGCAGTGAAACGCTCCTATGTTGCAATAAGTCAGAACCTCATTCTGAGTGTTACAGGCAGAGGTCATTCGGCTGAACACAACCTTGGACTAATTAGAGCCAGATG
The DNA here is from genome assembly GCF_024711535.1 of Dipodomys merriami. Taxonomy (NCBI): domain Eukaryota; kingdom Metazoa; phylum Chordata; class Mammalia; order Rodentia; family Heteromyidae; genus Dipodomys; species Dipodomys merriami. Next base: position 294,250 of record NW_027203704.1, on the reverse strand, counting down.
TATGCAGTTCCGTCCATAGTGCTGCATGGACTTGGTTGCATGCCAAACAACTGAGCTCTAGTTCTCCACACTTTCACAACGTACCATAAATTGAAGTTCAAGTTACTGCTCCGGTTGAGAAGAGTGTAGCCGACAAAGCTGGAATCAATAGCACTGAGATGAGAAGAACGGGAAGCAGATATACCCAGTCCGCTGGCAGTGTCCTACGGGGACCAGCCTATCTGGCTGCCATGCCTGAATGATTGCAAACGCGGCAGAGCTAGGCAGGCGCAATTGTGCAGCAATATAAACTGCATAACCTGGCCAAATTTCAAGGGTGTACAAGAAACCACGTGGGATTTACAAGGCTATGTTCACCCGGAACAGCCGGAGGCATGTCAGCCGAAACATTCCGGAATTCTTCCTAAGAAGCCTAGGAAGCAGTGAAGTGCTCCTATTTTGCAATAACTCAGAACCTCATTCTCAGTGTTCCCCGCAGAGGTCATTTGGCTGAACACAACTGTGGACTAATTAGAGACAGATGTAAGCAGTGCTGTCCACAGTGCTGGAAGGACAGTGGTGGCGTGCCAAACAACTGAGCTCTAGTTCTCAACACTTTCACAAAGAGCCATAAGTTCAGGTTCAACTTACTGCTCCGATTGAGTAGAGTGTAGCCGTCAAAGCTGGAATCAGTAGCACTCAGGTGAGAAGAACGGGAAGCAGATATACCCAATCCGCTGTAAGTGTCCTATGGGGACCAGCCTATCTGGCTAACACGCCTATGTGATTGCAAACGCGACAGAGCTAGGCAGGCGCAATTGTGCAGCAATGCAAACTGCATAACCTGGCTAAATTCCACGGGTATACAAGAAACCACGGGGGATTTACAAACAGATGTTCATCCGGAACACCCGGAGGCCAGCCAGTAGCAAGATTGAGGAATTCTTCCTAAGAAGCCTTGAAAGCAGTGAAACGCTCCTATGTTGCAATAACTCAGCACCTCATTCTGAGTTTTCTCGGCACAGGTCATTCGGCTGAACACAACCGTGCACTAATTAGAGCCAGATGTAGGCAGTGCCCCCTATAGTGCTGGATGGACAGTGGTGGCGTGCCAAACAATGAGCTCTAGTTCTCAACACTTTCACAAAGTGCCATAAGTTGAGATTCAACTTACTGCTCCGATTGAGTAGAGTGTAGCCGTGAAAGCTGGAATCAGTAGCACTCAGATGTGAAGAACGGGAAGCAGATATATCCAGTCCGCTGGCAGTGTCCTACGGGGACCAGCCTCTCTGGCTGCCACGCCTGAATGTATCCAACCGTGGCAGAGCTACATTAGCACAATAGTGCAGCAAGGCAAACTGCATGACCTGGCCAAATTTCACGGGTGTACAAGAAACCACGAGGGATTTACAAGGAGATGTTCACCCGGAACAGCCCGACGCTTGCCGGCAGCAACTTTCTGGAATATTTCCTAAGAAGCCTTGAAAGCAGTGAGACGCTCCTATGATGCAATAACTCAGAACCTCATTCTGAGTGCTCCAGGCAGAGGTCATTCGGCTGAACACAACCGTGGACTAATTAGAGCCAGATGTAGGCAGTGCCGTCCATAGTGCTGGATGGACTGTGGTGGCGTGCCAAACACCTGAGCTCTAGTTCTCAACACTTTCACAAATTGCCATAAATTGAAGTTCAACATACTGCTCCGGTAGAGTAGACTGTAGCCGTCAAAGCTGGAATCAGTAGCACTCAGGTGAGAAGAACGGGAAGGAGATATACCCAGTCCGCTGGAAGTGTCCTACGGGGACCAGCCTATTTGGCTGCCACGCCTGAATATTTGCAACCGAGGCAGAGCAGCATTGCAAACTGCATAACCTGGGCAAATTTCACGGGTGTGCAAGAAACCACGGGGGATTTACAAGGAGATGTTCATCCGGAACACCCGGAGGCCAGCCAGCAGCAAGATTGAGGAATTCTTCCAAAGAAGCCTTGAAAGCAGTGAAACGCTCCTATGTTGCAAAAAGTCAGAACCTCATTCTGAGTGTTCCCGGCAGAGGTCATTCGGCTGAACACAACCTTGGACTAATTAGAGCCAGATGTATGCAGTGCCGTCCATAGTGCTGGATGGACTTGGTGGCATGCCAAACAACTGAGCTCTAGTTCTCCACACTTTCACAACGTACCATAAGTTGAGGTTCAAGTTACTGCTGCGGTTGAGAAGAGTGTAGCCAACATAGCTGGAATCAATGGCACTCAGGTGAGAAGATCGGGAAGCAGATATACCCAGTCCGCTGGCAGTGTCCTACGTTGACCAGCCTATCTGGCTGCCACGCCTGAATGATTGCAAACGCGGCAGAGCTAGGCAGGCGCAATTGTGCAGCAATGCAATCTGCACAACCTGACCAAATTCAACGGGTGTATAAGAAATCACGGGGGATTTACAAGGAGATGTTGATTCGGAACAGCCGGAGGCATGTCGGCCGAAACATTCCGGAATTCTTCCTAAGAAGTGATGGAAGCAGTGAAATGCTCCTATTTTGCAATAACTCATAACCTCATTCTCAGTGTTCCCCGCAGAGGTCATTCGGCTGAACACAACCGTGGACTAATTAGATCCAGATGGAAGCAGTGCTGTCCACAGTGCTGGAAGGACAGTGGTGGCGTGCCAAACAACTGAGCTCTAGTTCTCAACACTTTCACAAAGAGCCATAAGTTGAGGATCATCTTACTGCTGCGATTGAGTAGGGTGTAGCCGTCAAAGCTGGAATCAGTAGCACTCAGGTGAGTAGAACGGGAAGCAGATAGACCCAGTCGGCTGGCAGTGTCCCACGGGGATCAGCCTTTCTGGATGCCACGCCTGTATGTTTGCAACCGCGGCAGAGCGAGGCAGGTGCAATTGTGCAGCAATGCAAACTGCATAACCTGGCCAAACTTCACGGGTGTACAAGAATCCACGGGGGATTTACAAGGAGATATTCACACGTAACAGCCGGAGTCCTGCCGGCAGCAACATTCCAAAAATCTTCCTAAGAAACCTTGAAAGCAGTGAAACGCTCCTATGTTGCAACAACTCAGAACCTCATTCTGAGTGTTCCCGGCAGAGGTCATTCGCCTGAACACAACGGTGGACTAATTAGAGCCAGATGTATGCAGTGCTGTTCATAGTGCTCGATGGACAGTGGTGGCGAGCCAAACAACAAAACTCTAGATCTCAACACTTTCACAAATTGCCATAAGGTTAGGTTCAACTTACTGCTCCGGTTGAGTAGAGTGTAGCCGTAAAAGCTGGAATCAGTAGCACTCAGGTGAGAAGAACGGGAAGCAGATATACCCAGTCCGCTGGCAGTGTCCTACGGGGACCACACTATCACGCTTCCACGCCTGAATGTTTGCAACCGCGGCAGAGTTAGGCAGGCGCAATTGTGCAGCAATGCAAACTGCATAACCTCGCCAAATTTCACGGGTGTACAAGAAACCACGGGGGATTTACAAGGAGATGTTCATCCGGAACACCCGGAGGCCAGCCAGCAGCAAGATGGAGGAATTCTTCCTAAGAAGCCTTGAAAGCAGTGAAACGCTCCTATGTTGCAATAACTCAGCACCTCATTCTGAGTGTTCCCGGCAGAGGTCATTCGGCTGAACACAACCGTGGACTAATTAGAGCCAGATGTAGGCAGTGCCGTCCATAGTGCTGGATGGACTTTGGTGGCATGCCAAACAACTGAGCTCTAGTTCTCAACACTTTCACAAAGTGCCATAAGTTGAGGTTCAACTTACTGCTCCGGTTGAGTAGAGTGTGGCCATCAAAGCTGGAATCAGTAGAACTAAGGTGAGAAGAACGGGAAGCACATGTACCCAGTGCCCTGGCAGTGTCCTACAGGGACCAGCCTATCTGGCTGTCACGCCTGTTGTTTGCAACCGCGGCAGAACTAGGAAGTCGCAATTGTGCAGCAATGCAAAGTGCATAAACTGGCCAAATTTCAAGGGTGTACAAGAAACCAAGGGGGATTTACAAGGAGATTTTCACCCGGAACTGCCCGAGGCCTGCCGGCAGCAACATACCGGAATCCTTCCTGAGAAGCCTTGAAAGCAGTGAAACGCTCCTATGTTGCAACAACTCAGAACCTCATTCTGAGTGTTCCCGGCAGAGGTCATTCGGCTGAACACAACCGTGGACTAATTAGTGCCACATGTAGGCAGTGCCGTCCATAGTGCTGGATGGACAGTGGTGGCGTGCCAAACAACTGAGCTCTAGTTCTCAACACTTTCTTGTAGTGCCATAAGTTGAGTTTCATCGTATTGCTCCGGTTGAGTAGAGTGTAGCCGTCAAAGCTGAAATCAGTAGCACTCAGGTGAGAAGAACGGGAAGCAGATATACCCAGTCCGCTGGCAGTGTCCTATGTGACCATCCTATCTGGCTGCCTCGCCTGAATGTTTGCAACCGCGGCAGAGCTAGGCAGGCACAATTGTGCAGCAATACAAACTGCATAACCTGGCCAAATTTCACGAGTGTACAAGAAACCACGGGGATTTACAAGGAGATGTTCACCCAGAACAACCAGAGGCCTACCGGCAGCAAGATTCCGGAATTCTTTCTAAGAAGCCTTGAAAGCAGTGAAATGCTCCTATGTTGCAATAAGTCAGAACCTCATTCTGAGTGTTCCCGGCAGAGGTCATTCCGCTGAACACAACCGTGGACTAATTAGAGCCAGATGTAGGCAGTGCCGTCCATAATGCTGGATGTACTGTGGTGGCGTGCCAAACAACTGAGCTCTATCTAGTTCTCAACACTTTCACAAAGTGCCATAAGTTGAGGTTCAACTTACTGCTCCGGTTGAGTAGAGTGTGGCCATCAAAGCTGGAATCAGTAGCACTCATTTGAGAAGAACGGGAAGCACATGTACCCAGTGCGCTGGCAGTGTCCTACAGGGACCAGCCTATCTGGCTGTCACGCCTGAATGTTTGGAACCGCGGCAGAACTAGGAAGGCGCAATTGTGCAGCAATGCAAACTGCATAACCTGGCCAAATTTCACGGTTGTACAAGAAACTACGGGGGATTTACAAGGAGATGTTCACCCGCAATAGCCGGAGGCCTGCCCGCAGCAAGATTCCGGAATTCTTCCTTGAAAGCAGTGAAACGCACCTATGTTGCAATAACTGAGAACCTCATCCTGAGTGTTCCCGGCAGAGGTCATTCGGCTGAACACAACCGTGAACTAATTAGAGCCAGATGTAGGCAGTTCCCCCTATAGTGCTGGATGGACAGTGGTGGCGTTCCAAACAACTGAGCTCTAGTTCTCAACACTTTCACAAAGTGCCATAAGTAGTGGTTCAACTTACTGCTCCTGTTGAGTAGAGTGTAGCCGTCAAAGCTGGAATCAGAAGCACTCAGGTGAGAAGAACCGGAAGCAGATATACCCAGTCCGCTGGCAGTGTCTTCCGTGGTCTAGACTATCTGGCTGCCACGACTGAATGTTTGCAACCGTGGCAGGTCTAGGCAGGCACAAATGTGCAGCAATGCAAACTGCATAACCTTGCCAAATTTCACGGGTGTACAAGAAACCACTTGGGATTTACAAGGAGATGATCACCCGGAACAGCCGGAGGCCTGTCGGCAGCAGGATTCTGGAATTCTTCCTAAGAATCCTTGAAAGCAGAGAAATGCTCCTATGTTGCAATAACTCAGAACCTCATTCTGAGTGTTCTCGGCAGAGGTCATTCGGCTGAACACAACCGTGGACTAATTAGTGCCAGATGTAGGCAGTACCGTCCATAGTGCTGGATGGACAGTGGTGGCGTGCCAAAGAACTGAGCTCTAGTTCTCAACAGTTTCACAAAGTGCCAAAGTTGAGGTTCAACTTACTGCTCCTGTTGAGTAGAGTGTAGCTGTCAAAGCTGGAATCGGTAGCACTCAGGTGTGAAGAACGGGAAGTAGATATACCCAGTCCGCTGGCAGTGTCTTCCCTGGTCTAGCCTATCTGGCTGCCACGCCTGAATGTTTGCAACCGCGGCAGAGCTAGGCAGGCGCAATTGTGCAGCAATGCAAACTGCATAACCTGGCTAAATTCCACGGGTGTACATGAAACCTAGCGGGATTTACAAGGAGATGTTCATCCGGAACACCCGGAGGCCAGCCAGCAGCAAGATTGAGGAATTCTTCCTAAGAAGCCTTGAAAGCAGTTAAACGCACCTATGTTGCAATAACTCAGCACCTCATTCTGAGTGTTCCCCCCACAGGTCATTCAGCTGAATAAAACCGTGCACTAATGAGAGCCAGATGTAGGCAGTGCCCCCTATAGTGCTGGATGGACAGTGGTGGCGTGCCAAACAACTGAGCTCTAGTTCTGAACACTTTCACAAAGTGCCATAAGTTGTGGTTCAACTTACTGCTCCTGTTGAGTTGAGTGTAGCCGTCAAAGTTGGAATCAGAAACACTCAGGTGAGAAGAAGGGAAGCAGATATACCCAGTCCGCTGGCAGTGTCCTACGGGGACCAGCCTATTTGGCTGCCACGCCTGAATATTTGCAACCGAGGCAGAGCTAGTCAGGCGCAATTGTGCAGCAATGCAAACTGCATAACCTGGCCAAATTTCACGGGTGTACAAGAAACTACGGGGTATTAACAAGGAGATGTTCACCCAGAACACCGGAAGGCCTGCCGGCAGCAAGATTCCAGAATTCTTCCTAACAAGCCTTGAAAGAAGTGAAACGCTCCTATGTTGCAATAACTCAGAACCTCATTCTGAGTGTTCCAGGCAGAGGTCATTCTGCTGAACACAACCGAGGACTCATTAGAGCCAGATGTAGGCAGTGCCGTCCACAGTGCTGAATGGACAGTGGTGACGTGCCAAACAACTGAGCTCTAGTTCTCAACACTTTCACAAAGTGCTATAAGTTGAGGTTCTACTTACTGCGCCGGTTGAGTAGAGTGTAGCCGTCAAAGCTGAAATCAGTAGCACTCAGGTGAGAAGAACGGAAAGCAGATATACACAATCCGCTGGCAGTGTCCTACGGAGACCAGCCTACCTGGCTGCCACACCTGAATATTTGCAACCGTGGCAGATCTAGGCAGGGGCAATTGTGCAGCAATGCAAACTGCATAACCTGGCCAAATTTCACGGGTGTACAAGAAACCACGGGGGATTTACAAAGAGATGTTCACCCGGAATAACCGGAAGGTTGCCGGAAGCAAGATTCCGTAATTCTTCCTAAGAAGCCTTGAAAGCAGTGAAACGCTCCTATGTTGCAATATCTCAGAACCTCATTCTGAGTGTTCCTGGCAGAGGTCATTCTGCTGAACACAACCGTGGACTAATTAGAGCCAGATGTAGACAGTGCCGTCCATAGTGATGGATGGACTGTGGTGGCATGCCAAACAACTGAGCTCTAGTTCTCAACACTTTCACAAATTGCCAAAAGTTGAGGTTCAACTTACTGCTCCTGTTGAGTAGAGTGTAGCCTTCAAAGCTTGAATCAGTAGCACTCAGGTGTGAAGTAAGGGAAGCAGATATATCCAGTCTGAAAGCAGTGTCCTACGGAGACCAGCCTCTCTGGCTACCACGCCTGAATGTTTGCAACCGCGGCAGAGCTACGCTAGCACAATAGTGCAGCAATGCAAACTGCACGACCTGGCCAAATTTCACGGGTGTACAAGAAACCACGAGGGATTTACAAGGAGATGTTCACCCGGAACCGCCCGACGCCTGCTGGCAGCAACTTTCCGGAATTCTTCCTAAGAAGCCTTGAAAGCAGTGAAACACTCCTATGTTGCAATAACTCAGAACCTCATTCTGAGTGTTCCAGGCAGAGGTCATTCGGCTGAACACAGCCGTGGACTAATTAGAGCCAGATGTAGGCAGTGCCGTCCATAGTGCTGGATGGACTGTAGTGGCGTGCCAAACAACTGAGCTCTAGTTCTCAACACTTTCACAAAGTGCCATAAGTTGAGGTTCTACTTACTACGCCGGTTGAGTAGAGTGTAGCCGTCAAAGCTGAAATCAGTAGCACTCAGATGAGAAGAACGGGAAGCAGATATACCCAGTCCGCTGGCAGTGTCCTACGGGGACCAGCCTATCTGGCTGCCATGCCTGAATGATTGCAAACGCGGCAGAGCTAGGCAGGCGCAATTGTGCAGCAATATAAACTGCATAACCTGGCCAAATTTCAAGGGTGTACAAGAAACCACGGGGGATTTACAAGGCTATGTTCACCCGGAACAGCCGGAGGCATGTCGGCCAAAACATTCCGGAATTCTTCCTAAGAAGCCTTGGAAGCAGTGAAGTGCTCCTATTTTGCAATAACTCAGAACCTCATTCTCAGTGTTCCCCGCAGAGGTCATTTGGCTGAACACAACTGTGGACTAATTAGAGCCAGATGTAAGCAGTGCTGTCCACAGTGCTGGAAGGACAGTGGTGGCGTGCCAAACAACTGAGCTCTAGTTCTCAACACTTTCACAAAGAGCCATAAGTTCAGGTTCAACTTACTGCTCCGATTGAGTAGAGTGTAGCCGTCAAAGCTGGAATCAGTAGCACTCAGGGGAGAAGAACGGGAAGCAGATATACCCAGTCCGCTGTAAGTGTCCTATGGGGACCAGCCTATCTGGCTACCACGCCTGAGTGATTGCAAACGCGGCAGAGCTACGCAGGCGCAATTGTGCAGCAATGCAAACTGCATAACCTGGCTAAATTCCACGGGTATACAAGAAACCACGGGGGATTTACAAGCAGATGTTCATCCGGAACACCCGGAGGCCAGCCAGCAGCAAGATTGAGGAATTCTTCCTAAGAAGCCTTGAAAGCAGTGAAACGCTCCTATGTTGCAATAACTCAACACCTCATTCTGAGTTTTCCCGGCACAGGTCATTCGGCTGAACACAACCGTGCACTAATTAGAGCCAGATGTAGGCAGTGCCCCCTATAGTGCTGGATGGACAGTGGTGGCGTGCCAAACAATGAGCTCTAGTTCTCAACACTTTCACAAAATGCCATAAGTTGAGGTTCAACTTACTGCTCCTGTTGAGTAGAGTATAGCCGTGAAAGCTGGAATCAGTAGCACTCAGATGTGAAGAACGGGAAGCAGATATATCCAGTCCGCTGGCAGTGTCCTACGGGGACCAGCCTCTCTGGCTGCCACGCCTGAATGTTTCCAACCGCGGCAGAGCTACATTAGCACAATAGTGCAGCAATGCAAACTGCATGACCTGGCCAAATTTCACGGGTGTACAAGAAACCACGAGGGATTTACAAGGAGATGTTCACCCGGAACAGCCCGACGCTTGCCGGTAGCAACTTTCCGGAATATTTCCTAAGAAGCCTTGAAAGCAGTGAGACGCTCCTATGATGCAATAACTCAGAACCTCATTCTGAGTGTCACAGGCAGAGGTCATTCGGCTGAACACAACCGTGGACTAATTAGAGCCAGATGTAGGCAGTGCCGTCCATAGTGCTGGATGGACTGTGGTGGCGTGCCAAACACCTGAGCTCTAGTTCTCAACACTTTCACAAATTGCCATAAATTGAAGTTCAACATACTGCTCCGGTAGAGTAGAGTGTAGCCGTCAAAGCTGGAATCAGTAGCACTCAGGTGAGAAAAACGGGAAGCAGATATACCCAGTCCGCTGGAAGTGTCCTACGGGGACCAGCCTATTTGGCTGCCACGCCTGAATATTTGCAACCGAGGCAGAGCAGCATTGCAAACTGCATAACCTGGCCAAATTTCACGGGGGTACAAGAAACCACGGGGGATTTACAAGGAGATGTTCATCCGGAACACCCGGAGGCCAGCCAGCAGCAAGATTGAGGAATTCTTCCAAAGAAGCCTTGAAAGCAGTGAAACGCTCCTATGTTGCAATAAGTCAGAACCTCATTCTGAGTGTTACAGGCAGAGGTCATTCGGCTGAACACAACCTTGGACTAATTAGAGCCAGATGTATGCAGTTCCGTCCATAGTGCTGCATGGACTTGGTTGCATGCCAAACAACTGAGCTCTAGTTCTCCACACTTTCACAACGTACCATAAATTGAAGTTCAAGTTACTGCTCCGGTTGAGAAGAGTGTAGCCGACAAAGCTGGAATCAATAGCACTGAGATGAGAAGAACGGGAAGCAGATATACCCAGTCCGCTGGCAGTGTCCTACGGGGACCAGCCTATCTGGCTGCCATGCCTGAATGATTGCAAACGCGGCAGAGCTAGGCAGGCGCAATTGTGCAGCAATATAAACTGCATAACCTGGCCAAATTTCAAGGGTGTACAAGAAACCACGTGGGATTTACAAGGCTATGTTCACCCGGAACAGCCGGAGGCATGTCGGCCGAAACATTCCGGAATTCTTCCTAAGAAGCCTAGGAAGCAGTGAAGTGCTCCTATTTTGCAATAACTTAGAACCTCATTCTCAGTGTTCCCCGCAGAGGTCATTTGGCTGAACACAACTGTGGACTAATTAGAGACAGATGTAAGCAGTGCTGTCCACAGTGCTGGAAGGACAGTGGTGGCGTGCCAAACAACTGAGCTCTAGTTCTCAACACTTTCACAAAGAGCCATAAGTTCAGGTTCAACTTACTGCTCCGATTGAGTAGAGTGTAGCCGTCAAAGCTGGAATCAGTAGCACTCAGGTGAGAAGAACGGGAAGCAGATATACCCAATCCGCTGTAAGTGTCCTATGGGGACCAGCCTATCTGGCTAACACGCCTATGTGATTGCAAACGCGACAGAGCTAGGCAGGCGCAATTGTGCAGCAATGCAAACTGCATAACCTGGCTAAATTCCACGGGTATACAAGAAACCACGGGGGATTTACAAGCAGATGTTCATCCGGAACACCCGGAGGCCAGCCAGTAGCAAGATTGAGGAATTCTTCCTAAGAAGCCTTGAAAGCAGTGAAACGCTCCTATGTTGCAATAACTCAGCACCTCATTCTGAGTTTTCTCGGCACAGGTCATTCGGCTGAACACAACCGTGCACTAATTAGAGCCAGATGTAGGCAGTGCCCCCTATAGTGCTGGATGGACAGTGGTGGCGTGCCAAACAATGAGCTCTAGTTCTCAACACTTTCACAAAGTGCCATAAGTTGAGATTCAACTTACTGCTCCGATTGAGTAGAGTGTAGCCGTGAAAGCTGGAATCAGTAGCACTCAGATGTGAAGAACGGGAAGCAGATATATCCAGTCCGCTGGCAGTGTCCTACGGGGACCAGCCTCTCTGGCTGCCACGCCTGAATGTATCCAACCCTGGCAGAGCTACATTAGCACAATAGTGCAGCAAGGCAAACTGCATGACCTGGCCAAATTTCACGGGTGTACAAGAAACCACGAGGGATTTACAAGGAGATGTTCACCCGGAACAGCCCGACGCTTGCCGGCAGCAACTTTCTGGAATATTTCCTAAGAAGCCTTGAAAGCAGTGAGACGCTCCTATGATGCAATAACTCAGAACCTCATTCTGAGTGTTGCAGGCAGAGGTCATTCGGCTGAACACAACCGTGGACTAATTAGAGCCAGATGTAGGCAGTGCCGTGCATAGTGCTGGATGGACTGTGGTGGCGTGCCAAACACCTGAGCTCTAGTTCTCAACACTTTCACAAATTGCCATAAATTGAAGTTCAACATACTGCTCCGGTAGAGTAGAGTGTAGCCGTCAAAGCTGGAATCAGTAGCACTCAGGTGAGAAGAACGGGAAGGAGATATACCCAGTCCGCTGGAAGTGTCCTACGGGGACCAGCCTATTTGGCTGCCACGCCTGAATATTTGCAACCGAGGCAGAGCAGCATTGCAAACTGCATAACCTGGCCAAATTTCACGGGTGTACAAGAAACCATGGGGGATTTACAAGGAGATGTTCATCCGGAACACCCGGAGGCCAGCCAACAGCAAGATTGAGGAATTCTTCCAAAGAAGCCTTGAAAGCAGTGAAACGCTCCTATGTTGCAAAAAGTCAGAACCTCATTCTGAGTGTTCCCGGCAGAGGTCATTCGGCTGAACACAACCTTGGACTAATTAGAGCCAGATGTATGCAGTGCCGTCCATAGTGCTGGATGGACTTGGTGGCATGCCAAACAACTGAGCTCTAGTTCTCCACACTTTCACAACGTACCATAAGTTGAGGTTCAAGTTACTGCTGCGGTTGAGAAGAGTGTAGCCAACATAGCTGGAATCAATGGCACTCAGGTGAGAAGATCGGGAAGCAGATATACCCAGTCCGCTGGCAGTGTCCTACGTTGACCAGCCTATCTGGCTGCCACGCCTGAATGATTGCAAATGCGGCAGAGCTAGGCAGGCGCAATTGTGCAGCAATGCAATCTGCACAACCTGACCAAATTCAACGGGTGTACAAGAAATCACGGGGGATTTACAAGGAGATGTTGATTCGGAACAGCCGGAGGCATGTCGGCCGAAACATTCCAGAATTCTTCCTAAGAAGTGATGGAAGCAGTGAAATGCTCCTATTTTGCAATAACTCAGAACCTCATTCTCAGTGTTCCCCGCAGAGGTCATTCGGCTGAACACAACCGTGGACTAATTAGATCCAGATGGAAGCAGTGCTGTCCACAGTGCTGGAAGGACAGTGGTGGCGTGCCAAACAACTGAGCTCTAGTTCTCAACACTTTCACAAAGAGCCATAAGTTGAGGATCATCTTACTGCTCCGATTGAGTAGGGTGTAGCCGTCAAAGCTGGAATCAGTAGCACTCAGGTGAGTAGAACGGGAAGCAGATAGACCCAGTCGGCTGGCAGTGTCCCACGGGGATCAGCCTTTCTGGATGCCACGCCTGTATGTTTGCAACCGCGGCAGAGCGAGGCAGGTGCAATTGTGCAGCAATGCAAACTGCATAACCTGGCCAAACTTCACGGGTGTACAAGAATCCACGGGGGATTTACAAGGAGATATTCACACGTAACAGCCGGAGTCCTGCCGGCAGCAACATTCCAAAAATCTTCCTAAGAAACCTTGAAAGCAGTGAAACGCTCCTATGTTGCAACAACTCAGAACCTCATTCTGAGTGTTCCCGGCAGAGGTCATTCGCCTGAACACAACGGTGGACTAATTAGAGCCAGATGTATGCAGTGCTGTTCATAGTGCTCGATGGACAGTGGTGGCGAGCCAAACAACAAAACTCTAGATCTCAACACTTTCACAAATTGCCATAAGGTTAGGTTCAACTTACTGCTCCGGTTGAGTAGAGTGTAGCCGTAAAAGCTGGAATCAGTAGCACTCAGATGAGAAGAACGGGAAGCAGATATACCCAGTCCGCTGGCAGTGTCCTACGGGGACCAGACTATCACGCTTCCACGCCTGAATGTTTGCAACCGCGGCAGAGTTAGGCAGGCGCAATTGTGCAGCAATGCAAACTGCATAACCTCGCCAAATTTCACGGGTGTACAAGAAACCACGGGGGATTTACAAGGAGATGTTCATCCGGAACACCCGGAGGCCAGCCAGCAGCAAGATTGAGGAATTCTTCCTAAGAAGCCTTGAAAGCAGTGAAACGCTCCTATGTTGCAATAACTCAGCACCTCATTCTGAGTGTTCCCGGCAGAGGTCATTCGGCTGAACACAACCGTGGACTAATTAGAGCCAGATGTAGGCAGTGCCGTCCATAGTGCTGGATGGACTTTGGTGGCGTGCCAACAACTGAGCTCTAGTTCTCAACACTTTCACAAAGTGCCATAAGTTGAGGTTCAACTTACTGTTCCGGTTGAGTAGAGTGTGGCCATCAAAGCTGGAATCAGTAGCACTCAGGTGAGAAGAACGGGAAGCACATGTACCCAGTGCCCTGGCAGTGTCCTACAGGGACCAGCCTATCTGGCTGTCACGCCTGATGTTTGCAACCGCGGCAGAACTAGGAAGGCGCAATTGTGCAGCAATGCAAACTGCATAACCTGGCCAAATTTCACGGGTGTACAAGAAACCAGGGGGGATTTACAAGGAGATGTTCACCCGGAATTGCCGGAGGCATGCCGGCAGCAACATTCCGGAATCCTTCCTAAGAAGCCTTGAAAGCAGTGAAAGGCTCGTATGTTGCAACAACTCAGAACCTCATTCTGAGTGTTCCCGGCAGAGGTCATTCGGCTGAACACAACCGTGGACTAATTAGTGCCAGTTGTAGGCAGTGCCGTCCATAGTGCTGGATGGAGAGTGGTGGCGTGCCAAACAACTGAGCTCTAGTTCTCAACCCTTTCTTATAGTGCCATAAGTTGAGTTTCATCGTACTGCTCCGGTTGAGTAGAGTGTAGCCGTCAAAGCTGGAATCAGTAACACTCAGGTGAGAAGAACGGGAAGCAGATAAACCCAGTCCGCTGGCATTGTCATAAGGGGACCAGTCTATCTGGTTGCCACGCCTGAATGTTTGGAAACGCAGCAGAGCTAGGCAGGCGTAATTGTGCAGAAATGCAAACTGCATAACCTGGCCAAATTTCACGGGTGTTCAAGAAACCACGGGGGATTTACAAGGAGATGTTCACCCGGAACACCCGGAGGCCTGCCGGCAGCAAGATTCTGGAATTCTTACTAAGAAGCCTTGAAAGCAGTGAAACGCTCCTATGTTGCAATAACTGAGAACCTCATTCTGAGTGTTCCCGGCAGAGGTCATTCGGCTGAACACAACCGTGGACTAATTAGAGCCAGATGTAGGCAGTGCCGTCCATAGTGCTCGATCGAGAGTGGTGGCGTGCCAAACAACTGAGCTCTATCTAGTTCTCAACACTTTCACAAAGTGCCATAAGTTGAGGTTCAACTTACTGCTCCGGTTGAGTAGAGTGTTGCCGTCAAAGCTAGAATCAGTAGCACTCAGGTGAGAAGAATGGGAAGCACATATATACAGTCCGCTGGCAGTGTCATACAGGGACCAGCCTATCTGGATGCCACGCCTGAATGTTTGCAACCCCGGCAGAGCTAGGCAGGCGCAATTGTGCAGCAATGCAAACTGCATAACCTGGCCAAATTTCACGGGTGTACAAGAAACCACGGGGGATTTACAAGGAGATGTTCACCCGGAACAGCCGGAGGCCTGTCGGCAGCAAGATTCCGGAATTCTTCCTAAGAATCCTTGAAAGCTGTGAAACGCTCCTATGTTGCAATAACTCAGAACCTCATTCTGAGTGTTCCCGGCAGAGGTCATTCGGCTGAACACAACCGTGGACTAATTAGCGCCAGATGTAGGCAGTGCAGTTCCATAGTGCTGGATGGACAGTGGTGGCGTGCCAAACAACTGAGCTCTAGTTCTCAACAGTTTAACAAAGTGCCAAAAGTTGAGGTTCAACTTACTGCTCCTGTTGAGTAGAGTGTAGCCGTCAAAGCTGGAATCAGTAGCACTCAGGTGTGAAGAACTGGAAGCAGATATATCCAGTCCGCTGGCAGTGTCCTACAAGGAACAGCCTCTCAGCCTGCCACGCCTGAATGTTTGCAACCGCGGCAGAGCTACGCTACCACAATAGTGCAGCAATGCAAACTGCATGACCTGGCCAAATTTCACCGGTGTACAAGAAACCACGGGGGATATACAAGGAGATGTTCACCCAGAACACCCGAAGGCCTGCCGGCAGCAAGATTCCAGAATTCTTCCTAAGAAGCCTTGAAAGTAGTGAAACGCTCCTATGTTGCAATAACTCAGAACCTCATTCTCAGTGTTCCCCGCAGAGGTCATTTGTCTGAACACAACCGTGGACTAATTAGAGCCAGATGTAAGCAGTGCCGTCCACAGTGCTGGAAGGACAGTGGTGGCGTGCCAAACAACTGAGCTCTAGTTCTCAACACTTTCACAAAATGCCATCAGTTGAGATTCAAATTACTGCTCCGATTGAGTAGAGTGTAGCCGTCAAAGCTGGAATCAGTAGCACTCAGGTGAGAAGAACGGGAAGCAGATAGACCCAGTACGCTGGCAGTATCCCACGAGGATCAGCCTATCTGGCTGCCACGCCTGAATGTTTGCAACCGCAGCAGAGCTAGGCAGGCGCAATTGTGCAGCAATGCAAACAGCATAACCTGGCCAAATTTCAAAGGTGTACAAGAAACCACGGGGGATTTACAAGGAGATATTCACCCGGAACAGCCTGAGGCCTGCCGGCAGCAACATTCCAAAAATCTTCCTAAGAAGCCTTGAAAGCAGTGAAACGCTCCTATGGTGCAACAACTCAGAACCTCATTGTGAGTGTTCCCGGCAGTGGTCATTCGGCTGAACACAACCGTGGACTAATTAGAGCCAGATGTAGGCAGTGCTGTCCATAGTGCTCGATGGACAGCGGTGGCGAGCCAAACTGAGCTCTAGTTTTCAACACTTTCACAAATTGCCATAACGTGAGGTTTAACTTACTGCTTCGGTTGAGTAGAGTGTAGCCGTCAAAGCTGGAATCAGTAGCACTCAGGTAAGAAGAACGGGAAGCAGATATACCCAGTCCGGTGGCAGTGACCTACGGGAACCTTCCTATCTCGCTTCCACGCCTGAATGTTTGCAACCGCGGCAGAGTTAGGCAGGCACAATTGTGCAGCAATGCAAAAAGCATAACCTGGCCAAATTTCACGGGTGTACAAGAAACCACGGGGGATTTACAAGGAGATGTTCATCCGGAACACCCGGAGGCCAGCCAGCAGCAAGATTGAGGAATTCTTCCTAAGAAGCCTAGAAAGCAGTGAAACGCTCCTATGTTGCAATAACTCAGCACCTCATTCTGAGTGTTCCCGGCAGAGGTCATTCGGCTGAACACAACCGTGGACTAATTAGAGCTAGATGTAGGCAGTGCCGTCCATAATGCTGGATGGACAGTGGTGGCGTGCTAAACAACAGAGCTCTAGTTCTCAACACTTTCACAAAGTGCCATAAGTTGAGGTTCAACTTACTGCTCCGATTGAGTAGAGTGTAGCTGTCAAAGCTGGAATCAGTAGCTCTCAGGTGAGTAGAACGGGAAGCAGATATACCCAGTCCGCTGGCAGTGTCTACGGGGACCAGACTATCTGGCTGCCACGCCTGAATGTTTGCAACCCCGGCAGAGCTGGGCAGGCGCAATTGTGCAGCAATGCAAACTGCATAACCTGCCGAAATTTCACGAGTGTTCAAGAAACCACCGGGGATTTGCAAGGGGATGTTCCCCGGAACAGCCGGAATACTGCCGACAGCAACATTCCGGAATTCTTCCTAAGAAGCCTTGAAACAGTGAAACGCTCCTATGTTGCAATAACTCAGAACCTCATTTTGAATGTTACCGGCAGAGGTCATTCGGGTGAACACAACCGTGGAATAATTAGAGCCAGATGTAGGCATTGCCTTCCATAGTGCTGGATGGACAATGGTGGCGAGCCAAACAACTGAGCTCTAGTTCTCAACACCTTCACAAATTGCCATAAGGTGAGGTTATACTTACTGCTCCGGTTGAGTAGAGTGTAGCCGTCAAAGCTGGAAACAGTAGCACTCAGGTGAGAAGAACGGGAAGCAGATATACCCAGTCCGCTGGCAGTGTCCTACGGGGACCAGCCTATATGTCTGCCACGCCTGAATGTTTGCAACCGCCCAAGATCTAGGCAGTCGCAATTGTGCAGCAATGCATACTGCCTAACCTGACCAAATTTCACGGGTGTACAAGAAACCACGGGGGATTTACAAGGAGATGTTCACCCGGAACAGCTGGAGGCCTACAGGCAGCAACATTCCGGAATTCTTCCTAAGAAGCCTTGAAAGCAGTGAAACGATCCTATGTTGCAATAACTCAGAACCTCATTCTGAGTGTTCCCGGCAGAGGTCATTCGGCTGAAAACAACCGTGGACTAATTGGAGCCAGATGTAAGCAGTGCCATCCATAGTGCTGGATGGACAGTGGTGACGTGCCAAACAACTGAGCTCTAGTTCTCAACACTTTCACAAAGTGTCCTTAGTTGAGGTTCAACTTACTGCTCCGGTTGAGTAGAGTGTAGCAGTCAAAGCTAGAATCAGTAGCACTCAGGTGAGAAGAATGGGAATCAGATATACTCAGTAAGCTGGTGTTTTCTACGGGGACCAGCCTATCTGGCTGCCACGCCTGAATGTTTGTAACCGCGGCAGAGCTTGGCAGGCGAAATTGTGCAGAAATGCAAACTGCATAACCTGGCCAAATTTCACGGGTGTACAAGAAACCACGGCGGATTTACAAGGGGATGTTCCCCCGGAACTGTCGGAGGCCTGCCGGCAGCAATATTCCGGAATCCTTTCTAAGAAGCCTTGAAAGCAGTGAAACGCTCCTATATTGCAATAACTCAGCACCTCATTCTGAGTGTTCCCGGGAGAGGTCATTCGGCTGAACACAACCGTGGACTAATTAGAGCCAGATGTAGGCAGTGACGTCCATAATGCTGGATGGACAGTGGTGGCGTGCTAAACAACAGAGCTCTAGTTCTCAACACTTTCACAAAGTGGCATAAGTTGAGGTTCAACTTACTGCTCCGATTGAGTAGAGTGTAGCCGTCAAAGCTGGAATCAGTAGCATTCAGGTGAGTAGAACGGGAAGCAGATATACCCAGTCCGCTGGCAGTGTCTACGGGGACCAGCCTATCTGGCTGCCACGCCTGAATGTTTGCAGCCGCGGCAGAGCTAGGCAGGCGCAATTGTGCAGCAATGCAAACTGCATAACCTGCCGAAATTTCACGGGTGTACAAGAAACCACCGGGGATTTGCAAGGGGATGCTCCCCGGAACAGCCGGAATTCTGCCGGCAGCAACATTCCGGAATTCGTCCTAAGAAGCCTTGAAACAGTGAAACGCTCCTATGTTGCAATAACTCAGAACCTCATTTTGAGTGTTACCGGCAGAGGTCATTCGGCTGAACACAACCGTGGACTAATTAGAGCCAGATGTAGGTAGTGCCGTCCATAGAGATGGATGGACATGGGTGGTGTGCCAAACAAGTGAACTGTAGTTCTCAAAACTTTCACAAATTGCCATAAGTTGAGATTCAACTTACTGCTCCGGTTGAATAGAGTGTAGCCGACAAAGCTGGAATCAGTAGCACTCAGGTGAGAAGAACGGGAAGCAGATATACCTAGTCCACTGGCATTTTGCTACGGGGACCAGCCTATCTGGCTGCCACGCCTGAATGTTTGCAACCGCGGCAGAGCTAGGCAGGCGTAATTGTGCAGCAATGCAAACTGCATAACCTGGCCAAATTTCACGGGTGTACAAGAAACCACGGGGGATTTACAAGGAGATGTTCATCCGGAAAATTTGGCGGCCTGCCCGAAGCAAGATTGAGGAATTCTTCCTGTGAAGCCTTGAAAGCAGTGAAACGCTGCTATGTTGCAATAACTCAGAAGCTCATTCTGAGTGTTCCGGGCAGATGTCATTCGGCTGACCACAACCGTGGACTAAATGGAGCCAGATGTATGCAGTGCCGTCCATAGTGCTGCATGGACTTGGTTGCATGCCAAACAACTGAGCTCTAGTTCTCCACACTTTCACAAAGTGCCATAAGTTGAGGTTCAACTTACTGCCCCGGTTGAATAGAGTGCAGCCTTCAAAGCTGGAATCGGTGGCACTCAGGTGAGAAGAACGGAAAGCAGATATATCGTCCGCTGGCAGTGTCCTACGGGGATCAGCCTATCTGGCTGCCACGCATGAATGTTTGCAACCGCGGCAGAGCTAGGCAGGCGCAATAGTGCAGCAATGCATACTGCATTACCTGGCCAAATTTCACGGTATACAAGAAACCATGAGAGATTTACAAGGAGATGTTCACCCGGAACAGCCGGAGGCCTGCCGGCAGCAACATTCCGGAATCCTTTCTAAGAAGCCTTGAAAGCAGTGAAACGCTCCTATGTTGCAACAACTCAGAACCTCATTCTGAGTGTTCCCGGCAGAGGTCATTCGGCTGAACACAACCGTGGACTAATTAGAGCCAGATGTAGGCCGTGTCGTCCATAGTGCTGGATGGACAGTGGTGGGGTGGCAAACAACTGAGCTTTACTTCTCAACATTTTCACAAAGTGCGATGAGTTGAGGTTCAACTTACTGCTCCAGTTGAGTAGAGTGTAGCCGTCAAAGCTGGAATCAATAGAACTCAGATGAGAAGAACGGGAAGCAGATATACCCAGTCCACTGGCAGTGTCTTACGGGGACCAGCATATCAGGCTGCCACGCCTGAATGTTTGCAACCGCGGCAGAGCTAGGCAGGCGCAATTGTATAGCAATGGAAACTGCATAACCTGGCTAAACTTCACGGGTGTACAAGAAACCACAGGGGATTTACAAGGAGATGTTAACCTGGAATAGCCGGAAGCCTGCCGGCACCATGATTCCGGAATTCTTCTTACGAAGCCTTGAAAGCAGTGAAACGCTCCTATGTTGCAATAACTCAGAACCTCATTCTAAGTGTTCCGGGCAGAAGTCATTCGGCTGAACACCACCGTTTCCTAATTAGAGCCAGATGTATGCAATGCTGTCTATAGTGCTGGATGGACAGTTGTGGCATGCCAAACAACTGAGCTCTAGTTCTCAACACTTTCACAAAGTGCCATGAGTTGAGGTTCAACATACTGCTCCGGTTGAGTAGAGTGTAGCCATCAAAGCTGGAATCAGTAGCACTCAGATGAGAAGAACGGGAAGCAGATATACCCAGTCCGCTGGCAGTGTCCTACGGGGACCAGCCTATCTGGCTGCCACGCCTGAATGTTTGCAACCGCGGCAGAGCTAGGCAGGCGCAATTGTGCAGCAATGCAAACTGCATAACCTGGCCAAATTTCACGGATGTACAAGCAACCACAGGGGATTTACAAGGAGATGTTCACCCAAAACAGCCGGAGGCCTGCCGGCAGCAACATTAAGGAAATCTTCCTAAGAAGCCTTGAAAGCAGTGAAATGCTCCTATGTTGCAACAACTCAAAACCTCATTCTGAGTGTTCCAGGCAAAGGTCATTCGGCTGAACACAACTGGAACTAATTAGCGGCAGATGTAGTCAGTGCCATCCATAGTGCTGGATGGACAGTGGTGGCGTGCCAAACAACTGAGCTCTAGTTATCAACACTTTCACAAATTGCCATAAGTTGAGGTTCTACTTACTGCTCCGGTTGACTAGAGTGTATCCGTCAAAGCTGGAATCAGTAACACTCACGAGAAAAATGGGAAGCACATATACCAGTCCGCTGGCAGTGTACTACGGGGACCAAACTATCTGGCTGCCATGCCTTAATGTTTACAACCGTGGCAGAGCTAGGCAAGCGCAATTGTGCAGCAATGGAAACTGCATAACCTGGCTAAATTTCACGGGTGTACAAGAAACCACGGGGGATTTACAAGGAGATGTTCACTCGGAACAGCCGGAGGCCTGCCGGCAGCAAGATTATGGAATTCTTCCTGTGAAGCCTTGAAAGCAGTGAAACGCTCCTATGTTGCAACAACTCAGAACCTCATTCTGAGTGTTCCCGGCAGAGGTCTTTCGGCTGAACACAACCGTGGACAAATTAGAGCCAGATGTAGGCAATGCTGTCCATAATGCTGGATGGACAGTGGTGGCGTGTCAAACAACTGAGCTCTACTTCTCAACACTTTTACAAAGTGCCATGAGTTGAGGTTCAAATTACTGTTCCGGTTGAGTAGAGTATAGCCCGCAAAGCTGGAATCAGTAGCACTCAGGTGAGAAGAACGGGATGCAGATATACCCAGTCTGCTAGCAGTGTCCTACGGGGACCAGCCTATCTGGCTGCCACTCCTGAATGTTTGCCAGCGCGACAGAGCTAGGCAGGCGCAATTGTGCAGCAATGCAAACTGCATAACCATGCCAAATTTCCCGGGTGTACAAGATACCACGGGGGATTTACAAGGAGATGTTCACCCGGAACAGCCGTAGGCCTGCAAGCAGCAAGATTCTGGAATTCTTCCTGTGAAGCCTTGAAAGCAGTGAAACGCTCCTATGTTGCAACAACTCAGAAACTCATTTTGAGTGTTCCCGGTAGAGGTCATTCGGCTGAAAACAACCATGGACTAATTAGAGCCATATGTATGCCGTGCCGTCCATAGTGCTGGATGGACAGTTGTGGGGTGCCAAACAACTGAGCTCTAGTGCTCAACACTTTCACAAAGTGCCATGAGTTGAGGTTCATCTTACTGTTCCGGTTGAGTAGAGTGTAGCCGTCAAAGCTGGAATCAGTTGCGCTCAGGTGAGAAGAACGGGATGCAGATATACCCAGTCTGCTGGCATTGTCCTATGGGGACCAGCCTATCTGGCTGCCACGCCTGAATATTTGCAAGCACGGCAGAGCTCGGCAGGCACAATTGTAAAGGAATACAAACTGCATAACCTAGCCAAATTTCACGGATGTACAAGAAACCACGGGGGATTTACAAGGGGATGTTCACCCGGAACAGCAGGAGGATTGCCAGCAGCAACATTCCGGAATTCTTCCTAAGAAGCCTTGAAAGAAGTGAAACGCTCCTATGTTGCAATAACTCAGAACCTCATTCTGAGTATTCCCGGCAGATGTCATTCTGCTGAACACAACCGTGGACTAATTAGAGCCAGATGTAGGCAGTGCCGTCCATAGTGCAGGATGGACAGTGGTGGCGTGCCAAACAACTGAGCTCTAGTTCTCAACACTTTCAAAAAGTGCCATAAGTTGAGGTTCAACTTACTGCTCCGGTTGAGTAGAGTGTAGCCGTCAAAGCTGGAATCAGTAGCACTCAGGTGAGAAGAACAGGAAGGAGATATACCCAGTCCGCTGGCAGTGTACTACGGGGACCACCCTATCTGGCTGGATGCCTGAATGTTTGCCACCGTGGCAGAGCTAGGCAGGCGCAATTGTGCAGCAATGCAAACTGCATAACCTGGACAAATTTAACGGGTGTAGAAGAAACCACGGGGGATTTACAAGGAGATGTTCACCCAGAACAGCTGAGGCCTGCCGGCAGCAAAATTCCGGAATTCTTCCTAAGAAGCCTTGAAAGCAGTGAAACGCTCCTATGTTGCAATAACTCAGATACTCATTCTGAGTGTTCCAGGCAGAGGTCATTCGGCTGAACACAACCGTGGACTAATTAGAGCCAGATGTATGCAGAGCGTCCATAGTGCTGGATGGACTGTGGTGGCTTGCCAAACAACTGACTCTAGTTCTCAACACTTTCACAAATTGCCATGAGTTGAGGTTCAACTTAATATTCCGGTTGAGTAGAGTGTAGCCGTCAAAGCTGGAATGAATAGCACTCAGGTGAGAAGAACGGGAAGCACATATACCCAGTCCGCTGGCAGTGTCTTACGGGCACCAGCCTATCTGGTTGCCACGTCTGAATGTTTGCCAGCGCGACAGAGCTAGGCAGGCGCAATTGTGCAGCCATGCAAACTGCATAACCTGGCCAAATTTCACGGGTGTACAAGATACCACGGGGGATTTACAAATAGATGTTCACCCGGATCAGCCGGAAGCCTGCCGGCAGCAATATTCCGAAATTCTTCCAAAGATGCCTTGAAAGCAGTGAAACGCTCCTATGTTGCAACAACTCAGAACCTCATTCTGAGTGTTCCCGGCAGAGGTCATTCGGCTGAACACAACCGTGGACTAATTAGAGCCTGATGTAGGTACTTCCGTCTGTAGTGATGGATGGACAGTGGTGGCGTGCCAAACAACTGAGCTCTAGTTCTCAACACTTTCACCAATTGCCATAAGTTGAGGTTCAACTTACTGCTCCGGTTGAGTAGAGTGTAGCCGTCAAAGCTGGAATCAGTAGCACTCAGGTGAGAAGAACGGGAAGCACATATACCCAGTCCGCTTGCAGAGTCCTACGGGAACCAGCCTGTATGGCTGCCACGCCTGAATGTTTGCAACCTCGGCAGAGCTAGGCAGGCGTAATTGTGCAGCAATGCAAACTGCATAACCTGGCCAAATTTCACGGGTGTACAAGAAACCATGGGGCATTTACAAGGAGATGTTCACCCGGAAGAGTCGGCGGACAGCCGGAAGCAAGATTGAGGAATTCTTCCTGGGAAGCCTTGAAAGCAGTGAAATGCTCCTATGTTGCAATAACTCAGAAGCTCATTCTGAGTGTTCCCGGCAGAGGTCATTCGGCTGAACATGACCGTGGACTAATTAGAGACAGATGTAGGCAGTTCCGTCCACAGTGCTGGATGGACTTGGGTGTCGTGACAAACAACTGAGCTCTAGTTCCCAACACTTTCACGAATTTCCATAAGTAGAGGTTCAACTTACTGCCCCGGTTGAATAGATTGTAGCCGTCAAAGATGGAATCAGTAGCACTCAGGTGAGAAGAACGGGAAACAGATATACCCAGTCCGCTGGCAGTGTCCTACGGGGACCAGCCTATCTGGCTGCCACGTCTGAATGTTTGCAACCGCGGCAGAGCTTGGCAGGCGCCATTGTGCAGCAATGCAAACTGCATAACCTGGCCAAATTTCACGGGTGTACAAGAAACCACGGGGGATTTACAAGGAGATGTTCACCTGGAACAGCCGGAGGCCTGCCAACAGCAAGATTCCGGAAATCTTCCTAAGAAGCCTTGAAAGCAGTGAAACGCTCCTATGTTGCAATAACTCAGAACCTCATTCTGAGTGTTCCCGGCAGAGGTCATTCGGCTGAACACAAACGTGGACTAATTAGAGCCAGATGTAGGCAATGCCATCCATAGTGCTGGATGGACAGTGGTGACGTGCGAAACAACTGAGCTCTACTTCTCAACCCTTTAACAAAGTGCCATAAGTTGAGGTTCAACTTACTTTTCCAGTTGAGTAGAGTGTAGCCGTGAAAGCTGGAATCAGTAGCACTCAGGTGAGAAGAACAGGAAGCAGATATACCCAGTCCGCTGGCAGTGTCCTACAGGGACCAGCCTATATGGCTGCCACGCCTGAATATTTGCAACCGCGGCACAGCTAGGCAGGGGCAATTTTGCAGCAATTCAAACTGCATAACCTGGCCAAATTTCACGGGTGTACAAGAAACCACGGGGGATTTACAAGGAGATGTTCACACGGAACAGCCGGAGGCCTGCCAGCAACAACATTCCAAAATTCTTCGTAAGTAGCCTTGAAAGCAGTGCAACGCTCCTATGTTGCAATAACTCCGAACCTCATAGTGTTCTCGGCAGATGTCATTAGGCTGAACACAACCGTGGACTAATTAGAGCCAGATGTAGGCAGTGACGTCCATTGTGCTGGATGTACTGTGGTGGCGTGCCAATCAATTGAGCTCTAGTTCTCAACACTTTCACAAAGTGCCATAAGTTGAGGTTCCACTTACTGTTCCGGTTGAGTAGAGTTTAGCCCTCAAAGCTGGAATCAGAAGAACTCAGGTGAGAAGAAGGGGAAGCACATATGCCCAGTCCGCTGGCAGAGTCCTACGGGGACCAGCCTATCTGGCTGCCACGCCTGAATGTTTGCAACCGCGGCAGAGATAGGCAGGCGCAATTGTGCAGCAATGCATACTGCATAACCTGGCCAAATTTCACGGGTGTACAAGAAACCACGGGGGATTTACAAGGAGATGTTCACCTGGAACAGCCGGAGGCCTGCCAACAGCAAGATTCCGGAAATCTTCCTAAGAAGCCTTGAAAGCAGTGAAACGCTCCTATGTTGCAATAACTCAGAACCTCATTCTGAGTGTTTCCGGCAGAGGTCATTCGGCTGAACACAACCGTGGCCTAATTAGAGCCAGATGTAGGCAGTGCCGTCCATAGTGCTGGATGGACTGTGGTGACGTGCCAAGCAACTGAGCTCTAATTCTCAACCCTTTCACAAAGTGCCATAAGTTGAGTTTCAACTTATTGCTCCGGTTGAGTAGAGTGTAGCCGTCAAAGCTGATATCATTAGCACCCAGGTGAGAAGAACAGGAAGCAGATATACCCAGTCCGCCGGCAGTGTCCTACGAGGACCAGCCTATCTGGCTGCCACGCCTGAATGTTTGCCAGCGCGCCAGAGGTAGACACGCACAATTGTGCAGCAATGCAAACTGCATAACCTGGCCAAATTTCACGGGTGTACAAGAAACCATGGGGGATTTATAAGGAGATGTTCACCGGGAACAGCCGGAGGCCTGCCGGCAACAAGATTCCAGAATTCTTCCAAAGAATCCTTGAAAGCACTGAAACGCTCCTACGTTGCAATAATTCAGAACCTCATTGTGAGTGTTCCCGGCAGAGGTCATTCGGCTGAACACAACCGTTGACTAATTAGAGCCAGATGTAGGCAGTGCCGTGCATAGTGCTTCTTGGACAGTGGTGGCGTGCCAAACAACTGAGAGCTAGTTCTCAACACTTTCACAAAGTGCCTTAAGTTGAGGTTCAACTTACTACTCCGGTTGAGTAGAGTGTAGCCGTCAAAGCTGGAATCAGTAGCATTTAGATGAGAAGAATGGGACCAGTCCGCTTGCAGTGTCCTACGGGGACCAGCCTATCTGGCTGCCATGCCTGAATGTTTGCAACTGCGGCAGAGCTAGGCAGGCGCAATTGTACAGCAATGCAAACTGCATAACCTGGCTAAATTTCACGGGTGTACAAGAAACCAAGGGGATTTACAAGGAGATGTTCACCCGGAACAGCCGGAGGCCTGCCGGCAGCAACATTCCGGAATTCTTCCTAAGAAGCCTTGAAAGCAGTGAAAATTTCCTATGTTGAAATAACTCAGAACCTCATTCTGAGTGTTTCCGGCAGAGGTCATTCGGCTGAACACAACCATGGACTAATTAGAGCCAGATGTAGGTAGTGACGTATATAGTGTTGGTTGAAGAGTGGTGACGTGCCAAACAACTGAGCTCTAGTTCTCAACACTTTCACAAAGTGCCATAAGTTGAGGTTCAACTTACAGCTCCGGTTGAGTAGAGTGTAGCCGTCAAAAGTGGAATCAGTCGCACTCATGTGAGAAGAACGGGAAGCACATATAACCAGGCCGCTAGCAGTGTCCTACGGGGACCAGACTATCTGGCTCCCACGCCTGAATGTTTGCAACCGCGGCAGAGCTAGGCAGGCGCAATTGTGTAAAAATGCAAACTGCATAACCTGGCCAAATTTCACGGGTGTACAAGAAACCACGGGGGATTTACAAGGAGATGTCCACCCGGAGCAGCCGGAGGTTGTCGGCAGCAAGAATACGGAATACTTCCTAAGAAGTCTTGAAAGCAGTGAAACGCTCCTATGTTGCAATAACTCAGAACCTCATTCTGAGTGTTCCACGCAGAGGTCATTCGGCTGAACACAACCGTGGACTAATTAGAGCCAGATGTAGGCAGTGCCGTCCATAGTGCTGGATGGACAATGGTGGCGTGCTAAACAACTGAGCTCTAGTTCTTAACACTTTCACAAAGTATTATAAGTTGAGGTCCAACTTACTTCTCCGGTTGAGTAGAGTGTAGCCGTCAAAGCTGGAATCAGTAGCACTCAGGTGAGAAGAACGGGACCAGTCCACTGGCAGTGTCCTACGGGGACCAGCCTATCTGGATGCCACGCCTGAATGTTTGCGACCCAGGCAAAGCTAGGCAGGGGCCATGAAACAGCAATGCAAACTGCATATCCTGGCCAAATTTCAGGGTTGTACAAGAAACCACGGTGGATTTACAAGGAGATGTTGACCCGGAACAGCCGGAGGCCTGCCGGCAGCAAGATTCCGGAATGCTTCCTAAGAAGCCTTGAAAGCAGTGAAACGTTCCTATGTTGCAATAACTCAGAACCTCATTCTGAGTTTTCCCGGCAGAGGTCATTAGGCTGAACACAACCTTGGACTAATTAGAACCAGATGTAAGCAATGCAGTCCATAGTGCTGGATGGAAAGTGGTGGCATGCCAAACAACTGAGCTCTAGTTCAGAACACTTTAACAAAGTGCCATAGGTTGAGGTTCAACTTACTGCTCCGGTTGAATAGAGTGTAGCCGTCAAAGCTGGAATCAGTAGCACTCAGGAGAGAAGAATGGGAAGCAGATATACCCAATTCCGCTGGCAGTGTTTTACGGGGACCAGCCTATCTGGCTGCCACGCCTGAATGTTTGCCTGCGCGGCAGAGCTAGGCAGGAGTAATTGTCCAGCAATGCAAACTGCATAACCTGGCCAAATTTCACTGGTGTGCAAGAAACTACGGGGGATTTACAAGGAGATGTTCACCCTGAACAGCCGGAGGCCTGCCGGCAGCAAGATTCCGGAATTCTTCCTCAGAAGCCTTGAAAGCAGTGAAATGCTCCTGTGTTGCAATAACTCAGAACCTCATTCTGAGTGTTCCCGGCAGAGGTCATTCGGCTGAACACAAACGTGGACTAATTAGACCGAGATGTAGGCAATGCCATCCATAGTGCTGGATGGACAGTGGTGACGTGCCAAACAACTGAGCTCTAGCTCTCAACACTTTCACAAAGTTCCATGAGTTTAGGTTCAACTTACTGCTCCGGTTGAGGAGAGTATAGCTGTCAAAGCTGGAATCAGTAGCACTCAGATGAGAAGAACGGGAAGCAGATATACACAGTCCGTTGGCAATGTCCTACGGGGACCAGCCTATCTGGCTGCCACGCCTGAATGTTTGGAACCGTGGCAGAGCTAGCAGGCGCAATTGTACAGCAATGCAAACTGCATAACCTGGCTAAATTTCACGGGTGTACAAGAAACCACAGGGGATTTACAAGGAGATGTTCACCCGGAATAGCCGGAAGCCTGCCCACAGCAAGATTCCGGAATTCTTCCCAAGAAGCCTTGAAAGCAGTGAAACGCTCCTATGTTGCAACAACTCAGAACCTCATTCTGAGTGGTCCCGGCAGAGGTCATTCGGCTGAACACAACCGTGGACTAATTAGAGCCATATGTAGGCAGTGCCCTCCATAGTGCTGGATGGACAGTGGTGGGGTGGCAAACACCTGAGCTCTAGTTCTCAACACTTTCACAAAGTGCCATAAATTGAGGTTAAACTTCCTGCTCCGGTTGAGTAGAGTGTAGCCGTCAAAGCTGGAATCAGTAACACTAACGTGAGAAAAACGGGAAGCACATATACCCAGTCCGCTGGCATTGTCCTACGGGAACCAACCTATCCGGCTGCCATGCATGAATGTTTACAACCGAGGCAGAGCTAGGCAAGCGCAATTGTGCAGCAATGCAAACTGCATAACCTGGCCAAATTTCCCGGTTGTACAAGAAACCACGGGGGATTTACAAGGAGATGATCACCCGGAACAGCCGGAGGCCTGCCAGCAGCAAGATTCTGGAATTCTTCCTGTGAAGCCTTGAAAGCAGTGAAACGCTCCTATGTTGCAACAACTCAGAACCTCATTCTGAGTGTTACCGGCAGAGGTCATTCGGCTGAACACAACCGTGGATTAATTAGAGCCAGATGTACACAGTGCTGTCCATAGTGCTGGATGGACAGTGGTGGCGTGCCAAACAACTGAGCTCTAGTTCTCAACACTTTCACAAAGTGCCATAAGTTGAGGTTCAACTTACTGCTCTGGTTGAGTAGAGTGTAGCCGTCAAAGCTGGAATCAGTAACACTAACGTGAGAAAAACGGGAAGCACATATACCCAGTCCGCTGGCAGTGTCCTACGGGAACCAACCTATCTGTCTGCCACGCCTGAATGTTTGCAACCGCGGCAGAGCTAGGAGGCCCAATTGTGCAGCAATGCAAACTGCATAACCTGGCCAAATTTCACGGGTGTACAAGAAACCACGGGGGATTTACAAGGAGAAGTTCACCCGGAACAGCCCGAGGCCTGCCGGCACCAACATTGCGGAATTCTTCCTAAGAAGCATTGAAAGCAGTGAAACGCTCCTATGTTGCAATAACTCAGAACCTCATTCTGAGTGTTGGCGGCAGAGGTCATTCGGCTGAACACAACCGTGGACTAATTAGAGCCAGATGTAGGCAGTGCCGTCCATAGTGCTGGATGGACAGCCGTGGCGTGTCAAACAACTGAACTCTAGTTCTCAACACTTTCACAAAGTGCCATAAGTTGAGGTTCAACTTACTGCTCCGGTTGAGTAGAGTGTAGCCGTCAAAGCTTGAATCATTAGCACTCAGGTGAGTAGAACGGTAAGCAGATATCCCCAGTTCGCTGGCAGTGTCCTAAGGGGACGAGCCTATCTGGCTGCCACGCCTGAATCTTTGCAACCGTGGCAGAACTAGGCAGGCGCATTTGTGCAGCAATTCAAACTGCATAACCTGACCAAATTTCACGGGTATACAAGAACCCATGGGGGATTTACAAGATGTTAACCCGGAACAGCCGGAGGCCTGCTGGCAGCAAGATTCCGGAATTCTTCCTAAGAAGCCTTGAAAGCAGTGAAATGCTCCTATGTTACACTCACTAAGAATCTCATTCTGAGTGTTCCCGGCAGAGGTCATTCGGCCGAACACAACCGTGGACTAAATAGACCCACGTGTAGGCAGTGCTGTCCATAGTGCTGGACAGTGTTGGCGTTCCAAACAACTGAGCTCTAGTTATCAACACTTTTACAAAGTGCCATAAGTTGAGGTTCAACTTACTGCTCCAGTTGAGTAGAGTGTAGCCGTCAAAGCTGGAATCAGTAGCACTCATGTGAGAAGAACGGGAAGCAGATATACCCAGTCCGCTGGCTGTGTCCTACGGGGACCAGCCTTTCTGGATGCCAGGCCTGAATGTTTGCAACCGTGGCAGAGCTAGGTAGGCGCAATTGTGGAGCAATGCAAACTGCATAACCTGGCCAAATTTCACGGGTATACACGAAACCACGGGGGATTTTCAAGGAGATGTTCACCCGGAACAGCCGGAGACCTGCTGGCTGCAACATTGCGGAATTCTTCCCAAGAAGCCTTGAAAGCACTGAAAAGCTCCTATGTTGCAACAACTCAGAACCTCATTCCGAGTGTTCCCGGGAGAGGCCATTCAGCTGAACACAACCGTGGACTAATTAGAGCCTGATGTAAACACTGCCGTCCATAGTGGTGGATGGACAGTGTTGGCGTGCCAAACAACTGAGCTATACTTCTCAACACTTTCACAAAGTGCCATAAGTTGAGGTTCAACTGACTGCTCCGGTTGAATAGAGTGTAGCCGTCAAAGCTGGAATCACTAGCACTCAGGTGAGAGAACGGGAAGCAGATATACCCAGTCGGCTGGAAGGGTCCTACGGGGACCAGCCTATCTGGCTGCCACGTCTGAATGTTTGTTTGCCAGCGCGACATAGCTACGCAGGCACAATTGTGCAGCAATGCAAACTGCATAACATGGTCAAATTTCACGGGTGTACAAGAAACCACGGGTGATTTAAAAGGAGATGTTCACCGGGAACAGCCGGAGGCCTGCCGGCAGCAAGATTCCGGAATTTTTCCTAAGAGGCCTTGAAAGCAGTGAAACGCTCCTATGTTGCAATAACGCAGAACCTCATTCTGAGTGTTCCTGGCAGAGGTCATTCGGCTGAACAGAACCGTGGACTAATTAGAGCCAGATGTAGGCAGTGCCGTCCATAGTGCTGGACCGTGGTGGCGTGCCAAACAACTGAGCTCTAGTTCTCAACACTTTCACAAAGTGCCATAAGTTGAGGATCAACTTACTGTTCCGGTTGAGTAGAGTGTCACCATGAAAGCTGGAATCAGTAGCACTCAGGTGAGAAGAACGGGAAGCAGATATACCCAGTCCGCTGGGAGTGTCCTACGGGGAGCAGCCTATCTGGCTGCCACGCCTGAATGTTTGCAACCGCGGCAGAACTAGGCAGGCACAATTGTGCAGCAATGCAAACTGCATAACCTGGCCAAATTTCACGGGTGTACAGGAAACCAGGGGGATGTACATGGAGATGTTCACCCGGAACACCCGGAGGCCTGCCGGAAGCAAGATTCCGGAATTCTTCCTAAGAAGCCTTGAAAGCATTGAAATGCTCCTATGTTGCAATAACTCAGAACCTCATTCTGAGTGTTCCCTGCAGAGGTCATTCGGCTGAACACAACCCTGGACTAATTAGAGATAGTTGTAGGCATTGCCGTCCATAGGGCTGGATGGACTGTGGTGGCGTGCCAAACAACTGAGCTCTAGTTCTCAACACTTTCACAAAGTGCCATAAGTTGAGGTTCAACTTACTCCTGCGGTTGAGTAGAATGTAGCCGTCAAAGCTGGAATCAGTAGCACTCAGGTGAGAAGAACGGGAAGCAGATATACCCAGACCGCAGGGAGTGTCCTACGTGGACGAGCCTATCTGGCTGCCACGCCTGAATGTTTGCAACCGCGGCAGAGCTAGACAGGCGGAATTGTGCAGCAATGCAAACTGCATCACCTGGCCAAATTTCACGTGTGTACAAGAAACCACGGTGGATTTACAAGGAGATGTTCACCCGGAACAGCCGGAGCCCTGCCGGCAGCAAGATTCCGAAATTCTTCCTAAGAAGCTTTGAAAGCAGTGAAACGATTCTATGTTGCAATAACTCAGAACCTCATTCTGAGTGTTCCCGGCAGAGGTCATTCGGCTGAACACAACCGAGGACTAATTAGAGCCAGATGTAGGCAGTGCCATCCATAGTGCAGGATGGACAGTGGTGGCGTGCCAAACAACTGAGCTCTAGTTCTCAACACTTTCACAAAGTGCCATAAGTTGAGGTTCAACTTACTGCTCGGGTTGATTAGAGTGTAGCCGTCAAAGCTGGAATCAGTAGCACTCAGGTGAGAAGAACCGGAAGCACATATACCCAGTCGGCTGGCAGTTTCCTACGGGGACCAGCCTATCTGGTTGCCACGCCTGAAGGTTTGCAACCGTGGCAGAGCTAGGCAGGCGCAATAGTGCAGCAATGCAAACAGCACAACCTGGCCAAATTTCACGGGTGTACAGGAAACCAGGAGGATGTACATGGAGATGTTCACCCGGAACACCCGGAGGCCTGCCAGAAGCAAGATTCCGGAATTCTTCCTAAGAAGCCTTGAAAGCAGTGAAACGCTCCTATGTTGCAATAACTCAGAACCTCATTCTGAGTGTTCCTGGCAGAGGTCATTTGGCTGAACACAACTGTGGACTAATTAGAGCCAGATTTAGGTAGTGGCGTCCATAGTGCTGGACGGGCAGTGGTGGCGTGCCAAACAACTGAGCTCTAGTTCTCAACACTTTCACAAAGTGCCCGAAGTTGAGGTTGAACTTACTGCTCCGGTTAATTAGAATGTAGCCGTCAAAGCTGGAATAAGTAGCACTCAGGTGAGAAGAACGGGAATCAGATACACGAGTCCGCTGGCAGTGTCTTACGGGGACCAGCCTATCTGGCTACCAGGCCTGAATGCAACCGCGGCAGAGCTAGGCAGGCGGAATTGTGCAGCAATGCAAACTGCATAACCTGGCCAAATTTCATGGGTGTAGAAGAAACCACGGGGGATTTACAAGGAGATGTTCACCCGGAAGACCCGGAGGCCTTCTGGCAGCAACATTCCGGAAATCTTCCTAAGAAGCCTTGAAAGCAGTGAAACACTCGTATGTTGCAACAATTCAGAACATCATTCTGAGTGTTCCCGGAAGAGGTCATTCGGCTGAATACAAACGTGGACTAATTAGACCAAGATGTAGGCAGTGCCGTCCATATTGCTGCTTGGACAGTGGTGGCCTGCCAAACAACTTGGCTCTAGTTCTCAACACTTTCACAAAGTGCCATAAGTTGAAGTTCAACTTACTGCTCCGTTTGAGTAGAGTGTAGCTGTCAAAGCTGGAATCAGTAGCACTCAGGTGAGAAGAACGTGAAGCAGATAGACCCAGTCCGCTGGCAGTGTCCTGCGGGGACCAGCCTATGTGGATGCCACGCCTGAATATTTGCAACTACGGCAGAGCTAGGCAGGCGCAATTGTGCAGCAATGCAAACTTCATAACCTGGCCGAATTTTACGGGTGTACAAGGAACCACGGGAGATTTACAAGGAGATGTTCACCCTGAACAGCCGGAGGCCTGCCGGCAGCAAGATTCCGAAATTCTTTCTAAGAAGCCTTGAAAGCAGTGGAATGCTGCTCTTTTGCAACAACACAGAACCTCATTCTGAGTGTTCCCGGCAGAGGTCATTCGGCTGAACACAACCCTGGACTAATTAGAGCCAGATGTAGGCAGTGCCGTCCATAGTGCTGGATGGACAGTGGTGTCGTGCCAAACAACTGAGCTCTAGTTCTCAACACTTTCACAAAGTGCCATAATTTTAGGTTCAACATACTGCTCCGGTTGAGTAGAGTGTAGCCGTCAAAGCTGGAATCAGTAGCACTCAGGTGAGAAGAACGGGAAACAGATATACCCAGTCCGCTGGCAGTATCCTACGGGGACAAGCCTATCTGGCTTCCACGCCTGAATGTTTGCAACGACGGCAGAGCTAGGCAGGCGCAATTGTGCAGCAATGCAAACTGCATAACCCGGCCAAATTTCACGGGTGTACAAGAAAACACGGGGGATTTACAAGGAGATGTTCACCCGGAACAGCCGGAGCCCTGCAGGCAGCAAGATTCCGGAATTCTTCCTAAGAAGTCTTGAAAGCAGTGAAACGCTCCTATGTTGCAACAACTAAGAACCTCATTCTGAGTGTTCCCGGCATAGGTCATTCAGCTGAACACAACCGTGGACTAATTAGAGCCAGAAGTAGGCAGTGCCGTCCATAGTGCTGGATGGACAGTGGTGGCGTGCCAAAAAACTGAGCTCTACTGTTCAACACTTTCACAAAGTGCCATAAGTTGAGGTTCAACATACTGCTCCGGTTGAGTAGAGTGTAGCCATCAAAGCTGGAATCAGTAGCACTCAGGTGATAAAAACAGGAAGCAGATATACCCAGTCCGCTGGCAGTGTCCTACGGGGACCAACCTATCTGGCTCCCACGCCTGAATGTTTGCAACTGCGGCAGAGCTAGGCAGGCGTAATTGTGCAGCAATGCAAACTACATAACCTGGCCAAATTTCACGGGTGTACAAGAAACCACGGGGGATTTACAAGGAGATGTTCACCCGGAACAGTCGGAGGCCTGCCGGCAGCAAGATTCCGGAATTCTTCCTGTGAAGACTTGAAAGCAGTGAAACGCTCCTATGTTGCAATAACTCAGAACCTCATTCTGAGTGTTCCCGGAAGAGGTCATTCGGCTGAACACAACCGTGGACTAATTAGAGCCAGATGTAGGCAGTGCCGTCCATAGTGCTGATGGACAGTGGTGGCGTGCCAAACAACTGAGCTCTAGTTCTCAACACTTTCACAAAGTGCCATAAGTTGAGGTTAAACTTACTGCTCCAGTTGAGTAGAGAGTGTAGCCGTCAAAGCTGGAATCAGTAGCACTCAGGTGAGAAGAACGGGAAGCAGATATAACCAGTCCGCTGGCAGTGTCCTACGGGGACCAGCCTATAAGGCTGCCACGCCAGAATGTTTGCCACCACGGCAGAGCTAGGCAGGCACAATTGTGCAGCAATGCAAACTGCATAACCTGGCCAAATTTCACGGGTGTACAAGAAAACACGGGGGATTTACATGGAACACTCGGAACAGCCGGAGGCCTGCTGGCAGCAATATTCCGGAATTCTTCCTAAGAAGCCTTGAAAGCAGTGAAACTCTCCTATGTTGCAATAACTCAGAACCTCATTCTGAGTGTTCTCGGCAGAGGTTATTCGGCTGAACACAACAGTGGACGAATTAGAGCCAGATGTATGCATTGCCGTCCATAGTGCTGGATGGACAGTGGTGGCGTGCCAAACAACTTAGCTCCAGTTCCCAACACTTTCACAAATTGCCATAAGTTGAGGTTCAACTTACAGCTCCGGTTGAGTAGAGTGTAGCCGTCAAAGCTGGAATCAGTAGCAGTCAGGTGAGATTAACGGGAAGCACATATACCCAGTCCGATGGCAGTGTCCTACGGGGACCAGCCCATCTGGCTGCCACGCCTGAATGTTTGCAACCGCGGCAGAGATAGGCATGTGCAATTGTTTAGCAATGTAAACTGCATAACCTGGCCAAATTTCACGAGTGTACAAGAAACCACGGGGATTTAAAAGGACATGTTCACCTGGAGCAGCTGGAGGCTGGCCGGCAGCAACATTCCAAAATTCTTCCTAAGTAACCTTGAAATCAGTGAAAGGCTCCTATGATGCAAAAACTGAGAACTTCATTCTTAGTGTTCCAGGCAGAGGTCATTCGGCTGAACACAACCGTGGACTAAATAGAGCCAGATGTACGCAGTGCTGTCAATAGTGCTGGATGGACAGTGGTTGCGTGCCAAACAACTGAGCTCTAGTTCTCAACACTTTCAAAAAGTGCCATAAGTTGAGGTTCAACTTACTGCTCCGGTTGAGTAGATTGTAGTCATCAAAACTAGAATCAGTAGCACTCAGGTGAGAAGAACGGGAAGCAGATATACCCAGTCGGCTGGCAATGTCCTACAGGGACCAGCCTATCTGGCTGCCACGCCTGAATGTTTCCAACCGCGGCAGAGCTAGGCAGGTGCAATTGTGCAGCAATGCAAACTGCATAACCTGGCAAAATTTCACGGGTGTACAAGAAACCAAGGGGGATTTACAAAGAGATGTTCACCCGTAACAGCCGGAGGCCTGCCGGCAGCAACATTCTGCAATTCTTCCTAAGAAGCCTTGAAAGCAGTGGAACGCTCCTATGTTGCAACAACTCAGAACCTCATTCTGAGTGTTCCCGGCAGAGGTCATTCGGCTGAACACAACCCTGGACTAATTAGAGCCAGATGTATGCAGTGCCGTCCATAGTGCTGGATGGTCTGTGGTGGCGTGCCAAACAACTGAGGTATAGTTCTCAACACTTTCACAAAATGCCATGAGTTGAGGTTCAACTTAGTGCTCCGGTTGACTAGAGTGTAGCCGTCAAAGGTGGAATCAGCAGCACTCAGATG
Organism: Dipodomys merriami; assembly: GCF_024711535.1. Lineage (NCBI taxonomy): Eukaryota > Metazoa > Chordata > Mammalia > Rodentia > Heteromyidae > Dipodomys > Dipodomys merriami. Next base: position 257,550 of record NW_027203704.1, on the reverse strand, counting down.
AGAAGAACGGGAAGCACATATACCCAGTCCGCTGGCACTTTCCTGCGGGGACAAGAGTAACTGGCTGCCACGCCTGAACGTTTGCAACCGCGGCAGAGCTAGGCAGGCGCAATTGTGCAGCAATGCAAACTGCATAACCTGGCCAAATTTCACGGGTGTACAAGAAACCACGGGGGAAATTACAAGGAGATTTTCACCCGGAACACCCGGAGGCCTGCTGGTACCAACATTGCGGAATTCTACCTAAAAAGCGTTGAAAGCAGTGAAACGCTCTTATTTTGCAATAACTCAGAACCTCATTCTGAATTTTCCCGGCAGAGGTCATTCTGCTGAACACAACCGTGGACTAATTAGAGCCAGATGTAGGAAGTGCGGTCCATAGTGCGGGATGGACAGTGGTGCCGTGCAAAACAATTAAGCTCTGGTTCTCAACACTTTCACAAAGTGCCATAAGTTGAGGTTCAACTTACTGCTCTTGTTGAGTAGAGTGTAGCCGTCAAAGCTGGAATCAGTAACACTCAGGTGAGAAGAACGGGAAGCACATATATCCAGTCCGCTGGCAGTGACCTATGGGGACCAGCATATGTGGCTGCCACGCCTGAATGTTTGCAACCGCGGCAGAGCTAGGCAGGCGCAATTGTGCAGCAATTGAAACTGCATAACCTGGCCAAATTAAACCGGTGTACAAGAAACCACCAGGGATTTACGTGGAGAAGTTCACCCGAAACAGCCGGAGGCCTGCCGGCAGCAAGATTCCGGAAATATTTCTAAGAAGCCTTGAAAGAAGTGAAACGCTCCTATTTTGCAATAGCTCAGAACCTCATTCTGAGTCTTCCCGGCAGAGGTTATTCGGCTGAACACAACCGTGGACGAATTAGAGCCAGATGTAGGCAGTGCCGTCCATAGTGCTGGATGAACAGTGGTGACGTGCCAAACAACTGAGCTCTAGTTCTCAACAATTTCACAAAGTGCCATAAGTTGAGTTTCAACTTACAGCTCCGGTTGAGTAGAGTGTAGCCGTCAAAGCTGGAATCAGTAGCACTCAGGTGAGAAGAACGGGAAGCAGATAAACCCAGTCTGCTGGCATTGTTCTATGGGGACCAGCCTATCTGGCTGCCACGCCTGAATGTTTGCAACCGTGGCCGAGCTAGGCAGGCGCAATTGTGCAGCTATGAAAACTGCATTACCTGGCCAAATTTCACGGGGGTACAAGAAACCACAGGGGATTTACAAGGAGATGTTCACCCGGAACAGCCCGAGACCTGCCGGCAGCAACATTCTGGAATTCTTCCTAAGATGCCTTGAAAGCAATGAAACGCTCCTATGTTGCAATAACTCAGAACCTCATTCTGAGTGTTCCCAGCACAGGTCATTCGGCTGAACACAACCGTGGACTAATTAGAGCCAGATGTAGGCAATTCCGTCCATAGTGCTGGATGTTCATTGGTGGCGTGCTAAACAACTGAGCTCTAGTTCTCAACACTTTCACAAAGTGTTATAAGTTGAGGTTCAACTTACTGCTCCGGTTGAGTAGAGTGTAGCCGTCAAACCTGGAATCAGTAGCTCTTCGGTGAGAAGAACGGGAAGCAGATATACAGAGTCCGCTGTCAGTGTCCTTCGGGGACCAGCCTATCTGGCTGCGACGCTTGAATGTTTGCAACCGCGGCAAAGCTAGGCAGGAGCAATTGTGCAGCAATGCAAACCACGTAAATTGGCCAAATTTCACCGGTATACAAGAAACCATAGGGGATTTACAAGGAGATGTTCACCCGGCATGCGCGGAGGCCTGCTGGCAGCAAGGTCCTGGAATTCTTCCTAAGAAACCTTGAAAACAGTGTAACGGTCCTATGTTGCAATAACTCAGAACCTCATTCTGAGTGTTCCCGGCAGAGGTCATTCGGCTGAATACAAACGTGGACTAATTAGACCCAGATGTAGGCAGTGCCGTCCATATTGCTGCTTGGACAGTGGTGGCGTGCCAAACAACTGAGCTCTAGTTCTCAACACTTTCACAAAGTGCCATAAGTTGATGTTCAACTTACTGCTCCGGTTGAGTAGAGTGTAGCCGTCAAAGCTGGAATCAGTAGCACTCAGGTGAGAAGAACGGGAAGCAGATATACCCAATTTGCTGGCAGTGTCCTACAGGGACCAGCCTCTCTGGCTGCCACGCCTGAATGTTTGCAACCGCGGCAGAACTAGGAGGCCCAATTGTGCAGCAATGCAAACTGCATAACCGGGCCAAATTTCACCAGTGTACAAAAAACTACGGGGGATTTACAAGGAGATGTTCACCCGGAAAAGCCGGAGGCCTGCCGGTACCAACATTGTGGAATTCTTCCTAAGAAGCCTTGAAAGCAGTGAAACGCTCCTATGTTGCAATAACTCAGAACGTCATTCTGAATGTTCCTAGCAGAGGTCATTCGGTTGAACACAACCGTGGACTAATTAGAGCCAGATGTAGGCAGTGCCGTCCATAGTGCTGGAGAGTGGTGGCGTGCCAAACAACTGAGCTCTAGTTCTCAAGACTTTAACAAAGTGCCATAAGATGAGGTTCAAATTACTGCTCCGGATGAGTAGAGTGTAGCCGTCAAAGCTGGAATCAGTACCACTCAGGTGAGAAGAACGGGAAGCACATACACCCAGTCCGCTGGCAGTGTCCTACGTGGACCAGCCTATCTGGTTGCCACGCCTGAATTTTTGGAACCGCGGCAGAGCTAGGCAGGCGCAATTGTGCAGCAATGCAAACTGCATAGCCTGGCCAAATTTCACGGGTGTACAAGAAACCACGGGGGATTTACAAGGAGAAGTTCACCGGGAACAGCCGGAGTCCTGACGGCAGCAAGATTCCGGAATTCTTCCTAAGAAGACTTGAAAGCAGTGAAACGCTCCTATGTTGCAACAACTAAAAACCACAATCTGAGTGTTCCCGGCAGAGGTCATTGAGCTGAACACAACCATGGACTAATTAGAGCCAGATGTAGACAGTGACGTCCATAGTGCTGGATGGACAGTGTTGGCGTGCTAAAAAACTGAGCTCTAGTTCTCAACACTTACACAAAGTCCCATAAGTTGAGGTTCAACTTACTGCTCCGGTTGAGTAGACTGTAGCCGTCAAAACTGGAATTAGTAGCCCTCAGGTGAGAACTGGAAACAGATATACCCAGTCAGCTGGCAATGTCCTACGGGGCCAGCCTATCTGGCTGCCACGCCTGAATGTTTGCAACCGTGGCAGAGCTACGCAGGCGCAATTGTGCAGCAATGCAAACTGCATAACCTGGTCAAATTTCACGGGTGTACAACAAACCACGGGGGATATACAAGGACATCTTGACCACGAACAGCCGGAGGCCTGCCGGCAGCAACATTCCAGAATCATCCTAAGAAGCCTTGAACGCAGTGAAACGCTGCTATGTTGCAACAACTCAGAACCTCATTCTCAGTGTTGCCGGCTGAGGTCATTGGGCTGAACACAACCGTGGACTAATTAGAGCCAGATGCAGGCCGTGTTGTCCATAGTGCTGGATGGACAGTGGTGGCGTGCCAAACAACTGAGCTCTAGTTCTCAACACTTTCAGAAAGTGCCATAAGTTGAGGTTCAACTTATTGCGCCGGTTGAGTAGAGTGTAGCCGTCAAAGCTGGAATCTGTAGCACTCAGGTGAGAAGAACGGGAAGCAGATATACACAGTCCGCTGGCAGTGACCTATGGGGACCATCCGATGTGGCTGCCACGCCTGAATGTTTGCAACCCCGGCAGAGCTAGGCAGGCGCAATTGTGCAGCAATGCAAACTGCATAACTTGGCCAAATTTCACGGGTGTACAAGAAACCCCCGGGGATTTACATGGAGAAGTTCACCCGGAACAGACGGAGGCCTGCCGGCAACAAGATTCCGGAATTCTTACTAAGAAGCCTTGAAAGCAGTGAAACGCTCCTATGTTGCAATAACTCAGAACCTCATTCTGAGTTTTCCCGGCAGAGGTCATTCGGCTGAACACAACTGTGGACTAATTAGAGCCAGATGTATGCAGTGGCGTCCATAGTGGTGGATTGTTGTGGGGTGCCAAACAACTGAGCTCTAGTTCTCAACACTTTCACAAAGTGCCATAAGTTGAGGTTCATCTTACTGCTGCGGTTGAGTAGAGTGTAGTCGTCAAAGATGGAATCAGTAGCACTCAGGTGAGAAGAACGGGAAGCAGATAGACCCAATCCGCTGGCAGTGTCCTACGGGGACCAGCCCATCTGGCTGCCACGCTTGAATATTTGCAACCGCAAAAGAGATAGGAGGCCCAATTGTGCAGCAATGCAAACTGCATAACCTGGCCAAATTTCACGGGTGTACAAGAAACCACGGGGATTTACAAGGAGATGTTCACAAGGAACACCCGGAGGCCTGCCGGAACCAACATTGCTGAATTGTTCCTAAGAAGCCTTGAGAGCAGTGAAACGCTCCTATGTCGCAACAACTCAGAACCTCATTCTGAGTGTTCCCGGCAGAGGTCATTCCGCTGAACACAACCGTGGACTAATTAGAGCCAGATATAGGCAGTGCAGTCCGTAGGGCTGGATGGACAGTAGTGGCGTGCCAAACAACTGAGCTCTAGTTCTCAACACTTTTACAAAGTTCCATGAGTTGAGGTTCAACTTACTGCTCTGGTTGAGTAGAGTGTTGTGTCAAAGATGGAATCAGTAGCACTCAGGTGAGAAGAACGGGAAGCAGATATACCCAGTCCGTTGGCAGTGTCCTAAGTGGTCCAGCCTACCTGACTGCCACGCCTGAATAGTTGCAACCACGGCAGAGCTAGGCAGGCACAATTGTGCAGCAATGCAAATTGCATAACCTGGCCAAATTTCACGAGTGTACAAGAAACCACGGGGGATTTACAAGGAGATGTTCACCCGGAACAGCTGGAGGCCTGCCGGCAGCAAGATTCCGGAATTCATCCTAAGAAGCCTTGAAAGCAGTGAAACGCTCCTATGTTACAATAACTCAGAACATCATTCTGAGTGTTCCCGGCAGAGGTCATTCGGCTGAACACAACCGTGGACTAAATAGAGCCAGGTGTAGGCAGTGCCGTCCATAGTGCTGGATGGACACTGGTGGCGTGCCAAACAACTGAGCTCTACTTCTCAACACTTTCACAAAGTGCCATAAGTTGAGGTTCAAGTTACTGCTCCGGGTGAGTAGAGTGTAGCCGTCAAAACTGGAATCAGTAGCACTAAGGTGAGAAGAACGGGAAGCAGATATTCCCAGCGGAAAGCAGATATACCCAGTCCGCAGGCAGTGTCTTACGGGCAGCAGCATATCTGGCTGCCACGCCTGAATGTTTGCAACCGCGGCAGAGGTAGGCAGGAGCAATTGTGCAGCAATGCAAACTGCATAACTTGGCCAAATTTCACGGGTGTACAAGAAACCATGGGGGATTTACAAGCAGATGTTCACCCGGAAAATTTGGGGCCTGCCCGCAGCAAGATTCCGGTTCTCTTCCTTAGAAGCTTGAAAGCACTGAAACGCTCCTATGTTGCAATAACTCAGAAACTCATTCTGAGTGTTCCCGGCAGAGGTCATTCGGCTGAACACAACTGTGGACTAATTAGAGCCAGGTGTAGGCAGTGCCGTCCATAGTGCTGGATGAACAGTGGTGGCATGCCAAACAACTGAGCTGTAGTTCTCAACACTTTCACAAAGTGCCATAAGTTGAGGTTCAACTTACTGTTCCGGGTGAGTAGAGTGTAGCCGTCAAAGCAGGAATCAGTAGCACTAAGGTGAGAAGAACGGGAAGCAGATATATCCAGTCCGCTGGCAGTGACCTATGGGGACCAGCCGATGTGGCTGCCACGCCTGAATGTTTGCAACCCCGGCAGAACTAGGCAGGCGCAATTGTGCAGCAATGCAAACCGCATAACCTGGCCAAATTTCACGGGTGTACAAGAAACCCCCGGGGATTTACATGGAGAAGTTAACCCGGAACAGACGGAGGCCTGCCAGCAACAAGATTCCGGAATTCTTACTAAGAAGCCTTGAAAGCAGTGAAACGCTCCTATGTTGCAATAACTCAGAACCTCATTCTGAGTGTTCCCGGCAGAGGTCATTCGGCTGAACACAACTGTGGACTAATTAGAGCCAGATGTATGCAGTGCCGTCCATAGTGCTGCATGGACTGTGGTGGCGTGCCAAACAACTGAGCTGTAATTCTCAACACTTTCACAAAATGCCATAAGTTTAGGTTCAACTTACTGCTCCGGTTGAGTAGAGTGTAGCCGTCAAAGGTGGAATCAGTAGCACTCAGGTGAGAAGAACGGGAAGCAGATATACCCAGTCCACTGGCAGTGTCCTATTTTGATCAGCCTATGTGGATGCCCTGCCTGAATGCAACCGCGGCAGAGCTAGGCAGGCGCAATTGTGCAGGAATGCAAACCGCATAACGTGGCTAAATTTCACGGTTGTGCAAGAAACCACGGGGGATTTACAAGGAGATGTTCACCCGGAACAGCCGGAGCCATGCCGGCAGCAAGACTCCGGAATTCTTCCTAAGAAGCCTTGAAAGAAGTGAAACGCTCCTATGTTGCAATAACTCAGAACCTCATTCTGAGTGTTCCCGGCAGAGGTCATTCGGCTGAACACAACCGTGGACTAATTAGAGCCAGATGTATGCATTGCCGTCCATAGTGCTGGATGGACAGTGGTGGCGTGCCAAACAACTGAGCTCCAGTTCCCAACACTTTCACAAATTGCCATAAGTTGAGGTTCAACTTACAGCTCCGGTTGAGTAGAGTGTTGCCGTCAAAGCTGGAATCAGTAGCAGTCAGGAGAGATTAACGGGAAGCACATATACCCAGTCCGCTGGCAGTGTCCTACGGGGACCAGCCCATCTGGCTGCCACGCCTCAATGTTTGCAACCGCGGCAGAGATAGGCATGTGCAATTGTTTAGCAATGCAAACTGCATAACCTGGCAAAATTTCACGGGTGTACAAGAAACCAAGGGGGATTTACAAAGAGATGTTCACCCGTAACAGCCGGAGGCCTGCCGGCAGCAACATTCCGCAATTCTTCCTAAGAAGCCTTGAAAGCAGTGGAACGCTATTCTGTTGCAACAACTCAGAACCTCATTCTGAGTGTTCACGGCAGAGGTCATTCGGCTGAACACAACCCTGGACTAATTAGAGCCAGATGTATGCAGTGCCGTCCATAGTGCTGGATGGTCTGTGGTGGCGTGCCAAACAACTGAGGTATAGTTCTCAACACTTTCACAAAATGCCATGAGTTGAGGTTCAACTTAGTGCTCCGGTTGACTAGAGTGTAGCCGTCAAATGTGGAATCAGCAGCACTGAGATGAGAAGAACGGGAAGCACATATACCCAGTCTGCTGGCACTTTCCTGCGGGGACCAGACTAACTGGCTGTCACGCCTGAACGTTTGCAACCGCGGCAGAGCTAGGCAGGCGCAATTGTGCAGCAATGCAAACTGCATAACCTGGCCAAATTTCACTGGTGTACAAGAAACCACTGGGGAAATTACAAGGAGATTTTCACCCGGAACAGCCGGAGGCCTACTGGCAACAACATTGCGGAATTCTACCTAAAAAGCGTTGAAAGCAGTGAAACGCTCTTATTTTGCAATAACTCAGAACCTCAGTCTGAATTTTCCCGGCAGAGGTCATTCTGCTGAACACAACCGTGGACTAATTAGAGCCAGATGTAGGCAGTGCGGTCCATAGTGCGGGATGGACAGTGGTGCCGTGCAAAACAATTAAGCTCTGGTTCTCAACACTTTCACAAAGTGCCATAAATTGAGGTTCAACTTACTGCTCTTGTTGAGTAGAGTGTAGCCGTCAAAGCTGGAATCAGTAACACTCAGGTGAGAAGAACGGGAAGCACATATATCCAGTCCGCTGGCAGTGTCCTATGGGGACCAGCCTATGTGGCTGCCACGCCTGAATGTTTGCAACCGCGGCAGAGCTAGGCAGGCGCAATTGTGCAGCAATTCAAACTGCATAACCTGGCCAAATTAAACCGGTGTACAAGAAACCACCAGGGATTTACGTGGAGAAGTTCACCCGAAACAGCCGGAGGCCTGCCGGCAGCAAGATTCCGGAAATATTTCTAAGAAGCCTTGAAAGAAGTGAAACGCTCCTATTTTGCAATAGCTCAGAACCTCATTCTGAGTGTTCCCGGCAGAGGTTATTCGGCTGAACACAACCGTGGACGAATTAGAGCCAGATGTAGGCAGTGCCGTCCATAGTGCTGGATGAACAGTGGTGACGTGCCAAACAACTGAGCTCTAGTTCTCAACAATTTCACAAAGTGCCATAAGTTGAGGTTCAACTTACTGCTCCGGTTGAGTAGAGTGTAGCCCTCAAAGCTGGAATCAGTAGCACTGAGGTGAGAAGAACGGGAAACAGATATACCCAGTCCGCTGGCAGTGTCCTACGGGGAGCAGCCTATCTGGTTACCATGCCTGAACGTTTGCAACCGCGGTAGAGCTAGGCAGGCGCAACTGTGCAGCAATGCAAACTGCATACCCTGGACACATTTCACGGGTGTACAAGAAACCCCGGGAGATTTACAAGCAGATGTTCACCCGGAACAGGTGGAGACTTGTCGGCAGCAATTTTCCGGAATTCTTCCTAAGAACCCTGGAAAGCAATGAAACGTTCCTATGTTGCAACAACTCAGAACCTCATTCTGAGTGTTCCCGGCAGAGGTCAGTCTGCTGAAAACTACCGTGCACTAATTATAGCCAGATGTAGGCCGTGAAGTCCATAGTACCTGATGGATTGAGGTGGCGTGCCAAGCAACTGAGCTCTAGTTCTCAACACTTTCACAAAGTGCCATAAGTTGAGGTTCACCTTACTGCTCCGGTTAATTAGAATGTAGCCGTCAAAGCTGGAATCAGTAGCACTCAGGTGAGAAGAACGTGAAGCAGATACACGAAGTCCGCTGTCAGTGTCCTACAGGGACCAGCCTATCTGGCTGCCACCACTGAATGTTTGCAACCGCGGCAGAACTAGGCAGGCAGAATTGTGCAGCAATGCAAACTGCATAACCTGGCCAAATTTCACAGGTGTACAAGAAAGCACGAGGGATATACAAGGAGATGTTCACCCGGAATAGCTGGAGTCCTGCCTGCAGTAAGATTCGGGAATTCTTCATGTGAAGCCTTGAAAGCAGTGAAACTCTCCTATGTTGCAATAACTCATAACCTCATTCTGAGTGTTCCCGGCAGAGGTCATTCAGCTGAACACAACCGTGGCCTAATTAGAGCCAGATATAGGCCGTGCCGCCATAGTCCTGGATGGACAGTGGTGGCGTTCCATACAACTGAGCTCTAGTTTTCAACACTCACAAAGTGCCATAAGTTAAGTTTGAACTTACTGCCCTGGTTGAGTAGAGTGTAGCGGTCAAAGCTGGAATCAGTAGCACTCAGGTGAGAAGAACGGGAAGCAGATACAACCAGTCCGCTGGCAGTGTCCTACCTTGACCAGCCTATCTGGCTGCCACGTCTGAATGTTTGCCACCCCCGCAGAGCTAGGCAGGCACAATTGTGCAGCAATGCAAACTGCATAACCTGGCCAAATTTCACGGGTGTACAAGAAAACACGGGGGAGTTACATGCAGATGTTCACTCGGAACAGCCAGAGGCCTCCTGGCAGCAACATTCCGGAATTCTTCCTAAGAAGCCTTGAAATCAGTAAAACGCTCCTATGTTGCAATAACTCAGAACCTCATTCTGAGTGTTCCCGGCAGAGGTCATTCGGCTGAACATAACCGTGGACTAATTAGAGCCAGATGTAGGCAGTGCCGTCCATAGTGCTGGATGGACAGTGGTGGCGTGGAAAACAACTGAGCTCTAGTTCTCAACACTTTCACAAAGTGCCATAAGTTGAGGTTCAACTTACTCCTCTGGTTGAGTATAGTGTATCCGTCAAAGCTGGAATCAGTAGCACTCAGGTGAGAAGAACGGGAAGCACATATACCCAGTCCGCTGGCAGTGTCCTAGGTGGACCAGCCTACCTGGGGGCCACGCCTGAATTTTTGCAACCGCGTCAGAGCTTGGCAGAAACAATTGTGCAGCAATGCAAACTGCATAACCTGGCCAAATTTCACGTGTGTACAAGAAACCACGGGTATTTACATGGAGATGTTCACTCGAAACAGCCGGAGGCCTGCCTGCAGCAACATTCCGGAATACTTCCTAAGAAGCCTTGAAAGCAGTGAAACGCTCCTATGTGACAACAACTCAAAACCTCATTCTGAATGTTCCCGGCAGAGGTCATTAGGCGGAACACAACCGTGGAATAATTAGAGCCAGATGTAGGCAGTGCCGTCCATAGTGCTGGATTGACAGTGGTGGCGTTCCAAACAAGTGACCTCTAATTCTCAACACTTTCACAAAGTGCCATAAGTTGAGGTTCAACTTACTGCTCCGGTTGAGTAGAGTGTAGCCGACAAATCTGTAATCAGTAGCACTCAGGTGAGAAAAACCGGAAGCAGATCTACCCAGTCTGCCTGCAGTGTCCTAAGGGGAACAGCTTATCTGGCTGCCCCGCCTGAATGTTTGCAACCGCGGAAGAGCTAGGCAGGCGCAATTGGGCAGCAATGCAAACTGCATAACCAGGCCAAATTTCACCGGTGTTCACGAAACCAGGGGGGATTTACAAGATGTTCACCCAGAAGAGCCGGAGGCCTGCCAGAACCAACATTGCGGAATTCCTGGAGTCTGCCGGCAACCAAGAACCTCATTCTGAGTGTTCCCGGCAGAGGTCATTCGGCTGAACACAACCGTGCACGAATTAGAGCCAGATGTAGGCAGTGCCGTCCATAGTGCTGGATGGAGAGTGGTGGAGTGCCAAACAACTGAGCTCTAGTTCCCAACACTTACACAATGTGCCATAAGTTGAGGTTCAACTTACTGCTCCGGTTGAGTAGAGTGTAGCCGTCAAAGTTGGAATCAGTAGCACTCAGGTGAGAAGAACGGGAAGCAGAAATACCCAGTCCGCTGGCAGTTTCCTAGGGAGACCAGACGATCTGGCTGCCTCGCCTGAATGTTTGCAATCGCGGCACGGCTAGGCAGGCACAATTGTGCAGCAGTGCAAATAGCATAACCTGGCCAAATTTCACGGGTGACAAAGAAACCACGGGGGATTTTCAAGGAGATGTTCACCCGGAACAGCCGGAGGCCTGCTGGCAGCAAGATTCCGGAATTATTCCTAAGAAGCCTTGAAAGCAGTGAAATGCTCCTATGTTGCAATAACTCAGAACCTAATTCTGAGTGTTCCCGGCAGAGGTCATTCGGCTGAACACAACTGTGGACTAATTGGAGCCAGATGTAGACAGTGCCGTGCATAGTGCTGGATGGACAATGTTGGCTTGCCAAACAACTGCGCTCTAGTTCTCAACACTTTCACAAAGTGCCATAAGTTGAGATTCAACTTACTGCTCTGGTTGAGTATAGTGTAGCCGTCAAAGCTGGAATCAGTACCACCCAGTTGAGAAGAACGGGAAGCAGATATCCCCAGTCCGCTGGCAGTGTCCTACGGGGACCAGCCTATCTATCTGCCATGTCTGAATGTTTGCAACCGCGGCAGAGCTAGGCAGGCGCAATTGTGCAGCAATCCAAACTGCATAACCTGGCCAAATTTCACGGGTGTACAAGAAAACACGGGGGATTTACAAGGACATTTTCACCTGGAACAGCCGAAGGCCTGCCGGCAGCAAGATTCCTGAATTCTTCATGTGAAGGCTTGAAAGCAGTGAAACGCTCCTATGTTGCAATAACTCAGAACCTCATTCTGAGTGTTCTCAGCAGAGGTCCTTCGGCTGAGCACAACCGTGGACTAATTAGAGCCAGATGTAGGCAGTGCCGTCCATAGTGCTGGATGGACAGTGGTAGCGGGCCAAACAACTGAGCTCTAGTTCTCAACACTTTCACAAAGTGCCATAAGTTGAGGTTCAACTTACTGCTCCGGTTGAGTAGAGTGTAGCCGTCAAAGCTGGAATCAGTAGCACTCAGGTGAGAAGAACGGGAAGCAGATAGACCAAGGCCGCTGGCAGCGTCCAACGGGGACCAGCCTATCTAGCTGCCATGCCTGAATGTTTGCAACCGCGGCAGAGTAAGGCAGGCACAACTGTGCAGCAATGCAAACTGCATAACCTGGCCAAATTTCACGGGTATTCAAGAAACCAAATGGGATTTACATGGAGATGTTCACTCGCAACAGCCGGAGGCCTGCTGCCAGCAACATTCCCGAATTCTTCTTAAGAAGCCTTGAAAGCACTGAAACTCTCCTATGTTGCAATAACTCAGAATCTCATTCTGAGTGTTCCCGGCAGAGGTCATTCGGCTGAACACATCCGTGGACTAATTAGAGCCAGATGTAGGCAGTGCCGTCCACAGTGCTGGATGGACAGTGGTGGCGTGCCAAACAACTGAGCTCTAGTTCTCAACACTTTCACAAAGTGCCATAAGTTGAGGTTCAACTTACTGCTACGGTTGATTAGAGTGTAGCCGTCAAAGCTGGAATCAGTATCACTCAGTTGAGAAGAACGGGAAGCAGATATACACAGTCCGCTGGCAGTGTACTATGGGGATCAGCCTATCTAGCTGCCATTCCTGAATGTTTGCAACCGTGGCAGAGCTAGGCAGGTCAATTGTGCAGCAATACAAAATGCATAACCTGGCCAAATTTCACGGGTGTACAAGAAACCAAGGTGGATTTACAGGCAGATGTTAACCCAGAACAGCCGGAGGCCTGCCGGCAGCAATATTCCGGAATTCTTCCAGTGAAGCCATGAAAGCAGTATAACTCTCCTATGTTGCAATAACTCAGAAGGTCGTTCTGAGTGTTCCTGTCAGAGGGCATTCGGCTGAACACAACTGTGGATGAATTAGAGTCAGATGTAGGCAGTGCCGTCCATAGTGCTGGATGGACAGTGGTGGCGTGCCAAACAACTGAGCTCTAGTTCTCAACACTTTCACAAAGTGCCATAAGTTGAGGTTCAAATTACTGCTCCGGTTGAGTAGAGTGTAGCCGTCAAAGCTGGAATCAGTAGCACTCAGGTGAGAAGAACGGGAAGCAGATATACCCAGTCCGATGGCAGTGTCCTACGGGGACCAGCCTATCTGGCTGCCACGTCTGAATGTTTGCAACCGCGGCAGAGCTAGGCAGGCGCAATTGTGCACTAATGCAAACTGCATAACCTGGCCTAATTTCACGGGTGTACAAGAAACCACGGGGGATTTACTAGCAGAAGTTCACCCGGAACAGACAGAGGCCTGCCGGAAGCAAGATTCCGGAATTCTTCCTGTGAAGCCTTGAAAGCAGTGAAACGCTCCTATGTTGCAATAACTCATAACCTCATTCTGAGTGTTCCCGGCAGAGGTCATTCAGCTGAACACAACCGTGGCCTTATTAGAGCCAGATGTAGGCCGTGCCGCCATAGTGCTGGATGGACACTGGTGGCGTTCCATAAAACTGAGCTCTAGTTTTCAACACTCACAAAGTGCCATAAGTTGAGGTTGAACTTACTGCTCTGGTTGAGTAGAGTGTAGCGTTCAAAGCTGTAATCAGTAGCACTCAGGTGAGAAGAACGGGAAGCAGATACAACCAGTCCGCTGGCAGTGTCCTACCGGGACCAGCCTATCTGGCTGCCACGCCTGAATGTTTGCAACCGCGGCAGAGCTAGGCAGGCACAATTGTGCAGCAATGCAAACTGCATAACATGACCAAATTTCACGGGTATTCAAGAAACTAAATGGGATTTACATGGAGATGTTCACTCGCAACACCCGGAGGCCTGCCGGCAGCAATATTCCGCAATTCTTCCAGTGAAGCCATGAAAGCAGTATAACTCTCCTATGTTGCAATAACTCAGAACCTCATTCTGAGTGTTCCCTGCAGAGGTCATTCGGCTGAACATAACCGTGGACTAATTAGGGCCAGATGTAGGCAGTGCCGTCCATAGTGCTGGATTGACAGTGGTGGCGTTCCAAACAAGTGACCTCTAATTCTCAACACTTTCACAAAGTGCCATAAGTTGAGGTTCAACTTACTGCTCCGGTTGAGTAGAGTGTAGCCGACAAATCTGTAATCAGTAGCACTCAGGTGAGAAAAACCGGAAGCAGATCTACCCAGTCTGCCTGCAGTGTCCTAAGGGGAACAGCTTATCTGGCTGCCCCGCCTGAATGTTTGCAACCGCGGAAGAGCTAGGCAGGCGCAATTGGGCAGCAATGCAAACTGCATAACCAGGCCAAATTTCACCGGTGTTCACGAAACCAGGGGGGATTAACAAGATGTTCACCCAGAAGAGCCGGAGGCCTGCCAGAACCAACATTGCGGAATTCCTGGAGTCTGCCGGCAACCAAGAACCTCATTCTGAGTGTTCCCGGCAGAGGTCATTCGGCTGAACACAACCGTGCACGAATTAGAGCCAGATGTAGGCAGTGCCGTCCATAGTGCTGGATGGAGAGTGGTGGAGTGCCAAACAACTGAGCTCTAGTTCCCAACACTTACACAATGTGCCATAAGTTGAGGTTCAACTTACTGCTCCGGTTGAGTAGAGTGTAGCCGTCAAAGTTGGAATCAGTAGCACTCAGGTGAGAAGAACGGGAAGCAGAAATACCCAGTCCGCTGGCAGTTTCCTAGGGAGACCAGACGATCTGGCTGCCTCGCCTGAATGTTTGCAATCGCGGCACGGCTAGGCAGGCACAATTGTGCAGCAGTGCAAATAGCATAACCTGGCCAAATTTCACGGGTGACAAAGAAACCACGGGGGATTTTCAAGGAGATGTTCACCCGGAACAGCCGGAGGCCTGCTGGCAGCAAGATTCCGGAATTATTCCTAAGAAGCCTTGAAAGCAGTGAAATGCTCCTATGTTGCAATAACTCAGAACCTAATTCTGAGTGTTCCCGGCAGAGGTCATTCGGCTGAACACAACTGTGGACTAATTGGAGCCAGATGTAGACAGTGCCGTGCATAGTGCTGGATGGACAATGTTGGCTTGCCAAACAACTGCGCTCTAGTTCTCAACACTTTCACAAAGTGCCATAAGTTGAGATTCAACTTACTGCTCTGGTTGAGTATAGTGTAGCCGTCAAAGCTGGAATCAGTACCACCCAGTTGAGAAGAACGGGAAGCAGATATCCCCAGTCCGCTGGCAGTGTCCTACGGGGACCAGCCTATCTATCTGCCATGTCTGAATGTTTGCAACCGCGGCAGAGCTAGGCAGGCGCAATTGTGCAGCAATCCAAACTGCATAACCTGGCCAAATTTCACGGGTGTACAAGAAAACACGGGGGATTTACAAGGACATTTTCACCTGGAACAGCCGAAGGCCTGCCGGCAGCAAGATTCCTGAATTCTTCATGTGAAGGCTTGAAAGCAGTGAAACGCTCCTATGTTGCAATAACTCAGAACCTCATTCTGAGTGTTCTCAGCAGAGGTCCTTCGGCTGAGCACAACCGTGGACTAATTAGAGCCAGATGTAGGCAGTGCCGTCCATAGTGCTGGATGGACAGTGGTAGCGGGCCAAACTACTGAGCTCTAGTTCTCAACACTTTCACAAAGTGCCATAAGTTGAGGTTCAACTTACTGCTCCGGTTGAGTAGAGTGTAGCCGTCAAAGCTGGAATCAGTAGCACTCAGGTGAGAAGAACGGGAAGCAGATAGACCAAGGCCGCTGGCAGCGTCCAACGGGGACCAGCCTATCTAGCTGCCATGCCTGAATGTTTGCAACCGCGGCAGAGCAAGGCAGGCACAACTGTGCAGCAATGCAAACTGCATAACCTGGCCAAATTTCACGGGTATTCAAGAAACCAAATGGGATTTACATGGAGATGTTCACTCGCAACAGCCGGAGGCCTGCTGCCAGCAACATTCCCGAATTCTTCTTAAGAAGCCTTGAAAGCACTGAAACTCTCCTATGTTGCAATAACTCAGAATCTCATTCTGAGTGTTCCCGGCAGAGGTCATTCGGCTGAACACATCCGTGGACTAATTAGAGCCAGATGTAGGCAGTGCCGTCCACAGTGCTGGATGGACAGTGGTGGCGTGCCAAACAACTGACTCTAGTTCTCAACACTTTCACAAAGTGCCATAAGTTGAGGTTCAACTTACTGCTACGGTTGATTAGAGTGTAGCCGTCAAAGCTGGAATCAGTATCACTCAGTTGAGAAGAACGGGAAGCAGATATACACAGTCCGCTGGCAGTGTACTATGGGGATCAGCCTATCTAGCTGCCATTCCTGAATGTTTGCAACCGTGGCAGAGCTAGGCAGGTCAATTGTGCAGCAATACAAAATGCATAACCTGGCCAAATTTCACGGGTGTACAAGAAACCAAGGTGGATTTACAGGCAGATGTTAACCCAGAACAGCCGGAGGCCTGCCGGCAGCAATATTCCGGAATTCTTCCAGTGAAGCCATGAAAGCAGTATAACTCTCCTATGTTGCAATAACTCAGAACCTCATTCTGAGTGTTCCCGGCAGAGGTCATTCGGCTGAACACAACCGTGGACTAATTAGAGCCAGATGTAGGCAGTGCCGTCCATAGTGCTGGATGGACAGTGGTGGCGTGCCAAACAACTGAGCTCTAGTTCTCAACACTTTCACAAAGTGCCATGAGTTGAGGATCAACTTACGGCTCCAGTTAAGTAGAGTGTAGCCGTGAAATCTGGAATCAGTAGCACTCAGTGAGAAGAACGGGAAGCAGATATCCCCAGTCCGCGCGCAGTGTCCTACGGGGACCAGCCTATCTGGCTGCCACGCCTGAGTGTTTGCAACCGCGGCAGGGCTAGGCAGGCACAATTGTGCAGCAATGCAAACTGAATAACCTGGTCAAATTTCACGGGTTACAAAGAAACCACGGGGGGATTTTCAAGAAGATGTTCACCCAGAACAGCCGGACGCCTGCCGGTAGCAATTTCCGGAATTCTTCCTAAGAAGCCTTGAAAGCAGTGAAACGCTCCTATGTTGCAATAACTCAGAAGGTCGTTCTGAGTGTTCCTGTCAGAGGGCATTCGGCTGAACACAACTGTGGATGAATTAGAGTCAGATGTAGGCAGTGCCGTCCATAGTGCTGGATGGACAGTGGTGGCGTGCCAAACAACTGAGCTCTAGTTCTCAACACTTTCACAAAGTGCCATAAGTTGAGGTTCAAATTACTGCTCCGGTTGAGTAGAGTGTAGCCGTCAAAGCTGGAATCAGTAGCACTCAGGTGAGAAGAACGGGAAGCAGATATACCCAGTCCGATGGCAGTGTCCTACGGGGACCAGCCTATCTGGCTGCCACGTCTGAATGTTTGCAACCGCGGCAGAGCTAGGCAGGCGCAATTGTGCACTAATACAAACTGCATAACCTGGCCTAATTTCACGGGTGTACAAGAAACCACGGGGGATTTACTAGCAGAAGTTCACCCGGAACAGACAGAGGCCTGCCGGAAGCAAGATTCCGGAATTCTTCCTGTGAAGCCTTGAAAGCAGTGAAACGCTCCTATGTTGCAATAACTCATAACCTCATTCTGAGTGTTCCCGGCAGAGGTCATTCAGCTGAACACAACCGTGGCCTTATTAGAGCCAGATGTAGGCCGTGCCGCCATAGTGCTGGATGGACACTGGTGGCGTTCCATAAAACTGAGCTCTAGTTTTCAACACTCACAAAGTGCCATAAGTTGAGGTTGAACTTACTGCTCTGGTTTAGTAGAGTGTAGCGTTCAAAGCTGTAATCAGTAGCACTCAGGTGAGAAGAACGGGAAGCAGATACAACCAGTCCGCTGGCAGTGTCCTACCGGGACCAGCCTATCTGGCTGCCACGCCTGAATGTTTGCAACCGCGGCAGAGCTAGGCAGGCACAATTGTGCAGCAATGCAAACTGCATAACATGACCAAATTTCACGGGTATTCAAGAAACTAAATGGGATTTACATGGAGATGTTCACTCGCAACACCCGGAGGCCTGCCGGCAGCAATATTCCGCAATTCTTCCAGTGAAGCCATGAAAGCAGTATAACTCTCCTATGTTGCAATAACTCAGAACCTCATTCTGAGTGTTCCCGGCAGAGGTCATTCGGCTGAACATAACCGTGGACTAATTAGGGCCAGATGTAGGCAGTGCCGTCCATAGTGCTGGATGGACAGTGGTGGCGTGGAAACAACTGAGCTCTAATTCTCAAAACTTTCACAAAGTGCCATAAGTTGAGGTTCAACTTTCTGCTCCGGTTTAGTAGAGGGTAGCCTTCAAAGCTGGAATCAGTAGCACTCAGGTGAGAAGCACGGGAAGCACATATACCCAGTCTGCTGGCAGTGTCCTAGGAGTACCAGCCTATCTGGCTGCCACGCCTGAATGTTTGCAACCGCGTCAGAGCTTGGCAGGAACAATTGTGCAGCAATGCAAACTGCATAACCTGGCCAAATTTCACGTGTGTACAAGAAACCACGGGGGATTTACATGGAGATGTTCACCCGAAACAGCCGGAGGCCTGCCTGCAGCAACATTCCGGAATACTTCCTAAGAAGCCTTGAAAGCAGTGAAACTCTCCTATGTGACAACAACTTAGAACCTCATTCTGAATGTTCCCGGCAGAGGTCATTCGGCGGAACACAACCATGGAATAATTAGAGCCAGATGTAGACAGTGCCGTGCATAATGCTGGATGGACAATGGTGGCTTGCCAAACAACTGAGCTCTAGTTCTCAACACTTTCAAAAAGTGCCATAAGTTGAGATTCAACTTACTGCTGCGGTTGAGTAGAGTGTAGCCGTCAAACTGGAATCAGTAGCACTCAGGTGAGAAGAACGGGAAGCAGATATCCCCAGTCAGCTAGCAGTGTCCTACGGGGACCAGCCTATCTAGCTGCCATGTCTGAATGTTTGCAACCGCGGCAGAGCTAGGCAGGCGCAATTGTGCAGCAATGCAAACTGCATAACCTGGTCAAATTTCAAGGGTGTACTAGAAACCACGGGGGATTTACAAGGAGATGTTCACCCGGAACAGCAGGAGACCTGTCGGCAGCAAATTTCCGGAATTCTTCCTGTGAAGCCTTGAAAGCAGTGAAACGCTCCTATGTTGCAATAACTCAGAACCTTATTCTGAGTGTTCCCGGCAGAGGTCATTCGGCTTAACACAACCGTGGACTAATTAAAGCCAGATGTACCCAGTGCCGTCCATAGTGCTGGATGGACAGTGGTGGCGTGACAAACACCTGAGCTCTAGTTCTCAACACTTTCACAAAGTGTCCTTAGTTGAGGTTCACCTTAATGCTCAGGTTGAGTAAAATGTAGCAGCAAAGCTGGAATCAGTAGCACTCAGGTGAGGAGAACGGGAAGCAGATATACCCAGTGCGCTGGCAGTGTCTACGGGGACCAGCTTATCTGGCTGCCACGCCTCAATGTTTGCAACCGCGGCAGAGCTAGGCAGGCGCAATTGTGTAGCAACGCAAACTGCATAACCTGGTCAAATTTCACGGGTGTACAAGAAAACACGGGGGATTTACAAGGAGATGTTCACCCGGTACAGCCAGAGGCCTGCCGGCAGCAACATTCCGGAATTCTTCCTAAGAAGCCTTGAAAGCAGTGAAACGCTCCTATGTTGCAATATCTCAGAACCTCATTCTGAGTGTTCCCGACAGAGGTCATTCGGCTGATCACAACTGTGGACTAATTAGAGCCAGATGTAGGCAGTGCCGTCCATAGTGCTGGATGGACTGTGGTGGCATGCCAAACAACTGATCTCTAGTTCTCCACACTTTCACAACGTACCATAAGTTGAGGTTCAAGTTACTGCTCCGGTTGAGAAGAGTTTAGCCGACAAAGCTGGAATCAATAGCACTCAGGTGAGAAGAACGAGAAGCAGATATAACCAGTCCGCCGGCAGTGTCCTATGGGGACCAGCCTATCTGGCTGCCATGCCTGAATGATTGCAAACACGGCAGAGCTAGGCAAACGAAATTGTACAGCAATGCAAACTGCATAACCTGGCCAAATATCACGGGTGTACAAGAAACCACGGGGGATTTACAAGGAGATGTTCACCCGGAACAGGCGGAGTCCTGCCGGCAGCAAGATTCCGGAATTTTTCCTAAGAAGCCTTGAAAGCAGTGAAACGCTCTTATGTTGCAATAACTCAGAACCTCATTCTGAGTGTTCCCGCTAGAGGTCATTCGGCTGAACACAACCGTGGACTAATTAGAGCCATATGTAGGCAGTGCCGTCCATAGTGCTGGATGGACTGTGGTGGCGTGCCAAACAACTGAGCTCTAGTTCTCAACACTTTCACAAAGTGTCCTTAGTTGAGGTTCACCTTACTGCTCGGGTTGAGTAGAGTGTAGCAGTCAAAGCTGGAATCAGTAGCACTCAGGTGAGGAGAACGGGAAGCAGATATACCCAGTCTGCTGGCAGTGTCTACGGGGACCAGCCTATCTGGCTGCCACGCCTGAATGTTTGCAACCGTGGCAGAGCTAGGCAGGCGCAATTGTGCAGCAATGCAAAATGCATAACCTGGCCAAATTTCACTGGTGTACAAGAAACCACCGGGGATTTACAAGGGCATGTTCCCCGGAACAGCCGGACTACTGCTGGCAGCAACATTCCGGAATTCTTTCTAAGAAGACTTGAAAGCAGTGAAACGCTCCTATGTTGCAAAATCTCAGAACCACATTCTGAGTGTTCCCGGAAGAGGTCATTCGGCTGAACACAAGTGTGGACTAATTAGAGCCAGATGTAGGCAGTGCCGTCCATAGTGCTGGATGGACTGTGGTGGCATGCCAAACAACTGAGCTCTAGTTCTCCACACTTTCACAACGTACCATAAGTTGAGGTTCAAGTTACTGCGCCGGTTGAGAAGAGTGTAGCCGACAAAGCTGGAATCAATAGCACTCAGGTGAGAAGTACGGGAAGCAGATATACCCAGTCCGCTGGCAGTGTCCTACCAGCCTATCTGGCTGCCACGCCTGAATGTTTGCAACCGCGGCAGAGCTAGGCAGGCGCAATTGTGCAGCAATGCAAACTGCATAACCTGGCCAAATTTCACCGGTGTACAAGAAAT
Source organism: Dipodomys merriami (assembly GCF_024711535.1). Taxonomy (NCBI): domain Eukaryota; kingdom Metazoa; phylum Chordata; class Mammalia; order Rodentia; family Heteromyidae; genus Dipodomys; species Dipodomys merriami. Next base: position 236,515 of record NW_027203704.1, on the reverse strand, counting down.
CATGGGGGATTTAAAAGGAGATGTTCACATGGAACAGGCTGAAGCCTGCCGGCAGCTACATTCTGGAATCCTTCCAGAGAAGCCTTGAAAGCAGTGAAACGCTCCTATGTTGCAAAAACTCAGAACCTCTTTCTGAGTGTTCCCGGCAGTGGTCATTCGGTGAACACAACCGTGGACTAATTAGAGCCAGATGTAGGCAGTGCTGTCCATAATGCTGGATGGACAGTGGTGGCGTGCCAAACAACTGCGCTCTAGTTCTCAACACTTTCACAAAGTGCCATAAGTTGAGGTTCAACTTACTGCTCCGGTTGAGTAGAGTGTAGCCCTCAAAGCTGGAATCAGTAGATCTCAGGTGAGAAGAAGGGAAGGAGATATACCCAGTCCGCTGGCAGTGTGCTACTGGGACCAGCCTCTCTGGCTGCCACGCCTGAATGTTTGCAACCCCCGCAGAGGTAGGCAGGCGCAATTGTGCAACAATGCAAACTGCATAACTTGGCCAAATTTCACGGGGGTACAAGAAACCACGGGTGATTTACAAGGAGATGTTCACCCGGAACAGCCGGAGCCCTGCCGGCAGCAACATTCCGAAATCCTTCCTGAGAAGTCTTGAAAGCAGTGAAACTCTCCTATGTTGCAAAAACTCAGAACCTCATTCTGGGTGTTCCCGGAAGAGGTCATTCAGCTGAACACAACCGTGGACTAATTAGAGCCAGATGGAGGCAGTGCCTTCCATAATGCTGCATGGAGAGTGGTGGCATGCCAAACAACTGAGCTCTAGTTCTCAACACTTTCACAAAATGCCATAAGTTGAGGTTCAACTTACTGCTCTGGTTGAGTAGAGTGTAGCGGTCAAAGCTGGAATCAGTTTCGCTCAGGTTTGAAGAACTGGAAGCAGATACACCCAGTTAGCTGGCAGTGTCCTACCGGGACCAGCCTATCTGGCTGCCACGCCTGAATGTTTGCCACCGTGGCAGAGCTACGCAGGCGCAATTGTGCAACAATGCAAACTGCATAACCTGGCCAAATTTCACGGGTGTACAAAAAACCATGGGGGATTTACAAGGAGATGTTCACCAACAGCCGGAGGCCTGCCGGCAGCAACATTCCAGAATCCATCCTGAGAAGCCTTGAAAGCAGTGAAACGCTCCTATGTTGCAATAACTCAGAACCTCATTCTGAGTGTTCCTGGTAGAGGTCATTCGGCTGAACACAACCGTGGACTAATTAGAGCCAGATGTAAGCAGTGCTGTCTTTAGTGCTGGATGGACAGTGGTGGCGTGCCAAACAACTGAGCTCTAGTTCTCAACACTTTCACAAAGTGCCATAAGTTGAGGTTCAAATTACTGCTCCGGTTGAGTAGAGTGTAGCCGTCAAACCTGCAATCACTAGCACTCAGGTGAGAAGAACGGGAAGCAGATATACCCAGTCCGCTGGCAGTGTCCTACGGGGACCAGCCTATCTGGCTGCCACGACTGAATGTTTGCAACCTCGGCAGAGCTAGGCAGGCACAATTGTGCAGTAATACAAACTGCATAACCTGGCCAAAATTCACGGGTGTACAAGAAACCACGGGGGATTTACAAGGAGCGGTTCACCCGGAACAGTCAGAGGCCTGCCGGCAGCAACATTTAGGAATCCTTCCTAAGAAGCGTTGAAAGCAGTGAAACGCTCCTATGTTGCAATAACACAGAACCTCATTCTGAGTGTTCCCGGCAGAGGTCATTCTGCTGAACTCAACCGTGGATTAATAGAGCCCAATGTAGGCAGTGCCGTCCATAGTGCTGGATGGACACTGCCGGTTGAGTAGAGTTTAGCCTTCAAAGCTGGAATCAGTAGCACTCAGGTGAGAAGAACGGGAATCAGATATACCAGGTCTGCTGGCAGTGTCCTACTGGGTCCAACCTATCTGGCTTCCACGTCTGAATGTTTGCAACCACGGCAGAGCTAGGCAGGCGCTTTTGTGCAGCAATGCAAACTGCATAACCTGTCCAAATTTCACGGGTGTACAAGAAACCACGGGGGATTTACAACGAGATGTTCACCCGGAACAGCAGGAGGCCTGCCGGCATCAACCTTCCAGAATCCTTCCTAAGAAGCCTTGAAAGCAGTGAAAAGCTCCTATGTTGCAGGAACGCAGAACCTCATTCTGAGTTTTCCCGGCAGAAGTTATGCGGCTGAACAGAACCGTGGATTAATAGAGCCAGATGTAGGCAGTGCCGTCCACCGTGCTGGATTGACAGGGGTGGGGTGCCAAACAACTGAGCTCTAGTTCTCAACACTTTCACAAAGTGCCATAAGTTGAGTTTCAACTTACTGCTCCGGTTTAGTAGAGTGTAGCCGTCAAAGCTGGAATCAGTAGCACTCAGGTGAGAAGAACGGGAAGCAGATATACACAGTCCGCTGGCAATGTCCTACGAGGACCAACCTATCTGGCTGCCACGCCTGAATGTTTGCAACCGCGGCAGAGCTAGGCAGGCACAATTGTGCAGCAATGCAAACTGCATAACCTGGCAAAAATTCACGGGTGTAAAATAAACCACGGGGGATTTAGAAATAGATGTTCACCCAGAACAGCCGGAGGCCGGCCGGCAGCAAGATTCCGGAATTCATCCTAAGAAGCCGTGAAAGCAGTGAAACGCTCCTATGTTGCAATAACTCAGAACCTCATTCTGAGTGTTCCCGGCAGAGGTCATTCGGCTGAACACAACCGTGGACTAATTAGAGCCACATTTAGACAGTGCCGTCCATAGTGCTGGGTGGACAGTGGTCGCATGCCCAACATCTGAGCTCTAGTTCTCAACAGTTTCAGAAAGTGCCCTAAGTTGAGGTTCAACTTACTGCTGCGGTTGAGTAGAGTGTAGACGTCAAAGCTGGAATCAGTAGCACACAGGTGAGAAGAACAGGAAGCAGATACACGCAGTCCGCTGGCAGTGTCCTATGGGGAGCAGCCTATCTGGGTGCTACGCCTGAATGTTTGCCACCGCGGCAGAGGTAGGCAGGCCCAATTGTGCAGCAAAGCAAACTGCATAACCTGGCCAAATTTCACGGGTGTACAAGAAACAACGGCGGATTTACAAGGAGATGTTCACCCAGAACAGCCGGAGGCCTACCGACAGCAAGATTCCAGAATCCTTCCTGAGAAGCCTTGAAAGCAGTGAAATGCTCCAATGTTACAATAACTCAGAACCTCATTCTGAGTGTTCCCAGCAGAGGTCATTCGGCTGAACTCATCCGTGGACTAATTAGAGCCAGATGTAGACAGTTGACTAATTAGAGCCAGATGTAGGCAATGGAGTAATTAGAGCCAGATATAGGCAGTGTTTTCGATTGGAAAACAACTGAGCTTTAGTTCTCCAAACTTTCACAAAGTGCCATATGTTGAGGTTCAACTTACTGCTCCGGTTGAGTAGAGTTTAGCCGTCAAAGCTGGAATCAGTAGCACTCAGGTGAGAATAACGGGAAGCAGATATACCCAGTCCGCTGGCAGTGTCCTACGGAAACCAGCCTATCTGGCTGCCACGCCTGAATGTTTGCAACCGCGGCAGAGCTAGGCAGGCGCAATTGTGCAGCAATGCAAACTGCATAACCTGGCCAAATTTCACGGGTGTACAAGAAACCACGGGGAATTTACAAAGAGATGTTTACCCGGAACAGCCGGAGGCCTGCCAGCAACAAGATTCCGGAATCCTTCCGAAGAAAACTTGAAAGCAGTGAATCCCTCCTATGTTGCAATAACTCAGAACCTCATTCTGAGTATTCCCAGCAGAGGTCATTCGGCTGAACACAACCGTGGACTAATTAGAGCCAGATGTAGGCAGTGACGTCCATAGTGCTGGATGGACTGTGGACGGATGCCCAACGTCTGAGCTCTAGTTCTCAACACTTTGAGAAAGTGCACTAAGTTGAGCTTCAACTTACTGCTCCGATTGAGTAGAGTGTAGCCGTCAAAGCTGGAATCAGTAGCACTCAGGTGAGAAGAATGGGAAGCAGATATACCCAGTCCGCTGGCAGTGTCCTATGGGGAGCAGCCTATCTGGCTGCCTCGCCTGAATGTTTGCAACCGGGGCAGGGGTAGGCAGGAACAATTGTGCAGCAATTCAAACCGCATAACCTGGCCATATTTCACGGGTGACCAAGAAACCACGGGGGATTTTCAAGGAGATGTTCACCCGGAACAGCCGGAGCCCTGCCGGCAGCAACATTCCGAAATCCTTCCTGAGAAGCCTTGAAAGCAGTGATACGCTCCTATGTTGCAATAACTCAGAACCTCATTCTGAGTGTTCCCGGCAGAGGTCATTCGGCTGAACACAACCGTGGACTAATTAGAGCCAGATGTATACACTGCCGTCCATAGTGCTGCATGTACAGTGGGGGCGTGCCAAACAACTGAGCTCTAGTTCTCAACACTTTCACAAAGTGCCATAAGTTGAGGTTCAACTTACTGCTCCGGTTGAGTAGAGTGTAGTCGTCAAAGCTGGAATCAGTAGCACTCTGGTGAGAAGAACGGGAGCAGATAGACCCAGTCCGCTGGCAGTGTCCTACCGGGACCAGCCTATCTGGCTGCCACGCCTGATTGTTTGCATCCGCGGCAGAGCTAGGCAGGCGCAATTGTGCAGCAATGCAAACTGCATAACCTGGCCAAATTTCACGGGTATACAAGAAACCACTGGGGATTTACAAAGAGATATTCACCCGGAACAGACGGAGGCCTCTCGGCAGCAAGATTCCAGAATCCTTCCTAAGAAGCTTCGATAGCTGTGAAACGCTCCTATGTTGCAATAACTCAGAACCTCATTCTGTGTGTTCCCGGCAGAGGTCATTCGGCTGAACTCAACCGTGGATTAATAGAGCCAGAGGAAGGCAGTGGCGTCCATGGTGCTGGATGGACAGTGGTAGCGTGCCAAACAACTGAGCTCTAGTTCTCAACACTTTCACAAAGTGCCATAAGTTGAGGTTCAACTTACTGCTCCGGTTTAGTAGAGTGTAACCATCAAAGCTGGAATCAGTAGCACTCAGGTTAGAAGAACGGGAATCAGATATACCCAGTCCGCTGACAGTGTCCTACGGGACCAGCCTATCTGGCTGCCAAGCCTGAATGTTTGCAACCGCGGCAGAGCTAGGCAGGCGCCATTTTGCAGCAATGCAAACTGCATAACCTGGCCAAATGTCACGGGTGTACAAGAAACCACGGGGGATTTACAAGGAGATGTTCACTCGGAACAGCCGGAAGCCTGCCGGGAGCAACATTCCGGAATCCTTCCTGAGAAGCCTTGAAAGCAGTGAAAGTCACCTATGTTGCAATAACTCTGAACCTCATTCTGAGTGTTACCGGCAGAGGTCATTCGGCTGACCCCAAATGAGGACTAATTATAGCCACATGTAGGCAGTGCCGTACATAGTGCTGGATGGACACTGCCGGTTTAGTAGAGTGTAGCCATCAAAGCTGGAATCAGTTGCAGTCAGGTGAGAAGAACGGGAAGCAGATATACCCAGTCCGCTGGGAGTGTCCTACGGGGACCAGCCTATCTGGCTGCCTCGCCTGAATGTTTGCAACCGCGGCAGAGCTAGGCAGGCGCAATTGTGCAGCAATTGAAACTGCATAACCTGGCCAAATTTCACGGGTGTACAAGAAACCACGTGGGATTTACAAGGAGATGTTCACCCGGAACAGTCGTAGGCCTGCCAGCAGCAATTTTCCGGAATCCTTCCTAAGAAGACTTGAAAGCTGTGAAACGCTCCTATGTAGCAATAATTCAGAACTTCATTCTGAGTGTTCCCAGAAGAGGTCATTCGGCTGAACACAACCGTGGACTAATTAGAGCCAGATATAGGCAGTGCCGTCCATAGTGCTGGATGGACAGTGGTGGCGTTCCAAACAACTGAGCTCTAGTTCGCAACACTTTCACAAAGTGATATAAGTTGAGGTTCAACCTTCTGCTCCGGGTGAGTAGAGTGTAGCCGTCAAAGGTGGAATTAGTAGCACTCAGGTGAGAAGAACTGGAAGCAGATGGACCCAAACCGCTGACAGTGTCCTACCGAGATCAGCCTATCTGGCTGCCACTCCTTAATGTTTGCAACATCGGTACAGCTGGGCAGGCACAATTGTGCAGCAATGCAAACTGCATAACTAGGCAAATTTCACGGGTGTACAAGAAACCACGGGGGATTTACAAGGAGATGTTCACCCGGAACAGCCTGAGGCCTGCCGGCAGCAACATTCCGAAATCCTTCCTGAGAAGCCTTGAAAGCAGTGAAACGCTCCTATGTTGCGATAACTCAGAACTTCATTCTGAGTGTTCCCGGAAGATGTCATTCGGCTGAACATAAACGTGGAAAAATTAGAGCCTGATGTAGGCAGTGCCGTCCATAGTGCTTGGCGGAGTGTGGTCGCATGCTAAACAACTGAGCTATAGTTCTCCAAACGTTCCGAAAGTGCCATGAGTTGAGGTTCCCCTTACTGCTATGGTTGAGTAGAGGGTAGCCGTCCAAGCTGGAATCAGTAGCACTCAGGTGAGAAGAACGGGAAGCAGATATACCCAGTCCGCTGGCAGTGTCCTACGGGGAAAAGCCTAACTGGCTGATACGCCTGAATGTTTGCAACCGTGACAGAGCTAGACAGTCGCAATTATGCAGCAATGCAAACTGCATAACCTGGCCAAATTTCACGGGTGTACAAGAAACCAGAAGGAAATACAAGGAGATGTTCACTCGGAAGAGCCAGAGGCCTGCCGGCAGCAAGATTCTGGAATTATTCCTAAGAAGCCTTGAAGAAGTGAAACACTCCTATATTGCAATAACTTAGCACATCATTCTGAGTGTTCCCGGCAGAGGTCATTCGGCTGAACACAACCGTGGACTAATTAGAGCCAGATATAGGCAGTGCTGTCCATAGTGATGGATGGACAGTGGTGGCGTGCCAAACAACTGAGCTCTAGTTCTCCAAACTTTAACAGAGTGCCATAAGTACAGGTTCAACTTACTGCTTCGGTTGAGTGTGGTGTAACCGTCAAAGCGGGAATCAGAAGCACTCAGGTGAGAAGAATGGGAAGCAGATATACCCAGTCCACTGGCCCTGGCCTACGGGAACCAGACTATCTGGCTCCCTTGCCTGAATCTTTGCAACCGCGGCAGGGGTAGGCAGGTACAATTGTGCAGCAATTGAAACCGCATAACCTGGCCAAATTTGACGGATGACCAAGAAACCACGGGGGATTTTCAAGGAGATGTTCACCCGGAACAGCCGGAGGCCTGCCAGAAGCAAGATTCCGGAATTTTTCCTGTAAAGCCTTGAAAGCAGTGAAACGTTCCTATGTTGCAATAACTCAGAACCTCATTCTGAGTGTTTCCGGCAGAGGTCATTCGGCTGAAGACAACCGTGGACTAATTAGAGCCAGATGTAGACAGTGCCGTCCAACGTGCTGGATGGACAGTGGTGGCGTGCCAAAAAGCTGAGCTCTAGTTCTCAACACTTTCACAAAGGGCCATAAGTTGAGGTTCAAATTACTGCTCCCTTTGAGTAGAGGGTAGCCGTAAAAGATGGAATCAGTAGCACTCAGGTGAGAAGAACGGGAAGCAGATAACCCAGTCTGATGCCAGTGTCCTACGGGGACCAGCCTATCTGGCTGCCACGCCTGAATGTTTGTAACCGCGGCAGAGCTAGGCAGGCACAATTGTGCAGCAATGCAAACTGCATAACCTGGCCAAATTTCACGGGTGTACACGAAACCACGTGGGATTTTGAAGGAGATGTTCACCCGGAACAGCCGGAGGCCTGCCGGCAGCAAGATTCCGGAATTCTGCCTGTGAAGCCTTGAAAGCAGTGAAACGCTCCTATGTTGCAATAACTCAGAAGCTCATTCTGAGTGTTCCCGGCAGAGGTCATTCGGCTGAACACCACCATGCACTAATTAGAGCCAGATGTAGGCAGTGCCGTCCATAGTGCTGGATGGACAGTGGTGGCGTGCGAAACAACTGAGCTCAAGTTCTCAACACTCTCAAAAAGTGCCACTGTTGAGGTTCAACCTACTGCTGCGGTTGAGTAGAGTGTAGCCGTCGAAGCTGGAATCAGTAGCACTCAGGAGAGAAGAACCGAAAGCAGATATACCCAGTCCGCTGGCAGTGTCCTACGGGGACCAGCCTATCTGGCTGCAACGCCTGAATGTTTCCAACCGCGGCGGAGCTAGGCAGGCGCAATTGTGCAGCAATGCAAACTGCATAACCTGGCCAAATTTCACGGGTGTACAAGAAACCACGGGGGATTTACAAGGAGATGTTCATCCGGAACAGCCGGAGACCTGCCGGCAGCAAGATTCGGGAATCCTTCCTAAGGAGCCCTGAAAGCAGTGAAGCGCTCCTATGTTGCAATAACTCAGAACCTCATTCTGGGTTTTCCCGGCAGAGGTCATTCGGCTGAACAAAACCGTGGACTAATTACAGCCAGATATATTCAGTGCCGTCCATAGTGCTGGATAGAGAGTGGTGGCGTGCCAAACAACTGAGCTCTATTTCTCAACACTTTCACAAAGTGCCATAAGTTGAGGTTCAACTTACTGCTCCGGTTGAGTAGAGTGTAGCCGTGAAACCTGGAATCAGGAGCACTCAGGTGAGAAGAACGGGAAGCAGATATACCCAGTCCGCTGGGAGTGTCCTACGGGGACCAGACTATCTGGCTGGCACACCTGAATGTTTGCAACCGCGGCAGAGCTAGGCAGGCGCAATTGTGCAGCAATGCAAACTGCAAAACCTGGCCAAATTTCACGGGTGTACAAGAAACCAGGGGGGATTTACATGGAGATGTCCACCCGGAACAACTGGAAGCCTGACAGCAGCAAGATTCCGGAGTACTTCCTAAGAAGCCTTGAAAGCAGTGAAACTCTCCTATGTTGCAATAACTCAGAACCTCATTCTGAGTGTTCCCGGCAGAGGTCATTCGGCTGAACACAACAATGAACTTATTAGAGCCAGATGTAGGCAGTTCCGTCCATAGTGCTGGATGGACAGTGGTGGCGTGCCAAACAACTGAGCTCTAGTTCTCAAGACTTTTACAAATTGCCATAGGTTGAGGTTCAACTTAATTCGCTGGTTGTGTAGAATGTAGCCGTCAAAGCTGGAATCAGTAGCACTCAGGTGAGAAGAACGGGAAGCAGATAGACCCAGTCCGCTGGCAGAGTCCTACGGGGACCCGCCTATTTGCCTGTCATGCCTGAATGTTTTCCACTGCGGCAGAGCTAGGCAGGCCCAAATGTGCAGCAATGCAACTGCATAACCTGGCCAAATTTCACGGGTGTACAAGAAACCACGGGCGATTTACAAGGAGATGTTCACTCGGAACAGCCAGAGGCTTGTCGGGAGCACCATTCCCCAATCCTTCCTGAGAATACTTGAAAGCAGTGAAAGCCTCCTATGTTGCAATAACTCCGAACCTCATTCTGAGTGTTGCCGGCATAGGTCATTCGGCTGATCCCAACCGAGGACTAATTATAGCCACATGTAGGCAGTGCCGTACATAGTGCTGGATGGACACTGCCGGTTTAGTAGAGTGTAGCCATCAAAGCTGGAATCAGTTGCACTCAGGTGAGAAGAACGGGAAGCAGATATACCCAGTCCGCTGACAGTGTCCTACAGGGACCAGTCTATCTGGGTGCCACGCCTGAATGTTTGCAACCGCGGCAGAGCTAAGCAGGCGCAATTGTGCTGCAATGCAAACTGCATAACCTCGCCAAATTTCACGGGTGTACAAGAAACCACGGGGGAATTACAAGGAGATGTTCACCCGGAACAGCTGGAGGCCTGCCAGCAGCAAGTTTCCGGAATCCTTCCTAAGAAGCCTTGAAAGCAGTGAAACGCTCCTATGTTGAAATAACACAGAACCTCATTCTGAGTGTTCCCGGCAGAGGTCATTCGGCTGAACACAACCGTGGATTAATAGAGCCAGATGTAGACAGTTCCGTCCATAGTGCTGGATGGACAGTGGTGGCGTTCCAAACAACAGAGCTCTAGTTCGCAACACTTTCACAAAGTGCCATGAGTTGAGGTTCAACTTTCTGCTCCGGTTGAGTAGAGTGTAGCCGTCAAAGGTGGAATTAGTAGCACTCAGGTGAGAAGAACTGGTAGCAGATGGACCCAAACCGCTGGCAGTGTCCTACGGGGATCAGCCTATCTGGCTGCCACGCCTTAATGTTTGCAACCTCGGTACAGCTGGGCAGGCACAATAGTGCAGCAATGCAAACTGCATAACCTGGCCAAAGTTCACGGGTGTACAAGAAACCACGGGGGATTTACAAGGAAATGTTCACCCGGAACAGCCGAAGACCTGCCAGCATCAAGATTCCGGAATCCTTCCTAAGAAGCTTTGAAAGCAGTACAACGCTCCTATGTTGCAATAACTCAGAACCTCATTCTGAGTGTTCCCGGCAGAGGTCATTCGGCTGAACTCAACCATGGATTAATAGAGCCATATGAAGGCAGTGAGGTCCATGGTGCTGGATGGACAGTGGTAGCCTGCCAAACAACTGAGCTCTAGTTCTCAGCACTTTCACAAAGTGCCATAAGTTGAGGATCAACTTACTGCTCTGGTTGAGTAGAGTGTAGCCGTCAAAGCTAGAATCAGCAGCACTCAGGTGAGAACAGGAAGCAGATATACCCAGTCCGCTGGCAGTGTCCTACGGGGACCAGACTATCTGGCTGCCACGCCTCAATGTTTGCAAAAGCAGCAGAGCTAAGCAGTCGCAATTATGCAGCAATGCAAACTGCATAACCTGGCAAATTTCACGGGTGTGCAAGAAACCACGGGAGATTTACAAGGACATGTTTACCTGGAACCGCCGGAGACCTGCTGGCAGTAAGATTCCGGAATTCTTCATAAGAAGCCTTTAAAGCAGTGAAACGCTCCTATGTTGCAATAACTCAGAATCTCATTTTGAGTGTTCCCAGCAGAGGTCATTCGGCTGAACACAACCATGGACTAATTAGAGCCAGATGTAGGCAGTGCCGTCCATAGTGCTGGATGGACTGTGGACGCATGCCCAACATCTGAGTTCTAGTTCTCAACACTTTGAGAAAGTGCACTAAGTTGAGGTTCAACTGACTGGTGCGGTTGACTAGAGTGTAGCTGTCAAAGCTGAAATCAGTAGCACTCAGGTGAGAAGAACGGGAAGCAGATATACCCAATCCGCTGGCAGTGTCCTATGGGGAGCAGCCTATCTGGCTGCCATGCCTGAATGTTTGCCAAGGCGACAGAGCTAGGCAGGCGCAATTGTGCAGCAAAGCAAACTGCATAACCTGGCCAAATTACACGGGTGTACAAGAAAACAACGCAGGATTTACAAGGAGATATTAACCCAGATCAGTCGGAAACCTACCGACAGCAAGATTCCGGAATCCTTCCTGAGAAGCCTTGAAAGCACTGAAACGCTCCTATGTTGGAATAACTCAGAACCTCATTCTGAGTGTTCCCGGCAGAGGCCATTCGGCTAAACACAACCGTGGACTAATTAGAGCCAGATGTATGCTCTGCTGTCCATAGTGCTGGATGGACAGTGGTGGCGTGCCAAACAAATGAGCTCTAGTTCTCAACACTTTCACAAAGTGCCATAAGTTGAGATTCAACTTAGTGCTCCGGTTGAGTAGAGTGTAGCCGTCAAAGTTGGAATCAGGAGCACTCATGTGAGAAGAATGGGAAACAGATATATCCAGTTCGCTGGCAATGTCTTACGGGGACCAGCCTATCTGGCTGCCACGCCTGAATGTTTGCAACCGCGGCAGAGCTAGGCAGGCGCAATTGTGCAGCAATGCAAACTGCATAACGTGGCCAAATTTCACGGGTGTACAAGAAACCAGGGGGGATTTACAAGGAGATGTTCACCCGGAACAGCTGGAAGCCTGACGGCAGCAAGATTCCGGAATTCTTCCTAAGAAGCCTTGAAAGCAGTGAAACGCTCCTATGTTGCAATAACTCAGAACCTCATTCTGAGTGTTCCCGGCAGAGCTCATTCAGCTGAACACAACCGTGGACTAATTAGAGCCAGACGTAGGCAGTGCCGTCCATAGTGTGGATGGAGAGTGCTGGTGTGCCAAACAACTGAGCTCTAGTTCTCAACACTTTCACAAAGTTCCATAAGTTGAGGTTCAACTTACTGCTCCGGTTGACTAGAGTGTAGCCGTCAAAGCTGGAATCAGTAGCACTCAGTTGAGCAGAACGAAATGCAGATATACCCAGTCCGCTGGCAGTGTCCTAGGGGACCAGTCTATCTGGCTGCCAGACCTGAATGTTTGCAACAGAGACAGAGTTACGCAGGCACAATTGTGCGGTAATGCAAACTGCCTAACCTCGCCAAATTTCACGGGTGTACAAGAAACCACTGGGGATTTACAAGGAGATGTTGACCCGGAACAGCCGGAGGCCTGCGGGTAGCAAGGTTCCGGAATTTTTCATAAGAAGCCTTGAAAGCAGTGAAACGCTCCTATGTTGCAATAACTCAGAACCCCATTGTGAGTGTTCCCGGCAGAGGTTATTTGGCTGAACACAACCGTGGACTAACTAGAGCCAGATGTAGGCAGTGCCGTCCATAGTGCTGGATTTATAGTGGTGGCGTGCCAAACAACTAAGCTCTAGTTCTCAACACTTTCACAAAGTGCCATAAGTTGAGGTTCAACTTACTGCTCCGGTTGAGTAGAGTGTAGTCGTCAAAGCTGGAAGCAGGAGCACTCAGGTGAGAAGAATGGGAAGCAGATAGACCCAGTCCGCTGGCAGTGTCCTACGGGGACCTGCCTATCTGGCCGCCATGCCTGAATGTTTGCCAAGGCGACAGAGCTAGGCAGGCGCAATAGTGCAGCAAAGGAAACTGCATAACATGGCCAAATTTCACGGGTGTACAAGAAACCACCGGGGATTTACAAAGAGATGTTCACCCGGAAAAGACGGAGGCCTCCCGACAACAAGATTCCAGAATCCTTCCTAAAAAGCTTCGATAGCAGTGAAAAGCTCCTATGTTGCAATAACTCAGAACCTCATTCTGTGTGTTCCCGGCAGAGGTCATTCGGCTGAACTCAACCATGGATTAATAGAGCCAGATGAAACAGTGGCGTCCATGGTGCTGGATGGACAGTGGTAGCGTGCCAAACAACTGAGCTCTAGTTCTCAACACTTTCACAAAGTGCCATAAGTTGAGGTTCAACTTACTGCTCCGGTTGAGTAGAGTGTAGCCGTTAAACCTGCAATCCCTAGCACTCAGGTGAGAAGAACGGGAAGCATATATACCCAATCCGCTGGCAGTGTCCTACGGGGACCAGCCTATCTGGCTGCCACGCCTGAATGTTTGCCACCGCGGCTGAGCTAGGCAGGCGCAATTGTGCAACAGTGCAAACTGCATAACCTGGCCAAATTTCACGGCTGTACAAGAAACCATGGGTGATTTACAAGGAGATGTTCACTCGGAACAGCCTGAGGCCTGCCGGGAGCATCATTCCGGAATCCTTCCTGAGAAGACTTGAAAGCAGTGAAAGTCTCCTATTTTGCAAAAACTCCGAACCTCATTGTGAGTGTTGCAGGCAGAGGTCATTCGGCTGATCCCAACCGAGGACTAATTATAGCCACATGTAGGCAGTGCCGTAGATAGTGCTGCATGGACACTGCCGGTTTAGTAGAGTGTAGCCATCAAAGCTGGAATCAGTTGCACTCAGGTGAGAAGAACGGGAAGCAGATATACCCAGTCCGCTGACAGTGTCCTACGGGGACCAGACTATCTGGCTGCCACGCCTGAATGTTTGCAAGCCCGGCAGAGCTAGGCAGGCGCAATTGTGCAGCAATGCAAACTGCATAACCTGGCCAAATTTCACGGGTGTACAAGAAACCACGGGGGATTTACAAGGAGATGTTCACCCGGAACAGCCGGAGGCCTGCCAGCAGCAAGTTTCCGGAAGCCTTCCTAAGAAGCCTTGAAAGCAGTGAAACGCTCCTATGTTGCAATAACACAGAACCTCATTCTGAGTGTTCCCGGCAGAGGTCATTCGGCTGAACACAACCGTGGATTAATAGAGCCAGATGTAGGCAGTGACGTCCATAGTCCTGGATGGACTGTGGTGGCGTGCCAAACAACTAAGCTCTAGTTCTCAACACTTTCACAAAGTGCCATACGTTGAGGTTCTACTTACTGCTCCGGTTGAGTAGAGTGTAGCCGTCAAAGCTGGAATCAGTAGCACTCAGGTGAGAAGAACGGAAAGCAGATATACCCAGTCCCTGGCAGAGTCTTACGGGGACCAGCCTATCTGGCTGCCACGCCTGAATGTTTGCAACCGCAGCAGGGGTAGGCAGGCGCAATTGTGCAGCAATGCAAACCTCCCCAAATTTCACAGGTGTACAAGAAACCACGGGGGATTTACAAGGAGATGTTTACCCTGAATAGCAGGAGGCCTGCCGGAAGCAAGATTCTGGAATTCTTCCTAAGAAGCCTTGAAAGCAGTGAAACGCTCCTATGTTGCAATATCTCAGAATCTCATTCTGACTGTTCCCGGCAGAGGTCATTCGGCTGAACACAACCGTGGACTATAGTTAGATGTAGGCAGTGCCGTCCATAGTGCTGGATGGAGAGTGGTGGCGTGCCAAACAACTGAGCTCTAGTTCTCAACACTTGCACAAAGTGCCATAAGTTGAGGTTCAAGTTACTGCTCCGGTTGAGTAGAGTGTAGCCATCAAATCTGGAATCAGTATCACTCAGGTGAGAAGAACGGGAAGCAGATATACACAGTCGGCTGGCAGTGTCCTACGGGGACCAGCCTATCTGGCTGCCATGCCTGAATGTTTGCAACCCCGGCAGAGATAGCCAGTAGAAATTATGCAGCAATGCAAACTGCATAATTTGGCCAAATTTCACGGTGTACAAGAAACCACGGGGGATTTACAAGGAGATGTTCAACCGGAACATCCGGAGGCCAGCCCGCAGCAAGGTTCTGGAATCTCCCTTAGAAACCTTGAATGCAGTGAAACGCTCCTATGTTGCAATAACTCAGAACCTCATTTTGAGTGTTCGCGACAGAGGTCATTCGGCTGAACACAACCGAGGACTAATTAGAGCCAGATGTAGGCAGTGCCGTCCATAGTGCTGTGCGGACAATGGTCGCATGCTAAACAACTAAGCTCTAGTTCTCCAAACTTTCACAAAGTGCCATAAGTTGTGGTTCAACTTACTGCTTCGCATGAGTAGAGTGTAGCCGTCAAACTGGAATCAGTAGCAATCAGGTGAGAAGAACGAGAAGCAGATATACCCACTCCGCTGGCAGTGACCTACGGGGACCAGCCTATCTGGCTGATACGCCTGAATGTTTACAACCGCGACAGAGCTAGACAGTCGCAATTATGCAGCAATGCAAACTGCATAACCTGGCCAAATTTCACGGGTGTACAGAAACCTCGAGGAAATACCAGTAGATGTTCACCCGGAACAGCCGGAGACCTGCCGGCAGCAAGATTCCGGAATTCTTCCTAAGAAGCCTTGAACGCAGTGAAACGCTCCTATGTTGCAATAACTCAGCAGCTCATTCTGAATGTTCTAGGCAGAGGTCATTCGGCTGAACACAATCGTGGACTAATTAGAGCCAGATGTAGGCAGTGCCGTCCATAGTGCTGGATGGACAGTGGTCGCGTGCCAAACAAGTGAGCTCTATTTCTCCAAACTTTAACGGAGTGCCATAAGTAGAGGTTCAACTTACTACTTCGGTTGAGGAGAGTGTAGCCGTCAAAGCGGGAATCAGAAGCACTCAGGTGAGAAGAATGGGAAGCAGATATACCCAGTCCGCTGGCAGTGTCCTACGGGGACCCGCCTATCTGGCTGCCACGCCTGAATGTTTGCAACCGCGGCAGAACTAGGCAGGCTCAATTGTGCAGCAATGCAAAAAGCATAACCTGGCCAAATTTCATGGGTGTACAAGTAACCAAGGAGGATTCACAAGCAGATGTTCACCCAGAACAGCCGGAGGCCTGCTGGCATCAAGATTCCGGAATTCTTCCAGTGAAGCCCTCAAAGCAGTGAAATGCTCCTATGTTGCAATAACTCAGAACCTCATTCTGCGTGTTCCTGGCAGAGATCATTCGGCTGAACACAACTGTGGACTAATTAGAGCCAGATATAAGCAGTGCCGTATAGTGCTGGATGGACATTGGTGGCGTGCCAAACACCTGAGATCTAGTTCTCAACACTTTCACAAAGTGCCATAAGTTGAGGTTCTACTTACTGCTCTGGTTGAGTAGAGTGTAACCGTCAAAGCTGGAATCAGTAGCACTCAGGTGAAAACGGAAAGCAGATATACCCAGTCCCCTGGCAGTGTCCTACTGGGACCAGCCTATCTGGCTTCCACGCCTGAATGTTTGCAACCACGTCAGAGGAAGCCAGGCGCAATTGTGTAGCAATGCAAACTGCATAACCTCCCCAAATTTCAGGGGTGTACAAGAAACCACGGGGGATATACAAGGACATGTTTACCCGGAACAGCCGGAGTCTGCCGGCAGCAAATTTCCGGAATTCTTCCTAAGAAGCCTTGAAAGCAGTGAAACTCTCCTACGTTGGAATAACTCAGAACCTCATTCTGAGTGTTCCCGGCAGAGGTCATTCGGCTGAACACAACCGTGGACTAATTAGAGCCAGATGTAGGCAGTGCCGTCCATAGTGCTGGATGGACAGGGGTCGCATGCCCAACAACTGAGCTGTAGTTCTCAACACTTTCAGAAAGTGCCCTAAGTTGAGCTTCACCTTACTGCTCCGGTTGAGTAGATTGTA
Source organism: Dipodomys merriami (assembly GCF_024711535.1). Classification (NCBI taxonomy): domain Eukaryota; kingdom Metazoa; phylum Chordata; class Mammalia; order Rodentia; family Heteromyidae; genus Dipodomys; species Dipodomys merriami. Next base: position 219,746 of record NW_027203704.1, on the reverse strand, counting down.
GCTGTCAAAGCTGGAATCATTAGCACTCAGGTGAGAAGAACGGGAAGCAGATATACCCAGTCCGCTGGTAGTGTCCTACAGGGAAAAGTCTATCTGGCTGCCACGCCTGTAAGTTTGTAACCGGGGCAGAGCTAGGCAGGCGCAATTGTGCAGCAGTGCAAACTGCATAACCTGGCCAAATTTGACGGGTGTACAAGAAACAACAGGGGATGTACAAGGAGATGTTCACCCGGCACAGCCAGAGGCCTGCCGGCAGCAATATTCCAGAATTCTTCTTAAGAAGCCTTGAAAGCAGTGAAACTCTCCTATGTTGCAATAACTCAGGACCTCATTCTGAGTGTTCCCGGCAGAGGTCATTTGGCTGAACTCATCCGTGGACTAATTAGAGCCAGATGTAGGCAGTCGACTAATTAGAGCCAGATGTGGGCAATGGACTAATTAGAGCCAGATATAGGCAGTGTTTTCGATCGGAAATCAACTGAGCTTTAGTTCTCCAAACTTTCACAAATTGCCATAAGTTGAGGTTCAACTTACTGCTCCGGTTGAGTAGAGTGTACCCGTCAAAGCTGGAATCAGTAGCACTCAGGTGAGAAGAACGGGAAGCAGGTAGACCCAGTCCGCTGGCAGTGTCCTACGGGGACCAGCCTTTCTGGCTGCCACGCCTGAATGTTTGTAAGCATGGCAGAGCTATGCAGGCGGAATTGTGCAGCAATGCAAACTGCATAACCTGGCCAAATTTCACGGGTGTACAAGAAACCACGGAGGATTTACAAGGGGATTTCACCTGGAACAGGCGGAGGCCTGCCGGAAGCAAGATTCCGGAATTCTTCCTGTGAAACCTTGAAAGCAGTGAAACGCACCTAGTTTGCAATAACTCAGAACCTCATTCTGATTGTTCCCGGCAGAGATCATTCGGTTGAACACAACTGTGGTCTAATTAGAGCCAGATATAGGCAGTGCCGTCCATAGTGCTGGATGGATATTGGTGGCGTGCCAAACACCTGAGATCTAGTTCACAACACTTTCACAAAGTGCCATACGTTGAGGTTCTACTTACTGCTCCGGTTGAGTAGAGTGTAGCCGTCAAAGGTGGAATCATAAGCACTCATGTGAGAGGAATGGAAAGCAGATATACCCAGTTCCTGGCAGTGTCTTACGGGGACCAGCCTATCTGGCTGCCACGCCTGAATGTTTGCAACCGCGGCAGGGGTACACAGGCGTAATTGTGCAGCAATGCAAACTGCATAACCTCCCCAAATTTCAGGGGTGTACAAGAAACCACGGGGGATTTACAAGGAGATGTTCACCCTGAACAGCAAGAAGCCTGGCGGCAGCAAGATTCTGGAATTCTTCCTAAGAAGCCTTGAAAACAGTGAAACGCTCCTATGTTGCAATAACTCAAAACCTCATTTTGAGTGCTCCCGACAGAGGTCACTCGGCTGAACACAACCGAGAACTAATTATAGCTAGATGTATGCAGTGCCGTCCATAGTTCTGGGCGGACAGTGGTCGCATGCTAAACAACTGAGGTCTAGTTCTCCAAACGTTCACATAGTGCCATAAGTTGAGGTTCAACTTACTGCTTCGGTTGAGTAGAGTGTAGCCGTCAAACTGGAATAGTAGCACTCAGGTGAGAAGAACGAGAAGCAGATATACCCACTCCGCTGACAGTGACCTACGGGGAACAACCTATCTGGTTGATACGCCTGAATGTTTACAACCGCGACAGAGCTAGACAGTCGCAATTATGCAGCAATGCAAACTGCATAACCTGGCCAAATTTCACGGGTGTACAAGAAACCTCGAGGAAATACAAGGAGATGTTCACCCGGAACAGCCGGAGTTCTGCCGGCAGCAATTTCTGGAATTCTTAATAAGAAGCATTGATCGCAGTGAAACGCTCCTATGTTGCAATAACTCAGCACCTCATTCTGAGTGTTCCCGGCAGAGGTCATTCGGCTGAACACAACCGTGGACTAATTAGAATCAGATGTATGCAGTGCCGTCCATAGTGCTGGATGGACAGTGGTGGCTGGTCAAACAACTGCGATCTAGTTCTCAACACTTTCACAAAGTGCCATAAGTTGAGGTTCAACTTATTCCTCCGGTTGAGTAGAGTGTAGCCGTCAAAGCTGGAATCAGTAGCACTCAGTTGAGAAGAACGGGAAGCAGATAGACCCAGTCCGCTGGTAGTGTCCTATGGGGACCAGCCTATCTGGCTGCCATGCCTGAATGTTTGCAACCGTGGCAGAGCCAGGCAGGCACAATTGTGCAGCAATGCAAACTGCATAACCTGGCCAAATTTCACGGGTGTACAAGAAACCACGGAGGATTTTCAAGGAGATGTTCACCTGGAACAGCCGGAGGCTTGCCGTCAGCAAGATTCCGGAATTCTTCCTGTGAAGCCTTGAAAGCAGTGAAACGCTCCTATGTTGCAATAAGTCAGAACCTCATTCTTAGTGTTCCCGGCAGAGGCTGAACACAACCGTGGAGTATTTGGAGCAAGATGTAGACAGTGCGGTCCATACTGCTGGATGGACAGTGGTGGCTAGCCAAACAACTGTGCTCTCGTTCTCAGCACTTTCACAAAGTGCCATAAGTTGAAGTTCAAATTACTGCTCCGGTTGAGTAGAGTGTAGCCGTCAAAGCTGGAATCAGTAGCACTCAGGTGAGAAAAACGGGAAGCAGATATACACAGTCCGCTGGCAGTGTCCTTCGGGGACCAGCCTATCTGGCTGCCACGCCTGAATGTTTGCAAGCGCTGCAGAGCTAGGCAGGCGCAATTGTGCAGCAATACAAACTGCATAACCTGGCCAAATTTCCCGGGTGTACAAGAAACCACGGAGGATTTACAAGGAGATGTTCACCCGGAACAGCCGGAGGCCTGCAGGCAGCAAAATTCCGGAATCCTTCCGAAGAACCCTTGAAAGCAGTGAAACGCTCCTATGTTGTGATAACTCAGAACCTCATTCTGAGTGTTCCCAGCACAGATCATTCGGCTGAACACAACCGTGGACTAATTAGAGCCAGATGTAGGCAGTGCCGTCCATAGTGCTGGATGGAGAGTGGTGGCGTGCCAAACAACTGAGCTTTAATTCTCAACACTATCACAAAGTGCCCTAAGTTGAGCTTCACCTTACTGCTCCGGTTAAGTACATTGTAGCTGTCAAATCTGGAATCATTAGCACTCAGGTGAGAAGAACGGGAAGCAGATATACCCAGTCCGCTGGCAGTGTTCTACAGGGAAAAGTCTATCTGGCTGCCACGCCCAAAAGATTGTAACCAGGGCAGAGTTAGGCAGGTGAAATTGTGCAGCAGTTCAAACTCCATAACCTGGCCAAATTTCACGGGTGTACAAGAAACCACGGGGGATGTACAAGGAGATGTTCACCCGGAACACCCAGAGGCCTGCCGGCAGCAATATTCCGGAATTCTTCCTAAGAAGCCTTGAAAGCAGTGAAACTCTCCTATGTTGCACGAACTCAGAACCTCATTCTGAGTGTTCCTGGCAGAGGTCATTCGGCTCAACTCATCCGTGGAATAATTAGAGCCAGATGTAGACAGTAGACTAATTAGAGCCAGATGTGGCCAATGGACTAATTAGAGCCAGATATAGGCAGTGTTTTCGATTGGAAAACAAGTGAGCTTTAGTTCTCCAAACTTTCACAAATTGCCATAAGTTGAGGTTCAACTTACTGCTCCGGTTGAGTAGAGTGTACCCGTCAAAGCTGGAATCAGTAGCACTCAGGTGAGAAGAACGGGAAGCAGGTAGACCCAGTCCGCTGGAAGTGTCCTACGGGGACCAGCCTTTCTGGCTGCCACGCCTGAATGTTTGTAACCATGGTAGAGCTATGCAGGCGGAATTGTGCAGCAATGCAAACTGCATAACCTGGCCAAAATTCACGGGTGTACAAGAAACCACGGAGGATTTACAAGGGGATTTCACCTGGAACAGCTGGAGGCCTGCCTGCAGCAAGATTCCGGAATTCTTCCTGTGAAACCTTGAAAGCAGTGAAACGCTCCTCGTTTGCAATAACTCAGAACCTCATTCTGAGTGTTCCTGGCCGAGATCATTCGGCTGACACAACTGTGGACTAATTAGAGCCAGATGTAGGCAGAGCCGTCCATAGTGCTGGATGGACAGTGGTGGCGTGCCAAACAACAGAGCTCTAGTTCTCAACACTTGTACACAGTGCCCTAATTTGAGGTTCAACTTACTGTTCCGGTTGAGTAGAGTGTCGCCGTCAATGCTGGCATCAGTAGCACTCAGGTGAGAAGATCGGGAAGCAGATATACCCAGTCTGCTGGCAGTGTCCTACAGGGACCAGCCTATCTGGCTGCCACGCCTGAATGTTTGCAATCGCAGCAGAGCTTGGCAGGCGCAATTGTGCAGCAATGCAAACTGCATAACCTGGCCAAATTTCACGGGTGTACAAGAAACTACGGGGGATTTACAAGGAGATGTCCACCAGGAACAGCCAGAGGCCTGCCGGCAGCAACATTCCGGAATCCTTCCTAAGAAGCCTTGAAAGCAGTGAAACGCTCCTATGTGGCAATAACTCAGAACCTCATTCTGAGTGTTCCCGGCAGAGGTCATTCGACTGAACACAACCATGGACTAATTAGAGCCTGATGTATGCAGTGCCGTCCATAGTGCAGGATGGACAGTGGCGGTGTGCCAAACAACTGACCTCTAGTTCTCAACACTTTCACAAAGTGCCATAAGTTGAGGTTCAACTTACTGATGCGGTTGAGTAGAGTGTAGCCGTCAAAGCTGGAATCAGTAGCACTCAGGTGAGAAGAACGGGAAGCAGATATACCCAGTCCGCTGGCAATGTCTTACGGGGACCAGCCTATCTGGCTGCCAAGCCTGAATGTGTGCAACCCCAGCAAAGCTAGGCAGGCGCAATTGTGCAGCAATGCAAACTGCATAACGTGGCCAAATTTCATGGGTGTACAAGAAACCACAGGGATTTACAAGGAGATGTTCACCCGGAACAGCCGGAGACCTGCTGGCAGCAAAATTCCGGAATTCTTCCTAAGAAGCCTTGAAAGCAGTGAAACGCTCCTAGTTTGCAATAACTCAGAACCTCATTCTGAGTGTTCCCAGAAGAGATCATTCGGCTGAACACAACTGTGGACTAATTAGAGCCAGGTGTATGCAGTGCCGTCCATAGTGCTGGATGTACAGTGGTGGTGTGCAAAACACCTGAGATCTAGTTCTCAACACTTTCACAAAGTGCCATAAGTTGAGGTTCAACCTACTACTTCGGTTGAGTAGAGTGTAGCCGTCAAAGCTCGAATCAGTAGCACTCAGGTGAGAAGAATGGGAAGCAGATATACCCAGTGCGCTGGCAGTGTCCTACAGGGACCAGCCCATCTGGCTGCCATTCCTAAATATTTGCAACTGTGGCAGGGGTAGGCAGGCGCAATTGTGTAGCAATGCAAACTGCATAACCTGCCCAAATTTCAGGCTTGTACAAGAAACCACGGGGCATTTACACGGACATGTTTACCCGGAACAGCCGGAGGCCTGCCGGCAGCAACCTTCCAGAATCCATCCTGAGAAGCCTTGAAAGCAGTGAAACGCTCCTATGTTGCAATAACTCAGAACCTCATTCTGAGTGTTCCCGGCAGAGGTCATTCGGCTGAACACAACCGTGGACTAATTAGAGCCAGATGTAGGCACTGCTGTCCTTAGTGCTGGATGGACATTGGTGGCGAGCCAAACAACTGAGCTCTAGTTCTCAACACTTTCACAAAGTGCCATAAGTTGAGGTTCAACTTACTGCTCCCGTTGAGTAGAGTGTAGCCGTCAAAGCAGGAATCAGGAGCACGAAGGTGAGAAGAATGGGAAGCAGATATACAAAGTCCGCTTGTAGTGTCCTACTGGGTCCAGCCTATCTGGCTGCCACGACTGAATGTTTGCAACCTCGGCAGAGATAGGCAGGCACAATTGTGCAGCAATGCAAACTGCATAACGTGGCCAAAATTCACGGGTGTACAAGAAACCACGGGGGATTTACAAGGAGATGTTCACCCGGAACAGCCGGAGGCGTGCCGGCAGCAACATTTCGGAATTCTTCCTAAGAAACCTTGAAAGCAGTGAAACGCTCCTATGTTGCAATAACACAGAACCTCATTCTGAGTGTTCCCGGCAGAGGTCATTCGGCTGAACACAACCGTAGACTAATTAGAGCCAGATGTAGGCAGTGCCTTCCATAGTGCTGGATGGACAGTGGTCGCATGCCCAACATCTGAGCTCTAGTTCTCAACAGTTTCAGAAAGTGCCCTAAGTTGAAGTTCAACTTACTGCTGCGGTTGAGTAGAGTGTAGCCATCAAAGCTGGAATCAGTAGCACACAGGTGAGAAGAACGTGAAGCAGATACACCCAGTCCGCTGGCAGTGTCCTATGGGGAGCAGCCTATCTGGCGGGAATGTCTGAATGTTTGCCACCGCGGCAGAGCTATGCAGGCGCAATTGTGCAGGAAAGCAAACTGCATAACCTGGCCAAATTTCACGGGTGTACAAGAAACAACGCGGATTTACAAGGAGATGTTCACCCAGAACAGCCGGAGGCCTACAGACAGCAAGATTCCAGAATCCTTCCTGAGAAGCCTTGAAAGCAGTGAAACGCTCCTAGTTTGCAATAACTCAGAACCTCATTCTGAATGTTCCCAGCAGGTGTCATTCCGCTGAACTCATCAGTGGACTAATTAGAGCCAGATGTAGGCAGTGGACTAATTAGAGCCAGATGTAGGCAATGGACTAATTAGAGACAGATATAGGCAGTGTTTTCAATTGGAAATCAACTGAGCTTTAGTTCTCCAAACTTTCACAAAGTGCCATAAGTTGAGGTTCAACTTACTGCTCCGGTTGAGTAGAGTGTAGCCGTCAAAGCTGGAATCAGTAGCACTCAGGTGAGAAGAACGGGAAGCAGATATACCCAGTCCGCTGGCAGTGTCCTACGGGGACCAGCCTATCTGGCTGCCACGCCTGAATGTTTGCAACCGCGGCAGAGCAAGGCAGTCACAATTGTGCAGCAATGCAAACTGCATAACCTGGCCAAATTTCACGGGTGTACAAGAAACCCCAGGGAATTACATGGAGATGTTCACCCGGAACAGTCGGAGGCCTGCCGGAGGCAACATTCCGGAGTTCTTCCTAAGAAGCCTTGAAAGCAGTGAAACGCTCCTATGTTGCAATAACTCAGAACTTCATTCTGAGTGTTCCCGGCAGAGGTCATTCGGCTGAAGACAACCGTGGACTAATTACAGCCAGATGTAGGCTCTGCTGTCCATAGTGCTGGATGGAATGTTGTGGCGTGCCAAACAACTGAGCTCTAGTTCTCAACACTTTCACAAAGTGCCATAAGTTGAGGTTCAACTTACTGCTCCGGTTGAGAAGAGTGTAGCCGTCAAAGCTGGAATCAGTAGCACTCAGTTGAGAACAACGGGAAGCACATAGACCCAGTCCGCTGACAGTGTCCTACAGGATCCAGCCTATCTGGCTGCCACGCCTGAATGTTTCCAACCGTGGCAGAGCTAGGCAGGCACAATTGTGCAGCCATGCAAACTGCATAACCTGGCAAAATTAAACAGGTGTACAAGAAACCACGGGGGATTTACAAGGAGATGTTCACCCGGAATAGCCCGAGGCCTGCCGGCAGCAAGATTCCGGAATTCTTCCTGTGAAGCCTTGAAAGCAGTGAAACGCTCCTGTTTAGCAATAACTCAGAATCTCATTCTGAGTGTTCCCGGCAGAGGTCATTCGGCTGAACACAACTATGGACTACTTAGAGCCAGATGTAGGCAGTGCCGTCCATAGTGCTGGATTTACAGTGGTGGCATGCCAAACTACTGAGCTCTAGTTCTCAACACTTATACAAAGTGCCATAAGTTGAGGTTCAACTTACGGCTCCGGTTGAGTTGAGTGTAGCCGACAAAGCTGGAATCAGTAGCACTCAAGTGAGAAGAACAGGAAGCAGATATACCCAGTCCGCTGGCAGTGTCCTTCGGGGACCAGCCTATCTGGCTGCCACGCCTGAATGTTTGCAACCGCGGCAGAGCTAGGCAGGCGCAATTGTGCAGCAATGCAAACTGCACAACCTGGCCAAATTTCACGGGTGTACAAGAAACCACGGGGGATTTACAAGTATCTGTTCACCGGGAACAGCCGGAGGTCTGCCGACGGCAACATTCCGGAATCCTTCCTGAGAAGCCTTGAAAGCAGTGAAACGCTCCTATGTTGTAATAACTCAGAACCTCATTCTGAGTGTTCCCGGAAGAGGTCATTAGGCTGAACATAAACTTGGAAAAATTAGAGCCACATGTAGGCAGTTCTGTCCATAGTGCTGGATGGACAGTGGTCGCGTGCCAAACAACTGAGCTCTAGTTCTCCAAACTTTAACAGAGTGCCATAAGTAGTGGTTCAACTTACTGCTTCGGTTGAGTGTGGTGTAGCCGTCAAAGCGGAAATCAGAAGCACTCAGGGGAGAAGAATGGGAAGCAGATATACCCAGTCCGCTGTCCCTGGCCTACGGGGACCAGCCTATCTGGCTGCCACGCCTGAATGTTTGCAACCGCGGCATAGCTAGGCAGGCGCAATTATGCAGCAATACAAACTGCATAATCTAGCCAAATTTCACGGGTGTACAAGAAACCACGGGGGATTTAGAAGGAGATGTTCACTCGGAACAACCGGAGGCCTGCCGCCAGCAAGATTCTAGAATTCTTCCTAAGAAGCCTTGAAAGCAGTGAAACACTCCTTTGTTGCAATAACTCAGAACCTCATTGTGAGTGTTCCCGGCAGAGCTCATTCGGCTGAACTAACCGTGGACTAACTATAGCCAGATGCATGCAGTGGCGTCCATAGTGCTGGATGGACAGTGGTGGTGTGCCAAACAAGTGAGCTCTAGTTCTCAACACTTTCACAAAGTGCCATAATTTGAGGATCAACTTACTGCTCTGGTTGAGTAGAGTGTAGCCGTCAAAGCTAGAATCAGCAGCACTCAGGTGAGAACAGGAAGCAGATATACCCAATCAGCTGGCAGTGTCCTACGGTGTCCAGCCTATCTGGCTGCCACGCCTCAATGTTTGCAACCACGGCAGAGCTAAGCAGTCGCAATTATGCAGCAATGCAAACTGCATAACCTGGCCAAATTACACGGGTGTACAAGAAAAAACGCGGGATTTACAAGGAGATCTTAACCCAGATCAGCGGGAAACCTACCGCCAGCAAGATTCCGGAATCCTTCCTGAGAAGTTCACGCAGAACAGCCGGAGGCCTGCTGGTTGCAAGGTTCCGGAATTTTTCATAAGAAGCCTTGAAAGCAGTGAAACGCTCCTATGTTGCAATAACTCAGAACCTCATTCTGAGTGTTCCAGCAGAGTTCATTCGGCTGAACACAACCGTGGACTAATTACAGCCAGATGTATGCAGCGCCGTCCATAGTGTTGGATGGACAATGGTGGCGTGCCAAACAACTGAGCTCTAGTTCTCAACACTTTCACAAAGTGCCATAAGTTGAGGTTCAACTTACTGCTCCGGTTGAGTAGAGTGTAGCCGTCAAAGCTGTAATCAGTAGCACTCAGGTGAAAAGAACAGGAAGCAGATAGACCCAATTCGCTGGCAGTGTCCTACGGGAACCAGCCTATCTAGCTGCCACGCGTGATTGTTTGCAACCGCGGCAGAGCTAGGCAGGCACAATTGTTCAGCAATGCCAACTGCATAACCTGTCCAAATTTCATGGGTGTAAAAGAAACCATGGGTGATTTACAAGGAGATGTTCACTCGGAACAGCCGGAGGCCTGCCGGGAGCAACATTCCGGAATCCTTCCTGAGAAGACTTGAAAGCAGTGAAAGTCTCCTATTTTGCAATAACTCCGAAACTCATTCTGAGTGTTCCGGGCAGAGGTCATTCGGCTGATCCCAACCGAGGACTAATTATAGCCACATGTAGGCAGTGCCGTACATAGTGCTGGATGGACACTGCCGGTTTAGTAGAGTGTAGCCATCAAAGATGGAATCAATAGCACTCAGGTGAGAAGAACGGAAAGCAGATATACCCAGTCCCCTGGCAGTGTCCTACTGGGACCAGCCTATCTGGCTTCCACGCCTGAATGTTTGCAACTGCGTCAGGGGAAGACGGCGCAATTGTGTAGCAATGCAAACTGCATAACCTCCCCAAATTTCAGTTGTGTACAAGAAACCACGGGGGATTTACAAGGACATGTTTACCCGGAACAGCCGGAGGCCTGCCGGCAGCAACATTCCCGAATTCTTCCTAAGAAGCCTTGAAAGCAGTGAAACTCTCCTACGTTGGAATAACTCAGAACCTCATTCTGAGTGTTCCCGGCAGAGGTCATTCGGCTGAACACAACCGTGGACTAATTAGAGCCAGATGTAGGCAGTGCCGTCCATAGTGCTGGATGGACAGTGGTCGCATGCCCAACAACTGAGCTGTAGTTCTCAACACTTTCAGAAAGTGCCTAAGTTGAGCTTCACCTTACTGCTCCGGTTGAATAGATTGTAGCTGTCAAAGCTGGAATCATTAGCACTCAGGTGAGAAGAACGGGAAGCAGATATACCCAGTCCGCTGGCAGTATCCTACAGGGAAATGTCTATCTGGCTGCCACGCCTGAAAGTTTGTAACCGGGGCAGAGCTAGGCAGGCGCAATTGTGCAGCAGTGCAAACTGCATAACCTGGCCAAATTTCACGGGTGTACAAGAAACCACGGGGGATGTACAAGGAGATGTTCACCCGGAACAGCAGCAAGATTCCGGAATTCTTCCTAAGAAGCCTTGAAAGCAGTGAAACGCTCCTACGTTGCAATAACTCAGAACCTCATTCTGAGTGTTCCCGGCAGAGGTCATTCGGCTGAACTCATCCGTGGACTAATTAGAGCCAGATGTAGGCAGTGGACTTATTAGAGCCAGATGTAGGCAGTGGACTAAATAGAGCCAGATGTAGGCAATGGACTAATTAGAGCGAGATATAGGTAGTGTTTTCGATTGGAAAACAACTGAGCTTTAGTTCTCCAAACTTTCACAAAGTGCCATAAGTTGAGGTTCAACTTACTGCTCCGGTTGATTAGAGTGTAGCCGTCTAAGCTGGAATCAGTACCACTCAGGTGAGAAGAATGGGAATCAGATATATCCAGTTCGCTGGCAATGTCTTACGGATACCAGCCTATCTGGCAGCCACGCCTGAATGTTTGCAATCGCGGCAGAGCTTCGTAGGCGCAATTGTGCAGCAATGCAAACTGCATAACCTGGCCAAATTTTACCGGTGTACAAGAAACCACGGGGGATTTACAAGGAGATGTTCAGCCGGAACAGCCAGAGGCCTGCCGGCAGCAACATTCCGGAATCCTTCCTAAGAAGCCTTGATAGCAGTGAAACGCTCCTATGTTGCAAGAACTCAGAACCTCATTCTGAGTGTTCCCGGCAGAGGTCATTCGGCTGAAGACAACCATGGACTAATTAGAGCCAGATGGAGGCATTGCAGTCCATAGTGCTGGATGGACAGTTTTGGCGTGCCAAGCAACTGAGCTCTAGTTCTCCACACTTTCACAGAGTGCCATAACTTGAGGTTCAACTTACTGCTCCGGTTGAGTAGAGTGTACCCGTCAAAGCTGGAATCAGTAGGACTCAGGTGAGAAGAATGGGAAGCAGATATACCAGTCAGCTGGCAGTGTCTTACGTGGACCAGCCTATATGGCTGCCACGCCTGAATGTTTGCAACCGCGGCAGAGCTAGGCAGGCGCAATTGTGCAGCAATGCAAACTGCATAACCTGGACAAATTTAACAGGTGTACAAGAAAGCACGGGTCATTTACAAGGAGATGTTCACCCGGAACAGCTGGAGTCCTGCCTGCAGCAAGATTCGGAATTCTTCATGTGAAGACTTGAAAGCCGTGAAAAGCTCCTATGTGGCAATAACTCACAACTTCATTCTGAGTGTTCCCGGCAGAGGTCATTCGGCTGAACACAACCGTGGACTAATTAGAGCCAGATGTACGCAGTGCCATCCATAGTGCGGAATGGACAGTGGTGGGGTGCCAAAAAACTGAGCTCTAGTTCTGAACACTGTCACAAAGTGCCATAAGTTGAGCTTCAACTTACTGCTTCGGTTGAGTAGAGTGTAGCCGTTAAAGCTGGAATCAGTAGCACTCAGGTGAGAAGAACGCGAAGCAGATATACCCAGTCCGCTGGCAGTGTCCTACGGGGACCAGCCTATCTGGCTGCCACGCCTGAATGTTTGCAACAGCGGCAGAGCTAGGCAGGCGCAATTGTGCAGCAATGCAAACTGCATAACCTAGCCAAATTTCACGGGTGTACAATAAACCACCCGGGATTTACAAGGACATGTTCACCCGGAACAGCCGGAGGCCTGCCGGCAGCAAGATACCGGAATTCTTCCTGTGAAGCCTTGAAAGCACTGAAACGCTCCTATGTTGCAATAACTCAGAACCTCATTCTGAGTGTTCCCGGCAGAGGTCATTAGCCTGACCACAACGGTGGACTAATTAGAGCCAGATGTAGGCAGTGCCGTCCATAGTGCTGGATGGAGAGTGGTACACTATGAAACAATTGAGCTCTAGTTCTCCACACTTTCACAAAGTGCCATAAGTTGAGGTTCAACTTACTGCTCCGGTTGATAGAGTGTAGCTGTGAAAGCTGGAATCAGTAGCACTCAGGTGAGAAGAACGGGAAGCCGATAAACCCAGTCCGCTGGCAGTGTCCTACGGGGACCAGCCTATCTGGCTGCCACGCCTGAATGTTTGCAACCGCGGCATTGCTAGGCAGGTACAATTGTGCAGCGATGCAAACTGCATAACCTGGCCAAATTTTACGGGGGTACAAGAAACCACGGCTGATTTACAAAGAGATGTTCAATCGGAACAGCCAGAGTCGTGCCGGCAGCAAGATTCCGGAATTATTCCTAAGAAGCCTTGAAAGCAGTGAAACGCTCCTATGTTGGAATAACTCAGAACCGCATTCTGAGTGTTCCCGGCAGAGGTCATTCCGCTGAACACAACCGTGGACTAATTAGAGACAGATGTAGGCAGTGCCGTCCATAGGGCTGGAAGGAGAGTGGTGGCGTGCCAAACAACTGAGCTCTAGTTCTCAACACTATCACAAAGTGCCATAAGTTGAGTTTCAACTTACTGCTCCGGTTGAGTAGAGTGAAGCCGTCCAAGCTGGAATCAGTAGCACTCAGGTTAGAAATTTGGGAAGCAGATATACCCAGTCCGTTGGCAGTGTCCTACCGGGACCAGCCTATCTGGTTGCCACGCCTGAATGTTTGCAACCACGGCAGAGCTAGGCAGGAGCAATTTTGCAGCAATGTAAACTGAATAACCTGACCTAATTTCACGGGTGTACAAGAAACCACTCGGTATTTAAAAGGAGATGTTCACCCCGAACAGCCGGAGGCCTGCCGGCAGCAAGATTCCGGAATTTTTCCTGAGAAGCCTTGAAAGCAGTGTAACGCTCCTATGTGGCAATAACTCAGCACGTCATTCTGAGTGTTCCCGACAGAGGTCATTCGGCTGAACACAACCGTGGACTAATTAGAGCCAGATGTAGGCAGTGCCGTCCATAGTGCTGGATGGAGAGTGGTCGCGTGCCAAACAACTGAGCTCTAGTTCTCTAAACTTTAACAGAGTGCCATAAGTAGAGGTTCAACTTACTGTTTCGGTTGAGTAGAGTGTAGCCGTCAAAGCGGGAATCAGAAGCACTCAAGTGAGAAGAATGGGAAGCAGATATACCCAGTCAGAGCTCATTAGGCTGAACACAACCGTGGACTAACTAAAGCCAGATACATGCAGTGCCGTCCATAGTACTGGCTGGGCAGTGGTGGTGTGCCAAACAACTGAGCTCTAGTTCGCAACACTTTCACAAAATGCCATAAGTTGAGGATCAACTTACAGCGACAGTTGAGTAGAGTGTAGCCGTCCAAGCTAGAATCAGCAGCACTCGGGTGAGAAGAACGGGAAGCAGATATACCTAGTACGCTGGCAGTGTCCTACGGTGTCCAGCCTATGTGGCTGCCACGCCTCAATGTTTGCAACCGCGGCAGAGCTAAGCAGTCGCAATTATGCAGCAATGCAAACTGCATAACCTGGCCAAATTTCACAGGTGTACAAGAAACCACTGGAGATTTACAAGGACATGTTTACCCGGAACAGCCCGAGGCCTGCCATCAGCAAGATTCCGGAATTCTTCCTAAGAAGCCTTGAAAGCAGTGAAACGCTCCTATGTGGCAATAACTCAGAACCTCATTCTTAGTGTTCCCGGCAGAGGTCATTCGGCTGAACACAACCGTGTACTAATTAGAGCCAGATGTAGGCAGTGCCATCCATAGTGCTAGATGGACAGTGGTCGCGTGCCGAACAAGTGAGGTCTAGTTCTCCAAACTTTAACAGAGTGATATAAGTAGAGGTTCAACTTACTGCTTCGGTAGAGTAGAGTGTAGCCGTCAAACCGGGAATCAGAAGCACTCAGGTGAGAAGAATGGGAAGCAGATATACCCAGTCCGCTGGCAGTGTCCTACGGAGACCAGCCTATCTGGCTGCCATGCCTGAATGTTTGCATCCGCGGCAGAGCTAGGCAGGCGCAATTATGCAGCAATGCAAACTGCATAACCTAGCCAAATTTCACGGGTGTACAAGAAACCACGGGGGATTTACAAGGAGATGTTCACTCAGAGCAACTAGAGGCCTGCCGGCAGCAAGATTCCAGAATTCTTCCTAAGAAACCTTGAACGCAGTGAAACACTCCTATGTTGCAATAACTTAGAACCTTATTGTGAGTGTTCCCAGCAGAGCTCATTCGGATGAACACAACCGTGGACAAACTATTGCCAGATGTAGGCAGTGCCGTCCATAGTGCTTAATGGACAGTCTGGGCGTGCCAAACAACTGAGCTCTAGTTCTCCAAAATTTAACAGAGTGCCATAAGTAGAGGTTCAACTTCCTGCATCGGTTGAGTAGAGTGCAGCCGTCAAAGCTAGAATCAGCAGCACTCAGGTGAGAAGAACGGGAAGCACATATACCCAGTCTGCTGGCAGTGTACTACGGTGTCCAGCCTATCTGGCTGCCACTCCTCAATATTTGCAACCGCGGCAGAGCTAAGCAGTCGCAACTATGCAGCAATTCAACTGCATAACCTGGCCAAATTTCATGGGTGTTCAGGAAACCAGGGGGATGTACAAGGAGATGTTCACCCGGAACAGCCGGAGGCCTGCCAGCAGCAAGTTTCCGGAATTCTTCCTATGAAGCCTTGAAAGCAGTGAAAAGCTACTGTGTTGGAATGACTCAGAAGCTCATTCTGAGTGTTCCCGGCAGAGGTCATTCGGCTGAACACAACCGTGGACTAATTAGAGCTAGATGTAAGCAGTGCCGTCCATAGTGCTGGATGGACAGTGGTGGCATGCCAAAAAACTGAGCTCTATTTCTCAACACTTTCACAAAGTGCCATAAGTTGAGGTTCAACTTACTGCTCTGGTTGAGTATAGTGTAGCCGTCAAAGCTGGAATCAGTAGCACTCAGGTGAGAAGAACGGGAAGCACATATACCCAGTCCGCTGGCAGTGTCCTAGGTAGACCAGCCTACCTGGGGGCCACGCCTGAATTTTTGCAACCGCGTCAGAGCTTGGCAGGAACAATTGTGCAGCAATGCAAACTGCATAACCTGGCCAAATTTCACGTGTGTACAAGAAACCACGGGGGATTTACATGGAGATGTTCACCCGAAACAGCCGGAGGCCTGCCTGCAGCAACATTCCGGAATACTTCCTAAGAAGCCTTGAAAGCAGTGAAACGCTCCTATGTGACAACAACTCAGAACCTCATTCTGATTGTTCCCGGCAGAGGTCATTAGGCGGAACACAACCGTGGAATAATTAGAGCCAGATGTAGGCAGTGCCGTCCATAGTGCTGGATTGACAGTGGTGGCGTTCCAAACAAGTGACCTCTAATTCTCAACACTTTCACAAAGTGCCATAAGTTGAGGTTCAACTTACTGCTCCGGTTGAGTAGAGTGTAGCCGACAAATCTGTAATCAGTAGCACTCAGGTGAGAAGAACGGGAAGCAGATATACCCAGTCCGCTGGCAATGTCTTACGGGGACCAGCCTATCTGGCTGCCAAGCCTGAATGTGTGCAACCCCAGCAGAGCTAGGCAGGCGCAATTGTGCAGCAATGCAAACTGCATAACGTGGCCAAATTTCATGGGTGTACAAGAAACCACAGGGATTTACAAGGAGATGTTCACCCGGAACAGCCGGAGACCTGCTGGCAGCAAAATTCCGGAATTCTTCCTAAGAAGCCTTGAAAGCAGTGAAACGCTCCTAGTTTGCAATAACTCAGAACCTCATTCTGAGTGTTCCCAGAAGAGATCATTCGGCTGAACACAACTGTGGACTAATTAGAGCCAGGTGTATGCAGTGCCGTCCATAGTGCTGGATGTACAGTGGTGGCGTGCAAAACACCTGAGATCTAGTTCTCAACACTTTCACAAAGTGCCATAAGTTGAGGTTCAACCTACTACTTCGGTTGAGTAGAGTGTAGCCGTCAAAGCTCGAATCAGTAGCACTCAGGTGAGAAGAATGGGAAGCAGATATACCCAGTCCGCTGGCAGTGTCCTACAGGGACCAGCCCATCTGGCTGCCATTCCTAAATATTTGCAACTGTGGCAGGGGTAGGCAGGCGCAATTGTGTAGCAATGCAAACTGCATAACCTGCCCAAATTTCAGGCGTGTACAAGAAACCACGGGGCATTTACACGGACATGTTTACCCGGAACAGCCGGAGGCCTGCCGGCAGCAACCTTCCAGAATCCATCCTGAGAAGCCTTGAAAGCAGTGAAACGCTCCTATGTTGCAATAACTCAGAACCTCATTCTGAGTGTTCCCGGCAGAGGTCATTCGGCTGAACACAACCGTGGACTAATTAGAGCCAGATGTAGGCACTGCTGTCCTTAGTGCTGGATGGACATTGGTGGCGAGCCAAACAACTGAGCTCTAGTTCTCAACACTTTCACAAAGTGCCATAAGTTGAGGTTCAACTTACTGCTCCCGTTGAGTAGAGTGTAGCCGTCAAAGCAGGAATCAGGAGCACGAAGGTGAGAAGAATGGGAAGCAGATATACAAAGTCCGCTTGTAGTGTCCTACTGGGTCCAGCCTATCTGGCTGCCACGACTGAATGTTTGCAACCTCGGCAGAGATAGGCAGGCACAATTGTGCAGCAATGCAAACTGCATAACGTGGCCAAAATTCACGGGTGTACAAGAAACCACGGGGGATTTACAAGGAGATGTTCACCCGGAACAGCCGGAGGCGTGCCGGCAGCAACATTTCGGAATTCTTCCTAAGAAACCTTGAAAGCAGTGAAACGCTCCTATGTTGCAATAACACAGAACCTCATTCTGAGTGTTCCCGGCAGAGGTCATTCGGCTGAACACAACCGTAGACTAATTAGAGCCAGATGTAGGCAGTGCCTTCCATAGTGCTGGATGGACAGTGGTCGCATGCCCAACATCTGAGCTCTAGTTCTCAACAGTTTCAGAAAGTGCCCTAAGTTGAAGTTCAACTTACTGCTGCGGTTGAGTAGAGTGTAGCCATCAAAGCTGGAATCAGTAGCACACAGGTGAGAAGAACGTGAAGCAGATACACCCAGTCCGCTGGCATTGTCCTATGGGGAGCAGCCTATCTGGCGGGAATGTCTGAATGTTTGCCACCGCGGCAGAGCTAGGCAGGCGCAATTGTGCAGGAAAGCAAACTGCATAACCTGGCCAAATTTCACGGGTGTACAAGAAACAACGCGGATTTACAAGGAGATGTTCACCCAGAACAGCCGGAGGCCTACAGACAGCAAGATTCCAGAATCCTTCCTGAGAAGCCTTGAAAGCAGTGAAACGCTCCTAGTTTGCAATAACTCAGAACCTCATTCTGAATGTTCCCAGCAGGTGTCATTCCGCTGAACTCATCAGTGGACTAATTAGAGCCAGATGTAGGCAGTGGACTA
The DNA here is from genome assembly GCF_024711535.1 of Dipodomys merriami. Taxonomy (NCBI): domain Eukaryota; kingdom Metazoa; phylum Chordata; class Mammalia; order Rodentia; family Heteromyidae; genus Dipodomys; species Dipodomys merriami. The sequence continues at coordinate 201,716 of NW_027203704.1, read as the reverse complement.
ATTAGAGCCAGATGTAGGCAATGGACTAATTAGAGACAGATATAGGCAGTGTTTTCGATTGGAAATCAACTGAGCTTTAGTTCTCCAAACTTTCACAAAGTGCCATAAGTTGAGGTTCAACTTACTGCTCCGGTTGAGTAGAGTGTAGCCGTCAAAGCTGGAATCAGTAGCACTCAGGTGAGAAGAACGGGAAGCAGATATACCCACTCCGCTGGCAGTGTCCTACGGGGACCAGCCTATCTGGCTGCCACGCCTGAATATTTGCAACCGCGGCAGAGCAAGGCAGTCACAATTGTGCAGCAATGCAAACTGCATAACCTGGCCAAATTTCACGGGTGTACAAGAAACCCCAGGGAATTACATGGAGATGTTCACCCGGAACAGTCGGAGGCCTGCCGGAGGCAACATTCCGGAGTTCTTCCTAAGAAGCCTTGAAAGCAGTGAAACGCTCCTATGTTGCAATAACTCAGAACTTCATTCTGAGTGTTCCCGGCAGAGGTCATTCGGCTGAAGACAACCGTGGACTAATTACAGCCAGATGTAGGCTCTGCTGTCCATAGTGCTGGATGGAATGTTGTGGCGTGCCAAACAACTGAGCTCTAGTTCTCAACACTTTCACAAAGTGCCATAAGTTGAGGTTCAACTTACTGCTCCGGTTGAGAAGAGTGTAGCCGTCAAAGCTGGAATCAGTAGCACTCAGTTGAGAACAACGGGAAGCACATAGACCCAGTCCGCTGACAGTGTCCTACAGGATCCAGCCTATCTGGCTGCCACGCCTGAATGTTTCCAACCGTGGCAGAGCTAGGCAGGCACAATTGTGCAGCCATGCAAACTGCATAACCTGGCAAAATTAAACAGGTGTACAAGAAACCACGGGGGATTTACAAGGAGATGTTCACCCGGAACAGCCCGAGGCCTGCCGGCAGCAAGATTCCGGAATTCTTCCTGTGAAGCCTTGAAAGCAGTGAAACGCTCCTGTTTAGCAATAACTCAGAATCTCATTCTGAGTGTTCCCGGCAGAGGTCATTCGGCTGAACACAACTATGGACTACTTAGAGCCAGATGTAGGCAGTGCCGTCCATAGTGCTGGATTTACAGTTGTGGCATGCCAAATTACTGAGCTCTAGTTCTCAACACTTATACAAAGTGCCATAAGTTGAGGTTCAACTTACGGCTCCGGTTGAGTTGAGTGTAGCCGACAAAGCTGGAATCAGTAGCACTCAAGTGAGAAGAACAGGAAGCAGATATACCCAGTCCGCTGGCAGTGTCCTTCGGGGACCAGCCTATCTGGCTGCCACGCCTGAATGTTTGCAACCGCGGCAGAGCTAGGCAGGCGCAATTGTGCAGCAATGCAAACTGCACAACCTGGCCAAATTTCACGGGTGTACAAGAAACCACGGGGGATTTACAAGTATCTGTTCACCGGGAACAGCCGGAGGTCTGCCGACGGCAACATTCCGGAATCCTTCCTGAGAAGCCTTGAAAGCAGTGAAACGCTCCTATGTTGTGATAACTCAGAACCTCATTCTGAGTGTTCCCGGAAGAGGTCATTAGGCTGAACATAAACTTGGAAAAATTAGAGCCACATGTAGGCAGTTCTGTCCATAGTGCTGGATGGACAGTGGTCGCGTGCCAAACAACTGAGCTCTAGTTCTCCAAACTTTAACAGAGTGCCATAAGTAGTGGTTCAACTTACTGCTTCGGTTGAGTGTGGTGTAGCCGTCAAAGCGGAAATCAGAAGCACTCAGGGGAGAAGAATGGGAAGCAGATATACCCAGTCCGCTGTCCCTGGCCTACGGGGACCAGCCTATCTGGCTGCCACGCCTGAATGTTTGCAACCGCGGCATAGCTAGGCAGGCGCAATTATGCAGCAATACAAACTGCATAATCTAGCCAAATTTCACGGGTGTACAAGAAACCACGGGGGATTTAGAAGGAGATGTTCACTCGGAACAACCGGAGGCCTGCCGCCAGCAAGATTCTAGAATTCTTCCTAAGAAGCCTTGAAAGCAGTGAAACACTCCTTTGTTGCAATAACTCAGAACCTCATTGTGAGTGTTCCCGGCAGAGCTCATTCGGCTGAACTAACCGTGGACTAACTATAGCCAGATGCATGCAGTGGCGTCCATAGTGCTGGATGGACAGTGGTGGTGTGCCAAACAAGTGAGCTCTAGTTCTCAACACTTTCACAAAGTGCCATAATTTGAGGATCAACTTACTGCTCTGGTTGAGTAGAGTGTAGCCGTCAAAGCTAGAATCAGCAGCACTCAGGTGAGAACAGGAAGCAGATATACCCAATCAGCTGGCAGTGTCCTACGGTGTCCAGCCTATCTGGCTGCCACGCCTCAATGTTTGCAACCACGGCAGAGCTAAGCAGTCGCAATTATGCAGCAATGCAAACTGCATAACCTGGCCAAATTACACGGGTGTACAAGAAAAAACGCGGGATTTACAAGGAGATCTTAACCCAGATCAGCGGGAAACCTACCGCCAGCAAGATTCCGGAATCCTTCCTGAGAAGTTCACGCAGAACAGCCGGAGGCCTGCTGGTTGCAAGGTTCCGGAATTTTTCATAAGAAGCCTTGAAAGCAGTGAAACGCTCCTATGTTGCAATAACTCAGAACCTCATTCTGAGTGTTCCAGCAGAGTTCATTCGGCTGAACACAACCGTGGACTAATTACAGCCAGATGTATGCAGCGCCGTCCATAGTGTTGGATGGACAATGGTGGCGTGCCAAACAACTGAGCTCTAGTTCTCAACACTTTCACAAAGTGCCATAAGTTGAGGTTCAACTTACTGCTCCGGTTGAGTAGAGTGTAGCCATCAAAGCTGTAATCAGTAGCACTCAGGTGAAAAGAACAGGAAGCAGATAGACCCAATTCGCTGGCAGTGTCCTACGGGAACCAGCCTATCTAGCTGCCACGCGTGATTGTTTGCAACCGCGGCAGAGCTAGGCAGGCACAATTGTTCAGCAATGCCAACTGCATAACCTGTCCAAATTTCATGGGTGTAAAAGAAACCATGGGTGATTTACAAGGAGATGTTCACTCGGAACAGCCGGAGGCCTGCCGGGAGCAACATTCCGGAATCCTTCCTGAGAAGACTTGAAAGCAGTGAAAGTCTCCTATTTTGCAATAACTCCGAAACTCATTCTGAGTGTGCCGGGCAGAGGTCATTCGGCTGATCCCAACCGAGGACTAATTATAGCCACATGTAGGCAGTGCCGTACATAGTGCTGGATGGACACTGCCGGTTTAGTAGAGTGTAGCCATCAAAGATGGAATCAATAGCACTCAGGTGAGAAGAACGGAAAGCAGATATACCCAGTCCCCTGGCAGTGTTCTACTGGGACCAGCCTATCTGGCTTCCACGCCTGAATGTTTGCAACTGCGTCAGGGGAAGACGGCGCAATTGTGTAGCAATGCAAACTGCATAACCTCCCCAAATTTCAGTTGTGTACAAGAAACCACGGGGGATTTACAAGGACATGTTTACCCGGAACAGCCGGAGGCCTGCCGGCAGCAACATTCCCGAATTCTTCCTAAGAAGCCTTGAAAGCAGTGAAACTCTCCTACGTTGGAATAACTCAGAACCTCATTCTGAGTGTTCCCGGCAGAGGTCATTCGGCTGAACACAACCGTGGACTAATTAGAGCCAGATGTAGGCAGTGCCGTCCATAGTGCTGGATGGACAGTGGTCGCATGCCCAACAACTGAGCTGTAGTTCTCAACACTTTCAGAAAGTGCCTAAGTTGAGCTTCACCTTACTGCTCCGGTTGAATAGATTGTAGCTGTCAAAGCTGGAATCATTAGCACTCAGGTGAGAAGAACGGGAAGCAGATATACCCAGTCCGCTGGCAGTATCCTACAGGGAAATGTCTATCTGGCTGCCACGCCTGAAAGTTTGTAACCGGGGCAGAGCTAGGCAGGCGCAATTGTGCAGCAGTGCAAACTGCATAACCTGGCCAAATTTCACGGGTGTACAAGAAACCACGGGGGATGTACAAGGAGATGTTCACCCGGAACAGCAGCAAGATTCCGGAATTCTTCCTAAGAAGCCTTGAAAGCAGTGAAACGCTCCTACGTTGCAATAACTCAGAACCTCATTCTGAGTGTTCCCGGCAGAGGTCATTCGGCTGAACTCATCCGTGGACTAATTAGAGCCAGATGTAGGCAGTGGACTAATTAGAGCCAGATGTAGGCAGTGGACTAAATAGAGCCAGATGTAGGCAATGGACTAATTAGAGCGAGATATAGGTAGTGTTTTCGATTGGAAAACAACTGAGCTTTAGTTCTCCAAACTTTCACAAAGTGCCATAAGTTGAGGTTCAACTTACTGCTCCGGTTGATTAGAGTGTAGCCGTCTAAGCTGGAATCAGTACCACTCAGGTGAGAAGAATGGGAATCAGATATATCCAGTTCGCTGGCAATGTCTTACGGATACCAGCCTATCTGGCAGCCACGCCTGAATGTTTGCAATCGCGGCAGAGCTTCGTAGGCGCAATTGTGCAGCAATGCAAACTGCATAACCTGGCCAAATTTTACCGGTGTACAAGAAACCACGGGGGATTTACAAGGAGATGTTCAGCCGGAACAGCCAGAGGCCTGCCGGCAGCAACATTCCGGAATCCTTCCTAAGAAGCCTTGATAGCAGTGAAACGCTCCTATGTTGCAAGAACTCAGAACCTCATTCTGAGTGTTCCCGGCAGAGGTCATTCGGCTGAAGACAACCATGGACTAATTAGAGCCAGATGGAGGCATTGCAGTCCATAGTGCTGGATGGACAGTTTTGGCGTGCCAAGCAACTGAGCTCTAGTTCTCCACACTTTCACAGAGTGCCATAACTTGAGGTTCAACTTACTGCTCCGGTTGAGTAGAGTGTACCCGTCAAAGCTGGAATCAGTAGGACTCAGGTGAGAAGAATGGGAAGCAGATATACCAGTCAGCTGGCAGTGTCTTACGTGGACCAGCCTATATGGCTGCCACGCCTGAATGTTTGCAACCGCGGCAGAGCTAGGCAGGCGCAATTGTGCAGCAATGCAAACTGCATAACCTGGACAAATTTAACAGGTGTACAAGAAAGCACGGGTCATTTACAAGGAGATGTTCACCCGGAACAGCTGGAGTCCTGCCTGCAGCAAGATTCGGAATTCTTCATGTGAAGACTTGAAAGCCGTGAAAAGCTCCTATGTGGCAATAACTCACAACTTCATTCTGAGTGTTCCCGGCAGAGGTCATTCGGCTGAACACAACCGTGGACTAATTAGAGCCAGATGTACGCAGTGTCATCCATAGTGCGGAATGGACAGTGGTGGGGTGCCAAAAAACTGAGCTCTAGTTCTGAACACTGTCACAAAGTGCCATAAGTTGAGCTTCAACTTACTGCTTCGGTTGAGTAGAGTGTAGCCGTTAAAGCTGGAATCAGTAGCACTCAGGTGAGAAGAACGCGAAGCAGATATACCCAGTCCGCTGGCAGTGTCCTACGGGGACCAGCCTATCTGGCTGCCACGCCTGAATGTTTGCAACAGCGGCAGAGCTAGGCAGGCGCAATTGTGCAGCAATGCAAACTGCATAACCTAGCCAAATTTCACGGGTGTACAATAAACCACCCGGGATTTACAAGGACATGTTCACCCGGAACAGCCGGAGGCCTGCCGGCAGCAAGATACCGGAATTCTTCCTGTGAAGCCTTGAAAGCACTGAAACGCTCCTATGTTGCAATAACTCAGAACCTCATTCTGAGTGTTCCCGGCAGAGGTCATTAGCCTGACCACAACGGTGGACTAATTAGAGCCAGATGTAGGCAGTGCCGTCCATAGTGCTGGATGGAGAGTGGTACCCTATGAAACAATTGAGCTCTAGTTCTCCACACTTTCACAAAGTGCCATAAGTTGAGGTTCAACTTACTGCTCCGGTTGATAGAGTGTAGCTGTGAAAGCTGGAATCAGTAGCACTCAGGTGAGAAGAACGGGAAGCCGATAAACCCAGTCCGCTGGCAGTGTCCTACGGGGACCAGCCTATCTGGCTGCCACGCCTGAATGTTTGCAACCGCGGCATTGCTAGGCAGGTACAATTGTGCAGCGATGCAAACTGCATAACCTGGCCAAATTTTACGGGGGTACAAGAAACCACGGCTGATTTACAAAGAGATGTTCAATCGGAACAGCCAGAGTCGTGCAGGCAGCAAGATTCCGGAATTATTCCTAGGAAGCCTTGAAAGCAGTGAAACGCTCCTATGTTGGAATAACTCAGAACCGCATTCTGAGTGTTCCCGGCAGAGGTCATTCCGCTGAACACAACCGTGGACTAATTAGAGACAGATGTAGGCAGTGCCGTCCATAGGGCTGGAAGGAGAGTGGTGGCGTGCCAAACAACTGAGCTCTAGTTCTCAACACTATCACAAAGTGCCATAAGTTGAGTTTCAACTTACTGCTCCGGTTGAGTAGAGTGTAGCCGTCCAAGCTGGAATCAGTAGCACTCAGGTTAGAAATTTGGGAAGCAGATATACCCAGTCCGTTGGCAGTGTCCTACCGGGACCAGCCTATCTGGTTGCCACGCCTGAATGTTTGCAACCACGGCAGAGCTAGGCAGGAGCAATTTTGCAGCAATGTAAACTGAATAACCTGACCTAATTTCACGGGTGTACAAGAAACCACTCGGTATTTACAAGGAGATGTTCACCCCGAACAGCCGGAGGCCTGCCGGCAGCAAGATTCCGGAATTTTTCCTGAGAAGCCTTGAAAGCAGTGTAACGCTCCTATGTGGCAATAACTCAGCACGTCATTCTGAGTGTTCCCGACAGAGGTCATTCGGCTGAACACAACCGTGGACTAATTAGAGCCAGATGTAGGCAGTGCCGTCCATAGTGCTGGATGGAGAGTGGTCGCGTGCCAAACAACTGAGCTCTAGTTCTCTAAACTTTAACAGAGTGCCATAAGTAGAGGTTCAACTTACTGTTTCGGTTGAGTAGAGTGTAGCCGTCAAAGCGGGAATCAGAAGCACTCAAGTGAGAAGAATGGGAAGCAGATATACCCAGTCAGAGCTCATTAGGCTGAACACAACCGTGGACTAACTAAAGCCAGATACATGCAGTGCCGTCCATAGTACTGGCTGGGCAGTGGTGGTGTGCCAAACAACTGAGCTCTAGTTCGCAACACTTTCACAAAATGCCATAAGTTGAGGATCAACTTACAGCGACAGTTGAGTAGAGTGTAGCCGTCCAAGCTAGAATCAGCAGCACTCGGGTGAGAAGAACGGGAAGCAGATATACCTAGTACGCTGGCAGTGTCCTACGGTGTCCAGCCTATGTGGCTGCCACGCCTCAATGTTTGCAACCGCGGCAGAGCTAAGCAGTCGCAATTATGCAGCAATGCAAACTGCATAACCTGGCCAAATTTCACAGGTGTACAAGAAACCACTGGAGATTTACAAGGACATGTTTACCCGGAACAGCCCGAGGCCTGCCATCAGCAAGATTCCGGAATTCTTCCTAAGAAGCCTTGAAAGCAGTGAAACGCTCCTATGTGGCAATAACTCAGAACCTCATTCTTAGTGTTCCCGGCAGAGGTCATTCGGCTGAACACAACCGTGTACTAATTAGAGCCAGATGTAGGCAGTGCCATCCATAGTGCTAGATGGACAGTGGTCGCGTGCCGAACAAGTGAGGTCTAGTTCTCCAAACTTTAACAGAGTGATATAAGTAGAGGTTCAACTTACTGCTTCGGTAGAGTAGAGTGTAGCCGTCAAACCGGGAATCAGAAGCACTCAGGTGAGAAGAATGGGAAGCAGATATACCCAGTCCGCTGGCAGTGTCCTACGGAGACCAGCCTATCTGGCTGCCATGCCTGAATGTTTGCATCCGCGGCAGAGCTAGGCAGGCGCAATTATGCAGCAATGCAAACTGCATAACCTAGCCAAATTTCACGGGTGTACAAGAAACCACGGGGGATTTACAAGGAGATGTTCACTCAGAGCAACTAGAGGCCTGCCGGCAGCAAGATTCCAGAATTCTTCCTAAGAAACCTTGAACGCAGTGAAACACTCCTATGTTGCAATAACTTAGAACCTTATTGTGAGTGTTCCCAGCAGAGCTCATTCGGATGAACACAACCGTGGACAAACTATTGCCAGATGTAGGCAGTGCCGTCCATAGTGCTTAATGGACAGTCTGGGCGTGCCAAACAACTGAGCTCTAGTTCTCCAAAATTTAACAGAGTGCCATAAGTAGAGGTTCAACTTCCTGCATCGGTTGAGTAGAGTGCAGCCGTCAAAGCTAGAATCAGCAGCACTCAGGTGAGAAGAACGGGAAGCATATATACCCAGTCTGCTGGCAGTGTCCTACGGTGTCCAGCCTATCTGGCTGCCACTCCTCAATATTTGCAACCGCGGCAGAGCTAAGCAGTCGCAACTATGCAGCAATTCAACTGCATAACCTGGCCAAATTTCATGGGTGTTCAGGAAACCAGGGGGATGTACAAGGAGATGTTCACCCGGAACAGCCGGAGGCCTGCCAGCAGCAAGTTTCCGGAATTCTTCCTATGAAGCCTTGAAAGCAGTGAAAAGCTACTGTGTTGGAATGACTCAGAAGCTCATTCTGAGTGTTCCCGGCAGAGGTCATTCGGCTGAACACAACCGTGGACTAATTAGAGCTAGATGTAAGCAGTGCCGTCCATAGTGCTGGATGGACAGTGGTGGCATGCCAAAAAACTGAGCTCTATTTCTCAACACTTTCACAAAGTGCCATAAGTTGAGGTTCAACTTACTGCTCTGGTTGAGTATAGTGTAGCCGTCAAAGCTGGAATCAGTAGCACTCAGGTGAGAAGAACGGGAAGCACATATACCCAGTCCGCTGGCAGTGTCCTAGGTAGACCAGCCTACCTGGGGGCCACGCCTGAATTTTTGCAACCGCGTCAGAGCTTGGCAGGAACAATTGTGCAGCAATGCAAACTGCATAACCTGGCCAAATTTCACGTGTGTACAAGAAACCACGGGGGATTTACATGGAGATGTTCACCCGAAACAGACGAAGGCCTGCCTGCAGCAACATTCCGGAATACTTCCTAAGAAGCCTTGAAAGCAGTGAAACGCTCCTATGTGACAACAACTCAGAACCTCATTCTGATTGTTCCCGGCAGAGGTCATTAGGCGGAACACAACCGTGGAATAATTAGAGCCAGATGTAGGCAGTGCCGTCCATAGTGCTGGATTGACAGTGGTGGCGTTCCAAACAAGTGACCTCTAATTCTCAACACTTTCACAAAGTGCCATAAGTTGAGGTTCAACTTACTGCTCCGGTTGAGTAGAGTGTAGCCGACAAATCTGTAATCAGTAGCACTCAGGTGAGAAGAACCGGAAGCAGATCTACCCAGTCTGCCTGCAGTGTCCTACGGGGAACAGCTTATCTGGCTGCCCCGCCTGAATGTTTGCAACCGCGGAAGAGCTAGGCAGGCGCAATTGGGCAGCAATGCAAACTGCATAACCAGGACAAATTTCACGGGTGTTCAAGAAACCACGGGGGATTTACAAGATGTTCACCCAGAAGAGCCGGAGGCCGGCCAGCACCAACATTGCGGAATTCCTGGAGTCTGCCGGCAAACCAGAACCTCATTCTGAGTGTTCCCGGCAGAGGTCATTCGGCTGAACACAACCGTGCACGAATTAGAGCCAGATGTAGGCAGTGCCGTCCATAGTGCTGGATGGACAGTGGTGGCGTGCCAAACAACTGAGCTCTAGTTCCCAACACTTACACAATGTGCCATAAGTTGAGGTTCAACTTACTGCTCCGGTTGAGTAGAGTGTAGCCGTCAAAGTTGGAATCAGTAGCACTCAGGTGAGAGGAACGGGAAGCAGAAATACCCAGACCGCTGGCAGTGTCCTAGGGAGACCAGACGATCTGGCTGCCTCGCCTGAATGTATGCAACCGCGGCAGAGCTAGGCAGGCGCAATTGTGCAGCAATGCAAACTGCATAACCTGGCCAAATTTCACGGGTGTACAAGAAACCACGGGGGATTTTCAAGGAGATGTTCACCCGTAACAGCCGGAGGCCTGCTGGCAGCAAGATTCCGGAATTCTTCCTGTGAAGCCTTCAAAGCAGTGAAACGCTCCTATGTTGCAAGAACTCAGAACCTCATTCTGAGTGTTCCCGGCAGAGGTCCTTCGGCTGAACACAACCGTGGACTAATTAGAGCCAGATGTAGGCAGTGCCGTCCATAGTGCTGGATGGACAGTGGTGGCGTGCCAAACAACTGAGCTCTAGTTCTCAACACTTTCACAAAGTGCCATGAGTTGAGGTTCAACTTACGGCTCCGGTTGAGTAGAGTGTAGCCGTGAAATCTGGAATCAGTAGCACTCAGTGAGAAGAACGGGAGGCAGATATACCCAGTCTGCTGGAAGTGTCCTACTGGGACCAGCCTATCTGGCTGCCACGCCTGAGCGTTTGCAACCGCGGCAGGGCTAGGCAGGCACAATTGTGCAGCAATTCAAACTGCATGACCTGGCCAAATTTCACGGGTGATAAAGAAACCACGGGGGATTTTCAAGAAGATGTTCACCCAGAACAGCCGGACGCCTGCCGGTAGCAATTACCGGAATTCTTCCTAAGAAGCCTTGAAAGCAGTGAAACGCTCCTATGTTGCAATAACTCAGAAGCTCGTTCTGAGTGTTCCTGGCAGAGGGCATTCGGCTGAACACAACTGTGGATGAATTAGTGTCAGATGTAGGCAGTGCCGTCCATAGTGCTGGATGGACAGTGGTGGCGTGCCAAAGAACTGAGCTCTAGTTCTCAACACTTTCACAAAGTGCCATAAGTTGAGGTTCAACTTATTGCTGCCGTTGAGTAGAGTGTAGCCGTCAAAGCTGGAATCAGTAGCACTCAGGTGAGAAGAACGGGAAGCAGATATACCCAGTCCGCTGGCAGTGTCCTACTGGGACCAGCCTATGTGGCTGCCACGTCTGAATGTTTGCAACCGCGGCAGAGATAGGCAGGCGCAATTGTGCAGCAATGCAAACTGCATAACCTGGCCTAATTTCACGGGTGTACAAGAAACCACGGGGGATTTACTAGCAGAAGTTCACCCGGAACAGACAGAGGCCTGCCGGAAACAAGATTCCGGAATTCTTCCTGTGAAGCCTTGAAAGCAGTGAAACGCTCCTATGTTGCAATAACTCATAACCTCATTCTGAGTGTTCCCGGCAGAGGTCATTCAGCTGAACACAACCGTGGCCTAATTAGAGCCAGATGTAGGCAGTGCCGTCCATAGTGCTGGATGGACAGTGGTGGCGTTCCATAAAACTGAGCTCTAGTTTTCAACACTCACAAAGTGCCATAAGTTGAGGTTGAACTTACTGCTCTGGTTGAGTAGAGTGTAGCGGTCAAAGCTGGAATCAGTAGCACTCAGGTGAGAAGAACGGGAAGCAGATACAACCTGTCGGCTGGCAGTGTCCTACCGGGACCAGCCTATCTGGCTGCCACGCCTGAATGTTTGCAACCGCGGCAGAGCTAGGCAGGCACAATTGTGCAGCAATGCAAACTGCATAACATGGCCAAATTTAACGGGTATTCAAGAAACTAAATGGGATTTACATGGAGATGTTCACTCGCAACACCCGGAGGCCTGCTGGCAGCAACATTCTGGAATTTTTCCAGAGAAGCCTTGAAAGCAGTTAAACGCTCCTATGTTGAAATAACTCAGAACCTCATTCTGAGTGTTCCCGGCAGAGGTCATTCGGCTGAACATAACCGTGGACTAAATAGGGCCAGATGTAGGCAGTGCTGTCCATAGTGCTGGATGGACAGTGGTGGCGTGGAAAACAACTGAGCTCTAATTCTCAACACTTTCACAAAGAGCCATAAATTGAGGTTCAACTTTCTGCTCCGGTTGAGTAGAGGGTAGCCTTCAAAGCTGGAATCAGTAGCACTCAGGTGAGAAGAACGGGAAGCACATATACCCAGTCTGCTGGCAGTGTCCTAGGAGTACCAGCCTATCTGGCTGCCTCGCCTGAATGTTTGCAACCGGGTCAGAGCTTGGCAGGAACAATTGTGCAGCAATGCAAACTGCATAACCTGGCCAAATTTCACGTGTGTACAAGAAACCACGGGGGATTTACATGGAGATGTTCACCCGAAACAACCGGAGGCCTGCCTGCAGCAATATTCCGGAATACTTCCTAAGAAGCCTTGAAAGCAGTGAAACTCTCCTATGTGACAACAACTCAGAAACTCATTCTGAATGTTCTCGGCAGAGGTCATTCTGCGGAACACAACCGTGGAATAATTAGAGCCAGATATAGACAGTGCCGTGCATAGTGCTGGATGGACAATGGTGGCCTGCCAAACAACTGAGCTCTAGTTCTCAACAGTTTCACAAAGTGCCATAAGTTGAGGTTCAACTTACTGCTCTGGTTGAGTAGAGTGTAGCCGTCAAAGCTGGAAATAGTAGCACTCAGGTGAGAAGAAGGGGAAGCAGATATACCCAGACTGCTGGCAGTGTCTACGGGGACTTGCCTATCTGTCTGCCACGCCTGAATGATTGCAACCGTGGCAGAGCTAGGAAGGCGCAATTGTGCAGCAATGCATACTTCATAACCTGGCCAAATTTCACGGGTGTACAAGAAACCACGGGGGATTACAAGGAGATGTTCACCTGGAACAGCTGGAGGGCTGCCAACAGCAACATTCCGGAATTTTTCCTAAGAAGCCTTGAAAGCAGTGAAACGATCCTATGTTGAAATAACTCAGAACCTCATTCTGAGTGTTCACGGCAGAGGTCATTCGGCTGAACACTACCGTAGACTAATTAGAGCCAGATGTAAGCAGTGCCGTCCATAGTGCTGGATGGACAGTGGTGACGTGCCAAACAACTGAGCTCTAGTTCTCAACAGTTTCACAAAGTGTCCTTACTTGAGGTTCAACTTACTGCTCCGGTTGAGTAGAGTGTAGCCGTCAAAGCTGGAATCAGTAGCACTCAGGTGAGAAGAACGGGAAGCAGATAGACAAAGTCCGCTGGCAGCGTCTAACAGGGACCAGCCTATCTAGCTGCCATGCCTGAATGTTTGCAACTGCGGCAGAGCAAGGCAGGCACAACTGTGCAGCAATGCAAACTGCATAACCTGGCAAAATTTCACGGGTATACAAGAAACCAAATGGGATTTACATGGAGATGTTCACTCGAAACAGCCGGAGGCCTGCTGCCATCAACATTCCGGAATTCTTCTTAAGAAGCCTTGAAAGCACTGAAACTCTCCTATGTTGCAATAACTCAGAATCTCATTCTGAGTGTTCCTGGCAGAGGCCATTCGGCTGAACACATCCGTGGACTAATTAGAGCCAGATGTAAGCAGTGCCGTCCATAGTGTTGGATGGACAGTGTTGGAGTGCCAAACACCTGAGCTCTAGTTCTCAACACTTTCACAAAGTGTCCTTTGTTGAGGTTCACCTTAATGCTCGGGTTGAGTAGAATGTAGCAGCAAAGCTGGAATCAGTAGCACTCAGGTGAGGAGAACGGGAAGCAGATATACCCAGTCAGGTGGCAGTGTCTACGGGGACCAGCCTATCTGGCTGCCACGAATGAATGTTTGCAACCGCGGCAGAGCTAGGCAGGCGCAATTGTGCAGCAATGCAAACTGCATAACCTGGCCAAATTTCACGGGTGTACAAGAAACCACCGGGGATTTACAAGGGGATGTTCCCCGGAACAGCCGGACTACTGCCGGCAGCAACATTCCGGAATTCTTCCTAAGAAGCCTTGAAACAGTGAAACACTCCTATGTTGCAATAACTCAGAAACTCATTTTGAGTGTTACCGGCAGAGGTCATTCGACTGAACATAACCGTGGAATAATTAGAGCCAGATGTAGGCAGTGCCTTCCATAGTGCTGGATGGACAGTGGTGGTGAGCCAAACAACTGAGCTCTAGTTCTCAACACTTATACAAACTGCCATAAGTTGAGGTTCAACTTCCGGCTCCAGTTGAGTAGAGTGTAGCCGACAAAGCTGGAATCAGTAGCACTCAGGTGAGAAGAACGGGAAGCAGATATACCCAGTCCGCTGGCAGTGTCCTACGGGGACCGGCCTATCTGGCTGCCACGCCTGAATATTTGCAACCGCGGCAGAGCTAGGCAGGCGCAATTGTGCAGCAATGCAAACTGCATAACCTGGTCAAATTTCACGGGTGTACAAGAAAACACAGGGGATTTACAAGGAGATGTTCACCCGGAACAGCCGGAGGCCTGCCGGCAGCAACATTCCGGAATTCTTCCTAAGAAGCCTTGAAAGCAGTGAAACGCTCCTATGTTGCAATATCTCAGAACCTCATTCCGAGTGTTCCCGACAGAGCTCATTCGGCTGATCACAACTGTGGACTAATTAGAGCCATATTTAGGCAGTGCCGTCCATAGTGCTGGATGGACTGTGGTGGCGTGCCAAACAACTGAGCTCTAGTTCTCAACACTTTCACAAAGTGCCATAAGTTGAGGTTCCACTTACTGCTCCGCTTGCTGCGGTTGAGTAGAGTGTAGCCGTAAAAGCTGGAATCATGAGCACTCAGGTGAGAAGAACTGGAAGCAGATAGCCCAGTCCGCTGGCATTGCCCTACGGGGACCAGCCTATCTGGGTGCCACGCCTGAATGTTTGCAACCGCGGCAGAGCTAGGCAGGCGCAATTGTGCAGCAATGCAAACTGCATAACCTGGCCAAATTTCCCTGGTGTACAAGAAACCACTGGGGATTTACAAGGGGATGTTCCCCGGAACAGCCAGACTACTGCCGGCAGCAACATTCCGGAATTCTTCCTAAGAAGCCTTGAAAGCAGTGAAACGCTCCTATGTTACAAAATCTCAGAACCACATTCTGAGTGTTCGCGGAAGAGGTCATTCGGCTGAACACAACTGTGGACTAATTAGAGCCAGATGTAGGCAGTGCCGTCCATAGTGCTGGATGGACTGTGGTGGCATGCCAAACAACTGAGCTCTAGTTCTCCACACTTTCACAACGTACCATAAGTTGAGGTTCAAGTTACTGCTCCGGTTGAGAAGAGTGTAGCCGACAAAGCTGGAATCAATAGCACTCAGGTGAGAAGTACGGGAAGCAGATATACCAAGTCCTCTGGCAGTGTCCTACCAGCCTATGTGGCTGCCACGCCTGAATAATTGCAACCGGGGCAGAGCTAGGCAGGCTCAATTGTGCAGCAATGCAAACTGAATGACCTGGCCAAATTTCACGGGTGTACAAGAAACAACGGGGGATTTACAAGGAGGTGCTCACCCGGCATAGCCGGAGGCTTGCCGGCAGCAAGATTCCGGAATTCTTCCTAAGAAGCCTTGAAAGAAGTGAAACGCTCCTATGTTGCAATATCTCAGAACCTCATTCTGAGTGTTCCCGGCAGAGGTCATTCGGCTGAACACAACCGTGGACTAATTAGAGCCAGATGTAGGCAGTGCCGTCCATAGTGCTGGATGGACTGTGGTGGCATGCCAAACAACTGAGCTCTAGTTCTCCTCACTTTCAAAACGTACCATAAGTTGAGGTTCAAGTTACTGCTCCGGTTGAGAAGAGTGTAGCCGACAAAGCTGGAATCAATTGCACTCAGGTGAGAAGAACGGGAAGCAGATATACCCAGTCCGCTGGCAGTGTCCTACCAGCCTATCTGGCTGCCACGCCTGAATGATTGCAAACGGGCCAGAGCTAGACAGGCTCAATTGTGCAGCAATGCAAACTGAATGACCTGGCCAAATTTCACGGCTGTACAAGAAACCACCGGGGATTTACAAGGAGGTGCTCACCCGGCATAGCCGGAGGCTTGCCGGCAGCAAGATTCCGGAATTCTTCCTAAGAAGCCTTGAAAGCAGTGAAACGCTCCTATGTTGCAATATCTCAGAACCTCATTCTGAGTGTTCCCGGCAGAGGTCATTCGGCTGAACACAACTGTGGACTAATTAGAGCCAGATGTAGGCAGTGCCGTCCATAGTGCTGGATGGACTGTGGTGGCATGCCAAACAAGTGAGCTCTAGTTCTCCACACTTTCACAATGTACCATAAGTTGAGGTTCAAGTTATTGCTCCGGTTGAGAAGAGTGTAGCAGACAAAGCTGGAATCAATAGCACTCAGGTGAGCAGAACGGGAAGCAGATACACCCAGTCCGCTGGTATTGTCCTACGGGGACCAGTCTATCTGGCTGCCACGCCTGAATGATTGCAAACGCGGCAGATCTAGGCTAGCGAAATTGTGCAGGAATGCAAACTGCATAACCTGGCCAAATTTCACGGGTGTACAAGAAACCACGGGGGATTTACAAGGGGATGTTCTCCCGGAACACCGGAGGCATGTCGGACGAACCATTCCGGAATTCTTCCTAAGAAGCCTTGGAAGCAGTGAAGTGCTCCTATTATGCAATAACTCAGAACCTCATTCTCAGTGTTCCCCGCAGAGGTCATTTGGCTGAACACAACCGTGGACTAATTAGAGCCAGATGTATGTAGTGCTGTCCACAGTGCTGGAAGGACAGTGGTGGCGTGCCAAACAACTGAGCTCTAGTTCTCCACACTTTCACAACGTACCATAAATTGAGGTTCAAGGTACAGCTCCGGGTGAGAAGAGTGTAGCAGACAAAGCTGGAATCAATAGCACTCAGGTGAGAAGAACGGGAAGAAGATATACACAGTCCTCTGGCAGTGTCCTATGGGGACCAGCCTATCTGGCTGCCACGCCTGAATGATTGCAAACACGGCAGAGCTAGGCAGGCGCAATTGTGCAGCAATGCAAACAGCATAACCTGGCCAAATTTCACCGGTGTACAAGAAACCACGGGGGATTTACAAGGATATGTTCACCCGGAATATCCGGAGGCCTGCCGGCAGCAAGATTCTGGAATTCTTCCTAAGAAACCTTGAAAGCAGTCAAACGCTCCTATGTTGCAATAACACAGAACCTCATTCTGAGTATTCCCGGGGGAGGTCATTCGACTGAACACACCCGTGGACTAATTAGAGCCAGATGTAGGCAGTGCCGTCCATAGTGCTCGATCGAGAGTGGTTGCGAGCCAAACAACTGAGCTCTAGTTCTCAACACTTTCACAAAGTGCCATAAGTTGAGGTTCAACTTACTGCTCAGGTTGAGTAGAGTGTAGCCGTCAAAGCTGGAATCAGTAGCACTCAGGTGAGAAGAACGGGAAGCAGATATACCCAGTCCGCTGGCAGTGTCCTACGGGGACCAGCCTATCTGGCTGCCACGCCTGAATGTTTGCAACCGCGGCAGAGCTAGGCAGGCGCAATTGTGCAGCAATGCAAACTGCATAACCTGGCTAAATTCCACGGGTGTACAAGAAACCACGCGGGATTTACAAGGAGATGTTCATCCGGTACACCCGGAGGCCAGCCAGCAGCAAGATTGAGGAATTCTTCTTAAGAAGCCTTGAAAGCAGTGAAACGCTCCTATGTTGCAATAACTCAGCACCTCATTCTGAGTGTTCCCCCCACAGGTCATTCGGCTGAATAAAACCGTGCACTAATTAGAGCCAGATGTAGGCAGTGCCCCCTATAGTGCTGGATGGACAGTGGTGGCATGCCAAACAACTGAGCTCTAGTTCTCAACACTTTCACAAAGTGCCATAAGTTGTGATTCAACTTACTGCTCCTGTTGAGTAGAGTGTAGCCGTCAAAGCTGGAATCAGAAGCACTCAGGTGAGAAGAACCGGAAGCAGATATACCCAGTCCGCTGGCAGTGTCTTCCGTGGTCTAGAGTATCTGGCTGCCACGACTGAATGTTTGCAACCCTGGCAGTTCTAGGCAGGCACAAATGTGCAGCAATGCAAACTGCATAACCTGGCCAAATTTCACGGGTGTACAAGAAACCACGGGGGATTTACAAGGAGATGTTCACCCGGAATATCCGGAGGCCTGTCGGCAGCCAGATTGCGGAATTCTTCCTAAGAATCCTTGAAAGCAGTGAAATGCTCCTATGTTGCAATAACTCAGAACCTCATTCTGAGTGTTCCCGGCAGAGGTCATTCGGCTGAACACAACCGTGGACTAATTAGTGCCAGATGTAGGCAGTACCGTCCATAGTGCTGGATGGACAGTGGTGGCGTGCCAAACAACTGAGCTCTAGTTCTCAACAGTTTCACAAAGTGCCAAAGTTGAGGTTCAACTTACTGCTCCTGTTGAGTAGAGTGTAGCTGTCAAAGCTGGAATCAGTAGCACTCAGGTGTGAAGAACGGGAAGCAGATATACCCAGTCCGCTGGCAGTGTCTTCCGTGGTCTAGCCTATCTGGCTGCCACGACTGAATATTTGCAACCGCGGCAGAGCTACGCTAGCACAGTAGTGCAGCAATGCAAACTGCAGGACCTGGCCAAATTTCACGGGTGTACATGAAACCACGAGGGATTTACAAGGAGATGTTCACCCGGAACAGCCCGACGCCTGCCGGCAGCAACTTTCCGGAATTCTTCCTAAGAAGCCTTGAAAGCAGTGAAACGCTCCTATGTTGCAATAACTCAGAACCTCATTCTGAGTGTTCCCGGCAGAGGTCATTCGTCTGAACACAACCGTGGACTAATTAGAGCCAGATGTAGGCAGTGCCGTCCATAGTGCTGGATGGACTGTGGTGGCGTGCCAAACAACTGAGCTCTAGTTCTCAACACTTTCACAAATTGCCATCAGTTGAAGTTCAACATACTGCTCCGGTAGAGTAAAGTTTAGCCGTCAAAGCTGGCATCAGTAGCACTCAGGTGAGAAGAACGGGAAGCAGATATAACCAGTCCGCTGGCAGTGTCCTACGGGGACCAGCCTATTTGGCTGCCACGCCTGAATATTTGCAAACGAGGCAGAGCTAGGCAGGCCCAATTGTGCAGCAATGCAAACTGCATAACCTGGCCAAATTTCACGGGTGTACAAGAAACTACGGGGTATTTACAAGGAGATGTTCACCCAGAACACCGGAAGGCCTGCCGGCAGCAAGATTCCAGAATTCTTCCTAACAAGCCTTGAAAGTAGTGAAACGCTCCTATGTTGCAATAACTCAGAACCTCATTCTGAGTGTTCCCGGCAGAGGTCATTCTGCTGAACACAACCGAGGACTCATTAGAGCCAGATGTAGTCAGTGCCGTCCATAGTGCTGAATGGACAGTGGTGGCGTGCCAAACAACTGAGCTCTAGTTCTCAACACTTTCACAAAGTGCCATAAGTTGTGATTCAACTTACTGCTCCTGTTGAGTAGAGTGTAGCCGTCAAAGCTGGAATCAGAAGCACTCAGGTGAGAAGAACCGGAAGCAGATATACCCAGTCCGCTGGCAGTGTCTTCCGTGGTCTAGAGTATCTGGCTGCCACGACTGAATGTTTGCAACCCTGGCAGTTCTAGGCAGGCACAAATGTGCAGCAATGCAAACTGCATAACCTGGCCAAATTTCACGGGTGTACAAGAAACCACGGGGGATTTACAAGGAGATGTTCACCCGGAATATCCGGAGGCCTGTCGGCAGCCAGATTGCGGAATTCTTCCTAAGAATCCTTGAAAGCAGTGAAATGCTCCTATGTTGCAATAACTCAGAACCTCATTCTGAGTGTTCCCGGCAGAGGTCATTCGGCTGAACACAACCGTGGACTAATTAGTGCCAGATGTAGGCAGTACCGTCCATAGTGCTGGATGGACAGTGGTGGCGTGCCAAACAACTGAGCTCTAGTTCTCAACAGTTTCACAAAGTGCCAAAGTTGAGGTTCAACTTACTGCTCCTGTTGAGTAGAGTGTAGCTGTCAAAGCTGGAATCAGTAGCACTCAGGTGTGAAGAACGGGAAGCAGATATACCCAGTCCGCTGGCAGTGTCTTCCGTGGTCTAGCCTATCTGGCTGCCACGACTGAATATTTGCAACCGCGGCAGAGCTACGCTAGCACAGTAGTGCAGCAATGCAAACTGCAGGACCTGGCCAAATTTCACGGGTGTACATGAAACCACGAGGGATTTACAAGGAGATGTTCACCCGGAACAGCCCGACGCCTGCCGGCAGCAACTTTCCGGAATTCTTCCTAAGAAGCCTTGAAAGCAGTGAAACGCTCCTATGTTGCAATAACTCAGAACCTCATTCTGAGTGTTCCCGGCAGAGGTCATTCGTCTGAACACAACCGTGGACTAATTAGAGCCAGATGTAGGCAGTGCCGTCCATAGTGCTGGATGGACTGTGGTGGCGTGCCAAACAACTGAGCTCTAGTTCTCAACACTTTCACAAATTGCCATCAGTTGAAGTTCAACATACTGCTCCGGTAGAGTAAAGTTTAGCCGTCAAAGCTGGCATCAGTAGCACTCAGGTGAGAAGAACGGGAAGCAGATATAACCAGTCCGCTGGCAGTGTCCTACGGGGACCAGCCTATTTGGCTGCCACGCCTGAATATTTGCAAACGAGGCAGAGCTAGGCAGGCCCAATTGTGCAGCAATGCAAACTGCATAACCTGGCCAAATTTCACGGGTGTACAAGAAACTACGGGGTATTTACAAGGAGATGTTCACCCAGAACACCGGAAGGCCTGCCGGCAGCAAGATTCCAGAATTCTTCCTAACAAGCCTTGAAAGTAGTGAAACGCTCCTATGTTGCAATAACTCAGAACCTCATTCTGAGTGTTCCCGGCAGAGGTCATTCTGCTGAACACAACCGAGGACTCATTAGAGCCAGATGTAGTCAGTGCCGTCCATAGTGCTGAATGGACAGTGGTGGCGTGCCAAACAACTGAGCTCTAGTTCTCAACACTTTCACAAAGTGCCATAAGTTGAGGTTCTACTTACTGCGCCGGTTGAGTAGAGTGTAGCCGTCAAAGCTGAAATCAGTAGCAGTCAGGTGAGAAGAACGGAAAGCAGATATACACAATCCGCTGGCAGTGTCCTACGGAGACCAGCCTACCTGGCTGCCACACCTGAATATTTGCAACCGCGGCAGAGCTAGGCAGGGGCAATTGTGCAGCAATGCAAACTGCATAACCTGGCCAAATTTCACGGGTGTACAAGAAACCACGGGGGATTTACAAGGAGATGTTCACCCGGAATAGCCGGAAGCTTGCCGGCAGCAAGATTCCGGAATTCTTCCTAAGAAGCCTTGAAAGCAGTGAAACGCTCCTATGTTGCAATATCTCAGAACCTCATTCTGAGTGTTCCTGGCAGAGGTCATTCTGCTGAACACAACCGTGGACTAAATAGAGCCAGATGTAGACAGTGCCGTCCATAGTGAAGGATGGACTGTGGTGGCATGCCAAACAACTGAGCTCTAGTTCTCAACACTTTCACAAAGTGCCAAATGTTGAGGTTCAACTTACTGTTCTTGTTGAGTAGAGTGTAGCCTTCAAAGCTTGAATCAGTAGCACTCAGGTGTGAAGTAAGGGAAGCAGATATATCCAGTCCGCACGCAGTGTCCTACGGAGACCAGCCTCTCTGGCTGCCACGCCTGAATGTTTGCAACCGTGGCAGAGCTACGCTAGCACATTAGTGCAGCAATGCAAACTGCATGACCTGGCCAAATTTCACGGGTGTACAAGAAACCACGAGGGATTTACATGGAGATGTTCACCCGGAACCGCCCGACGCTTGCTGGCAGCAACTTTCCGGAATTCTTCCTAAGAAGCCTTGAAAGCAGTGAAACACTCCTATGTTGCAATAACTCAGAACCTCATTCTGAGTGTTCCAGGCAGAGGTCATTCGGCTGAACACAGCCGTGGACTAATTAGAGCCAGATGTAGGCAGTGCCGTCCATAGTGCTGGATGGACTGTAGTGGGGTGCCAAACAACTGAGCTCTAGTTCTCAACACTTTCACAAATTGCCATAAGTGGAAGTTCAACATCCTGCTCCTGTAGAGTAGAGTGTAGCCGTCAAAGCTGGAATCAGTAGCACTCAGGTGAGAAGAACGGGAAGAAGATATACTCAGTCCGCTGGCAGTGTCCTACGGGGACCAGCCTACCTGGCTGCCACACCTGAATATTTGCAACCGGGACAGAGCTAGTCAGGCGCAATTGTGCAGCAAGGCAAACTGCATAACCTGGCCAAATTTCACTGGTGTACAAGAAACCATGGGGGATTTACAAGTAGGTGTTCACCGTGAATAGCAGGAGGCTTACCGGCAGCAATATTCCGGAATCTTTCCTAAGAAGTCTTGAAAGCAGTGAAACGCTCCTATGTTGCAATATCTCAAAACCTCGTTCTGAGTGTTTCCGGCAGAGGTCATTCGGCTGAACACCACCGTGGACTAATTAGAGCCAGATGAAGGCAGTGCCGTCCATAGTGCTGGATGGAGTGTGGTAGCATGCCAAACAATTGAGCTCTAGTTCTCCACACTTTCACAAAGTACCATAAGTTGAGGTTCAACTTACTGCTCCGATTGGGTAGAGTGTAGCCGTCAAAGCTGGAATCAGTAGCACTCAGGTGAGAAGAACGGGAAGCAGATATACCCAGTCCGCTGGCAGTGTCCTACGGGGACCAGCCTATCTGGCTGCCACGCCTGAATGTTTGCAACCGCAGCAGAGCTAGGCAGGCGCAATTGTGCAGCAATGCAAACTACATAACCTGCTGAAATTTCACGGGTTTACAAGAAACCACCGGGGATTTACAAGAGGATGTTCCCCGGAAGAGCCGGAATACTGCCGGCAGCAACATTCCGGAATTCTTCCTAAGAAGCCTTGAAACAGTGAAACGCTCTTATGTTGCAATAACTCAGAACCTCATTCTGAGCGTTACCGGCAGAGGTCATTCGGCTGAACCCAACCTTGGCTAATTAGAGCCAGATGTAGGCAGTGCCTTCCATAGTGCTGGATGGACAGTGGTGGCGAGCCAAACAACTGAGCTCTAGTTCTCAACACTTTCACAAATTGCCATAAGGTGAGGTTAAACTTACTACTCCCGTTGAGTAGAGTGTAGCCGTCAAAGCTGGAATCAGTAGCACTCAGGTGAGAAGAACGGGAAGCAGATATACCCAGCCCGCTGGCAGTGTCCTACGGGGACCAGACTATATGGCTGCCACGCCTGAATGTTTGCAACCGCGGAAGAGCTAGGCAGGCGCAATTGTGCAGCAATGCATACTGCATAACCTGGCCAAATTTCCCGGGTGTAAAAGAAACCATGGGGGATTTACAAGGAGATGTTCACCCGGAACAGCCGGAGGCCTGCGGGAAGAAAGATTCCGCAATTCTTCCTAAGAAGCCTTGAAAGCATTGAAACGCACCTATGTTGCAACAACTCAGAACCTCATTCTGAGTGTTCCCGGCAGAGGTCATTCGGCTGAACACAACCGTGGACTAATTAGAGCCAGATGTAGGCAATGCCGTCCATAGTGCTGGATGGACAGTGGTGGCGTGCCAAGCAACTGAGCTCTAGTTCTCAACACTTTCACAAAGTGCCATGAGTTGAGGTTCAACTTACTGTTCCTATTGAGTAGGGTGTAGCCGTCAAAGCTGGAATCAGTACCACTCAGGTGAGAAGAACGGGAAGCAGATATACCCAGTCCGGTGGCAGTGTCCTACGGGGACCAGCCTATCTGGCTGCCACGCCTGAATGTTTGCAACCACGGCAGAGCTTGGCAGGCGCAATTGTGAAGCAATGTAAACTGCATAACCTGGCCAAATTTCACGGGTGTAGAAGAAACCACGGGGGATTTACAAATAGATGTTCACCCGGATCAGTCGGAGGCCTGCTGGCAGCAAGATTGAGGAATTCTTCCTGGGAAGCCTTGAAAGCAGTGAAACGCTCCTATGTTGCAGTAACTCAGAACCTCATTCTGAGTGTTCCCGGTAGAGGTCGTTCGGCTGAACACAACCGTGGACTAATTAGAGCCAGATGTACGCAATGCCGTCCATAGTGCTGGATGTAGAGTGGTGGCGTGCCAAACAACTGAGCTCTAGTTCTCAACACTTTCACAAAGTGCCATAAATTGAGGTTCAACTTACTGCTCCGGTTGAGTTGAGTGTAGCCGTCAAAGCTGGAATTAGTAGCACTAAGGTGAGAAGAACGGGAAGCAGATATACACAGTCCGCTTGCAGTGTCCTCCGGGGAACAGCCTATCTGTCTGCCACACCTGAATGTTTGCAACCACGGCAGAGCTAGGCAGGCGCAATTGTGCAGCAGTGTAAACTGCATAACCTTGCCAAATTTCACTGGTGTACAAGAATCCACGGGGGAATTTACAAGGAGATGTTCACCTGGAACAGCCGAAGGCCTGCCGGAAGCAAGATTGAGGAATTCTTCCTAAGAAGCCTTGAAAGGAGTGAAACGCTCCTATGTTGCAATAACTCAGAAACTCATTCTAAGTGTTCTCGGCAGAGGTCATTCGGCTGAACATAACCGTGGACTAATTAGAGCCAGATGTAGGCAGTGCCATCCATAATGCTGGATGGACAGTGGTGACGTGCCAAAAAACTGAGCTCTAGTTCTCAACACTTTCACAAAGTGCAATAAGTTGAGGTTCAACTTACTGCTCCCGTGGAGTAGAGTGTAGCCGTCCAAGCTGGAATCAGTAGCACCCAGGTGAGAAGAACGGGAAGCAGATATACCCAGTCCGCTGGCAGTGTCCTACGGGGACCAGCCTATCTGGCTGCCACGCCTGAATGTTTGCCAGCGCGGCAGAGCTAGGCAGGCGCAATTGTGCAGCAATGCAAACTGCATAACCTGGCCAAATTTCACGGGTGTACAAGAAACCAAGGGGGATTTACAAGGAGATGTTCATCGGGAACAGCCGGAGGCCTGCCGGTAGCAACATTCCAGAATTCTTCCTAAGAAGCATTGAAAGCAGTGAAACGCTCCTATGTTGCTATAACTCAGAACCTCATTCTGAGGGTTCCCGGCAGAGGTCATTCGACTGAACACAACCGTGGACTAATTAGAGCCAGATGTAGGCAATGCCGTCCATAGTGCTGGATGGACAGTTGTGGCGTGCCAAACAACTGAGCTCCAGTTCTCAATACTTCCACAAAATGCCATAAGTTGAGGTTCATTTTACTGCTCCGGTTGAGTATTGTGTAGCCGTCAAACCTGGAATCAGTAGCACTCAGGTGAGAAGAACGGAAGCAGATATACCCAGTCCGCTGGCAGTGTCCTACGGGGACCAGTTATCTGGCTTCCACGCCTGAATGTTTGCAACCGCGACACAGCTAGGTAGGCGCAATTGTGCAGCAATGCAAACTGCATAACCTGGCCAAATTTCACGGGTGTACAAGAAACCACGGGGGATTTACAAGGAGATGTTCACCCGGAACAGCCGGAGGCCTGCCGGAAGCAAGATTGAGGAACTCTATGTAAAAAGCCTTGAAAGCAGTCAAAGGCTCCTATGTTGCAATAACTCAGAACCTTATACTTAGTGTTCCAGGCAGAGGTCATTCGGCTGACCACAACCGTGGACTAATTAGAGCCAGATGTAGGCAGTGCCGTCCATAGTGCTGGGTGGACTGTGGTGGCGTGCCAAACAACTGAGCTCTAGTTCTCAACACTTTCCCAAAGTGCCATAAGTTGAGGTACAACTTACTGGTCCGGTTAAGGAGTGTGTAGCCGACAAACCTGCAATCACTAGCACTCAGGTAAGAAGAATGGGAAGCAGATATACCCAGTCCGCTGGCAGTGTCCTTCGGGGACCAGCTTATCTGGCTGCCACGCCTGAATGTTTGCCAGCGCGGCAGAGCTAGGCAGGCACAATTGTGCAACAATGCAAACTGCATAACCTGGTCAAATTTCACGGGTGTACAAGAAACCACGGGGGATTTACAAGGAGATGTTCACCCGGAACAGTCGGAGGCCTGCCGGCAGCAAGATTTCGGAATCCTTTCTAAGAAGCCTTGAAAGCAGTGAAACGCTCGTCTGCTGCAATAACTCACAACCTCATTCTGAGTGTTCCCTGCAGAGGTCATTCGGCTGAACCGAACCGTGGACTAATTAGAGCCAGATGTAGGCAGTGCCGTACATAATGCTGGATGGACTGTGGTGGCATGCCAAACAACTGAGCTCTAGTTCTCAACACTTTCACAAAGTGCCATAAGTTGAGGTTCAAATTACTGCTCCGGTTGAGTAGAGTGTAGCCGTCAGAGCTGGAATCAGTACCACTCAGGTGAGAAGAAACGGAAGGAGATAAACACAGTCCGCTGGCAGTGTCCTACGGGGACCAGCCTATCTGGATGCCACCCCTGAATGTTTGCAACCGCGGCAGAGCTATGCAGGCGCAATTGTGCAGCAATGCAAACTGCATAACCTGGCCAAATTTCACGGGTGAACAAGAAACCACCCGGGATTTACAAGCAGATGTTCACCCGGAACAGCCGGAGCCCTGCTGGAAGCAAGATTGAGGAATTCTTACTAAGAAACATTGAAAGTAGTGAAATGCTCCTATGTTGCAATAACTCAGAACCTCATTCTGAGTGTTCCCGGCAGAGGTCATTCGGCTGAACACAACCGTGGACTAATTAGAGCAAGATGTAGGCAGTGCCATCCATAGTGCTGGATGGACAGTGGTGGCGTGCCAAACAACTGAGCTCTAGTTCTCAACAGTTTCACAAAGTGCCATCAGTTGAGGTTCAACTTACTGCTCCTGTTGAGTAGAGTGTAGCTGTCAAAGCTGGAATCAGTAGCACTCAGGTGTGAAGAACGGGAAGCAGATATACCCAGTCCGCTGGCAGTGTCTTCCGTGGTCTAGCCTATCTGGCTGCCACGACTGAATATTTGCAACCGCGGCAGAGCTACGCTAGCACAGAAGTGCAGCAATGCAAACTGCAGGACCTGGCCAAATTTCACGGGTGTACAAGAAACCACGAGGGATTTACAAGGAGATGTTCACCCGGAACAGCCCGACGCCTGCCGGCAGCAACTTTCCGGAATTCTTCCTAAGAAGCCTTGAAAGCAGTGAAACGCTCCTATGTTGCAATAACTCAGAACCTCATTCTGAGTGTTCCCAGCAGAGGTCATTCGTCTGAACACAACCGTGGACTAATTAGAGCCAGATGTAGGCAGTGCCGTCCATACTGCTGGATGGACTGTAGTGGCGTGCCAAACAACTGAGCTCTAGTTCTCAACACTTTCACAAATTGCCATCAGTTGAAGTTCAACATACTGCTCCGGTAGAGTAAAGTGTAGCCGTCAAAGCTGGAATCAGTAGCCCTCAGGAGAGAAGAACGGAAGCAGATATACCCAGTCCGCTGGCAGTGTCCTACGGGGACCAGCCTATTTGGCTGCCACGCCTGAATATTTGCAAACGAGGCAGAGCTAGGCAGGCGCAATTGTGCAGCAATGCAAACTGCATAACCTGGCCAAATTTCACGGGTGTACAAGAAACTACGGGGTATTTACAAGGAGATGTTCACCCAGAACACCGGAAGGCCTGCCGACAGCAAGATTCCAGAATTCTTCCTAACAAGCCTTGAAAGTAGTGAAACGCTCCTATGTTGCAATAACTCAGAACCTCATTCTGAGTGTTCCCGGCTGAGGTCATTCTGCTGAACACAACCGAGGACTCATTAGAGCCAGATGTAGGCAGTGCCGTCCATAGTGCTGAATGGACAGTGGTGGCGTGCCAAACAACTGAGCTCTAGTTCTCAACACTTTCACAAAGTGCCCTAAGTTGAGGTTCTACTTACTGCGCCGGTTGAGTAGAGTGTAGCCGTCAAAGCTGAAATCAGTAGCACTCAGGTGAGAAGAACGGAAAGCAGATATACACAATCCGCTGGCAGTGTCCTACGGAGACCAGCCTACTTGGCTGCCACACCTGAATATTTGCAAGCGCGGCAGAGCTAGGCAAGGGCAATTGTGCAGCAATGCAAACTGCATAACCTGGCCAAATTTCACGGGTGTACAAGAAACCACGGGGGATTTACAAGGAGATGTTCACCCGGAATAGCCGGAAGCTTGCCGGCAGCAAGATTCCGGAATTCATCCTAAGAAGCCTTGAAAGCAGTGAAACGCTCCTATGTTGCAATATCTCAGAACCTCATTCTGAGTGTTCCTGGCAGAGGTCATTCTGCTGAACAAAACCGTGGACTAATTAGAGCCAGATGTAGACAGTGCCGTCCATAGTGATGGATGGACTGTGGTGGCATGCCAAACAACTGAGCTCTAGTTCTCAACACTTTCACAAAGTGCCAAAAGTTGAGGTTCAACTTACTGCTCCTTTTGAGTAGAGTGTAGCCGTCAAAGCTGGAATCAGTAGCACTCAAATCAGAAGAACGGGAAGCAGATATACCCAGTCCGCTGGCAGTGTCCTACGGGGACCAGCCTATTTGGCAGCCACGCCTGAATATTTGCAACCGAGGAAGAGCTAGGCAGGCGCAATTGTGCAGCAATGCAAACTGCATAACCTGGCAAAATTTCACGGGTGTACAAGGAACCACAGGGGATTTACAAGGAGATGTTCACCCAGAACGCCGGAAGGCCTGCCGACAGCAAGATTCCAGAATTCTTCCTAATAAGCCTTGAAAGTAGTGAAACGCTCCTATGTTGCAATAAGTCTGAACCTCATTCTGAGTGTTCCCGGCAGAGGTCATTCGGCTAAAAAAAAGCGTGGACTATTTAGAGCCAGATGTAGGCAGTGCCATACACAGTGCTGGATGGACACTGGTGGCGTGCCAAACAACTGAGCTCTAGTTCTCAACACTTTCACAAAGTGCCATAAGTTGAGGTTCTACTTACTACGCCGGTTGAGTAGAGTGTAGCCGTCAAAGCTGAAATCAGTAGCACTCAGGTGAGAAGAACGGGAAGCACATATACTCAGTCCGCTGGCAGTGTCCTACGGGGACCAGCCTACCTGGCGGCCACACCTGAATATTTGCAACCGCGACAGAGCTAGTCAGGCGCAATTGTGCAGCAAGGGAAAGTGCATAACCTGGCCATATTTCACGGGTGTACAAGAAACCACGGGGGATTTACAAGGAGATCTTCACCCAGAATAGCCGGAGGACTGCCGGCAGCAATATTCCGGAATTCTTCCTAAGAAGCCTTGAAAGCATTGAAAAGCACCTATGTTGCAACAACTCAGAACCTCATTCTGAGTGTTCCCGGCAGAGGTCATTCGGCTGAACACAACCGTGGACTAATTAGAGCCAGATGTAGGCAGTGCTGTCCATAGTGCTGGATGGACAGTGGTGGCGTGCCAAGCAACTGAGCTCTAGTTTTCAACACTTTCACAAAGTGCCATAAGTTCAGGTTCACCTTATTGCTCCGGTTGAATAGAGTGTATCCGTCAAAGCTGGAATCAGTATCACTCAGATGAGAAGAACGGGAAGCAGATATACCCAGTCCGCTGGCAGTGTCCAACGGGGACCAGCCTATCTGGCTGCCAAGCCGGAAGGTTTCCAACCGCGGCAGAGCTAGGCAGGCACAATTGTGCAGCAATGCAAACTGCATTACGCGGCTAAATTTCACGGTTTTACAAGAAACCACGGGTGATTTACAAGGACATGATCACCCGGAACAGCCGGAGGCCTGCCGGCAGCAAGATTCCGGAATTCTTCCTAAAAAGCCTTGAAAGCAATGAAACGCTCCTATGTTTCAATAACTCAGAAGCTCATTCTGAGTGTTCCCTGCAGAGGTCATTCGGCTGAACACAACCGTGAACTAATTAGAGCCAGATGTAGGCAATGCCCTCCATAGTGCTGGATCGACAGTGGTGACGTGCCAAACAATTGAGCTCTAGTTCTCAACACTTTCACAAAGTGCCATAAATTGAGGTTCAACTTACTGCTCCGGTTGAGTAGAGTGTAGCCGTCAAAGCTGGAATCACTACCACTCATGTGAGAAGAACGGGAAGCACATATACCCAGGCCGTTGGCAGTGTCCTACTGGGACCAGCCTATCTGGCTGCCTCGCCTGAATGTTTGCAACTGCGGCAGAGCTAGGCAGGCGCAATTGTGCAGCAATGGAAACTGCATAACCTGGCCAAATTTCCCGGGTGTACAAAAAAACCAAGGGGGATTTACAAGGAGATGCTCACCCAGAACTGCCGGAGGCCTGCCGGCCACAAGATTCCGGAATTCTTCCTAAGAAGCCTTGAGAGCAGTGAAACGCTCCTATGTTGCAATAACTCAGAACCTCATTCTGAGTGTTCCCGGCAGAGGCCATTCAGCTGAACACAACCGTGGACTAATTAGAACCAGATGTAGGCAGTGCCGTCCATAGTGCTAGATGGACAGTGGTGGCGTGCCAAACAACTGAGCTCTAGTTCTCAACACTTTCACAAAGTGCCATAAGTTTAGGTTCAACTTACTGCTCCGGTTGAGTAGAGTGTAGCCGTCAAAGCTGGAATCAGTAGCACTAAGGTGAGAAAACGGGAAGCAGATATACACAGTCCGCTGGCAGTGTCCTATGGGGACCAGCCTATCTGGCTGCCACCCCTGAACGTTTGCCAGCTCGGCAGATCTAGGCAGGTGCAATTGTGCAGAAAAGCAAACTGCATAACCTGGCCAAATTTCACGGGTGTACAAGAAACCACCCGGGATTTACAAGGAGATGTTCACCCTGAAGAGCCGGAGCACTGCTGGAAACAAGATTGAGGAATTCTTCCTAAGAAGCCTTGAAAACAGTGAAACGCTCCTATGTTGCAATAACTCAGAACCTCATTCGAACTGTTCCCGGCAGAGGTCATTCGGCTGAACACAACCGTGGACTAATTAGAGCCAGGTGTAGGTAGTGCCGTCCATAGTGCTGGATGGACTGTGGTGGCATGGCAAACAACTGAGCTCTAGTTCTCAACATTGTCACAAACTGCCATAAGTTGAGGTTCAACTTACTGCGCCGGTTGAGTAGAGTGTAGCCGACGAAGCTGGAATCAGTAGCACTCAGGTGAGAAAAACGGGAAGCAGATATACCCATTGCGCATGCAGTGTCTTACTGAGACCAGCCTATCTGGCGGCTATGCCTGAATGTTTGCCAGCGCGGCAGAGCTAGGCAGCCACAATTGTGCAGCAATGCAAACTGCATAACTTGGCCAAATTTCACGGGTGTACAAGAAACCACGGGGGATTTACAAGGAGATGTTTACCCGGAACAGCCGGAGGCCTGCCGGCAGCAAGATTTTGGAATTCTTCCTAAGAAGGCTTGAAAGCAGTAAAACGCTCCTATGTTGCAACAACTCAGAACCTCATTCTGATTGTTCGTGGCAGAGGTCATTCGGCTGAACACAACCGTGGATAATTAGAGCCAGATGTAGGCAGTTCCTTCCATAGTGCAGGATGGACTGTGTTGGCATGCCAAACAACTGAGTTCTAGTTCTCAACACTTTCACAAAGTGCCATAAGTTGAGGTTCAAATTACTGCTCCGGTTGAGTACAGTGTAGCCGTCAAAGCTGGAATCAGTAGTACTCAGGTGAGAAGAACGGGAAGCAGATATACCCAGTCCGCTGGCAGTGTCCTACGGGGACCAGCCTATCTGGCTTCCACGCCTGAATGTTTGCCAGCGCGGCAGATCTACGTAGGCGCAATTGTGCAGCAATGCAAACTGCATAACCTGGCCAAATTTCACAGGTGTACAAAAAACCACGGGGGATTTACAAGGAGATGTTCACCCTGAACAGCCAGAGGCCTGCCGGCAGCAAAATTCTGGAATTCATCCCGTGAAGCCTTGAAAGCAGTGAAACACTCCTATGTTGCAATAACTCAGAACCTGATTCTGAGTGTTCCCGGCAGAGGTCATTCGGCTGAACACAATCGTGGACTAATTAGAGCCAGATGTATGCAGTGCCGTCCATAGTGCTCGATCGAGAGTGGTGGCGTGCCAAACAACTGAGCTCTAGTTCTCAACACTTTCACA
Source organism: Dipodomys merriami (assembly GCF_024711535.1). NCBI lineage: Eukaryota > Metazoa > Chordata > Mammalia > Rodentia > Heteromyidae > Dipodomys > Dipodomys merriami. The sequence continues at coordinate 169,983 of NW_027203704.1, read as the reverse complement.
AAGCGCCATAAGTTGAGGTTCAAGTTACTGCTCCGGTTGAGTAGAGTGTAGCCGTCAAAGCTGGAATCAGTCGCACTCAGGTGAGAAGGACCGGAAGCAGATATACCCAGTCCGCTGGCAGTGTCCTACGGGGACCAGCCTATCTGGCTGCCACGCCTGAATGTTTGCAACCGCGGCAGAGCTAGGCAGGCGCAATAGTGCAGCAATGCAAACTGCATAACCTGGCTAAATTCCACCGGTGTACAAGAAACCACGCGGGATTTACAAGGAGATGTGAATCCGGAAAACCCGGAGGCCAGCCAGCAGCAAGATTGAGGAATTCTTCCTAAGAAGCCTTGAAAGCAGTGAAACGCTCCTATGTTGCAATAACTCAACACCTCATTCTGAGTGTTCCCCCCACAGGTCATTCAGCTGAATAAAACCGTGCACTAATTAGAGCCAGATGTAGGCAGTGCCCCCTATAGTGCTGGATGGACAGTGGTGGCATGCCAAACAACTGAGCTCTAGTTCTCAACACTTTCACAAAGTGCCATAAGTTGTGGTTCAACTTACTGCTCCTGTTGAGTAGAGTGTAGCCGTGGCAGCTGGAATCAGAAGCACTCAGGTGAGAAGGACCGGAAGCAGATATACCCAGACCGCTGGCAGTGTCTAGCCTATCTGGCTGCCACGACTGAATGTTGGCAACCGTGGCAGTTCTAGGCAGGCACAAATGTGCAGCAATGCAAACTGCATAAACCGGCCAAATTTCACGAGTGTACAAGAAACCACGGGGGATTTACAAGGAGATGTTCACCCGGAACAGCCGGAGGCCTGTGGGCAGCAAGATTCCGGAATTCTTCCTAAGAATCCTTGAAAGCAGTGAAATGCTCCTATGTTGCAATAACTCAGAACCTCATTCTGAGTGTTCCCGGCAGAGGTCATTCGGCTGAACACAACCGTGGACTAATTAGTGCCAGATGTAGGCAGTACCATCCATAGTGCTGAATGGACAGTGGTGGCGTGCCAAACAACTGACCTCTAGTTCTCAACAGTTTCACAAAGTGCCAAAGTTGAGGTTCAACTTACTGCTCCTGTTGAGTAGAGTGTAGCTGTCAAAGCTGGAATCAGTAGCACTCAGGTGTGAAGAACGGGAAGCAGATATACCCAGTCCGCTGGCAGTGTCTTCCGTGGTCTAGCCTATCTGGCTGCCACGACTGAATATTTGCAACCGGGGCAGAGCTACGCTAGCACAGAAATGCAGCAATGCAAACTGCAGGACCTGGCCAAATTTCACGGGTGTACAAGAAACCACGAGGGATTTACAAGGAGATGTTCACCCGGAACAGCCCGACGCCTGCCGGCAGCAACTTTCCGGAATTCTTCCTAAGAAGCCTTGAAAGCAGTGAAACGCTCCTATGTTGTAATAACTCAGAACCTCATTCTGAGGGTTCCCAGCAGAGGTCATTCGGCTGAACACAACCGTGGACTAATTAGAGCCAGATGTAGGCAGTGCCGTCCATACTGCTGGATGGACTGTGGTGGCGTGCCAAATAACTGAGCTCTAGTTCTCAACACTTTCACAAATTGCCATCAGTTGAAGTTCAACATACTGCTCCGGTAGAGTAAAGTGTAGCCGTCAAAGCAGGAATCAGTAGCCCTCAGGAGAGAAGAACGGGAAGCAGATATACCCAGTCCGCTGGCAGTGTCCTACGGGGACCAGCCTATTTGGCTGCCACGCCTGAATATTTGCAAACGAGGCAGAGCTAGGCAGGCGCAATTGTGCAGCAATGCAAACTGCATAACCTGGCCAAATTTCACGGGTGTACAAGAAACTATGGGGTATTTACAAGGAGATGTTCACCCAGAACACCGGAAGGCCTGCCGACAGCAAGATTCCAGAATACTTCCTAACAAGCCTTGAAAGTAGTGAAACGCTCCTATGTTGCAATAACTCAGAACCTCATTCTGAGTGTTCCCGGCTGAGGTCATTCTGCTGAACACAACCGAGGACTCATTAGAGCCAGATGTAGGCAGTGCCGTCCACAGTGCTGAATGGACAGTGGTGGCGTGCCAAACAACTGAGCTCTAGTTCTCAACACTTTCACAAAGTGCCCTAAGTTGAGGTTCTACTTACTGCGCCGGTTGAGTAGAGTGTAGCCGTCAAAGCTGAAATCAGTAGCACTCAGTTGAGAAGAACGGAAAGCAGATATACACAATCCGCTGGCAGTGTCCTACGGAGACCAGCCTACTTGGCTGCCACACCTGAATATTTGCAAGCGCGGCAGAGCTAGGCAGGGGCAATTGTGCAGCAAAGCAAACTGCATAACCTGGCCAAATTTCACGGGTGTACAAGAAACCACGGGGGATTTACAAGGAGATGTTCACCCGGAATAGCCGGAAGCTTGCCGGCAGCAAGATTCCGGAATTCATCCTAAGAAGCCTTGAAAGCAGTGAAACGCTCCTATGTTGCAATATCTCAGAACCTCATTCTGAGTGTTCCTGGCAGAGGTCATTCTGCTGAACACAACCGTGGACTAATTAGAGCCAGATGTAGACAGTGCCGTCCATAGTGATGGATGGACTGTGGTGGCATGCCAAACAACTGAGCTCTAGTTCTCAACACTTTCACAAAGTGCCAAAGTTGAGGTTCAACTTACTGCTCCTGTTGAGTAGAGTTTAGCCTTCAAAGCTTGAATCAGTAGCACTCAGGTGTAAAGTAAGGGAAGCAGATATATCCAGTCCGCACGCAGTGTCCTACGGAGACCAGCCTCTCTGGCTGCCACGCCTGAATGTTTGCAACCGTGGCAGAGCTACGCTAGCACAATAGTGCAGCAATGCAATCTGCATGACCTGGCCAAATTTCACGGGTGTACAAGAAACCACGAGGGATTTACAAGGAGATGTTCACCCGGAACAGCCGGAGGCCTACCGGCAACAAGATTCCGGAATTCTTCCTAAGAAGCCTTGAAAGCAGTGAAACGCTCCTATGTTGCAATAACTCAGAACCTCATTCTGAGTGTTCCCGGCAGAGGTCATTCGGCTGAACACAACAGTGGACTAATTAGAGCCAGATGTTGGCAGTGCCGTCCATAGTGCTGGATGGACAGTGGTGGCGTGCCAAACAACTGAGCTCTTGCTCTCAACACTTTCACAAAGTGCCATCAGTTGAGGTTCAATTTAGTGCTCCGGTTGAGTAGATTGTAGCCCTCAAAGCTGGAATCAGTAGCTCTCAGCTGGGAAGGACGGGAAGCAGATATACCCAGTCCAATGCCAGTGTCCTACGGAGACCAGCCTATCTGGATGCCACGCCTGAATGTTTGCATCCGCGGCAGAGCTAGAAGGCGCAATTGTGCAGCAATGCAAACTGCATTACCTGGCCAAATTTTACGGGTGAACAAGAAACCACGGGGTATTTACAAGGAGATGTTCACCCGGAACTGCCGGAGGTCTCTGGCAGTAAGATTCGGGAATTCTTCCTAAGAAGCCTTGAAAGCAGTGAAACGCTCCTATGTTTCAGTAAGTCAGAACTTCTGTCTGAGTGTTCTCGGCAGAGGTCATTCGACTGAACACAACCGTGGACTAATTAGAGCCAGATGCAGGCAGTGCCGTCCATAATTCTGGATGGACTGTGGTGACGTGCCAAACAAATGAGCTCTAGTTTTCAACACTTTCAAAGTGCCTTAAGTTGAGGTTCAACTTACTGCTCCGGTTGAGTAGAGTGTAGCCGTCAAAGCTGGAATCAGTAGCACTCAGGTGAGAAGAACGGGAAGCAGATATACTCAGTCCGCTGGCAGTGTCCTACGGGGACCAGCGTATCTAGCTGCTACGCCTGAATGTTTGCCAGTGCGGCAGAGCTATGCAGGAGCAATTGTGCAGCAATGCAAACTGCATAACCTGGCCAAATTTCACGGGTGTACAAGAAACCACGGGGGATTTACAAATAGATATTCACCCGGAACAGCCGGAGGCCTGCCGGGAGCAAGATTGAGGAATTCTTCCTAAGAAGCCTTGAAAGCAGTGAAACACTCCTATGTTGCAATAACTCAGAACCTCATTCTGATTGTTCGCGGCAGAGGTCATTCGGCTGAACACAACCTTGAACTAATTAGATCCAGATGTAGGCACTGCCGTCCATAGTGCTGGATGGACAGTTGTGGCGTGACAAACCACTGAGCTGTAGTTCTCAACACTTTCACAAAGTACCATGAGTTGAGGTTCAACTTACTTCTCCGGTTGAGTAGAGTGTAGCCGTCAAAGCTGGAATCAGTATCACTCAGATGAGAAGAACGGGAAGCAGATACACCCAGTCCGCTGGCAGTGTCCAACGGGGACCAGCCTATCTGGCTGCCACGCCGGAAGGTTTCCAACCGCGGCAGAGCTAGGCAGGCAAAATTGTGCAGCAATGCAAACTGCATTACGCGGCTAAATTTCACGGTTTTACAAGAAACCACGGGGGATTTACAAGGACATGATCACCCGGAACAGCCGGAGGCCTGCCGGCAGCAAGATTCCGGAATTCTTCCTAAAAAGCCTTGAAAGCAATGAAACGCTCCTATGTTTCAATAACTCAGAAGCTCATTCTGAGTGTTCCCTGCAGAGGTCATTCGGCTGAACACAACCGTGAACTAATTAGAGCCAGATGTAGGCAATGCCCTCCATAGTGCTGGATCGACAGTGGTGACGTGCCAAACAATTGAGCTCTAGTTCTCAACACTTTCACAAAGTGCCATAAATTGAGGTTCAACTTACTGCTCCGGTTGAGTAGAGTGTAGCCGTCAAAGCTGGAATCACTACCACTCATGTGAGAAGAACGGGAAGCCCATATACCCAGGCCGTTGGCAGTGTCCTACTGGGACCAGCCTATCTGGCTGCCACGCCTGAATGTTTGCAACTGCGGCAGAGCTAGGCAGGCGCAATTGTGCAGCAATGCAAACTGCATAACCTGGCCAAATTTCCCGGGTGTACAAAAAAACCAAGGGGGATTTACAAGGAGATGCTCACCCAGAACTGCCGGAGGCCTGCAGGCCACAAGATTCCGGAATTCTTCCTAAGAAGCCTTGACAGCAGTGAAACGCTCCTATGTTCCAATAACTCAGAACCTCATTCTGAGTGTTCCCGGCAGAGGCCATTCAGCTGAACACAACCGTGGACTAATTAGAACCAGATGTAGGCAGTGCCGTCCATAGTGCTGGATGGACAGTGGTGGCGTGCCAAACAACTGAGCTCTAGTTCTCAACACTTTCACAAAGTGCCATAAGTTTAGGTTCAACTTACTGCTCCGGTTGAGTAGAGTGTAGCCGTCAAAGCTGGAATCAGTAGCACTAAGGTGAGAAAACGGGAAGCAGATATACACAGTCCGCTGGCAGTGTCCTATGGGGACCAGCCTATCTGGCTGCCACCCCTGAATGTTTGCAACGGCGGCAGAGCTAGACAGGCGCAATTGTGAAGCAATGCAAACGGCATAACCTGGCCAAATTTCACGGGTGTACAAGAAACCACGGGGGATTTACAAGGAGATGTTCACCCCGAACAGCCGGAGGCCTGCAGGAAGCAAGATTCCGGAATTCTTCCTAAGAAGCCTTGAAAGAAGTGAAACGCTACTATGTTTCAATAACTCAGAAGCTCATTCTGAGTGTTCCCTGCAGAGGTCATTCGGCTGAACACAACCGTGGACTAATTAGAGCCAGATATAGGCAGTGCCGTCCATAGTGCAGGATGGACAGCGCTGGCGTGCCAAACAACTGAGCTCTAGTTCTCAACACTTTCACAAAGTGCCATAAGTTGAGGTTCAACTTACTGTTCCGATTGAGTAGAGTGTAGCCGTCAAAGCTGGAATCAGTAGCACTCAGGTGAGAAGAACGGGAAGCAGATATACCCAGTCTGGTGGCAGTGTCCTACGGGGACCAGCCTATCTGGCTGCCACGCATGAATGTTTGCAATCGCGGCAGAGCTAGGCAGGGGCAATTGTGCAGCAATGTAAACTGCATAACCTGGCCAAATTTCACGGGTGTACAAGAAACCACGGGGGATTTACAAGGAGATGTTCACCCGGAACAGCCAGAGGCCTGCCGGGAGCAAGATTGAGGAATTCTTCCTGGGAAGCCTTGAAAGCAGTGAAACGCTCCTATGTTGCAATAACTCAGAACCTCATTCTGAGTGTTCCCGGCAGAGGTCATTCGGCTGAACACAACCGAGGACTAATTAGAGCCAGATGTAGGCAGTGCAGTCCATAGTGCTGGATAAACAATGCTGACGTGCCAAACAACTGAGCTCTATTTCTCAACACTTTCACAAAGTGCCATAAGTTGAGGTTCATCTTACTGCTACGGTTGAGTAGAGTGTAGCCCTCAAAGATGGAATCAGTAGCACTCAGTTTAGAAGAACGGGAAGCACATATACCCATTCCCCTGGCAGTGTCCTACGGGGACATGCCTATCTGGCTGTCACGCCAGAATTTGCAACCGCGGCAAAGCTAGGCAGGCGCAATTGTGCAGCAATGCAAACTGCATAACCTGGCCAAATTTCACGGTTTTACAAGAAACACAGGGGAATTTACAAAGAGATGTTCACCATGAACAGCCGGAGGCCTGCCGGCAGCAAAATTCTGGAATTCATCCCGTGAAGCCTTGAAAACAGTGAAACACTCCTATGTTGCAACAACTCAGAACCTCATTCTGAGTGTTCCCGGCAGAGGTCATTCGGCTGAACACAATCGTGGACTAATTACAGGCAGATGTAGGCAGTGCCGTCCATAGTGCTTGATGGACAGTGGTGGGGTGCCAAACAACTGAGCTCTAGTTCTCAACACTTTCACAAAGTGCCATGTGTTGATGTTGTCCTTACTGCTTCGCTTGCGTGGAGTGTAGCCGTCAAAGCTGGAATCAGTAGCCCTCAAGTGAGAAGAACGGGAAGCACATATACCCAGTCCGCTGGCAGTGTCGTACGGGAACCAGCCTATATGGCTGCCACGCCTGAATGTTTGCAACCGCGGCAGAGGTAGGCAGGCGCAATTGTACAGCAATTCAAACTGCATAACCTGGCCAAATTTTGCGGGGGTATAAGAAACCACGGAGGATTTACAAGGAGATGTTCACCCGGAACAGCCGAAGGCCTGCTGGCAGCAACATTCCGGAATTCTTCCTAAGAAGCCTTGAAAGCAGTGAAACGCTCCTATGTTGCAATAACTCAGAACCTCATAGTGTTCCCGGCAGAGGTCATTAGTCTGAACAAAACCGTGGAGTAATTAGAGCCAGATGTAGGCATTGCCGTACATAGTGCTGGATGGACTGTGGTGGCGTGCCAAACAACTGAGCTCTAGTTCTCAACACTTTCACACAGTGCCATGGGTTGAGGTTCAACTTACTGCTCCGGTTGAGTAGAGTGTAGCCGTCAAAGCTGGATTCAGTAGCACTCAGATGAGAAGATCGGGCAGCAGATATATCCAGTCCGCTGGGAGTGTGCTACGGGGACCAGCCTATCTAGCTGCCACTTGAATGTTTGCAAGTGTTCCAGAGCTAGGCAGGCGCGATTGAACAGCAATACAAACTGCATAACCTGGCCAAATTTCACGGGTGTACAAGAAACCACGGAGGATTTACAAATAGATGTTCACCCGGAGCAACCGGAAGCCAGCCTGAAGCAAGATTCCGGAATTCTTCCTAAGAAGCCTTGAAAGCAGTGAAACGCTCCTACGTTGCAATAACTCAGAAACTCATTCTGAGTGTTGCCGGCAGAGGTCCTTCGGCTGAACACAACCGTGGACTAATTAGAGCCAGATGTAGGCAGTGCCGTCCATAGAGGTGGATGGACAGTGGTGGCGTGCCAAACAACTGAGCTCTAGTTCTCAACACTTTCACAAAGTGCCATAAGTTAAGGTTCAACTTACTGCTGCGGTTGAGTAGACTGTTGCCGTCAAAGCTGGAATCAGTAGCACTCAGGTGAGAAGAACGGGAAGCAGATATACCCAGTCCGCTGGCAGTGTCCTACGGGGACCAGCCTATCTGGCTGCCACGCCTGAATGTTTGCAACCGCGTCAGAGCTAGGCAGGCACAATTGTGCAGCAATGCAAACTGCATAACCTGGCCAAATTTCACGGGTGTACAAGGAACCACGGGGGATTTACAAGGAGATGTTCACCCGGAACTGTCAAAGGTGGAATCAGAAGCACTCAGGGGATGAGAACGGGAAGCAAATATACCCAGTCCGCTGTCAGTGTACTACGGGGAGCAGCCTATCTGGCTGCCACGCCTGAATGTTTACAACTGGGGCAGAGCTAGGCAGGCGTCATTATGCAGCAATGCAAATTGCATAACCTGGCCGAATTTCACGAGTGTACAAGAAACCAACGGGGATTTACAAGGAGATGTTCACCCGGAACAGCCAGAGGCCTGCCGGCAGCAAGATTCCGGAATTCTTCCTGTGAAGCCTTGAAAGCAGTGAAACGCTCCTATGTTGGAATAACTCAGAACCTCATTCTGAGTGTTCCCGACAGAGGTCATTGGGCTGAACACAACCGTGGACTAATTAGAGCCTGATGTAGGCAGTGCCGTCCATAGTGCTGGATGGACAGTGGTGACGTGCCAAAGAACTGAGCCCTAGTTCTCAACACTTTCACAAAGAGCCATAAGTTAAGGTTCAACTTATTGTTCCGGTTGAGTAGAGTGTAGCCGTCAAAGCTGGAATCAGTAGCACTCAGGTGAGAAGAACGGGAAGCAGATATACCCAGTCCGTTGGCAGTGTCCTACGGGGACCAGCCTATCTGGCTGCCACGCCTGAATCTTTGCCAGTGCGGCAGAACTAGGCAGGCGCAATTGTGCAGCAATGCAAACTGCATAACCTGGCAAATTTCACGGGTGTACAAGTAACCATGGGGGATTTACAAATAGATGTTCACCCTTAACAGCCAGAGGACTGCTGGAAGCAAGATTGAGGAATTCTTCCTAAGAAGCCTTGAAAGCAGTGAAACGCTCCTATGTTGGAACAACTCAGAACCTCATTCTGAGTGTTCCCGACAGAGGTCATTGGGATGAACACAACCGTGGACTAATTAGAGCCAGATGTAGGCAGTGCCGTCCATAGTGCTGGATGGACAGTGGTGGCGTGCCAAACAACTGAGCTCTAGTTCTCAACACTTTCACAAAATGCCATAAGTTGAGGTTCAACTTACTGCTCCGGTTGAGTAGCGTGTAGCCGTGAAAGCTGGAATCAGTAGCACTCAGGTGAGAAGAACGGGAAGCAGATATACCCAGAAAGCTGGCAGTGTCCTACGGGGACCAGCCTATCTAGCTGCCACGCCTGAATGTTTGCCAGCGCGGCAGAGCTAGGCAGGCGCCATTGTGCAGCAATGCAAACTGCATAACCTGGCCAAATTTCACGGTGTACAACAAACCACGGGGGATTTACAAGGAGATGTTCACACAGAACAGCCGGAGTCCTGCAGGCAGAAACTTTACGGAATTCTTCTTAAGAAGTCTTGAAAGCAGTGAAACGCTCCTATGTTGCAATAACTGAGAACCTCATTCTGAGTGTTCCCCGCCGTGGTCATTCGGCTGAACACAACCGTGGTCTAATTGGAGCCATATGTAGGCAGTGCCGTCCATAGTGCTGGATGGACAGTGGTGGCGTGCCAAACAACTGAGCTCTAGTTCTCAACACTTTCACAAAGTGCCATGAGTTGAGGTTCAACTTACTGCTCTGGTTGATTAGAGTGTAGCCCTCAAAGCTGGAATAAGTAGCACTCAGATGAGAAGAACGGGAAGCAGATATACCCAGTCGGCTGGCAGTGTCCTACGGGAACCAGCCAATCTTGCTGCCACGCCTGAATATTTGCAACCGTGGCAGAGGTAGGCAGGCGCAATTGTGCAGCAATGCAAACTGCATAACGTGGCAAATTTCACGGGTGTACAAGTAACCACGGGTGATTTACAAATAGATGTTCACCCGTAACAGCGGGAGGCCTGCCGGAAGCAAGATTGAGGAATCCTTCCTAAGAAGCCTTGAAAGCAGTGAAACGCTCCTATGTTGCAATAACTCAGAAACTCATTCTGAGTGTTGCCGGCAGAGGTCCTTCGGCTGAACACAATCGTGGACTAATTAGAGCCAGATGTAGGCAGTGCCGTCCATAGAGCTGGATGGACAGTGGTGGCATGCCAAACAACTGAGCTCTAGTTCTCAACACTTTCACAAAGTGCCATAAGTTGAGGTTCAACTTACTGCTCCGGTTGAGTAGAGTGTAGCAGTCAAATCTGGAATCAGTAGCACTCAGGTGAGAAGAACGGGAAGCAGATATACCCAGTCCTCTGGCAGTGTCCTGCGGGTACCAGCCTATCTTGCTGCCAGGCCTGAATGTTTGCAACCGCGGCAGAGCTAGGCAGGCGGAATTGTGCAGGAATGCAAACTGCATAACCTGGCCAAATTTCACGGGTGTACAAGAAACCACGGGGGATTTACTAATAGATGTTCACCCGGAACAGCCGGAGGCCTGCCGGCAGCAATATTCCGGAATTCTTCCTAAGAAGCATTGAAAGCAGTGAAACGCTCCTATGTTGCAATAACTCAGAACCTCATAGTGTTCCCGGCAGAGGACATTAGTCTGAACAAAACCGTGGAGTAATTAGAGCCAGATGTAGGCATTGCCGTACATAGTGCTGGATGGACTGTGGTGGCGTGCCAAACAACTGAGCTCTAGTTCTCAACACTTTCACACAGTGCCATGGGTTGAGGTTCAACTTACTGCTCCGGTTGAGTAGAGTGTAGCCGTCAAAGCTGGATTCAGTAGCACTCAGATGAGAAGATCGGGCAGCAGATATATCCAGTCCGCTGGGAGTGTGCTACGGGGACCAGCCTATCTAGCTGCCACTTGAATGTTTGCAAGTGTTCCAGAGCTAGGCAGGCGCGATTGAACAGCAATGCAAACTGCATAACCTGGCCAAATTTCACGGTGTACAAGAAACCACGGAGGATTTACAAATAGATGTTCACCCGGAGCAACCGGAAGCCAGCCTGAAGCAAGATTCCGGAATTCTTCCTAAGAAGCCTTGAAAGCAGTGAAACGCTCCTTTGTTGCAATAACTCAGAGCCTCATTCTAAGTGTTCCCGGCAGAGGTCACTTGCTGAACACAACCGTGGACTAATTAGAGCCAGATGTAGGCAGTGACGTCCATAGTGCTGCATGGACTGTGGTGGCGTGCCAAACAACTAATCTCTAGTTCTCAACACTTTCAAAAAGTGCCATGATTTGAGGTTCAACTTATTGCTGCGGTTGAGGAGAGTGTAGCCGTCAAAGCTGGAATCAGTAGCACTCAGATGAGAAAAACGGGAAGCAGATATACCCATTCCGCTGGCAGTGTCCTACGGGGACCAACCTATGTAGCTGCCTCGCCTGAATGTTTGCAACAGCGGCAGAGCTAGGCAGGGGCCATTGAACAGCAATGCAAACTGCATAACCTGGCCAAATTTCACGGTGGTATAAGAAACCACGCGGGATTTACAAGGAGATGTTCACCCGGAACAGCGGGAGGCCTGCCCGCAGCATAATTCTGAAATTCTTCCTAAGTAGCCTTGAAAGCAGTGAAACACTCCTATGTTGCAATAACTCAAAATCTCATAGTGTACCCGGCAGAGGTCATTCGGCTGAACACAACCGTGGACTAATTAGAGCCAGATGTAGGCAGTGCCGTCCATAATGCTGGATGGACAGTGATGGCCTGCCAAACAACTGAGTTCTAGTTCTCAACACTTTCACAAAGTGCCATGAGTTGAGGTTCAACTTACTACTTCGGTTGAGTAGGGTGTAGCCGTCAAAGCTGGAATCAGTAGCACTCAGGTGAGAAGAACGGGAAGCAATTATACCCAGTTCGCTAGCAGTGTCCTAAGGCACCAGCCTATCTGGCTGCCACGCCTGAATGTTTGCAACCGCAGCAGAACTAGGCAGGCGCAATTGTGCAGCATTGCAAACTGCATAACCTGGCTAAATTTCACGGGTGTACAAGAAACCACGGGGGATTTACAAGGAGATGTTCACCCGGAACAGCCTGAGCCCTGCCGGAAGCAAGATTGAGGAATACTGCCTAAGAAGCCTTGAAAGCAGTGAAACGCTCCTATGTTGCAATAACTCAGAACCTCATTCTGAGTGTACCTGGCAGAGGTCATTCGGCTGAACACAACCGTGGACAAATTAGAGCCAGATGTAGGCAGTGTCGTCCATAGTGTTGGATGGACAGTGGGTGCGTGCCAAACCACTGACCTCTAGTTCTCAACACTTTCACAAAGTGGCATAGTTTGAGGTTCAACTTACTGCTATGGTTGAGTAGAGTGTAGCCATCAAAGCTGGAGTCAGTAGCACTCACGTGAGAAGAAGGGGAAGCAGATAGACACAGTCTGCTGGCAGAGTCCTACGGGGACCAGCCTCTCTGGCTGGCATGCCTGAATGTTTGCAACCGCGGGAGAGCTAGGCAGGCGCTATTGTGCAGCAATGCAAACTGCATAACCTGGCCAAATTTCACGGATGTACTTGAAACCACGGGGGATTTACAAGATGTTCACCAGGAACAGACGGAGGCCTGCCGTTAGCAAGATTCCAGAATCCTTCCTAAGAAGCCTTGAAAGCAGTGAAACGCTCCTATTTTGCAATTGTTAAGAACCTCATTCTGAGTGTTCCCGGCAGAGGTCATTGGGCTGAACACAACCGTGGACTAATTAGAGCCAGATGTAGGCAGTGCCATCCACAGTGCTAAATGGACTGTGGTGGCGTGCCAAACAACTGAGCTCTAGTTCTCAACACTTTCACACAGTGCCATAATTGAGGTTCAACTTACTGCTCCAGTTGAGTAGAGTGTATATGTCAAAGCTGTAATCAGTAGCACTCAGGTGAGAAGAACGTGAAGCAGATATACCCAGTCCGCTAGCAGTGTCCTACGGGGAGCAGGGAATCTGGTTGCCATGACTGAATGTTTGGAACCTAGGTGTACCTAGGCAGGCGCAATTGTGCAGCAATGCAGACTGCATAACCTGGCCAAATTTCACGGGTGTACAAGAATCCACGGGGGATTTACAAGGAGATGTTCACCCGGAACATCCGGAGGCCTGCCGGCAGCAAGATTCAAGAATCCTTCCTAAGAAGCCTTGAAAGCAGTGAAACGCTCCTATGTTGCAATAACTCAGAACCTCATTCTGAGTGTTCCCGGCAGAGGTCGTTCTGCTGAACACACCGTGGACTAATTTGAGCCAGATGTAGGCAGTGCCGTCCATAGTACTGGATGGACAGTGATGGCCTGCGAAACAACTGAGCTCTAGTTCTCCTCACTTTCACAAACTGCCATAAGTTGAGGTTCAACTTACTGCTCCGGTTGAGTAGAGTGTAGCCGTCAAAGCTTGAACCAGTAGCACTCAAGTGAGAAGAACCGGAAGCAGATATACCCAGTCCGCTTGCAATGTCTTCCGTGGTCTAGCCTATCTGGCTGCCAGGACTGAATGTTTGCAACCGTGGCAGAGCTAGGCAGGTGCCATTGTGCAGCAATGCAAACTGCATAACCTGGCCAAATTTCACGGATGTACAAGAATCCATGGGGGATTTACAAGGAGATGTTCACCCAGAGCAGCCGGAGGCCTGCCGGGAGAAGATTCCGGAATTCTTCCTAAGAACCTTGAAAGCAGTGAAACACTCCTATGTTGCAATAACTCAGAACCTCATTCTGAGTGTTCCCGGCAGAGGTCATTCGGCTGAACACAACCGTGGACTAATTAGAGCCAGATGTAGGCAGTGCGGTCCATAGTGCTGGATGGACAGTGGTGGCGTGACAAACAACTGAGATCTAGTTCTCAACACTTTCACAAAGTGCCATAAGTTGAGGTTCAACTTGCTGCGCCGGTTGAGTAGAGTGTAGCCGTCAAAGCTGGAATCAGTAGCCCTCAGGAGAGAAGAACGGGAAGCAGATATACCCAGTCCGCTGGCAGTGTCCTACGGGAAACATCCTATCTGGTTGCCACGCCTGAATGTTTGCAACCTCGGCAGATCTAGGCAGGCGCAATTGTGCAGCAATACAAACTGCATAAACTGGCCAAAATTCACGGGCGTACAAGAAACCACGGGGGATTTACAAGGAGATGTTCACCCGGAACACCAACATTCCGAAATTCTTCCTAAGTAGCCTTGAAAGCAGTGAAACGCTCCTATGTTGGAATAAGTCAGAACCTCATTCTGAGTGTTCCCGGCAGAGGTCATTGGGCTGAACACAACCGTGGACTAATTAGAGACAGATGTAGGCAGTGCCGTCCATAGTGCTGGGTAGACAGCGGTGGCCTGCCAAACAACTGAGCTCTAGTTCTGAACACTTTCACAAAGTGCCATAAGTTGAGGTTCAACTTACTGCTCCGTTTGAGTAGAATGTAGCCGTCAAAGCTGGAATCAGTAGCACTCAGGTGAGAAGAACGGGAAGCAGATATACCCAGTCCTCTGGCAGTGTCCTACGGGGACCAGCCTATCTGGCTGCCACGCCTTAATATTTGCAACCGCGGCAGAGCTTGGAGGCCCAATTGTGCAGCAATGCAAACTGCATAACCTGGCCAAATTTCACGGGTGTACAAGAAACCACGGGGATTTACAAGGAGATGTTCACCCGGAACACCTGGAGGCCTGCCAGAACCAACATTGCGGAATTCTTACTAAGAAGCCTTGAGAGGAGTGAAACGCTCCTATGTTGCAACAACTCAGAACCTCATTCTGAGTGTTCCCGGCAGAGGTCATTCGGCTGAACACAACCGTGGACTAAATAGAGCCAAGTGTAGGCAGTGCCGTCCATAGTGCTGGACAGTGGTGGCGTGCCAAACAACTGAGCTCTAGTTCTCAACACTTCCACAAAGTGCCATAAGTTGAGGTTCAACTTACTGCTCCTGTTGAGTAGAGTGTAGTTGTCAAAGCTGGAATCAGTAGTACACAGATGAGAAAAACGGGAAGAAGATATACCCAGTCCGCTGGCAGTGTCCTACGTGGACCAGCCTATCTGACTGCCACGCCTGAATGTTTGCAACCACGGCAGAGCTAGGGAGGCGCAATTGTGCACCAATGCAAACTGCATCACCTGGCCAAATTTCACGGATGTACAAGAAACCACGGGGGATTTACAAGGAGATGTTCACCCAGAACATTAGGAGGCCTGCGGGAAGCAAGATTGATGAATTCTTCCTAAGAAGCCTTGAAAGCAGTGAAACGCTCCTATGTTGCAATAACTCAGAACCTCCTTCTGAGTGTTCCCGGCAGAGGTCATTCGGCTGAACACAACCGTGGACTAATTAGAGCCAGATGTAGGCAGTGCGGTCCATAGTGATGGATGGACAGTGGTGGCATGCCAAAGAACTGAGCTCTAGTTCTCGACACTTTCACAAATTGCCATAAGTTGAGTTTCAACTTACAGCTCCGGTTGAGTAAAGTGTAGCCGTCAAAGCTGGAATCAGTAGCACTCAGGTGAGAAGAACTGGAAGCACATATACCCAGTCTGCTGGCAGTGTCCTACGGGGACCAGCCCATCTGGCTGCCACGCCTGAATGTTTGCAACCATGGCAGAGGTAGGCATGCGCAATTGTTTAGCAATGTAAACTGCATAACCTGGCCAAATTTCACGAGTGTACAAGAAACCACAGGGGATTTACAAGGACATGTTCACCCGGGGCAGCCGGAGTCCTGTAGGCAGCAACATTCCAAAATTTTTCCTAAGTAGCCTTGAAAGCAGTGAAAGGCTCCTATGTTGCAATAACTCAGAACCTCATTCTTAGTGTTCCCGGCAGAGGTCATTCGGCTGAACACAACCGTGGACTAAATAGAGCCAGATGTAGGCAGTGCTGTCAATAGTGCTGGATGGACAGTGCTGGCGTGCCAAACAACTGAGCTCTAGTTCTCAACACTTTCACAAAGTGCCATAAGTTGAGGTTCAACTTACTGCTCCGGGTGAGTAGAGTGTAGCCGTCAAAGCTGGAATCAGTAGCACTCAGGTGAGAAGAACGGGAAGCAGATGTACCCAGTCCGCTGGCAGTGTCCTATGGAGACCAGCCTATCTGGCTGCCACGCCTGAATGTTTGCAACTGCGGCAGAGCCAGTCAGATGCAATTGTGCAGCAATGCAAACTGCATAACCTGGCAAAATTGCATGGTTGTACAAGGAACCACGGGGGATTTACAAGGAGATGTTCACCCGGAACAGCTGGAGGCCTGCTGCCATCAAGATTCCGGAATTCTTCCTAAGAAGCCATGAAAGCAATGAAACCCTCCTATGTTACAATAACTCAGAACCTCATTCTGAGTGTTCCCGGCAGAGGTCATTCGGCTGAACACAACCGTGGACTAATTAGAGCCAGGTGTATGCAGTGCAGTCCTTAGCGCTGGATGGACAGTGGTGGCATGACAAACAACTGAGCTCTAGTTCTCAACACTTTCACAAAGTGCCATAAGTTGAGGTTCAACTTACTGCTCCTGTTGAGTAGAGTGTAGCCATCAAATCTAGAATCAGTAGCACTCAGGTGAGAAGAAAGGGAAGCAGATATACCCAGTCCGCTGGCAATGTCCTACGGGGACCAGCCTATCTGGCTGCCAAGCCTGAATGTTTGCAACCGCGACAGAGCTAGGCAGGTGCATTTGTGCAGCAATGCAAACTGCATAACCTGGCAAAATTTCACGGGTGTACAAGAAACCACGGGGGATTTACAAAGAGATGTTCACCCGTAACAGCCGGAGGCCTGAAGGCAGCAACGTTCCGGAATTCTTCCTAAGAAGCCTTGAAAGCAGTGGAACGCTCCTATGTTGCAACAACTCAGAACCTCATTCTGAGTGTTCCCGGCAGAGGTGATTCGGCTGAACACAACCCTGGACTAATTAGAGCCAGATGTATGCAATGCCGTCCATAGTGCTGGATGGACTGTGGTAGCGTGCCAAACAACTGAGCTCTAGTTCTCAACACTTTCACAAAGTGCCATAAGTTGAGGTTCAACTTACTGCTCCGGTTGAGTAGAGTGTATCCATCAAAGCTGGAATCAGTAGCACTAGGTGAGAAGAACTGGAAGCAGAAAAACCCATTCCGCTGGCAGTGTCATACGGGGACCAGCCTATCTGGCTGCCATGCCTGAATTTTTGCATCCGCAGCAGAGCTAGGCAGGCGCAATTGTGCAGCAATGCGAACTGCATAACCTGGCCAAATTTCACGGGTGTACAAGAAACCAGGGGGATTTAAAAGGAGATGTTCACCCGGAACAGCCGGAGGCCTGCCAGCAGCAACATTACGGAATTCTACCTAAGAAGTCTTGAAAGCAGTGAAACGCTCCTATGTTGCAATAACTCAGAACCTCATTCTGAATGTTCCCGGCAGAGGTCATTTGGCTGAACACACCGTGGACTAATTTGAGCCAGATATAGGCAGTGCCGTCCATAGTGCTTGTTTGACAGTGGTGGCGTGCCAAACAACTAAGCTCTAGGTCTCAACGTTTTCACAAAGTGCCATAAGTTGAGGTTCACCTTACTGCTCCGGTTGAGTAGAGTGTAGCCGTCAAAGCTGGAATCAGTATCACTCAGGTGAGAAGAACGGGAAGCAGATATACCCAGTCCGCTGCCAGTGTCCGACGGGGACCCGCCTATCTGGCTGCCAGGCCTGAATGTTTGCAGCGAGGCAGAGCTACGCAGGCGCAATTGTGCAGCAATGCAAACTGTATAACCTGGCCAAATTTCACGGGTGTACAAAAAACCACGGGGGATTTACAAGGAGATGTTCTCCCGGAACTGCCGGGGGCCTGCATGCAGGAACATTCCGGAATTCTTCCTAAGATGCCTTGAAAACAGTGAAAATCTTCTATGTTGCAACAACTCAGAAACTCATTCTGAGTGTTCCTGGCAGAGGTCATTTGGCTGAACACAACCGTGGACTAATTAGAGCTAAGAGTAGGCAGTGCCGTCCATAATGCTGGATGGACAGTGGTGGGGTGCCAAACAACTGAGCTCTAGTTCTCAACACTTTCACAAAGTGCCATGAGTTGAGGTTCAACTTACTGCTCGGGATGAGTAGAGTGTAGCCGTCAAAGCTGGAATCAGTAGCAGTCAGGTGGGAAGAACGGGAAGCAGATATACCCAGATCGCTGGCAGTGTCCTACGGGGACCAGGCTATCTGGCTGCCACACCTGAATGTTTGCAACCGCGGCAGAGCTAGGCCGGCGCAATTGTGCAGCAATGCAAACTGCATTACCTGGCTAAATTTCACGGGTGTACAAAAAACCAAGGGGATTTACAAGGAGATGTTCACCCGGAACAGCCGGAGGCCTGCTGGCAGCAAGATTCCAGAATTCTTCCTAAGAAGACTTGAAAGCAGTGAAACGCTCCTATGTAGCAATAACTCAGAACCTCATTCTGAGTGTTCCCAGCAGAGTTCATTCGGCTGAACACAAACGTGGACTAATTAGAGCCAGATGTAGGCAATACCGTCCATAGTGCTGGATGGACAGTGGTGGCGTGCCAAACAACTGAACTCTAGTTCCCAACACCTTCACAAAGTGCCATAAGTTGAGGTTCAACTTACTGCTGCGGTTGAGTAGAGTGTAGCCGTCAAAGCTGGAATCAGTAGCACTCAGGTGAGAAGAACGGGAAGCACATATACCCAGGGCACTGGCAGTGTCCTACGGGGACCAGCCTATCTGGCTGACACGCCTGAATGTTTGCACCCGAGGAAGAGCTAGGCAGGCGCAATTGTGCCGCAATGGAAACTGCATAACCTGGCCAAATTTCACGGGTGTACAAGAAACCACGGGGGATTTACAAGGAGATGTTCACCCGGAACTGCCGGAGGCCTGCCGGCAGCAACATTACGGAATTCTTCCTAAGAAGCCTTGAAAGCAGTGAAACGCTCCTATGTTGCAATAACTCAGAACCTCATTCTGAGTGTTCCCGACAGAGGTCATTCTGCTGAACACACCGTGGACTAATTTGAGCCAGATGTAGGCAGTGCCGTCCGTAGTGCTGGATGGACAGTGATGGCCTGCCAAACAACTGAGCTCTAGTTCTCAACACTTTCATAAAGTGCCATAAGTTGAGCTTCAACTTACTGCTCCGGTTGAGTAGAGTGTAGCCGTCAACCTGGAATCAGTAGCACTCAGGTGAGAAGAATGGGAAGCAGATATAAACAGTCCGCTGGCAGTGTAATACGGGGACCAGCCTATCTGGCTGCCAGGCCTGAATGTTTGCCAGGGAGGCATAGCTAGGCAGGCGCAATTGTGCAGCAATGAAAACTGAATAACCTGGCCAAATTGCACGGGTGTACAAGAAACCAAGGGGAATTTACAAGGAGATGTTCACCAGGAACAGCCGGAGGCCTGCCGGCAGCAACATTACGGAATTCTTCCTAAGAAGCCTTGAAAGCAGTGAAACGCTCCTATGTTGCAATAACTCAGAACCTCATTCTGAGTGTTCCCGGCAGAGGTCATTCTGCTGAACACACCGTGGACTAATTTGAGCCAGATGTAGGCAGTGCCGTCCATAGTGCTGGATGGACAGTGATGGCCTGCCAAACAACTGAGCTCTAGTTCTCAACACTTTCATAAAGTGCCATAAGTTGAGCTTCAACTTACTGCTCCGGTTGAGTAGAGTGGAGCCTTCAACCTGGTATCAGTAACACTCAGGTGAGAAGAATGGGAAGCAGATATAAACAGTCCGCTGGCAGTGTAATACGGGGACCAGCCTATCTGGCTGCCACGCCTGAATGTTTGCCAGCGAAGCAGAGCTAGGCAGGCGCAATTGGGCAGCAATGAAAACTGAATAACCTGGCCAAATTTCACGGGTGTACAAGAAACCACGGGGAATTTACAAGGAGATGTTCTCCCGGAACAGCCGGAGGCCTGCATGCAGCAACATTCCGGAATTCTTCCTAAGATGGCTTGAAAGCAGTGAAAAGCTCCTATGTTTCAACAACTCAGAACCTCAGTCTGAGTGTTCCCGGCAGAGGTCATTAGGCTGAACACAACCGTGGACTAATTAGAGCTATGAGTAGGCAATACCGTCCATTGTGCTGGATGGACAGTCATGGCGTGCCAAACAACTGAGCTCTAGGTCTCAACATTTTCACAAAGTGCCATAATTTGAGGTTCAACTTACTGCTCCAGTGGAGTAGAGTGTAGCCGTCAAAGATGGAATCAGTAGCACTCAGGTTAGAAGAACGGGAAACAGATATAATGTGTCCGCTGGCAGTGTCCTACGGGGACTTGTCTGTATGGCTGCCACGCCTGAATGTTTGTAACCGCGGCAGAGCAAGGCAGGCGCAATTGTGCAGAAATGCAAACTGCATATCCTGGCCAAATTTCATGGGTGTACAAGAAACCACGGGGGATTTACAAGGACATGTTCACCCGGAACAGCCGGAGGCCTGCCGGCAGTAAGATTCCGGAATTCTTCCTAAGAAGCCTTGAAAGCAGTGACACGCTCCTATGTTGCAATAACTCAGAACCTCATTCTGAGTTTCCCCGGCAGAAGTCATTCGGCTGAACACAACCGTGGACTAATTAGAGCCAGATGTAGGCAGTGCCGTCCATAGTGATGGATGGACAGTGGTGGCATACCAACCAACTGAGCTCTAGTTCTCAACACTTTAACAAAGTGAGATAAGTTGAGGTTCAACTTACTGCTCCGGTTGAGTAGAGTGTAGCCGTCAATGCTGGAATCAGTAGCATTCAGGTGAGAAGAACGGGAAGCAGATATACCCAGTCAGCTGGCAGTGTCATACGCGGACCAGCCTATCTGGCTTCCACGCCTGAATGTTTGCAACAGTGGCAGAGCTAGGCAGGCGCCATTATGCAGCAATGCAAATTGCATAACCTGGCTGAATTTCACGGGTGTACAAGAAACCAACGGGGATTTACAAGGAGATGTTCACCCGGAAGAGCCAGAGGCCTGCCGGCAGCAAGATTACGGAATTCTTCCTGTGAAGCCTTGAAAGCAGTGAAACGCTCCTATGATGGAATAACTCAGAACCTCATTCTGAGTGTTCCGGGCAGAGGTCATTCGGCTGAACACAACCGTGGACTAATTAGAACCAGGTGTAGGCAGTGCCGTCCATAGTGCTGGATGGAGAGTGGTGGCATGCCAAACAACTGAGCTCTAGTTCTCAACACTTTCACAAAGTGCCATAAGTTGAGATTCAACTTACTGCTCCGGTTGAGTAGAGTGTAGCCGTCAAAGTTGGAATCAGTAGCACTCAGGGGAGAAGAACGGGAAGCATATATCCCCAGTCCGCTGGCAGTGTCCTATGGAGACCAGCCTATCTGGCTGCCATTCCTGAATGTTTGCAACCTCGGCAGAGCCAGGCAGGCGCAATTGTGCAGCAATGCAAACTGCATAACCTGGCTGAAATTCACGGGTGCAAAAGAAACCACGGGGGATTTACAAGAAGATGTTTACCCGGAAGAGAAGGAGGCCTGCCGGGAGCACGATTCCAGAATCCTTCCTAAGGAGCCTTGAAAGCATTAAAACACTCCTATGTTGCAGTAACTCAGAACCTCATTCTGAGTGTTCCCGGCAGAGGTCATTCGACTGAACACAACCTTGGACTAATTAGAGCCAGATGTAGGCAGTGCGGTTCATAGTGCTTGATGGACAGTGGTGGCGTGCCAAAAAACTCAGTTCTAGTTCTCAACATTTTAACAAAGTGCCATAGTTGAGAGTCAATTTACTACTCCGGTTAAGTAGAGTGTAGCCGTCAAAGTTGGAATCAGTAGCACTCAGGTGAGAAGAACGGGAAGCAGATATACCCAGTCCGCTGGCAGTGTCCTACAGGGACCAGCCTATCTGGCTGCTGGCAGCAAGATTCCGGAATCCTTCCTAAGAAGCCTTGAAAGCAGTGATACGCTTCTATGTTGCAATAACTCAGAACCTCATTCTGAGTGTTCCTGGCAGAGGTCATTCGGCTGAACACAACCGTGGACAAATTAGAGCCAGATGTAGGCAGTGTCGTCCATAGTGTTGGATGGACAGTGGGTGCGTGCCAAACCACTGACCTCTAGTTCTCAACACTTTCACAAAGTGGCATAAGTTGAGGTTCAACGTACTGTTATGGTTGAGTAGAGTGTAGCCGTCAAAGCTGGAGTCAGTAGCACTCAGGTGAGAAGAAGGGGAAGCAGATTGACACAGTCTGCTGGCAGTGTCCTTCGGGGACCAGCCTCTCTGGCTGGCATGCCTGAATGTTTGCAACCGCGGGAGAGCTAGGCAGGCGCAATTGTGCAGCAATGCAAACTGCATAACCTGGCCAAATTTCACGGATGTACTTGAAACCACGGGGGATTTACAAGATGTTCACCAGGAACAGACGGAGGCCTGCCGTTAGCAAGATTCCAGAATCCTTCCTAAGAAGCCTTGAAAGCAGTGAAACGCTCCTATTTTGCAATTGTTAAGAACCTCATTCTGAGTGTTCCCGGCAGAGGTCATTGGGCTGAACACAACCGTGGACTAATTAGAGCCAGATGTATGCAGTGCCATCCACAGTGCTCAATGGAATTTGGTGGCGTGCCAAACAACTGAGCTCTAGTTCTCAACACTTTCACACAGTGCCATAATTGAGGTTCAACTTACTGCTCCAGTTGAGTAGAGTGTATATGTCAAAGCTGTAATCAGTAGCACTCAGGTGAGAAGAACGTGAAGCAGATATAGCAAGTCCGCTGGCATTGTCCTACGGGGACCAGGGAATCTACTTGCCATGACTGAATGTTTGGAACCTAGGCGTACCTAGGCAGGCGCAATTGTGCAGCAATGCAAACTGCATAACCTGGCCAAATTTCACGGGTGTACAAGAATCCACGGGGGATTTACAAGGAGATGTTCACCCGGAACATCCGGAGGCCTGCCGGCAGCAAGATTCAAGAATCCTTCCTAAGAAGCCTTGAAAGCAGTGAAATGCTATTATGTTGCAATTGTTCAGAACCTCATTTTGAGTGTTCCCGGCAGAGGTCATTCGGCTGAACACAACCGTGGACTAATTAGAGCCAGATGTAAGCACTGCCGTCCACAATGCTGGATGGACAATGATGGCATGCCAAACAATTGAGCTCTAGTTCTCAACACTTTCACAAAGTGCCATAAGTTGAGGTTCAACTTACTGCTCCGGTTGAGTAGAGTGTAGCCGTCAAAGCTGGAATCAGTAGCACTCAGGTGAGAAGAACGGGAAGCAGATATACCCAGTCTGCTGGCAGTGTCCTACGGGGACCAGCCTCTCTGACTGCCACGCCTGAATATTTGCAACCACGGCAGAGCTAGGCAGGCGCAATTGTGCAGCAATGCAAACTGCATAAGCTGTCCAAATTTCACAGGTGTACTAGAAACCACGGGGGATTTACAAGGAGATGTTCACCCGGAACAGCCGGAGTCCTGCCGGCAGCAATATTACGGAATTCTACCTAAGAAGCCTTGAAAGCAGTGAAACGCTCCTATGTTGCAATAACTCAGAACCTCATTCTGAGTGTTCCCGGCAGAGGTCATTCTGCTGAATACACCGTGGACTAATTTGAGCCAGATGTAGGCAGTGCCGTCCATAGTACTGGATGGACAGTGATGGCCTGCGAAACAACTGATCTCTAGTTCTCCTCACTTTCACAAACTGCCATAAGTTGAGGTTCAACTTACTGCTCCGGTTGAGTAGAGTGTAGCCGTCAAAGCACGAACCAGTAGCACTCAAGTGAGAAGAACCGGAAGCAGATATACCCAGTCCGCTTGCAATGTCTTCCGTGGTCTAGCCTATCTGGCTGCCAGGACTGAATGTTTGCAACCGTGGCAGAGCTAGGCAGGTGAAATTGTGCAGCAATGCAAACTGCATAACCTGGCCAAATTTCACGGATGTACAAGAATCCATGGGGGATTTACAAGGAGATGTTCACCCAGAACAGCCGGAGGCCTGCCGGCAGAAGATTCCGGAATTCTTCCTAAGAACCTTGAAAGCAGTGAAACACTCCTATGTTGCAATAACTCAGAACCTCATTCTGAGTGTTCCCGGCAGAGGTCTTTTGGCTGAACACAACCGTGGACTAATTAGAGCCAGATGTAGGCAGTGAGGTCCATAGTGCTGGATGGACAGTGGTGGCGTGAAAAACAACTGAGATCTAGTTCTCAACACTTTCACAAAGTGCCATAAGTTGAGGTTCAACTTGCTGCGCCGGTTGAGTAAAGTTTAGCCGTCAAAGCTGGAATCAGTAGCACTCAGGTGAGAAGAACGGGAAGCAGATATACCCAGTCCGCTGGCAGTGTCCTACGGGGACCAGCATATCTGGCTGCCACGCCTTAATATTTGCAACCGCGGCAGAGCTTGGAGGCCCAATTGTGCAGCAATGCAAACTGCATAACCTGGCCAAATTTCACGGGTGTACAAGAAACCACGGGGATTTACAAGGAGATGTTCACCCGGAACACCTGGAGGCCTGCCAGAACCAACATTGCGGAATTCTTACTAAGAAGCCTTGAGAGGAGTGAAACGCTCCTATGTTGCAACAACTCAGAACCTCATTCTGAGTGTTCACGGCAGAGATCCTTCGGCTGAACACAACCGTGGACTAAATAGAGCCAAGTGTAGGCAGTGCCGTCCATAGTGCTGGACAGTGGTGGCGTGCCAAAAAACTGAGCTCTAGTTTCAACATTTTCACAAAGTGCCATAAGTTGAGGTTCAACTTACTGCTCCCGTTGAGTAGAGTGTAGCCGTCAAAGCTGGAATCAGTAGCACTCAGGTGAGAAGAACGGGAAGCAGATATCCCCAGTCGGATGGCAGTGTCCTATGGAGACCAGCCTATCTGGCTGCCACGCCTGAATGTTTGCAACCTCGGCAGAGCCAGGCAGGCACAATTGTGCAGCAATGCAAACTGCATAACCTGGCCAAATTTCACGGGTGTACAAGAAAACACGGGGGATTTACAACTAGATGTTCACCCGAAACAGCCGGAGGCCTGCCGGCAGCAAGATTCCGGAATTCTTCCTAAGAAGCGTTGAAAGCAGTGAAACGCTCCTATGTTGCAATATGTCAGAAAATCATTCTGAGTGTTCCCGCAGAGGTCATTCTGCTGAACAGACAGTGGACTAATTAGAGACAGATTTAGGCAGTGCCGTACATAGTGCTGGATGAACATTGGTGACGTGCCAAACAACTGAGCTCTAGTTCTCAACACTTTCACAAAGTGCCAGAAGTTGAGGTTCAACTTACCCTTCCGGTTGAGTAGAGTGTAGCCGTCAAAGATGGAATCAGTAGCACTCAGGTGAGAAGAACGGGAGGTAGATATACCCAGTCCGCTGGCAGTGTCCTAAGGGGACGAGAGTATATGGCTGCCACGCCTGAATGTTTGTAACCGCGGCAGAGCTAGGCAAGCGCAATTGTGCAGCAATGCAAACTGCATAACCTGGCCAAATTTGACGGGTGAACAAGAAACCACGGGTTATTTACAGGGAGATGTTCAGCCGGAACAGCCGGAGGTCTACCTGTAGCAAGATTCCAGAATTTTTCCTGTGAAGCCTTGAAAGCAATGCAAAGCTCCTATGTTGCAGTAACTCAGAACCTCATTCTGAGAGTTCCCAGCACAGGTCATTCGGCTGAACACAACCGTGGACTAATTAGAGCCAGATGTAGGCAATGCCGTCCATAGTGCTGGATGGACTGTGGTGGAGTGCCAAGCAACTGAGCTCTAGTTCTCAACACTTTCACAAAGTGCCATAAGTTGTTCAACTTACTGCTCCCGTTGAGTAGAGTGTAGCCGACAAAGCTGGAATCAGGAGCACTCGGTGAGAAGAACGGGAAGCAGATATACCCTGTCCGCTGGCAGTGTCCTACGGGGACCAGCCTATATGGCTGCCACGCCTGAATGTTTGCAACCGCGGCAGAGCTAGGTAGGCGCAATTGTGCAGCAATGCAAACTGCATAACCTGGCTAAATTTCACGGGTGTTCAAGAAACCACGTGGGATATACAAGGAGATGTTCACCTGGAACAGCCGGAGGCCTGCCGGCAGCAAGATTCCGGAATTCTTCCTAAGAATCCTTGAAAGCAGTGAAACGCTGATATGTTGCAATAACTCAGAACCTCATTCTGAGTGTTCCCGGCAGAGGTCATTCGGCTGAACACAACCGTGGACTCATTAGAGCCAGATGTACGCAGTAGCGTTCATAGTGCTGGATGAACCGTGGTGACCTGCCAAACAACTGAGCTCTAGTTCTCCACACTTCCACAAAGTGCCATAAGTTGAGGTTCATTTTACTCCTCCGGTTGAGTAGAGTGTAGCTGTCAAAGCTGGAATCAGTGGCACTCAGGTGAGAAGAACGGGAAGCAGATATCCCCAGTCCGCTGGCAGTGTCCTACGGGAACCAGCCTATCTGGCTGCCACGCCTCAATGTTTGCAACCGCGGCAGAGCTAGTCAGGGCCAATTGTGCAGCAGTGCAAACTGCATAACCTGGCCAAATTTCAGGGGTGTACAAGAAACCACGGGGGATTTACAAGGAGATGTTCACCCGGAACGTGCAAAGGCCTGCCGGCAGCAAGATTCCGGAATTCATCCTAAGAAGCCTTGAAAGCAGTGAAACGCTCCTATGTTGCAATAAGTCAGAACCTCATTCTGAGTGTTCCCGGCAGAGGTCATTCGGCTGAACACAACCTTGGACTAATTAGAGCCAGATGTAGGCAGTGCCGTCCATAGTGCTGGATGGAGAGTTGTGGCATGCTAAACAACTGAGCTCTAGTTCTCAACACTTTCACAAAGTGCCATAAGTTGAGGTTCAACTAACTGCTCCGGTTGAGTAGAGTGTAGTCGTCAAAGCTGGAATCAGTAGCACTCAAGTGAGAAGAACGGGAAGCAGATATCCCCAGTCCACTGGCAGTGTCCTACGGGGACCAGCCTATCTGGCTGCCACACCTGAATATTTGCAACCGTGGCAGAGCTAGGCATGCGCAATTGTGCAGCAATGCAAACTGCATAACCTGGCCAAAAATCACGGGTGTACAAGAAACCACGGGGGATTTACAAGGAGATGTTCACCAGGAACAGCCGGAGGCCTGCCGGCAGCAAGATTCCGGAATTCTTCCTAAGGTGCGTTGAAAGCAGTGAAACGCTCCTATGTTGCAGTAACTCAGAACCTCATTCTGAGTGTTCCCGGCAGAGGTCATTTGGCTGAACACAACTGTGGACTAATTAGAGCCAGATGTATGTAGTGCCGTCCATAGTGCTGGATGGACAGTGGTGGCGTGCCAAACAACTGAGCTCTAGTTCTCAACACTTTCACAAAGTGCCATAAGTTGAGGTTCACCTTACTGCTCCGGTTGAGTAGAGTGCAGCCGTCAAAGCTGGAATCAGTAGCACTCAGTTGAGAAGATCGGGAAGCACATATACCCAGTCCGCTGGCAATGTCCTACGGGGACCAGCCTAACTGGCTGCCACGCCTAAATATTTGCAACCGATGCAGAGCTAGACAGGCAAAATTGTGAAGCAATGCAAACTGCATAACCTGGCTGAAATTCACGGGTGCAAAAGAAACCACGGGGGATTTACAAGAAGATGTTCACCCGGAACAGAAGGAGGCCTGCCGGGAGCACGATTCCAGAATCCTTCCTAAGGAGCCTTGAAAGCATTAAAACACTCCTATGTTGCAGTAACTCAGAACCTCATTCTGAGTGTTCCCGGCAGAGGTCATTCGACTGAACACAACCTTGGACTAATTAGAGCCAGATGTAGGCAGTGCGGTTCATAGTGCTTGATGGACAGTGGTGGCGTGCCAGAAAACTCAGTTCTAGTTCTCAACATTTTAACAAAGTGCCATAGTTGAGATTCAATTTACTACTCCGGTTAAGTAGAGTGTAGCCGTCAAAGTTGGAATCAGTAGCACTCAGGTGAGAAGAACGGGAAGCAGATATACCCAGTCCGCTGGCAGTGTCCTACAGGGACCAGCCTATCTGGCTGCTGGCAGCAAGATTCCGGAATCCTTCCTAAGAAGCCTTGAAAGCAGTGATACGCTTCTATGTTGCAATAACTCAGAACCTCATTCTGAGTGTTCCTGGCAGAGGTCATTCGGCTGAACACAACCGTGGACAAATTAGAGCCAGATGTAGGCAGTGTCGTCCATAGTGTTGGATGGACAGTGGGTGCGTGCCAAATCACTGACCTCTAGTTCTCAACACTTTCACAAAGTGGCATAGGTTGAGGTTCAACGTACTGCTATGGTTGAGTAGAATGTAGCCATCAAAGCTGGAGTCAGTAGCACTCAGGTGAGAAGAAGGGGAAGCAGATTGACACAGTCTGCTGGCAGTGTCCTACGGGTTCCAGCCTCTCTGGCTGCCATGCCTGAATGTTTGCAACCGCGGGAGAGCTAGGCAGGCGCAATTGTGCAGCAATGCAAACTGCATAACCTGGCCAAATTTCACGGATGTACTTGAAACCACGGGGGATTTACAAGATGTTCACCAGGAACAGACGGAGGCCTGCCGTTAGCAAGATTCCAGAATCCTTCCTAAGAAGCCTTGAAAGCAGTGAAACGCTCCTATTTTGCAATTGTTAAGTACCTCATTCTGAGTGTTCCCGGCCGAGGTCATTGGGCTGAACACAACCGTGGACTAATTAGAGCCAGATGTAGGCAGTGCCATCCACAGTGCTCAATGGACTGTGGTGGCGTGCCAAACAACTGAGCTCTAGTTCTCAACACTTTCACACAGTGCCATAATTGAGGTTCAACTTACTGCTCCAGTTGAGTAGAGTGTATATGTCAAAGCTGTAATCAGTAGCACTCAGGTGAGAAGAACGTGAAGCAGATATACCCAGTCCGCTGGCAGTGTCCTACGGGGACCAGGGAATCTGGTTGCCATGACTGAATGTTTGGAACCTAGGCGTACCTAGGCAGGCGCAATTGTGCAGCAATGCAAACTGCATAACCTGGCCAAATTTCAGGGGTGTACAAGAATCCACGGGGGATTTACAAGGAGATGTTCACCCGGAACATCCGGAGCCCTGCCGGCAGCAAGATTCAAGAATCCTTCCTAAGAAGCCTTGAAAGCAGTGAAATGCTATTATGTTGCAATTGTTCAGAACCTCATTTTGAGTGTTCCCGGCAGAGGTCATTCGGCTGAACACAACCGTGGACTAATTAGAGCCAGATGTAAGCACTGCCGTCCATAATGCTGGATGGACAATGATGGCGTGCCAAACAATTGAGCTCTAGTTCTCAACACTTTCACAAAGTGCCATAAGTTGAGGTTCAACTTACTGCTCCGGTTGAATAGAGTGTAGCCGTCAAAGCTGGAATCAGTAGCACTCAGGTGAGAAGAACCGGAAGCAGATATACCCAGTCTGCTGGCAGTGTCCTACGGGGACCAGCCTCTCTGACTGCCACGCCTGAATATTTGTAACCACGGCAGAGCTAGGCAGGCGCAATTGTGCAGCAATGCAAACTGCATAAGCTGGCCAAATTTCACAGGTGTACAAGAAACCACGGGGGATTTACAAGGAGATGTTCCCCCGGAACAGCTGGAGGCCTGCCGGCAGCAATATTACGGAATTCTACCTAAGAAGCCTTGAAAGCAGTGAAACGCTCCTATGTTGCAATAACTCAGAACCTCATTCTGAGTGTTCCCGGCAGAGGTCGTTCTGCTGAACACACCGTGGACTAATTTGAGCCAGATGTAGGCAGTGCCGTCCATAGTACTGGATGGACAGTGATGGCCTGCGAAACAACTGAGCTGTAGTTCTCCTCACTTTCACAAACTGCCATAAGTTGAGGTTCAACTTACTGCTCCGGTTGAGTAGAGTGTAGCCGTCAAAGTTCGAACCAGTAGCACTCAAGTGAGAAGAACCGGAAGAGATATACCCAGTCTGCTTGCAATGTCTTCCGTGGTCTAGCCTATCTGGCTGCCAGGACTGAATGTTTGCAACCGTGGAAGAGCTAGGCAGGTGCAATTGTGCAGCAATGCAAACTGCATAACCTGGCCAAATTTCACGGATGTACAAGAATCCATGGGGGATTTACAAGGAGATGTTCACCCAGAACAGCCGGAGGCCTGCCGGCAGAAGATTCCGGAATTCTTCCTAAGAACCTTGAAAGCAGTGAAACACTCCTATGTTGCAATAACTCAGAACCTCATTCTGAGTGTTCCCGGCAGAGGTCATTCGGCTGAACACAACCGTGGACTAATTAGAGCCAGATGTAGGCAGTGCCGTCCATAGTGCTGGATGGACAGTGGTGGCGTGACAAACAACTGAGATCTAGTTCTCAACACTTTCACAAAGTGCCATAAGTTGAGGTTCAACTTGCTGCGCCGGTTGAGTAGAGTGTAGCCGTCAAAGCTGGAATCAGTAGCCCTCAGGAGAGAAGAACGGGAAGCAGATATACCCAGTCCGCTGGCAGTGTCCTACGGGGAACAGCCTATCTGGTTGCCACGCCTGAATGTTTGCAACCTCGGCAGATCTAGGCAGGCGCAATTGTGCAGCAATACAAACTGCATAACCTGGCCAAAATTCACGGGCGTACAAGAAACCACGGGGGATTTACAAGGAGATGTTCACCCGGAACAGCAACATTCCGAAATTTTTCCTAAGTAGCCTTGAAAGCAGTGAAACGCTCCTATGTTGGAATAACTCAGAACCTCATTCTCAGTGTTCCCGGCAGAGGTCATTGGGCTGAACACAACCGTGGACTAATTAGAGCCAGATGTAGGCAGTGCCGTCAATAGTGCTGGGTAGACAGCGGTGGCCTGCCAAACAACTGAGCTCTAGTTCTCAACACTTTCACAAAGTGCCATAAGTTGAGGTTCAACTTACTGCTCCGGTTGAGTAGAATGTAGCCGTCAAAGCTGGAATCAGTAGCACTCAGGTGAGAAGAACGGGAAGCAGATATACCCAGTCCGCTGGCAGTGTCCTACGGGGACCAGCCTATCTGGCTGCCACGCCTTAATATTTGCAACCTCGGCAGAGCTTGGAGGCCCAATTGTGCAGCAATGCAAACTGCATAACCTGGCCAAATTTCACGGGTGTACAAGAAACCACGGGGATTTACAAGGAGATGTTCACCCGGAACACCTGGAGGCCTGCCAGAACCAACATTGCGGAATTCTTACTAAGAAGCCTTGAGAGGAGTGAAACGCTCCTATGTTGCAACAACTCAGAACCTCATTCTGAGTGTTCCCGGCAGAGGTCATTCGGCTGAACACAACCGTGGACTAAATAGAGCCAAGTGTAGGCAGTGCCGTCCATAGTGTTGGACAGTGGTGGCGTGCCAAACAACTGAGCTCTAGTTCTCAACACTTCCACAAAGTGCCATAAGTTGAGGTTCAACTTCCTGCTCCTGTTGAGTAGAGTGTAGTCTTCAAAGCTGGAATCAGTAGTACACAGATGAGAAGAACGGGAAGAAGATATACCCAGTCCGCTGGCAGTGTCCTACGTGGACCAGCCTATCTGACTGCCACGCCTGAATGTTTGCAACCACGGCAGAGCTAGGGAGGAGCAATTGTGCACCAATGCAAACTGCATCACCTGGCCAAATTTCACGGGTGTACAAGAAACCACGGGGGATTTACAAGGAGATGTTCACCCGGAACATTAGGAGGCCTGCGGGAAGCAAGATTGATGAATTCTTCTAAGAAGCCTTGAAAGCAGTGAAACGCTCCTATGTTGCAATAACTCAGAACCTCATTCTGAGTGTTCCCGGCAGAGGTTATTCGGCTGAACACAACCGTGGACAAATTAGAGCCAGGTGTATGCAGTGCAGTCCATAGTGCTGGATGGACAGTGGTGGCATGCCAAACAACTGAGCTCTAGTTCTCAACACTTTCACAAAGTGCCATAAGTTGAGGTTCAACTTACTGCTCCAGTTGAGTAGAGTGTAGCCATCAAAACTAGAATCAGTAGCACTCAGGTGAGAAGAAAGGGAAGCAGATATACCCAGTCCGCTGGCAATGTCCTACAGGGACCAGCCTATCTGGCTGCCACGCCTGAATGTTTGCAACCGCGACAGAGCTAGGCAGGTGCATTTGTGCAGCAATGCAAATTGTATAACCTGTCAAAATTTCACGGGTGTACAAGAAACCACGCGGGATTTACAAAGAGATGTTCACCCGTAACAGCCGGAGGCCTGAAGGCAGCAACGTTCCGGAATTCTTCCTAAGAAGCCTTGAAAGCAGTGGAACGCTCCTATGTTGCAACAACTCAGAACCTCATTTTGAGTGTTCCCGGCAGAGGTGATTCGGCTGAACACAACCCTGGACTAATTAGAGCCAGATGTATGCAATGCCGTCCATAGTGCTGGATGGACTGTGGTGGCATGCCAAACAACTGAGCTCTAGTTCTCAACACTTTCACAAAGTGCCATAAGT
The DNA here is from genome assembly GCF_024711535.1 of Dipodomys merriami. Lineage (NCBI taxonomy): Eukaryota > Metazoa > Chordata > Mammalia > Rodentia > Heteromyidae > Dipodomys > Dipodomys merriami. The sequence goes on along the minus strand of NW_027203704.1, from coordinate 137,681 downwards.
TGAGGTTCAACTTACTGCTCCGGTTGAGTAGAGTGTATCCATCAAAGCTGGAATCAGTAGCACTAGGTGAGAAGAACTGGAAGCAGAAAAACCCAGTCCGCTGGCAGTGTCCTATGGGGACCAGCCTATCTGGCTGCCATGCCTGAATTTTTGCATCCGCAGCAGAGCTAGGCAGGCGCAATTGAGCAGCAATGCGAACTGCATAACCTGGCCAAATTTGACGGGTGTACAAGAAACCAGGGGGATTTAAAAGGAGATGTTCACCCGGAACAGCCGGAGGCCTGCCAGCAGCAACATTACGGAATTCTACCTAAGAAGCCTTAAAAGCAGTGAAACGCTCCTATGTTGCAATAACTCAGAACCTCATTCTGAGTGTTCCCGGCAGAGGTCATTCGGCTGAACACAACCGTGGACAAATTAGAGCCAGGTGTATGCAGTGCAGTCCATAGTGCTGGATGGACAGTGGTGGCATGCCAAACAACTGAGCTCTAGTTCTCAACACTTTCACAAAGTGCCATAAGTTGAGGTTCAACTTACTGCTCCAGTTGAGTAGAGTGTAGCCATCAAAACTAGAATCAGTAGCACTCAGGTGAGAAGAAAGGGAAGCAGATATACCCAGTCCGCTGGCAATGTCCTACAGGGACCAGCCTATCTGGCTGCCACGCCTGAATGTTTGCAACCGCGACAGAGCTAGGCAGGTGCATTTGTGCAGCAATGCAAATTGTATAACCTGTCAAAATTTCACGGGTGTACAAGAAACCACGCGGGATTTACAAAGAGATGTTCACCCGTAACAGCCGGAGGCCTGAAGGCAGCAACGTTCCGGAATTCTTCCTAAGAAGCCTTGAAAGCAGTGGAATGCTCCTATGTTGCAACAACTCAGAACCTCATTTTGAGTGTTCCCGGCAGAGGTGATTCGACTGAACACAACCCTGGACTAATTAGAGCCAGATGTATGCAATGCCGTCCATAGTGCTGGATGGACTGTGGTGGCATGCCAAACAACTGAGCTCTAGTTCTCAACACTTTCACAAAGTGCCATAAGTTGAGGTTCAACTTACTGCTCCGGTTGAGTAGAGTGTATCCATCAAAGCTGGAATCAGTAGCACTAGGTGAGAAGAACTGGAAGCAGAAAAACCCAGTCCGCTGGCAGTGTCCTATGGGGACCAGCCTATCTGGCTGCCATGCCTGAATTTTTGCATCCGCAGCAGAGCTAGGCAGGCGCAATTGAGCAGCAATGCGAACTGCATAACCTGGCCAAATTTGACGGGTGTACAAGAAACCAGGGGGATTTAAAAGGAGATGTTCACCCGGAACAGCCGGAGGCCTGCCAGCAGCAACATTACGGAATTCTACCTAAGAAGCCTTGAAAGCAGTGAAACGCTCCTATGTTGCAATAACTCAGAACCTCATTCTGAATGTTCCCGGCAGAGGTCATTTGGCTGAACACAACCGTGGACTAATTGGAGCTATGAGTAGGCAGTGCCGTCCATAATGCTGGATGGACAGTGGTGGGGTGCCAACCAACTGAGCTCTAGTTCTCAACACTTTCACAAAGTGCCATGAGTTGAGGTTCAATTTACTGCTCGGGATGAGTAGAGTGTAGTCGTCAAAGCTGGAATCAGTAGCACTCAGGTGGGAAGAACGGGAAGCAGATATACCCAGATCGCTGGCAGTGTCCTACGGGGACCAGCCTTTCTGGCTGCCACACCTGAATGTTTGCAACCGCGGCAGAGCTAGGCCGGCGCAATTGTGCAGCAATGCAAACTGCATTACCTGGCTAAATTTCACGGGTGTACAAAAAACCACGGGGGATTTACAAGTAGATGTTCACCCGGAACAGCCGGAGGCCTGCTGGCAGCAAGATTCCAGAATTCTTCCTAAGAAGACTTGAAAGCAGTGAAACGCTCCTATGTAGCAATAACTCAGAACCTCATTCTGATTGTTCCCGGCAGAGGTCATTCGGCTGAACACAAACGTGGACTAATTAGAGCCAGATGTAGGCAATACCGTCCATAGTGCTGGATGGACAGTGGTGGCGTGCCAAACAACTGAACTCTAGTTCCCAACACCTTCACAAAGTGCCATAAGTTGAGGTTCAACTTACTGCTGCAGTTGAGTAGAGTGTAGCCGTCAAAGCTGGAATCAGTAGCACTCAGGTGAGAAGAACGGGAAGCACATATACCCAGGGCACTGGCAGTGTCCTACGGGGACTAGCCTATCTGGCTGACACGCCTGAATGTTTGCACCCGAGGAAGAGTTAGGCAGGCGCAATTGTGCCGCAATGGAAACTGCATAACCTGGCCAAATTTCACGGGTGTACAAGAAACCACGGGGGATTTACAAGGAGATGTTCACCCGGAACAGAAGGAGGCCTGCCGGGAGCACGATTCCAGAATCCTTCCTAAGGAGCCTTGAAAGCATTAAAACACTCCTATGTTGCAGTAACTCAGAACCTCATTCTGAGTGTTCCCGGCAGAGGTCATTCGACTGAACACAACCTTGGACTAATTAGAGCCAGATGTAGGCAGTGCGGTTCATAGTGCTTGATGGACAGTGGTGGCGTGCCAAAAAACTCAGTTCTAGTTCTCAACATTTTAACAAAGTGCCATAGTTGAGATTCAATTTACTACTCCGGTTAAGTAGAGTGTAGCCGTCAAAGTTGGAATCAGTAGCACTCAGGTGAGAAGAACGGGAAGCAGATATACCCAGTCCGCTGGCAGTGTCCTACCGGGACCAGCCTATCTGGCTGCTGGCAGCAAGATTCCGGAATCCTTCCTAAGAAGCCTTGAAAGCAGTGATACGCTTCTATGTTGCAATAACTCAGAACCTCATTCTGAGTGTTCCTAGCAGAGGTCATTCGGCTGAACACAACCGTGGACAAATTAGAGCCAGATGCAGGCAGTGTCGTCCATAGGGTTGGATGGACAGTGGGTGCGTGCCAAACCACTGACCTCTAGTTCTCAACACTTTCACAAATTGGCATAGGTTGAGGTTCAACGTACTGCTATGGTTGAGTAGAGTGTAGCCATCAAAGCTGGAGTCAGTAGCACTCAGGTGAGAAGAAGGGGAAGCAGATTGACACAGTCTGCTGGCAGTGTCCTACGGGTTCCAGCCTCTCTGGCTGCCATGCCTGAATGTTTGCAACCGCGGGAGAGCTAGGCAGGCGCAATTGTGCAGCAATGCAAACTGCATAACCTGGCCAAATTTCACGGATGTACTTGAAACCACGGGGGATTTACAAGATGTTCACCAGGAACAGACGGAGGCCTGCCGTTAGCAAGATTCCAGAATCCTTCCTAAGAAGCCTTGAAAGCAGTGAAACGCTCCTATTTTGCAATTGTTAAGTACCTCATTCTGAGTGTTCCCGGCCGAGGTCATTGGGCTGAACACAACCGTGGACTAATTAGAGCCAGATGTAGGCAGTGCCATCCACAGTACTCAATGGACTGTGGTGGCGTGCCAAACAACTGAGCTCTAGTTCTCAACACTTTCACACAGTGCCATAATTGAGGTTCAACTTACTGCTCCAGTTGAGTAGAGTGTATATGTCAAAGCTGTAATCAGTAGCACTCAGGTGAGAAGAACGTGAAGCAGATATACCCAGTCCGCTGGCAGTGTCCTACGGGGACCAGGGAATCTGGTTGCCATGACTGAATGTTTGGAACCTAGGCGTACCTAGGCAGGCGCAATTGTGCAGCAATGCAAACTGCATAACCTGGCCAAATTTCACGGGTGTACAAGAATCCACGGGGGATTTACAAGGAGATGTTCACCCGGAACATCCGGAGCCCTGCCGGCAGCAAGATTCAAGAATCCTTCCTAAGAAGCCTTGAAAGCAGTGAAATGCTATTATGTTGCAATTGTTCAGAACCTCATTTTGAGTGTTCCCGGCAGAGGTCATTCGGCTGAACACAACCGTGGACTAATTAGAGCCAGATGTAAGCACTGCCGTCCATAATGCTGGATGGACAATGATGGCGTGCCAAACAATTGAGCTCTAGTTCTCAACACTTTCACAAAGTGCCATAAGTTGAGGTTCAACTTACTGCTCCGGTTGAGTAGAGTGTAGCCGTCAAAGCTGGAATCAGTAGCACTCAGGTGAGAAGAACGGGAAGCAGATATACCCAGTCTGCTGGCAGTGTCCTACGGGGACCAGCCTCTCTGACTGCCACGCCTGAATATTTGCAACCACGGCAGAGCTAGGCAGGCGCAATTGTGCAGCAATGCAAACTGCATAAGCTGTCCAAATTTCACAGGTGTACAAGAAACCACGGGGGATTTACAAGGAGATGTTCACCCGGAACAGCCGGAGGCCTGCCGGCAGCAATATTACGGAATTCTACCTAAGAAGCCTTGAAAGCAGTGAAACGCTCCTATGTTGCAATAACTCAGAACCTCATTCTGAGTGTTCCCGGCAGAGGTCGTTCTGCTGAACACACCGTGGACTAATTTGAGCCAGATGTAGGCAGTGCCGTCCATAGTACTGGATGGACAGTGATGGCCTGCGAAACAACTGAGCTCTAGTTCTCCTCACTTTCACAAACTGCCATAAGTTGAGGTTCAACTTACTGCTCCGGTTGAGTAGAGTGTAGCCGTCAAAGTTCGAACCAGTAGCACTCAAGTGAGAAGAACCGGAAGCAGATATACCCAGTCCGCTTGCAATGTCTTCCGTGGTCTAGCCTATCTGGCTGCCAGGACTGAATGTTTGCAACCGTGGAAGAGCTAGGCAGGTGCAATTGTGCAGCAATGCAAACTGCATAACCTGGCCAAATTTCACGGATGTACAAGAATCCATGGGGGATTTACAAGGAGATGTTCACCCAGAACAGCCGGAGGCCTGCCGGCAGAAGATTCCGGAATTCTTCCTAAGAACCTTGAAAGCAGTGAAACACTCCTATGTTGCAATAACTCAGAACCTCATTCTGAGTGTTCCCGGCAGAGGTCATTCGGCTGAACACAACCGTGGACTAATTAGAGCCAGATGTAGGCAGTGCCGTCCATAGTGCTGGATGGACAGTGGTGGCGTGACAAACAACTGAGATCTAGTTCTCAACACTTTCACAAAGTGCCATAAGTTGAGGTTCAACTTGCTGCGCCGGTTGAGTAGAGTGTAGCCGTCAAAGCTGGAATCAGTAGCCCTCAGGAGAGAAGAACGGGAAGCAGATATACCCAGTCCGCTGGCAGTGTCCTACGGGGAACAGCCTATCTGGTTGCCACGCCTGAATGTTTGCAACCTCGGCAGATCTAGGCAGGCGCAATTGTGCAGCAATACAAACTGCATAACCTGGCCAAAATTCACGGGCGTACAAGAAACCACGGGGGATTTACAAGGAGATGTTCACCCGGAACAGCAACATTCCGAAATTCTTCCTAAGTAGCCTTGAAAGCAGTGAAACGCTCCTATGTTGGAATAACTCAGAACCTCATTCTCAGTGTTCCCGGCAGAGGTCATTGGGCTGAACACAACCGTGGACTAATTAGAGCCAGATGTAGGCAGTGCCGTCCATAGTGCTGGGTAGACAGCGGTGGCCTGCCAAACAACTGAGCTCTAGTTCTCAACACTTTCACAAAGTGCCATAAGTTGAGGTTCAACTTACTGCTCCGGTTGAGTAGAATGTAGCCGTCAAAGCTGGAATCAGTAGCACTCAGGTGAGAAGAACGGGAAGCAGATATACCCAGTCCGCTGGCAGTGTCCTACGGGGACCAGCCTATCTGGCTGCCACGCCTTAATATTTGCAACCGCGGCAGAGCTTGGAGGCCCAATTGTGCAGCAATGCAAACTGCATAACCTGGCCAAATTTCACGGGTGTACAAGAAACCACGGGGATTTACAAGGAGATGTTCACCCGGAACATTAGGAGGCCTGCGGGAAGCAAGATTGATGAATTCTTCTAAGAAGCCTTGAAAGCAGTGAAACGCTCCTATGTTGCAATAACTCAGAACCTCATTCTGAGTGTTCCCGGCAGAGGTCATTCGGCTGAACACAACCGTGGACAAATTAGAGCCAGGTGTATGCAGTGCAGTCCATAGTGCTGGATGGACAGTGGTGGCATGCCAAACAACTGAGCTCTAGTTCTCAACACTTTCACAAAGTGCCATAAGTTGAGGTTCAACTTACTGCTCCAGTTGAGTAGAGTGTAGCCATCAAAACTAGAATCAGTAGCACTCAGGTGAGAAGAAAGGGAAGCAGATATACCCTGTCCGCTGGCAATGTCCTACAGGGACCAGCCTATCTGGCTGCCACGCCTGAATGTTTGCAACCGCGACAGAGCTAGGCAGGTGCATTTGTGCAGCAATGCAAATTGTATAACCTGTCAAAATTTCACGGGTGTACAAGAAACCACGCGGGATTTACAAAGAGATGTTCACCCGTAACAGCCGGAGGCCTGAAGGCAGCAACGTTCCGGAATTCTTCCTAAGAAGCCTTGAAAGCAGTGGAACGCTCCTATGTTGCAACAACTCAGAACCTCATTTTGAGTGTTCCCGGCAGAGGTGATTCGGCTGAACACAACCCTGGACTAATTAGAGCCAGATGTATGCAATGCCGTCCATAGTGCTGGATGGACTGTGGTGGCATGCCAAACAACTGAGCTCTAGTTCTCAACACTTTCACAAAGTGCCATAAGTTGAGGTTCAACTTACTGCTCCGGTTGAGTAGAGTGTATCCATCAAAGCTGGAATCAGTAGCACTAGGTGAGAAGAACTGGAAGCAGAAAAACCCAGTCCGCTGGCAGTGTCCTATGGGGACCAGCCTATCTGGCTGCCATGCCTGAATTTTTGCATCCGCAGCAGAGCTAGGCAGGCGCAATTGTGCAGCAATGCGAACTGCATAACCTGGCCAAATTTGACGGGTGTACAAGAAACCAGGGGGATTTAAAAGGAGATGTTCACCCGGAACAGCCGGAGGCCTGCCAGCAGCAACATTACGGAATTCTACCTAAGAAGCCTTGAAAGCAGTGAAACACTCCTATGTGGCAATAACTCAGAACCTCATTCTGAATGTTCCCGGCAGAGGTCATTTGGCTGAACACAACCGTGGACTAATTGGAGCTATGAGTAGGCAGTGCCGTCCATAATGCTGGATGGACAGTGGTGGGGTGCCAACCAACTGAGCTCTAGTTCTCAACACTTTCACAAAGTGCCATGAGTTGAGGTTCAATTTACTGCTCGGGATGAGTAGAGTGTAGTCGTCAAAGCTGGAATCAGTAGCACTCAGGTGGGAAGAACGGGAAGCAGATATACCCAGATCGCTGGCAGTGTCCTACGGGGACCAGCCTTTCTGGCTGCCACACCTGAATGTTTGCAATCGCGGCAGAGCTAGGCCGGCGCAATTGTGCAGCAATGCAAACTGCATTACCTGGCTAAATTTCACGGGTGTACAAAAAACCACGGGGGATTTACAAGTAGATGTTCACCCGGAACAGCCGGAGGCCTGCTGGCAGCAAGATTCCAGAATTCTTCCTAAGAAGACTTGAAAGCAGTGAAACGCTCCTATGTAGCAATAACTCAGAACCTCATTCTGAGTGTTCCCGGCAGAGGTCATTCGGCTGAACACAAACGTGGACTAATTAGAGCCAGATTTAGGCAATACCGTCCATAGTGCTGGATGGACAGTGGTGGCGTGCCAAACAACTGAACTCTAGTTCCCAACACCTTCACAAAGTGCCATAAGTTGAGGTTCAACTTACTGCTGCAGTTGAGTAGAGTGTAGCCGTCAAAGCTGGAATCAGTAGCACTCAGGTGAGAAGAACGGGAAGCACATATACCCAGGGCACTGGCAGTGTCCTACGGGGACTAGCCTATCTGGCTGACACGCCTGAATGTTTGCACCCGAGGAAGAGTTAGGCAGGCGCAATTGTGCCGCAATGGAAACTGCATAACCTGGCCAAATTTCACGGGTGTACAAGAAACCACGGGGGATTTACAAGGAGATGTTCACCCGGAACAGAAGGAGGCCTGCCGGGAGCACGATTCCAGAATCCTTCCTAAGGAGCCTTGAAAGCATTAAAACACTCCTATGTTGCAGTAACTCAGAACCTCATTCTGAGTGTTCCCGGCAGAGGTCATTCGACTGAACACAACCTTGGACTAATTAGAGCCAGATGTAGGCAGTGCGGTTCATAGTGCTTGATGGACAGTGGTGGCGTGCCAAAAAACTCAGTTCTAGTTCTCAACATTTTAACAAAGTGCCATAGTTGAGATTCAATTTACTACTCCGGTTAAGTAGAGTGTAGCCGTCAAAGTTGGAATCAGTAGCACTCAGGTGAGAAGAACGGGAAGCAGATATACCCAGTCCGCTGGCAGTGTCCTACCGGGACCAGCCTATCTGGCTGCTGGCAGCAAGATTCCGGAATCCTTCCTAAGAAGCCTTGAAAGCAGTGACACGCTTCTATGTTGCAATAACTCAGAACCTCATTCTGAGTGTTCCTAGCAGAGGTCATTCGGCTGAACACAACCGTGGACAAATTAGAGCCAGATGCAGGCAGTGTCGTCCATAGGGTTGGATGGACAGTGGGTGCGTGCCAAACCACTGACCTCTAGTTCTCAACACTTTCACAAATTGGCATAGGTTGAGGTTCAACGTACTGCTATGGTTGAGTAGAGTGTAGCCATCAAAGCTGGAGTCAGTAGCACTCAGGTGAGAAGAAGGGGAAGCAGATTGACACAGTCTGCTGGCAGTGTCCTACGGGTTCCAGCCTCTCTGGCTGCCATGCCTGAATGTTTGCAACCGCGGGAGAGCTAGGCAGGCGCAATTGTGCAGCAATGCAAACTGCATAACCTGGCCAAATTTCACGGATGTACTTGAAACCACGGGGGATTTACAAGATGTTCACCAGGAACAGACGGAGGCCTGCCGTTAGCAAGATTCCAGAATCCTTCCTAAGAAGCCTTGAAAGCAGTGAAACGCTCCTATTTTGCAATTGTTAAGTACCTCATTCTGAGTGTTCCCGGCCGAGGTCATTGGGCTGAACACAACCGTGGACTAATTAGAGCCAGATGTAGGCAGTGCCATCCACAGTACTCAATGGACTGTGGTGGCGTGCCAAACAACTGAGCTCTAGTTCTCAACACTTTCACACAGTGCCATAATTGAGGTTCAACTTACTGCTCCAGTTGAGTAGAGTGTATATGTCAAAGCTGTAATCAGTAGCACTCAGGTGAGAAGAACGTGAAGCAGATATACCCAGTCCGCTGGCAGTGTCCTACGGGGACCAGGGAATCTGGTTGCCATGACTGAATGTTTGGAACCTAGGCGTACCTAGGCAGGCGCAATTGTGCAGCAATGCAAACTGCATAACCTGGCCAAATTTCACGGGTGTACAAGAATCCACGGGGGATTTACAAGGAGATGTTCACCCGGAACATCCGGAGCCCTGCCGGCAGCAAGATTCAAGAATCCTTCCTAAGAAGCCTTGAAAGCAGTGAAATGCTATTATGTTGCAATTGTTCAGAACCTCATTTTGAGTGTTCCCGGCAGAGGTCATTCGGCTGAACACAACCGTGGACTAATTAGAGCCAGATGTAAGCACTGCCGTCCATAATGCTGGATGGACAATGATGGCGTGCCAAACAATTGAGCTCTAGTTCTCAACACTTTCACAAAGTGCCATAAGTTGAGGTTCAACTTACTGCTCCGGTTGAGTAGAGTGTAGCCGTCAAAGCTGGAATCAGTAGCACTCAGGTGAGAAGAACGGGAAGCAGATATACCCAGTCTGCTGGCAGTGTCCTACGGGGACCAGCCTCTCTGACTGCCACGCCTGAATATTTGCAACCACGGCAGAGCTAGGCAGGCGCAATTGTGCAGCAATGCAAACTGCATAAGCTGGCCAAATTTCACAGGTGTACAAGAAACCACGGGGGATTTACAAGGAGATGTTCACCCGGAACAGCCGGAGGCCTGCCGGCAGCAATATTACGGAATTCTACCTAAGAAGCCTTGAAAGCAGTGAAACGCTCCTATGTTGCAATAACTCAGAACCTCATTCTGAGTGTTCCCGGCAGAGGTCGTTCTGCTGAACACACCGTGGACTAATTTGAGCCAGATGTAGGCAGTGCCGTCCATAGTACTGGATGGACAGTGATGGCCTGCGAAACAACTGAGCTCTAGTTCTCCTCACTTTCACAAACTGCCATAAGTTGAGGTTCAACTTACTGCTCCGGTTGAGTAGAGTGTAGCCGTCAAAGTTCGAACCAGTAGCACTCAAGTGAGAAGAACCGGAAGCAGATATACCCAGTCCGCTTGCAATGTCTTCCGTGGTCTAGCCTATCTGGCTGCCAGGACTGAATGTTTGCAACCGTGGAAGAGCTAGGCAGGTGCAATTGTGCAGCAATGCAAACTGCATAACCTGGCCAAATTTCACGGATGTACAAGAATCCATGGGGGATTTACAAGGAGATGTTCACCCAGAACAGCCGGAGGCCTGCCGGCAGAAGATTCCGGAATTCTTCCTAAGAACCTTGAAAGCAGTGAAACACTCCTATGTTGCAATAACTCAGAACCTCATTCTGAGTGTTCCCGGCAGAGGTCATTCGGCTGAACACAACCGTGGACTAATTAGAGCCAGATGTAGGCAGTGCCGTCCATAGTGCTGGATGGACAGTGGTGGCGTGACAAACAACTGAGATCTAGTTCTCAACACTTTCACAAAGTGCCATAAGTTGAGGTTCAACTTGCTGCGCCGGTTGAGTAGAGTGTAGCCGTCAAAGCTGGAATCAGTAGCCCTCAGGAGAGAAGAACGGGAAGCAGATATACCCAGTCCGCTGGCAGTGTCCTACGGGGAACAGCCTATCTGGTTGCCACGCCTGAATGTTTGCAACCTCGGCAGATCTAGGCAGGCGCAATTGTGCAGCAATACAAACTGCATAACCTGGCCAAAATTCACGGGCGTACAAGAAACCACGGGGGATTTACAAGGAGATGTTCACCCGGAACAGCAACATTCCGAAATTCTTCCTAAGTAGCCTTGAAAGCAGTGAAACGCTCCTATGTTGGAATAACTCAGAACCTCATTCTCAGTGTTCCCGGCAGAGGTCATTGGGCTGAACACAACCGTGGACTAATTAGAGCCAGATGTAGGCAGTGCCGTCCATAGTGCTGGGTAGACAGCGGTGGCCTGCCAAACAACTGAGCTCTAGTTCTCAACACTTTCACAAAGTGCCATAAGTTGAGGTTCAACTTACTGCTCCGGTTGAGTAGAATGTAGCCGTCAAAGCTGGAATCAGTAGCACTCAGGTGAGAAGAACGGGAAGCAGATATACCCAGTCCGCTGGCAGTGTCCTACGGGGACCAGCCTATCTGGCTGCCACGCCTTAATATTTGCAACCGCGGCAGAGCTTGGAGGCCCAATTGTGCAGCAATGCAAACTGCATAACCTGGCCAAATTTCACGGGTGTACAAGAAACCACGGGGATTTACAAGGAGATGTTCACCCGGAACATTAGGAGGCCTGCGGGAAGCAAGATTGATGAATTCTTCTAAGAAGCCTTGAAAGCAGTGAAACGCTCCTATGTTGCAATAACTCAGAACCTCATTCTAAGTGTTCCCGGCAGAGGTCATTCGGCTGAACACAACCGTGGACAAATTAGAGCCAGGTGTATGCAGTGCAGTCCATAGTGCTGGATGGACAGTGGTGGCATGCCAAACAACTGAGCTCTAGTTCTCAACACTTTCACAAAGTGCCATAAGTTGAGGTTCAACTTACTGCTCCAGTTGAGTAGAGTGTAGCCATCAAAACTAGAATCAGTAGCACTCAGGTGAGAAGAAAGGGAAGCAGATATACCCAGTCCGCTGGCAATGTCCTACAGGGACCAGCCTATCTGGCTGCCACGCCTGAATGTTTGCAACCGCGACAGAGCTAGGCAGGTGCATTTGTGCAGCAATGCAAATTGTATAACCTGTCAAAATTTCACGGGTGTACAAGAAACCACGCGGGATTTACAAAGAGATGTTCAACCGTAACAGCCGGAGGCCTGAAGGCAGCAACGTTCCGGAATTCTTCCTAAGAAGCCTTGAAAGCAGTGGAACGCTCCTATGTTGCAACAACTCAGAACCTCATTTTGAGTGTTCCCGGCAGAGGTGATTCGGCTGAACACAACCCTGGACTAATTAGAGCCAGATGTATGCAATGCCGTCCATAGTGCTGGATGGACTGTGGTGGCATGCCAAACAACTGAGCTCTAGTTCTCAACACTTTCACAAAGTGCCATAAGTTGAGGTTCAACTTACTGCTCCGGTTGAGTAGAGTGTATCCATCAAAGCTGGAATCAGTAGCACTAGGTGAGAAGAACTGGAAGCAGAAAAACCCAGTCCGCTGGCAGTGTCCTATGGGGACCAGCCTATCTGGCTGCCATGCCTGAATTTTTGCATCCGCAGCAGAGCTAGGCAGGCGCAATTGTGCAGCAATGCGAACTGCATAACCTGGCCAAATTTGACGGGTGTACAAGAAACCAGGGGGATTTAAAAGGAGATGTTCACCCGGAACAGCCGGAGGCCTGCCAGCAGCAACATTACGGAATTCTACCTAAGAAGCCTTGAAAGCAGTGAAACACTCCTATGTGGCAATAACTCAGAACCTCATTCTGAATGTTCCCGGCAGAGGTCATTTGGCTGAACACAACCGTGGACTAATTGGAGCTATGAGTAGGCAGTGCCGTCCATAATGCTGGATGGACAGTGGTGGGGTGCCAACCAACTGAGCTCTAGTTCTCAACACTTTCACAAAGTGCCATGAGTTGAGGTTCAATTTACTGCTCGGGATGAGTAGAGTGTAGTCGTCAAAGCTGGAATCAGTAGCACTCAGGTGGGAAGAACGGGAAGCAGATATACCCAGATCGCTGGCAGTGTCCTACGGGGACCAGCCTTTCTGGCTGCCACACCTGAATGTTTGCAATCGCGGCAGAGCTAGGCCGGCGCAATTGTGCAGCAATGCAAACTGCATTACCTGGCTAAATTTCACGGGTGTACAAAAAACCACGGGGGATTTACAAGTAGATGTTCACCCGGAACAGCCGGAGGCCTGCTGGCAGCAAGATTCCAGAATTCTTCCTAAGAAGACTTGAAAGCAGTGAAACGCTCCTATGTAGCAATAACTCGGAACCTCATTCTGAGTGTTCCCGGCAGAGGTCATTCGGCTGAACACAAACGTGGACTAATTAGAGCCAGATTTAGGCAATACCGTCCATAGTGCTGGATGGACAGTGGTGGCGTGCCAAACAACTGAACTCTAGTTCCCAACACCTTCACAAAGTGCCATAAGTTGAGGTTCAACTTACTGCTGCAGTTGAGTAGAGTGTAGCCGTCAAAGCTGGAATCAGTAGCACTCAGGTGAGAAGAACGGGAAGCACATATACCCAGGGCACTGGCAGTGTCCTACGGGGACTAGCCTATCTGGCTGACACGCCTGAATGTTTGCACCCGAGGAAGAGTTAGGCAGGCGCAATTGTGCCGCAATGGAAACTGCATAACCTGGCCAAATTTCACGGGTGTACAAGAAACCACGGGGGATTTATAAGGAGATGTTCACCCGGAACTGCCGGAGGCCTGCCGGCAGCAACATTACGGAATTCTTCCTAAGAAGCCTTGAAAGCAGTGAAACGCTCCTATGTTGCAATAACTCAGAACCTCATTCTGAGTGTTCCCTGCAGAGGTCATTCTGCTGAACACACCGTGGACTAATTTGAGCCAGATATAGGCAGTGCCGTCCATAGTGCTGGATGGACAGTGATGGCCTGCCAAACAACTGAGCTCTAGTTCTCAACACTTTCATAAAGTGCCATAAGTTGAGCTTCAACTTACTGCTCCGGTTGAGTAGAGTGTAGCCGTCAACCTGGAATCAGTAGCACTCAGGTGAGAAGAATGGGAAGCAGATATAAACAGTCCGCTGGCAGTGTAATACGGGGACCAGCCTATCTGGCTGCCACGCCTGAATGTTTGCCAGCGAGGCAGAGCTAGGCAGGCGCAATTGTGCAGCAATGAAAACTGAATAACCTGGCCAAATTTCACGGGTGTACAAGAAACCACGGGGAATTTACAAGGAGATGTTCACCCGGAACAGCCGGAGGCCTGCCGGCAGCAACATTCCGAAATTCTTCCTAAGTAGCCTTGAAAGCAGTGAAACACTCCTATGTAGCAATAACTCAGAACCTCATAGTGTTCCCGGCAGAGGACATTCGGCTGAACACAACCGTGGACTAATTAGAGCCAGATGTAGGGAGTGCCGTCTATAGTGCTGGGTGGACAGTGGTGGCGTGCCAAACAACTGAGCTCTAGGTCTCAACACTTTCACAAAGTGCCATAAGTTGAGGTTCAACTTACTGCTCCGGTTGAGTAGAGTGTAGCCGTCAAAGCTGGAATCAGTAGCACTCAGGTGAGAAGAACGGGAAGCAGGTATACCCAGTCTGCTCGCAGTGTCCGACGGGGACCAGCCTATCTGTCTGCCAAGCCTGAATGTTTGACAGCGAGGCAGAGCTAGGCAGGCGCAATTGTGCAGCAATGCAAACTGTATAACCTGGCCAAATTTCACGGGTGTACAAAAAACCACGGGGAATTTACAAGGAGATGTTCTCCCAGAACAGCCGGAGGCCTGCATGCAGCAACATTCCGGAATTCTTCCTAAGATGCCTTGAAAGCAGTGAAAAGCTCCTATGTTTCAACAACTCAGAACCTCAGTCTGAGTGTTCCTGGCAGAGGTCATTTGGCTGAACACAACCGTGGACTAATTAGAGCTATGAGTAGGCAATACCGTCCATTGTGCTCAATGGACAGTCATGGCGTGCCAAACAACTGAGCTCTAGGTCTCAACATTTTCACAAAGTGCCATAATTTGAGGTTCAACTTACTGCTCCAGTGGAGTAGAGTGTAGCCCTCAAAGCTGGAATCAGTAGCACTCAGGTGAGAAGAACGGGAAGCAGATATACCCAGTTCGCTGGCAGTGTCCTGCGGGGACAAGCCTATCTGGCTGCCACACCTGAATGTTTGCAACCGCGGCAGAGCTAGGCAGTCACAATTGTGCAGCAATGCAAACTGCATCACCTGGCCAAATTTCCCGGGTTTACAAGAAACCACGGGGGATTTACAAGGAGATGTTCACCCGGAACGTTCGGAGGCCTGCTGGCAGCAAGATTCCGAAATTCTTCCTAAGAAGCCTTGAAAGCAGTGAAACGCTCCTATGTTGCAATAAGTCAGAACCTCATTCTGAGTGTTCCCGGCAGAGATCATTCTGCTGAACACACCGTGGACTAATTAGAGCCAGATGTAGGCAGTGCCGTCCATAATGCTGGATGGACAGTGATGGCCTGCCAAACAACTGGGCTCTAGTTCTCAACACTTTCACAAATTGCCATGAGTTGAGTTTCAACTTACTGCTCCGGTTGAGTAGAGTGTAGCCATCAAAGCTGGAATCAGAAGAACTAGGTGAGAAGGACGGGAAGCAGAAAAACCCAGTGCGCTGGCAGTGTCCTACGGGGACCAGCCTATCTGGCTGCCACGCCTGAATTTTTGCATCCGCAACCGAGCTAGGCAGGCGCAGTTGTGCAGTAATGCGAACTGCATAACCTGGCCAAATTTCACGGGTGTACAAGAAACCACGGGGGATTTACAAGGAGATGTTCACCCGGAACAGCCGGAGGCCTGCCGGCAGCAACGTTAAGGAATTTTTCCAAAGAAGCCTTGAAAGCTGTGAAACGCTCCTATGTTGCAATAACTCAGAACCTCATTCTGAGTGTTCCCGGCAGAGGTCATTCGGCTGAACACAACCGTGGACTAATTAGAGCCAGATGTAGACACTGCAGTCCATAGTGCTGGATGGACAGTGGTGGCGTGCCAAACAACTGAGCTCTAGTTCTCAACACTTTCTTTTTTTTTTTTTTTTTTAATTGTATTTTATTTTATTTGAGAACATACTGTACAGGGGGGCTACAATTACATGGGCAGGGTAATGCATACATTTCTTACCAAGCATTGCAGCCTCCTCCTTTGTTTACCCTTCACTTCCCTTCCCTGCCTCCCCCCTCGCCCCACCCAATTTTACCCCCCTCCTCCCACCCAATTATACCCCCCTTCCCCCCACACACCGACATTGTAAAGCTGGTTTTGACATGACATTTTGTACTTCTCATTGTTGCAACAGGTCCACCTGAATCCTTAAACGACTTGTCTGTCCCCATCTCCTCCACATATTATACTGACATCAAATATAGTGAAAGCGGGCGTTACACTGTGGGGGAGGGACATACAAAGCAACAAAGAAATAATCTTATAAATGCGTTAGAAACACATGCATGAAAGAAACGAAAACATTAAAATACATATTTAAGGGTTCATTGTCCTAACATCACATTATCTGACCTTTTCCGCTTGACTCATACCTATACTAGATATTGCAAATAAGGGAAACCATGGAACCTATGCTTCTTTGGGCCTGGCTTACTTCACTTAATATAATTTTTTCCAAACCTTTCCATTTCCTAACAAATGGGGAAATGTCATTCTTTCTGATGGAGGCATAGAATTCCATTGTGTATATATACCACATTTTCTTGATCCATTCATCTACTGAGGGGCATCTGGGTTGGTTCCATATCTTAGCTATGGTAAATAATGCTGCAATAAACATAGTTGTGCTGGTAGCTTTAGTGTGGTCTTGTTTGTAAACATTTGGGTAAATGCCCAAAAGTGGGATTGCTGGATCATAGGGGAGATCTATGTGAAGTCTTCTGAGGAACCTCCATACTGCTTTCCAAAGTGGTTGAACAAGTTTACATTCCCACCAACAATGAAGTAAGGTTCCTTTCTGTCCACATCCCCTCCAGCATCTGTTGTTGTTAGAGTTCTTGATTTTTGCTGTTCTAACTGGAGTGAGGTGATATCTCAATGTTGTTTTGATTTGCATTTCTTTTATGGCTAGGGATGTTGAACATTTCTTCATGTGTCTATTGGCCATCCTTGTTTCTTCTTCAGAGAAGCTTCTCTTTAAGTCTTTCGCCCACATATTTATTGGGCAGTTGATTCTTTGAGGATTTGTTGTTGGGTGGTTTAATTTTTTGAGTTCCAAGTATATTTTAGATATGAGACGTTGGTCCGTTGTATGGCTAGTAAAGATCTTCTCCCAATCGGTCTCCTTGGCTCAGGTCGAAATTTTCTGAATAGAGACCCGGAAGCACAACAAATCAAAGAAAGGTTGGACAAATGGGATTGCATAAGATTGCAGAGCTTCTGCAGGGCAAATGACATAGCTGGCAAGATCAATAGAAAGCCCACCGATTGGGAGAAGATCTCAACACTTTCACAAAGTGCCATAAGTTGGGGTTCAACTTACTGCTCCGGTTGAGTAGCGTGTAGCCATGAAAGCTGGAATCAGTAGCACTCAGGTGAGAAGAACGGGAAGCAGATATAACCAGAACGCTGGCAGTGTCCTACGGGGACCAGCGTATCTAGCTGCCACGCCTGAATGATTGCAACCATGGCAGAGCTAGGCAGGCGCCATTGTGCAGCAATGCAAACTGCATAACCTGGCCAAATTTCACGGGTGTACAACAAACCACGGGGAATTTTCAAGGAGATGTTCACACGGAACAGCTGGAGTCCTGCGGGCAGAAACATTCCGGAATTCTTCCTAAGAAGCCTTGAAAGCAGTGAAACGCTCCTATGTTGCAATAACTCAGAACCTCATTCTGAGTGTTCCCCGCCGTGGTCATTCGGCTGAACACAACCGTGGTCTAATTAGAGCCATATGTAGGCTGTGCCGTCCATAGTGCTGGATGGACAGTGGTGGCGTGCCAAACAACTGAGCTCTAGTTCTCAACACTTTCACAAAGTGCCATGATTTGAGGTTCAACTTACTGCTCTGGTTGAGTAGAGTGTAGCCGTCAAAGCTGGAATCAGTAGCACTCAGATGAGAAGAACGGGAATCAGATATACCCAGTCGGCTGGCAGTGTCCTACGGGAACCAGCCAATCTTGCTGCCACGCCTGAATGTTTGCAACCGTGGCAGAGCTAGGCAGGCGCCATTGAAGAGCAATTCAAACTGCATAACCTGGCCAAATTTCACGGGTGTACAATAAACCACGGGGGATATACAAGTAGATGTTCACCCGGAACAGCCGGAGGCCTGCCGGAAGCAAGATTGAGGAATTCTTCCTAAGAAGCCTTGAAAGCAGTGAAACGCTCCTACGTTGCAATAACTCAGAAACTCATTCTGAGTGTTGCCGGCAGAGGTCCTTCGGCTGAACACAACCGTGGACTAATTAGAGCCAGATGTAGGCAGTGCCGTCCATAGAGCTGGATGGACAGTGGTGGCGTGACAAACACCTGAGCTCTAGTTCTCAACACTTTCACAAAGTGCCATAAGTTAAGGTTCAACTTACTGCTGCGGTTGAGTAGACTGTTGCCGTCAAAGCTGGAATCAGTAGCACTCAGGTGAGAAGAACGGGAAGCAGATATACCCAGTCCGCTGGCAGTGTTCTACGGGGACCAGCCTATCTGGCTGCCACGCCTGAATGTTTGCAACCGCGTCAGAGCTAGGGAGGAACAATTGTGCAGCAATGCAAACTGCATAACCTGGCCAAATTTCACGGGTGTGCAAGGAACCACGGGGGATTTACAAGGAGATGTTCACCCGGAACTGTCAAAGGTGGAATCAGAAGCACTCAGGGGATGAGAACGGGAAGCAGATATACCCAGTCCGCTGTCAGTGTACTACGGGGAGCAGCCTATCTGGCTGCCACGCCTGAATGTTTACAACTGGGGCAGAGCTAGGCAGGCACAATTGTGCAGCAATGCAAAATGCATAACCTGGCCAAATTTCACGGTTGTACAAGAAACCATGGGGGATTTACAAGGAGATGTTCACCCGGAACATCCGGAGGCCTGCCGGCAGCAAGATTCCGGAATTCTTCCTAAGAAGCCTTGAAAGCAGTGAAACGCTCCTATGTTGGAATAACTCAGAACCTCATTTTGAGTGTTCCCGGCAGAGGTGATTCAGCTGAACACTACCGTGGAATAATTAGAGCCAGATATAGGCAGTGCCGTCCATAGTGCTGGAAAGACTGTGGTGGCGTGCCAAAGAACTGAGCTCTAGTTCTCAACACTTTCACAAAGAGCCTTAAGTTAAGGTTCAACTTATTGTTCCGGTTGAGTAGAGTGTAGCCGTCAAAGCTGGAATCAGTAGCACTCAGGTGAGAAGAACGGGAAGCAGATATACCCAGTCCGCTGGCAGTGTCTTACGGGGACCAGCCTATCTGGCTGCCACACCTGAATGTTTGCAACCGCGGCAGAGCTAGGCCGGCGCAATTGTGCAGCAATGCAAACTGCATAACCTGGCCAAATATCACGGGTGTACAAGAAACCACGGGGGATTTACAAGGAGATGTTCACCCAGAACATTCGGAGGCCTGCCGGCAGCGAGATTCCGGAATTTTTCCTAAGAAGCCTTGAAAGCAGTGAAACGCTCCTATGTGGCAATAAGTCAGAACCTCATTCTGAGTGTTCCCGGCAGAGGTCATTCGGATGAACACAACCGTGGACTAATTAGAGCCAGATGTAAACACTGCAGTCCATCGTGCTGGATGGACAGTGGTGGCGTGCCAAACAACTGAGCTCTAGTTCTCAACACTTTCACAAATTGCCATGAGTTGAGGTTCAACTTACTGCTCCGGTTGAGGAGCGTGTAGCCGTGAAAGCTGGAATCAGTAGCACTCAGGTGAGAAGAACGGGAAGCAGATATACCCAGAAAGCTGGCAGTGTCCTACCGGGACCAGCCTATCTGGCTGCTGGCAGCAAGAATCCGGAATCCTTCCTAAGAAGCCTTGAAAGCAGTGATACGCTTCTATGTTGGAATAACTCAGAACCTCATTCTGAGTGTTCCTGGCAGAGGTCATTCGGCTGAACACAACCGTGGACAAATTAGAGCCAGATGTAGGCAATGTCGTCCATAGTGTTGGATGGACAGTGGGTGCGTGCCAAACCAATGACCTCTAGTTCTCAATACTTTCACAAAGTGGCATAAGTTGAGGTTCAACTTACTGCTATGGTTGAGTAGAGTGTAGCCATCAAAGCTGGAGTCAGTAGCACTCAGGTGAGAAGAAGGGGAAGCAGATTGACACAGTCTGCTGGCAGTGTCCTACGGGTTCCAGCCTCTCTGGCTGCCATGCCTGAATGTTTGCAACCGCGGGAGAGCTAGGCAGGCGCAATTGTGCAGCAATGCAAACTGCATAACCTGGCCAAATTTCACGGATGTACTTGAAACCACGGGGGATTTACAAGATGTTCACCAGGAACAGACGGAGGCCTGCCGTTAGCAAGATTCCAGAATCCTTCCTAAGAAGCCTTGAAAGCAGTGAAACGCTCCTATTTTGCAATTGTTAAGAACCTCATTCTGAGTGTTCCCGGCAGAGGTCATTGGGCTGAACACAACCGTGGACTAATTAGAGCCAGATGTAGGCAGTGCCATCCACAGTGCTCAATGGACTGTGGTGGCGTGCCAAACAACTGAGCTCTAGTTCTCAACACTTTCACACAGTGCCATAATTGAGGTTCAACTTACTGCTCCAGTTGAGTAGAGTGTATATGTCAAAGCTGTAATCAGTAGCACTCAGGTGAGAAGAACGTGAAGCAGATATACCCAGTCCGCTGGCAGTGTCCTACGGGGACCAGGGAATCTGGTTGCCATGACTGAATGTTTGGAACCTAGGCGTACCTAGGCAGGCGCAATTGTGCAGCAATGCAAACTGCATAACCTGGCCAAATTTCACGGGTGTACAAGAATCCACGGGGAATTTACAAGGAGATGTTCACCCGGAACATACGGAGGCCTGCCTGCAGCAAAATTCAAGAATCCTTCCTAAGAAGCCTTGAAAGCAGTGAAATGCTATTATGTTGCAATTGTTCAGAACCTCATTTTGAGTGTTCCCGGCAGAGGTCATTCGGCTGAACACAACCGTGGACTAATTAGAGCCAGATGTAAGCACTGCCGTCCATAATGCTGGATGGACAATGATGGCGTGCCAAACAATTGAGCTCTAGTTCTCAACACTTTCACAAAATGCCATAAGTTGAGGTTCAACTTACTGCTTCCGTTGAGTAGAGTGTAGCCGTCAAAGCTGGAATCAGTAGCACTCAGGTGAGAAGAACAGGAAGTAGATATACCCAGTCCGAGGGCAGTGTCCTACGGGGACCAGCCTCTCTGACTGCCACGCCTGAATATTTGCAACCACGGCAGAGCTAGGCAGGTGCAATTGTGCAGCAATGCAAACTGCATAAGCTGGCCAAATTTCACAGGTGTACAAGAAACCACGGGGGATTTACAAGGAGATGTTCACCCGGAACAGCCGGAGGCCTGCCGGCAGCAACATTACGGAATTCTACCTAAGAAGCCTTGAAAGCAGTGAAACGCTCCTATGTTGCAATAACTCAGAACCTCATTCTGAGTGTTCCCGGCAGAGGTCGTTCTGCTGAACACACCGTGGACTAATTTGAGCCAGATGTAGGCAGTGCCGTCCATAGTGCTGGATGGACAGTGAGGGCCTGCGAAACAACTGAGCTCTAGTTCTCCTCACTTTCAAAAAGTGCCTTAAGTTGAGGTTCAACTTACTGCTCCGGTTGAGTAGAGTGTAGCCGTCAAAGCTGGAACCAGTAGCAGTCAAGTGAGAAGAATCGGAAGCAGATATACCCAGTCCGCTTGCAATGTCTTCCGTGGTCTAGCCTATCTGGCTGCCAGGACTGAATGTTTGCAACCGTGGCAGAGCTAGGCAGGTGCAATTGTGCAGCAATGCAAACTGCATAACCTGGCCAAATTTCACGGATGTACAAGAATCCATGGGGGATTTACAAGGAGATGTTCACCCAGAGCAGCCGGAGGCCTGCCGGCAGAAGATTCCGGAATTCTTCCTAAGAACTTTGAAAGCAGTGAAACGCTCCTATGTTGCAATAACTCAGAACCTCATTCTGAGTGTTCCCGGCAGAGGTCATTCGGCTGAACAAAACCGTTTACTAATTAGAGCCAGATGTAGGCAGTGCCGTCCATAGTGCTAGATGGACAGTGGTGGCGTGACAAACAAGTGAGATCTAGTTCTCAACACTTTCACAAAGTGCCATAAGTTGAGGTTCAACTTGCTGCGCCGGTTGAGTAGAGTGTAGCCGTCAAAGCTAGAATCAGTAGCCCTCAGGAGAGAAGAACGGGAAGCAGATATACCCAGTCCGCTGGCAGTGTCCTACGGGGAACAGCCTATCTGGCTGCCACGCCAGAATGTTTGCAACCTCGGCAGATCTAGGCAGGCACAATTGTGCAGCAATACAAACTGCATAACCTGGCCAAAATTCACGGGTGTACAAGAAACCACGGGGTATTTACAAGGAGATGTTCACCCGGAACAGCAACATTCCGAAATTCTTCCTAAGTAGCCTTGAAAGCAGTGAAACGCTCCTATGTTGGAATAACTCAGAACCTCATTCTGAGTGTTCCCGGCAGAGGTCATTCGGCTGAACACAACCGTGGACTAATTAGAGCCAGATGTAGGCAGTGCCGTCCATAGTGCTGGGTAGACAGCGGTGGCCTGCCAAACAACTGAGCTCTAGTTCTCAACACTTTCACAAAGTGCCATAAGTTGAGGTTCAACTTACTGCTCCGGTTGAGTAGAGTGTAGCCGTCAAAGCTGGAATCAGTAGCACTCATGTGAGAAGAACGGGAAGCAGATATACCCAGTCCGCTGGCAGTGTCCTACGGGCACCAGCCTATCTGGCTGCCACGCCTGAATATTTGCAACCGCGGCAGAGCTTGGAGGCCCAATTGTGCAGCAATGCAAACTGCATAACCTGGCCAAATTTCACGGGTGTACAAGAAACCACGGGGATTTTCAAGGAGATGTTCACCCGGAACACCTGGAGGCCTGCCAGAACCAACATTGCGGAATTCTTCCTAAGAAGCCTTGAGAGGAGTGAAACGCTCCTATGTTGCAACAACTCAGAACCTCATTCTGAGTGTTCCCGGCAGAGGTCATTCGGCTGAACACAACCGTGGACTAAATAGAGCCAAGTGTAGGCAGTGCGGTCCATAGTGCTGGACAGTGGTGGCGTGCCAAACAACTGAGCTCTACTTCTCAACACTTTCACAAAGTGCCATAAGTTGAGGTTCAACTTACTACTCCTGTTGAGTAGAGTGTAGTCGTCAAAGCTGGAATCAGTAGTACACAGATGAGAAGAACGGGAAGAAGATATACCCAGTCCGCTGGCAGTGTCCTACGTGGACCAGCCTATCTGACTGCCACGCCTGAATGTTTGCAACCACGGCAGAGCTAGGGAGGCGCAATTGTGCACCAATGCAAACTGCATCACCTGGCCAAATTTCACGGGTGTACAAGAAACCACGGGGGATTTACAAGGAGATGTTCACCGGGTACATTAGGAGTCCTGCGGGAAGCAAGATTGATGAATTCTTCCAAAGAAGCCTTTAAAGCAGTGAAACGCTCCTATGTTGCAATAACTCAGAACCTCCTTCTGAGTGTTCCCGGCAGAGGTCATTCGGCTGAACACAACCTTGGACTAATTAGAGCCAGATGTAGGCAGTGCGGTCCATAGTGATGGATGGACAGTGGTGGCGTGCCAAACAACTGAGCTCTAGTTCTCAACACTTTCACAAATTGCCCTAAGTTAAGTTTCAACTTACAGCTCCGGTTGAGTAGAGTGTAGCCGTCAAAGCTGGAATCAGTAGCACTCTGGTGAGAAGAACTGGAAGCACATATACCCAGTCCGCTGCCAGTGTCCTACGGGGACCAGCTCATCTGGCTGCCACGCCTGAATGTTTGCAACCGCGGCAGAGGTAGGCATGCGCAATTGTTTAGCAATGTAAACTGCATAACCTGGCCAAATTTCAAGGGTGTACAAGAAACCACGGGGGATTTACATGGAGATGTTCACCTGGAACAGCCGGAGCTATGCCGCCAGCAACATTCCGGAATTCTTCCTAAGAAGCCTTGAAAGCAGTGAAACGCTCCTATGTTGCAATAACTCAGAACCTCATTCTGAGTGTTCCCGGCAGAGGTCATTCGGCTGAACACAACGGTGGACTAATTAGAGCGAGATGTAGGCAGTGCCGTCCATAGTGCTGGATGGAGAGTGGAGGCATGCCAAACAACTGAGCTCTAGTTCTCAACACTTTCACAAAGTGCCATGAGTTGAGGTTCAACTTACTGCTCCGTTTGAGTAGAGTGTTGCCGTCAAAGCTAGAATCAGTAGCACTCAGAGGAAAAGAACGGGAAGCAGATATACCCAGTCCGCTGGCAGTGTCCTACGGGGACAGCCTATCTGGCTGCCACGCCTGAATGTTTGCAACCGCGTCACAGCTAGGGAGGCGCAATTGTGCAGCAATACAAACTGCATAACCTGGCCAAATTTCACGGATATACAAGAAAATACGGGGAATTTACAAGGAGATGTTCACCCGGAACAGCCGGAGGCATGCCCCCAGCAACATTCCGGAATTCTTCCTAAGAAGCCTTGAAAGCAGTGAAACGCTCCTATGTTGCAATATCTCAAAACCTCATTCTGAGTGTTCCCGGCAGAGGTCATTCGGCTGAACACAACCGTGGACTAATTAGAGCCAGATGTATGCTGTGCGTTCCATAGTGCTGGATGGACAGTGGTGGCGTGCCAAACAACTGAGCTCTAGTTGTCAACACTTTCACAAAGTGCCATAAGTTGAGGTTCAACTTACTGCTCCGGGTGAGTAGAGTGTAGCCGTCAAAGCTGGAATCAGTAGCACTCAGGTGAGAAGAACGGTAAGCAGATATACCCAGTCCACTGGCAGTGTCCTATTTTGATCAGCCTATCTGGCTGCCATGCCTGAATGCAACCGCGGCAGAGCTAGGCAGGCACAATTGTGCACCAATGCAAACCGCATAACGTGGCTAAATTTCACGGTTGTTCAAGAAACCTCGTTGGATTTACAAGGAGATGTTCACCCGGAACAGCTGGAGCCATGCCGGCAGCAAGATTCCGGAATTCTTCCTAAGAAGCCTTGAAAGCAGTGAAACGCTCCTATGTTGCAACAACTAAAAACCACATTCTGAGTGTTCTCGGAAGAGGGCATTCAGCTGAACACAACCGTGGACTAATTAGAGCCAGATGTAGACAGTGCCGTCCATAGTGCTGCATGGACAGTGTTGGCGTGCCAAAACACTGAGCTCTAGTGTTCAACAGTTTCACAAAGTGCCATAAGTTGAGGTTCAACTTCCTGCTCCGGTTGAGTAGAGTGTAGCCGTCAAAGCTGGAATCAGTAGCACTCAAGTGAGAAGAACAGGAAGCAGATATACCCAGTCCGCCGGCAGAGGTCATTCGGCTGAACACAACCGTGGACTAATTAGAGCGAGATGTAGGCAGTGCCGTCCATAGTGCTGGATGGAGAGTGGAGGCATGCCAAACAACTGAGCTCTAGTTCTCAACACTTTCACAAAGTGCCATGAGTTGAGGTTCAACTTACTGCTCCGGTTGAGTAGACTGTAGCCGTGAAAGCTAGAATCAGTAGCACTCAGGGGAGAAGAATGGGAAGCAGATATACCCAGTCCGCTGGCAGTGTCCTACGGGGACAGCTTATGTGGCTGCCACGCCTGAATGTTTGCAACAGCGTCATAGCTAGGGAGGCGCAATTGTCCAGCAATGCAAACTGCATAACCTGGCCAAATTTCACGGGTATACAAGAAACTACCGGGAATTTACAAGGAGATGTTCACCCGGAACAGCCGGAGGCATGCCACCAGCAACATTCCAGAATTCTACCTAAGAAGCCTTGAAAGCAGTGAAACGCGCCTATGTTGCAATAACTCAAAACCTCATTCTGGGTGTTCCCGGCAGAGGTCATTCGGCTGAACAAAACCGTGGACTAACTAGAGCGAGATGTAGGCAGTGCCTTCCATAGTGCTGGATGGACAGTGGTGGTGTACCATACAACTGAGCTCTAGTTCTCAACACTTTCACAAAGTGCCATAAGTTGAGGTTCAACTTACTGCTCCGGGTGAGTAGAGTGTAGCCGTCAAAGCTGGAATCAGTAGCACTCAGGTGAGAAGAACGGGAAGCAGATATACCCAGTCCGCTGGCAGTGTCCTACGGGCACCAGCCTATCTGGCTGCCACGCCTGAATATTTGCAACTGTGGCAGAGGTAGGCAGGCGCAATTGTGCAGCAATGCAAACTGCATAACCTGGCCAAATTTCACGGGTGTACAAGAAACCACGGGGGATTTACAAGGAGATGTTAACCCGGAACAGTCGGAGGCCTGCCCGCAGCAAGATTGCGGAATTCTTCCTAAGAAGCTTGAAAGCACTGAAACGCTCCTATGTTGCAATAACTCAGAAACTCATTCTGAGTGTTCCCGGCAGAGGTCATTCGGGTGAACACAACTGTGGACTAATTAGAGCCAGGTGTAGGCAGTGCCGTCCATAGTGCTGGATGGACAGTGGTGGCATGCCAAACAACTGAGCTCTAGTTCTCAACACTTTCACAAAGTGCCATAAGTTGAGGTTCAACTTACTACTCCGGTTGAGTAGAGTGTAGCCGTCAAAGCAGGAATCAGTAGCACTCAGGTGAGAAGAACGGGAAGCAGATATACCCAGTCCGCTGGCAGTGATCTATGGGGACCAGCCGATGTGGCTGCCATGCCTGAATGTTTGCAACCCCGGCAGAGCTAGGCAGGCGCAATTGTGCAGCAATGCAAACTGCATAACTTGGCCAAATTTCACGGGTGTACAAGAAACCCCCGGGTTTTTACATGGAGAAGTTCACCCGGAACAGATGGAGGTCTGCCGGCAACAAGATTCCGGAATTCTTACTAAGAAGCCTTGAAAGCAGTGAAACGCTCCTATGTTGCAATAACTCAGAACCTCATTCTGAGTGTTCCCTGCAGAGGTCATTCGGCTGAACACAACTGTGGACTAATTAGAGCCAGATGTATGCAGTGCCGTCCATAGTGCTGCATGGACTGTGGTGGCGTGCCAAACAACTGAGCTCTAGTTCTCAACACTTTCACAAAGTACCATAAGTTTAGGTTCAACTTACTGCTCCGGTTGAGTAGAGTTTAGCCGTCAAAGCTGGAATCAGTAGCACTCAGGTGAGAAGAACCGTAAGCAGATATACCCAGTCCACCGTCAGTGTCCTATTTTGATCAGCCTATCTGGCTGCCATGCCTGAATGCAACCGCGGCAGAGCTAGGCAGGCGCAATTGTGCACCAATGCAAACCGCATAACGTGGCTAAATTTCACGGTTGTTCAAGAAACCACGTTGGATTTACAAGGAGATGTTCACCCGGAACAGCCGGAGCCATGCCGGCAGCAAGATTCCGTCATTCTTCCTAAGAAGCCTTGAAAGCAGTGAAACGCTCCTATGTTGCAACAAATAAGAACCACATTCTGAGTGTTCCCGGAAGAGGGCATTCAGCTGAACACAACCGTGGACTAATTAGAGCCAGATGTAGAGATTGCCGTCCATAGTGCTGCATGGACAGTGTTGGAGTGCCAAAAAACTGAGCTCTAGTGTTCAACAGTTTCACAAAGTGCCATAAGTTGAGGTTCAACTTCCTGCTCCGGTTGAGTAGAGTGTAGCCGTCAAAGCTGGAATCAGTAGCACTCAGGTGAGAAGAACAGGAAGCAGATATACCCAGTCCGCTGGCAGTGTCCTACGGGGACCAACCTTTCTGGGTGCCACGCCTGAATGTTTGCTACCGCGGCATAGCTAGGCAGGAGCAATTGTGCAGCAATGCAAACTGCATCACCTGGCCAAATTTCACGGGAATACAAGAAACCAGGGGGGATATACAAGGACATGTTGACCCCGAAAAGCCGGAGGCCTGCCGGCAGCAAGATTCCATAATCCTTCCTAAGAAACCTGGAAAGCAGTAAAACGCTCCTATGCTGCAATAACTCAGAACCTCATTCTGAGTGTTCCCGGCAGAGGTCATTCGGCTGAACACAACCTTGCACTAATTAGAGCCAGATGTAGGCAGTGCCGTCCATAGTGCTGGGTGGAGAGTGGTGGCTTGCCAAACAATTGCGCTCTAGTTCTCAACACTTTCACAAAGGGACATAAGTTGAGGTTCAACTTACTGCTCCGGTTGAGTAGAGTGTAGCGGTCAAAGCTGGAATCAGTAGCACTCAGGTGAGAAGAACGGGAAGCAGATATACCCAGTCCGCTGGCAGTGTCCTACGGGGACCAGCCTATCTGACTGCCACGCCTGAATGTTTGCAAGCGGGGCAGAGCTAGGCAGGCGCAATTGTGCAGCAATGCAAACAGCATAACCTGGGCAAATTGCACGATTGTACAAGAAACCACGGGGGATTTACAAGGAGATGTTCACCCCGAACAGCCGGAGGCCTGCCGGCAGCAAGATTCCAGAATCCTTCCTAAGAAGCCTTGAAAGCAGTGAAACGTTGCAATGTTCCATTAACTCAGAACCTCATTCTGAGTGTTCCCGGCAGAGGTCATTCGGCTGAACACAACCGTGGACTAATTAGAGCGAGATGTAGGCAGTGCCGTCCATAGTGCTGGATGGACAGTGGTGGCGTGCCAAACAACTGAGCTCTAGTTCTCAACATTTTCAAAAAGTGCCATAAGTTGAGGTTCACCTTACTGCCCCGGTTGAATAGAGTGTGGCCGTCAAAGCTGGAATCAGCATCACTCAGGTGTGAAGAACGGGAAGCAGATATACCCAGTCTGCTGGCAGTGTCCTTCGGGGACCAGCCTATCTGGCTGCCACGCCTGAATGTTTGCAACCGCGGCAGCGCTAGGCATGAGGAATTGTACAGCAATGCAAACTGCATAACCTGGACAAATTTCAGGTGTGTACAAGAAACCACAGGGGATTTACAAGGAGATGTTCACCCGGAACAGCCGGAGGCCTGCCGGCAGCAAGATTCCGTAATCCTTGCTAAGAAGCCTTGAAAGCAGTGAAACTATCCTATGTTGCAGTAACTCAGAACCTCATTCTGAGTGTTCCCGGCCGAGGTTATTCGGCTGAACACAACCGTGGACTCATTAGAGGCAGATGTATGCAGTGCCGTCCATAGTGCTCGATGGACAGTGGTTGCGTGCCAAACAACTGAGCCCTAGTTCTCAACCCTTTCACAAAGTGCCATAAGTTGAGGTTCAACTTACTGCTCCGGTTGAGTAGAGTGTAGCTGACAAAGCTGGAATCAGTAGCACTCAGGTTGAAGAACGAAAGCAGATATACCCAGTCCGCTGGCAGTGTACTACTGGGACCAGCCTATCTGGCTGCCAGGCCTGAAGGTTTGCAAGCGCGGCAGAGCTAGGCAGGCGCAATTGTGCAAAAATGCAAGCTGCATAACCAGGCCAAATTTCACGGTTGTACAAGAAACCACGGGGGATTTACAAGGAGATGTTCACCCGGAACAGCCTGAGGCCTGCCAGCAGCAAGATTCCGGAATTCTTCCTGTGAAGCCTTGAAAGCAGTGAAACGCTCCTATGTTGCAATAACTCAGAACCTCATTCTGAGTATTCCCGGCAGATGTCATTTGACTGAACATGAACGTGGACTAAATAGAGCCAGATATCGGCAGTGCCGTCCATAGTGCTGGATGGACAGTGGTGGCGTGCCAAACAAGTGAGCTCTAGTTCTCAACACTTTCACAAAGTGCCATAAATTCAGTTTCAACTTACTGCTCCGGTTGAGTAGAGTGTAGTCGTCAAAGCTGGAATCGGTATCACTCAGGTGAGAAGAACCGGAAGCAGATATACCCAGTCCGCTGGCAGTGTCCTACGGGGACCAGCCTATCTGGCTGCTATGCCTGAATGTTTGCAACCGCGGCAGAGCTAGGCTGGCACAATTGTGCAGCAATGCAAACTGCGTAACCTGGCCAAATTTCACGGGAGTATAAGAAACCACCGGTGATTTAAAATTAGATGTTCACACGGAACAGCAGGAGGCGTGCCGGCAGCACGGTTATGGAATTCTTCCTAAGAATTCTTGAAAGAAGTGAAACGCTCCTATGTTGCAATAACTCACAATCTCATTCTGAGTGTTCCCGGCAGAGGTCATTCGGCTGAACACAACCATGGACTAATTAGAGCAAGATGTAAGCAGTGCTGTACATAGTGCTAGATGGAGCGTGGTGGCGTGCCAAACAACTAAGCTCTAGTTCTCAACACTTTCACAAAGTGCCATAAGTTGAGGTTCAGCTTACTGCTGCGGTTGAGTAGAGTGTAGCCGTCAAAGCTGGAATCAGTAGCACTCAGGTGAGAAGAACGGGAAGCAGATATACCCAGTCTGCTGGCAGTGTACTACGGGGACCAGCCTATCTAGCTGTCACGCCTGAATGTTTGTAACCGCGGCAGAGCTAGGCAGGCGTAATTGTGCAGCAATGCAAACAGCATAAGCTGGCCAAATTTCACGGGTGTACAAGAAACCACGGGGGATATACAAGGAGATCTTCACCCGGAACACCTGGAGGCCTGCCGGCAGCAAGATTCCGAAATTCTTCCTAAGAAGCCTTGAAAGCAGTGAAACGCTCCTATGTTGCAATAACTAAGAAACTGATTCTGAGTGTTCCCGGCATAGGTCATGCGGCTGAACACAACCTTGGACTAATTAGAGCCAGAGGTAGGCAATGCCGTCCATAGTGCTGGATGGACACTGGTGGCGTGCCAAACAACTGAGCTCTAGTTCTCAACACTTTCACAAAGTGCCATAAGTTGAGGTTCAACTTACTGCTCAGGTTCAGCAGAGTATAGCTGTCAAAGCTGGAAACAGTAGCACTCAGGTGAGAAGATCGGGCAGCCGTCATACCCAGTCAGCTGGCAGTGTCCTACGGGGTCCAGCCTATCTGGCTGGCACGCCTGAATGTTTGTAAACGAGGCAGAGCTAGGCAGGCGTCATTGTGCAGCAATGCAAACTGAATAACCTGGACAAATTTCACGAGTGTTCAAGAAACCACGTTTGGATTTACAAGGAGACGTTCACCCGGAACTGCTGGAGGCCTGCCGGCACCAAGATTCCGGAATTCTTCCTAAGAAGCCTTGAAAGCAGTTAAATGCTCCTATGTTGCAATAACTCAGAAACTGATTCTGAGTGTTCCCGGCAGAGGTCATTCGACTGAACACAACCGTGGACTAATTAGAGCCAGATGTAGGGAGTGCCGTCCATAGTGCTGGATGGACAGTGGTGGGGTGCCAAACAACTGAGCTCTAGTTCTCAACACTTTCACAAAGTGCCATCAGTTGAGGTTCAACTTAATGATCCGGTTGAGTAGAGTGTAGCCATCAAAGCTGGAATCAGTAGCACTCAGGTGAGAAGAACGGGAAGCAAATATACCCAGTCCCCTGGCAGTGTCCTACGGGGACCAGCCTATCTGGCTGCCACGCCTGAATGATTGCAACCGCGGCAGAGCTAGGCAGGCGCAATTGTGCAGCAATGCAAACTGCATAACCTGGCCAAATTTCACGGGTGTACAAGAAACCACGGGGGATTTACCAGGAGATGTTCACCCGGAACAGTCGGAGGCATGGCTCCAGCAAGATTCCTGAATTTTTCCTAAGAAGCCTTGACAGCAGTGAAACGTTCCTATGTTGCAATATCTCAGAACTTCATTCTGAGTGTTCCAGGCAGAGGTCATTCGGATGAACACAACCGTGGACTAATTAGAGCCAGATGTAGGCAGTGCCGTCCATAGTGCTGGATGGACAGTTCTGGCATGCCAAACAACTGAGCTCTAGTTCTCAACACCTTCACAAAGTGCCGTAAGTTGAGGTTCAGCTTACTGCTGCGGTTGAATAGAGTGTAGCCGTTAAACCTGGAATCAGTAGCACTCAGGTGAGAAGAACGGGAAGCCGATATACCCAGTCCGCTGGCAGTGTTCTACCGGGACCAGCCTATCTGGCTGCCTCGCCTGAAGGTTTGCAACCGGGGCAGAGATAGGCAGGCGCTATTGTGCAGCAATGCAGACTGCATAACCTGGCCAAATTTCACGTGTGTACAAGAAACCACGGAGGATTTACAAGGAGATGTTCACCGGGAACAGATTTTTCCTGCCGGCAGTAACATTCCGGAATTCTTCCTAAGAAGTCTTGAAAGCACTGAAACGCACCTATGTTGCAGTAACTCATAACCTCATTCTGATTGTTCGCGGCAGAGGTCATTAGGCTGAACACAACCGTGGACTAATTATAGCCACATGTGGGCAGTGCCATCCATAGTGTTAGATGAACAGTGGTGGCGTGCCAAACAACTGAGCTCTAGTTCTCAACACTTTCACAAAGTGCCATCAGTTGAGGTTCAACTTCATGCTCCGGTTGAGTAGAGTGTAGCCGTCAAAGCTGGAATCAGTAGCACCTACGTGAGAAGAACGGGAAGCAAATATACCCAGTCCGCGGGCAGATTCCTACGGCGACCAGCATATCTGGCCGCCACGCCTGAATGTTTGCAACCGCGGCAGAGCTAGGCAGGCTCAATTGTGCAGCAATGCAAACTGCATAACCTGGCCAAATTTAACGGGTGTACAAGAAACCACGGGGGATTTACAAGGAGACGTTCACATGGAACAGCTGGAGGCCTCGAGGTACCAATATTCCGGAATTCTTCCTAAGAAGCCTTGAAAGCAGTTAAATGCTCCTATGTTGCAATAACTCAGAAACTGATTCTGAGTGTTCCCGGCAGAGGTCATTCGACTGAACACAACCGTGGACTAATTAGAGCCAGATGTAGGCAGTGCCGTCCATAGTGCTGGATGGACATTGGTGGCGTGCCAAACAACTGAGCTCTAGTTCTCAACACTTTCACAAATTGACATAAGTTGTGGTTCCACTTACTGCTCCAGTTGAGTAGAGTTTAGCCGTCAATGCTGGAATCAGTAGCAATCAGGTGAAAAGTACGGGCAGCAGATTTACCCAGACCGCTGGCACTGTCCTACGGGGACCAGCCTATCTGGGTGCCACGCCTGAATGTTCGTAACAACGGCAGAGCTAGGCAGGCGCAATTGTGCAGCAATGCAAACTGCATAACCTGGCCAAATTTCACGGGTGTACAACCAACCACGGTGGATTTACAAGGAGATGTTCACCCGGAACAGCCGGAGGCCTGCCAGCAGCAAGATTCCGGAATTCTTCCTAAGAAGCCTTGAAAGCAGTGAAACGCTCCAATGTTGCAATAACTCAGAACCTCATTCTGAGTGTTCCCGGCAGAGAACATTTGGCTGAACACAACGGTGGAGTAATTAGAACCAGATGTGTGCAGTGCCGTCCATAGTGCTGGATGGACAGTGGTGGCGTGCCAAACAACTGAGCTGTAGTTCTCAACACTTTCCCAAAGTGCCATCAGTTGAGGTTCAACTAACTGAACCGGTTGAGTAGAGTGTAGCCGTCAAAGCTGGAATCAGTAGCACTCAGAGAAGAACGGGAAGCAGATATACACAGTCTGCTGGCAGTGTCCCACGGGGACCAGCCTATCTGGCTGCCACGTCTGAATGTTTGCAATTGCTGCAGAACTAGTCTAGCACAATTGTGCAGCAATGCAAACTGCATAACCTGGCCAAATTTCACGTGTGTAAAAGAAACCACGGAGGATTTACAAGGAGATGTTCACCCGGAACAGCTTGTGGCCTGCCGGCAGCAACATTCCGGAATTCTTCCTAAGAAGCCTAGAAAGCACTGAAACGCTCCTATGTTGCAGTAACTCATAACCTCATTCTGATTATGCCCGGCAGAGGTCATTCGGCTGAACACAACCATGGACTAATTAGAGCCAGATGTAGGCAGTGCCTTCCATAGTGCTGGATGGAGAGTGGTGGCGTGCCAAACAACTGAGCTCTAGTTCTCAACACTTTCACAAAGTGCCATAAGTTGAGGTTCAACTTACTGCTCCGGTTGAGTAGAGTGTATCCGTCAAAGCTGGAATCAGTAGCACTCAGGTGAGAAGAACGGGAAGCATATATACCCAGTCAGCTGGCAGTGTCCTACGGGGACAAGAATATCTGGCTGCCTCGCCTGAATGTTTGCAACCGCGGCAGAGCTATGCAGGCGCAATTGTGCAGCAATGCAAACTGCATAACCTGGCCAAATTTCACAGGTGTACAAGAAACCACTTGGGATTTACCAGGAGATGTTCACCTGGAACAGCCGGAAGCCTGCCAGCAGCAAGATTCCTGAATTCTTCCTAAGAAGCCTTGAAAGCAGTGAAACGCTCCTATGTTGCAATATCTCAGAACCTCATTCAGAGTGTTCCCGGCAGAGGTCATTCGGCTGAACCCAACCGTGGACTAATTAGAGCCAGATGTAGGCAGTGCCGTCCATAGTGCTGGATGGACAGTGGTGGCGTGCCAAACAACTGAGCTCTAGTTCTCAACACTTTCACAAAGTGCCATAAGTTGAGGTTCAGCGTACAGATGCGGATGAGTAGAGTGTAGACGCCAAAGCTGTACTCAGTAGCACTCAGGTGAGAAGAACGGGAAGCCGATATAACCAGTCCGCTGGCAGTGTCCTACCGGGACCAGCCTATGTGGCTGCCACGCCTGAATGTTTGCAACTGCGGCAGAGCTAGTCTAGCACAATTGTGCAGCAATGCAAACTGCATAACCTGGCCAAATTTCACGGGTGTTCAAGAAACCACGGGGGATTTACAAGGAGACGTTCACCCGGAACAGCGGGAGGCCTGATGGCAGGAAGATTCTGGAATTCTTCCTAAGAAGCCTTGAAAGCAGTTAAATGCTCCTATGTTGCAATAACTCAGAAAGTGATTCTGAGTGATGGCGGCAGAGGTCATTCGACTGAAAACAACCGTGGACTACTTAGAGCCAGATGTAGGCAGTGCCGTCCATACTGTTGGATGGACATTGGTGGCGTGCCAAACAACGGAGCTCTAGATCTCAACACTTTCACAAAGTGCCATCAGTTGAGGTTCAACTTACTGCTCCGGTTGAGTAGAGTGTAGCCCCCAAAGCTGAAATTAGTACACTCAGGTGAGAAGAACGGGAAGCAGATATACCCAGTCCGCTGGCAGTGTTCTACGGGGACCAGCCTATCTGGCTGCCACGCCTGAATGTTTGCAACCCCGGCAGAGCTAGGTAGTCACAATTGTGCAGACATGCAAACTGCATAACCTGACCAAATTTCAGCGGTGTACAAGAAACCAACGGGGATTTACAAGGAGATGTTCACCCGGAACAGTCGGAGGCCTGACGCCAGCAAAGTTCCAGAATTCTTCACAAGAAGCCTTGAAAGCAGTGAAACGCTCCTATGTTGCAATAACTCAGAAACTGTTCTGAGTGTTCCCGGCAGAGATCATGCGGCTGAACACAACCATGGACTAATTAGAGCCAGATGTAGGCAGTGATGTCCATAGTACTGGATGGACAGTGGTGGCGGGCCAAGCAACGGAGCTCTAGTTCTCAACACTTTCACAAAGTGCCATCACTTGAGCTTCAACTCACTGCTCTGGTTGAGTAGAGTGTAGCTGTCAAAACTGGAATAAGTAGCACTCAGGTGAGAAGAACGGGAAGTAGATAGACCCAGTCCGTTGGCAGTGTCCTTCGGGGACCAGCCTATCTGGCTGCCACCCCTGAATGTTTGCAACGGCGGCAGAGCTAGTCTAGCACAATTGTGCAGCAATGCAAACTGCATAACCTGGCCAAATTTCACGGGTGTTCAAGAAACAACGGGGGATTTACAAGGAGACGTTCACCCGGAACAGCGGGAGGCCTGATGGCAGCAAGATTCCGGAAGTCTTTCTAATAAGCCTTGAAAGCATTGAAACGCTCCTATGTTGCAATTACTCAAAAACTGATTCTGAGTGTTCCCGGCAGAGGTCATGTGGCTGAACACAACCGTGGACTAATTACAGCCAGAGGTATGCAGTGCCGTCCATAGTGCTGGGTGGACACTGGTGGCGTACCAACAACTGAGCTCTAGTTCTCAACACTTTCACAAAGTGCCATCAGTTGAGGTTCAACTTACTGCTCCGGTTGAGTAGAGTGTAGACGTCAAAGGTGGAATCAGTAGCACTCAGGAGAGAAGAATGAAAAGCAGATATACCCAGTCCC
The DNA here is from genome assembly GCF_024711535.1 of Dipodomys merriami. Classification (NCBI taxonomy): domain Eukaryota; kingdom Metazoa; phylum Chordata; class Mammalia; order Rodentia; family Heteromyidae; genus Dipodomys; species Dipodomys merriami. The sequence goes on along the minus strand of NW_027203704.1, from coordinate 101,657 downwards.
CTGGCAGTGTCCTACGCCGACCAGCCTAACTGGCTGTCACGCCTGAATGTTTGCAACCGCGGCAGAGCTGGGCAGGCGCAATCGTGCAGCAATGCAAACTGCATAACCTGGCCAAATTTCAGGGGTGTACAAGAAACCACGGCGATTTACATGGAGATGTTCACATGGAACAGATGGAGGCCTGCCGGCAGCAACATTCCGGAATTTTTCCTTAGAAGCCTTGAAAGCAGTGAAACGCTCCTATGTTGCAATAACTCAGAACCTCATTCTGAGTGTTCCCGGCAGAGGTCATTCTGCTGAATACAACCGTGGACTAATTAGAGCCAGATGTAGGCACTGCCGTCCATAGTCCTGGATGGAGAGTGGTGGCGTGCCAAACAACTGAACTCTAGTTCTCAACACTTTCACAAAGTGCCATCAGTTGAGGTTCAACTTACTGCTCTGGTTGAGTAGAGTGTAGCCGTAAAAGCTGGAATCAGTAGCACTCAGATGAAAAGAAAGGGAAGCAGATATACCCAGTCTGCTGGCAGTGTCCTACGGGGACCAGCCTATCTGGCTGCCACGCCTGAATGTTTGCAACCGCGGCAGAGCTAGGCAGGCGCAATTGTGAAACAATGCAAACTGCATAACCTGGACAAATTTCGGGGTTTTACAAGAAACCACGGGGGATTTAGAAAGAGATGTTCTCCTGGAACAGCCGGAGGCCTGCCGCCAGCAAGTCTCTGGAATTCTTCCTAAGAAGCCTTGAAAGCAGTGAAACGCTCCTATGTTGCAATAACTCAGAACCTCATTCTGAGTGTTCCCTGCAGAGGTCATTCGGCTGAACACAATCGTGGACTAATTAGAGCCAGATGTGTGCAGTGCCGTCCATAGTGCTGGATGGACAGTGGTGGCGTGCCAAACAACTGAGCTCTAGTTCTCAACATTTTCACAAAGGGCCATAAGGTGAGGTTCAACTCCCTACTCGGGTTGAGTAGAGTGTAGCCGTCAAAGCTGGAATAAGTAGCACTCAGGTGAGAAGAACGGGAAGCAGATATACCCAGTCCGCTGGCAGGGTCCTACGGAGACAAGCCTAAATGGCTCCCACACCTGAATGTTTGCAACCGAGGCAGAGCTAGGCCGGCGCAATTATGCAGCAATGCAAACTGCATAACCTGGCCAAATTTCACGGGTGTACAGGAAACCCCGGGGGATTTACAAGTAGATGTTCACCGGAACAGCCGGAGGCCTGCCGGCAGCAAGATGCCGGAATTCTTCCTAAGAAGCCTTGAAAGCAGTGAAACGCTCCTATGTTGCAATAACTCAGAAACTGATTCTGAGTGTTCCCGGCAGAGGTCATTCGGCTGAACACAACCGTGGACTAATTAGAGCCAGATGTAGGCATTGCATTCCATAGCTTTCGATGGACAGTGGTGGCGTGCCAAACAACTGAGCTCTAGTTCTCAACACTTTCACAAAATGCCATCAGTTGAGGTTCAACTTACTGCTCCGATTAAGTAGAGTGTAGCCGTCAAATCTGGAATCAGTAGCACTCAGGTGAGAAGAACGGGAAGCAGATATACCCAGTCCGCTGGTAGTGTCCTATGGGGACCAGCCTATCTGGCTTCCATGCCTGAATGTTTGCAACCGCGGCAGAGCTAGGCAGGCGCAATTGAGAAGCAATGCAAACTGCATGACCTGGCCAAACTTCACGGGTGTACAAGAAACCACGGGGGATTTACAAGGAGATGTTCACCCGGAACCGCCGGAGACCTGCCGTCAGCAAGATTCCGAAATTCTTCCTAAGAATCCTTGAAAGGAGTGAAACGCTCCTATGTTGCAATAACTCAGAACCTCATTCTGAGTGTTCCCGGCAGAGGTCATGCGGCTGAACACAATCGTGTACTAATTAGCGCCAGAGGTAGGCAGTGCCATCCATAGTGCTGGATGGACAGTGGTGGCATGCCAAACAACTGAGCTCTAGTTCTCAACACTTTCACAAAGTACCATAAGTTGAAGTTCAATTTATTGTTCCGGTTCAGTAGAGTGTAGCCATCAAAGCTGGAATCAGTAGCACTCAGGTGAGAAGAACGGGAAGCAGATATACCCAGTCCGTTGGCAGTGTAGTACGGGGACCAGTCTATCTAGCTGCCACGCCTGAATGTTTGCAATCGCGGCAGAGCTAAGTAGGCGCAATTGTGCAGCAATGGAAACTGCATAACCTGGCCAAATTTGACGGGTGTAGAAGAAACCACGGGGGATATACAAGCCGATGTTCATCAGGAAGAGCAGGAGGCCTGCCAGCAGCAAGATTCCGGAATTCTTCCTAAGAAGGCTTGAAAGCAGTGAAACACTCCTATGTCGAAGTATCTCAGAACCTCATTGTGCGTGTTCCCGGCAGAGGTCATTCAGCTGAACACAACCGTGGACTAATTCGAACCAGATATATGCAGTGACGTCTATACTGCTGGATGGACAGTGGTGGCGTGCCAAACAACTGAGCTCTAGTTCTCAACACTTTCACAAAGGGCCATAATTTGAGGTTCAACTAACTGTTCCGGTTGAGTAGAGTGTAGCCGTCAAATCTGGAATCAGTTGCACTCAGGTGAGAAGAACCGGAAGCAGATATACCCAGTCCGTTGGCAGTGTCCTACGGAGACCAGACTATCTGGCTCCCACGCCTGAATGTTTGCAACCGCGGTAGAGTTAGGCAGATGCAATTGTGCAGCAATGCAAACTGCATCACCTGGCCAAATTTCACGGGTGTACAAGAAACCACGGGGGATTTATGAGGAGATGTTCACCCGGAAGAGACGGAGGCCTGCCGGAAGCAAGATTCCGGAAATCTTCTTGAGAATCCTTGAAAGAAGTGAAATGCTCCTATGTTACACTAACTCAGAACATCATTCTGAGTGTTCCCGGCAGAGGTCATTTGGCTGAACAGAACCGTGGACTAATTAGAGCCAGATGTAGGCAGTGCCGTCCATAGTGCTGGATGGACAGTTCTGGCGTGCCAAACAACTGAGCTCTAGTTCTCAACACCTTCACAAAGTGCCGTAAGTTGAGGTTCAGCTTACTGCTGCGGTTGAATAGAGTGTAGCCGTTAAACCTGGAATCAGTAACACTCAGGTGAGAAGAACGGGAAGCCGATATACCCAGTCCGCTGGCAGTGTTCTACCGGGACCAGCCTATCTGGCTGCCTCGCCTGAAGGTTTGCAACCGCGGCAGAGATAGGCAGGCGCTATTGTGCAGCAATGCAAACTGCATAACCTGGCGAAATTTCACGTGTGTACAAGAAACCACGGAGGATTTACAAGGAGATGTTCACCGGGAACAGAATTTTCCTGCCGGCAGCAACATTCCGGAATTCTTCCTAAGAAGTCTTGAAAGCACTGAAACGCTCCTATGTTGCAGTAACTCATAACCTCATTCTGATTGTTCGCGGCAGAGGTCATTCGGCTGAACACAACCGTGGACTAATTATAGCCACATGTGGGCAGTGCCGTCCATAGTGTTAGATGAACAATGGTGGAGTGCCAAACAACTGAGCTCTAGTTCCCAACACTTTCACAAAGTGCCATCAGTTGAGGTTCAACTTCATGCTCCGGTTGAGTAGAGTGTAGCCGTCAAAGCTGGAATCAGTAGCACTCAGGTGAGAAGAACGGGAAGCAAATATACCCAGTCCGCGGGCAGATTCCTACGGCGACCAGCATATCTGGCCGACACGCCTGAATGTTTGCAACCGCGGCAGAGCTAGGCAGGCTCAATTGTGCAGCAATGCAAACTGCATAACCTGGCCAAATTTAACGGGTGTACAAGAAACCACGGGGGATTTACAAGGAGACGTTCACACGGTACAGCTGGAGGCCTCGCGGCACCAATATTCCGGAATTCTTCCTAAGAAGCCTTGAAAGCAGTTAAATGCTCCTATGTTGCAATAACTCAGAAACTGATTCTGAGTGTTCCCGGCAGAGGTCATTCGACTGAACACAACCATGGACTAATTAGAGCCAGATGTAGGCAGTGCTGTCCATAGTGCTGGATGGACATTGGTGGCGTGCCAAACAACTGAGCTCTAGTTCTCAACACTTTCACAAATTGACATAAGTTGTGGTTCCACTTACTGCACCAGTTGAGTAGAGTTTAGCCGTCAATGCTGGAATCAGTAGCAATCAGGTGAAAAGTACGGGCAGCAGATTTACCCAGACCGCTGGCAGTGTCCTAGGGGACCAGCCTATCTGGCTGCCACGCCTGAATGTTCGTAACAACGGCAGAGCTAGGCAGGCGCAATTGTGCAGCAATGCAAACTGCATAACCTGGCCAAATTTCACGGGTGTACAAGAAACCACGGGGATTTTCAAGGAGATGTTCACCCGGAACACCTGGAGGCCTGCCAGAACCAACATTGCGGAATTCTTCCTAAGAAGCCTTGAGAGGAGTGAAACGCTCCTATGTTGCAACAACTCAGAACCTCATTCTGAGTGTTCCCGGCAGAGGTCATTCGGCTGAACACAACCGTGGACTAAATAGAGCCAAGTGTAGGCAGTGCCGTCCATAGTGCTGGACAGTGGTGGCGTGCCAAACAACTGAGCTCTAGTTCTCAACACTTTCACAAAGTGCCATAAGTTGAGGTTCAACTTACTACTCCTGTTGAGTAGAGTGTAGTCGTCAAAGCTGGAATCAGTAGTACACAGATGAGAAGAACGGGAAGAAGATATACCCAGTCCGCTGGCAGTGTCCTACGTGGACCAGCCTATCTGACTGCCACGCCTGAATGTTTGCAACCACGGCAGAGCTAGGGAGGCGCAATTGTGCACCAATGCAAACTGCATAACCGGGCCAAATTTCACGGGTGTACAAGAAACCACGGGGGATTTACAAGGAGATGTTCACCGGGTACATTAGGAGTCCTGCGGGAAGCAAGATTGATGAATTCTTCCAAAGAAGCCTTTAAAGCAGTGAAACGCTCCTATGTTGCAATAACTCAGAACCTCCTTCTGAGTGTTCCCGGCAGAGGTCATTCGGCTGAACACAACCTTGGACTAATTAGAGCCAGATGTAGGCAGTGCGGTCCATAGTGATGGATGGACAGTGGTGGCGTGCCAAACAACTGAGCTCTAGTTCTCAACACTTTCACAAATTGCCCTAAGTTGAGTTTCAACTTACAGCTCCGGTTGAGTAGAGTGTAGCCGTCAAAGCTGGAATCAGTAGCACTCTGGTGAGAAGAACTGGAAGCACATATACCCAGTCCGCTGCCAGTGTCCTACGGGGACCAGCTCATCTGGCTGCCACGCCTGAATGTTTGCAACCGCGGCAGAGGTAGGCATGCGCAATTGTTTAGCAATGTAAACTGCATAACCTGGCCAAATTTCAAGGGTGTACAAGAAACCACGGGGGATTTACATGGAGATGTTCACCTGGAACAGCCGGAGCTATGCCGCCAGCAACATTCCGGAATTCTTCCTAAGAAGCCTTGAAAGCAGTGAAACGCTCCTATGTTGCAATAACTCAGAACCTCATTCTGAGTGTTCCCGGCAGAGGTCATTCGGCTGAACACAACGGTGGACTAATTAGAGCGAGATGTAGGCAGTGCCGTCCATAGTGCTGGATGGAGAGTGGAGGCATGCCAAACAACTGAGCTCTAGTTCTCAACACTTTCACAAAGTGCCATGAGTTGAGGTTCAACTTACTGCTCCGTTTGAGTAGAGTGTTGCCGTCAAAGCTAGAATCAGTAGCACTCAGAGGAAAAGAACGGGAAGCAGATATACCCAGTCCGCTGGCAGTGTCCTACGGGGACAGCCTATCTGGCTGCCACGCCTGAATGTTTGCAACCGCGTCACAGCTAGGGAGGCGCAATTGTGCAGCAATACAAACTGCATAACCTGGCCAAATTTCACGGATATACAAGAAAATACGGGGAATTTACAAGGAGATGTTCACCCGGAACAGCCGGAGGCATGCCCCCAGCAACATTCCGGAATTCTTCCTAAGAAGCCTTGAAAGCAGTGAAACGCTCCTATGTTGCAATATCTCAAAACCTCATTCTGAGTGTTCCCGGCAGAGGTCATTCGGCTGAACACAACCGTGGACTAATTAGAGCCAGATGTATGCTGTGCGTTCCATAGTGCTGGATGGACAGTGGTGGCGTGCCAAACAACTGAGCTCTAGTTGTCAACACTTTCACAAAGTGCCATAAGTTGAGGTTCAACTTACTGCTCCGGGTGAGTAGAGTGTAGCCGTCAAAGCTGGAATCAGTAGCACTCAGGTGAGAAGAACGGTAAGCAGATATACCCAGTCCACTGGCAGTGTCCTATTTTGATCAGCCTATCTGGCTGCCATGCCTGAATGCAACCGCGGCAGAGCTAGGCAGGCGCAATTGTGCACCAATGCAAACCGCATAACGTGGCTAAATTTCACGGTTGTTCAAGAAACCTCGTTGGATTTACAAGGAGATGTTCACCCGGAACAGCTGGAGCCATGCCGGCAGCAAGATTCCGGAATTCTTCCTAAGAAGCCTTGAAAGCAGTGAAACGCTCCTATGTTGCAACAACTAAGAACCACATTCTGAGTGTTCTCGGAAGAGGGCATTCAGCTGAACACAACCGTGGACTAATTAGAGCCAGATGTAGACAGTGCCGTCCATAGTGCTGCATGGACAGTGTTGGCGTGCCAAAACACTGAGCTCTAGTGTTCAACAGTTTCACAAAGTGCCATAAGTTGAGGTTCAACTTCCTGCTCCGGTTGAGTAGAGTGTAGCCGTCAAAGCTGGAATCAGTAGCACTCAAGTGAGAAGAACAGGAAGCAGATATACCCAGTCCGCCGGCAGAGGTCATTCGGCTGAACACAACCGTGGACTAATTAGAGCGAGATGTAGGCAGTGCCGTCCATAGTGCTGGATGGAGAGTGGAGGCATGCCAAACAACTGAGCTCTAGTTCTCAACACTTTCACAAAGTGCCATGAGTTGAGGTTCAACTTACTGCTCCGGTTGAGTAGACTATAGCCGTGAAAGCTAGAATCAGTAGCACTCAGGGGAGAAGAACGGGAAGCAGATATACCCAGTCCGCTGGCAGTGTCCTACGGGGACAGCGTATGTGGCTGCCACGCCTGAATGTTTGCAACAGCGTCATAGCTAGGGAGGCGCAATTGTCCAGCAATACAAACTGCATAACCTGGCCAAATTTCACGGGTATACAAGAAACTACCGGGAATTTACAAGGAGATGTTCACCCGGAACAGCCGGAGGCATGCCACCAGCAACATTCCAGAATTCTACCTAAGAAGCCTTGAAAGCAGTGAAACGCGCCTATGTTGCAATAACTCAAAACCTCATTCTGGGTGTTCCCGGCAGAGGTCATTCGGCTGAACAAAACCGTGGACTAACTAGAGCGAGATGTAGGCAGTGCCTTCCATAGTGCTGGATGGACAGTGGTGGCGTACCATACAACTGAGCTCTAGTTCTCAACACTTTCACAAAGTGCCATAAGTTGAGGTTCAACTTACTGCTCCGGGTGAGTAGAGTGTAGCCGTCAAAGCTGGAATCAGTAGCACTCAGGTGAGAAGAACGGGAAGCAGATATACCCAGTCCGCTGGCAGTGTCCTACGGGCACCAGCCTATCTGGCTGCCACGCCTGAATATTTGCAACTGTGGCAGAGGTAGGCAGGCGCAATTGTGCAGCAATGCAAACTGCATAACCTGGCCAAATTTCACGGGTGTACAAGAAACCACGGGGGATTTACAAGGAGATGTTAACCCGGAACAGTCGGAGGCCTGCCCGCAGCAAGATTGCGGAATTCTTCCTAAGAAGCTTGAAAGCACTGAAACGCTCCTATGTTGCAATAACTCAGAAACTCATTCTGAGTGTTCCCGGCAGAGGTCATTCGGGTGAACACAACTGTGGACTAATTAGAGCCAGGTGTAGGCAGTGCCGTCCATAGTGCTGGATGGACAGTGGTGGCATGCCAAACAACTGAGCTCTAGTTCTCAACACTTTCACAAAGTGCCATAAGTTGAGGTTCAACTTACTACTCCGGTTGAGTAGAGTGTAGCCGTCAAAGCAGGAATCAGTAGCACTCAGGTGAGAAGAACGGGAAGCAGATATACCCAGTCCGCTGGCAGTGACCTATGGGGACCAGCCGATGTGGCTGCCATGCCTGAATGTTTGCAACCCCGGCAGAGCTAGGCAGGCGCAATTGTGCAGCAATGCAAACTGCATAACTTGGCCAAATTTCACGGGTGTACAAGAAACCCCCGGGTTTTTACATGGAGAAGTTCACCCGGAACAGATGGAGGTCTGCCGGCAACAAGATTCCGGAATTCTTACTAAGAAGCCTTGAAAGCAGTGAAACGCTCCTATGTTGCAATAACTCAGAACCTCATTCTGAGTGTTCCCTGCAGAGGTCATTCGGCTGAACACAACTGTGGACTAATTAGAGCCAGATGTATGCAGTGCCGTCCATAGTGCTGCATGGACTGTGGTGGCGTGCCAAACAACTGAGCTCTAGTTCTCAACACTTTCACAAAGTACCATAAGTTTAGGTTCAACTTACTGCTCCGGTTGAGTAGAGTTTAGCCGTCAAAGCTGGAATCAGTAGCACTCAGGTGAGAAGAACCGTAAGCAGATATACCCAGTCCACCGTCAGTGTCCTATTTTGATCAGCCTATCTGGCTGCCATGCCTGAATGCAACCGCGGCAGAGCTAGGCAGGCGCAATTGTGCACCAATGCAAACCGCATAACGTGGCTAAATTTCACGGTTGTTCAAGAAACCACGTTGGATTTACAAGGAGATGTTCACCCGGAACAGCCGGAGCCATGCCGGCAGCAAGATTCCGTCATTCTTCCTAAGAAGCCTTGAAAGCAGTGAAACGCTCCTATGTTGCAACAAATAAGAACCACATTCTGAGTGTTCCCGGAAGAGGGCATTCAGCTGAACACAACCGTGGACTAATTAGAGCCAGATGTAGAGATTGCCGTCCATAGTGCTGCATGGACAGTGTTGGAGTGCCAAAAAACTGAGCTCTAGTGTTCAACAGTTTCACAAAGTGCCATAAGTTGAGGTTCAACTTCCTGCTCCGGTTGAGTAGAGTGTAGCCGTCAAAGCTGGAATCAGTAGCACTCAGGTGAGAAGAACGGGAAGCAAATATACCCAGTCCGCGGGCAGATTCCTACGGCGACCAGCATATCTGGCCGCCACGCCTGAATGTTTGCAACCGCGGCAGAGCTAGGCAGGCTCAATTGTGCAGCAATGCAAACTGCATAACCTGGCCAAATTTAACGGGTGTACAAGAAACCACGGGGGATTTACAAGGAGACGTTCACACGGTACAGCTGGAGGCCTCGCGGCACCAATATTCCGGAATTCTTCCTAAGAAGCCTTGAAAGCAGTTAAATGCTCCTATGTTGCAATAACTCAGAAACTGATTCTGAGTGTTCCCGGCAGAGGTCATTCGACTGAACACAACCATGGACTAATTAGAGCCAGATGTAGGCAGTGCTGTCCATAGTGCTGGATGGACATTGGTGGCGTGCCAAACAACTGAGCTCTAGTTCTCAACACTTTCACAAATTGACATAAGTTGTGGTTCCACTTACTGCACCAGTTGAGTAGAGTTTAGCCGTCAATGCTGGAATCAGTAGCAATCAGGTGAAAAGTACGGGCAGCAGATTTACCCAGACCGCTGGCAGTGTCCTAGGGGACCAGCCTATCTGGCTGCCACGCCTGAATGTTCGTAACAACGGCAGAGCTAGGCAGGCGCAATTGTGCAGCAATGCAAACTGCATAACCTGGCCAAATTTCACGGGTGTACAAGAAACCACGGGGATTTTCAAGGAGATGTTCACCCGGAACACCTGGAGGCCTGCCAGAACCAACATTGCGGAATTCTTCCTAAGAAGCCTTGAGAGGAGTGAAACGCTCCTATGTTGCAACAACTCAGAACCTCATTCTGAGTGTTCCCGGCAGAGGTCATTCGGCTGAACACAACCGTGGACTAAATAGAGCCAAGTGTAGGCAGTGCCGTCCATAGTGCTGGACAGTGGTGGCGTGCCAAACAACTGAGCTCTAGTTCTCAACACTTTCACAAAGTGCCATAAGTTGAGGTTCAACTTACTACTCCTGTTGAGTAGAGTGTAGTCGTCAAAGCTGGAATCAGTAGTACACAGATGAGAAGAACGGGAAGAAGATATACCCAGTCCGCTGGCAGTGTCCTACGTGGACCAGCCTATCTGACTGCCACGCCTGAATGTTTGCAACCACGGCAGAGCTAGGGAGGCGCAATTGTGCACCAATGCAAACTGCATAACCGGGCCAAATTTCACGGGTGTACAAGAAACCACGGGGGATTTACAAGGAGATGTTCACCGGGTACATTAGGAGTCCTGCGGGAAGCAAGATTGATGAATTCTTCCAAAGAAGCCTTTAAAGCAGTGAAACGCTCCTATGTTGCAATAACTCAGAACCTCCTTCTGAGTGTTCCCGGCAGAGGTCATTCGGCTGAACACAACCTTGGACTAATTAGAGCCAGATGTAGGCAGTGCGGTCCATAGTGATGGATGGACAGTGGTGGCGTGCCAAACAACTGAGCTCTAGTTCTCAACACTTTCACAAATTGCCCTAAGTTGAGTTTCAACTTACAGCTCCGGTTGAGTAGAGTGTAGCCGTCAAAGCTGGAATCAGTAGCACTCTGGTGAGAAGAACTGGAAGCACATATACCCAGTCCGCTGCCAGTGTCCTACGGGGACCAGCTCATCTGGCTGCCACGCCTGAATGTTTGCAACCGCGGCAGAGGTAGGCATGCGCAATTGTTTAGCAATGTAAACTGCATAACCTGGCCAAATTTCAAGGGTGTACAAGAAACCACGGGGGATTTACATGGAGATGTTCACCTGGAACAGCCGGAGCTATGCCGCCAGCAACATTCCGGAATTCTTCCTAAGAAGCCTTGAAAGCAGTGAAACGCTCCTATGTTGCAATAACTCAGAACCTCATTCTGAGTGTTCCCGGCAGAGGTCATTCGGCTGAACACAACGGTGGACTAATTAGAGCGAGATGTAGGCAGTGCCGTCCATAGTGCTGGATGGAGAGTGGAGGCATGCCAAACAACTGAGCTCTAGTTCTCAACACTTTCACAAAGTGCCATGAGTTGAGGTTCAACTTACTGCTCCGTTTGAGTAGAGTGTTGCCGTCAAAGCTAGAATCAGTAGCACTCAGAGGAAAAGAACGGGAAGCAGATATACCCAGTCCGCTGGCAGTGTCCTACGGGGACAGCCTATCTGGCTGCCACGCCTGAATGTTTGCAACCGCGTCACAGCTAGGGAGGCGCAATTGTGCAGCAATACAAACTGCATAACCTGGCCAAATTTCACGGATATACAAGAAAATACGGGGAATTTACAAGGAGATGTTCACCCGGAACAGCCGGAGGCATGCCCCCAGCAACATTCCGGAATTATTCCTAAGAAGCCTTGAAAGCAGTGAAACGCTCCTATGTTGCAATATCTCAAAACCTCATTCTGAGTGTTCCCGGCAGAGGTCATTCGGCTGAACACAACCGTGGACTAATTAGAGCCAGATGTATGCTGTGCGTTCCATAGTGCTGGATGGACAGTGGTGGCGTGCCAAACAACTGAGCTCTAGTTGTCAACACTTTCACAAAGTGCCATAAGTTGAGGTTCAACTTACTGCTCCGGGTGAGTAGAGTGTAGCCGTCAAAGCTGGAATCAGTAGCACTCAGGTGAGAAGAACGGTAAGCAGATATACCCAGTCCACTGGCAGTGTCCTATTTTGATCAGCCTATCTGGCTGCCATGCCTGAATGCAACCGCGGCAGAGCTAGGCAGGCGCAATTGTGCACCAATGCAAACCGCATAACGTGGCTAAATTTCACGGTTGTTCAAGAAACCTCGTTGGATTTACAAGGAGATGTTCACCCGGAACAGCTGGAGCCATGCCGGCAGCAAGATTCCGGAATTCTTCCTAAGAAGCCTTGAAAGCAGTGAAACGCTCCTATGTTGCAACAACTAAGAACCACATTCTGAGTGTTCTCGGAAGAGGGCATTCAGCTGAACACAACCGTGGACTAATTAGAGCCAGATGTAGACAGTGCCGTCCATAGTGCTGCATGGACAGTGTTGGCGTGCCAAAACACTGAGCTCTAGTGTTCAACAGTTTCACAAAGTGCCATAAGTTGAGGTTCAACTTCCTGCTCCGGTTGAGTAGAGTGTAGCCGTCAAAGCTGGAATCAGTAGCACTCAAGTGAGAAGAACAGGAAGCAGATATACCCAGTCCGCCGGCAGAGGTCATTCGGCTGAACACAACCGTGGACTAATTAGAGCGAGATGTAGGCAGTGCCGTCCATAGTGCTGGATGGAGAGTGGAGGCATGCCAAACAACTGAGCTCTAGTTCTCAACACTTTCACAAAGTGCCATGAGTTGAGGTTCAACTTACTGCTCCGGTTGAGTAGACTATAGCCGTGAAAGCTAGAATCAGTAGCACTCAGGGGAGAAGAACGGGAAGCAGATATACCCAGTCCGCTGGCAGTGTCCTACGGGGACAGCGTATGTGGCTGCCACGCCTGAATGTTTGCAACAGCGTCATAGCTAGGGAGACGCAATTGTCCAGCAATACAAACTGCATAACCTGGCCAAATTTCACGGGTATACAAGAAACTACCGGGAATTTACAATGAGATGTTCACCCGGAACAGCCGGAGGCATGCCACCAGCAACATTCCAGAATTCTACCTAAGAAGCCTTGAAAGCAGTGAAACGCGCCTATGTTGCAATAACTCAAAACCTCATTCTGGGTGTTCCCGGCAGAGGTCATTCGGCTGAACAAAACCGTGGACTAACTAGAGCGAGATGTAGGCAGTGCCTTCCATAGTGCTGGATGGACAGTGGTGGCGTACCATACAACTGAGCTCTAGTTCTCAACACTTTCACAAAGTGCCATAAGTTGAGGTTCAACTTACTGCTCCGGGTGAGTAGAGTGTAGCCGTCAAAGCTGGAATCAGTAGCACTCAGTTGAGAAGAACGGGAAGCAGATATACCCAGTCCGCTGGCAGTGTCCTACGGGCACCAGCCTATCTGGCTGCCACGCCTGAATATTTGCAACTGTGGCAGAGGTAGGCAGGCGCAATTGTGCAGCAATGCAAACTGCATAACCTGGCCAAATTTCACGGGTGTACAAGAAACCACGGGGGATTTACAAGGAGATGTTAACCCGGAACAGTCGGAGGCCTGCCCGCAGCAAGATTGCGGAATTCTTCCTAAGAAGCTTGAAAGCACTGAAACGCTCCTATGTTGCAATAACTCAGAAACTCATTCTGAGTGTTCCCGGCAGAAGTCATTCGGGTGAACACAACTGTGGACTAATTAGAGCCAGGTGTAGGCAGTGCCGTCCATAGTGCTGGATGGACAGTGGTGGCATGCCAAACAACTGAGCTCTAGTTCTCAACACTTTCACAAAGTGCCATAAGTTGAGGTTCAACTTACTACTCCGGTTGAGTAGAGTGTAGCCGTCAAAGCAGGAATCAGTAGCACTCAGGTGAGAAGAACGGGAAGCAGATATACCCAGTCCGCTGGCAGTGACCTATGGGGACCAGCCGATGTGGCTGCCATGCCTGAATGTTTGCAACCCCGGCAGAGCTAGGCAGGCGCAATTGTGCAGCAATGCAAACTGCATAACTTGGCCAAATTTCACGGGTGTACAAGAAACCCCCGGGTTTTTACATGGAGAAGTTCACCCGGAACAGATGGAGGTCTGCCGGCAACAAGATTCCGGAATTCTTACTAAGAAGCCTTGAAAGCAGTGAAACGCTCCTATGTTGCAATAACTCAGAACCTCATTCTGAGTGTTCCCTGCAGAGGTCATTCGGCTGAACACAACTGTGGACTAATTAGAGCCAGATGTATGCAGTGCCGTCCATAGTGCTGCATGGACTGTGGTGGCGTGCCAAACAACTGAGCTCTAGTTCTCAACACTTTCACAAAGTACCATAAGTTTAGGTTCAACTTACTGCTCCGGTTGAGTAGAGTTTAGCCGTCAAAGCTGGAATCAGTAGCACTCAGGTGAGAAGAACCGTAAGCAGATATACCCAGTCCACCGTCAGTGTCCTATTTTGATCAGCCTATCTGGCTGCCATGCCTGAATGCAACCGCGGCAGAGCTAGGCAGGCGCAATTGTGCACCAATGCAAACCGCATAACGTGGCTAAATTTCACGGTTGTTCAAGAAACCACGTTGGATTTACAAGGAGATGTTCACCCGGAACAGCCGGAGCCATGCCGGCAGCAAGATTCCGTCATTCTTCCTAAGAAGCCTTGAAAGCAGTGAAACGCTCCTATGTTGCAACAAATAAGAACCACATTCTGAGTGTTCCCGGAAGAGGGCATTCAGCTGAACACAACCGTGGACTAATTAGAGCCAGATGTAGAGATTGCCGTCCATAGTGCTGCATGGACAGTGTTGGAGTGCCAAAAAACTGAGCTCTAGTGTTCAACAGTTTCACAAAGTGCCATAAGTTGAGGTTCAACTTCCTGCTCCGGTTGAGTAGAGTGTAGCCGTCAAAGCTGGAATCAGTAGCACTCAGGTGAGAAGAACAGGAAGCAGATATACCCAGTCCGCTGGCAGTGTCCTACGGGGACCAACCTTTCTGGGTGCCACGCCTGAATGTTTGCTACCGCGGCATAGCTAGGCAGGAGCAATTGTGCAGCAATGCAAACTGCATCACCTGGCCAAATTTCACGGGAATACAAGAAACCAGGGGGGATATACAAGGACATGTTGACCCCGAAAAGCCGGAGGCCTGCCGGCAGCAAGATTCCATAATCCTTCCTAAGAAACCTGGAAAGCAGTAAAACGCTCCTATGTTGCAATAACTCAGAACCTCATTCTGAGTGTTCCCGGCAGAGGTCATTCGGCTGAACACAACCTTGCACTAATTAGAGCCAGATGTAGGCAGTGCCGTCCATAGTGCTGGGTGGAGAGTGGTGGCTTGCCAAACAACTAAGCTCTAGTTCTCAACACTTTCACAAAGTGCCATAAGTTGAGGTTCAGCTTACTGCTGCGGTTGAGTAGAGTGTAGCCGTCAAAGCTGGAATCAGTAGCACTCAGGTGACAAGAACGGGAAGCAGATATACCCAGTCTGCTGGCAGTGTACTACGGGGACCAGCCTATCTAGCTGTCACGCCTGAATGTTTGTAACCGCGGCAGAGCTAGGCAGGCGTAATTGTGCAGCAATGCAAACAGCATAAGCTGGCCAAATTTCACGGGTGTACAAGAAACCACGGGGGATATACAAGGAGATCTTCACCCGGAACACCTGGAGGCCTGCCGGCAGCAAGATTCCGAAATTCTTCCTAAGAAGCCTTGAAAGCAGTGAAACGCTCCTATGTTTCAATAACTAAGAAACTGATTCTGAGTGTTCCCGGCATAGGTCATGCGGCTGAACACAACCTTGGACTAATTAGAGCCAGAGGTAGGCAATGCCGTCCATAGTGCTGGATGGACACTGGTGGCGTGCCAAACAACTGAGCTCTAGTTCTCAACACTTTCACAAAGTGCCATAAGTTGAGGTTCAACTTACTGCTCAGGTTCAGCAGAGTATAGCTGTCAAAGCTGGAAACAGTAGCACTCAGGTGAGAAGATCGGGCAGCCGTCATACCCAGTCAGCTGGCAGTGTCCTACGGGGTCCAGCCTATCTGGCTGGCACGCCTGAATGTTTGTAAACGAGGCAGAGCTAGGCAGGCGTCATTGTGCAGCAATGCAAACTGAATAACCTGGACAAATTTCACGAGTGTTCAAGAAACCACGTTTGCATTTACAAGGAGACGTTCACCCGGAACTGCTGGAGGCCTGCCGGCACCAAGATTCCGGAATTCTTCCTAAGAAGCCTTGAAAGCAGTTAAATGCTCCTATGTTGCAATAACTCAGAAACTGATTCTGAGTGTTCCCGGCAGAGGTCATTCGACTGAACACAACCGTGGACTAATTAGAGCCAGATGTAGGGAGTGCCGTCCATAGTGCTGGATGGACAGTGGTGGGGTGCCAAACAACTGAGCTCTAGTTCTCAACACTTTCACAAAGTGCCATCAGTTGAGGTTCAACTTAATGATCCGGTTGAGTAGAGTGTAGCCATCAAAGCTGGAATCAGTAGCACTCAGGTGAGAAGAACGGGAAGCAAATATACCCAGTCCCCTGGCAGTGTCCTACGGGGACCAGCCTATCTGGCTGCCACGCCTGAATGATTGCAACCGCGGCAGAGCTAGGCAGGCGCAATTGTGCAGCAATGCAAACTGCATAACCTGGCCAAATTTCACGGGTGTACAAGAAACCACGGGGGATTTACCAGGAGATGTTCACCCGGAACAGTCGGAGGCATGGCTCCAGCAAGATTCCTGAATTTTTCCTAAGAAGCCTTGAAAGCAGTGAAACGTTCCTATGTTGCAATATCTCAGAACTTCATTCTGAGTGTTCCAGGCAGAGGTCATTCGGATGAACACAACCGTGGACTAATTAGAGCCAGATGTAGGCAGTGCCGTCCATAGTGCTGGATGGACAGTTCTGGCGTGCCAAACAACTGAGCTCTAGTTCTCAACACCTTCACAAAGTGCCGTAAGTTGAGGTTCAGCTTACTGCTGCGGTTGAATAGAGTGTAGCCGTTAAACCTGGAATCAGTAGCACTCAGGTGAGAAGAACGGGAAGCCGATATACCCAGTCCGCTGGCAGTGTTCTACCGGGACCAGCCTATCTGGCTGCCTCGCCTGAAGGTTTGCAACCGCGGCAGAGATAGGCAGGCGCTATTGTGCAGCAATGCAAACTGCATAACCTGGCGAAATTTCACGTGTGTACAAGAAACCACGGAGGATTTACAAGGAGATGTTCACCGGGAACAGAATTTTCCTGCCGGCAGCAACATTCCGGAATTCTTCCTAAGAAGTCTTGAAAGCACTGAAACGCTCCTATGTTGCAGTAACTCATAACCTCATTCTGATTGTTCGCGGCAGAGGTCATTCGGCTGAACACAACCGTGGACTAATTATAGCCACATGTGGGCAGTGCCGTCCATAGTGTTAGATGAACAATGGTGGAGTGCCAAACAACTGAGCTCTAGTTCTCAACACTTTCACAAAGTGCCATCAGTTGAGGTTCAACTTCATGCTCCGGTTGAGTAGAGTGTAGCGGTCAAAGCTGGAATCAGTAGCACTCAGGTGAGAAGAACGGGAAGCAAATATACCCAGTCCGCGGGCAGATTCCTACGGCGACCAGCATATCTGGCCGCCACGCCTGAATGTTTGCAACCGCGGCAGAGCTAGGCAGGCTCAATTGTGCAGCAATGCAAACTGCATAACCTGGCCAAATTTAACGGGTGTACAAGAAACCACGGGGGATTTACAAGGAGACGTTCACACGGTACAGCTGGAGGCCTCGCGGCACCAATATTCCGGAATTCTTCCTAAGAAGCCTTGAAAGCAGTTAAATGCTCCTATGTTGCAATAACTCAGAAACTGATTCTGAGTGTTCCCGGCAGAGGTCATTCGACTGAACACAACCATGGACTAATTAGAGCCAGATGTAGGCAGTGCTGTCCATAGTGCTGGATGGACATTGGTGGCGTGCCAAACAACTGAGCTCTAGTTCTCAACACTTTCACAAATTGACATAAGTTGTGGTTCCACTTACTGCACCAGTTGAGTAGAGTTTAGCCGTCAATGCTGGAATCAGTAGCAATCAGGTGAAAAGTACGGGCAGCAGATTTACCCAGACCGCTGGCAGTGTCCTAGGGGACCAGCCTATCTGGCTGCCACGCCTGAATGTTCGTAACAACGGCAGAGCTAGGCAGGCGCAATTGTGCAGCAATGCAAACTGCATAACCTGGCCAAATTTCACGGGTGTACAAGCAACCACGGTGGATTTACAAGGAGATGTTCACCCGGAACAGCCGGAGGCCTGCCAGCAGCAAGATTCCGGAATTCTTCCTAAGAAGCCTTGAAAGCAGTGAAACGCTCCAATGTTGCAATAACTCAGAACCTCATTCTGAGTGTTCCCGGCAGAGAACATTTGGCTGAACACAACGGTGGAGTAATTAGAATCAGATGTGTGCAGTGCCGTCCATAGTGCTGGATGGACAGTGGTGGCGTGCCAAACAACTGAGCTCTAGTTCTCAACACTTTCACAAAGTGCCATCAGTTGAGGTTCAACTAACTGAACCGGTTGAGTAGAGTGTAGCCGTCAAAGCTGGAATCAGTAGCACTCAGGTGAGAAGAACGGGAAGCAGATATACACAGTCTGCTGGCAGTGTCCCACGGGGACCAGCCTATCTGGCTGCCACGCCTGAATGTTTGCAATTGCGGCAGAGCTAGTCTAGCACAATTGTGCAGCAATGCAAACTGCATAACCTGGCCAAATTTCACGTGTGTACAAGAAACCACGGAGGATTTACAAGGAGATGTTCACCCGGAACAGCTTGTGGCCTGCCGGCAGCAACATTCCGGAATTCTTTCTAAGAAGCCTAGAAAGCACTGAAACGCTCCTATGTTGCAGTAACTCATAACCTCATTCTGATTGTTCCCGGCAGAGGTCATTCGGCTGAACACAACCATGGACTAATTAGAGCCAGATGTAGGCAGTGCCTTCCATTGTGCTGGATGGAGAGTGGTGGCGTGCCAAACAACTGAGCTCTAGTTCTTAACACTTTCACAAAGTGCCATAAGTTGAGGTTCAACTTACTGCTCCGGTTGAGTAGAGTGTATCCGTCAAAGCTGGAATCAGTAGCACTCAGGTGAGAAGAACGGGAAGCAGATATACCCAGTCAGCTGGCAGTGTCCTACGGGGACCAGAATATCTGGCTGCCTCGCCTGAATGTTTGCAACCGCGGCAGAGCTATGCAGGCGCAATTGTGCAGCAATGCAAACTGCATAACCTGGCCAAATTTCACAGGTGTACAAGAAACCACTTGGGATTTACCAGGAGATGTTCACCTGGAACAGCCGGAAGCCTGCCAGCAGCAAGATTCCTGAATTCTTCCTAAGAAGCCTTGAAAGCAGTGAAACGCTCCTATGTTGCAGTATCTCAGAACCTCATTCTGAGTGTTCCCGGCAGAGGTCATTCGGCTGAACCCAACCGTGGACTAATTAGAGCCAGATGTAGGCAGTGCCGTCCATAGTGCTGGATGGACAGTGGTGGCGTGCCAAACAACTGAGCTCTAGTTCTCAACACTTTCACAAAGTGCCATAAGTTGAGGTTCAGCGTACAGATGCGGATAAGTAGAGTGTAGACGCCAAAGCTGCACTCAGTAGCACTCAGGTGAGAAGAACGGGAAGCCGATATAACCAGTCCGCTGGCAGTGTCCTACCGGGACCAGCCTATGTGGCTGCCACGCCTGAATGTTTGCAACTGCGGCAGAGCTAGTCTAGCACAATTGTGCAGCAATGCAAACTGCATAACCTGGCCAAATTTCACGGGTGTTCAAGAAACCACGGGGGATTTACAAGGAGACGTTCACCAGGAACAGCGGGAGGCCTGCCGGCAGCAAGATTCTGGAATTCTTCCTAAGAAGCCTTGAAAGCAGTTAAATGCTCCTATGTTGCAATAACTCAGAAAGTGATTCTGAGTGATGGCGGCAGAGGTCATTCGACTGAAAACAACCGTGGACTACTTAGAGCCAGATGTAGGCAGTGCCGTCCATACTGTTGGATGGACATTGGTGGCGTGCCAAACAACGGAGCTCTAGATCTCAACACTTTCACAAAGTGCCATCAGTTGAGGTTCAACTTACTGCTCCGGATGAGTAGAGTGTAGCCCCCAAAGCTGAAATTAGTACACTCAGGTAAAAGAACGGGAAGCAGATATACCCTGTCCGCTGGCA
Organism: Dipodomys merriami; assembly: GCF_024711535.1. NCBI lineage: Eukaryota > Metazoa > Chordata > Mammalia > Rodentia > Heteromyidae > Dipodomys > Dipodomys merriami. Next base: position 81,813 of record NW_027203704.1, on the reverse strand, counting down.
GTGTTCTACGGGGACCAGCCTATCTGGCTGCCACGCCTGAATGTTTGCAACCCCGGCAGAGCTAGGTAGTCACAATTGTGCAGACATGCAAACTGCATAACCTGACCAAATTTCAGGGGTGTACAAGAAACCAACGGGGATTTACAAGGAGATGTTCACCCGGAACAGTCGGAGGCCTGACGCCAGCAAAGTTCCAGAATTCTTCACAAGAAGCCTTGAAAGCAGTGAAACGCTCCTATGTTGCAATAACTCAGAAACTGTTCTGAGTGTTCCCGGCAGAGATCATGCGGCTGAACACAAACATGGACTAATTAGAGCCAGATGTAGGCAGTGATGTCCATAGTACTGGATGGACAGTGGTGGCGTGCCAAACAACGGAGCTCTAGTTCTCAACACTTTCACAAAGTGCCATCAGTTGAGGTTCAACTCCCTACTCGGGTTGAGTAGAGTGTAGCCGTCAAAGCTGGAATAAGTAGCACTCAGGTGAGAAGAACGGGAAGCAGATATACCCAGTCCGCTGGCAGGGTCCTACGGGGACAAGCCTAAATGGCTCCCACACCTGAATGTTTGCAACCGAGGCAGAGCTAGGCCGGCGCAATTATGCAGCAATGCAAACTGCATAACCTGGCCAAATTTCACGGGTGTACAGGAAACCTCGGGGGATTTACAAGGAGATGTTCACCGGAACAGTCGGAGGCCTGCCGGCAGCAAGATGCCGGAATTCTTCCTAAGAAGCCTTGAAAGCAGTGAAACGCTCCTATGTTGCAATAACTCAGAAACTGATTCTGAGTGTTCCCGGCAGAGGTCATTCGGCTGAACACAACCGTGGACTAATTAGAGCCAGATGTAGGCAGTGCATTCCATAGCTCTCGATGGACAGTGGTGGCGTGCCAAACAACTGAGCTCTAGTTCTCAACACTTTCACAAAATGCCATCAGTTGAGGTTCAACTTACTGCTCCGATTAAGTAGAGTGTAGCCGTCAAATCTGGAATCAGTAGCACTCAGGTGAGAAGAACGGGAAGCAGATATACCCAGTCCGCTGGTAGTGTCCTATGGGGACCAGCCTATCTGGCTTCCATGCCTGAATGTTTGCAACCGCGGCAGAGCTAGGCAGGCGCAATTGAGAAGCAATGCAAACTGCATGACCTGGCCAAACTTCACGGGTGTACAAGAAACCACGGGAGATTTACAAGGAGATGTTCACCCGGAACCGCCGGAGACCTGCCGTCAGCAAGATTCCGAAATTCTTCCTAAGAATCCTTGAAAGGAGTGAAACGCTCCTATGTTGCAATAACTCAGAACCTCATTCTGAGTGTTCCCGGCAGAGGTCATGCGGCTGAACACAATCGTGTACTAATTAGCGCCAGAGGTAGGCAGTGCCATCCATAGTGCTGGATGGACAGTGGTGGCATGCCAAACAACTGAGCTCTAGTTCTCAACACTTTCACAAAGTGCCAAAATTTGAGGTTCAACTTACTGCTCCGGTTGAGTAGAGTCTATCCGTCAAAGCTGGAATAAGTAGCACTCAGGTGTGAAGAACGGGAAGCAGATATACCCAGTCCGCTGGCAATGTCCTTTGGGGACCAGCCTATCTGGGTGCTACGCCTGATTGTTTGCAATCGCGGCAGCCTAGGCAGGCGCAATTGTGCAGCAATGCAAACTGCATAACCTAGCCAAATTTCACGGGTGTACAAGACACCACGTGGGATTTACAAAGAGGTGTTCACCCGGAACAGCCGGAGGCCTGCCAGCAGCAAGAATACAGAATTCTTCCTACGATGCCTTGAAAGCAGTGAAACGCTCCTATGTTGCAGTAAGTCAGAACCTCATTCTGAGAGTTCCCGGCAGAGGTCATTCGGCTGAACACCACCATGGACTAATTAGAGCCAGATGGAGGCAGTGCTGTCCATAGTGTTGGAAGGACCGTGGTGGGGTGCCAAACAACTGAGCTCTATTCCTCAACATTTTCACAAAATGCCTTAATTTGCGGTTCAACTTACTGCTCCGGTTGAGTAGAGTGTAGCCGTCAAAGCTAGAATCAGTAGCACTCAGGTGAGAAGAACGGGAAGCAGATATACCCAGTCCGCTGGCAGTGTCCTATGGGGACCAGCGTATCTGGCTGCCACGCCTGAATGTTTGCAACTGGGGCAGAGATAGTCAGGCGCCATTGTGCAGCAATGCCAACTGCATAACCTGGCCAAATTTAACGGGTGTACAAGAAACCACGGGGGATTTACAAGGAGATGTTCACCCAGAACAGCCGGAGGCCTGCCGGCAGCAAGATTCCGGAATCCTTCCTAAGAAGCCTTGAAAGCTGTGAAACGCTCCTATGTTGCAATAACTCAGAAACTCATTCTCAGTGTTCCCGGCAGAAGTCATTTGGCTGAAAACAACCGTGGACTAATTAGAAGCAGATGTAGGCAGTGCCGTCCATAGTGCTGGATGGACAGTGGTGGCGTGCCAAACAACTGAGTCCTAGTTCTCAACCTTTTCACAAAGTGCCATGAGTTGAGTTTCACCTTACTGCTCCGGTTGAGTAGAGTTTAGCCGACAAAGCTGGAATCAGTATCACTCAGATGAGAAGAACGGGAAGCAGATATAACCAGTCCACTCGCAGTGTTCTACGGGGACCAGGCTATCTGGCTGCGATGCCTGAGTGTTTGCAACCACGACAGAGCAAGGCAGGCGCAATTGTGCAGCAATGCAAACTGCATAACCTGGCCAAATATCACGGGTGTACAAGAAACCACAGGGGATTTACAAGGAGATGTTCACCGGGAACAGCCGGAGGCCTGCCGGCAGCAAGATTCCGGAATCCTTCCTAAGAAGCCTTGAAAGAAGTGAAATGCTCCTCTGTGACAGTAACTCAGAACCTCATTCTGAGTGTTCTCGGCAGAGTTCATTTGGCTGAACAGAACCGTGGACTAATTAGAGCCAGATGTAGGCAGTGCCGTCCATAGTGCTGGATGGACAGTGGTGGTGTGCCAAACAACTGAGCTCTAGTTCTCTACACTTTCACAAAGTGCCATAAGTTGAGGTTCACCTTACTGCTCCGCGTGAGTAGAGTGTAGCCGTCAAAGCTGGAATCAGTAGCACTCAGGTCAGAAGAACGGGAAGCAGATATACCCAGTCCGCTGGCAGTGTCCTACGGGGACCAGCCTATCTGGCTGCCACGCCTGAATGTTTGCAACTGGGGCAGAACTAGGCAGGCAAAATTGTGCAGCAATGCAAACTGCATAACCTTACCAAATTAAACGGGTGTACCAGAAACCACGGGGGATTTACAAGGAGATGTTCACCCGGAACAGCCGGAATGCTGCCGGCAGCAAGATTACGGAATCCTTCATAAGAAGCCTTGAAATCACTGAAACGCAATGATGTTGCAATAACTCAAAACCTCATTCTGAGTGTTCCCGGCAGAGGTCATTCAGCTGAACACAACCGTGGACTAATTAGAGCCAGATGTAGGCAGTGCCTTCCATAGTGCTGGATGGACGGTGGTGGCGTGCCAAACAACTGCGCTCTAGTTCTCAACAGTTTCACAACGTGCCACAAGTTGAGGTTCAACTTACTACTCCGGTTGAGTAGAGTGTAACCGTCAAAGCTGGAATCAGTAGCACTCAGGTGAGAAGAACGGAAGCAGATATACCCAGTCCGCTGGCACTGTCCTACGGGGACCAGCCTATCTGGGTGCCACTCCTGAATGTTTGCAACCGGGGCAGAGCTAAGCAGGCGCAATTGTGCAGCAATGAGAGCTGCATAACCTGGCCAATTTCACGGGTGTACAAGAAACCACTGGGGATTTACAAGAAGATGTTCACCCGGAACACCTGGAGGGCTGCCGTCAGCAACATTCCGGAATTCTTCCTGTGAAGCCTTGAAAGCAGTGAAACGCTCCTATGTTACAGTAACTCAGAACCTCATTCTGAGTCTTCCCGGCAGAGGTCATTCGGCTGAACACAACCGTGGACTAATTAGAGCCACATGTAGGCAGTGCCGTCCTTAGTGCTGGACAGTGGTGGCGTGCCAAACAACTGAGCTCTAGTTCTCAACACTTTCACAAAGGGCCATAAGTTGAGGGTTAACTTACTGCTCCGGTTGAGTAGATTGTAGCCGTCAAAGCTGGAATCAGTAGCACTCAGGTGAGAAGATGAGGAAGCAGATATACCTAGTCTGCTGGCAGTGTCCTACGGGGACCAGCCTATCTGGCTGCCACGCCTGAATGTTTTCAAACGCGCAGAGGTAGGCAGGCGCAATTGTGCAGCAATGCAAACTGCATAACCTGGCCAAATTTTATGGGTGTACAAGATACCACGGGGGATTTACAAGCCGATGTTCACCCGGAAAAGCCGGAGGCCTGGGGGCAGCAAGTTTCCGGAATCCTTCCTAAGAAGCCTTGAAAGCAGTGAAATGCTCCTATGTTGAAATAACTCAGAACCTCATTCTGAGTCTTCCCTGCAGAGGTCATTCGGTTGAACACCACGGTTGACTAATTAGAGCCAGATGTATGCAGTGCCGTCCATAGTGCTGGATGGACAGTGGTGGCGTGCCAAATAACTTACCTCTAGATCTCAACACTTTCACAAAGGGCCATAAGTTGAGGTTCAACTTACTGCTCCCGTTGAGGAGAGTGCAGCCGTCAAAGCTGGAATCAGTAGCACTCAGGTGAAAAGAACCGGAAGTAGATATACCCAGTCCGCTGGCAGTGTCCTACGGGGACCAGCCTATCTGGCTGCCATGCCTGAATGTTTGCAACCGCGGCAGAGCTATTCAGGCGTAATTGTGCAGCAATGCAAGCTGCATAACCTGGCCAAATTTCACGGGTGTACAAGAAACCACGGGGGATTTACAAGGAGACGTTCAACCGGAACAGCCGGAGGCCTGCCGGCAGCAAGATTCCAAAATTCTTCCTAAGAAGCCTTGAAAGCAGTGAAATGCTCCTATGTTGCAATAACTCAGAACCTCATTCTGAGTGTTCCCGGCAGAGGTCATTCGGTTGAACACAACCGTGGACTAATTAGAGCCAGATATAAGAAGTGCCATCGATAGTGCTGGATGGACAGTGGTGGCGTGCTGAACAACAGAGCTCTAGTTCTCAACACTCTCACAAAGTGCCATAAGTTGAGGTTCAACTTACGGCTCCGGTTGAGTAGAGTGTAACCTTCAAAGCTGGAATCAGTAGCATTCAGGTGATTAGAACGGGTAGCAGATATACCCAGTCCTCTGGCAGTGTCCTATGGGGACCAGACTATCTGGCTGCCATGCCTGAATGTTTGCAACCGTGGCAGACCTAGGCAGACGCAATTGTGCAGCAATGCAAACTGCATAACCTGGCCAAATTTTTTTTTTCCGAAGGCAAATATTTGATTTTATTTACATGCATAGCAAGCGCGGCCCTATCTCGTCTACCTGTGGAAACTTCCACAGAAGCCATGGTCCAGGTATCGTCTGTGGTTACCACAGGCCCAGGTCCAACCCATCACAGCTGATTTAATCAGCCAAGATGACTTTCTTTTTTTTTTTTAATTTTTTTTTTATTGTAAAGATTCTATACAGAGGGTTACAGTTACATGAGTGGGGTAATGAGTACAGTTCCTCTTGAACATTGTTACCCCCTCCATTGTTTTCTCCCTACCATCCCCTCCCTCCCTCCCTTCCCCAAGGTTCTTTTTTTTTTTTTTGATTGTGATTAAGTGATTACTTAATTTCCGGAAATTCACAGTATTGTGGAATAATGATGCTCATTTAAAGTCACACGTTCATTCTAACTTTCCTGGAGCCAATTGTCTATCACAGTCTGTAATATATAACGGTGTTCATATGTTATATACCATACACGTGATCAGCAGCATGGGGATATTTAGTAGTGGTTCAACCAGATGAGTGGGAGTTCTTTGTTTCTTAAGTCCTGTTAGTTTTGTCATATCACCTAACCTTTTGGATTTATCATCCGCTTATCAGGGAGACCATGTACTGTTTGTCTCTTCGTTCTTGGCTTACCTCGCTCAACATGATTCCTTCTAGCTCCATCCATTTCCCTGCAAATGCCATTATTTTGTCATTTCTAATGGCTGCATAATATTCCATTGTGTATAGATACCACAATTTTTGGATCCATTCATCTGTGGTGGGGCATCTAGGTTGTTTCCATATCCTAGCTATTGTGAACAGTGCTGCAATAAACATGGAGGTACACGTGTCCTTGTATATTGGTTCCTGTTGTTCAGGGTAGATGCCTAGAAGTGGTATGACTGGGTCGTAAGGGAGGTCAATCTTTAGCTTTCTAAGGACCCTCCAGACTGCTTTCCAAAGTGGTTGTATGAGTGTACATTCCCACCAGCAGTGTAATAGCGTTCCTCGTTCTCCACATCCCCTCCAGCATTTGTCGTTGGCTGATTTGTGGATGTGGGACATTCTGACTGGGGTAAGGTGGTATCTCAGGGTTGTCTTTATTTGCATTTCCTTCACCACCAGGGATGATGAACATTTCCTCATGTGTTTCTTTGCCATTTTTATTTCTTCATTTGAGAAGTCCCTCTTTAGTTCCCTTGCCCATTTAGTAATTGGTTTGTTAGGTTTGGGAGGTATTAGTTTCTTGAGTTCCCTGTATATACAGGATGTTAACCCCTTGTCTGATATATTGCTGGTAAATATTTTTTCCCAATTAGTTGGTTGTCTTTCTAGCTTGGTTGCGATAGCTTTATCTGTGCAGAAGCTTTTTATTTTAAGGTGGTCCCATTGGTCGAGTCTCTCTCCAATTTGTTGTGACCCTGGGACTCTGTTCAGGAAGTTCCTTCCTGTGCCTATTAGTTCAAGTGTCTCTCCTACTCTGTCCTGCAGTAGTTTCAGAGATTCAGGTTTAATGTTAAGGTCTTTAATCCATTTTGAGTTGATGTTGGTGCATGGTGATAGGCTGGGGTCCACTTTTAGTTTTCTGCATGTGGCTGCCCAGTTTTCCCAGCACCAGCGGTTGAAGAGGCTGTGTTTCTTCCATTGTATGTCTTTGGCTCCTTTGTCGAATATCAGCTGGCTGTAGGCCTGTGGATTTATTTCTGGATCTTCTATTCTGTTCCATTGGTCTTCGGGTCTGTTTTTGTGCCAGTAGCATGCTGTCTTTGTTATTATAGCTCTGTAGTAGAGTTTGAAGTTCGGCATGGATAGCCCTCCCATATTGTCTTTATCCCCTAGAATTGTTTTGGCTATTCTAGGTCTTTCGTTGTTCCATATGAATTTTTGGACTTTTTTCTGTATTTCAGTGATGTATGTCATTGGGATTTTAATAGGAATCGCGTTGAATTTGTATATTAGTTTTGGAAGTATTACCATCTTTACTATATTAAGTCGGCCTATCCAGGAGCATGGGAGGTCTTTCCATTTCCTAGTGTCTTCTGCAATTTCTTTCTTTAACTTTTTATAGTTCTCATTAAATAGTTCTTTTACATCTTTGGTTAGGTTAATTCCTAAATATTTTATTTTTCGGGAGGTTATTGTGAATGGGGTTGCTCCCTTTATTTCCCTCTCTTCCTGTACATTATCAGTGTATAGGAAGGCAACTGATTTTTGTGGGTTTATTTTGTATCCTGCTATTTTGCTGAAGTGATTTATGATTTCTAAGAGTTTGGGGATGGAGTTTTTGGGATCGTGGAGGTATAGTATCATGTCGTCTGCAAAAAGGGATAGTTTAACTTCTTCTTTCCCTATGCGGATCCCTTTAATGTCTTTTTCTTTCCTTATTGCCCTGGCTAAGGGTTCTAGGTCTATATTGAAGAGGAGTGGAGACAGTGGGCATCCTTGCCTTGTTCCTGATTTTAGGAGAATTGGTTGTAGCTTTTCCCCATTAAGTATAATATTGGCTATTGGTCTGTCATAAATGGCTTTTATTGTTTTCAGAAATGTTCCTTCTATTCCTATTTTCTCCAGAGCTTTTAGCATGAATGAATGTTGAATTTTGTCAAAGGCCTTTTCTGCATCTGTGGCGATAATCATGTGATTCTTGACCTTGGCTCTGTTGATATGTTGGATTACATTTATTGACTTACGTATGTTAAACCATCCCTGTGTCTCTGGGATGAAGCCTACCTGGTCATAGTGAATTATTTTTTTTTATGTGTTTCTGGATTCTGTTAGCTAGAATCTTGTTAAGGATCTTTGCATCTGTGTTCATCAAGGAGATTGGCCTGTAATTCTCCTTTTTGGTTGGGTCTTTGCCTGGTTTGGGGATGAGTGTGATATTGGCTTCGTAGAATGAGTTTGGGATAGCTCCTTCCTTCTATGTTTCTCTGAAGAGCTTGAGGAGTATGGGTATTAGTTCTTGTTTAAAGGTCTTATAGAATTCTGCTGTGAATCCATCTGGTCCTGGGCTTTTTTTTGTTGGAAGACTTTTGATAGCTTCCTGTATCTCATTATAGGATATTGGCTTATTTAATTGGTTAACTTCTTCTTTGCTCAGTTTGGGCAACTTGTATTTCTCTAAAAATGCATCCATTTCTGCCCGATTTTCTTCCTTTAGAGAGTATAGCTTTTGAAAGTAGTCTGTTAGAATTGTTTGGATATCTTGGGTACGTGTTGTGATGTTTCCCATGGCATCCCTAATCCTATTAATATGGGTTTCCTCTCTTCTTTTTTTAATTAATCTAGCCAATGGGCCATCAATTTTGTTTATTTTTTCAAAGAACCAGCTTTTTGTTTGGTTTATTTTGGTTATGGTTTTCTGATTTTCTAATTGGTTAATCTCTGCTTTTAATTTGGTTATCTGCCTTCGTCTAGTAGCTTTAGGTCCCATTTTTTCTTGTTTTTCTAGCTGTTTTAATTGCAACATGAGATTATTTACTTGGTCTGTCTCCATTCTCTTGATGTGGGCACTGAGGGCAATAAATTTGCCCCTCAGGACTGCTTTTGCTGTGTCCCACAAGTTTCTTTGTGAGGTGTTTTCATTTTCATTGAGTTGTAGGAAATGCTTTATTTCTTCTCTGATCTCTTCTGTTATCCAGGCATTGTTAAGGAGTGTGCTGTTCAATTTCCATGTATTAGAGAAATTTCTGCGGTATGCTTTGTTATTGAGAGCTTGATTCCACTGTGGTCAGATAGGATACAGGGGATTATGTCGATCCCTTTGTATTTGCTTAAGTTCCTTGCATGAACTATGATATGGTCTATTTTGGAGAAAGTTCCGTGAGCTGCTGAGAAGAATGTGTACTGTGTTGTTTTAGGGTGAAATACTCGGTAGATGTCAGTTAATTCCGCTTGAAGTATGGCCTCTCTTAATTCGGTAGCTTCTTTGCCAATCCTCTGGTTGGTAGACCTGTCCTTTGGTGAGAGTGGTGTGTTAAAGTCTCCTAGTATTATTGTATTGGGATCTATTTTATTCTGTAAGTTTGAGAGTATTTGTTTGACATATCTGGGAGCACCAATATTTGGGGCATATAAGTTGATGATGGTTATATCCTCCTCTTGGATTGTTCCCTTTATTAATATGTAGTGTCCGTCGTTGTCTTTCTGTACTGATTTTAGTGAAAAGTTTATTTTGTCAGATATCAGGATAGCTACACCTGCTTTCTTACTGGGGGCATTTGATTGGTAGATCCTTTTCCACCCCTTCACTCTGAGTTTGTTTGTATGTTTGGCTGAGAGGTGGGTCTCCTGAAGGCAACAGATGGATGGGTCTTGTTTTCTGATCCAGTCCTCAGTTCGTTTTCTTTTGATTGGCGAATTCAGCCCATTTATATTAAGAGAAAGTATAGAGAGATGCATTGTTGTCCCTGCCATTCCGTTTTCCTAAGTTTTTCTTTTTTCCTTTCCTCCTGTGCTTGCTCAGTTAGACTTTGAGTAACGCCTGTTTGGGGCAGGCCCCTGTTCCTGGCTGCTTTCTTCAGGTTGTGTCCCCCCTCTTAGAATTCTTTGTAATGCTGGCTTAATGTTTATGTATTCATTTAGTTTTTCTTTGCTATTAAAAGTTTTCAGTTCTCCATCGAATGTGAATGCTAGCTTTGCCGGGTAGATCAGTCTGGGTTGGCAGTTATTGGCTCTCAGGGCTCGTATGGTGCTTTCCCAGGCTTTTCTTGCATTCATTGTTTGTGTGGAGAGATCTGCAGTAATTCTTATTTTTTTCCCCTTGTAGTATAGCTCCTTCTTCATTTTTGCTGCATGGAGGATTGTTTCCTTATTATTCAGATCTATCATTTTTACTATAATGTGTCTAGAAGTGTTTCTCCTGGGGTCTTGCTTGTTGGGTGTTCGATAAGCTTTTGTGATGTAGTTAAGATGGTCATTTTTGAGGTGGGGAAAATTTTCATTGATTATATTGTTAAATAGGTGTTGCATTCCCTTGCTCTGGAATTCCTCACCTTCGTCCACTCCAATTATGCGAAGGTTAAATTTTTTAGCATTATCTGCTTGCTCTTGAATATCCCTTTGGTTTAACTTGAGTGATTTTTCCATATCTGTCACTTTTTGGTCCAGTTGGTGTATTCTGTCTTCTGTATCTGACACTCTACCTTCCATATCATTCACTCTGTTGACAGTGGCTTCTATTGTGGTTTGCATGGAGGAAATGGATCCCTTTATGGATTCAATGTTGGTTCTCAGAGTACTGATCTCATCTCTCAATGAGGTATGCATTACCTCTAATTTGGCGTTTATCTCACTTCTTACTGAGGTTTGTGCAGCTTCTATTTTTGCATGCATCTCTTGTTTGATACCCTGTATCTCTTTGGATAGTTCATCCTTGTGCTCTTTCAATTTCTGATCAATTTCTCGCTTTATTTCTTGAGTCATTGCCTCCAGCAACCCTTGGAAGTAGCCTTTGTCTTCCATTCCTGCTTTGCTCCCACTGGGGCTCTCCCCTGTGTGGCTGCTGGCTTTTGAGGTGAGCTTGCTGTCCTGGGTGGTAGTAAACCTTGTGATTTTTCTCTGTGATTTTCGCATGGAGGTTCAGGAGACTGCTCTTCAATTTTGTTTTGGTGTGTCTGTCTTTGTTTGGTTGCTGATTCTGTATTGGTAGAGAGAGTCTGTGCCTGATCTGGGTTCTGTTGGGAGCCTATTTCCAGCTGCTATACTGACTTACTTAGGATTCTCAGCTCTCTGCTGTAGATTGCTGGCAGTTCCCGCCTTTGGAAGGGTTGAGCAGCCTAGACTGCTTGTGTTTGCTCCTACGGGTGCTCTTGTGAAGAACAGATGCTCTGGATGCACTCTCCCAAATGCTGGAGTCTGCTATGGGCTCCTGATGTGTTTTTGTTTGTTTGTTTCGGGCTGGTTGTGGGCTTGAACTCTAGGTTTGGGTGCTGTCCCTCAGCTTTTCAGCTCAAGGCTGGCACCCTACCGTTTGAGCCACAGCACCACTTCTGACCCTTTTTGCTTTTGTGATGCTGAGGAATCAGATCCAGGGCCTCATACATCCAAGACTATCACTCTATTGCTGAGCCGCCTCAACAGTCTGAGCTCCTGCTTACTATCAGGTGCTGGCAGCCTGTGTTGCCCAATTCCCAGTCTAGGGTATATGGGTGGAGTTTTGGTGGGGTTTGGGCTTCTCTTGTCCTGGGCCTCCAGGTCTTTTGTTGTCACAGGCGTGCTTCCCCGGGGAGTGTTGTTTCCTGGCTTTCTCCCCTCTGTTGAGGCGTATGCTCAGCTTTTTACTTCAATTGGGAGGAGTTGGTTGTGTTGTTCAGGCGCCGGATCCCCGGGCCTGGTTCCGGCCCCAGCCTGGAGCCCGCTTGTTAGGCCTGTGCTGATGTGTATACCACCTAGGTTATACAGCCTGGGGGACACAGTTCAAATTTCTTCTACTGTTGGTAGTCTTGACCCAGGGGCGCTGTTCCTGGCTTGGGCATTTAAGCTCCCTTCCAGGGGTGCTCTTGCTCTAGCCTGGCCAGCTGAGTGTGCTCCACGGGCTGGTGGAGCTCTCAAACAGTTCCCAGTTTTAGTGGGTCCTGTGGTCCGGGTGTTGGGGTAGGGAGTCTAGGTCAGGGTCTGGGGATTCCCTCCAGCTCTGGTCTCCCATGAGGGATACACTTCCCCGGTGGGGTACTCACCCTGGAGCTGGTTGTTTCTGTGTGGTGTAGCTGGAATCAGTAGCACTCAGGTGAGAAGAACGGGAAGCAGATATACCCAGTCCGCTGGCAGTATCCCACGGGGACCAGGCTATCTGGCTGCCACCCCTAAATGTTTGCAACCCCGGCAGAGCTAGGCAGGCGCAATTGTGCAGCAATGCAAACTGCATAACCTGGCCAAATTTCATGGGTATACAAGAAACCACGGGGGATTTACAAGGAGATATTTACCCGGAACAGCCGGAGGCCTGCCGGCACCAACATTCTGGAATTCTTCCTGAGAAGCCTTGAAAGCAGTGAAACGCTCCTATGTTGCAATAACTCAGAACCTCATTCTGAGTGTTCCCAGCAGAGGTCATTCGGCGGAACACAACCCTGGACTAATTAGAGCCAGATGTACGCAGTGCCTTCCATATTTCTGAATGGACAGTGGTTGCGTGCCAAACAACTGAGCTCTAGTTCTCAACACTTTCACAAAGTGTCACAGGTTGAGGTTCCACTTACTGCTCCGGTTGAGTAGAGTGTAGACGTCAAAGCTGGAATCAGTAGCACTCAGGTGAGAAGAACCAGAAGCAGATATACCCAGTCCGCTGGCAGTGTCCTACGGGGACCAGCCTATCTGGCTGCAACGCCTGAATGTTTGCAAACGTGGCAGAGCTAGGAAGGCACAATTGTGCAGCAATTCAAACAGCATCACCTGGCCAAATTACACGGGTGTACAAGAATACACGGGGCATTTACAAGGACATGTTCACCAAGAACAGCCGGAGGCCTGCCATCAGTAAGATTCCGGAATTCTTCCTAAGAAGCCGTGAAAGTACTGAAACGCTCCTATATTGCAAAAACTCAGAACCACATTCTGAGTGTTCCCGGCAGGGGTCATTGGGCTAAACACAACCGAGGACTAATTAGAGCCAGATGTAGGCAGTGCCGTCCATAGTGCTGGATGGACATTGGTGGCATGCCAAACAACTGTGCTATAGTTCTCAACACTTTCACAAAATGCCATAAGTTGAGGTTCAATTACTGCTCCGGGTGAGTAGAGTGTAACCGTCAAAGCTGGATTCAGTAGCACTCAGGTGAGAAGAATGGGAAGCAGATATACCCAGTCCATTGGCAGTGTCCTACGGGGACCAGCATTTCGGGCTGCCACGCCTGAATGTTTGCAACCGCAGCAGAGCTAGGCAGGCACAATTGTGCAGCAATGCAAACTGCATAACCTGGCCAAATTTCACGGGTGTACAAGAAACCACGCGGGATTTACCAGGAGATGTTCACCCGGAACAGCTTGTGGCCTGCCAGCAGCAAGTTTCTGGAATCCTTCCTAAGAAGCCTTGAAAGCAGTGAAACGCTACTATGTTGCAATAACTCAGAACCTCATTCTGAGTGTTACCAGCAGAGGTCATTCGGCTGAACACAACCGTGGACTAATTAGAGCCAGATATAAGCAGTGCCTTTCGTAGTGCTGGATGGACACTGGTGGCGTGGCAAACAACTGATCTCTAGTTCTCAAAACTTTCACAAAGAGCCACAAGTTGAGGTTCACCTTACTGCACCGGGTGAGTAGAGTGTAGCCTTCAAAGCTGGAATGAGTAGCACTCAGGTGAGAACAACGGGAAGCAGATATACCCAGTCCGCTGGCAGTGTCCAACGGGGACCAGCCTATCTGGCTTCCACGCCTGAATGTTTGCAACCGCGGCAGAGCTAGGCAGGCGTGATTGTGCAGCAATACAAGCTGCATAACCTGGCGAAATTAAACGGGTATACCGAAAACCACGGGGGATTTACAAGGAAATGTTCACCCGGAACAGCCGGAGGGCTGCGGGCAGCAAGATTATGGAATACTTCATAAGAAGCCTTGAAAGCAGTGAAACGCTCCTATGTTGCAATAACTCAGAACCTCATTCTGAGGGTTCCCGGCAGAGGTCATTCGGCTGAACACAACCTTTGACTAATTAGAGCCACATGAAGGCAGGGCCGTTCATATGGCTTGATGGACAGTGGAGGCCTGCAAACAACTGAGCTCTAGTTCTCAACACTTTCACAAAGTGCCACAAGTTGAGGTTCAACTTACTGCTTCGATTGAATAGAGTGTAGCCGTCAAAGCTGGAATCAGTAGCACTCAGGCGAAAAGAACGGGAGGCAGATATACCCAGTCCACTGACAGTGTCCTACGGGGATCAGCCTATCTCGCTCGCACGCATGAATGTTTGCAACCGCGGCAGAGCTAGGCAGGCGAAATTGTGCAGCAATGCAAACTGCATAACCTGGCCAAATTTCACGGGTGTACAAGAATCCACGGGGGATTTACAAGGAGAAGTTCACGTGGAACAGCCGGAGGCCTGCCGGCAGTAAGATTCCGGAATTCTTCCTAAAAAGCCCTGAAAGTACTGAAACGCTCCTATGTTGCAATAACTCAGAACCTCATTCTGAGTGTTCCCGGCAGAGGTCATTCGGCTAAACACAGCCGTGGACTAAGTAGAGCCAGATGTAAGCAGTGTTATCCACAGTGCTGGATGGACAGTGGTGAAGTGCCAAACAACTGCGCTCTAGTTCTCAACACTTTCACAAAGTGCCATAAGTTGAGGTTCAACTTACGGCTCCGGTTGAGTATATTGTAGCCGTCAAAGCTAGAACCAGTAGCACTCAGGTGAGAAGAACGGGAAGCAGATATACCCAGTCCACTGGCAGTGTCCTATGGACACCAGCCTATCTGGCTGACACGCCTGAATGTTTGCAACCGCGGCAGAGCTAGGCAGGCGCAATTGTGCCGCAATGCAAACTGCATAACCGGGCCAAATTTTACGGGTGTACAAGAAACCACGGGGGATTTACAAGGAGATGTTCACCCGGAAAACCTGGAGGCCTGCCGGCAGCAACATTCCGGAATTCTTCCTTAGAAGCCTTGAAAGCAGTGAAACGCTCCTATGTTACAGTAACTCAGAACCTCATTCAGAGTCTTCCCGGCAGAGGTCATTCGGCTGAAGACAACCGTGGACTAATTAGAGCCAGATGTAGGCAGTGCTGTCCATAGTGCTGGATGGAGGGTGGTGGCGTGCCAAACAACTGAGCTCTAGTTCTCAACACTTTCACAAAGTGCCATAAGTTGAGGTTCAACTTACTGCTCCGGTTGAGTAGAGTGTAGCCGTCAAAGCTGGAGTCAGTAGCACTCAGTTGAGAAGAACGGGAAGCAGATATACTCAGTCCGCTGGCAATGTCCTACGGGGACCAGCCTATCTGGCTGCCACGCCTGAATGTTTGCAACCGGGGCAGAGCTAGGCAGGCGCAATTGTGCAGCAATGCAACCTGCATAACCTGGCCAATTTTCACGGGTGTACAAGAAACCATGGGGGATTTACAAGGAGATGTTCACCCGGAACAGCAGGAGGCATGCCGGCAGCAAGATTCCGGAATCCTTCCTAAGAAGCCTTGAATGCAGTGAAACGCTCCTATGTTGCAGAAACTCAGAACCTCATTCTGAGTGTTCCCGGCAGAGGTCATTCGGTTGAACACCACGGTGGACTAATTAGAGCCAGATGTAGGCAGTGCCATCCATAGTGCTGGATGGACAGTGGTGGCCTGCCAAACAACTTACCTCTAGGTCTCCACACTTTCACAAAGTGCCAGAAGTTGAGGTTCAACTTACTGCTCCGGTTGAGGAGAGTGCAGCCTTCAAATCTGGAATCAGTAGCACTCAGGTGAGAAGAACGGGAAGTAGATATACCTAGTCCGCTGTCAGTGTCCTACGGGGACCAGCTTATCTGGCTGCCATGCCTGAATGTTTGCAACCGCGGCAGAGCTATTCAGGCGTAATTGTGCAGCAATGCAAGCTGCATAACCTGGCCAAATTTCACGGTTGTACAAGAAACCACGGGGAATTACAAGGAGTTGTTCACACGGAACAGCCGGAGGCCTGCCGGCAGCAAGATTCCAGAATTCTTCCTAAGAAGCCTTGAAAGCAGTGAAACGCTCCTGTGTTGCAATAACTCAGAACCTCATTCTGAGTGTTCCTGGCAGAGGTCATTCGGCTGAACACAACCGTCGACTAATTAGAGCCAGATGTAGGCAGTGCCTTCCATATTTCTGGAAGGACAGTGGTTGTGTGCCAAACAACTGCGCTCTAGTCCTCAACACTTTCACAAAGTGCCACAAGTTGAGGTTCAACTTACTACTACGGTTGAGTAGAGTGTAGCAGTCAAAGCTGGAATCAGTAGCACTCACGTGAGAAGAACCAGAAGCAGATACACCCAGTCCGCTGGCAGTGTCTTACGGGGACCAGCCTATCTGGCTGCAACGCCTGAATGTTTGCAAACGTGGCAGAGCTAGGCAGGCGCAATTGTGCGGCAATGCAAACAGCATAACCTGGCCAAATTTCACGGGTGTACAAGAAAACACGCGGGATTTACCAGGAGATGTTCACCCGGAAAAGCCGGATGCCTGCCGGCAGCAAGATTCTGGAATCCTTCCGAAGAAGCCTTGAAAGCAGTGAAACGCTCCAATGTTGCAATAACTCAGACCCTCATTCTGAGTGTTCAGGTCAGAGGTCATTCGGCTGAACACAACCGTGGACTAATTAGAGCCACGTATAAGCAGTGCGTTTCATAGTGCTGGATGGACAGTGGTGGCGGGCCAAACATCTGAGCTCTAATTCTCAACACTTTCACAAAGAGCCACAAGTTGAGGTTCACCTTACTGCGCCGGGTGAGTAGAGTGTAGCCGTCAAAGCTGGAATGAGTAGCACTCAGGTGAGAAGAACGGTAACCAAATATACCCAGTCAGCTGGCAGTATCCAACGGGGATTAGCCTATCTGGCTGCCACGCCTGAATGTTTGCAACTGCGGCAGAGCTAGGCAGGCGTGATAGTACAGTAATGCAAGCTGCATAACCTGGCGAAATTAAACGGGTGTACTAGAAACCACGGGGCATTTACAAGGAGATGTTCACCCGGAACAGCCAGAGGGCTGCCGGCAGCAAGTTTCTGAAATCCTTCCTAAGAAGCCTTGAAAGCAGTGAAACGCTCCTATGTTGCAATAACTCAAAACCTCATTCTGAGGGTCCCCGGCAGAGGTCATTCGGCTGAACACAACTTTTGACTGATTAGAGCCAGATGAAGGCCGGGCTGTTCATAGTGCTTGATGGACAGCGGTGGCCTGAAAAACAACTGAGCTCTAGTTCTCAACACTTTCACAAAGTGCCACTAGTTGAGGTTCAACTTACTGCTTCGGTTGAGTAGAGTGTAGCCGTCAAAGCTGGAATCAGTAGCACTCAGGTGAGAAGAACGGGAGGCAGATATACCCAGTCCGCTGACAGTGTCCTACAGGGACCAGCCTATATGGCTCGCACGCCTGAATATTTGCAACCGCGGCAGAGCTAGGCAGGCGAAATTGTGCAGCAATGCAAACTGCATAACCTGGCCAAATTTCACGGGTGTACAAGAATCCACGGGGGATTTACAAGGAGATGTTCACGAGGAACAGCTGGAAACCTGCCGGCAGTAAGATTCCGGAATTCTTCCTAAGAAGCCCTGAAAGTACTGAAACGCTTCTATGTTGCAATAACTCAGAACCTCATTCTGAGTGTTTCCGGCAGAGTTCATTCGGCTAAACGCAACCGTGGACTAATTAGAGCCAGATGTAGGCAGTGCCATCCGTAGGGCTGGATGGACATTGGTGGAGTGCCAAACAACTGCGCTCTAGTTCTCAACACTTTCATAAAGTGCCGTAAGTTGAGGTTCAACTTACTGCTCCGGTTGAGTAGATTGTAGCCGCCAAAGCTGGAACCAGTAGCACTCAGGTGAGAAGAACGGGAAGCAGATATACCCAGTCCTCTGGCAGTGTCCTACAGCCACCAGCCTATCTGGCTGACACGCCTGAATGTTTGCAACCGCGGGAGAGCTAGGCAGGCGCAATTGTGCAGCAATGCAACTGCATAACCTGGCCAAATTTCACGGGTGTACAAGAAACCACGGGGGATTTACAAGGAGATGTTCACCCGGAACAGCCGGAGGTCTGCCGGCAGCAACATTCCGAAATTCTTCCTGAGAAGCCTTGAAATCAATGAAACGCTCCTATGTTGCAATAACTCAGAACCTCATTCTGAGTGTTCCCGGCAGAGGTAATTTGGCTGAACACAACCGTGGACTAATTAGAGCCAGATGTAGGCAGTGCCGTGCATAATGCTGGATGGACAGTGGTGACGTGCCAAACAACTGCGCTCTAGTTCTTAACACTTTCACAAAGTGCCACAAGTTGAGGTTCAACTTACTACTCCGGTTGAGTAGAGTGTAACCGTCAAAGCTGGAATCAGTAGCACTCAGGTGAGAAGAACGGTAAGCAGATATACCCAGTCGGCTGGCAGTGTCCTACGGGGACCAGCCTATCTGAGTGCCACTCCTGAATATTTGCAACAGGGGCAGAGCTAGGCAGGCGCAATTGTGCAGCAATGAGAGCTGCATAACCTGGCCAATTTCACGGGTGTACAAGAAACCACTGGGGATTTAAAAGGAGATGTTCACCCGGAACACCTGGAGGCCTACCGGCAGCAACATTCCGGAATTCTTCCTGTGAAGCCTTGAAAGCAGTGAAACGCTCCTATCTTACAGTAACTCAGAACCTCATTCTGAGTCTTCCCGGCAGAAGTCATTCGGCTGAACATAACTGTGGACTAATTAGAGCAAGATGTAAGCAGTGCAGTCCATAGTGCTGTTTGGACCGTGGTTGCGTGCCAAACAACTGAGCTCTAGTTCTCAACACTTTCACAAAGTGCCATAAGTTGAGGTTCAACTTACTGCTCCGGTTGAGTAGAGTGTAACCGTCAAAGCTGGAATCAGTAGCACTCAGGTGAGAAGAACGGGAAGCAGATATACCCAGTCCGCTGGCAGTATCCTACGGGGATCAGCCTATCTGGGTGCCACTCCTGAATGTTTGCAAACGCGGCAGAGCTAGGTAGGCGAAATTGTGCAGCTATGCAAACTGCATAACCTGGCCAAATTTCACGGGTGTACAAGAAACCACGGGGGATTTACAAGGAGATGTTCACCCGGAACTGCCGGAGGCCTGGCGGCAGCAACATTCCGGAATTCTTCTTAAGAAGCGTCAAAGCAGTGAAACACTCCTATGTTAAAGTAAGTCAGAACCTCATTCTGAGTGTTCCCGGCAGAGGTCATTCGGCTGAACACAACCGTGGAGTAATTAGAGCCAGATGTAGGCAGTACCGTCCAGATTGCCGGATGGACTGTGGTGGCGTGCCAAACAACTGAGCTCTAGTTCTCAAGACTTTCACAAAGGGCCATAAGTTGAGGTTTAACTTACTGCTCCGGTTGAGTAGAGTGTAGCCGTCAAACCTGGAATCAGTAGCACTCAGGTGAGAAGAACAGGAAGCAGATATACCTAGTCTGCTGGCAGTGTCCTACGGGGACCAGCCTATCTGGCTGCCACTCCTGAATGTTTTCAAACGCGGCAGAGCTAGGCAGGGGGAATTGTGCAGCAATGCAAACTGCATAAACTGGCCAAATTTCACGGGTGTACAAGAAACCACGGGGGATTTACAAGGAGATGTTCAACTAGAACAGACGGAGGCCTGCCGGAAGTAAGATTCCGGAATTCTTCCTAAGATGCCTTGAAAGTACTGAAACGCTCCTATGTTGCAGTAACTCAGAACCTCATTCTGAGTGTTCCCGGCAGAGGTCATTCGGCTGAACACAACCGTGGACTAATTAGAGCCAGATGTAGTTAGTGCCGTCATAGTGCTGGATGGAGGGTGGTGGGGTGCCAAACAACTGAGCTCTATTTCTCAACATTTTCACAAAATGCCTTAAGTTGAGGTTCAACTTTCTGCTCCGGTTGAGTAGATTATAGCCATCAAAGCTGGAATAAGTAGGACTCAGGTGAGAAGAAAGGGAAGTAGATATACCCAATCCGCTGGCAGTGTCCTACGGGGACCAGCCTATCTGGCTGCCACGCCTGAATGTTTGTAACTGGGGCAGAGCTAGGCAGGCGCAATTGTGCAGCAATGCAAACTGCATAAGCTGACCAAATTTCACGGGTGAACAAGGAACCACGGGGAATTTACAAGGAGATGTTCACCCGGAACAGCCGGAGGCCTGCCGGCGTCAAGATTCCGGAATCCTTCATAACAAGCCTTGAGAGCAGTGAAACGCTCCTATGTTTCAATAACTCAGAACCTCATTCTGAGTGTTCCCGGAAGTAGTCGTTGGGCTGAACACAACCGTGGACTAATTAGAAGCAGATGTAGGCAGTGCCGTCCATACTGCTGAATGTACAGTGGTGACGTGCCAAACAACTGAGCCCTAGTTCTCAACACTTTCACAAAGTGCCATAAGTTGAGGTTCAACTTACTGCTCCGGTTGAGTAGATTGTAGCCGTCACAGCTGGAATCATTAGCACTCAGGTGAGAAGAACGGGAAGCAGATATACCCAGTCCGCTGGCAGTGTCCTTAGTTGACCAGCCTATCTGGCTGCCACGCCTGAATGTTTTCAAGCGCGGCAGAGCTAGTCAGGCGCAATTGTGCAGCAATGCAAACTGCATAACCTGGCCAAATTTCACGGGTGTACAAGAAACCACCGGGGATTTACAAGGAGATGTTCACCCCGAACAGCCAGAGGCTTGCCAGCAGCAAGATTCCGGAATCCTTCCTAAGAAGCCTTGAAAGCAGTGAAACGCTCCTATGTTGCAATTACTCAGAACCTCATTCTGAGTGTTCCCGGCAGAGGTCATTCGGCTGAAGATAACCGTGGACTAATTAGAGCCAGATGTAGGCAGTGCCGTCCATAGTGCTGGATGGACAGTGGTGGCATGCCAAAAAACTGCGCTCTAGTTCTCAACACTTTCACAAAGTGCCATAAGTTGAGGTTCAACTTACTGCTGCGGTTGAGTAGATTGTAGCCGTCACAGCTGGAATAAGTAGCACTCAGGTGAGAAGAACGGGAAGCAGATATACCCAGTCTGCTGGCAGTGTCCTACGGAGACCAGCCTATCTGGCTGCCATGCCTGAATGTTTGCAATCGCGGCAGAGCTAGGCAGGAGAAATTGTGCAGCAATACAAACTGCATAACCTGGCCAAATATCACGGGTGTACAAGAAACTACGGGGGATTTACAAGGAGATGTTCACCCGGAACAGTCGCAGGCCTGCCTGCAGCAAGATTCCGGAATTCTTCCTAAGAAGCCTTGAAAGCAGTGGAACGCTCCTATGTTGCCGTAACTCAGAACCTCATTCTGAGTTTTCCGGGCAGAGGTCATTCAGCTGAACACAACCGTGTACTAATTAGAGCAGGATGTAGGCAGTGCCGTCCATAGTTCTGGATGGACTGTGGTGGCGTGCCAAACACCTGAGCTCTAGTTCTCAACACTTTCACAAAGTGCCATAAGTTGAGGTTCAACTTACTGGTCCGGTTGAGAAGAGTGTAGCCGTCAAAGCTGGAATCACTAGCACTCAGGTGAGAAGAACGGGAAGCAGATATACCCAGTCCGCTGGCAGTGTCCTACGGGGAACAGCCTATCTGGCTGCCACGCCTGAATGTTTGCAACCGCAGCAGAGCTAGGCAGGGGCAATTGTGCAACAATGCAAACTGTATAACCTGGTTAAATTTCACTGTTTTACAAGAAACCACAGAGGATTTACAAGGAGATAATTACCTGTAACAGCTGGAAGCCTGCCGGCAGAAAGATTCCGGAATCCTTCCTAAGAAGCCTTTTAAGCAGTGAAACACTCCTATGTTGCAATAACTCAGAACCTCATTCTGAGTGTTTGTGGCAGAGGTCATTCGGCTGAACACAACCGTGGACTAATTAGAACCAGATGTAGGCAGTGCCGTCCATAGTGCTCGATGGAGTGTGGTGGCGTGCCAAACAACTGAGCTCAAGTTCTCAACACTTTCACAAAGTGCCATAAGTTGAGGTTCAACTTACTGGGCCGGTTGAGTAGAGTATAGCCGTCGAAACTGGAATCAGTAGCGCTCAGGTGAGAAGAACGGGAATTAGATATACCCAGTCCGCTGGCAGTGTCCTACGGGGACCAGCCTGTCTGGCGGCCACGCCTGAATGTTTGCAATCGCGGCAGAGCTAGGCAGGGGAAATTGTACAGCAATACAAACTGCATAACCTGGCCAAATATCACCGGTGTACAAGAAACCACGGGGGATTTACAAGGAGATGTTCACCCGGAACAGCCGCATGCCTACCGGCAGCAAGATTCCGGAATTCTTCCTAAGAAGCCTTGAAAGCAGTGAAACGCTCTTATGTTGCAGTAACTCAGAATCTCATTCTGAGTTTTCCGGGCAGAGGTCATTCGGCTGAACACAACCGTGGACTCATTAGAGCCTGATGTAGGCAGTGCCGTCCATAGTGCTGGATGGACAGTGCTGGCGTGCCAAACAACTGAGCTTTAGTTCTCAACACTTACACAAAGTGCCACAAGTTGAGGTTCACCTTACTGCTCCGGGTGAGTAGAGTGTAGCTGTCAAAGCTGGAAACAATAGCACTCAGGTGAGAAGAACGGGAAGCAGATATACCCAGTCCCCTGGCAGTGTCTTACGGGGACCAGCCTATCTGGATGCCACGCATGAATTTTTGCAATCGCGGCAGAGCTAGGGAGGCGTGATTGTGCAGCAATGCAAACTGCATAACCTGGCCAAATTTCACGGGTGTACAAGAAACCACCGGGGTTTTACAAGGAGATGTTCACCCGGAACAGCCGGAGGCCTGCCAGCAGCAAGATTCCGTCCGGAATTCTTCCTAAGAAGCCTTGAAAGCAGTGAAACGCTCCCATGTTGCAATAAGTCAGAACCTCATCCTGAGTGTTCACGGCAGAGGTCATTCGGCTGAACACAACCGTGGACTAATTAGAGCAAGATGTAGGCAGTGCCCTCCATAGTGCTGGATGGACAGTGGTGGCGTGCCAAACAACTGAGCTTTAGTTCTCAACACTTTCATAAAGTGCCATGAGTTGAGGTTCAACTTACTGTTCCGGGTTAGTAGGGTGTAGCCGTCAAAGCTGGAATCAGTAGCACTCAGGTGAGAAGAACGGGAAGCAGAAATACCCAGTCCGCTGGCAGTGTCCTACGGGGACCAGCCTATATGGTTGCCACGCCTGAATGTTTGCAACCGCGGCAGAGCTAGGCAGGCGCAATTGTGCAGCAATGCAAACTGCATAACCTGGCCAAATTTCACTGGTGAAGAAACCACGGGGGATTTACAATGAGATGTTCACACGGAACAGCCAGAGGCCTTCCGGCGGCGACATTCCGGAATTCTTAAGAAGAAGCCTTGAAAGCAGTGAAACGCTCCTATGTTGCAATAACTCAGAACCTCATTCTGAGTGTTCCTGTCAGAGGTCATTCGGCTGAACACAATCGTGGACTAATTAGAGCCAGAGGTAGGCAGTGCCGTCCATAGTCCTGGATAGACAGTGGTGGCGTGCAAAACAACTGAGCTCTAGTTCTCAACACTTTCACAAAGTGCCATCAGTTGAGGTTCATCTTACTGCTCCGATTGAGTAGAGTGTAGCCGTCAAAGCTGTCATCAGTAGCACTCAGGTGTGAAAAACGGGAAGCAGATATACCCAGTTCGCTGGCAGTGTCCTTCTGGGACCAGCCTATCTAGCTGCCACGGCTGAATGTTTGCAAACGTGGCAGATCTAGGCAGGCCCAATTGTCCAACAAACAAACTACATAACCTGGCCTAATTTCACGGGTGTACGAGAAACCAAGGGGGATTTGCAAGGAGATGTTCACCCGAACAGCCGGAGGCCTGCCTGCATCAAGATTCTGGAATTCTTCCTAAGTAGCCTTGAAAGAAGTGAAACGCTCTTATGTTGAAGGATCTCAGAACCTCATTCTGAGTGTTTGCGGCAGAAGTCATTCAGCTGAACACAACCGTGCACTAATTAGAGCCTGATATAGGCAGTGCCGTCCATAGTGCTGGATGGACAGTGTTGGCGTGAGAAACAACTGAGCTCTAGTTTTCAATACTTTCACAAAGTTCCATAAGTTGAGGTTCATCTTACTGCTCCGGTTGAGTAGAGTGTAGCCTTCAAAGCTGGAATCAGTAGCACTCAGGTGAGAAGAATGGGAAGCAGGTATACCCGGTCCACTGGCAGTGTCCTACGGGGACCAGCCTATCTGGCTGCCACGCCTGAATGTTTGCAACCGCGGCAGTGCTAAGCAGGGGCAATTGTGTAGCAATGCAAACTGCATAACCTGGCCAAATTTCTTGGGTGGACAAGAAACCACCGGGGATTTACAAGGAGATGTTCACCTGAAACACCCGGATGGTCTGCCGGCAGAAAGATTCCGTAATTCTTCCTAAGAAGCCTTGGAAGCAGTGAAACGCACCTATGTTGCAATAACTCAGAACCTCATTCTGTGTGTTCCCGGCAGAGATCATTCGGCTGAACACAACCGTGGACTAATTAGAGCCAGATGTAGGCTGTGCCGACGATAGTGCTGTATGGACAGTGGTGGCGTGCCAAACAACTGAACTCTAGTTCTCAACAATTTCACAAAGTGCCATAAGTTGAGATTCAACTTACTGCTCCAGTTGAGTAGAGTGTAGCCGTCAAAGCGGGAATCAGTAGCACTCAGGTGAGAATGGGAAGCAGATATACCCAGTCCGCTGGCAGTGTCCTACAGGGACCAGTCTATCTAGCTGGCACGCCTGAATGTTTGCAACCACGGCAGACCTAGGCAGGCGCAATTGTGCAGCAATGGAAACTGCATAACCTGCCAAAATTTCAGGGGTGTAAAAGAAACCACCGGGGATTTACAAGGAGATGTTCACCCAGAAGAACTGGAGGCCTGCTGGCAGCAAGAGTCCGGAATTCTTCCTTAGAAGCCTTGAAAGCAGTGAAACGCTCCTATGTTGCAATAACTCAGAAACTGATTCTGAGTGTTCCCGGCAGAGGTCATTCGGCTGAAGACAACCGTGGACTAATTAGAGCCAGATGTAGGCAGTGCCGTCCATAGTGTTGGATGGACAGTGGTGGCGTGCCAAAAAACTGAGCTCTAGTTCTCAACACTTTCACAAAGTGCCATCAGTTGAGGTTGAACTTACTGCTCCGGTTGAGTAGAATGTAGCCGTCAAAGCTGTCATTACTAGCACTCAGGTGAGAAGAACGGGAACCAGATATACCCAGTCCGCTGGCAGTGTCCTTCGGGGACCAGCCTATCTGGCTGCCACGCCTGAATGTTTGCAACTGCGGCAGAGCTAGGCAGGAGCAATTGTGCAGCTATGCAAACTGCATAAGCTGGCCACATTTCACGGGTTTACAAGAAACCATGGGGGATTCACAAAGAGATGTTCACCCGGAAGAGCTGGAGGCCTGCCAGCAACAAGATTCCGTAATTCTTCCTAAGCAGCCTTGAAAGTAGTGAAACGCTCATATGTTGCAATAACTCAGAACCTCATTCTGAGTGTTCCCGGCAGAAGTCATTCGGCTGAACACAACTGTGGACTAATTAGAGCAAGATATAGGCAGTGTCTTTCATAGTACTGGATGGACAGTGGTGGCGTGCCAAACAACTGAGCTCCAGTTCTCAACACTTTCACAAAGGGCCACAAGTTGAGGTTCAACTTACTGCTCCGGGTGAGTAGAGTGTAGCCGTCAAATCTGGAATCAGTAGCACTAAGTTGAGAAGAACGGGAAGCAGATATACCCAGTCCGCTGGCAGTGTCCTACAGGGACCCGTCTATCTGGCTGCCACGCCTGAATGTTTGCAACCGCGGCAGAGCTAGGCAGGCGCAATTGTGCAGCAATGCAAACTGCATTACCTGGCCAAATTTCACGGGTGTACAAGAAACAACAGGGATTTACAAGTAGATGTTCACCCGGAACAGACGGAGGCCTGCCGGCAGCAAGATTCTGGAATACTTCCTAAGAAGCCTTGAATACAGTGAAACGCTCCTATGTTGCAATTACTCAGAACCTCATTCTGAGTGTTCCCGGCAGAGGTCATTCGGCTGAACACAACCGTGGACTAATTAGAGACAGATGTAGGCAGTGCCGTCCATACTGTTGGATGGAAAGTGGTGGCGTGCCAAACAACTGAGCTATAGTTCTCAACACTTTCACAAAGTGCCATAAGTTGAGGTTCAAATTACTAGTCCCGTTGAGTAGATTGTAGCCGTCAAAGCTGGAATCAGTAGCACTCAGGTGAGAAGAACGGGAAGCAGATATACCCAGTCGGCTGGCAATGTCCTTTGGGGACCAGCCTATCTGGGTGCTACGCCTGATTGTTTGCAACCGCGGCAGAGCTAGGCAAGCGCAATTGTGCAGCAATGCAAACTGCATAACCTAGCCAAATTTCACGGGTGTACAAGAAACCACGGGGGATTTACAAGGAGATGTTTACCCGGAAGAGCCGGAAGCCTGCCGGCATCAAGATTACAGAATTCTTCCTACGATGCCTTGGAAGCAGTGAAACGCTCCTATGTTGCAGTAACTCAAAACCTCATTCTGAGTGTTTCCGACAGAGGTCATTCGGCTGAACACAACCGTGGACTAATTAGAGCCAGATGTATGCAGTGCCGTCCATAGTGCTGGATGGACAGTGGTGGCATGCCAAACAACTGAGCTATAGTTCTCAACACTTTCACAAAGTGCCATCAGTTGAGGTTCAACTTACTGCTCCGGTAGAGTAGATTGTAGCAGTCAAAGGTGGAATAAGTAGCACTCAGTTGAGAAGAACGGGAAGCAGATATACCCAGTCCACAGGCAGTGTCCTATGGGGCCAACCTATCTGGCTGCCACGCCTGAATGTTTGCACCCGTGGCAGAGGTAGGCAGGCGAAATTGTGCAGCAATTCAAACTGCATAACCTGGCCAAATTTCAGGGGTGTAAAAAAAACCACCGGGGATTTACAAGGCGATGTTCACCTAGAAGAGCCGGAGGCCTGCTGGCAGCAAGACTCTAGAATTCTTCCTAAGAAGCCTTGAAAGCAGTGAAACGCTCCTATGTTGCAATAACTCAGAAATTGATTCTGAGTGTTCCCGGCAGAGGTCATTCGGCTGAACACAACCGTCGACTAATTAGAGCCAGAGGTAGGTAGTGAGGTCCATAGTGCTGGATGGACAGTGGTGGCGTGCCAAACAACTGAGCTCTAGTTCTCCACACTTTCACAAAGTGCCATAAGTTGAGGTTCAACTTACTGCTCCGGTTGAGTAGAGTGTAGACGTCAAAGCTGGAATCAGTAGCACTCAGATGAGAAGAACGAGAAGCAGATACACCCAGTCAGTTGACAGTGTTCTACGGGGATAAGCCTATCGGGCTGCCACGCCTGAATATTTGCAACCCCTGCAGAGCTAGGCAGGCGCAATTGTGCAGCAATGCAAACTGCATAACCTGGCCAGATTTCAGGGGTGTACAAGAAACCACGGGGGATTTACAAGGAGATGTTCACCCGGAACAGCCGCAGGCCTGCCTGCAACAAGATTCCGGAATTCTTCCTAAGAAGCCTTGAAAGCAGTGAAACGCTCCTATGTTGCAACAACTCAGAACGTCAATGTGAGTGTTCAGGGAAGACGTCATTCGGCTGAACACAACCGTGGACTAATTAGTGCCCGATGTAGGCAGTGCCGTCTATAGTACTGGATGGACAGTGGTGGCGTGCCAAACAACTGAGCTCTTGTTCTCAACACTTTCACAAAGTGCCATCAGTTGAGGTTCAACTTACTTCTCTGGTTGAGTAGAGTGTAACCGTCAAAGCTGTCATCAGTAGCACTCAGGTGAGAATAACGGGAAGCAGATATACGCAGTCCGCTGGCAGTGTCCTTCGGGGACCAGCCTATCTAGCTGCCACGCCTGAATGTGTGCAACCGTGGCAGATTTGGGCAGGCGCAATGGTCCAGTAAATCAAACTACATAACCTGGCCAAATTTCACGGGTGTACAAGAAACCACGGGGGATTTGCAAGGAGATGTGCACCCGGAACAGACCGAGGCCTGCCTACAGCAAGATTCCAGAATTCTTCCTAAGTAGCCTTGAAATTAGTGAAACACTCCTATGTTGAAGTATCTGAGAACCTCATTCTGAGTGTTTCCGGCAGAGGTCATTCGGCTGAACACAACCGTGGACTAATTAGACCCAGATGTAGGCAGTGCCGTCCATAGTTATGGATGGACAGTGGTGGCTTGAGAAACAACTGAGCTCTAGTTCTCACCACTTTCACAAAGTTCCCTAAGTTGAGGTTCAACTTACTGCTCCGGTTGAGTAGAGTGTAGCCTTCGAAGCTGGAATCAGTAGCACTGAGGTGAGAAGAACGGGAAGCAGATATACCTGGTCCACTGGCAGTGTTCTACAGGGACCAGCCTATCTGGCTGCCACGCCTGAATGTTTGCAACCACGGCAGAGCTAGGCAGGTGCAATTGTGCAGCAATTCACACTGCATAACCTGGCCACATTTCACGGGTTTACAAGAAACCACTGGGGAGTTAAAAGGAGATGTTCACCCGGAACAGCCGGATGCCTGCCAGCAGCAAGATTCCGTGCGCAATTCTTCCTAAGAAGCCTTGAAAGCAGTGAAACGCTCCTATGTTGAAGTATCTCAGAACCTCCTTCTGCGTGTTCCCGGCAGAGGTCATTCGGCTGAACACAACCGTGGACTAATTAGAGCCAGATATAGGCAGTGCCTTCCATAGTGCTGGATGGACAGTGGTTGCGTGCCAAACAACTGAGCTCTAGTTCTCACCACTTTCACAAAGTTCCATCAGTTGAGGTTCACCTTACTGCTCCGGTTGAGTAGAGTGTAGCCGTCAAAGCTGGAATCAGTAGCACTCAGGTGAGAAGAACGGGAAGCAGATATACCCAGTTCGCTGGCAGTGTCCTACGGGGACCAGCCTATCTGGCTGCCACGCCTGAATGTTTGCAACCACAGCATAGCTACGCAGGAGCAATTGTGCAGCAATGCAAACTGCATAACCTGGCCAAATTTCAAGGGTGTACAAGAAACCACGGGGGATTTACAAGGAGATGTTCACCCGGAACATTCGCAGGCCTGCCGTACGCAAGATTGAGGAATTCTTCCTAAGAAGCCTTGAAAGCAGTCAAACGCTCCTATGTTGCAATAACTCAGAACCTCATTCTGAGTGTTCCCGGCAGACGTCATTCGGCGGAACACAACCGTGGACTAATTAGAGCCAGATGTAGGCAGTGCCGTCCATAGTGCTGGATGGACAGTGGTGGCGTGCCAAACAATTGAGCTCTAGTTCTCAACACTTTCACAAAGTGCCATAAGTTGATAGTCCACTTACTGCTCCGGTTGAGTAGAGTGTAGCCATCAAAGCTGGAATCACTAGCACTCAGGTGAAAAGAATGGGAAGCAGATATACCCAATCCGCTTGCAGTATCATATGGTGACCAGCCTATCTGGCTGCCACGCCTGAATGATTGCAACCACGGCAGAGTTAGGCAGGCACTATTGTGCAGCAATGCAAACTGCATAACCTGGCCAAATTTCTCGGGTGTACAAGAAAGCACGGGGGATTAACAAGGAGATGTTCACATGGAACAGCCGGAGGCCTGCTGGCAACACGATTCCGGAATTCTTCCTAAGAAGCCTTGAAAGCATTGAAACGCTCCTATGTTGCAATAATTCAGAACCTCATTTTGAGTGTTCCTGGCAGAGGTCATTCGGGTGAACACAACCGTGGACTAATTAGACCCAGATGTAGGCTGTGCCGTCCATATTGCTGGATGGACAGTGGTGGCGTGCAAAACAACTGAACTCTAGTTCTCAACACTTTTACAAAGTGCCATAAGTTGAGGTTCAACTTACTGCTTCGGTTGAGTAGTGTAGCTGTCAAAGCTGGAATGAGTAGCACTCAGGTGAGAAATACGGGAAGCACATATAGCCAATCCGCTGGCAGTGTCCTACGGGGACCAGCCTATCTGGCTGCCACGCCTGAATGTTTGCAACCACGGCAGAGCTAGGCAGGCGTAATTGTGCCCCAATGCAAACTGCATAACCTGGCCAAATTTTACAGGTGTACAAGATACCAAAGGGGATTTACAAGGAGCTGTTCACCCAGAACAGCCGGATGCATGCCGGTAGCAAGATTCCGGAATTCTTCCTAAGAAGCCTTGAAAGCAGTGAAACGCTCCTATGTTGCAATAACTCAGAAACTCATTCTGAGTGTTCCCGGCAGAGTTCATTCGGCTGAACACAACCATGGACTAATTAGAGCAAGATGTAAGCAGTGCCGTCCATAGTGCTGGATGGACAGTGGTTGCGTGCCAAACAACTGAGCTCTAGTTCTCAACACTTTCACACATTGCCATAAGTTGAGGTTCAAATTTCTGCTCCGGTTATGTAGAGTGTAGCCGTCAAACCTGGAATCAGTAGCAGTCAGGTTAGAAGAACGGGAAGCACATATAACCAGTCCGCTGGCAGTGTCCTACGGGGACTAGCCTTTCCGGCTGCCACGCCTGAATATTTGCAACCGAGGCAGAGCTAGGCAGGCACAATTGTGCAGCAATGCAAACTGGCCAAATTTCACGGGATTACAAGAAACCACGGGGAATTTACAAGGAGATGTTCACCCGGCACAGCCAGAGGCCTGCCCGCAGCAAGATTCCAGAATTCTCCCTAAGAAACCTTGAAAGCACTGAAACGCTCCGATGTTTCAACAACTCAGAACCTCATTCTGAGTGTTCCCGGCAGAGTTCATTGGGTTGAACACAACCGTGGACTTATTAGAGCCAGAAGTATGCAATGCCGTCCATAGTGCTGGATGAACTGGGGTGGCGTGCCAAACAACTGAGCTCTAGTTTTCAACACTTTCACAAAGTGCCATAAATTGAGGTTCTAATTACTGCTCCGGTGGAGTAGAGTGTAGCCATCAAAGCTGGAATCAGTAGCACTCAGGTGAGAAGAACGGTAAGCAGATATACTGGTCCGCTGGCAGTGTCCTACGGGGACCAGCCTATCTGGCTGCCACGCCTGAATGTTTGCAACCGCGGCAGTGCTAAGCAGGGGCAATTGTGCAGCAATGCAAACTGCATAACCTGGCCAAATGTCACGGGTGTACAAGAAACCACGGGGGATTTACAAGGAGATATTCACGCGGAACAGCCGGAGGCCTGCCGGCAGCAAGATTCCGGAATTCTTCCTAAGAAGCCTTGAAAGCAGTGAAACGCTCCTATGTTGCAACAACTCAGAACCTCATTCTGAGTGTTCCCGGCAGAGGTCATTCGGCTGAACACAACCGTGGACTAATTAGAGCCAGATGTAGGCAGTGCCGTCCATAGTGCTGGATGGACAGTGGTGGCGTGCCAAACAACTGAGCTCTAGTTCTAAACACTTTCACACATTGCCATAAGTTGAGGTTCAACTTACTGCTCCGGTTGAGTAGAGTGTAGCCGTCAAAGCTGGAATCAGTACACTCAGGTGAGAAGAACGGGAAGCAGATATACCCAGTCCGCTGGCAGTGTCCTACGTGGACCAGCCTATCTGGCTACCACGCCTGAATGTTTGCAACCGCGGCAGAGCTAGGCAGGCGCAATTGTGCAGCAATGCAAACTGCATAACCTGGCCTAATTTCACGGGTGTACAAGAAAGCACGGGGGATTTACAAGGAGATATTCACCCTGAACAGCCGGAGGCCTGCTGGCACCAACATTCCGTAATTCTTCCTAAGAAGCCTTGAAAGCAGTGAAACGCTCCTATGTTGCAACAACTCAGAACCTCATTCTGAGTGTTCCAGGCAGAGGTCATTCAGCTGAACACAACCGTGGAGTAATTAGAGCCAGATGTAGGCATTGCCGTCCATAGTGCTGGATGGACAGTGTTGGCGTGCCAAACAACTGAGCTCTAGTTCTCAACACTTGAACAAAGTGCCATAAGTTTAGGTTCTACTTACTACTCTGGTTGAGTAGAGTGTAGCCGTCAAAGCTGGAATCAGTAGCACTCAGGTGAGAAGAACGAGAAGCAGATATACTCAGTCCGCTGGCAGTGTCCTACGGGGACCAGCCTATCTGGCTGCCACGCCTGAATGTTTGCAACCGCGGCAGAGCTAGGGAGGCGCATTTGTGTAGCAATGAAAACTGCATAACCTGGCCAAATATCACGGATGTACAAGAAACCACGGGGGATTTATAAGGAAATGTTCATACGGAAAGGCCGGAGGACTGGCGGCAGCAACATTCCGGAATTCTTCCTAAGAAGCCTTGAAAGCAGTGAAACGCTCCTATGTTGCAATAACTCAGAACCTCCTTCTGAGTGTTCCCGGCAGAGGTCATTCCGCTGAACACAACCGTGGACTAATTATAACAAGATGTAGGCAGTGCCTTCCATAGTGCTGGATGGACAGTGGTGGGGTGCCAAACACCTGAGCTCTAGTTCTCAACACTTTCACAAATTGCCATAAGTTGAGGTTCAAGTTAGTGCTCTGGTTCATTAGAGTGTAGCCGTCAAAGCTGGAATCAGAAGCACTCAGGTGAGAAGAACGGGAAGCACATATAGCCAGTCTGCAGGCAATGTCCTACGAGCACCAGCCTATCTGGATGCCACGCCTGAATGTTTGCAACCGCGGCAGAGCTAGGCAGGCGCAATTGTGCAGCAATGCAAACTTCATAACCTGGCCAAATTTCACGGGTGTACAAGAAACCACGGGGGATTTACAAGGAGATGTTCACCCGGAACAGCCGGAGGCCTGCTGGCACCAACATTCCGTAATTCTTCCTAAGAAGCCTTGAAAGCAGTGAAACGCTCCTATGTTGCAACAACTCAGAACGTCAATCTGAGTGTTCACGGAAGAGGTCATTCGGCTGAACACAACCATGGACTAATTAGAGCCAGATGTAGGCAGTGCCGTCCATAGTGCTGGATGGAATGTGGTGGCGTGCCAAACAACTGAGCTCTAGTTCTCAACACTTTCACAAAGTGCCATAAGTTGAGTTTCAACTTACTGCTCCGGTTGAGTAGAGTGTAGTCGTCTAAGCTGGAATCAGTATCACTCAGATGAGAAAATGGGAAGCAGATATACGCAGTCGGCTGGCAGTGTCCTACGGGGACCAGCCTATCCGGCTGCCACGCCGGAATGTTTGCCAACGCGGCACAGCTAGGCAGGCGAAATTTTGCAGCAATGCAAACTGCATAACCTGGCCAAATTTCACGGGTGTACAAGAAACCAAGGGGGATTTACAAGGAGATGTTCACCCGTAACAGCCAGAGGCCTGCCGGCAGGAACATTCCGTAATTCTTCCTAAGAAGCCTTGAAAGCAGTGAAACGCTCCTATGTTGCAATAACTCAGAACCTCATTCTGAGTGTTCCCGGCAGAGGTCATTTGGCTGAACATAACCATGGACTAATTAGAGCCAGATGTATGCAGTGCCGTCCGTAGTGCTGGATGGACAGTGGTGGCGTGCCAAACAACTGAGCTCTAGTTCTCAACACTTTCACAAAGTGCCACAAATTGAGGTTCAACTTACTGCTCCGGTTGAGTAGAGTGTAGCCGTCCAAGCTGGAATCAGTAGCACTCAGGTGAGAAGAACGGGAAGCACATATACCCAGTCTGCTGGCAGTGTCCTACGGGGACTAGCCTTTCCGGCTGCCACGCCTGAATATTTGCAACCGAGGCAGAGTTAGGCAGGCGCAATTGTGCAGCAATGCAAACTGGCCAAATTTCGCGGGAGTACAAGAAACCACGGGGAATTTATAAGGAGATGTTCACCCGGAACAGCCGGAGGCCTGCCGGCAGCAAGATTCCGGAATTCTTCCTAATAAGCCTTGAAAGCAGTGAAACGCTCCTATTTTGCAACAACTCAGAACCACATTCTGAGTGTTCCCGGCAGAGGTCATTCGGTTGAACACAACCGTGGACTAATTAGAGCCAGATGTAGGCAGTGCCGTCCATAGTGCTTGACAGTGGTGGCGTGCCAAACAACTGAGCTCTAGTTCTCAACACTTTCACAAAGTGCCATAAGTTGAGGTTCAAGTTACTGCTCTGGTTGAGTAGAGTGTAGCCGACAAAGCTCGAATCAGTAGCTCTCAGGTGAGAAGAACCGGAAGCAGATATACCGAGTCCGCTGGCAGTGTCCTACGTGGACCAGCCTATCTGGCTGCCACGCCTGAATGTTTGCAACCGCGGCAGAGCTAGGCAGGCACAATTGTGCCCCAATGCAAATTGCATAACCTGGCCAAATTTTACAGGTGTACAAGATACCAAAGGGGATTTACAAGGATATGTTCACCCAGAAGAGCCGGAGGCCTGCCGGCAGCAAGATTCCGGAATTCTCCCTAAGAAACCTTGAAAGCACTGAAACGCTCCTATGTTTCACCAACTCAGAACCTCATTCTGAGTGTTCCCGGCAGAGTTCATTGGGTTGAACACAACCGTGGACTTATTAGAGCCAGAAGTACACAATGCCGTCCATAGTGCTGGATGAACTGGGGTGGCGTGCCAAACAACTGAGCTCTAGTTCTCAACACTTTCACAAAGTGCCATAAGTTGAGGTTCTAATTACTGCTCCGGTGGAGTAGAGTGGAGCCATCAAAGCTGGAATCAGTAGCACTCAGGTGAGAAGAACGGTAAGCAGATATGCTGGTCCGCTGGCAGTGTCCTACGGGGACCAACCTATCTGGCTGCCACGCCTGAATGTTTGCAACCGCGGCAGTGCTAAGCAGGGGCAATTGTGCAGCAATGCAAACTGCATAACCTGGCCAAATGTCACGGGTGTACAAGAAACCACGGGGGATTTACAAGGAGATATTCACGCGGAACAGCCGGAGGCCTGCCGGCAGCAAGGTTCCGGAATTCTTCCTAAGAAGCCTTGAAAGCAGTGAAACGCTCCTATGTTGCAACAACTCAGAACCTCATTCTGAATGTTCCCGGCAGAGGTCATTCGGCTGAACACAACCGTGGACTAATTAGAGCCAGATGTAGGCAGTGCCGTCCATAGTGCTGGATGGACAGTGGTGGCGTGCCAAACAACTGAGCTCTAATTCTCAACTCTTTCACACATTGCCATAAGTTGAGGTTCAACTTACTGCTCCGGTTGAGTAGAGTGTAGCCGTCAAAGCTGGAATCAGTACACTCAGGTGAGAAGAACGGGAAGCAGATATACCCAGTCCGCTGGCAGTGTCCTACGTGGACCAGCCTATCTGGCTACCACGCCTGAATGTTTGCAACCGCGGCAGAGCTAGGCAGGCGCAATTGTGCCGCAATGCAAACTGCATAACCTGGCCAAATTTCACGGGTGTACAAGAAACCACGGGGGATTTACAAGGAGATATTCACCCTGAACAGCCGGAGGCCTGCTGGCACCAACATTCCGTAATTCTTCCTAAGAAGCCTTGAAAGAAGTGAAACGCTCCTATGTTGCAACAACTCAGAACCTCATTTTGAGTGTTCCAGGCAGAGGTCATTCAGCTGAACACAACCGTGGAGTAATTAGAGCCAGATGTAGGCATTGCCGTCCATAGTGCTGGATGGACAGTGTTGGCGTGCCAAACAACTGAGCTCTAGTTCTCAACACTTGAACAAAGTGCCATAAGTTGAGGTTCTACTTACTACTCTGGTTGAGTAGAGTGTAGCCGTCAAAGCTGGAATCAGTAGCACTCAGGTGAGAAGAACGAGAAGCAGATATACCCAGTCCGCTGGCAGTGTCCTACGGGGACCAGCCTATCTGGCTGCCACGCCTGAATGTTTGCAACCGCGGCAGAGCTAGGGAGGCTCATTTGTGTAGCAATGAAAACTGCATAACCTGGCCAAATATCACGGATGTACAAGAAACCACGGGGGATTTATAAGGAAATGTTCACACGGAAAGGCCGGAGGTCTGGCGGCAGCAACATTCCGGAATTCTTCCTAAGAAGCCTTGAAAGCAGTGAAACGCTCCTATGTTGCAATAACTCAGAACCTCCTTCTGAGTGTTCCCGGCAGAGGTCATTCCCTGAACAAAACCGTGGACTAATTAGAACAAGATGTAGGCAGTGCCTTCCATAGTGCTGGATGGACAGTGGTGGGGTGCCAAACACCTGAGCTCTAGTTCTCAACACTTTCACAAATTGCCATAAGTTGAGGTTCAAGTTAGTGCTCTGGTTCATTAGAGTGTAGCCGTCAAAGCTGGAATCAGTAGCACTCAGGTGAGAAGAACGGGAAGCACATATAGCCAGTCTGCAGGCAATGTCCTACGAGGACCAGCCTATCTGGATGCCACGCCTGAATGTTTGCAACCGCGGCAGAGCTAGGCAGGCGCAATTGTGCAGCAATGCAAACTTCATAACCTGGCCAAATTTCACGGGTGTACAAGAAACCACGGGGGATTTACAAGGAGATGTTCACCCGGAACAGCCGGAGGCCTGCTGGCACCAACATTCCGTAATTCTTCCTAAGAAGCCTTGAAAGCAGTGAAACGCTCCTATGTTGCAACAACTCAGAACGTCAATCTGAGTGTTCAGGGAAGACGTCATTCGGCTGAACACAACCGTGGAATAATTAGAGCCAGATGTAGGCAGTGCCGTCCATAGTGCTGGATGGACAGTGGTGGCGTGCCAAACAACTGAGCTCTAGTTCTCAACACTTTCACACATTGCCATTAGTTGAGGTTCAACTTAATGCTCCGGTTGAGTAGAGTTTAGCCGTCAAAGTTGGAATCAGTAGCACTCAGGTGAGAAGAACGGGAAGCAGATATACCCAGTCCGCTGGCAGTGTCCTACGGGGACCAGCCTATCTGGCTAACACGCCTTTATGTTTGCAACCGCGGCAGAGCTAGGCAGGCGCAATTGTGCAGCAATGCAAACTGCATAACCTGGGCAAATTTCACGGGTGTACAAGAAACCACGGGGGATTTTCAAGGATATGTTCACCCGGAACAGCCGGAGGCCTGCCGGCAGCAACATTCAGGAATTCTTCCTAAGAAGCCTTGAAAGCAGTGAAACGCTCTTTTGTTGCAATAACTCAGAACCTCAATCTGAGTGTTCCCGGCAGAGGTCATTCGGCTGAATATAACCATGGACTAATAAGACCCAGATGTAGGCAGTGCCGTCCGTAGTGCTGGATGGACAGTGGTGGCGTGCCAAACAACTGAGCTCTAGTTCTCAACACATTCACAAAGTGCCATAAGTTGAGGTTCAACTTACTGCTCCGGTTGAGTAGAGTGTAGCCGTCCAAGCTGGAATCAGTAGCACTCAGGTGAGAAGAACGGGAAGCACATATACCAAGTCTGCAGGCAGTGTCCTATGGGGACTAGCCTTTCCGGCTGCCACGCCTGAATGTTTGCAACCGCGGCAGAGCTAGGCAGGCGCAATTGGGCAGCAATGCAAACTGGCCACATTTCGCGTGAGTACAAGAAACCACGGGGAATTTACAAGGAGATGTTCACCCGGTACCGCCGGAGGCCTGCTGTCAGAAGGTTCGTGAATTCTTCCTAATAAGCCTTGAAAGCAGTGAAAGGCTCCTATTTGGCAACAACTCAGAACCACATTCTGAGTGTTCCCGGCCGAGGTCATTCGGTTGAACACAACCGTGGACTAATTAGAGCCAGATGTAGGCAGTGCCGTCCTTAGTGCTGGACAGTGGTGGCGTGCCAAACAACTGAGCTCTAGTTCTCAACACTTTCACAAAGTGCCATAAGTTGAGGTTCAACTTACTGCTCCTTTAGAGTAGATTGTAGCCGTAAAACCTGGAATCAGTAGCACTCAGGAGAGAAAAACGGGAAGCAGATGTACCCAGTCTTTTGGCATTGTCCTACGGGGACCAGCCTATGTGGCTGCCACGCCAGAATGTTTGCAACTGTGGCAGAGCTAGGCAGGCGCAATTGTGCAGCAATGCAAACTACTTAACCTGGCCAAATTTCACGGGTGTACAAGAAACCACGGGGGATTTACAAGGAGATGTTCACCAGGAACAGCCGGAGTTCTGCCGGCAACAACATTCCGGAATTCTTCCTAAGAAGCCTTGAAAGAAGTGAAACGCTCCTATGTTGCCATAACACAGAACCTCATTATGAGTGTTTCCCGCAGAGGTCAATCTGCTGAACACAACCAGGGACTAATTAGAGCCAGATGTAGGCAGTGCCGTCCATAGTGCTGGACAGTGGTGGCGTGCCAAACAACTTAGCTCTAGTTCGCAACACTTTCACTAAGTGCCATAAATTGAGGTTCAACTTACTGCTCCGGTTGAGTAGAGTGTAGCTGTCAAAGCTGGAATCAGTAGCACTCAGGTGAGAAGAACGGGAAGCAGATATACCCAGTCCGCTGCAGTGTCCTACGGGGACCAGCCTATCTGGCTGCCACGCCTGAATGTTTGCAACTGCGGCAGAGCTAGGAGGCCCAATTGTGCAGCAATGCGAACTGCATAAGCTGGCCCAATTTCACGGGTGTACAAGAAACCACGGGGGATTTACATGGAGAAGTTCACCCGGAACAGCCAGAGGCCTGCCGGCAGCAAGATTCCGGAATTCTTCCTAAGAAGCCTTGAGAGCAGTGAAAAGCTCCTAGGTTGCAACAGCTCAGAACCTCATTCTGAGTGTTCCCGGCAGAGGTCATTTGGCTGAACACAACCGTGGACTAATTAGAGCCAGATGTAGGCAGTGCCGTCCATAGTGCTGGATGGACAGTGGTGGCGTGCCAAACAAGTGACTCTAGTTCTCAACACTTTCACAGAGTGCCATAAATTGAGGTTCAACTTACTGCTCAGGTTGAGTAGAGTGTACCGTCAAAGCTTTAATTAGTAGCACTCAGGAGAGAAGAATGGGAAGCAGATATACACAGTCCGCTGGCAGTGTCCTATGGGACCAGCCTATCGGCCTGCCACGCCTGAATGTTTGCAACCGCGGCAGAGCTAGGCAGGAGCAATTGTGCAGCAATGCAAACTGCATAACCTGGCCAAATTTCACAGGTGTACAATAAATCACGGGGGATTTACAAGCAGATGTTCACCCGCAACAGACGTTGTCCTGCCGGCAGCAACATTCTGGAATTCTTCCTAAGAAGCCTTGAAAGCAGTGAAACGCTCCTATGTTGCAACAACTCAGAAC
Organism: Dipodomys merriami; assembly: GCF_024711535.1. Taxonomy (NCBI): domain Eukaryota; kingdom Metazoa; phylum Chordata; class Mammalia; order Rodentia; family Heteromyidae; genus Dipodomys; species Dipodomys merriami. The sequence goes on along the minus strand of NW_027203704.1, from coordinate 42,776 downwards.
CTGATTCTGAGTTTTGCCGGTAGAAGTCATTCGGCTGAACAAAACCGTAGCCTAATTAGAGCCAGATGTAGGCAGTGCCGTCCATAGTGCTGGATGGACAGTGGTGGCGTGCCAAACAACTGAGCTCTAGTTCTCAACATTTTCACAAAGTGCCATTAGTTGAGGTTCAACTTACTGCTCCGGTTGAGTAGAGTGTAGCCGTCGAAGCTGGAATCAGTATCACTCACGTGAGAAGGACGCGAAGCAGATATACCCAGACAGCTGGCATTGTCTTAAGGGGACCAGCCTATCTGGCTGCCACGCCTGAATGTTTGCAACCACGGCATAGCTAGGTAGGCGCAATTGTGCAGCAATGCAAACTGCATAACCTGGCCAAATTTCACTGGTGTACAAGAAACCGCGCGGGATATACCAGGAGATGTTGACCCCAAACAGCCGGAGGCCTGCCGGCAGCAACATTCCAGAATTTTTCCTAAGAAGGCTTGAAAGCAGTGAAACGCTCCTAAGTTGCAATAACTCAGAACCTCATTCTGAATGTTTCCGGCAGAGGTCATTCGGCTGAACACAGCCGTGGAATAATTAGAGCCAGATGTAGGCAGTGCCGTCCATAGTGCTGGACAGTGGTGGAGTGCCAAACAACTGAGCTCTAGTGCTCAACACTTTCACAAAGTGCCATAAGTTGAGGTTCATCTTACTGCTCCGGTTGAGTAGAGTGTAGACATCAAAGCTGGAATCAGTAGCACTCAGGTGAGAAGAACGGGAAGCAGATATACCCAGTGGGCTGGCAGTGTCATACGGGGACCAGCCTACCTGGCTTCCACCCTGAATGTTTGCGACCACAGCAGAGCTAGGCACGAGCAATTGTGCAGCAATGCAAACTACATAACCTGGCCAAATTTCACGGGTGTAGAAGAAACCAGGGGGATTTACAAGGAGATGTTCACACAGAATAGCCCGAGGCCTGCAGGCAGCAAGATTACGGAATTCTTCCTAATAAGCCTTGAAAGCAGTGAAATGCTCCTATGTTGCAACAACTCAGAATCTCAATATGAGTTTTCCGGGCAGAGGTCATTCGGCTGAACACAATCGTGGAGTAATTAGAGCCAGATGTAGGCAGTGCCGTCCATAGTGCTGGATGGACTGTCGTGGCATGCCAAACAACTGAGCTCTAGTTCTCAACACTTTCACAAAGTGCCATAAGTTGAGGTTCAACTTACTGCTCCGGTTGAGTAGAGTGTAGCAGTCAAAGGTGGAATCAGTAGCACTCAGGTGAGAAGAACGGGAAGCAGATATACCCAGTCCGCTGGCAGTGTCCCACGGGGACCAGCCTATCTGGCTGCCACGCCTGAATGTTTGCAACCGCGGCAGAGCTAGGCAGGTGCAATTGTGTAGCAATGCAAACTGCATAACCTGGCCAAATGTCACGGGTGTACAAGAAACCACGGGGGATTTACAAGGAGATTTTCACCCGGAAAAGCCGGAGGCCTGCCGGCAGCAACATTCCAGAATTCTTCCTAAGAAGCCTTGAAAGCAGTGAAACGCTCCTATGTTGCAATAACTCAGAACCTCATTCTGAGTGTTCCCGGCAGAGGTCATTCGGTTGAACACAACCATGGACTTATTAGAGCCAGATGTAGGCAGTGCCGTCCATAGTCCTGGCTGAACTGTGGTGGCGTGACAAACAACTGAGCTCTAGTTCTCAACACTTTCACAAAGTGCCATAAGTTGAGGTTCAAGTTACTGTTCGGTTGAGTAGAGTATTGCCGTCAAAGCTGGAATCAGTAGCACTCCGGTGAAAAGAACGGGAAGTAGATATACCCAGTCGGCTGGCAGTGTCCTACGGGGACCAGCCTATCTGGCTGCCACGCCTGAATGTTTGTAACTGCGGCATAGCAAGGCAGGCGCAATTGTGCAGCAATGCGAACTGCATAACCTGGCCAAATTTCACGGGTGTACAAGAAACCACGGGGGATTTACAAGGAGATGTTCACCCAGAACAGTCGGAGGCTTGCCGGCAGCAAGATTCCGGAATTCTTCCTAAGAAGCCTTGAAAGCAGTGAAACGCTCCTATGTTGCAATAACTCAGAAAATCATTCTGAGTGTTCCCGGCAGAGGTCATTCGGCTGAACACAACCGTGGATTAATTAGAGCCAGACGTAGGCAGTGAAGTCCATAGTGCTAGATGGACAGTGGTGTCATGCCAAACACCTGAGCTCTAGTTCTCATCACTTTCACAAATTGCCATAATTTGAGGTTCAAGTTAGTGCTCTGGTTCAGTACAGTGTAGCCGTCAAAGCTGGAATCAGTAGCACTCAGATGAGAAGAACGGGAAGCACATATATCCAGTCTGCTGGCAATGTCCTACGGGGACCAGCCTATCTGGATGCCACGCCTGAATGTTTGCAACCGCGGCAGAGCTAGGCAGGCGCAATTGTGCAGCTGTGCAAACTGCTTAACCTTGCCAAATTTCACGGGTGTACAAGAAACCACGGGGGATTTAGAAGGAGATGTTCACCAAGAACAGCAGGAGGCCTGCTGGCACCAACATTCCGTAATTCTTCCTAAGAAGCCTTCAAAGCAGTGAAACGCTCCTATGTTGCAACAACTCAGAACCTCAATCTCAGTGTTCCCGGCAGAGGTCATTCGGCTGAACACAACGTGGACTAATTAGAGCCTGATGTAGGCAGTGCCGTCCATAGTGCTGGATGGACAGTGGTGGCGTGCCAAACAACAGGGCTCTAGTACTCAACACTTTCACAAATTGCCATAAGTTGAGGTTCAACTTACTGCTCCGGTTGAGTAGAGTGTAGCCGCCAAAGCTGGAATCAGTAGCACTCAGGTGAGAAGAACGGGAAGCACATATACCCAGTGTGCTGGCAGTGTCCTAAGGGGCCCAGCCTATCTGGCTGCCACGCCTGAATGTTTGCAACCGGGGCAGAGCTAGGCAGGCGCAATTGTGCAGCAATGCAAACTGCATAACCTGGCCAAATTTCACGGGTGTACAAGAAACCACGGGGGATTTACAAGGAGATATTCACCCGGAACTGCCGGAGGCCTGCCGGCACCAACATTCCGTAATTCTTCCAAAGAAGCCTTGAAAGAAGTGAAACGCTCTTATGTTGCAATAACTCAGAACTTCATTGAGTGTTCCCTGCAGAGTTCAATGGGTTGAACACAACCTTGGACTTATTAGAGCCAGATGTAGGCATTGCCGTCCATAGTGCTGGATGGACAGTGTTGGCGTGCCAAACAACTGAGCTCTAGTTCTCAACACTTGAACAAAGTGCCATAAGTTTAGGTTCTACTTACTACTCTGGTTGAGTAGAGTGTAGCCGTCAAAGCTGGAATCAGTAGCACTCAGGTGAGAAGAACGAGAAGCAGATATACCCAGTCCGCTGGCAGTGTCCTACGGGGACCAGCCTATCTGGCTGCCACGCCTGAATGTTTGCAACCGCGGCAGAGCTAGGGAGGCTCATTTGTGTAGCAATGAAAACTGCATAACCTGGCCAAATATCACGGATGTACAAGAAACCACGGGGGATTTATAAGGAAATGTTCACACGGAAAGGCCGGAGGTCTGGCGGCAGCAACATTCCGGAATTCTTCCTAAGAAGCCTTGAAAGCAGTGAAACGCTCCTATGTTGCAATAACTCAGAACCTCCTTCTGAGTGTTCCCGGCAGAGGTCATTCCCTGAACAAAACCGTGGACTAATTAGAACAAGATGTAGGCAGTGCCTTCCATAGTGCTGGATGGACAGTGGTGGGGTGCCAAACACCTGAGCTCTAGTTCTCAACACTTTCACAAATTGCCATAAGTTGAGGTTCAAGTTAGTGCTCTGGTTCATTAGAGTGTAGCCGTCAAAGCTGGAATCAGTAGCACTCAGGTGAGAAGAACGGGAAGCACATATAGCCAGTCTGCAGGCAATGTCCTACGAGGACCAGCCTATCTGGATGCCACGCCTGAATGTTTGCAACCGCGGCAGAGCTAGGCAGGCGCAATTGTGCAGCAATGCAAACTTCATAACCTGGCCAAATTTCACGGGTGTACAAGAAACCACGGGGGATTTACAAGGAGATGTTCACCCGGAACAGCCGGAGGCCTGCTGGCACCAACATTCCGTAATTCTTCCTAAGAAGCCTTGAAAGCAGTGAAACGCTCCTATGTTGCAACAACTCAGAACGTCAATCTGAGTGTTCAGGGAAGACGTCATTCGGCTGTACACAACCGTGGAATAATTAGAGCCAGATGTAGGCAGTGCCGTCCATAGTGCTGGATGGACAGTGGTGGCGTGCCAAACAACTGAGCTCTAGTTCTCAACACTTTCACACATTGCCATTAGTTGAGGTTCAACTTAATGCTCCGGTTGAGTAGAGTTTAGCCGTCAAAGTTGGAATCAGTAGCACTCAGGTGAGAAGAACGGGAAGCAGATATACACAGTCCGCTGGCAGTGTCCTACGGGGACCAGCCTATCTGGCTAACACGCCTTTATGTTTGCAACCGCGGCAGAGCTAGGCAGGCGCAATTGTGCAGCAATGCAAACTGCATAACCTGGGCAAATTTCACGGGTGTACAAGAAACCACGGGGGATTTTCAAGGATATGTTCACCCGGAACAGCCGGAGGCCTGCCGGCAGCAACATTCAGGAATTCTTCCTAAGAAGCCTTGAAAGCAGTGAAACGCTCTTTTGTTGCAATAACTCAGAACCTCAATCTGAGTGTTCCCGGCAGAGGTCATTCGGCTGAATATAACCATGGACTAATAAGACCCAGATGTAGGCAGTGCCGTCCGTAGTGCTGGATGGACAGTGGTGGCGTGCCAAACAACTGAGCTCTAGTTCTCAACACATTCACAAAGTGCCATAAGTTGAGGTTCAACTTACTGCTCCTTTAGAGTAGATTGTAGCCGTAAAACCTGGAATCAGTAGCACTCAGGAGAGAAAAACGGGAAGCAGATGTACCCAGTCTTTTGGCATTGTCCTACGGGGACCAGCCTATGTGGCTGCCACGCCAGAATGTTTGCAACTGTGGCAGAGCTAGGCAGGCGCAATTGTGCAGCAATGCAAACTACTTAACCTGGCCAAATTTCACGTGTGTACAAGAAACCACGGGGGATTTACAAGGAGATGTTCACCAGGAACAGCCGGAGTTCTGCCGGCAACAACATTCCGGAATTCTTCCTAAGAAGCCTTGAAAGAAGTGAAACGCTCCTATGTTGCCATAACACAGAACCTCATTATGAGTGTTTCCCGCAGAGGTCAATCTGCTGAACACAACCAGGGACTAATTAGAGCCAGATGTAGGCAGTGCCGTCCATAGTGCTGGACAGTGGTGGCGTGCCAAACAACTTAGCTCTAGTTCGCAACACTTTCACTAAGTGCCATAAATTGAGGTTCAACTTACTGCTCCGGTTGAGTAGAGTGTAGCTGTCAAAGCTGGAATCAGTAGCACTCAGGTGAGAAGAACGGGAAGCAGATATACCCAGTCCGCTGCAGTGTCCTACGGGGACCAGCCTATCTGGCTGCCACGCCTGAATGTTTGCAACTGCGGCAGAGCTAGGAGGCCCAATTGTGCAGCAATGCGAACTGCATAAGCTGGCCCAATTTCACGGGTGTACAAGAAACCACGGGGGATTTACATGGAGAAGTTCACCCGGAACAGCCAGAGGCCTGCCGGCAGCAAGATTCCGGAATTCTTCCTAAGAAGCCTTGAGAGCAGTGAAAAGCTCCTAGGTTGCAACAGCTCAGAACCTCATTCTGAGTGTTCCCGGCAGAGGTCATTTGGCTGAACACAACCGTGGACTAATTAGAGCCAGATGTAGGCAGTGCCGTCCATAGTGCTGGATGGACAGTGGTGGCGTGCCAAACAAGTGACTCTAGTTCTCAACACTTTCACAGAGTGCCATAAATTGAGGTTCAACTTACTGCTCAGGTTGAGTAGAGTGTACCGTCAAAGCTTTAATTAGTAGCACTCAGGAGAGAAGAATGGGAAGCAGATATACACAGTCCGCTGGCAGTGTCCTATGGGACCAGCCTATCGGCCTGCCACGCCTGAATGTTTGCAACCGCGGCAGAGCTAGGCAGGAGCAATTGTGCAGCAATGCAAACTGCATAACCTGGCCAAATTTCACAGGTGTACAATAAATCACGGGGGATTTACAAGGAGATGTTCACCCGCAACAGACGTTGTCCTGCCGGCAGCAACATTCTGGAATTCTTCCTAAGAAGCCTTGAAAGCAGTGAAACGCTCCTATGTTGCAACAACTCAGAACCTGATTCTGAGTTTTGCCGGTAGAAGTCATTCGGCTGAACAAAACCGTAGCCTAATTAGAGCCAGATGTAGGCATTGCCGTCCATAGTGCTGGATGGACAGTGGTGGCGTGCCAAACAACTGAGCTCTAGTTCTCAACATTTTCACAAAGTGCCATTAGTTGAGGTTCAACTTACTGCTCCGGTTGAGTAGAGTGTAGCCGTCGAAGCTGGAATCAGTATCACTCACGTGAGAAGGACGCGAAGCAGATATACCCAGACAGCTGGCATTGTCTTAAGGGGACCAGCCTATCTGGCTGCCACGCCTGAATGTTTGCAACCACGGCATAGCTAGGTAGGCGCAATTGTGCAGCAATGCAAACTGCATAACCTGGCCAAATTTCACAGGTGTACAATAAATCACGGGGGATTTACAAGCAGATGTTCACCCGCAACAGACGTTGTCCTGCCGGCAGCAACATTCTGGAATTCTTCCTAAGAAGCCTTGAAAGCAGTGAAACGCTCCTATGTTGCAACAACTCAGAACCCGATTCTGAGTTTTGCCGGTAGAAGTCATTCGGCTGAACAAAACCGTAGCCTAATTAGAGCCAGATGTAGGCAGTGCCGTCCATAGTGCTGGATGGACAGTGGTGGCGTGCCAAACAACTGAGCTCTAGTTCTCAACATTTTCACAAAGTGCCATTAGTTGAGGTTCAACTTACTGCTCCGGTTGAGTAGAGTGTAGCCGTCGAAGCTGGAATCAGTATCACTCACGTGAGAAGGACGCGAAGCAGATATACCCAGACAGCTGGCATTGTCTTAAGGGGACCAGCCTATCTGGCTGCCACGCCTGAATGTTTGCAACCACGGCATAGCTAGGTAGGCGCAATTGTGCAGCAATGCAAACTGCATAACCTGGCCAAATTTCACTGGTGTACAAGAAACCGCGCGGGATATACCAGGAGATGTTGACCCCAAACAGCCGGAGGCCTGCCGGCAGCAACATTCCAGAATTTTTCCTAAGAAGGCTTGAAAGCAGTGAAACGCTCCTAAGTTGAAATAACTCAGAACCTCATTCTGAATGTTTCCGGCAGAGGTCATTCGGCTGAACACAGCCGTGGAATAATTAGAGCCAGATGTAGGCAGTGCCGTCCATAGTGCTGGACAGTGGTGGAGTGCCAAACAACTGAGCTCTAGTGCTCAACACTTTCACAAAGTGCCATAAGTTGAGGTTCATCTTACTGCTCCGGTTGAGTAGAGTGTAGACATCAAAGCTGGAATCAGTAGCACTCAGGTGAGAAGAACGGGAAGCAGATATACCCAGTGGGCTGGCAGTGTCATACGGGGACCAGCCTACCTGGCTTCCACCCTGAATGTTTGCGACCACGGCAGAGCTAGGCACGAGCAATTGTGCAGCAATGCAAACTACATAACCTGGCCAAATTTCACGGGTGTAGAAGAAACCAGGGGGATTTACAAGGAGATGTTCACACAGAATAGCCCGAGGCCTGCAGGCAGCAAGATTACGGAATTCTTCCTAATAAGCCTTGAAAGCAGTGAAATGCTCCTATGTTGCAACAACTCAGAATCTCAATATGAGTTTTCCGGGCAGAGGTCATTCGGCTGAACACAATCGTGGAGTAATTAGAGCCAGATGTAGGCAGTGCCGTCCATAGTGCTGGATGGACTGTCGTGGCATGCCAAACAACTGAGCTCTAGTTCTCAACACTTTCACAAAGTGCCATAAGTTGAGGTTCAACTTACTGCTCCGGTTGAGTAGAGTGTAGCAGTCAAAGGTGGAATCAGTAGCACTCAGGTGAGAAGAACGGGAAGCAGATATACCCAGTCCGCTGGCAGTGTCCCACGGGGACCAGCCTATCTGGCTGCCACGCCTGAATGTTTGCAACCGCGGCAGAGCTAGGCAGGTGCAATTGTGTAGCAATGCAAACTGCATAACCTGGCCAAATGTCACGGGTGTACAAGAAACCACGGGGGATTTACAAGGAGATTTTCACCCGGAAAAGCCGGAGGCCTGCCGGCAGCAACATTCCAGAATTCTTCCTAAGAAGCCTTGAAAGCAGTGAAACGCTCCTATGTTGCAATAACTCAGAACCTCATTCTGAGTGTTCCCGGCAGAGGTCATTCGGTTGAACACAACCATGGACTTATTAGAGCCAGATGTAGGCAGTGCCGTCCATAGTCCTGGCTGAACTGTGGTGGCGTGACAAACAACTGAGCTCTAGTTCTCAACACTTTCACAAAGTGCCATAAGTTGAGGTTCAAGTTACTGTTCGGTTGAGTAGAGTATTGCCGTCAAAGCTGGAATCAGTAGCACTCCGGTGAAAAGAACGGGAAGTAGATATACCCAGTCGGCTGGCAGTGTCCTACGGGGACCAGCCTATCTGGCTGCCACGCCTGAATGTTTGTAACTGCGGCATAGCAAGGCAGGCGCAATTGTGCAGCAATGCGAACTGCATAACCTGGCCAAATTTCACGGGTGTACAAGAAACCACGGGGGATTTACAAGGAGATGTTCACCCAGAACAGTCGGAGGCTTGCCGGCAGCAAGATTCCGGAATTCTTCCTAAGAAGCCTTGAAAGCAGTGAAACGCTCCTATGTTGCAATAACTCAGAAAATCATTCTGAGTGTTCCCGGCAGAGGTCATTCGGCTGAACACAACCGTGGATTAATTAGAGCCAGACGTAGGCAGTGAAGTCCATAGTGCTAGATGGACAGTGGTGTCATGCCAAACACCTGAGCTCTAGTTCTCATCACTTTCACAAATTGCCATAATTTGAGGTTCAAGTTAGTGCTCTGGTTCAGTACAGTGTAGCCGTCAAAGCTGGAATCAGTAGCACTCAGATGAGAAGAACGGGAAGCACATATATCCAGTCTGCTGGCAATGTCCTACGGGGACCAGCCTATCTGGATGCCACGCCTGAATGTTTGCAACCGCGGCAGAGCTAGGCAGGCGCAATTGTGCAGCTGTGCAAACTGCATAACCTTGCCAAATTTCACGGGTGTACAAGAAACCACGGGGGATTTAGAAGGAGATGTTCACCAAGAACAGCAGGAGGCCTGCTGGCACCAACATTCCGTAATTCTTCCTAAGAAGCCTTCAAAGCAGTGAAACGCTCCTATGTTGCAACAACTCAGAACCTCAATCTCAGTGTTCCCGGCAGAGGTCATTCGGCTGAACACAACGTGGACTAATTAGAGCCTGATGTAGGCAGTGCCGTCCATAGTGCTGGATGGACAGTGGTGGCGTGCCAAACAACAGGGCTCTAGTACTCAACACTTTCACAAATTGCCATAAGTTGAGGTTCAACTTACTGCTCCGGTTGAGTAGAGTGTAGCCGCCAAAGCTGGAATCAGTAGCACTCAGGTGAGAAGAACGGGAAGCACATATACCCAGTGTGCTGGCAGTGTCCTAAGGGGCCCAGCCTATCTGGCTGCCACGCCTGAATGTTTGCAACCGGGGCAGAGCTAGGCAGGCGCAATTGTGCAGCAATGCAAACTGCATAACCTGGCCAAATTTCACGGGTGTACAAGAAACCACGGGGGATTTACAAGGAGATATTCACCCGGAACTGCCGGAGGCCTGCCGGCACCAACATTCCGTAATTCTTCCAAAGAAGCCTTGAAAGCAGTGAAACGCTCTTATGTTGCAATAACTCAGAACTTCATTCTGAGTGTTCCCTGCAGAGTTCAATGGGTTGAACACAACCTTGGACTTATTAGAGCCAGATGTACGCAGTGCCGTCCATAGTGCTGGATGGACAGTGTTGGCGTGCCAAACAACTGGGCTCTAGTTCTCAACACTTTCACAAAGTGCCATAAGTTGAGTTTCACCTTACTGCTCCGGTTGAGTAGAGTGTAGCCGTCAAAGCTGGAATCAGTTGCACTCAGATGAGAAAATGGGAAGCAGATATACCCAGTCGGCTGGCAGTGTCCTACGGGGACCAGCCTATCCGGCTGCCACGCCGGAATGTTTGCCAACGCGGCACAGCTAGGCAGGCGAAATTTTGCAGCAATGCAAACTGCATAACCTGGCCAAATTTCACGGGTGTACAAGAAACCACGGGGGATTTACAAGGAGATGTTCACCCGGAACAGCCAGAGGCCTGCCGGCAGCAACATTCAGGAATTCTTCCTAAGAAGCCTTGAAAGCAGTGAAACCCTCCTATGTTGCAATAACTCAGAACCTCATTCTGAGTGTTCCCGGCAGAGGTCATTCGGCTGAACATAACCATGGACTAATTAGAGCCAGATGTATGCAGTGCCGTCCGTAGTGCTGGATGGACAGTGGTGGCATGCAAAAAACTGAGCTCTAGTTCTCAACACTTTCACAAAGTGCCATAAGTTGAGGTTCAACTTACTGCTCCGGTTGAGTAGAGTGTAGCCGTCCAACCTGGAATCAGTAGCACTCAGGTGAGAAGAACGGGAAGCACATATACCCAGTCCGCTGGCAGTGTCCTACCGGGACTAGCCTTTCCGGCTTCCACGCCTGAATATTTGCAACCGAGGCAGAGCTAGGCAGGCGCAATTGTGCAGCAATGCAAACTGGCCAAATTTCGCGGGAGTACAAGAAACCACGGGGAATTTACAAGGAGATGTTGACCCGGAACAGCCGGAGGCCTGCCGGCAGCAAGATTCCGGAATTCTTCCTAATAAGCCTTGAAAGCAGTGAAACGCTCCTATTTTGCAACAACTCAGAATCACATTCTGAGTGTTCCCGGCAGAGGTCATTCGGTTGAACACAATCGTGGACTAATTAGAGCCAGATGTAGGCAGTGCCGTCCATAGTGCTTGACAGTGGTGGCGTGCCAAACAACTGAGCTCTAGTTCTCAACACTTTCACAAAGTGCCATAAGTTGAGGTTCAAGTTACTGCTCCGGTTGAGTAGAGTGTAGCCGACAAAGCTCGAATCAGTAGCTCTCAGGTGAGAAGAACGGGAAGCAGATATACCGAGTCCGCTGGCAGTGTCCTACGGGGACCAGCCTATCTGGCTGCCACGCCTGAAGGTTTGCAACCGCGGCAGAGCTAGGCAGGCGCAATTGTGCCCCAATGCAAATTGCATAACCTAGCCAAATTTTACAGGTGTACAAGATACCAAAGGGGATTTACAAGGATATGTTCACCCAGAAGAGCCGGAGGCCTGCCGGCAGCAAGATTCCGGAATTCTCCCTAAGAAACCTTGAAAGCACTGAAACACTCCTATGTTTCAACAACTCAGAACCTCATTCTGAGTGTTCGCGGCAGAGTTCATTGGGTTGAACACAACCGTGGACTTATTAGAGCCAGAAGTACGCAATGCCGTCCATAGTGCTGGATGAACTGGGGTGGCGTGCCAAACAACTGAGCTCTAGTTCTCAACACTTTCACAAAGTGCCATAAGTTGAGGTTCTACTTACTGCTCCGGTGGAGTAGAGTGTAGCCATCAAAGCTGGAATCAGTAGCACTCAGGTGAGAAGAACGGTAAGCAGATATACTGGTCCGCTGGCAGTGTCCTACGGGGACCAGCCTATCTGGCTAACACGCCTTTATGTTTGCAACCGCGGCAGAGCTAGGCAGGCGCAATTGCGCAGCAATGCAAACTGCATAACCTGGGCAAATTTCACGGGTGTACAAGAAACCACGGGGGATTTTCAAGGATATGTTCACCCGGAACAGCCGGAGGCCTGCCGGCAGCAACATTCAGGAATTCTTCCTAAGAAGCCTTGAAAGCAGTGAAACGCTCTTTTGTTGCAATAACTCAGAACCTCATTCTGAGTGTTCCTGGCAGAGGTCATTCGGCTGAATATAACCATGGACTAATAAGACCCAGATGTAGGCAGTGCCGTCCGTAGTGCTGGATGGACAGTGGTGGCGTGCCAAACAACTGAGCTCTAGTTCTCAACACATTCACAAAGTGCCATAAGTTGAGGTTCAACTTACTGCTCCGGTTGAGTAGAGTGTAGCCGTCCAAGCTGGAATCAGTAGCACTCAGGTGAGAAGAACGGGAAGCACATATACCAAGTCTGCAGGCAGTGTCCTATGGGGACTAGCCTTTCCGGCTGCCACGCCTGAATGTTTGCAACCGCGGCAGAGCTAGGCAGGCGCAATTGGGCAGCAATGCAAACTGGCCACATTTCGCGTGAGTACAAGAAACCACGGGGAATTTACAAGGAGATGTTCACCCGGAACCGCCGGAGGCCTGCTGGCAGAAGGTTCGTGAATTCTTCCTAATAAGCCTTGAAAGCAGTGAAAGGCTCCTATTTGGCAACAACTCAGAACCACATTCTGAGTGTTCCCGGCCGAGGTCATTCGGTTGAACACAACCGTGGACTAATTAGAGCCACATGTAGGCATTGCCGTCCTTAGTGCTGGACAGTGGTGGCGTGCCAAACAACTGAGCTCTAGTTCTCAACACTTTCACAAAGTGCCATAAGTTGAGGTTCAACTTACTGCTCCTTTAGAGTAGATTGTAGCCGTAAAACCTGGAATCAGTAGCACTCAGGAGAGAAAAACGGGAAGCAGATGTACCCAGTCTTTTGGCATTGTCCTACGGGGACCAGCCTATGTGGCTGCCACGCCAGAATGTTTGCAACTGTGGCAGAGCTAGGCAGGCGCAATTGTGCAGCAATGCAAACTACTTAACCTGGCCAAATTTCACGGGTGTACAAGAAACCACGGGGGATTTACAAGGAGATGTTCACCAGGAACAGCCGGAGTTCTGCCGGCAACAACATTCCGGAATTCTTCCTAAGAAGCCTTGAAAGAAGTGAAACGCTCCTATGTTGCCATAACACAGAACCTCATTATGAGTGTTTCCCGCAGAGGTCAATCTGCTGAACACATCCAGGGACTAATTAGAGCCAGATGTAGGCAGTGCCGTCCATAGTGCTGGACAGTGGTGGCGTGCCAAACAACTTAGCTCTAGTTCGCAACACTTTCACTAAGTGCCATAAATTGAGGTTCAACTTATTGCTCCGGTTGAGTAGAGTGTAGCTGTCAAAGCTGGAATCAGTAGCACTCAGGTGAGAAGAACGGGAAGCAGATATACCCAGTCCGCTGCAGTGTCCTACGGGGACCAGCCTATCTGGCTGCCATGCCTGAATGTTTGCAACTGCGGCAGAGCTAGGAGGCCCAATTGTACAGCAATGCGAACTGCATAAGCTGGCCCAATTTCACGGGTGTACAAGAAACCACGGGGGATTTACATGGAGAAGTTCACCCGGAACAGCCAGAGGCCTGCCGGCAGCAAGATTCCGGAATTCTTCCTAAGAAGCCTTGAGAGCAGTGAAAAGCTCCTAGGTTGCAACAGCTCAGAACCTCATTCTGAGTGTTCCCGGCAGAGGTCATTTGGCTGAACACAACCGTGGACTAATTAGAGCCAGATGTAGGCAGTGCCGTCCATAGTGCTGGATGGACAGTGGTGGCGTGCCAAACAAGTGACTCTAGTTCTCAACACTTTCACAGAGTGCCATAAATTGAGGTTCAACTTACTGCTCAGGTTGAGTAGAGTGTACCGTCAAAGCTTTAATTAGTAGCACTCAGGAGAGAAGAATGGGAAGCAGATATACACAGTCCGCTGGCAGTGTCCTATGGGACCAGCCTATCGGCCTGCCACGCCTGAATGTTTGCAACCGCGGCAGAGCTAGGCAGGAGCAATTGTGCAGCAATGCAAACTGCATACCCTGGCCAAATTTCACAGGTGTACAATAAATCACGGGGGATTTACAAGGAGATGTTCACCCGCAACAGACGTTGTCCTGCCGGCAGCAACATTCTGGAATTCTTCCTAAGAAGCCTTGAAAGCAGTGAAACGCTCCTATGTTGCAACAACTCAGAACCTGATTCTGAGTTTTGCCGGTAGAAGTCATTCGGCTGAACAAAACCGTAGCCTAATTAGAGCCAGATGTAGGCATTGCCGTCCATAGTGCTGGATGGACAGTGGTGGCGTGCCAAACAACTGAGCTCTAGTTCTCAACATTTTCACAAAGTGCCATTAGTTGAGGTTCAACTTACTGCTCCGGTTGAGTAGAGTGTAGCCGTCGAAGCTGGAATCAGTATCACTCACGTGAGAAGGACGCGAAGCAGATATACCCAGACAGCTGGCATTGTCTTAAGGGGACCAGCCTATCTGGCTGCCACGCCTAAATGTTTGCAACCACGGCATAGCTAGGTAGGCGCAATTGTGCAGCAATTCAAACTGCATAACCTGGCCAAATTTCACTGGTGTACAAGAAACCGCGCGGGATATACCAGGAGATGTTGACCCCAAACAGCCGGAGGCCTGCCGGCAGCAACATTCCAGAATTTTTCCTAAGAAGGCTTGAAAGCAGTGAAACGCTCCTATGTTGCAATAACTCAGAACCTCATTCTGAATGTTTCCAGCAGAGGTCATTCGGCTGAACACAGCCGTGGAATAATTAGAGCCAGATGTAGGCAGTGCCGTCCATAGTGCTGGACAGTGGTGGAGTGCCAAACAACTGAGCTCTAGTGCTCAACACTTTCACAAAGTGCCATAAGTTGAGGTTCATCTTACTGCTCCGGTTGAGTAGAGTGTAGACATCAAAGCTGGAATCAGTAGCACTCAGGTGAGAAGAACGGGAAGCAGATATACCCAGTGGGCTGGCAGTGTCATACGGGGACCAGCCTACCTGGCTTCCACCCTGAATGTTTGCGACCACGGCAGAGCTAGGCAGGAGCAATTGTGCAGCAATGCAAACTGCATAACCTGGCCAAATTTCACCGGTGTACAAGAAACCACGGGGGATTTACAAGGAGATGATCACCCGGAACAGCCGGAGGCCTGCCCACATGAACATTCCGGAATTCTTCCTAAGAATTCTTGAAAGCAGTGAAAGGCTCCTATGTTACTATAACTCAGAACCTCATTCTGAGTGTTCCCCGCAGAGGTCATTCGGCTGAACACAACCGTGGACTAATTAGAGCCAGATGTAGGCATTGCCTTCCATAGTGCTGGATGAACAATGGTGACGTGCCAAACAACTGAGCTCTAGTTCTAAACACTTTCACAAAGTGCCATAAGTTGAGGTTCACCTTATTGCTCCGGTTGAGTAGAGTGTAGCCGTCCAAGCTGGATTCAGTAGCTATCAGGTGAGAAGAACGGGAAGCACATATACCCCGTACGCTGGCAGTGTCCTACGGGGACAAGCCTATCTGGCTGCCACGCCTGAATGTTTGCAACCGCGGCACAGCTAGCCAGGCGCAATTGTGCAGCAATGCAAACTGGCCAAATTTCGTGGGTGTACAAGAAATCACGGGGGATTTACAAGGAGATGTTCACCCAGAACAGCTGGAGGCCTGCCGGCAGCAAGATTCCGGAATTCTTCCTAATAAGCCTTGAAAGCAGTGAAATGCTCCTATGTTGCAACAACTCAGAACTTCAATCTCAGTGTTCCCGGCAGAGGCCATTCGGCTGAACACAACCGTGGACTAAATAGAGCCAGATGTAGGCAGTGCCATCCATAGTGCTGGATGGACAGTGGTGGCGTGGAAAACAAATGAGTTCTAGTTCTCAACACTTTCACAAAGTGCCATGAGTTGAGGTTCAAGTTACTGCTCCGGTTGAGTAGAGTGTAGCCGTCCAAGCTGGAATCAGTAGCACTCAGGTGAGAAGAACGGGAAGCAGATATGCCCAGTCCGCTGGCAGTGTCCTAAGGGGACGAGCCTATCTGGCTGCCTCGCCCGAATGTTTGCAACAGCGGCAGAGCGAGGCAGGCGCAATTGTGCAGCAATGCAAACTACATAACCTGGCCAAATTTCACGGGTGTACAAGAAACCAGGGGGATTTACAAGGAGATGTTCACACAGAACAGCCCGAGGCCTGCAGGCAGCAAGATTCCGGATTTCTTCCTAATAAGCCTTGAAAGCAGTGAAACGCTCCTATGTTGCAACAACTCAGAATCTCAATATGAGTGTTCAGGGCAGAGGTCATTCGGCTGAACACAATCGTGGAGTAATTAGAGCCAGATGTAGGCAGTGCCGTCCATAGTGCTGGATGGACTGTCGTGGCATGCCAAACAACTGAGCTCTAGTTCTCAACACTTTCACAAAGTGCCATAAGTTGAGGTTCAACTTACTGCTCCGGTTGAGTAGAGTGTAGCAGTCAAAGGTGGAATCAGTAGCACTCAGGTGAGAAGAACGGGAAGCAGATATACCCAGTCCACTGGCAGTGTCCCACGGGGACCAGCCTATCTGGCTGCCACGCCTGAATGTTTGCAACCGCGGCAGAACTAGGCAGGTGCAATTGTGTAGCAATGCAAACTGCATAACCTGGCCAAATGTCACGGGTGTACAAGAAACCACGGGGGATTTACAAGGAGATGTTCACCCGGAAAAGCCGGAGGCCTGCCGGCAGCAACATTCCAGAATTCTTCATAAGAAGCCTTGAAAGCAGTGAAACGCTCCTATGTTGCAATAACTCAGAACCTCATTCTGAGTGTTCCCGGCAGAGGTCATTCGGTTGAACACAACCATGGACTTATTAGAGCCAGATGTAGGCAGTGCCGTCCATAGTCCTGGCTGAACTGTGGTGGCGTGACAAACAACTGAGCTCTAGTTCTCAACACTTTCACAAAGTGCCATAAGTTGAGGTTCAAGTTACTGTTCGGTTGAGTAGAGTATTGCCGTCAAAGCTGGAATCAGTAGCACTCCGGTGAAAAGAACGGGAAGTAGATATACCCAGTCGGCTGGCAGTGTCCTACGGGGACCAGCCTATCTGGCTGCCACGCCTGAATATTTGTAACTGCGGCATAGCAAGGCAGGCGCAATTGTGCAGCAATGCGAACTGCATAACCTGGCCAAATTTCACGGGTGTACAAGAAACCACGGGGGATTTACAAGGAGATATTCACCCAGAACAGTCGGAGGCTTGCCGGCAGCAAGATTCCGGAATTCTTCCTAAGAAGCCTTGAAAGCAGTGAAACGCTCCTATGTTGCAATAACTCAGAAAATCATTCTGAGTGTTCCCGGCAGAGGTCATTCGGCTGAACACAACCGTGGATTAATTAGAGCCAGATGTAGGCAGTGAAGTCCATAGTGCTAGATGGACAGTGGTGTCATGCCAAACACCTGAGCTCTAGTTCTCATCACTTTCACAAATTGCCATAATTTGAGGTTCAAGTTAGTGCTCTGGTTCAGTACAGTGTAGCCGTCAAAGATGGAATCAGTAGCACTCAGATGAGAAGAACGGGAAGCACATATATCCAGTCTGCTGGCAATGTCCTAGAGGGACCAGCCTATCTGGATGCCACGCCTGAATGTTTGCAACCGCGGCAGAGCTAGGCAGGCGCAATTGTGCAGCTGTGCAAACTGCATAACCTTGCCAAATTTCACGGGTGTACAAGAAACCACGGGGGATTTAGAAGGAGATGTTCACCAAGAACAGCCGGAGGCCTGCTGGCACCAACATTCCGTAATTCTTCCTAAGAAGCCTTCAAAGCAGTGAAACGCTCCTATGTTGCAACAACTCAGAACCTCAATCTGAGTGTTCCCGGCAGAGGTCATTCGGCTGAACACAACATGGACTAATTAGAGCCTGATGTAGGCAGTGCCGTCCATAGTGCTGGATGGACAGTGGTGGCGTGCCAAACAACAGGGCTCTAGTACTCAACACTTTCACAAATTGCCATAAGTTGAGGTTCAACTTACTGCTCCGGTTGAGTAGAGTGTAGCCGCCAAAGCTGGAATCAGTAGCACTCAGGTGAGAAGAACGGGAAGCACATATACCCAGTGTGCTGGCAGTGTCCTAAGGGGCCCAGCCTATCTGGCTGCCACGCCTGAATGTTTGCAACCGGGGCAGAGCTAGGCAGGCGCAATTGTGCAGCAATGCAAACTGCTTAACCGGGCCAAATTTCACGGGTGTACAAGAAACCACGGGGGATTTACAAGGAGATATTCACCCGGAACAGCCATAGGGCTGCCGGCACCAACATTCCGTAATTCTTCCAAAGAAGCCTTGAAAGCAGTGAAACGCTCTTATGTTGCAATAACTCAGAACTTCATTCTGAGTGTTCCCTGCAGAGTTCAATGGGTTGAACACAACCGTGGACTTATTAGAGCCAGATGTACGCAGTGCCGTCCATAGTGCTGGATGAACTGGGGTGGCGTGCCAAACAACTGAGCTCTAGTTCTCAACACTTTCACAAAGTGCCATAAGTTGAGTTTCACCTTACTGCTCCGGTTGAGTAGAGTGTAGCCGTCAAAGCTGGAATCAGTTGCACTCAGATGAGAAAATGGGAAGCAGATATACCCAGTCGGCTGGCAGTGTCCTACGGGGACCAGCCTATCCGGCTGCCACGCCGGAATGTTTGCCAACGCGGCACAGCTAGGCAGGCGAAATTTTGCAGCAATGCAAACTGCATAACCTGGCCAAATTTCACGGGTGTACAAGAAACCACGGGGGATTTACAAGGAGATGTTCACCCGGAACAGCCAGAGGCCTGCCGGCAGCAACATTCAGGAATTCTTCCTAAGAAGCCTTGAAAGCAGTGAAACCCTCCTATGTTGCAATAACTCAGAACCTCATTCTGAGTGTTCCCGGCAGAGGTCATTCGGCTGAACATAACCATGGACTAATTAGAGCCAGATGTATGCAGTGCCGTCCGTAGTGCTGGATGGACAGTGGTGGCGTGCCAAACAACTGAGCTCTAGTTCTCAACACTTTCACAAAGTGCCATAAGTTGAGGTTCAACTTACTGCTCCGGTTGAGTAGAGTGTAGCCGTCCAACCTGGAATCAGTAGCACTCAGGTGAGAAGAACGGGAAGCACATATACCCAGTCCGCTGGCAGTGTCCTACCGGGACTAGCCTCTCTGGCTGCCACGCCTGAATATTTGCAACCGAGGCAGAGCTAGGGAGGCCCATTTGTGTAGCAATGAAAACTGCATAACCTGGCCAAATATCACGGATGTACAAGAAACCACGGGGGATTTATAAGGAAATGTTCACACGGAAAGTCCGGAGGACTGGCGGCAGCAAGATTCCGGAATTATTCCTAAGAAGCCTTGAAAGCAGTGAAACGCTCCTATGTTGCAATAACTCAGAACCTCCTTCTGAGTGTTCCCGGCAGAGGTCATTCCGCTGAACACAACCGTGGACTAATTAGAACAAGATGTAGGCAGTGCCTTCCATAGTGCTGGATGGACAGTGGTGGGGTGCCAACACCTGAGCTCTAGTTCTCAACACTTTCACAAATTGCCATAAGTTGAGGTTCAAGTTAGTGCTCTGGTTCATTAGAGTGTAGCCGTCAAAGCTGGAATCAGTAGCACTCAGGTGAGAAGAACGGGAAGCACATATAGCCAGTCTGCAGGCAATGTCCTTCGAGGACCAGCCTATCTGGATGCCATGCCTGAATGTTTGCAACCGCGGCAGAGCTAGGCAGGCGCAATTGTGCAGCAATGCAAACTTCATAACCTGGCCAAATTTCACGGGTGTACAAGAAACCACGGGGGATTTACAAGGAGATGTTCACCCGGAACAGCCGGAGGCCTGCTGGCACCAACATTCCGTAATTCTTCCTAAGAAGCCTTGAAAGCAGTGAAACGCTCCTATGTTGCAACAACTCAGAACGTCAATCTGAGTGTTCACGGAAGAGGTCATTGGGCTGAACACAACCGTGGACTAATTAGAGCCAGATGTAGGCAGTGCCGTCCATAGTGCTGGATGGACAGTGGTGGCGTGCCAAACAACTGAGCTTTAGTTCTCAACACTTTCACACATTGCCATTAGTTTAGTTTCAACTTACTGCTCCCGTTGAGTAGAGTGTACCCGTTAAAGCTGGAATCAGTAGCACTCAGATGAGAAGAACGGGAAGAAAAATACCCAGTCCGCTGGCAGTGTCCTACGGGTAACAGACTTTCTGGCTGCCACGCCTGAATGTTTGCAAGCACGTAGAGATAGGCAGGCGCCATTGTGCAGCATTGCCAACTGCATAACATGGCTAAATTTCACGGGTGTACAAGAAACCACGAAGGATTTACAAGGAGATGTTCACGCGGAACAGCCGGATGCTTGCCAGCAGCAATATTCCGGAATTCTTCCTAAAAAGCCTTGAAAGCAGTTTAACGCACCTATGTTGCAACAACTCAGAACCGCATTCTGTGTGTTCCCAGCAGAGGTCATTCGGCTGAACACAACCGTGGACTAATTAGAGCCAGATGTAGGCAGTGCCGTCCATAGTGCTGGATGGACAGTGGTGGCCTGCCAAACAACTGAGCTCTAGTTGTCAACACTTTCACAAAGTGCCATAAGTTGAGTTCAACTTACTGCTCCGGTTGAGTAGAGTGTAGCCGTCCAAGCTGGAATCAGTAGCACTCAGGTGAGAAGAACGGGAAGCAGATATACCCAGTCCGCTGGCAGTGTCCTACGGGGATCAGCCTATCTGGCTGCCACGCCTGAATGTTTGCAACCACGGAAGAGCTAGGCAGGCGCCATTGTGCAGCAATGTAAACTGCATAACCTGGCCAAATTTCAGGGGTGTACAAGAAACCACGGGGGATTTACAAGGAGATGTTCACCCGGAACATTCGCAGGCCTGCCGGAAGCAAGATTGAGGAATTCTTCCTAAGAAGCCTTGAAAGCAGTCAAACGCTCCTATGTTGCAATAACTCAGAATCTCATTCTGAGTGTTCCCGGCAGACGTCATTCGGCTGACCACAACCGTGGACTAATTAGAGCCAGATGTAGGCAGTGCCGTCCATAGTGCTGGATGGACAGTGGTGGCGTGCCAAACAACTGAGCTCTAGTTCTCAACACTTTCACAAAGTGCCATAAGTTGATGTTCCACTTACTGCTCCGGTTGAGTAGAGTGTAGCCGTCAAAGCTGGAATCACTAGCACTCAGGTGAAAAGAATGGGAAGCAGATATACCCAATCCGCTGGCAGTATCCTATGGTGACCAGCCTATCTGGCTGCCAAGCCTGAATGATTGCAACCACGGCAGAGCTAGGCAGGCACTATTGTGCAGCAATGCAAACTGCATAACCTGGCCAAATTTCACGGGTATACAAGAAACCACGGGGGATTTACAAGGAGATGTTCACCCGGAACAGCCGGAGGCCTGCCGGCAACAAGATTCCGGAATTCTTCCTAAGAAGCCTTGAAAGCAGTGAAACGCACCTATGTTGCAAGAACTCAGAACCGCATTCTGAGTGTTCCTGGCAGAGGACTTTTGGCTGAACACAACCGTGGACTAATTAGAGCCAGATATAGGCAGTGCCGTCCATGGCGCTGGATGGACAGTGGTGGCGTGCCAAACAACTGAGCTCTAGTGTTCAACACTTTCACAAAGTGCCATAAGTTGAGGTTCAACTTACTGCTCCGGTTGAGTAGAGTTTAGCCGTCAAAGCTGGAATCACTAGCACTCAGGTGAGAAGAACAGGAAGCAGATATACCCAGTCCAATGGCAGTGTCCTACGGGGACCAGCCTATCTGGCTGCAACGCCTGAATGTTTGCAACCACGGCATAGCTAGGCAGGCGCAATTGTGCAGCAATGCAAACTGCATAACCTGGCCAAATTTCACGGATGTACAATAAACCACAGGGGTTTACAAGATGTTTACCCGGAAAAGCCGGAAGCCTGCCGGCAACAAGTTTCCGGAATTCTTCCTAAGAAGCCTTGAAAGCAGTGAAACACTCCTATGTTGCAATAACTCAGAACCTCAATCTGAGTATTCCTTGCAGAGGTTATTCGGCTGAACACATCCGTGGACTAATTAGAGCCAGATATAGGCTGTGCTGTCCATAATGCTGGATGGACAGTGGTGGCGTGCAAAACAACTGAGCTCTAGTGTTCAACACTTTCACAAAGTGCCATAAGTTGAGGTTCATCTTACTGCACCGGTTGAGTAGAGTGTAGCCGACAAAGCTGGAATCAGTAGCACTCATGTGAGAAGAACGGGAAGCAGATATACACAGTCTTCTGGCAGTGTCCTAAGGGGACCAGCCTATGTGGCTGCCACGCCTGCATGTTTGCAAACACGGCAACGCTAGGCAGGCGCAATTGTGCAGCAATGCAAACTGCATAACCTCGCCAAATTTCACGGGTGTAGAAGAAACCACGGGGGATTTACAAGGAGACGTTCACCCAGAACAGCCGGAGGCCTGCCGGCAGCAACATTGCGGAAATCTTCCTAAGAAGCCTTGAAAGCAGTGAAATGCTCCTATATTGCAACAACTCACAACCTCATTCTGAGTGTTCCCGGCAGCGGTCATTCGGCTGAACACAACCGTGGACTAATTAGAGCCAGATGTAGGCAGTGCCGTCCATAGTGCTGGATGGACAGTGGGGGAGTGCCAAACAACTGAGCTCTAGTTCTCAACACTTTCACAAAGTGCCATCAGTTGACGTTCAACTTACTGCTCCGGTTCAGTAGAGTGTAGCCGTCAAAGCTGGAATCAGTAGCACTCAGGTTAGAAGAACCGGAAGCAGATATACCCAGTCCGCTGGCAGGGTCCTACGGGGACCAGCCTATCTGGCTGACACGCCTGAATATTTGCAACCGCCGCAGAGCTAGCCAGGCGCAATTGTTCAGCAATGCAAACTGCATCACCTGGCCAAATTTCACGGATGTACAAGAAATCACGGGGGATTTAAAAGGAGATGTTCACCCCGAACAGCCTTTGGCCTGCCGGCAGCAACATTCCGGAATTCTTGTAAGAAGCCTTGAAAGCAGTGAAAAGCTACTATGTTGCAACAATTCAGATCCTCATTCTGAGTGTTCCCGGCAGAGGTCATTCGGCTGAACACAACCGTGGACTAATTAGAGCCAGATATAGGCAGTGCCATCCATAGTGCTGGATGGACTGTGGTGGCGTGCAAAACAACTGAGCTCTAGTTCTCAACACTTTCACAAAGTCCCATAAGTTGAGGTTCAACTTACTGCTCCGGTTGAGTATTATGTAGCCGTCAAAGCTGGAATCAGTAGCACTCAGGTGAGAAGAACAGGAAGCAGATATACCCAGTCCGCTGGCAGTGTCCTAACGGGACCAGGCTATATGGCTGCTACTTCTCACTGTTTGCATCCGAGGCAGAGCTAGCAGGCGCAATAGTGCAGCAATGCAAACTGCATTACCTGGCCAAATTTCACGGGTGTACAAGAAACCACGGGGGATTTACAAGGAGATATTCACCCGGAACATTCGGAGGCCTGCCTGAAGCAAGATTGAGGAATTCTTCCTGTGAAGCCTTGAAAGCAGTGAAACGCTCCTATGTTGCAAAAACTCAGAACCTCATTCTGAGTTTTCCCGGCAGAGGTCATTCGGCTGAACACAACCGTGGACTAATTAGAGCCAGATGTAGGCAATGCCGTCCATACTGCTGGATGGACAGTGGTGGCGTGCCAAACAACTGAGCTCTAGTTCTCAACACTTTCACAAAGTGCCATAAGTTGAGGTTCAATTTATTGCTCCGGTTGTGTAGAGTGTAGCCCTCAAAGCTGGAATCAGTAGCACTCAGGTGAGAAGAACGGGAAGCAGATATACCCAGTCCTCTGACAGTGACCTACGGGGCCCAGGCTATGTTGCTGCCACTCCTGAATGTTTGCCGGCGCCTCAGAGCTAGGCAGGCGCAATTTTGCAGCAATGCAAACTGCATAACCTGGCCAAATTTCACGGGTGTACAAGAAACCACGCGGGATTTACAAGGAGATGTTCCAACGGAACATCCGGAGTCCTGCCGGCAGCAACATTTCGAAATTCTTCCTAAAAAGCCTTGAAAGCAGTGAAACGCTCCTATGTTGGAATGACTTTGAAGCTCATTCTGAGTGTTCCCGGCAGAGGTCATTCGGCTGAACACAACCGTGGACTAATTAGAGCCAGATGTAGGCAGTGCCGTCCATAGTGCTGGGTGGACAGTGGTGGCGTGACAAACAACTGAGCTCTAGTTCTCAATACTTTCACAAAGTGCCATAAGTTGAGGTTCAACTTACTGGTCCGGTTGAGTAGAGTGTAGCCCTCAAAGCTGGAATCAGTAGCACTCAGGTGAGAAGAACGGGAAGCACATATATCCAGTCCGCTGGCAGTGTCCTACGGGGACCAGCCTATCTGGCGGCCACGCCTGAATGTTTGCAACCTCGGCAG
The DNA here is from genome assembly GCF_024711535.1 of Dipodomys merriami. Lineage (NCBI taxonomy): Eukaryota > Metazoa > Chordata > Mammalia > Rodentia > Heteromyidae > Dipodomys > Dipodomys merriami. The sequence continues at coordinate 18,441 of NW_027203704.1, read as the reverse complement.
AGCTAGGCAGGCGCAATTGAGCAGCAATGCAAACTGCATAACCTGGCCAAATTTCACGGGTGTACAAGAAACCACCGGGGATTTACAAGGAGATGTACCCCCAGAACAGCCGGAGGTCAGCCGGAAGAAGGTTGAGGAATTCTTCCTAAGAAGCATTGAAAGTAGTGAAACGCTCCTATGTTGCAATAACTCAGAACCTCATTCTGAGTGTTCCTGGCAGAGATCATTCGGCTGAACACAACCGTGGATTAATTAGAGCCAGAAGTAGGCAGTGCCGTCCATAGTGGTGGATGGACTGTGGTGGCGTGCCAAACAACTGAGCTCTGGTTCTCAACACTTTCACAAAGTGCCATAAGTTGAGGTTCACCTTACTGCTCCGGGTGAGTAGAGTGTAGCCATCAAAGCTGGATTCACTACCACTCAGGTGAGAAGAAAGGGAAGCAAATATACCCAGTCCGATGGCAGTGTCCTACGGGGACCAGCCTATCTGGCTGCCACGCCTGAATGTTTGCAATGGCGGCAGAGCTAGGCAGGCGCAATTGTGCAGCAATGCAAACTGCATAACCTGGCCAAATTTCACGGGTGTACAAGAAACCACCGGGGATTTACAAGGAGATGTACCCCCAGAACAGCCGGAGGTCAGCCGGAAGAAGGTTGAGGAATTCTTCCTAAGAAGCATTGAAAGTAGTGAAACGCTCCTATGTTGCAATAACTCAGAACCTCATTCTGAGTGTTCCTGGCAGAGATCATTCGGCTGAACACAACCGTGGACTAATTAGAGCCAGAAGTAGGCAGTGCCGTCCATAGTGGTGGATGGACTGTGGTGGCGTGCCAAACAACTGAGCTCTGGTTCTCAACACTTTCACAAAGTGCCATAAGTTGAGGTTCACCTTACTGCTCCGGTTGAGTAGAGTGTAGCCGTGAAAGCTGGAATCAGTAGCCCTTAGGTGAGAAGAATCGGAAGCACATATACCCAGTCCGCAGACAGTGGCCTATGGGGACCAGCCTATGGGCTGCCAGGCCTGAATGTTTGCCAGCGCGGAAGAGCTAGGCAGGCGCAATTGTGCAGCAATGCAAACTGCGTAACCTGGCCAAATTTCACGGGTGTACAAGAAAACACGGGAGATTTACAAGGAGATTTTCACCCGGAACAGCCGGAGGCCTGCCGGCAGCAACATTCCGAAATTCTTCCTAAGAGACCTTGAAAGCAGTGAAACGCTCCTATGTTGCAATAACTCAGAACCTCATTCTGAGTGTTCCCGGCAGAGGTCATTTGGCTGAACACAACCGTGGACTAATTATAGCCAGATATTGGCAGTGCCGTCCATAGTACAGGATGGACAGTGGTGGGGTGCCAAACAACTGAGCTCTAGTTCTCTACACTTTAACAAAGTGCCATAAGTTGAGGTTCACCTTACTGCTCCGGGTGAGTAGAGTGTAGCCATCAAAGCTGGATTCACTACCACTCAGGTGAGAAGAAAGGGAAGCAAATATACCCAGTCCGATGGCAGTGTCCTACGGGGACCAGCCTATCTGGCTGCCACGCCTGAATGTTTGCAATGGCGGCAGAGCTAGGCAGGCGCAATTGTGCAGCAATGCAAACTGCATAACCTGGTCAAATTTCACGGGTGTACAAGATACCACGGGGGATTTACAAGGAGATGTTCACCCGGAACAGCCGGAGGCACGCCGGCAGCAGGATTCCGGAATTCTTCCTAAGAAGAATTGAAATCAGTGAAACCCTCCTTTGTTGCAATAACTCAGAACCTCATTCTGAGAGTTGCCGGCAGAGGTCATTCAGCTGAACACAACCGTGGACTAATTAGAGCCAGATGTATTCAGTGCCTTCCATAATGCTGGATGGAGAGTGGTGGCGTGCCAAACAACTGAGCTCTAGTTCTCAAAACTTTCACAACGTGCCATAAGTTGAAGTTCAACTTACTGCTCCGTTTGAATAAAGTGTAGCCGTCAAAGCTGGAATCAGTAGCACTCAGGTGAGAAGAACGGGAAGCAGATATACCCAGTCCGCTGGCAGTGTCCTACGGGGACCAGCCTATCTGGCTGCCACGCCTGAATATTTGCAACTGCGGCACAGCTAGCCAGGCGCAATTGTGCAGCAATGCAAACTGCATAACCTGGCCAAATTTCACGGGTGTACAAGAAACCACGGGGGATATACTAGGGGATGTTCACCCAGAACAGCCGGAGGCCTGCCGGCAACAAGATTCCGAAATTCTTCCCAAGAAGCCTTGAAAGCAGTGAAACGCTCCTGTGTTGCAATAACTAAGAACCTCTTTCTGAATGTTCCCAGCAGAGGTCATTCGGCTGAACACAAACGTGGACTAAATATAGCCAGGTGTAGGCAGTGCCATTCATAGTGCTGGACAGTGGTGGCGTGCCAAACAACTGAGCTCTACTTCTCAACACTTTCACAAAGTGCCATAAGTTGAGGTTCAACTTACTGCTCCGGTTGAGTAGAGCGTAGCCATAAAAGCTGGAATCAGTAGCACTCAGGTGAGAAGAACGGGAAGCAGATATACCCAGTCCGCTGGCAGTGTCCTACGGGGACCAGTCTATCTGGCTGCCACGCCTGAATGTTTGCAACCGCGGCAGTGCTAGGCAGGCGCAATCGTGCAGCAATGCAAACTTCATTAACTAGCCAAATTTCACGGGTGTACAAGAAACCACGGGGGATTTACAAGGAGATGTTCACCCGGAACAGCAGGAGGCCTGCCGGCAGCAACATTCTGGAATTCTTCCTAAGAAGCCTTGAAAGCAGTGAAACGCTCCTATGTTGCAGTAACTCAGAACCTCATTCTGAGTGTTCCCGGCAGAGGTCATTCGGCTGAACACAACCGTGGACTAATTAGAGGCTGATGTAGGCAATGCCGTCCATAGTGCTGGATGGACAGTTGTGACGTGCCACACAACTGAGCTCTAGTTTTCAACACTTTCACAACGTGCCCTAAGTTGAGGTAAAACTAACTGCTCCGGTTGAGTAGAGTGTAGTCCTCAAAGCTGGAATCAGTAGCACTCAGGTGAGAAGAACAGGAAGCAGATATACCACCTGGCTGGCAGTGTCCTACGGGTACCAGCCTATCTGGCTGCCACGACTGAATGTTTGCCAACGCGACAGAGTTAGGCAGGCGCAATTTTGCAGCAATGCAAACTTCATAACCTGGCCAAATATCACCGGTATACAAGAAACCACGGGGGATTTACAAGGAGATGTTCACCCGGAACAGCCGGAGGCCTGCCGATAGCAAGTTTTCGGAATTCTTCCTAAGAAGCCTTGAAAGCAGTGAAACACTCCTATGTTGTAATAATTCAGAACCTCATTCTGAGTGTTCCTGGCAGAGGTCATTCGGCTGAACACAACCGTGGACTAAATAGAGCCAGGTGTAGGCAGTGCCGTCCATAGTGCTGGACAGTGGTGGCGTGCAAATCAACTGAGCTCTAGTTCTCAACACTTTCACAAAGTGCCATAAGTTGAGGTTCAACTCACTGCTCCGGTTGAGTAGAGTGTAGCCCTCAAAGCTGGAACCAGTAGCACTCAGATGAGAAGAATGGGAAGCAAATATACCCAGTCCTTTGGCAGTGTCCTACGGGGACCAGCCTTTCTGGCTGCCACGCCTGAATGTTTGCCAGCGCGGTAGAGCTAGGCAGGCGCAATTGTGCAGCAATGCAAAGTCCATAACCTGGCCAAATTTCACGGGTGTACAAGAAACCACGGGGGATTTACAAGGAGATGTTCACGCGGAACAGCCGGAGGCCTTCCGAAGCAAGATTGAGGAATTCTTCCTGTGAAGCCTTGAAAGCAGTGAAACGCTCCTATGTTGCAATAACTCAGAACTTCATTCTGAGTGTTCCCGGCAGAGGTCATTCGGCTGAACACAACCGTGGACTAATTAGAGCCAGATGTAGGCAGTGTCGTCCATATTGCTGGAATGTGCTGTCGTGCTAAACAACTAAGCTCTAGTTCTCAACACTTTGACTAGTGCCATAAGTTGTGGTTCACCTTACTGCTCTGGTTGAGTAGAGTGTAGCCTTCAAAGCTGGAATCAGTAGCACTCAGGTGAGAAGAACGTGAAGCACATATAACCAGTCCACTGGCAGTGTCCTACGGGTACCAGCCTATCTGGCTGCCACGCCTGAATGTTTGCAACCTCGGCAGAGATAGGCAGCCGCAATTGTGCAGCAATGCAAACTGCATAACCTGGCCAAATTTCACGGGTGTACAAGAAACCACGGGGGATTTACAAGGAGATGTACACCCAGAATAGCCGGAGGCCAGCCGGAAGAAGGTTGAGGAATTCTTCCTAAGAAGCCTTGAAAGCAGTGAAACACTCCTATGTTGCAATAACTGAGAACCTCATTCTGAGTGTACCGGCAGAGATCATTTAGCTGAACACAAGCGTGGACTAATTAGAGACAGATGTAGGCAGTGCCGTCCATAGTGCTGGATGGACTGTGGTGGCGTGCCAAACAACTGAGCTCTACTTCTCAACACTTTCACAAAGTGCCATGAGTTGAGGTTCACCTTACTGATCCGGTTGAGTAGAGTGTAGCCGTCAAAGCTGGAATCAGTAGCCCTTAGGTGAGAAGAATCAGAAGCACATATACCCAGTCCGCTGACAGTGTCCTATGGGAACCAGCCTATCGGCTGCCAGGCCTGATGTTTGCCAGCGCGGCAGAGCTAGGCAGGCGCAATTGTGCAGCAATGCAAACTGCATAACCTGGCCAAATTTCACGGGTGTACAAGAAAACACAGGAGATTTGCAAGGAGATGTTCACCCGGAACAGCCGGAGGCCTGCCGGCAGCCACATTCTGGATTTCTTCCTAAGAAGCCTTGAAAGCAGTGAAACGCTCCTATGTTGCAACAATTCAGAACCTCATTCTGAGTGTTGCCGGCAGAGGTCATTCGGCTGAACAAAACCGTGGACTTATTAGAGCCAGATGTAGGCAGTGCCGTCCATAGTGCTGGATGGACTGTGGTGGCGTGCCAAACAACTGAGCTCTCGTTCTCAACACTTTCACAAAGTGGATGAGTTGCGCTTCAACTTACTGCTCCGCTTGAATAGAGTGTAGCCGTCAAAGCTGGAATCAGTAGCACTCAGGTGAGAAGAACGGGAAGCAGATATACCCAGTCCGCTGGCAGTGTCCTACGGGGACCAGCCTATCTGGCTGCTACGCCTGAATGTTTGCAACCGCGGCACAGCTAGGCAGGCGCAATTGTGCAGCAATGCAAACTGCATAAACTGCCCATATTTCACGGGTATACAAAAAAACACGGGGGATTTACAAGGAGATGTTCACCCGGAACAGCCGGAGGCCTGCCGTCAGCAAGAATCCGGAATTCTTCCTAAGAAGCCTTGAAAGCAGTGAAACGCTCCTATGTTGTAATAACTCAGAACCTCATTCTGACTTTTCACGGCAGAGGTCATTCGGCTGAACACAACAGGGGACTAATTAGAGCCAGATGTAGGCAGAGCCATCCATACTGCTGAATGGACAGTGGTGGCGTGCAACACAACTGAGCTCAAGTTCTCAACACTTTCACAAAGTGCCATAAGTTGAGTTTCAACTTACTGCTCCGGTTTAGTAGAATGTAGCCGACAAACTGGAATCAGTAGCACTCAGGTTGGAAAGAACGGGAAGCAGATATACCCAGTCGGCTGGCAGTGTCCTATGGGGACCAGCCTATCTGGCTGCCACGACTGAATATTTGCCAACGTGGCAGAGCTAGGCTGGTGCAATTTTGCAGCATTGCAAACTGCATAACCTGGCCAAATTTCACGGGTGTACAAGTAACCACGGGGGATTTACAAGGAGATGTTCAACCGGAACATCCGGAAGCCTGCTGGAATCAAGATATCGGAATTCTTCCTAAGAAGCCTTGAAAGCAGTGAAACGCTAATATGTTGCAACAATTCAGAAGCTCATTCTGAGTGTTGCCGGCAGAGGTCATTCGGCTGAACACAACCGTGGACTAATTAGAGCCAGATGTAGGCAGTGGCGTCCATAGTGCTGGATGGAATGTGGTGGCGTGCCAAACAACTGAGCTCTACTTCTCAACACTTTCACAAAGTGCCATAAGTTGAGGTTCATCTTACTGATCCGGTTGAGCTAGGGACGAGCAATTGTGCAACAATGCAAACTGCATAACCTGGCCAAATTTCACGGGTGTACAAGAAACAACGGGGGATATACTAAGAGATGTTCACCCCGAACAGCTGGAGGCCTGCCGGAAGCAACATTTCGGAATGCTTCCTAAGAAGCCTTGAAAGCAGTGAAACGCTCCTATGTTGCAATGACTCTGAAGCTCATTGTGAATGTTCCGGCAGAGGACATTCGGCTGAACAGAACCGTGGACTAATGAGAGCCAGATGTAGGCAGTGCCGTCCATAGTGCTGGATCGAAAGTGGTGGCGTGCCAAACAACTGAGCTCTAGTTCTCAACACTTTCACAAAGTGCCATAAGTTGAGGTTCAACTTACTGCTCCGGTTGAGTAGAGTGTAGTCGTCAAAGCTGGAATCAGTAGCACTCAGGTGAGAAGAACGGGAAGCACATATACCCAGTCGGCTGGCAGTGTCCTACGGGGACCAGCCTATCTGGAGGCCATGCCTGAATATTTGCAACCTCCACAGAGCTAAGCAGTCGCAATTGTGCAGCAATGCAACCTGCATAACCTGGCCAAATTTCACGGGTGTACAAGAAACCATGGGGGATTTACAAGGAGATGTTCAACCGGAACAGCTGGAGGCCTGCCTGCAGCAAGATTCCAGAATTCTTCATAAGAAGCCTTGAAAGCAGTGAAACGCTCCTATGTTGCAATAACTCAGAACTTCATTCTGAGTGTTCCCGGCAGAGGTCATTCAGCTGAACAAAACCATGGACTAAATTAGAGCCAGATGTAGACAGTGCCGTCCATAGTGCTGGATGGACAGTGGTGGCCTGCCAAACAACTCTGCTCTTGTTTTCAACACTTTCACAAAGTTCCATAATTTATGGTTCAACTTACTGCTCCGGTTGAGTAGAGTGTAGCCGTCAAAGCTGGAATGAGTAGCACTCAGATGAGAAGAACGGGAAGCAGATATACCCAGTCCGATGGCAGTGTCCTACGGGGAACAGCCTATCTGGCTGCCACGCCTGAATATTTGCAACCGCGGCAGAGCTAGGCAGGCCCAATTGTGTAGCAATGCAAACTGCATAACCTGGCCAAATTGCACGAGTGTATATGAAACCACGGGGGATTTACAAGGAGATGTTCATCCGGAACAACCGGAGGCCTGCCGGCAGCAAGATTCCGGAATTTTTCCAAAGAAGCCTTGAAAGCAGTGAAACGCTCCTATGTTGAAATAACTCAGAACCTCATTCTGAGTGTTCCCGGCAGAGGTCATTCGGGTGAACACAACCGTAGACTAATTAGAGGCTGATGTAGGCAATGCCGTCCATAGTGCTGGATGGACGGTGGTGGCGTGCTAAACAACTGAGCTCTAGTTCTCAACACTTTCACAAATTGCCATTAGTTGAGGTTCAACTTACTGCTCTGGTTGCGTAGGGTGTAGCCGTCAAAGCTGGAATGAGTAGCACTCAGATGAGAAGAACGGGAAGCAGATATACCCAGTCTGCTGGCACTGTAATACGGGGACCAGCCTATCTGGCTGCCTCGCCTGAATGTTTGCAACCGCATCAGAGCTAGACAGGTGCAATTGTGCAGCAAAGCAAACTGCATAACCTCGCCAAATTTTACGGGTGTACAAGGAACCACGGGGGATTTATAAGGAGGTGATCACGCGGAACAGCTGGAGGCTGTGAAACGCTCCTATGTTGAAATAACTCAGAACCTCATTCTGAGTGTTCCCGGCAGAGGTCATTCGGCTGAACACAACCGTGGACTAATTAGAGCCAGATGTAGGCAGTGCCGTCCATAATGATGGATGGACAGTGGTGGCGTGCCAAACAACTGAGCTCTCGTTCTCAACACTTTCACAAAGTGCCATAAGTTGAGGTATAACTTACTGCTCCGGTTGAGTAGAGTGTAGCTGTCAAAGCTGGAATCAGTAGCACTCAGATGAGAAGAACGTGACCAGTCCGCTGGCTGTGTCCTACGGGGACCAGCCTATCTGGCTGCCACGCCTGAATGTTTGCAACCGCGGCACATCTAGGCAGGCACAATTGTACAGCAATGCAAACTGCATAACCTGGCTAAATTTCACGGGTGTACAAGAAACCACGGGGGATTTACATGTAGATGTTTACAGGGAACAGCCGGAGGCCTGCCGGCAGCAAGATTCTGGAATTCTTCCTAAGAAGCCTTGAAAGGAGTGAAACGCTCCTATGTTGCAACAACTGACAACCTCATTCTGAGTGTTCCCGGCAGAGGTCATTCGGCTGAACACAACCGTGGACTAATTAGAGCCAGATGTAGGCAGTGCCGTCCCTAGTGCTGGATGGATAGTGGTGGGGTGCCAAACAACTGAGCTTTAGTTCTCAACACTCTCACAAAGTGATATAAGTTGAGGTTCAACTTACTGTTCCGGTTGAGTAGAGTGTAGCCGTCAAAGCTGGAATCAGTAGCACTCAGGTGAGAAGAACCGGAATCAGATATACCCAGTCTGCTGGCAGTGGCCTACGGGGACCAGCCTATCTGGCTGCCACGCCTGAATGTTTGCCAACGCGGCAGAGCTAGGCAGGCGCAGTTGTGCAACAATGCAAACTACATAACCTGGCCAAATTTCACGGGTGTACAAGAAACCACGGGGGATTTACAAGGAGATGTTCACCCGTAAAAGGTGGAGGCCTTCCATCCGCCATAATCCCGAGTTATTCCTAAGAAGCTTCGAAAGCAGTGAAACGCTCCTATGTTGCAATAACTCAGAACGTCATTCTGAGTGTTCCCGGCAGAGGTCATTCGACTGAACACAACCGTGGTCTAATTACAGCCAGATGTAGGCAGTGCTGTCCATAGTGCTGGATGGACAGTGGTGGCGTGACAAACAATTGAGCTCTAGTTCTCAACACTTTGACAAAGTGCCATAGGTTGAGGTTCAACTTACTGCTGCGGTTGAGTAGAGTGTAGCCGTCAAAGCCGAATTAGTAGCACTCAGGTGAGAAGAACGGGAAGCAGATAGACTCAGTCCGCTGGCAGTGTCCTACGTGGACCAGCCTATCTGGCTGCCACGCCTGAATGTTTGCAACCGCGGCAGAGCTAGGCAGGCGCAATTGTGCAGCAATGCAAACTGCATAACCTGGCCAAATTTCAAGTGTACAAGAAAACACGGGGTATTTACACGGAGATGTTCTCGGGGACAGTCGGAGGCCTGCCGGCAGAAAGATTCCGGAATCCTTCCTAAGAAGCCTAGAAAGCAATGAAACGCTCCTATGTTGCAATAACTCAGAACCTCATTCTGAGTGTTCCCGGCAGAGGTCATTCGGCTGAACACAACCATGGACTAATTAGAGCCAGATGTAGGCAGTGCCGTCCATAGTGCTGGATGGACAGTGGTGGCGTGCCAAAAAACTGAGCTCTAGTTCTCAACACTTTCACAAATTGCCACAAGTTGAGGTTCAACTTATTGCTCTGGTTGAGTAGAGTGTAGCCGTCATAGTGGAATCAGTAGCACTCAGGTGAGAAGAACGGGAAGCAGATATACCCAGTCCGCTGTCAGTGTCCTACGTGGACCAGCATATCTGGTTGCCACAACGGAATATTTCCAACCGAGGCAGAGCTATTCAGGCGCAATTGTGCAGCAATATCAAACTGCATAACCTGGCCTTAAATCCCGGGTGTTAAAGAAACCACGGGGGATTTACAAGAAGATGTTTACCCGGACCAGTCGGAGGCCTGCCGGCAGCTAGATTCCAGAATCCTTCCTAAGAAGCCTTGAAAGCAGTGAAACGCTCCTATGTTGCAGTAACTCAGAACCTCATTCTGAGTGTTCCCGGCAGAGGTCATTCGGCTGAACACAACCGTGGACTAATTAGAGGCTGATGTAGGCAATGCCGTCCATAGTGCTGGATGGACAGTGGTGGCGTGCCAAACAACTGAGGTCTAGTTCTCAACACTTTCAGAAAGTGCCATAAGTTGAGGTTCAACTTACTGCTCCGGTTGAGTAGAGTGTAGCCGTCAAAGCTGGAATCAGTAGCACTCAGGTGAGAAGAACGGGAAGCAGATATACCCAGTCCGCTGGCAGTGTCCTACGGGGACCAGTCTATCTGGCTGCCACGCCTGAATTTTTGCAACCGTGGCAGAGCCATGCAGGCGCAATTGTGCAGCAAAGCAAACTTAATAACCTCGCCAAATTTCACGGGTGTACAAGAAACCACGGGGGATTTACAAGGAGATATTCACCAGGAACAGCAGGAGGCCTGCCGGCAGAAAGATTCCGGAATTCTTCCTAAGAAGCTTTGAAAGCAGTGAAACGCTCCTATGTTGCAATAACTCAGAAACTCATTCTGAGTGTTCCCGGCAGAGGTCATTTGGCTGAACACAACCATGGACTAATTAGAGCCAGATGTAAACAGTGCCGTCCATAGTGCTGGATGGACAGTGGTGGCCTGCCAAACAACTGAGCTCTATTTCTCAACACTTTCACAAAGTGCCATAAGTTGAGGTTCAACTTACTGCTCCGGTTGAGTAGAGTGTAGCCATCAAAGCTGGAATCAGGAGCACTCAGATGAGAAGAACGGGAAGCAGATATACCCAGTCTGCTGACAGTGTCCTACAGGGACCAGTCTATCTGGCTGCCACACCTGAATGTTTCCAACCGTGGGAGAGCTAGGCAGGCACAATTGTGCAACAAGCAAACTGCATAACCTGGCCAAATTTCACGGGTGTACAAGAAGCCACGGGGGATTTACACGGAGATGTTCACGGGAACAGTCGGAGGCCTGCCGGCAGAAAGATTCCAGAATCCTTCCTAAGAAGCCTAGAAAGCAGTGAAACGCTCCTATGTTGCAATAACTCAGAACCTCATTCTGAGTGTTCCCGGCAGAGGTCATTCGGCAGAACACAACCGTGGACTAATTAGTGCCAGATGGAGGCAGTGCCGTCCATAGTGCTGGATGGACAGTGGTGTCGTGACAAACAATTCAGCTCTAGTTCTCAAAACTTGGACAAAGTGCCATAATTGAGGTTCATCTTACTGCTCCGGTTGAGTAGAGTGTAGCCATCAAAGCGCGCATCAGTAGCACTCAGGTGAGAAGAACAGGAAGCAGATAGACCCAGTCTGCTGACAGTGTCCTACAGGGACCAGTCTATCTGGCTGCCACACCTGAATGTTTCCAACCGTGGGAGAGCTAGGCAGGCACAATTGTGCAGCAATGCAAACTCCATAACCTGGCCAAATTTCACGGGTTTACTAGAAACCACGGGGGATTTAAAAGGAGATGTTCAACCGGAACATTCGGAGGCCTGCTGGAAGCAAGATTCCGGAATTCTTCCTAAGAAGCCTTGAAAGCAGTGAAACGCTCCTATGTTGCAATAAGTCAGAACCTCATTCTGAGTGTTCCCGGCAGAGGTCATTCGGCTGAACACAACCGTGGACTAATTAGAGCCAAATGTAGGCAGTGGCGTCCATAATAATGGATGGACAGTGGTGGCCTGCCAAACAACTAAGCTCTAGTTCTCAACACTTTCATAAAGTGCCATAAGTTGAGGTTCAACTTACTGCTCCAGTTGAGTAGAATGTACCGTCAAAGTTGGAATCACTAGCACTCATGTGAGAAGTACGGGAAGAAGATATACCCAGTCCGCTGGCAGTGTCCTGCGGGGACCAGCCTATCTGGCTGCCACGCCTGAATGTTTGCAATCGCGGCAAAGCTCGGCAGGCGCATATGTGCAGCAATGCGAACTGCATAACCTGGCCATATTTCACGGGTGTACAAGAAACCACGGGGTATTGACATGGAGATGTTCACCCGGAATAGCCATAGGCTTGTTGGCAGCAAGATTCCGGAATTCTTCCTAAGAAGCCTTGAAAGCAGTGAAACGCTCCTATGTTGCAATAACTCAGAACCTCATTCTGAGTGTTCCCGGCAGAGGTCATTCAGGTGAACACAACCTAGGACTAATTAGAGACAGATGTAGGCAGTGCCGTCCATAGTGCTGGATGGACAGTGGTGGCGTGCCAAACAACTGAGCTCTAGTTCTCAACACTTTCAAAATTGCCATGAGTTGAGGTTCATCTTACTGCTCCGGTTGCGTAGAGTGTAGCCATCAAAGCTGGAATCAGTATGACTCAGATGAGAAGAACGTGACTAGTCTGCTGGCTGTGTCCTACGGGGACCAGCCTATCTGGCTGCCATGCCTGAATTTTTGCACCGGCGGCACAGCTCGGCAGGCGCATATGTGCAGCAATGCAAACTGCATAACCTGGCCAAATTTCACGGGTGTACAAGAAACCACGGGGGATTTACAAGGAGATGTTCACGCGGAACAGCCGGAGGCCTGCCGGCAGCAAGATTCTGGAATCCTTCCTGTGAAGCCTTGAAAGCAGTGAAACGCTCCTATGTTGCAACAACTCAGAACCTCATTCTGAGTGTTCCCGGCAGAGGTCATTCGGCTGAACACAACCATGGACTAATTAGAGCCAAATGTATGCAGTTCCGTCCATAATGCTGGATGGAGTGTGGTGGCGTGCCAAACAACTGAGCTCTGACGGCTTTGATGGCTACACTCTACTCAACCGGAGCAGTAAGTTGAACCTCAACTTATGGCACTTTTTGAAAGTGTTGAGAACTAGAGCTCAGTTGTTTGGCACGCCACCACTGTCCATCCAGCCCAATGGACGGCACTGCCTTCATCTGGCTCTAATTAATCGACGGTTGTGTTCAGCCGAATGACCTCTGCCGGGAACACTCAGAATGAGATTCTGAGTTATTGCAACATAGGAGCGTTTCATTGCTTTCAAGGCTTCACAAGAAGATTTCCGGAATTTTCCTGCCGGCAGGCCTCGGGTTGTTCCGGGTGAACATCTCCTTGTAAATCACCCGTGGTTTCTTGTACACCCGTGAAATTTGGCCAGGTTATGAATTTTGCATTGCCGCAAAATTGCGCCTGCGTAGCTGTGCCGCGGTTGCAGACATTCAGACGTGGCAGCCAGATAGGCTGGTCCCCGTAGGAATCGGTCAGCGGACTGGGTATATCTGCTTCCCTTTCTTCTCACCTGAGTGCTACTGATTCCAGATTTGACGGCTACACTCTACTCAACCGGACCAGTAAGTTGAACCTCAACTCATGGCACTTTGTGAAAGTGTTGAGAACTAGAGCTCAGTTGTTTGGCACGCCACCACTGTCCATCCAGCACTATGGACCGCACTGCCTTCATCTGTCTCTAATTAGTCCACGGTTGTGTTCAGCCGAATGACCTCTGCCGGGAACACTCAGAATGAGGTTCTGAGTTATTGCCACATAGGAGCATTTCAATTCTTTTAGGCTTCTTTTTTTTTTTCTGGAGCTTTTCTATTAGTCTTTATTCTTTTTTTTTTCTAATTTTATTTTATTTTATTTGAGAACATAGTGTACAGAGGGGCTACAATTACATGGGCAGGATAATGCGTACATTTCTTACCAAGCATTGCAGCCTCCTCCTTTGTTTACCCTTCACCTCCCTTCCTCGTCTCCCCCCTCCCCCCACCCTATTATACCCCCCTCCCCCCACCCAATTATACCCCCTCCCCTCCCCCACACCGACATTGTAAAGCTGGTTTTGACATGACATTTTGTACTTCTCATTGTTGCAACAGGTCCACCTGAATCCTTAAACGACTTGTTTGTCCCCATCTCCTCCACATGTTATACTGACATCACATATAGTGAAAGTGGGGGTTACACTGTGGGGGAGGGACATACAAATCAACAAAGAAATAATCTTATAAATGCGTTAGAAACACATGCATGAAAGAAATGAAAACACTAAAATACATATTTAAGGGTTCATTTTCCTAACATCACATTATCTGACCTTTTCCGCTTGACTCATACCTATACTAGATATTGCAAATAAGGGAAACCATGGGACCTATGCTTCTTTGGTCCTGGCTTACTTCACTTAATATAATTTTTTCCAAACCTTTCCATTTCCTAACAAATGGGGAAATGTCATTCTTTCTGATGGAGGCATAGAATTCCATTGTGTATATATACCACATTTTCTTGATCCATTCATCTACTGAGGGGCTTCTGGGTTGGTTCCATATCTTAGCTATGGTAAATAATGCTGCCATAAACATAGTTGTGCTGGTAGCTTTAGTGTGGTCTTGTTTGTAAACATTTGGGTAAATGCCCAAAAGTGGGATTGCTGGATCATAGGGGAGATCTATGTGAAGTCTTTTGAGGAACCTCCATACTGCTTTCCAAAGTGGTTGAACTAGTTTACATTCCCACCAACAATGAAGTAAGGTTCCTTTCTGTCCACATCCCCTCCAGCATCTGTTGTTGTTAGAGTTCTTGATTTTTGCTGTTCTAATTGGAGTGAGGTGATATCTCAATGTTGTTTTGATTTGCATTTTTTTTATGGCTAGGTATGTTGAACATTTCTTCATGTGTCTATTGGCCATCCTTCTTTCTTCTTCAGAGAAGCTTCTCTTTAAGTCTTTCGCCCACTTATTTATTGGGCAGTTGTTTCTTTGAGGATTTGTTGTTGGGTGGTTTAATTTTTTGAGTTCCAAGTATATTTTAGATATGAGACCCTTGTCCGTTGTATGGCTAGTAAAGATCTTCTCCCAATCGGTGGGCTTTCTATTGATCTTGCCAGCTATGTCATTTGCCCTGCAGAAGCTCTGCAATCTTATGCAATCCCATTTGTCCAACCTTTCTTTGATTTGTTGTGCTTCCGGGTCTCTATTCAGAAAATTTCGACCTGAGCCAAGGAGACCTAGGGTTTCTCCTATTCCATCCTGTAATGTTTTCAGAGTGTCTGCTTTGAGTTCAAGGTCTTTGATCCATTTGGAGTTGATTCTGGTGCAGGGTGATATATAAGGATCTAGCTTTAGTTTTCTACATGTAGTTAACCAATTTTGCCAGCACCATTTACTGAAGAGGCTGTCTTTCTTCCATTCTATTGTTTTAGCTTCCTTATCGAAGATTAGATGGCTATAGGTCTGTAGGTTCATTTCTGGGTTTTCAATTCTATTCCATTGGTCCTGAGGTCTGTTCTTATGCCAATACCAAGCTGTTTTGATTACTATGGCTTTATAGTAGAGTTTGAAATTTGGTATTGATATTCCTCCAGCAGTGTTCTTTCCGTTGAGGAGCGTTTTTGCTATTCGGGGTCTTTTATTGTTCCATATGAATTTTTGGATTGCCTCTTCTATTTCCTTGAAGAATGAGGGTGGAATTTTGATAGGTATCGCGTTGAATTTGTAGATAGCCTTGGGAAGTATTGCCATTTTCACGATGTTAATCTTGCCAATCCAGGAGCATGGGAGGTTTTGCCATTTTTTAAGTTCTGTGTTGATTTCCTTTTTCAAGATTTTAAAGTTTTCATCATAGAGGTCCTTCACTTCTTTGGTTAAGTTAATTCCTAGGTATTTTATTTTTTTGTGGGGCTATTACAAATGGAGTTGCTTTCCTAATTTCAGCCACACTTTTCTCATTGTTGGCATATAGAAAAGCCATTGATTTTTTGGGGGTTAATTTTATAACCTGCTACTTTGCCAAAGTTTTGAATCAGCTTGAGTAATTTGGGCGTGGAGTCTATGGGATTCTTTAAATACAAGATCATGTCATCTGCAAAGAGGGAGAGATTTATTTCTTCTTTCCCTATTTGGATCCCCTTTATGTCTGCATCTTGTCTTATTGCTGTAGCTAGGCATTCTAATACTAGATTGAAGAGAAGTGGAGAGAGTGGGCATCCTTGTCTTGTTCCTGAGTTAAGAGGAAATGGCTTTAGTTTTTCACCATTGAGTATAATGCTGGCTGTAGGTTTGTCATATACAGCCTTTATTGTATTGAGGAATGTTCCATGGATTCCTAATTTTTCCAGAACCTTCATCATAAAGGGGTGTTGGATCTTGTCAAATGCTTTTTCTGCATCTATTGAGATAACCATGTGGTTCTTATTCTTGCTCCTGTTGATGTGATGAATAATATTAATTGATTTGCGTATATTGAACCAGCTTTGCATCCCTGAAATGAATCCTGTTTGATCATGGTGTATGATTTTTTGGATGAATTGTTGAAGTCGATTGGCCAAAATTTTGTTGAGAAGTTTTGCATCAATGTTCATCAAAGAAATTGGTCTATAGTTCTCTTTCTTTGATGAGTCCCTGCCTGGTTTTGGGATGAGGGTTATGATGGCTTCATAGAATGTGTTCGGTAGTGAGCTTTCTCTTTCAATTTCATTGAAGAGTTGGAGGAGTATTGGTGTGAGCTCTGCTTTGAAGGCCTTGTAAAATTCCGCTGTAAAACCATCTGGTCCTGGACTTTTCTTAGCTGGGAGGTCTCTTATTGCTGTTTCTATTTCAATGCTTGATATGGGCCTGTTAAGCTGGTTTAACTCATCTTGGTTTAGTTTTGGCATGTCAATATTTGCTAGGAAAAGGTCCATTTCTGTCAAGTTCTCAAACTAATTAGCATAAACTTTTGAGAAGTATTCCCTTATAATGTTCTGAATCTTGGTTGTTTCCGTGGTGATGTTTCCATTCTCATCTCTGAGTTTATTAATTTGGGTGTGTTCTCTCCTTTTTCTGATAAGGTTTGCTAAGGGTCTGTCAATTTTGTTAAGTGTTTCGAAGAACCAACTCTTTGTTTTGTTGATTCTTTCTATAGTTTTTTTGGATTCTAATTCATTTAATTCTGATTTAATTTTGATTATTTCTTTCCGTCTACTGGATTGGGGTTTATCTTGCTGCTCTTTTTCAAGGAGGTTTAGATGTGTCATTAAATTGTTAGTTTCAGATATCTCCAATTTGTTGATGTAGGAGCTCAGAGCTATAAACTTGCCTCTGAGTACTGCCTTTGCTGTGTCCCAGAGGAGCTGGTAATTTGTGTGTTCATTTTTGTTGAATAGCATGAACATTTGAATTTCCTTTCTAATCTCTTCCATGACACACTCATGATTCAGCAGTGTGTTGTTCAGCCTCCATGTGATACCGGACTTTCTTTGGTGGCTTTTGGTGTTGAGTTCTAATTTTATTCCCTTGTGGTCAGAGAGAATGCAAGGTATAACTTCAATGTTTCTGAATTTAGACAAGTTTGCTTTGTGGCCTAAAATGTGGTCTATTTTAGAAAACGTTCCATGTGTTGCTGAGAAGAACGTGTATTCTGATGCTGCTGGGTGAAATGTTCGGTAAATGTCTGTTAAGTCTAGTTGATCTATGCAGCTGTTTAGATCTGCGGTTTCTCTGTTGAGTTTTTGCCGAGTTGATCTATCTAGTGGGGAGAGTGGTGTGTTAAAATCCCCAACAATTAATGTCT
Source organism: Dipodomys merriami (assembly GCF_024711535.1). Classification (NCBI taxonomy): domain Eukaryota; kingdom Metazoa; phylum Chordata; class Mammalia; order Rodentia; family Heteromyidae; genus Dipodomys; species Dipodomys merriami. The sequence goes on along the minus strand of NW_027203704.1, from coordinate 1,018 downwards.
TTGGATCTATATGGGATTTGAGGGAAAGTAGTGTTTCTTTGATAAATTTGGGTGCTCCATTGTTTGGCGAATAGATATTTAGAATTGTAATATCCTCCTGAAGGAGAGATCCTTTAATTAGTATGTAGCGACCTTCTTTATCTCTTCTCACGAATTTTAATTTGAAGTCTATTTTATCTGATATTAGGATTGCAACTCCCGCCTGTTTATGAGGGCCGTTTGCTTGGTAGATTTTGTTCCAGCCTTTAACATTGAAAATGTGTTTGTTTTTACGGGCAAGATGTGACTCCTGCAGGCAGCAGATAGAAGGGTCTTGTTTTTTAATCCAACTAGACAGTCTATGTCGCTTAATTGGAGAGTTCAGTCCGTTAACGTTAAGAGATAGGACTGAGAGGTATTTGGGAGTTTCTGCCACGTTATCCACCTTCTTGGGGGCTGCGAAAACTGGGTTCTTCCTAAGGTTCTTGGATTCTCAGTTTGGGTGCAGTTTCTTGGCCTTTGTTGTGGTCTTGTTGGTTTTCTATGTGTAGGACATCTTTAAGAATCTTTTGTAGGGCTGGTTTGGTGGAGATGTATTGTTTCAATTTTTCTTTGCTATGGAAGGTTTTTATTTGGCCTTCAGTTATGAAGGAGAGTTTAGCTGGGTACAATATTCTTGGTTGATCGTTGTTTGTTTTTAGGGCATGGATTACGTCATTCCAGGCTCTTCTTGCTTTGATTGTCTCTGCTGAGAAATCTGAGGTAATTCTAATTGGTTTCCCTTTATAGGTGATTACCCTTTTCTCCTTGACAGCTTTAAGGATCTTTTCCTTGGTCTGGGTTGATCCTGTGTGGATTATAATGTGACGGTGGGATGTCCTATTCTGGTCTGGTCTATTTGGGGTTCTAAAAGCTTCTTGTATCTGAATAGGCCTATCTTTTTGTATGTTTGGGAAGTTCTCTGCTAGGATCCTGTTAAACAAATTTCCTAGACCATGAACTTCTGTTTCTAGGTGCTCCTCTACACCCATTATCCTTA